>NC_141535.1:2895000-4197500 GCF_021556685.1 Rattus norvegicus | reverse complement strand
GATCAGAATGTTGCACAGAAAACAAAATTTGTACTTTAAAAAAAAAAAAAAAAAAAAGCTCCCGATATCTATCCAAAAAGGAAAGAAAAAAAAAAAAACCGACAGCAGAACTTTACTAACTGTAAATGTTCCATCTCCCTGTACCCAACCACTCCACTCCCAGATAGGTAGATGATAGTTTGCACTTCTGTCCCAGTTGTTCTATCGAGGTTAATAAAAGGGGAACCACCTCTGTGGTTATGTTTTACACACACGAAATAAAATAAAAGGAGTGGATAGATGTGCCTGGTATTTTAAGATGCCCAATTTCTTTGCAAGCTTCATTTTGCTTCATTCTTTTAAAGGTTTATTTATTTATTTTCATTTATATGAGTATACTAAAGCCCTTTTCATATACACACGACAGTAGAGTACATGGAATATCCCTTTGCAGAGGGTTGTGAGCCACTATATGGTTTCTGTGGAATGAAACTCAGGACCTCTGGAAGAGCAGAGTAGTGAGTGATCTTAACCTCCGAGCCATCTCTCCAGCCCTTCACAAACTTTATTTAACTAAACATTAAACATGAATCAGAAATGCCAAATCTTGCAAATATGGTCCAGATTCAGCCTTACTTAGAAATCCAGAGCTGGCAGGGCGAGGATGGGAGTGAGCAAAGGGAGTCTTCCTCTTTCCCTGAGGGTGTGCTATCAATTCCATTACCATTTCCAAACAGCTGGGTGTGAGTCTAACTAAGGTTTTCTTCAGTCATTTGCCGTTAGCCAGAGCACTGAAAGGACAGTGAGGGATCAGACATTCACACTGAAATCATCACTCACTGATTTCAGGCAGAAAACTTGCCCCCACCCCAAAAAAAACCGGGCACACCCTGGCTCAGCGCTGAAGCAAAGCATGCTAGGGCAGCAGCAGTATTTCCTGGACAGTCCTTCTGGGACATGCACATTCTCCAGCCCCACCCCATCCCACCCCACCCCCTCTCAGCTAGCTCCTGTCCACCCCTCCCCCTTCCCCCACATACAGGGAGGAGGCCTTGTGTGTGTGGAGGGGGGAGATGGAAGTGTCTCTTGAGAGAGGGTTCGGGTCTCCCAAACAAATAAATAACTAGAAACTTCATTTATTTACTTTATTTCATCGAGCATACCGTGGCAGAGGGAAAAGGAACAGGGAAACTAGGCCAACTGGTAGAGCTCCTTTCATTTTGGTTCAAAAAGGAAAAGCCAAAGAAACAACACTCCCTGGTTTCGTGAAAGGAACATAATGGGAAAAGTTGAAACATTGGCTCGCCAGTTAATACTTTGGCTTTTAATAAAAGGGCCAACAGATCTACCTCCTATTTGGTAAAAAAGAGGATAAAAAAACCACAAAAACGTCTGTCAGCCAACTTCCCTTTAAACGTCTGTTAAACAGGAAGACTGTTTTTTTAAACATCATTTTAAATACTTAAATATGTATTTGGGTGTGTGTGTCTGTGTGTGTGCACGCACACATGTGTGTGTGTGTGTGTGTGTGTGTGTGTGTGTGTGTGTGTGTGTCTGTCTGTCTGTCTGTCTGCCTGTCAGTGTATTCTGTATGGAGAGGATGTGCTGTAAAACTCGGGATGAGGTGGTCTGGGGCCCACAGGTGATGCCGAGCCGCACTGCCCCCCCCCCCAGTCACCTTCCCTGTAGGGCCTTCCCAGCGGGTCCCGTAGCTGGTTTCAGCGCACCGCCAAGGTGGAAGGGTGCCTGGCTGCGGCCAGTCGCTGAACGGGGGGGGGGGAGGGGGGGGGGAGGGGTGGTCACCCACCAACCCCACCCCCGGCCGCACCTGCTCACCCGCACCCGCCCGCCGACCCCCCTGCTGGGAGGAACGGGACAGAGAAGGCGCGGGACACTTGGAGGGGTAGAAAAATGCGTGAGTTGAGGGGTCCGGAGGAATGGGGAGTGGGAAAGATCCACCGGGATCACCTGCACAGCGGAACGCGCGCCTCTGGGTTGAATCCTCTGGGCCGACTGTGCTGACCACACCCGTTTACCTCTTAATGGTTTCAAGCCCTCTTGAACTCTCTTCAAAGTTCTTTTCAACTTTTCCTTACTGTACTTGTTGGCTATCGGTCTTGTGCCGGTATTTAGCCTTAAATGGAGTTTACCATCCGCTTTGGGCTGCATTCCCAAGCAACCCGACTCCAGGAAGATCCGGGCCTGGCGGCACTGGGCCCGCTACCGGCCTCACACCGTCCAAGGGCTGGGCCTCAATCAGAAGGACTTGTGCCCCCCACGAGCGGCGCCGGGGAGTGGGTCTTCCGTACGCCACATTTCCAGCGCCACAGCACGTGGAGGGGATTCGGCGCTGGGCTCTTCTCTGTTCACTGGCCTTTACTGAGGGAATCCTGGTTAGTTTCTTCTCCTCCACTTACTAATATGCTTAAATTCAGTGGGTCGCCAAGTCTTAACTGAGGTTGTGGTCAAGAGGGAAAGGAGGAAAGGAGGGCGCGCGCGGCCACGGGCGGACAGAGGGAGAGGAGAGCAAGTGGGCGCCAGGGTCCCAGGCTGGGGACTGCGACCTCTCTACCCCGGCCAGCTCCCACACCCCAGGAGCAAGTCGAGTCAGCAAAGGGCTGGTCCCTGAGCGGTCGGCACCCTGCAGAGGGAGGGTGGGAGGAGAGGTACCTGAGACTGGCTCCCGAGGGTGCGGTATGACTCCCCCGTCCAACCCTCGCAGGTCGCTCTCTGAGCGCACTGGCAGATGCGTGGCGGCAGAGGACGCACCGACCCAGTGGGCGGGGCCCACCTCCCACCAGACCGGAGCACGATGACTGGCCCGTCTCGGCCCCTCACGCGCCCAGGCACCCGACCGGCCCACGCCGATGCGTCCCCATGGTGGGGAAAGCGGGTGAGGACAGCAGCTGGAGTGGTGGAGCGAGCATTTATGAGCCACGAGAAGGGTTGCCGGCCCCCTAACTGGAAGGAGCATGGGGTACTTATGACTAAAGGAGGATCAGTAGTTAATGCAAACAAAATTATGGCCATGCTAAAGGCCTACCATCTCCACACAGCTATTGGGTTTGTTCACTGCAGATCCCACCTGATGAATGACTCTATTGTCTCCAAGGGAAACAACAGAGCTGAAGAGGCAGCCAGAACTGCGGCCCTTATGGGCCTACACATGTCTTACCCTCCCCAGGACATTCTTACACTGCAACCCACATCCCCACTCTCACTTCCTAACACAAATTCTGTCCTATTTTGGCCACATCTTTCATCCTAACAGCAAGGCATTGTCTTATTTTGTTAAAACCCACCAGAAGCCTACTCCTAAGGACTTAAGTTTCTTAAAATCCATCACTGCCTCTTCCAAAGTCTGTCAAGTGTCAGACTTCAACCTCTGGTATTGTAGCACCCCTTTTTCTACCCATCAGGCCAGAGGTTCCCTTCCTGGAACTGACTGGCAACTTGTCTTTACCCACATGCCAAATGTGCCAAGTACCTCCTAGTTTGGATTGTCACATTCTTGGGGTGGGTGGAGGCATATCACACAACTAACAAAAGGGTTCAGACAGTTTCTGAGCTCCACTTCCAAGAAATCATCCTCTATTTGGTGTCTCAGCCTCCCTTCAGTTAGACAATGGTCCTGAATTTACTTCCCAAATTTCTCAAATTCTGTCTAAGGCCCTAGACATCACCTGGCATTTTCATATTCCATACCACCCTCAATCTTCAGGTAAGGCAGAAAGAACTAATTGCTCCCTAAAAACCACTCTTGTCAAACTGTCACAGGAACTTCGATTGGGCAAAACTCCTACCTCTGGCTCATTTTAGGCTACAAGCTCTCCCCAAGTGACCTCTTTTTGTCTCACCTTTCAAACTCATGTATCGATGTCAGTACTAATTCCTGGTCTTTCAAGTAAATGCGCTCCCCTCCTAGACCATTGAATTACTCCATTACTTTGTCACCCCCTTTCTCTCCTATGGAACTCTACTGAACAACACTGACTAAGGCCACACGCTGTCTCCTGTCCACTACCTATCAACATTTGAGACCAAGTTTTTCTGTCCCCTCCAGATCAGCAGCTCTTAGCTGTCTCTCCTAAATGGTAGGGCCCTTCATGGACCCTGCTCTCTTAAGCTCCACAAGATGTTGAGACCACCTACCTTGTCCCCAATCCCAGAAGAATGAAACTCCACTCTAGCATCTGTACTCCACTCCACTGGATTAGACCTGGGCTTCTCATCTGATCGTTTCCATCCATAGTATCACTTACATCTAGAGATTCGAGGTTCAAGGAATCCCCACTGATAATAAACAGACTTTCCCAATAGGATCAGGAAACCACTCCATGCTGGGAGTCAGTCCAAATTGCTGTCATCCCTATATCTGTCATTCCTTCTACATATTATGTTCTCTTTGTCTGCTTCCTCTTTGACCAGACAAAAGATGATTGCAAAAAATGGTCAGACAAATATGGGGGCTGTCCATATTGGTCGTTCCAGATACATATGTTAGGATCAAGGACCAATCACTTCTGTCAGCAATGCAAGACCCTGTTCTTCTATATACCAGACCCATGGAATCCCAGGTAGAAAACAAGAGTTGTTGGTAAGCTCTAATGTAAAAACCAAGCAGGGTCTTCAGTGAGTACTATCCACATCCAGAGAAATTTTGTCCAATTTCTCAAACTCTAGATATCGGAAAAATAGGAGAAATAATCAAACAGTCCTCCAGGGTCCTTACGTCCTTGACATCCCCCCTCACAAATGGTACTAACTTGTCATTTAGCCTTTTGATTCAGACCCTGACCTTGGTGTACCAACTCCTTATGGCACCCAACCTGGTCACTTTAAAGACTGCTAGCTACGCAGTACCCCCCTGAAACTAATTCACAATTGCCAATTACAGCCTCTCTAGTGATACTGCCCAATAACCTTACCTCAGATTTATCAGCTGCCCTGACTCCGATGCTGCCATCGCCCCATACTTTTTATATCCCTCTTATTGGTTTGACAGTTTTAGGACATCCAGGACATGTTCTGAAGGAAAACTCAGTTCCCTACACTGCAACAGAACCACCATCCTTGATACCCCATCTCTGCCGCAGTGCCCTGAAGTCCAAAACACGTCAGTTCTCTGTGGCACTAGTATATATCATCACTTACCTGCCAGCTGGTCTGGAAGAGTTTGCATACTGGTGTTCCTTCCCTGAACTAGGAGTAATACATGGCAAAGAATCTCTACCAATTTCAGTTTTTGACATATCTGTCCAGCATAAGAGGGCACTGCAGGTTGTGCCATTCCTGGTTGCTGCAGGAGTAGCTACAGGTGCTGGCACTGGAACAGCAGGACCGAAAACTTCCCTAACCCTATACCAGAAGTTCTTATCCCAGCTTGCAACCGTTTCCAAGGAATGTATGAAACCATGCTCATCATCAAGAAAAAGATCGATTCTTTGGCAGCCGTTGTGCTTCAGAACTGACAGGGACTAGATGTCCTGACAGCTAAAGGAGGTGGTCTTTGTCTGTTTCACCAGGAAGAATGCTGTTTCTATGTCAACGAATCTGGGGCAGTAAGAAATACATTCCATTAGCTGCAATCAGACATCCAGAAATGCAGGGAACAGCATGAGGCCTCCAATTCCTGGGTTTTTCAAAACGCTACATGGAAATAGGATACTGCCCTTCTTAATGCCTCTTCCCCCCATTTTCCTGGACCTACTATTTCCTCCCTGCCTCATCAATCTTGTTTCCACATTCCTTCAAAGAAAAATTCAAAATTTTCTAACCAAAAAGTCAAACACTTCCTTTTGCACAACTATTAAGTGGGCCCGGATGGTGAAAGTCAGCTACACCCGAAATCTGATAATGCTCCTAGACAGCAGGGAGCAGTTTAAGAGGTCTACAGCCCAGATTTCCCTTTTAGCATTGGCTTCCCCTGTTTCCCTTTTTTCTTCTCTCTATGATAAGAAAAAGGGAGGTATGTTATCATCAGAAGTGGTTTACAGCTAGCCTCTGAAACCAGCAATGACATCATCCTTAGGTAACAAAGACCTGCTTGCTTCTGTTGCCATGGCAACCACCACACTCTCAAGGCACATGCCTCACTCACATTTAAAGTACACACACACACACACACACACACACACACACAAATGTGTTTTTACAAACAGATAAGTAAGGTAGAGTACACTATTCTTTGTATTATTTTATACTATCACGTGTATTTATAACTATGCTCACATAAAGAAAAACTATTATAAGTAACTAAACATCATTTAAAAGATGGTAAGAAGTAATACGTATCTACATAAGCAATGGAAATGGAGAAAAGTACACAATTACAGTGAGAAATTATCTCCTTTAAATTGTTTTTAAAGAGTTTTTAAATAACCATACCACTAACTTTCAATTTAAGTCCCCAGGAATTAAATTCCTAAAGCATATTGTACCATAACTGACATGGATAAATCATACCTCATAGTAACTAGTACTTTTTTAAATAGGCAAAGACATATTTGTATCCATGAAAATACATTTTTTCAGGTAGCACAATTTAAATTTTCAATCTCCTCCTTCCTCTCCAGCCTGTCAACAGTCTTATTTTCAAATGTTTTCCTATTTCCCATCCTTTCCTTTTCACTTCCTCAGTCAGGTTCTTCAAATGAAATCTAGGTCTTATACGCAGTATTCCTGCTTGGCATAATCTTCTGTGAATATGTAAGAGATATATTCCTTTCCATGGTCCTTCCTCTTATGTTCATTAATGGACCTGGTGAAATTCAATAAAAACACACAAAGAAGTGAAATAAATGGTATAGTGACTTGTTTTCATATAAATCAAGGATGGAATTACAAAATATTAATTTTAAATTAGTAGGCTAAATAACAGTTTTGTGCTACAGCAAACAAAAGCAGTTTTTCAAAAAACAAAACAAAACAAACAAACAAAAAGCAAAAACAGGGTATGTTGCAAAACAAAGCAGGTGAGCCCTAAACTATGACATTTAGGAAGCAAATTTCGTTCTGAAAATATTTCCGCCTATAGTAATGGAACCAAGATCATTCATGGTTCAGAACCAAGAAGTATACCTTTTGAGTGTGCACAGTATGGTAATCTGTATTGACAATAGGTCAATATTACTTCCTGAATCCTATTTGAACTGATATAAAGGAAGGGGAATAAAAGTATGAAAACAGCGGCCACCACATTCTCAAAGTTGAAAAGGTATGATATCCCAAAAACAGTTAGAAAACATTTACTGGGAGTCTAATCCTGATGCTGAAACCAAACAACCGGAAAAGAAAGTCATACATCAACATGTCTGTGAGGCGAGTTTTTCTTATTTGCAAAGACTGACAAATAAGGCCTCGCCAATGCCATTCACATAAAAAAATAAAAATAAAAATAAAAATGTCGCTTTCAATTTCTTATCATTTTATACCTGAGGGAAGCTAAACATGACAATGCCTATTACTATTATTACTATTATTATTATTATTATTATTATTATTATTATTATTATAGAACTCACTTAGCTTCTCCATACCTGCCTTCATAACCACAAGAAGCAATTTCATCTCTTGAAAAAAACAGAACCAATTCAATTTCTTTGCGTAGAATCGGGATTCTTACTCACTGATGAATCTGATATTAGGTCTGCATTAAAATAAGATTTAATCATTATGTTAAAATATGTTTTCCTTAAATTTTATTAAGGAAATATGGTTTCTATTATTTTCAGGTGCAAATATTCAGGTTCCAAACACCTGTATGAATGGCCATTATTTCTATACTTAGTACAAAAACTAGTAATATTGTTTTTTATTCTTCAGCAGTGTTCAGACAAAAACGCGTCACAATAAACTCACGGTATCATGTTTTAATAAATGGAAACCATTTTTTACCTTGTCAGACAGTCCCTGGGGTAGGCAAGGGTGAAAGTGGTAAGGAGGATGAAATCCACCTCCTTGCTTAGGAGAACTATGCAGCTCAGTATAACAGGAAAAACAGAAAAGAAGTTTCTTGGAATGGTTATTTTTTCTTTCCTAAAAGAACTTTCTATAGAACTTGAAAATAACATGTTAAAGAAATTTCAAGTTTCTGCCAGCCATTTGATTAAACAAAAACGTACTAATCATTTTTAGAAAGTTTGGTTTCCTGTTTCCCATATCCAGAAACTAAGTCAGTTAGCTTGATGATCTCATCTATACACTACAATCAAACATACATGTGCGCACAGACACACACACACACACACACACACACACAAACACACACACAAATATATGCACATTATATGAACATTTTTATATACTATAATGACACTTTATCTTAAACATTAAAGTTTTTCTTTTACGCACAGGTAAAAACAGTCTAACAGCATTATTTTCTACTTGCCATGAAACGAGTGCACCTTCAACTAAAAAACCTGAGCTCAATTTTTGTCAGTAGTAACTGCTTTACAGAACATAATTCCAGTTTCGATAGAAAAACAGCTTACCAGCATTTGTAATATACAAACAAAATTTGCAATCTCACCCAGATGTATAAATGTGTCCGGCATCTGAACCATAAAGAAGTCAATTAATAATGGATGAATATATTAAAGAAATTGGTCATTGCTCTGGATAATACTATTAGGTTAAGCATGATGTGTGCTTTTATAGAAACTTTTCTGCTACAAACTACACTGTTAGTAAAGCCAGACCCAAACCTATCACTTTAGCTAATTCCAAACAAAGCTATTCTGTGTACACTGCAGTAGCACATAGTTAAAAAAAACTACTCACTGCCTCTTTTTCACAAATATTGAAACACCTCAATGCTCTATGAAAAACAGCAAAGTTATTGCACCACCAGAAACACACAGTACAATATCTAACTTCATTTCAGTAGAGCATGAGACTTAATCTCAGGGTGAAAGGCACCAATTATAAAAGGAATTAAACACTCTAACTAGTCCAAATAAAAGACACACAATCCAGGTACTTTTTTTACAAGTCATAAGACTAAGTGGGCAGGTTTACAGCTATACTAACCTAGTTCCATGCCATAATGTCCCTTGTTACTTGCTCTTTTTCCAGGCCATATGCTCAGGGTCCATCTCCTCACATGGTGGTTTCCTCCTCCCTTGGTCTCCTCTCTTGTTCCCCATTCTCCTCTCTCTTGAGACCCTCCACTACAGCCTCAATCTCACCTTTCTTCTTCTATTGCCTAATCACAGACTCTATCCATTTTTGATGAGTTAAACTAAGAAGCAAAGTTTACAAAGCATCACTTGGAGTACTTGAGGATCTGTTCCTCAGGGCTTCCGGGTCTTGGGAGCCAGTAAGTAGGGAGCATTTAAATACAAGCAGCACCACACCACCCCACCAATAAGTTTTCCTTATCTGACCAATAACCATCAACATCTTTACCTAATACACAGCCCATACAGATATTTTCAGATCCTAGGACCCAGAGCTATGGATTCTGGTAAAATGTAAGTACGTTTCACATTCTTACAAACTCAACACAAAGTAAGCAGATTATCCAGTGTTTCCACAACAGTCCACTATTTAATCTGCAAGAATTTAAGGGACATCAATAACAATCCAACAGAAAATGCCACTAAACAAAGACAACAGCCATGATATATTATATTCCAAAGTTACAACCATGAATTAAGCTTTAAAAGGAAGTTACATAACCTTTATATTTTAAGAACTTTTAAAATAAGAGTCTCACTTGGAAATTATGCAAAGTTCATCTTTGACTACTGAGTGTGGGCCATGCACCCCCACTGCCGTGGCCTGAGAGGCAACACCATAGTGTTCCTCTAGCTGACCTGTTCCACAGTGCAGCAGAGTGCATGGGTATCTTCACAAGCAGAGTGAGCTAGTCTATCTGAGATTCATGGAAATGCAATGATACACGGTCCTCACTGGAGGGCAAACTAGAGAAGCACATGGAGAAAAGAAGTGGAGGAATAGTTGGAGAAATCAGAGACCAAGACACAAAATTGTGAAAGAGTAATCACTGAGAGTCAGAATGTGACTAATAGAATTTAAATTGTTGCTCTTGTAGAATGAAAAGTAAAGTTGCTAACAGGGTAGAAAACATCTGCATCCTGGGAATCCAGGAAGGGTTTGTAAAAGGCCCCAAACATGTGCAGAGATTAAATAGGTCTAAACGGAATCATCAAAGAGATGATTCAGGAAACAGCACACAAAGGAAGTCACAGATGGATCAAATGCTCTGGTTACATTGACCTAATTTCTTAGTATAAGGAACAAGAAATCAGTTTCCAAAAAACACGAAAGATGCTTCATCTAACAATACAAGTCAATATTAGACCCGATTTTTATAGAGCTAATGTGTAGAAGTCAAAGATACTACCTTCTAAAATGACTCTTTGTACATTTAATTTTTGTGCGATGTCTAATAATGACTCAGAGAATGTGATATTGGAAAAAAGTAGAAGAAAGGCATTGGAAAAGGAGTTTTAGGCACAGGTTTGGCTGTAAATTTAGTAAAAGACAATCTAGTCATTTTATATCTATCAAATACTTTTACAGGCTCCAAATGGGTCAAAGACCTTAAGATACAAAAATGAATGTCATGAAGTTAAAACAAGAATATAGTATCAAAGTATTATGACCACTTTTTTAAAGGAAAGGAATATTTCATTTTGTGGAACTTAAACATTTCCTCTAATATTTGACTTCCGGTGGCCCATCCAAAAGAAATGAAAAAGATATGAATTATAAAAGGATGTTAAATATTTTAAAAATCCAGTGGCTAATAAGATGCAGCTAATTAAGTAAGCAAGGAAAATATTCTGCTGCAAAACCATGCTTGGCCAGCCAGTGATGGAAAGCAAGACAAAAGAAGATTAGTTTCCTGCTATTTTCAAAGAACAAGCACCTACCCAGGTCAAAATCTAGATGCAGACTACTAAAACAAGCAGCTGACTTGGAGTCTACCCACCAGAATGAGCAACAAAGGAACTTAGAAACACCAACAAACATGCACAACAGTTTTTTTTTCCCTCATTTTGATAGATGTTCACTAAGTATTTTCTTAGTGTTCAGCATGGGACACGTACTGTGTACTTCCTTCAGTTCCACATCCCTTGTTTTCTAGAACTTAAATTTCTATCTGTTTAATAATACGAAGTAGGAAATTCAGAAAGAAAAAGCAACATGGTACACAAGTATGCTGAAGAAACTGACCACAAGCAATGAAACAAAGACTCAACTAGCTCATGAATTTATCCCAAGATCTACTGACACAAATCACTAATCTCAAAATTTTCTGATAACATTTAACAGCTAATAAGAGCCCTAGAAAACTTGAAAAACTGATACACATATAAATTATAAATATGTGTCTACAATCACCCTTCCTGGTGGACCGTGTAAGCAGATGATGGCAACCAAGAAAGACTAATTCCAGAAAAGAAATCCAGATGGCCAGATTCTGTTTTTCCTCAACAGGGTCGTTTCTAAAATAACCATTGTTTTTTTTTAAATCTGACAAAACAGGAAACAGAAGTACCTGGGATAAAACCAAAATCTAGATCCTTTCTACTCTGCTATATGTCTTTCTTCTCGTTAATGTGTTTCTAAAACAATGATTTTTTTTTAATATTTGTGGTTTTATAATTTATTCTACAAGGAAACCAATGGGAAAGACTTGCCAATTTCTTTGGAACTGGAATGCAGGGTAGTAAAACAAATGAAGATCTTGTGATTGTAAAAAGACTAATTTTCCAACAGAGTTAGGGAAATATTTTTTCTAAGAAACCAGCTCAGTCAAATGAGGCATTTAGACTCTGGTTACCATAGTGGTTGTGTCTTTCCTTGAGCCGGGGTTCCCTGCTCTGTAGCCTTCCCTTGAAAGTTCTGTTCTCTTGGTCTCATCTCCTGAAAGCCGAGATTAGGTACCATGGTGTCTGCTTTTAAGTTCTAAAAAATACTGAAGAACCTAAACTTTAGTGTCTGCATGGTGACATAAGCCACATCGCTAATAGCTCATCTAGTTAATATGAAAAAATCATGCTTTCACTCCCAACCTAAATTGGGATTGAGTTCCAGGTGAACATCATCCTCCAGTTCCAGTAACCAAAACTATACACTGGTCATTGCTCAGATTTAGATTTTGTTTCGATTCATGTTGTCACTTGTAGAAGTTTGGACCCGGTTCTTGCTCCAAGCCCCATGCTCCCAGAAATAAGACAGAGACTCAAAATATGTTAACAAATACCTTGGCCATAGAGCTAGACTCTTCTCTGACAAATTCTAACCCACTTACTCAAATCTACATTCCGCCATGTGGCTCATTACCTGTGCTCAGGAACCACGAGTCTGTCTGGTCACATTTTCCAGGGCAAATCTCTCTGACCTGGCTCTATCCCAGAATTCTTTCTGCCTCCTGGATGTCCCACATTCTATTCTACCCTTTCCTATAGGCCATAATTTTTTTAACTGAAAGGTGATATATCCATACAAATACACAAGATACTCTCTCTACAGTCACTAGCATTCTTAAAGCCTTCAAAGAGCTAATTATTCTAATTCTACTTTTACTTCTTTTTTTTCTTTTGCTTTTTTTTAAAGATTTATTTATTATATACATTAAATAAAAAGTATGTATTAAATATTAAGTATATATGTTAAAATATGAATTAAATATTAGTTAAATCTAGTCTGTCTATAATAGATACATACATAATCACACATGTGTGTATATATAGATTAGCCACATTAAATACAAATTATATATTAAATAAAAATTAAACAGGTTAAGTATCGGTTATATACAGTGAATATGATTTATATATGTTAATATATGTGATATACAGTAAATATAAAGCATATGCATTAAATATTAAGTATATTTAAATGAAAATTATATATATATATTTTAATTTATTTAATACTTAATAATAATTCTTTGCTTTCCGGGCAAACATCCCCCTCCACCCTCCCCTTCCTTATGGGTGTTCCCCTCCCAACCCTCCCCCCATTGCCGCCCTCCCCCCAACAGTCTAGTTCACTGGGGGTTCAGTCTTAGCAGGACCCAGGGCTTCCCCTTCCACTGGTGCTCTTACTAGGATATTCATTGCTACCTATGAGGTCAGAGTCTAGGGTCAGTCCATGCATAGTCTTTAGGTAGTGGCTTAGTCCCTGGAAGCTCTGGTTGCTTGGCATTGTTGTACATATGGGGTCTCGAGCCCCTTCAAGCTCTTCCAGTTCTTTCTCTGATTCCTTCAATGGGCGTCCTATTCTCAGTTCAGTGGTTTGCTGCTGGCATTCGCCTCTGTATTTGCTCTATTCTGGCTGTGTCTCTCAGGAGAGATCTTCATCTGGCTCCTGTCGGTCTGCACTTCTTTGCTTCATCCATCTTGTCTAATTGGGTGGCTGTATATGTATGGGCCACATGTGGGGCAGGCTCTGAATGGGAGTCCCTTCAGTCTCTGTTTTAATCTTTGCCTCTCTCTTCCCTGCCAAGGGTATTCTTGTTCCCCTTTTAGAGAAGGAGTGAAGCATTCACATTTTGATCATCCGTCTTGAGTTTCATTTGTTCTAGGCATCTAGGGTAATTCAAGCATTTGGGCTAATAGCCACTTATCAGTGAGTGCATACCATGTATGTCTTTCTCTGTTTGGGTTAGCTCACTCAGGATGATATTTTCCAGTTCCAACCATTTGCCTACGAATTTCATAAACTCATTGTTTTTGATAGCTGAGCAATATTCCATTGTGTAGATGTACCACATCCTCTGCATCCATTCCTCTGTTGAAGGGCATCTGGGTTCTTTCCAGCCTCTGGCTATTATAAATAAGGCTGCGATGAACATAGTGGAGCACGTGTCTTTTTTATATGTTGGGGCATCTTTTGGGTATATGCCCAAGAGAGGTATAGCTGGATCCTCAGGGAGTTCAATGTCCAATTTTCTGAGGAACCTCCAGACTGATTTCCAGAATGGTTGTACCAGTCTGCAATCCCACCAACAATGGAGGAGTGTTCCTCTTTCTCCGCATCCTCGCCATCATCTGCTGTCACCTGAGTCTTCGATCTTAGCCACTCTCACTGGTGTGAGGTGAAATCTCAGGGTTGGTTTGATTTGCATTTCCCTTATGACTAAAGATGTTGAACATTTCTTTAGGTGTTTCTCAGCCATTCGGCATTCCTCAGCCGTGAATTCCCTGTTTAGCTCTGAACCCCATTTTTTAATAGGGTTATTTGTCTCCTTGTGGTCTAACTTCCTGAGTTCTCTGCATATTTTGGATATAAGGCCTCCATCTGTTGTAGGATTGGTAAAGATCTTTTCCCAATCTGTTGGTTGCCGATTTGTCCCAACCACAGTGTCCTTTGCCTTACAGAAGCTTCGCAGTTTTATGAGATCCCATTTGTCGATTCTTGATCTTAGAGCATAAGCCATTGATGTTTGTTCAGGAAATTTTTTCCAGTGCCCGTGTGTTCCAGATGCTTCCCTAGTTTTTCTTCTATTATCTACTTTTACTTCTAATGCACCAACACCAACGCCAACATTCAGAGACCATCCATTGGAGGACTATTGCTTTAAAGAACTTATGTGCACTGGCTTTTCCTTTCAGTTTATTCTGGTAATAATGCCACTCCAGCTGGGTGTTAGCATCAGGATGAAAAGGTGTTCTATGTACACCAGCCTGGCCGGGAACTCAAAAAAGTTCACCTGCTAGGATTAAAAGCTTGCTCCACCAAACATGGTTTTGATGAACTGACTCAATCTAACAGCAGCAGAGTCAGTTTTCTGTGGCCTTTGATTTCTTACAATGAAAAACAGGCAACTCGGATACCAGGTCAGATTGTAGGAGAAGAAAATGAGACAAAAACCTACAATCAGACTTTTGTAATTCTGGTATAAGTAGGTATAAATAGATTTTGAGAGCAGGTTGCTCAGAACAAAGAAACATATAACACACAAGCTCTCCTGCCTCACTACATAAGCCAGACAAAAGAACAATAGACCAGAAGGTAAGTGTCCCTAGCCTAAAATCAATTCCTTTACATTCAAAAAAATCCCTTTCAGAGCTGAGTCAAAACTATCCAGAACAAAATAAAGCCTTGTTGGGAATCTAGAATTTTCTAGTATTTTCACATAAGAGAAAAACTGACTTTCAAATGAAACTGCAAATGTAGCTATCTTGTCCAGAAAGAACTAAAGAAAAATGCTAAATAAATGCTTCTAATACTAGTAAGTAGTACACACATAAACCTGAAATTTCATTTGCAAAACAGACTGCCCAGTTGACTCAACTCAATGATACAGAATTATCCAAAACCCAGAAGTTAGTATGTTTACCTACATTAAGGGAGGAGTTATTTGAACAGAAGAGAAAGTCTGAAGACACAGTATAGCAGCAAATTCCCCTTAATGTGAAATAAAAAGATGTAGAAAATATCCAGAAACTCTCATCTATGTGAGATAACGGAGTCCTCAATTTAAGATACTCTTCTCTGTATATTTCAACGTACACTAAAGCAGTACTATTCTAAATTTCCTATACCTGTGATAATAAAGGGTAGCCAATTTGAACAAATTAATAAATTTAATTGAGAAAGAACAAAATACTTTCCAAAGAATATATTGTTATCATTTCAGATACACACAGAGACACACAGACACACGGACACTCACTCTCTCTCTCTCTCTCTCTCTCTCTCTCTCATGTGTCAATTTTTTTAAACAAACAAGAATACAGATCTTTAAGATCTGTTATACTTCTTACACCCAGGAGACAAAGAAGAAAACAGTATCAACATGCCTTCCAGAGCTCTGATGTCTGGGTGCCCTCAATACTGACATATTGCCTAAATGGAAAAAAAGAGCATTCAAACCCAAACTAATTCTTCTCATTAAAAACATAGTCAATTTTTAAAAATCACATTTAAGAAAAATGTTAACATAATGTAGGATATATTATGGACTGTACACCACCTTAATAGATGAATTTCCTTTTCTTCAGTTTTCTGAATGTTAAGTCACTTCTAACAATAGCATAGCATTATTTCCTATTCTACATTCTAACCTTCTTCCTTTAAGATTATAATTTTATAAGATAAATCTGATTATACAATTTAGTTATGTGTAGTTTCACCTATTTAGCTTTGATAAACTCCATTCTGCACAACTCTACAAATTTTATTTAATGAAACAATTACAATGGCTACTACTACCCAATGTTGTTGATAAGTAATAAAACACAAGAGGTTTACAAGGAGTTAGATTAATTCTCACAGCAGTATAGGGAAAAATTACTATCACCCACAACTTTTATATTAGTAATATAAGTTCAACAGCTGCTGAGTGCCCAAATTGGAACTTATTTCCAGTCAGTCTGATTTCCAAGCCCTTAAATTATTATACTTGTTGTTATTAAAATCTCGTTGTAATAAAATACCCACCACACCCTTCCAAATAGAGCACACAAAAGTAACACAGTTCCACTTGGTGAAATTTAATGGGAGAACAAGACAAGGGAAAGGGGCAAGAGAAAGAAGAGAAACGAATGATGAGAAGAGAGAGCATGAGGGCAGAAGAAGTCTGCCTTTCATTTGGAATATGACATAACTACTCCCACGTGGAATTGGGATTTGGACCCAAAAAATACTGGGAAAGTAGGGCTCTTGCCATGTCAACAGTTACCAAATGGTGTCGCTGCTCATGGCAATTCCTGATACCAACAATACTGCTGTTATAATTCGACATATTTCAAAAAGTAGTTCACAAAAAAACAAAGTCTATATACACAAGGAATTGTTCTTTCATCATTAGCTGTTACTAGTTCTGCCGCATGACTGTTATATTTATGGAGATGAAAGTAAATATTATCTAATAAGGAAAATTACTGACTTAGAACAACCAGAGATTGTTAATAAGAATTATTATAACCCAACTATTAGGATAACACTATGTTATAATAATATTACTTCTAATAATCCCCCTGGTGTTCCAAAATATGATAGTACAGGTCCTAAAACTGCCACCCATTTCTACTTGTCTCAAAGTCTGGGCAAATTTTTCGTTCACTGTGACAGCCAATTCTGTGAAAAACTGACTCATAAAAGGGCAGTGAAAGAAGAACACAGACTGGAGACAATTTAAAAAAAGTCTATTCAGTCCCAAAAAAAGGACATGTGCCTGTTAAGATAAAGGAGAGAGCAAGCAGTGAAGATCCAGGTAAATATATTTAAAATGCAAGTTATACCAGCCCTCAAGAAACACCGAGAAGTCAACAAAATGATCTGAGTATTAAAAGGAAAAAACAAAACAAACAAACAAAAAACCCCAAAAACCCCAAACCACTCTTTCTCTTCAACAAGGTGGCCAAGTAGCAGATACCAATATGCAGATCTTCATGAAGACCCTAATGGGCAAGACCATTAGTCTTGAGATTGAGCCCAGTGACACCATCAATAATGATCCAAGACAAGGAAGGCATCCCACCGACCAGCAGAGCTGATATTTGCTGGCAAACATTTGGAGGATGGCCACACTCTGTCCAACTACAACATCCAGAAAGAGTCCACCTTGCACCTGGTGCTGTGTCTGCACAGTGGCATCATCGAGTCATCCCTTTGTCACCTTGTCCAGAATTACAATTGTGACAAGATGATCTGCCACAAGTGCTACTCATGCCTGCACACAGTGTAGTCAACTGCTACAAGAAGTTCGGCCACTCCAACAACCTGAGCCCCAAAGAAGAAGGTCAAATAAGGCTGGGGCCATACCTGGCCTGTGACCCTGTGACCAAATAAAATCCATTGACAGGGGCAAAAAAAAAAAAAAAAAAAAGAGAGAGAGAGAGAGGGAGAGAGAGAATGACAAAGAAAAATATCAAGCTGGGCCCAGGACTTAAACCCTAGCATTCAGAGACAGAGGGCAGGCACATCTCTGTAAGTCTGAAGGCAGCCTGGTCTACAAGGTGAGTTCCAGGACAGCCAGGGCTATACAGAAAACCCTGACTGTAAAACAAAACAAAATTCTGACAATTAGCTATCCTGTGTAAAACCATTATGACTCTTTAGCATATCCAACAAAAATTCATGTATTGGTGGCAAGAAAATACACTGTTAACTATGAATACTCTATGCTGGTATAGAACACCAGACAAACCCACATTTGGAAAACAGCTGTGTAAGAAATATAGTAAGAAACACATTTAAACAACTAACATTATTGGATTTTGTACTAAAAACTGAGATCTTACGAGTAAACTGTAGTGGTTTGGCTTGATGCTGCTTGTATATTATTGTTCATATTGGTTCCTCAAGAGGGGTTGCCCCGACCCCACAAGCAGTGCATCATGTACTTAGGTGATGCTATGTGAACCTTCTCTCCACTTTAATAGGTAAATAAAAGGTTAGAGCCTATGATTGGGTACTGAATAGGAAAGGTGGGACTGGAGGCTCAGGAGGGGGTGGCAGGTAGAAGGAGAAAAAGAATGAAGGAAGAGGAGAGAAGGAAGCCACTATGCACCAGAATCATGTGGCTGGGAGCAACCAGAAATAATAAGGAGTCTTAGAATTGGGAAATATGTTAGTAATGTATTAGATATGCCCAATGTAGGCATATAACTTATAATTAAAATATTTAGATTGTGTGTCTTTTACATGGGCTATTAGGGTTGGAAATTTTAGTAACAAATTGACAAACCCATGTCTGGCTTAGAACCGAAGTAACCCGATACGGAAATCCACCCCCATCCACTCATTATTAACAACTAGGGCTTCACTCTAAAGCTGCTTCAGGGTGGAAATTAAGCATGAATCTAAAGGGTGTACAGAGAGCTAACTGAGAGGCTCCCTGCCCAAGCCCCAAGCAAACCTAGGCAACCAGAGGTAGAACAACAGCCCTGAGCTGGGACACAAGGTGGCGCCAATGCCACAACATAGTTGGGGTTCCCTGAGTGTGAGAGAAAAAAAAGGACATGAAGTCAAGATTGCCTGAGATGAGACCTTCACAACTGAAAATTAGCAACTGAAAACAGCAGGTATCTTTCCAAAGCTTTCTCACAGATAACAATGGGCTGATCTAGGCATCTCTCTCCCAAGTCAACCTTCCCATGCACACTTTGATTTCCAACATCCCTCCATTTCTAAACAGGGAACAGGACACAGGTAGCAAGACCAGCTCTCTCAACTGCTTACACTGCAGGCTGTGTAAGATCAATACACAGGCTGAAGGCTATACAGGACAGTCAAAACACCTAAAGGGCTCAAAACACAAAAGCCAAGGGTCTTTGTACAGTCAGCCCCTCCCTACTAGTGAAAGAATCTGAAAGGACCTTAATGTCCTAAAACTAACACCAGAAGGAAACAAAGATAAGAGAAACTTCAGACCAAATATAAAATTAAAATAGTACCACTGCACTCTTTTCCTGCTTGGTTTTTTCCCACATAAGGTGCTATAGAGAATTGAGGAGTTTCTTAAGTAGTGAATACAAGAAGCAGTGATTCTGTTTTTAACATTCTTATCTTCTCAGAGTATATATGACCAAAGTCTTAGAAATTAAATTTGCCAAGGTATGTAGAAGAAAATTTTTGCATTTTCTATAGGCTAACTCTAAAAGCTGTACCAGGATCCAATCTGAAGTAACACTTTACAAGCAAAACTTGTAATTATATACAGTATGATCTGCACTCGTTAAGCAAATATCTTGATTGATTAGTACTTAACTTTAACTCAACGAATAAATAAAATAGATTCAGTCATCACAGAGACAACAACAGTACAATTAATACAGTAATGAAAATGTAGCTTTACCTTGTGTCTATATAACAAGGAACTATAGTAAGGACTAAAGAGTGCTAACATTGCACATACCTTAAGAGGCATGGACCTGGGCAGGAGAGATAGCTCAGTGGATAAGAGGTCCTGAGTTCAGTTCCCAACAACCACATGGTGGCTCACAACCATCTGTAATGGGATCTGATGCCCTATCCTGATGTGTCTGAAGATAGCTACAGTGTACTCATGTTAATTAATTAATTAGTCAATTAATTAATTAGCCATGTTCCCAGAGAAACAAGGTGAATTCATCTAAACCACTATGAAGACAACCAGGCAATCAAGCACAGTGATATTGAAAGAGCGTACCCCAAAACGGGGAGCTGCATCTCTCGCTCCGACTGCGGGGTGGGGTGCCCCCAGGAATCACGAGTAGCCATTCTTGATGTAAAAGCACGAGGTAGCTTTATTAACGAGATCCCGGGTCTTAGCGGGATTCCGGGTGGACATGTATCTCACACAGGAGACAGAGGAATCGACCCCGAGTCTCCAAACTCAGGGGTTTATATAGGGGAGGTTAGGGGCATTCTCGAGGTTACACATGATTGGTCAATTCAAATGGTGCACAGTTACATTCGGCGCGAAATTACATCAGCAAGGAGTACGTGCTCTCTAGCAGCTCGGCAGGCAGGTAGGGTGGCTCATCTCACTCAGGGGGGTGAAGGAAGGGGAGGGGGTGGCTACAGATGGTCAATGTCCTTGGGGCTGATAGCTGGCTTGGCAAGTCCTATCTCTGGCTCTCCCTCAGGCATGTCGGTCCCTGCACATCCTGACTCTGATAATGAGTAACCTTTTTAAAACTCTAGTTCTACAATATATGAAGAGATCTTAAATGACAAATATGTATCTGTCAACTGCACGGGTTAAAAAAAAATGACACTGACATACATATTGACAGTAATTTGCTGTCAATTGGGGGCAAACATACCCAACTATGACCATCAAGAAGACTCAAAATTAAGAAAGATTTGGGTAGTAATACTCAATAAAGGAAGACAAGTGCCTAAATGATCAGAAAGGAATAAATCTAGATTGGGTAAATGAAAACTCAGAAAGAAATTATATGGTATAAAAAAAAAGGAAAATAAAATTAATTAAATAAGTAAATAATTGGGGGCCAGAAACAGATGGAACAATATCACTGGGCAAAATATTGTAGGTGAATAGGTGTCTTACAGTTTTATTGCTGTGAAGAGACACCATTACTGAGTCAACTTTGATAAGGAAAACTGACATTGGACTGGCTTACACTCTCAGAAATTTAGTCCATTATCGCCATGGTGGGAAGCACGGCAGCATTCAGGGAGGCATCGTGCTGGAGAAGAAGCTAAGAGTTCTACATCTTCATCTGAAGGCACGAGCAGGAGACTGTGTCGACACTGGTCATAGCTTGAATATAGAGACCTCACAGCCCACTTTCCCAGTGACCCACTTCCTCCAACATGGCTACACATACTCCAACAAGGCCCCACCTCCTGATAGTGCCACTCCTTATACAACAAGCATTCAAGCATATGAGCCTATGGTGGTGATTCCTATTCAAATCATCACAGCAGATAAGCATTCACACAGGGAGTTCATAGCTAAAACTATATAAAAATTATAATTTCCAGATATCTTCACCAACCCACCAGACAAACTACTCATTCATTCCAGAGACTAGACCCAGGAAGAGTAGATAGAGCTGGTAGAAGAGGCAACCAATACAAAGGGGTAACTCTGTGATACCCTTTCTAGACTGACAATTATGGCCCTTTCCTGACCTTCTTTGACAAATCCAAAAATGTTCTCTGCTATGTATGTACCCTTTCTCAAGCAAGAAAAAACAGATCTTTCTCTAGGAAATCACAAGCATGCACCCCAAAGGACCTCAGGGCCAACCCTAATCCTGAGTCCCTGTATGAAGACCCTGAGAGATGAAGTGAAGTCTGGGATACTTCTTCAGACTCCAACATGTTGGAAGCGCCAAACCTGTGATTTCTGCCAGGGAGAGTTGCTTACATGGCATAGAACCAGCCTGGAAGAGATATATTTTACAGGCAGAAAGATGGAGGGATGGTGCCATCTAAGCCTCTGATATCAGATATTAAGCTAGAGCCCTGGTTCTCAAACTTCCTAATGCTGTGACCCTTCAATACAATTCCTTATGTTGTGGTGAACCCAACCATAAAATTATCTTTGTTGCTACTTCATAACTGTAATTTTTCTACTGTCATGAATCATAATTTAAATATATGTTTACAGATGGTCTTAGGGAGCCCCTGTAAATGGGTCATGACACACAGGTGGGAAGTCTGACCTAGGGGACTTGATGTTTACATGCTGCCTTATCAGTCTTGCTTAGTCCAGCATTTTCTGACTATGCCCCCATTCCTCCTTTTAGGAAATAGTAATATATATCTTTTCCACTATATGTTGAAATTAATTCACTTTTCGAATTCACAGGGTTTTATCGAGACTGTGGAAGACCATGGGGACTTCTGAAGTAGGATTAAATATACTTAGTATTTTAACAATGGCCTTTGGAGCCTGGGAGGGAAATGTGGTGGTTTGAATGAGAATATCTCCCATAGGCTCAAATGTCTGAACCCTGGTGGTGACTTTACAGGCTATACCTTGCTAGGGGCTAGCTCTGAGGCTATTATATATTGACTAGCCCCAATTCCTGTTCACTCTCTCTGCTTCATATTTGGGGTTTAACATGTGATCTCTCAGCGCCCTGCCATGATGGTCTCATGGAAGCCCAACCAAAATAACCTCTTCCATAAACTGGCTTGGTCATGGTATTTCATTATAGCAGCAGAAAAGCAAATAAGTCCGGCTATAAGTAGTTGAAGATTAAAACAAATTTTTTCTTAATCTTCAAAAGTTCATGATAAAATTGGGCACAAAACCAGTAAAAAGCTCTCAACATCTCTAACCATTAATATAGACAGCAATTCCTCTAAATATTGCGTTGTGCCATCCTCCTGCTTAACAGAACAAATGGTTCCTCCAGCTTCTAGAACAAGACAGCCAGGTGCTCATCCTACAACCAAGAAAAGACATTCCAATAAACAGCAGGTTCAGCTCCCTGCCACAAAAATAACTTTAAAATCCCAACACACTTACAAATACAATTTCATGTTTTATTACACTGTTTTGATTAGTTTGCTTCTTTTTCTCCATCTTTCTTAACTTGGGTATTTCTTATTTACATTTCAATTGTTATTCCCTTTCCCAGTTTCCAGGACAAAATCCCCCTAACCCCTCCCCCTCACCTTCTATATGGGTGTTCCCCTAACCATCCTCCCCTCATTATGACCCTCCCCCCAACAATCACATTCACTGGGGATTCAGCGTTGGCAGGACCAAGTGCTTCCCCTTCCACTGGTGCTCTTACTAGACTATTCATTGCTACCTATGCAGTTGGAGCACAGGGTCAGTCCATGTATACTCTTTGGGTACTGGCTTACTCCCTGGAAACTCTGGTTGGTTGGGATTGTTGTTCATATGGGATCTCAAGCCCCTTCAAGCTTTTTAAGTCTTTTCTAAGATTCCTTCAGTGGGGATCCCATTCTCAGTTCAGTGGTTTGCTGCTGGCATTTGCCTATGTATTTGCTGTATTCTGGGTGTGTCTCTCAGCAGAGATCTACATCTGGTTCCTGTCAGCCTGCACTTCTTTGCTTCATCCATCTTATCTAGTTTGGTGGCTGTATATGTATGGGCCACATGTGGGGCAGGCTCTGAATGGGTGTTCCTTCTGCCTCTGTTCTAAATTTTGCCTCCCTATTCCCTCCCACGGGTATTCTTATTCCCCTTTTAAGAAAGAATGATGCATTCGTATTTTGGTCATCCTTCTTGGGTTTCTTGTGTTCTGTGCACCTAGGGTAATTCAAGCATTTGGGCTAATATCTACTTATCAATGAGTGCATACCATGTGTGTTTTTCTGTGATTGGCTAACTTCACTCAGGATGATATTTTCCAGTTCCATCCATTTGCTTATGAATTTCATAAAGTCATTGTTTTTGATAGCTGAGTAGTATTCCATTGTGTAGATGCACCACATTTTTTTTTTATCCATTCCTCTATTGAAGGGCATCTGGGTTCATTCCAGCTTCTGGCTATTATAAATAAGGCTGCTTTAAACAGAGTGGAGCATGTGTCTTTGTTATATGTTAGGGTATCTTATGGGTATCTGCCCAAGAGAGGTATAGCTGGGTCCACAGGTAGTTCAATGTCTAATATTATGAGGAACCTCCAGACTGATTTCCAGAATGGTTGTACCAGTCTGCAATCCCACCGACAATGGAGGAGTGTTCCTCTTTCTCCACATTCTCGCCAGTATCTGCTGTCACCTGAGTTTTTGATCTTAGCCAGTCACTGGTGTGAGGTGGAATGTCAGGGTTGTTTTGATTTGCATTTCCCTTGTGACTAAAGATGTTGAACATTTCTTTAGTTGTTTCTCAGTCATTCGGCATTCCTCAGCTGTGGATTCTTTGTTTAGCTCTGAGCCCTATTTTTTAATATGGTTATTTGTCTCCCTGCAGTCTAATTTCATGAGTTCTTTGTATTTTTTGGATATAAGCCCTCTATTG
The DNA here is from genome assembly GCF_021556685.1 of Rattus norvegicus. Lineage (NCBI taxonomy): Eukaryota > Metazoa > Chordata > Mammalia > Rodentia > Muridae > Rattus > Rattus norvegicus. The sequence goes on along the minus strand of NC_141535.1, from coordinate 4,173,133 downwards.
GTTGTAGGATTAGTAAAGATCTTTTCCCAATCTGTAGGTTGCCATTTTGTCCTTACAACTGTGTCCTTTGCCTTATAGAAGCTTTGCAGATTTATGAGATCCCATTTGTCAATTCTTGATCTTAGAGTATAAGCTATTGGTGTTTTGTTCAGGAAGTTTTCTCCAGGGGCTATGTGTTCAAGGTTTTTCCCCACTTCTTCTTCTATAAGTTTGAGTGTATCTGGTTTGATGTGGAGGTCCTTGATCCACTTGGACTTAAGCTTTGTACGGGGTGATAAGAATGGATAGATCTACATTCTTCTACATGCTTACCTCCATTTGAACCAGCACCATTTTCTAAAAATGCTATCTTTTTTCCTTGGCTCCTTTGTCAAAACTCAAGTGACCATAGGTGTGTGGGTTCATTTCTGGGTCTTCAATTCTATTCCACTGGTCTATCTGTCTGTCTCTATACCAATACCATACAGTTTTTATCACTATTGCTCTGTAATACTGCTTGAGTTCAGGGATAGTGATTTCCCCGGAAGTCTTTTTATTGTTGAGGATAGTTTTAGCTACCCTGGGTTTTTTTGTTATTGAGGAAAATTTGCAAGTTGTTCTGTCTACCTCTATGAAGAATTCTCTTGGAATTTTGATGGGGATTGCATTAAATCTGAAGCAGTCATTAAAAGGATGAAGAAGAACTAACTAACACTAAGGATATTTGAAAAAGCCATATGAAGGGCCAGAGAGATGGACAGTTAAGGGCACAGGCTGCTCTTCCAGAGGTCCTGGGTTCAATTCCCATCACCTACTTGCCCACGGTAACTCACCCCTGCTTGTAACTTCAGTTGCAGGACTTCTGACAGCCTCATACAGACATACAAGTAGGTAAAACGTCCACGAACATTAAAATACAAAAGCCATATGAAAAGCTACTTCCCAACTTACAACGAACGTTACAAGGTGGGTAATTCTCCTTCCATTGGCTACAAGTTCTCAAAAAGTCCAGAGCTAGATGTAGGACACCTTGCTCTCAAGTTGTTGGTCGAGGATGTCACAGAGATGATACCAGAGTTGTCAATTCTCATTGCTCAGGGCTACCCATCAGAATGTGATGGTAAGATCATATAGCTGATGACACCACACAAGTAGGTCAAAGAACTTGAAGAAATCACAGAGACCTGCCTGCACAGTACTTAGCAGGAAGCTTCCACCCCTGCTAGCTTTATGATGCTAGAAGTTGCTATGCAGACTATTCTCACTCCACTGTGACTACTCAGGGCTACATAACAAAAGCCCTGGCAAGATGTACTCATGGGTGCTCCATAAATGGCAGGAATGCATTGAGGATCACCAATCATTTTCTGGGTGGATTCAAGGTCTGCACTACAAGAGGAAACTTTTGCCTGGCATTGTAAATCTGGTCAGGAAACCATGGCAGAGAGGCTCATAAGTCCTGGGAGTGAACCATAACTACTATTTTCTTAAATGGATATATAGTATCAAACTATACCAGTTACAAGCTCATAGATTAACACAGCTCTCAGTGGTCATTGGGGGAGCATCTTCATACAGTGGATGGTAGTTAATACACATTCATAACTAGTCCGAGTATTGAGAATGAACTCTCTGTGGAGAGCTCAACCACAGAAGTTCCCGCCGTATCAAGTTCCCTCAAGGCTCAGGGATATTGGAAAGAAAAGAGGTGGAAAGAGTTTAAGAGCCAAAGGTCGGAAGGAGTTGGATCAAAACAATGACATGTTCTCATGATATGGTTGTTGAACTCACAAACTCAGTGCAGTTGGTGTCCAGCAGAAGAGCAAACCACTCAACAATCCCACACAGATGTGGTAGGGCACTGAAGCCCCTGCCTGCAGCTGAGAAGATTCTGTCACCTGAGAACTGCTAGGGGAGGGTTTTCTTCAGGGGTATGGTCCCTAGTGAGTGGACCATCCTGCAGTGGTGGCCCCTCACTCATGAGTAGGCTTCGCTGTATTCAAGGGATTATTAGAACAAATACAGGGGGTGAAGTGGATATACTGACATATACTGTAGTAATGTATGAAATTCTCAACAAATTACATTAAAACAGGTATTTAAAAGTGGTAAGGTTGTAAGCTTCTCCAGTCCAAACTCTTTTGAGAGTTCTGGACAAGGAACAAAATTGACTTGCTCATTCCTATACCCTCAGTTTTTATTTTGTGTCTGAACGGCTTCCCATCCATATATCATATTAGCCCCCATGCATGCACCCACCCATGCATCCATCCGTCTATGCATCCATCCATCGATGCATCCATCCATCGATGCATCCAGCAAGCCATGCATCCATCTATGCATCCATCTATCCATCCATGCATCCAACATCCATGCATCCATCCATCTATGCATCCATCCAGCATCCATCCAGCAAGCCATGCATCCATCCATCTATGCATGCATCCATCCAGCATGCATCCAGCCAGGCAGCCATGCATCCATCCATCCATCCATGAATCCAACATCTGTGCATCCAGCAAGACATGCATCCATCCATCTATGCATCCACCCATTGCCTACTTCAGGCAACACTCAGTCAGGAAGCAGCTGATCAAAAGGCATCCTTACTGATTTCACAGCCAAACTCCCTTTCCTTTTCAATCTCTTTACAATGCGAGTTATCTTGTCACATTGCAGATGAAGAAAGAGACCCAGGGGCTTGCTTAAGGTCGGGCAATGATTAATGGTGGAAGCCAGCCAGACCCAACAGCTCATCCCCTGCAATAGACAGTCATCTGAACTCTACCAAACAAGCCATCCCAGGACACCTGCTCTGACTCAATCTCCCTTCCCAGGCTCAGCTCCACTAAGCCCTCTACACAGTGTTTAAGGGTCCCCACTCCTACTAAGTGCTTTGATGCTGTGTCCATATTTCCCTGCACCAAGAAAATCCTAACCAGCAAGCACTGCTTCCTGGGGGTCGAGGACTGTGATTCCCTGCAGAACCCCTTCCATCCTTCGGCACCCACTATGTTGGTTTTCCAGTATGTATTTGGCTCCTGTTGGTTGTCTGGTTTGGCTTTGGCCTCCACTCACTAACCCATCTGAATATTAATTCATCGGGGTTGGGTACCCACTAAACCACATTATGTTTGATGCTGCAGTCAGGACAGAGCCAAAAAACTATGCCCCAAGAGCCTGAATCATAGGAGAGAGAAACAGCCTGGACTGGAATTTTAGGAGAGTGACTAGGGACAGGCATGGTGGCAGAGGCCACAGAAAAAGGAGAGTGTCCAGGACATCAGAGTGGGGTAGGGTAGCATCACAGTGGCAGCCAATGAATGAAGATAAACACTGTGGGAGCCAAAGCAGACCTAGATGAGAGTTGGAGTCTGAATTACACCAGGGTGACTGTGGAATTACTCCCTGATATTTCATTTACTGAGTTTCAAAGGGACCTTTTCTGCCATTACCACCTTCTTCCACCAAAGAATTAGTTAAGGGATGCTCCACTGTCTTAGACTCTGTAGTTGGCTTCTCTCACTAGATCATATATGCTTTACAATTTAATAGGGAACTGGGGAGACATTTCTCTTACAAATACTCGCTTTATAAAGAAGTTGGATGACAAGAAGGGAAAGAAATCATTTATTGGTATCATTACCTCTTCATTTTGCTAAACAAGACAAACTGACACAGCAAGAACCTCAAAACTGAATACAAGGAACGAATGTGTCCTTGTGTTTTTTTCTGTTTTGTTCTAGAACATCTCAAATGTTACTTTTACCTTTCTGACACGTAATGCTAAAGTACAGCTTTGAGGTTTGGGTAATAAGACAAAGAAATGCAGATATTAATATGGTTCAAAGAAAAAAAAACTCTGTAGCTCCTCTGTATTCTCTGAATAGAAGAGTCTGCTTACCTTCCTTGTTTTAAAAAAAAAAAAGTTCATGAATTCAGTCCCCACATTCTACATTTGTTGCAGCTGTAGTCCTCAAGTATGTCATCTGTGGGGTTTGACCCTCCCCAGAAAGGTCAAAACCTCTAAGTTTCCAACTCAGGTACATGAAGAACATGCGTCATCCATCATCAGTCAGGGTAGGGCCAGAGGCTGCGAAAGCTTTATTTCAGTCACAACAAAGTTCAAGTAGGAGATAAAAAGCCGAACTAATAATCCCATCCTTAAATAACCAACTGTGGAGGCTCCTGGTATGGTGGCCACAATCAACTTCATGAGATAAGGGAGAACCAAGGTTCTAAATTTACAGAAATTCCATATGATAAGGGCTGTCTACATGAGGAGATCAGAAGGCAGTGGGGAGGAGGTCTAGGAATCAGTGAGGAGGCTGTGATGGGAGAGCCTGACTTTTAACCTGGAGATCTGCACATGCAGTGCCTTATTTGCTCTATGTCTTTTCTGTGTCACCTTTTGGCGAAGCACTCACTTCAGATGGCGAGTTTTTAATTTCCTCATCCCCACTAAAAGAGGCAAATAACAGAGGAGAAAACAACAAAAACTTCCTTTTAATATAGTTTATGATCCCAAAGTACATTCCGGAAGAGTTGAGCTGCTTGAAATCTGCCACACATGAACCCCTTGTCAGGGCTACAGACTTCCACACAGAATCACTAAGAGGCCACTTCATAGGCCCTGAAGAGCCCCTCCTTAGAGACTCCCTCTGTCTGACTCTTTTCCAAAGGGAAAGGTCCTCACATTCCTAGAGACAAGTTTTCCAAGAGTCCTCCACACCGGTTCTGAAGGTAAGCCCTCAGTTGCACTGCCAAAACCTGTACAAGAGTCATGGCCTCCCAACCTCCCCAAAGAGAAAGAGAGAGTGCCAGCTAGGAGAGGAGCTCTCCACAGGTTTGGGAGCAGTACAAAGAGGATCAGGTCAGAGTTGCCCAGCTGCAAGGTCTCCAGTTTCCTGTTGAGACAGAAAACCAGAAGGCTTCTCAAACATACCATCCAACAAGGGTAAAACATCAACCAGCAGAATGACATCTTTACAACAAGGGATTTGTCTATTCAGCCTTACCAAAATGATAACAAAATAAGAAATGAGGTGATTCCTTCCTGGGGGACAAAGTTCAATGCTCAGTCTTCCTTAAGGACACATTCTCTGGAAGTGTAAGGTCACTGATTCTGGCCTCCGATGTTTGGTTGTATGTTACTTTTTCCCCATTCCCATGGAGACACTGATGTGCTTAGGGTATTCCAAATTCACCCCTGTACTGCAGAGTTAAGAGAATGCCTAATGCTTTCACGATGGCATAGTGTATCCTCCTTCATATGTAGTCTTCAAGGACACCTAAGCAGTTTTCTTCAACCCATTTTCATATATCTAGTTATTCTCTATCCTCTCTTTCTTCACTGACATGTGGTAAATTTCACACGTACTGTTCCTGTGGACTCTAGCTCCATAAATTAAAAGCTCCAGCTAAATCCAAAGTTCTTGATCAACAACTGTCACCTCTGCACCAACTCAACACACACCATTCCATGTTAAAGCATCCAGGGACCAGCTGTGATGGATACTATTAGCTGTCAATCTGATGCTATCTACAGCCATCCAGGAAACAGTCACCAGGCATGTCTCTGATAAAGTATCTTGATTAGATTAATTAAGGAGGGAAGACCCACCCTAAATATAGACACCACTCAGGCTTGCACTGCATACAAAGAAGAAAGAAAGCTTAGAAACAACACCCATATTTCTCTGCTTCCTGGCTTCAGATACAATGTATCCATCCTTTTCTGAAGCAACTTCCACGCTCCCATCCCTCTCCCAGGATGCAGCCCAGACTAGGGCAAGCTCTCCTACCACTCACACTCAGTTTCCATTCCTGTGGTCCTTCCAACCCAACTGAAATTCCTCATCAACAAAAACCTTCGACATACTATCTAACTCAGTTATAGATAACACCCTCTTCCCCAGTGAGAACACAACAGCCTTCCCCTGACACCAAAAACACACAGAGCAACAATGACGACAACAACAACAACCACAACAACAGCAACAACAACAAAAAATGGTACCCATCATTACTCAGATCTTCCAGCCATAACCTCTTTGCTCTATGAAGTGACAGTTTAAGAAAACTCAGATTAACTAAATGTACATTTGTTTATTTTTGTAATGCAGTTGCACCATGCCATTCTTGCATGCCAGGTAGAACACTCTATCACACCCAATGTGAACATCCTGGAGGGAATGAAGAGAGCAGAAACATTTCACACTGTAAAGATATTATTCCTTTGATGTCATTTCCAGTTACTAATATTAATATTACTATACCAGATGTAAGAAAACTATGTAGAGATCACAGAATCTTCCAGGCAAAGGAGATTGGTGTGTGCCAAAATCTACCTCAAAAATAAAAAAAAAAATCTATCAAAGCAAGAGTTCAATCCCAGGGTCTTCAAAGTATTCAGAAGAGCCTTCCACAGGAGTAATTGAAACACATCTTGTGCTCAAAAACTCATCGAATGGAACAAGTCCTGAAGCACATTCAGCCTATGGCAATATCTGAAGAACAATATGGATGTTTGGAAAAGTTAAAAAACAAGAAAGCTACAGAATTTTCCCCACCAAATTCCCCTACAAAAAGATAAGAAAAACAAAGGGGAATAAACCCAAAACAGCAATATGGAAAACCCTCCATTTAAAAAGTACTTATAAAGAGGGCCAGAGAAGACTCGAAAGGTAAATAAATCCCTTGCCTTGAAATCCGAGTTCAGTTCCAGGAACCCATGTAAAAGGAGAGAACTGGTACTGGGAGGATCTCCTCCCAATCTCTGCATGTGCACCCTGCTACGTGCACACATAAATCATACAAAACCACATACCATACATGTCCTACACACATACCATACACACACCCCACATATATATCATGCACACACAAGTGGCCTCAATGCAGTATTCACATACAATACAAACACCACATACTCACACAAAATATGCACACACCATATGCACATAAACACACCATACAGACACACACAAGCACATACATCATGCACATACACACATCATTCACATAAACCATACACAGACACACACATCACACACAAACATACACAAACACACACATAATGCACAAATGCAGACATACACACACATCATGAACATGCAGACACACAATTTCATATACAGCATAAACATAGATTATTTACATACACACACACCATACATAGACATACATATTCACATGTATCATGTAAACATATTCGTACACATACATGCACACACAGAGAGAGAATAAAATGAAATAAAACAACCAAGTCCTTACATAAAGGAGTTCTACCACAAGATCGTTACATGGCCCTCTTCTGGCCCTACCAACACATGCAGACACAGAGAAAGACAAACACACACACACACACACACACACACACACACACACACGAATAAAATAAAAACCTTATAAAGCGTTTTATGCATTGATTATAGTAAAAACGTCACGGGAGCAACGTTAATGACAACTAGGAAGGGTGAGATTTTATACGGTTGTAATAAATGTTACAGAAATACACTGACCAGAGCATACTAAATAGCAGAACTAGCAAGTGAAACAGTAATATGGGCACTGTGGACCCACTGTTGTCAACGGCAACAATATTAAAGAAATAACAAGAAATGTACACACGAACCTACGGGTTATTTTTGGTTTCTCCAGACAGGGTTTCTCTGTATTTTGTCCTGGAACTCACTTGGTAGACCAGGCTCGCCTAGAACTCACAGAGATCTGTTTGCCTCTCTGACTCTGCTGGGATTGAAGGTGAGTGACACCACACCCAGCTCATACAACAACAAAAAAAAAGTTGTTCCTTTTTAAATTTCCCAAATTTTTAATTTTTTTGGTGAATATATGATTAGAAATATTTGTGTACTTATAGGTGATTCCAGAAAAAAGAAAAAAAAAACCTGTAAAGTGCCTTAAGTTCCCTCAGGGTCTTTGGTATCTGCACCTTAGTCCCTCATTTTACTAAGCGATTTACTTAGTGTTGAGGAGCAGAATCAAGGGAATGCCTCTTGGCCAATATCGTAGTTTCCTGTTCAAGCCCAACCCTTCTGTTTATTCAGCTGCAGGGTACCCCTTGCTTACCTCTCCAGACCACGCAGCCCCAAGCCTGTCCTCCTCCTAGGCACCCACTTGCTCCCAGGTGGCCAGGAAGAAGTGGGTATGGAGGAAGTGGGTAAGTCCTGGTGGAGATGATGCCATTGGTGCCCACCTACAATAAGACCACAGGGCGGTGAGACAGTTCAGCAGGTAAGGGCACTCTGCTGTCAAACCTGACGACTTGAGTTTTAGGACCCGACAGAGGGTGGGATAAAAAAAACAAAAACAAAAAAAAAAAAAAAAACTGGTTGTTCTCTGCTCTTCACATGCATGAGGTGGCACGTGAATCCCGCCCCACATAAACATTTTTAAAGGGCAAAACGGTGGTCGCTCAAACTGGTGGTGGGCAACCACCAGTCGAATGCACCTACGGTCCGAGTTCTACTTGAGTCAAGAAGACTCCCTCCTCTTTGCAGGTTGAGACACATCCAGGGTAACAAACTCAACTTTGGCACTGCGACCCACAGGTGCGGCCACTCTTGAACCCGCTCATCTTTCTCCACCAATGCACACCTTGGGCGCCGTGTCCTTAATTAGATTGCTAATTAAGTGTGCACAGTCTCCCAGCGCCCCTAAACACAAACCGCACTAGCAGCCTCAACTTCATCATCCTGCCTGGGAAGTCGAAGTAGAGGGGGACGGTTCCAGCTCTCCCTTGAAATGATCCTTATTCCTCCACAGTAGGGATCAAGAAGCTGCAGCGCCACTGCTAAGCCCGGTCCCCAGTGGCGATGAAAGTTAAACATTGAGGTTAGTTGCTCCACACCCTGGGAAGAAACTACAACCCCACACCAAGCCACGCACCTCTGGGAGCTGAACTTACGTAGAGGTTGCTGAACTGGTCACAGTAGAAGCATAGAGGTACTGCTAGCTTCACAGCTGGGGAGCTTTCCACGTTGCCCTCCCGTGGCAGCCGATCTCCCCACAACTCCCCGTAAGGAAAGAGCTCCACAGGACGCAGAGCCCCGGCTCGTGACAGCAGCACCAGCACCAGGAGCAGCGATAGGCGGTGTTGGCGCCTGGCTGTGGGGTCCCAAGACATGCTCATTCCTCCCTGGCTCTGCCCTCCACACCTCGAGTCTCTGCAGGCCACTGTGCCCGCCAGATGCCCACTCGGACCTTTGGTCCGCAATGTGGGCCCAAACACCGCGCTGATTGGCTACAGCTCTCAGCCACTGACCAATCAGCGACTCTGAGAAAGTATGCCAGAGGTCACTACAACTGGTTCTCATTAGGTTTCCTAAGACTGCTGTAGTTTGGTGGAGCAGCCAGCCTGGGAAGGTGAGACTGTTGGCCGGATCTGGTCTGGGCTGTCCCAACTACTCTTGAGCTACCCACGACTCTCCAGTATGGGTAATGACGCTGCAGGAGGTGACCTCCTGGGCTGGAGGGACACTCGTTGCACCAGCAGCTGTAGGCTGTAAGGGACTGTGCGCTCTAGGTGGGCAGAGCGAGGGAGGGTAATGAGATTCCACACTGGAGTTTTCTCCCTACCCTGGCATCCCAGGTACCCCTCTCGCAAGAGGCCAGGCCTTCTGATAAAGATTCAAAGAAGCTTTGTCTCTATCGGGGGACTGCTCCGCCCCACCCTCATTTCCTGCTGAGAAGCATGCCTTTGTGAAAGGCTGACTCCCAAGTTCTATCCACAATCACTGGCTATCCTTTGGGAGGACACTGCCACCCTCTGAAATGTCCTCCCCAGCTGTTTGCCTTCACTAGGGCAAACCACCCCAGTGCACACTGTGAATCCCACTTTGTGTGACACCATTCAATTGGAGCCTGGAGTGAAGCTGCCTGGCGCCAGGGCGGGACAACTGAGTGTTTTCTCCCAAAGTGAAGGAACTGCTGTAGCAAGAGCCATAGAGTCCATAACCCCAGCTGCCCTGTAGGGCTGGAAACCTCACAACCTGGAAAGCAGCTGCACCTGTGTTGGGGAACCCCCTCCACCATAAACATCCCCTCTACTCTAAGCCTTGGGAGCCGGATGAGATTTTATTACCATTTTATTATCAGGAGTGTGAAATTTCCCACATACAGCCAGTTTTCTCTCAGCTAGGCCCACCCACCACGGGCTCCTTAGAAGCAAAGGTAGTTTTTAAAAAAGCCTTAGACATACTTTAAAGGACTCCCAAAACCAGCTTTCTCGTTGTGATTTTCCCAGTCATGTAATTCTTAATTATTTATATATTATTTAATATATTTCTTTAATATTTGGCTCCAAGGGGCCAAATACTAAAATCCTTGAAGATACCAGACTGACAGACTCTGAATCAACACAACAGAAAAGGCCCAGAGCAGTTTGTTCCTGCAAGCTGGAGATTGCTAGGTTTCCTCCCTTAGAAAACAAACTGAAGCTTGCACTTTTTTTTCCCTCATTTTCCCCCCTGTGACCAAGTATTTACATTTTGCTGAGGACAAAATGGTGTCTCAGAGGCAGGAGGTGATTTGACTTGTCCAAATTACTTACTCTTATTTACTCTTAGTTATTTATTTAACCTTATTTACTCTTCCACCCACCATACATTCTGCCTCTGGCTCAACATTTCTCCTCTGGCTCAGCATCCCTCCATTCAGCATAACAATAGCTCTAACATTGACTGGAGGTCTAGCCTACAAATTAGTGGCAAACCAAAATCAAAGATGGAATCCCCACAGCTTGATTTTCTAGTGTTCTCTTTCTTGTATAAATGCCCATCCTCCCATGCACTCCTACTCTCCAACAACCCACCCCTGCCAACCTGAGAAGGGTAGGCTAGCTTGTGAATTCTGACCTACAGAATGGGGCCATAGTGATCAGAATTCACTTCAATGGCCTTTCTGTCTTGCCATTCAACACCATATCTCCACTGGTTCTGAGGAAGTGTATACTGCCTTAGGAGGGCAACACACAGTAAAGAACTCTAGAGAGCCTCTGGTCACCAGCCAGCAAGAACCAAACTCTGCCAAGAGACCTGAAAATGAGCTTCTGGAGTCTTGAGATAGCACCACAACCATGGTTGACTTTCGTTGCAGCCATGTGATAGACCCTTGAAGCAAGGGCCTCATTTAAGCCATAACACATTCTTAATTCATAATGACCCTGAGAATTACTAAATATGTGTTGTCTTAAGGCATTTCATTTGAGAGGAGTTGTTGGACATCAATAGATATCCAAATCAGGAGAACACTGAGCTAAGGAATCTAAACTTGAAGAGTGTTTGGTTTTGTTTGTTTGTTCATTTGTTTGTTTGTTTGTTTCTTAAGTGATTACTATCACGTGACTGGTGTATGTCAAAGCTTATTTTTAAACCCAGTTTTGTCTTGTCTCTAGACTTCTACCTTCAACTGCAAATTGTACTGACTCAATGGCATTTTTACTTTGCAACGTAACTTAGGTTAGATTCCCCTCTGGCTATGCTACCAGCTGTCAAATGCCACCTCCTACATTTCATGATGCAGAATAACTCAAACACTAGTCCCGTTCCCTGTGGTGGGTAAATTTTTCCACCAGTCTACAAATGACCCTTTGTATCCCTCAAGGCATGAAGTAATAGTCTTCAGAATGCTTTCCTGGACAATAACTTGATTTAGAAGCCTCTTGCTCAGCACATACCCCACGTTTACTTACCAAGGTGGAATGTATTCCCATATCTCTCTTATGATCCAATTAGACACCTTCAGTATGTTTTGGAAGAAGAAATGTTGTCTTATTCTGAGCCTGTCAAATGCCTAGAAATTCGAGGAGTATTTGTTGAGTGAGTAAAGCCAAGCAAGCTGTCCTGGGACTAGGACCCAGTTTTGCTGGCCCAGAACAGCGGTCTTTCTCACTGTCCACCCCACCGTTTCTACTAATGGGAACTAATTTGTAATCCTCTTTACCAGGCTGCTTAGCAACCCACCCACTACTGAACTCCAGTTTTCATCAGTCTCTCATTCATTTGGCAATATTCCTGCAAGTTTACCCAGGTGGGTAAGCTATGAGGGCTTTCAATACCTGGTCCTCGACCTTACCAGCCCATGATCACAATTAGGTTTGGAAACTGAAGCATAAGTACAAGGCTCTAACATACCATGTAGTCACCAGCAAAACAGGCAAACTGACTTTGAAAGTAAAGATAGTACTGGATTTGATTCCTACATAATCTGAGGATCAAGAAGTGAATCCGGCAGAGTTGGCTGAAGTGAATGGTCTTGTGTCGCTGAATTACAGCTGTGCTTAACAGACATTCTTTGGAGTTTCTACATTTATTTTTAAATGACTCCATGGCACCAAAAGAGAGGCTTCTCCTTTAATATGTCACTTTGTGTCTTGGGGAAAAGGCAATTTCTGTCATAGCTGTTCCACTAATCAGAGGGAAGAGCTGCTTCTCTGGTACCTATAGCTCCGTTTGCAAGGATAGAATTTCTGTGAGCTGCCCAGCTGGCTGAAGAGGCAGAGGCCCCTTTCAAGCTCAGATTATAAGGGACTACAGAAGTGTTTAGTCGTCCTCTTGGATTGGGTCCTTACGGTGACTGACACCATTTGAGAACTGAGATTATTTTATCTCCCTCAAGATAGGGACTGAACCAGACACCATGCTTCCCAATAGATCTCACTTGACTCTCCACACATTCCTGTTATGAATACTGTGACCTCAAGAATGATGATACTTCCTGTTATTTTGCTTAGGAAAATGAAAGCACATCTGTTCCTCTGTGTACAGATAGATGCAAGTTCTCAAGAGCACATTCCATGCATAGGTGGGGGAGCATGCTCAATGGTTAGTCAGACGAGCATGCTCCACAGTGAGTCAGATGAGCATGCGCCAAGGATAGGCCAGAGGTATATGCTCCATGGACTGTCAGACAAGCATGCCCCATGCAAAGTCAGAGGACCACACTCTCTGTGTAGACCAGCTCTTGTAGTACTCAGGGACTCTTTGCATAACTTTGCTATCCAACTATATTCCAAGGTTGGTGTGATGGCCTGTGTAAAAATAGAATAGGGCAAATTGGCACGTCTTCTCAGACTGAGGCTCACATGGAATTATTTTGTGCCTAAGAAATACCATGCGCAAGATAGTATTTGATGTAAGATGTACGGTGTATAACGACTGTGAGTCTTGCAGTCTTGTCATCTGTGTTACTGAGCATGTAGGTTTCCTATAATTTTAAATACAGAGATGGTATGGGGGGCATTCAGATTCTTTCCCAACAGCCTTCCTCTTCTTTTCTTTGTACTCAAAAGCTTCATACTGTTCAGATTCTAAGTGCAGCAAAGCTAGGAATGGTGGCCCCCATTCTGACAGACAACTAAAATTGGTCTGGCAGTCATGATTACAGTTGCTTCCTCTTCCATTGCAGAACACATCCCTTGGATTTCTGAAACTGTGTGTTAGGGCTTTTTCTATGCACCCCTAGGACAGCATTGAGTTGTTAATTAGGTGCAGCTGAAGGGGCTGGAGACTGCTCAGCAGTTAAAAGAATTTGCTGCTCTCATGGAGCCCCTGAGTTTGGTACTGAGCACCTACTTCATGCAACTCAGGACTGTCTCATACTCTAGGGAATGTGGAAGCCAGAGACAAGCAGAAACACATACCTACACGTAGTTAAAAATCATAATAAAAGTAAGCCCTAAAGGCATTAAAAAAAACAGAATGGAACAAGACGCTTTAATAAGACTTACTGAAAAGGACCTATGCATTATTTATTTCTGGAAGTTTGGGGGCTGCAGGTAGTTGGCCATGAATAACAAAGGCAATAAAATACAAACCCATGGATAAAGGGTGATGCCTGAATGCCTTTTCTCATTCCTACAAGTGTCTCCTGTGTCTTCTACTATCCCCTTTCTATTGGCCTTTCTCCTAATCCCTAACTATACCCCAGTCAAGCCATTAATGTTTTTCTCTACTTCCTACTGCATTGATTTTCTTCCTCTGCATTTTTAGAGTCTCTGCTGAGAAGGAATTTAAACTAGCCAGCTGCATTCCTTTACAATACAGGGAAATGGACTGTTCCATTTCCACCAATAGATGGCTCAGATTGAGACCAGCTATGAAATCATATGACAAAATTCTCTATGCAATTTCCAGCCTTTTACCTTTAGACCTCTTTGGTATTTCTTGCCCTTCTGGAGTCTCTTTCTAGAAATTCTCTGCCCGTCTCTCCTCTCTGGTCATCTCCTTACATTCTTCCTGCTCTAAAAGCATGTCATTACTGAGGCCTGATTCTCTTTCTGCTACATGCCATCCTGGACTGTCCGGACTCTTCTAATGGCCCCTGCTCACAGCTAGAGTCTCAGACCCAGCCCTGAGCCTTTGGCTTTTAAACTTATATCCAGCCTTTTGCTGAGTTTCCCCTGAGACTCCACATCAAGAACTAGAAGAATTTCTAATTTCCACGTTTCTTCTAAAGGCATGTATTGTTACCATTAGCCTGCTGCAGGTCCCCATTGTATCTCACCTGCTCCCTATGGGAGAAAAAATCGTAGCTTAACTTATTCGTTGTTTATTCCCAATTTCCCATGCCAAGACCTTTTATACAAGGAGAATTACTGCTTGCTTAGCTTTTCTTACAGCCAAAGGTGGCCATTGGAGATGGTATGTACCTGACTTGCAGAAATCTACTGAGGCTGTTGGTCTCTGGAAGGGCCTTTATGATGGATGATAAAGGAACTGTTGGCTTATATCCCACTCTTGTATCATTAAACACAATTGCAAGGTCCTGTGCTCAACCAATCATCTTCTTATGGCAGAATGGCCTCTAGGAGAGCAAAGCATGACAAACCCAAACTGCAGAGAGCAGAGTACCTGAATCAGTCACTGCCCTCCTGTCACCACCCCTTCACTGTGAGAGAAAACACACCACTGCTGGCGTAAGATTTTCTTACATGTAGGCATTCCTATGCCTTATTAATACACTCTACACTTAACCCTGCACTGTCCATAAAATTTAAACAAATCTATGGTATATCTCTGTCTGACATGCTTGGGTGGAGCTTCCCCACCTTCCTGGAAAGCTAATGCTGTTCTGTATCTCCTCTGATATATCTTGTTCTTTCCAGCCTTACATCCTCAGAATACTGAAGTATTTCTCTCAAGTACCCCATCTCCAAAAACAGCTGGATCCCGGTATACCTCAGCGGATGCTGCTCCTTGTCATTCCTACCTGCAGATGTTCCAAAGAACCTGCTCTTTCTGCATGCCTAATACTTGGGCATATGTTTCTCAGCCTTTCATCTAAACTCTCCAGTACTCTAGTTAGGTCTGTCATTTCCAAAGGCTCCAGGGTTTGAACTGTAGTTTCATGTCATGGTATATCTTTGACCCACTCTGTCTGTCTCTGTCTCTGTGTTCTCTTATCTACCTTATGTAGTCACTGAAGAATGCTTGTTTCTCTGATCACAGGACAAGAGATAGCTTTACAAATGTATTCCTGGCTGGCTTTGCATAGTCATTGGAACGTGGTCAGCAATGCATAGTATCTCTTTATCTTATTTTTCACAGCACAGACCTGCTACACAGGGATGTTCAGTAAACCCTTGCTGACATGAATAGGAAAAAATACTACTAGAATGGCTTTCCTAACTCCCACACTTTCTCCTGTATAATCCACTCCCTGATTCTTTACATTCTTGCTACATTCTTGATTGTTACTAGGAATACATGAGACTTGAGTTAAAAAAACAAAGAAAAACAAGAAGCAAACCCACACACAAATTATACTTAAGCATATTCTATCAGTCTCTATGTCCTCCACACAGAAGTCTTCCCCTCCCCACACTCTGTTTCTCTTAGGTTCTACTTTTCATTTCCTTTAAGACTTTCCAAGCTGCTCTAACACAGTGTTCTGTAAATAAATGCTGGTGTACTTCTGATGATGCAGAAAGAGCTCATGGCTGCCCAAATATAACATCAGTGTGAGCTGTCTCCACTGGGTAGTGAAAGCAGCCATGTTTCCAGTTGTCTTTGGCTTTCTTTGTGCTGTTTACCTAGATATGCTGTGATTTTCCCCAAATCAAATCACCTGTTCTTATTACATGTGACATGCTGGCCACCAGCACTTCCTCTAGAACTTGGTACTTGAGCCAGAACGATGTTCCTGAAGTCAATGATAGCAATAGCAAGCCTTAACTGAGCCATCTATAACGTACAGGGCTCGGCCTGGGCACTCTTTCCACTGTTTTGTTTATCCGGTAATCGTGCCTCATTTTCAGATACAGAAATGGAGTGTAGAGGGATTACCTGCCTTAACCAAGAACCCACTCAGCAAGAGTGAAAACCAAACTTCAAGCCCACGCTATCTGACCTCTGACTTCCCTCAAAACATGGGCAACAGCTGAACCTCTAATTCTGCCAGCCAGTTCTTCTGTTCCAGATTTTCATGAAGCTAGAATTATGTGTGCTCAACTGGACATACCTCATAAAATTAGAGGTCTTTAAATATCTGAATTCTTTAGACTGAAAAAATATGACACCATGCCCTTTAAAAGCTTGCAGGCTAGATTTGTTGATGATGTTCTCATAATTCATTAAAAATTTATTACACAATAGACATTGCAATGGATTCGCAATCTTCGTCACATCGTATGAGATAAGAAAATTGAGATTTTGAAATTTTAAGTGGCTTACTCGTGCTCCAACAGATAACAGTAGCTAAATGAAAGTCTGAATGGCCCGAAAAGCAACCTCATCCATAAATATAGCTATGCTTCATTAATCCAGCAGCAGGAACAGGGGTTGTAAGCCATCCAGAATTACTGCAAAGTTCTCAGAATTCTTCCGAGAACGAGCATCACACATTATACCACAACATAAAATACTAAATGAAGAGTGGGTTCCACTGAGATGGTATCATTTACTGGTAACAGAATGTCATGTCACACACTGCATGTCTCTTCCTACTGAAATACTATTGTCAAGATTATCCTGGATAGTAGTGAGTTCTCACTTTCTCAGTGATGGAAAAGGGGGCTATATTCTAAGGCTGCTTTTCTTCTTTGTTTTGGTCATTTTTTTGGCTACTTTTAACTGTCATTTTTACCCAATCTAGAATCACCTGGGAAGAGAGTCTTACTTAGGAATTGTTTCGATCATGTTGGAGTATAGACACGTTTTGGTGGTTGTGGTGGTGGTGGTGGTAGATATCTTGAATTTTTTTTTTTTTAATCTCAGCACCCAATGACTATCTTACTCTTGGTACCAATTTTTGTTCTAGTCTTATTTGTCTTACTGTCATTACATATCCTAGCAAGATCAACTTAGGGAACAAGGGATTATGGTGGCTTGAATGAGAATGGCTGCCAAAGGTTCATATGTTTGAATACTTAGTAAGAAGTCCTAGCTCACTATGGGCAGCACCATTCCCTAGGTTGGGCCCTGAACTATATATACAAGTGAAAAAAGCTACTAAGTAACTATCCGTGCAAATATGCTCTCTTTACTCTTGACTATGAATATTCGTCAGCCATCTGCCTCAAATTCCTGCAATTCCTATGATTTTCCTGAAATAATGGACTGTTACCTGAAATTGTAAGTCAAATAAACTCTGTGTTTGTCACTATTCTATTGCTATGAGGAGATACCATGACTAAAGCAACTCTTGTAAAAGAAAACATTTAATTGGGGGCTTGCTTACTGTTTTAGAAAATCAGTACAAGTTATCATTGCCAGAAGCAAATAAGAAGGTGCTGGGGCAGTAACTGAGGGCTGTACATCCTAATATATCCCAGAATGATACACTGGACTTTGAAACCTTTAAACCCACTCCTTCAATAACATGCCTCCTCTAATAAGGCCATACCTATTCACAAAGGCCACACCTCCTAATCCTTCTCAAATTATTCAACTCCCTGATGACTCAGTATTCAAACATATAAGCCTATTGGGGTTCATATACAAAAGAATGTAAATGACTAAACTAAATACTACACCAAGGACTGTGGAGAACCAACCCACTCATTGGACATTCTGTGCATGTGATGGCTTGTACTGGGTAGGGTTTTTTCTAAAAGGAAGAAACACACAATGTAAAGCTATAAAATTATAGCTAATTATAGCCACAAACTGTGGCGTTCCTCTTTGTGAAACATTAACAGACTTTAAAAATTCGGTTTTTACAAAAATCACGAGCAACAGAATACTGAGGCAGCCACATGCCCCTCCCTCTATAAGAGGTCTGAAATGGCACTGTTGTTTTTTCCTGATCATTGAGAAGAAACAATCAGACAATTTCAGTTGGGCTCTATTGAAAAGCCCTCACTGGGATCTAGAGGTGAGGTGGTCTATTCAGATATTTTGATGTTCAGAAGCCTACCTCCAAGAAGAAAACCGGACCAACCAACTTAGCCTCAACACAACCCTTTTCTTCTGGTCAACTTTAAATAGTGGGAGGGAAAAATAAAACAATAAAAGCCTAAAGCATAATAAGGTTATGAGGTAAAGAGCTACTCTATTGATAAAAAACTCCACAAAGGTCCGCTGAGGTTATCCAAAGCTAGAACTGAAGCATATATATTCACTGAATCCCAGACAGTTATATAACACAAGTGTCATGTATTTTACACACTGCAGGGCCCCTAAGAATTGCACCCCAAGCACCATCAACTGTGTCCTGTGTATTGAGGACTTACACATTCTGTTTAAGTAGTTTCTGACTACATGTGTTCTCTACTGTGTGGTGATATTTTGGTACTATCCCTCTAGGACCTTGCCCATCCTACAGCCTTGCCTTCTCTTGGGCATGCTTGAGGTTTTAGGCACAGTCAAAACAATAGGCCATTTCTTTCCATTCCCCCTCTGTACTGTTAAGTCAGCAGTCAGCAGAAGATAAAGCAACTTGGATTGGACTAAAGTTACCTTTGCTGAATTATAATTAATTTTGTTAGGCTTTCCGTTTTAAATTTTCATCGCATTTTTATGTGTATGTATGTGTATACATGTATGGGTACGGAGGTCAGAGGCCAACTTGAGGGTGGTAGCTCCTTCTACCATATGTGATCCAGGTATTGAATTCAAGTCATCAAGCTTTGTGGCAAAAGCCTTTTGCTGAGCCTTCATGCTGGTCCTCAATTTTTATAATAGTTCTTCATGAGGAAAATGGACTTGACAAACAGATCTTATATTCAAGACTATTATTACTGTTGGCGAACTTTCCCATATTGATGTAAAAGGGTAAAAAAAACCCTCCTAAACATTAATGATTGAACAAGGTGAGCATTCAACTAAATGGGTGTCTCCTCAGCTAGGCTTTGAGAAATTAGAAATCTACAGAAATAGCCAACCCCAGGAGTTTAATGTAGGCCTTGTTCTGTCTGAGAACAGAATTTCGACTAGATGTTGACCCTTCACATCATTGTGTTGAACATTGAGCATCCTATTTCCCCAGTCCATCCCTCTCCTGTATTCTGCTGAAATCTGTGGCACTGCTCTGTGTAAGGTGATGCCATTATGGAGCAAGGCGAGTCCGGGATAAGGCATACCCTATCATTGGATGAGAAGGAAGGGTAGGTGGGGAAAAGTCTAGGAAGGAGGGAGGAGAAAGAGAGCTGAGGAAAATCAAGATGGAGACAACAGAGCAGGATGATCCAGGTCCAGGTGGATAGTTTTCCAAAGCATTGTTTAAATTTGGCTTATGAGAAAGGAACAGATTTGTAGAGATAACAGTACTTGTTTGGTTCACATGGTATAAAAGAAACCAGTATGTTTACTTCCCTTTGACTCACTCTTTTTGTGAGCTACATCTTAAAAGGACAAAGTTTTGCATTTTGCCATATATTCATAACTGTATATTCATCCAAATTACTGGCAGTATTTCATTATTTTTGCCTAAGAAGATGTTATCTGATTCCTGGCAGCTGTAGTGACTGGTGTTTGCAGGATGCTGGGATTCGGACTGCAGGCCTCATGATCGCACAGCAAGTTCTTTCAACCTGGGAAGTATCTGTCTAATCACCAGAGTTATAGTTTATAAGAAGGCGAATATAGATTTAAACATGGACACTAAGGGAGGAGAAACACACATGAAAGAATGACAGGCATGAGAGAAGGGGAGGCAGATGTGGGGAGTTGAGCTGTGTAAAGCAAAGACAGAGTGAGCTGGGGCCAAGAACAGATAATTAGAAAAACTTTTAATTAATTAATTAATTGATTGATTAACTAATTAACTCATTAATGTATTCTGTGTCCATATGTCTATATATGTTAGTGTGTATATATGGAGACCAGAGGACAAATGAGTGGGGAGGTCGTCCTCCTACACCATGGATTGTAGTGATAGAATTTGGATCCTCATAGGTGATGACAAATTTATTTACCCCTTTTAAAAGTGACAATTTTTATTTGTGTGTGTGTGTGTGTGTATGACAGGATTTGTATGTGTGAATGTTGTAGAAATGGTTTAATCCTCACACAGGGTTTCTCCCCTGCCTCTGACCACTTAGTTCCTAGATAAAAGACACCCACAAGCTTTATATTTACATTAATCAGCAAAGGAGCTGGGCAGATATGGATCCTCTTGCTGTTATGTCTGTTTCACAGCCAATAATCCCACTATAAAATTAAATTTCCTATGTGTGGGCTTCTCTTAACTCCAATTAGCCAACCTACCTGACCCATGGAGGCTTCCTCCTCCCTTCACATTCTATTCCCCTCATGGTTCTTCTCTGATGCCAGAAGTCCTGGAATGCTAAACCCTGTCTCTGTGTCTTCGGCCCAGCTGTTGACTTTTGGCATCTTTATTCACTTATCAGAAATAATTTGGGGAAAAGATCACATCTCATCACTTGGGTCTACTTGTGGACTCTTGTCTCTGGGACAATCAGGCCTTGGGGGTCTGCAGTTAGCATTACAATGCAAAGCAACAGACCAAACCTCAAAACAAGGAGGTCAGGGGCATCTGGTAGGAGTCAGGTTTTAGTGTAGGTCCCAGGTATTGAACTGATTACATCTGGCTTGGCGACGCAAGAACCTTTACCCATTGAGCTATCCAATTGGCTCATATCATATCCAAGAAATCATTAACAAATCCACTGTCAAAATATTTACCTATTTTCTTTTTCTAGACTTCAGTAGTTTTGGTCTTATGTTTAAGTCCATTTTAAAATCTATTATGAATTAATATTTATATATAGTGTAAGCTAATGGTCCATCTTCTTTTGCATGTGATATCCCAGTTTCACTAACTCTCTTCATTTAAAAGACTGTCCCATTGATTTCTTACAGAGAAGCCCCTTTAAAAACAGATGTCCCTGGATTGCACTATACCTTAAGGTCCTCAGTTGTAAGTAACTGCCTAAGTAGGAAACTGGTGGCTAAGGTAAGGGAGAAAGGTACTGAGAAGAGAGATAAGTGTGGGCCCAAACCCAGCTTCTCTCTCCTTGTCTAAGAGTGACCCCAGGTTGCTTTCTCTACATTTGTGGCACATTATGTGTTATGTCATACAACTAAAATGGGCACAACAGTGAACTCATTGTACATTTGTTTTAGTTAACAAATATTTCTTGTAACTATTAAGTGAGGGTAAGGTAGCACTTTGTATCTGTATATGACCACAGCAATGAGACTGAATAAAGTCACTCAAAGCAGTTGCACTTACTTGTTTTGGTTATTGGTTTGTTTGAGATAGGATCTAACTACATAGCTATCTAGCCTCTGTTGGCTTGAACTCAGAATGCTCTTGCCTTAGCTTCTTCCTGTGTTCTGGGATTACAGGTATGATTTACTGTACCTGGCTTGTTCTTCTTATGTCTCCTCCCCACAACACCGCCATTACCACTCCTAGGTAGCCCAAACCAGCCATAACTGTTCAGCCTCAGTCTTCTGAATGTTGAAATTATGGGGGCGTGGGGGGGAAGGCAAGCTTCAGTTTCTTTAATTAATACTGCATATCTTTAGGAGTTACAAATGCCATTAGCTGTATTTGGGAGCATTTTGTCAGGGTGTGATAAATGAGCTCTTTCTTATTTATTGTATAAGTAATTTTCTTAGTAAATATGTGAAATGCCAATTGTGGAAAACCTGATTGTTCCTAATGAAGATAGTTCCTTTGAAAAATATTAAAATTAAGAATCAAATGTGGTAGTCTATGCCAAGACCCAATCTGAGTCAGTGGGATAACTTTGAGTTCTAGGCCCTCCTTGGCTATAGAAACCCTATGTCAGAAAATCTAAAAAATAAGCAAAATTAAGTAAAGCTTACCAATGCCCACGTAAGCAGACAAAAGGAAGTTTTGATGGGGTGTGAGAGGCTTCTTAACATGTACATTGAAGTCCAGAATGAGCTGCTACTGCTGTGCCCATCAAAAAGGACACATGCTTTAGTAATCCTGTAAGTCAAGAAGCCTATTGTAAACATTCTAAATCCATGCTGCTCTATCATTCCCCTTCCATTGAAGGGAAGCCAGCTGGCTGACTGTTCTGGTATGTTGAATGGAACAGGGCATAGTTATATTTTATAGTCACTGATTGGCTGACATTTAATATTTTTGCCTTAATATTTCTTTACAGTTTTAGCTTACAGAACCTTTCAGTGGTTGAGGCACTTTGGGCAACTTTCATAGAGTCATATGAAAACAAGAAGTAAGAACTGTGTGGTACCATGAAAGACAGTCTGGTTCTTGGTTGAACTAAGGCTAGAAATCCCGGTGACACTGAAGAGACAGTAGGCATTTCAGCTGACTCCTGGGAAACTAGGCAGATCACAAGCCCACAGCCCTCCATAGATTCATGGACATCAGTCACAGAAAGGTAATGCCTCAAGTTCCTCCATAGGTAGAGGACATGGCCTGTGGTCTCATAGACTCAAAACATTTCTCCATTTTAATGAGGTACCAAAGGCCTGGAGGCTTAGCCAATAACCTTTCCTTCCTAGATATTTCACCCTTCAAAAGGTACTTAATCGCAAGTCCACCCTAAGAAGTGGAGTATGGTTTTAATCATTCACTTTTCACCATGCCGATAAATATCGTAAAACCATGGACTGCCTCATTTTATTGGGATTCACCATGGTGAGCCACAGAGAAGGCTTTAGACTACAGAGCCAGCATCTAATCTCCTGCAGAAGGCCTCCCTGCTCTCCCAACCACAGCAACCACCACAACCAAGCCAAACCAGGCACCCCCTCACCAAGCAAAGCCTCTCCTCAAAGGACCAGCTAGAGACCCCCTTCTTTCCCCTTCAGCCTGGGACTAGATCCAGTTCCATGGGCCCCAACTCTATTCTCAACTCTTCTGTGGCATTCAGGGGCACCTGGATGCCTAAGAGCATAAGAACCAGAAAGCCCCTGCCTTGTTGCAGGCCCAAGGAACCTTCCCAATCCCTCAGGCAGCTCCAGTGGTCCTGTGCCTCAGACTGCATTTCATCATCCCCAGAGCAGTGTACCTTGACTTCCCATACAACCACTGGTCGATGGGGTAAGTGCAGTCATCTCCCACATCCCGCCTATTGCAGCCTTGCCCTGTGGCAGAGTGGACATGGGACCCACACAAAACTACACTGAGGAATTTTACACTAGTTTAAATCAGTCTCATCTGTTCAAAACTCTTTACTTTTAAACCTTGAGGAGACTCTATTCAGAACTTAAATTTAAAACTTAAATAAGAAAAAGACTGCTAAAGACAGGATTAAACAATGGAACCCTCTTTGCTTGACATATTTACATTCAGTTCTCTTTACTCTGGTCACATCACTACCTAATATTCACATATGGCCCCACATGGGGATTTTCTGATCACTACTCAGTCACATTTCTTGTTAATAGGTGAAGAGATCTGAGGCTCACTGCTCTTGAATATACTCTGTATAATAGCTAAGGTGGCAGTCCTTTGACTAAGATCTGAGCTGAGGTCTTTCATTAGTAAATCCTTTCCATTGTGTCTCTCTGTAGCGGTTGGATGTTGCCTTTAAGTAACTTTATGTTTTGTATAGTTTTCAAAGGGATTCTAAGTCTGTTCCAATATGATTTTTGCTCTGCACTGGCAGGATAGAATCCTGTGATAAATCACTAAAGTGTTTTGAGGACATTCCCCAAATGATGGGCATAATGTGTTGTAGATTTATGAGTTCATGTCTAATTTACTTTTAAGCTTAAGTTTTTGACATCATCATTGATAGTTCCTCTTTTAATGCTGCAGAATATAGAGAAGTTGTGGGCTGATTTATTTTGTGCATTGTATTTTAGACACTGTTTCTCACTGATGCTCACCTGAGATGAGCAAACACCATACAATTAGCTTTGGAAACCCAATCACCTCAAACAAGGTGATTTTTACCTACAAGTCTAGCTTTATAATTGATGACTTGTCAATACAGAACCATTGCTTCCTAATGAGTCAGCATAGTAAAGAGGACACATTGTAATTGCAAAAGTTGCTTGGAACAGGAAGAAAAACCTCATTTTTTGAACTATGCCTCATCATGTTATTTGTATCCTAATCCATTGCCCTCTTCCCTTTAGACAAAGTCTTATTTAAATAAACAGACAAGTCTTGTGGAGTGGGGAACCTCTCTATAGATAAGACCACAGAGACATCGATAAACTATTTCTTTTCTGGTGATCATTATGGATTAGCAGAAATTTATGCTTTTATACCATGACACCTTATAGAGTATAATCCTATAAATGATTTGTAGTAATTTTCCACATACTACATGGTTTTTTTTACTATCAATGAGGTTCTAATGCTGGAGTTTTTCCCTATACTACTTTTAGGAGAGAATTTGTGATATATATGTTCAGAGTTTGAGTCTGAATTTTCAAAATTTTTTCTATTAAAATGTTTTATTTTATTTTAATAATATGCATGTGTATGTAGTAGCTGCTTGGTGGTGATGGTGGGTATGCACACATGTGAATGAAGGTGCTGGCATCCAGAGAGTGTGTCTGAGCTTTTGGAGCTGAGTCAGGTGGTTGTGAGCTGCTGGATGTTTTTGCTTTGGCCAAACTCTGATCCTCTGCAAGAGTATTATATTCTCTTCTCTACTGAAGCATCTCTTCAGTCCTGGAAAAAACTTTTTTGTTCATTTTCCTTGTTTGTTTTTTGTTTTTGTTTTTTTTTTTCTTGGAAACAGGTTCTCACTATGTGTTAGTTTTCTGTCTAAGCTCCACTCCCACAGTTACTTGGTAATGAAAGAACAAAAGGAAGAACCCCAAATTGGGACTCTCGCTCCAGTCTCAGGATGGCGGCATGCCCCAGGAAGCTCGAGAAGCCATTCATGGTGTAATAACAAGAGGCATCTTTTATTAACGAGATCTCGGGCCGACACCGAGGTCTCGGGCCAACATGCCACGCATCTCACGCAGGAGACAGAGGGCCGAAGAACCACGAACCTCTAAAGGTGGAGGTTTATATAGGGAAAGCCATGGAATTTCGCGAGGTTACACAGGATTGGCTAATTCAAATGGTGTAGTTACTTTTGGCACGGAGTTACGTCAGCAAAGCATACGTGCAACCTAGCTGCTCAGCAATGTGGGTAGGGATGATCCATCACACTCAGCAGGGGGATGACTCACCTCTAGGGAGTGAAGGAAGGGGAGGGGGTGGCTCCAAATGATTATGACTAACTTTTTGAAATTTAACTCTTCAGTAACAGCCAGTTATGCCTGGCACTATAAAAGGGGATGCTTGTCCCCTCCTCATTCTCTTACTCTCTTCCTTTCTTGCTTCTTGTTCTCGCCCTGCTTCCCCTCTTCCCCTTTGTCCCTTCTCTCCCCATTCTCCTTCCCCCGTCCCTCCTCATGCTCATGGCCTGTCTTTACTCCTCTCCTCTTCTACTCTTCTCTCATTAAACATTTCCACATGGAACCTTGTTGTCCCATTGTGGTTTGTCTGGACGCGAAATGAGATTTCTACCCCAACATTATGTAGTCCTGGCTGGACTGAAACACTCTTTGCTACCCAATCACATGTACAGTTAATGGCAATTTAATATATTTTCATGATAATATTTGAGTATGTGAAACAAGATTCTTGTTGGTTTCAGTGAAATATGAACGTGTACATATGAATATGCTCTCCATGTTTATGTCAGCTCAATCTAGGCTATAGTCATCATAAAGGAGGGAACCTCGATTGAGAAAATGCTTCCCCATAAGATCAGGTTGTAATCAAGCTTATAGGGTGTTATTTCAGTGATTTATACAGGAGGGTCCAGGCTCTTGTGGGTGTGGCCACCCCTGGCCTGTTGGTCCTGGGCTGTATAAGAAAGCAAGCTGAGGAAGCCAGTAAGCAGCACCACTGGTTGACCACTGTACCAGTTCCTGTTTCTAGGTTGCTACCATGTTTGGGTTCCTATTCCAAGTTCCTTCAGTGATGGATTACCAAGTGGAAGTGTAAGGCAAATACACTCTTTTCTCTGCAACTTGCTTCAGTGTTTCATCACAGTGATAATAACCCTAACTAGGGCAATGAGTATCAATGCAAGTGTGGAGAAATGTATCACTTGCCTTGTATTTGGTCTTTTAGTAGAAGTTGTCGGGGGTTTAATTTCTGGAAAACTTGATTTGTTTACTTCTAGTGTTTTCTTATTTCTTTTTTTTTAAATTAATTTATTTATCTTATGTATGTGAGTATACTGTCACTCTCTTCAGACACACCAGAAGAGGGCATCAGATCTCATTACAGAGCTGATCTGAGCTACCATGTGGTTGCTGGGAATTGAACTCAGGACCTCTGAAAGAGCAGTCAGGGCTCTTACCCACTGAGACTTCTCTCCAGCCTCAGTTCTTATTGGTAATATAGAGATCAGTATATTTGGAAGATTCAACTCCAGTTCTAATTCCTTTCGTGTGGTGTTTGTTAAAATTATGGCTGCTCTTCAGCCACTCCTCTGGAGTTGACAGATTATTCTCAGAGAGGAAAGAATCCCATTGGGGAGAAGTAGCAGGTATTTGTAAATTTTGTTCTCTTCAGATATTTATTTCACTAATTTCCACTACTTAGTAAGTGACTTTGCCTTGGAACAATTTTTTATAGAAAACACAGTTTTCTATAAAACTGTGAGCAGTTTCTTGTGGGGCTTTCTTGGTTTTGCGTTTTTCCTTAATTATTGACACCAAACCCACAGCCTCTAAAATGACAGGCCAGTGCTGCACCCCTGATGCATACCCATATCTGTCTCAGTGTCAGACTTGATACCCTCCTTGTTACACCATCAATAATGATTTTCTCACTGGCTTTTCACACCAGAAATTTTAGTGAGCATACCGTGCTCTTAAATGAATAATCAAATGAATTGTTATTATTTTTTATTTCTCATTTATTTTTCTTTTATTTGTTCATTTTTTATAAGAACTGAGAGTAGGGTTCTGTAGTTGAGGCTGGTCCTGAGTTCATTATATAGATAGGGCTGGCCTTGAACTTCTCATTCTCCTCATTGTACCTCCCAGACACTGCAATTAAAGGTGTAATACACCATACCTGGCTTTAAGTTTGAAGATATATTCTATTATTTGTAGAGAAATGGCAAGAGGACACTGTTCCTAGCTTGCCAGCTTGCAGGCAATCTAGGGTCTTTGTCATTCTAAGCAAACTGAGACAAAGGAAGCAGACTTTCTCAAGCAGAGAATCCTGGTGCTCTGCCAAGTAAGCTGCAAACCTGAGGAAGAGACCTTCCTGTTGCTTTTCCCATGAGAAAGTAACTTTGTTTATAGTTTAATAGACATCTTGATGGGAAGCATGGTGGTGAGCAGAAGCAGAGAGAGCAGACTGGATAAACAACATTCTTTACCTCTCAAAGCTTTCTTCCTGGGACATGCTTCTTCCAGCAAGGGCATACCTCTTAATCCCTTCCAAACAGCACCACCAGCTAGGTGTCTAAATATCAGATTCTGTGAGGACATTCTCATGCATATGACTACATGTTGTTACATTTAATGACTGCCACATACACATTTGCAGAATGTTCAAATCATTTGCTGTTAAAAGTACGTGTATAGATTCAGAGTTTCTTTGAACCAGTCATTATGCAATAGGAATTTCTTTGGCTCTTAAGGGATGAAGACTAGCAAATAAGCCTCTTAAGGAGAATTTGTGAGATACATCTGGCAATTCTGTGCTTGATATGGAACACACCATGGAACACCCTGGTACCAGCCTAGAGCAAATTTAAGAGCAAAGTCCACAGAATTAGTAATTTATTCTCAGGGCCTTTTACATAGGCCCCTAAAACATTTAAATTGTCTTTCTCACTCTAGAGACTTAGCTGAAAACGTCCGTGTGTTTTTAGCCATTTTCATGAATATAATATGTTGTTAATACAAATGTCAGAAAGAGAAACCAAATCAAAAGGCATTTCAAAAACTAGGAATCATGTGTGTGGAAAAAATATGTTTTAAGATTAAAGATTCTTACAAATCTTACCAAAGCTAGTTTGACTTTGATACTGAAGGCTTCATATAATAGTCTTTGATATAATCTTAGAGAATTACAGAAAGCAATGTAAATATTGCATTAATTTATGAAAGTTAATGCAGTGGTGGCCTAACTTGTACCTGGAAAATTTAACTTTGTGCCTCTTTTGATCCAACAATGACTTATCTAGTTAGTCCCTAGGCTGGAAGCTTGAGACATGCCAGGATCTGGTAATCTTGGTGTTGTATAGTAGAGTTAAATGTTGCATTAAGAATGCCAGTGTTTTCTGTCCTCAGACCTTGTCTTCCCTTCTCTGCTCTCATGGCTCTGCTCTTGTCTGCCTGCTTCTACCCAGTCTCCAGGCCCTCACCGCCCCCCAATCCTTCTTACCCCTGATCTCTTGCATGTAATCATTTCTCAAGAGCACATCTTGGCATGGGTCTGCAGTAAGTAATACTCCCTAAATATATTTTGTTTCAACCTCATGTATTAAATTTGTTATCACACTAACAAGTCCCTTATGTAGATCTTTTAATGAAGTTCTTGGGGGTGCATTTTGCTTAGTAGATGTATTATGCTATGTGTGTTTTCTTGAGTTGTTTGTATGACACAGTTTAAGAGTCATTTTAGGTCAGATGATGAAGGAAATATTTTAATAGATTGTTTAACTAATTAATGGTAACGAGTAAGTTACAGTTGGATTTATTGATGTTTTATGCAAAGAGGATATTAAGTGTTATTCAGGAGCACATAGATTCCCCATTGACCCCTCTTACAAGTAGAAAGTTGGAAAGTGTTTAAATATGAGACTAAAAGTGTAGGGAGGATGTTCTCTGGACAGACTGCACTGATAAAGCAACCTGAAAATAACACATTTTGATAAGGTTTACTTGGGATTATACATTTGTCTTTTGTTAATTGCACATTTGAGTTTTCAAATTTCCCATTTCCCTTGATAAAATATCAATGAAGAGTACGTTATGGTATAAAACTCACTTATTTTTTTTCTCTCCATACAGAATCTCTGCCTACCATGAGGAGGTGTTGTTGGAGGACGAAATCTGAAAATCATGGCTGGGAAAAAGGCTGTGTTTTAATGAATAAAGATATTTACATATCCAGATAATTTTTGTTCACTTTAGTTTACAATATGGCTTCAGGTAGAATATATTTTCACTGCTCAAATATTCTAACCTTTAAAGTTAATTTTACTCTCAAAAATTTTGTTCAGAGGCAGTAGATATTCTTGCACAAAACAATTTAATATATTTTTGTTTATCTCAGCATTGCTAGTAATACTGAGAATTGGGAAAAACATATAAGTATCTAGTACAAAGTGTTATTAGTTAATCATCTGTATATAGCAAAACATTTTCTTTTTATGTTTCTAATTTTTGAAAAATACAAAGAATATAAAAAAATTTACTAATCAGTAAAAGTAAGTTGTTTGCAGTTTGGACAAAGTATACCAGTAGTTGTCACCTATAGCTTCACTTTAAAGGCAAACTAATCTTTACTATATTAATCTTGCCAATCCATGAACTTGGGAGATCTTTCCATCTTCTGAGATCTTCTTCAATGTCTTTCTTCAGAAGCTTGAAGTTCTTATCATACAGGTCTTTCTCTTGCTTGGTTAAAGTCACACTGAGGTATTTTATATTATTTGGGACTATTATGAAGGGTGTCATTTCCCTAATTTCTTTCTCTGCTTGTTTCTCTTTTGTGTAGAGGAAGGCCACTGATTTGTTTGAGTTAATTTTATACCCAGCCACTTTGCTGAAGGTGTTTATAAGGTTTAGTAGTTCTCTGGTGGAGCATTTGGGATCACTTAAGTATACAATCATATTGTCTGCAAATCATGATATTTTGACTTCTTCCTTTCCAATCTGTATTCCTTTGATCTCCTTTTGTTGTCTGATTGCTCTGGCTAGAACTTCAAGAACTATACTGAATAAGTAGGGAGAGAGTGGGCAGCCTTGTCCTCGATTTTAGTGGGATTGCTTCAAGTTGCTCTCCATTTAGTTTAATACTAGCTACTGGTTTGCTGTATATGGCTTTTACTATCTTTAGGTATGGGTCTTGAATACCTGTTCTTTCCAGGAACTTTATCACGAAGGGGTTTTGTCAAAGTCTTTCTCAGCCTCTAATGAAATGATCATGTGGTTTTTATCTCTCAGTTTGTTTATACAGTGGATTACGTCGATGGTTTTCTGTGTGTTAAACCATCCCTGAATCGCTGTAATGAAGCCTACTTTATCATGATGGATGATTGTTTTGATATGCTCCTGGATTCGGGTTTGCAAGAATTTTATTGAGTATTTTTTGTTGATATTCAAAAGGGAAATTGGTCTGAAGTTCTCATTTTTTGTTGGGTCATTGTATGGTTTTGTTATAAGTGTAATTGTGGCTTCAGAAAAGGAATTCTGTAGTACTCCACCTGTTTCAATTTCATGGAATAGTTTGGATAGTATTGGTATGAGGTCTTCTATGAAGGTCTGATAGAATTCTGCACTGAACCAATCTGGACCTGGGCTCTTTTTTGTTGGGAGACTTTTAATGACTGCTTCAGATTCAATGCAATCCCCAACAAAATTCCAAGAGAATTCTTCATAGAGTTAGACAGAACAATTTGCAAACTCGTCCGGAATAACAAAAAAGCCCAGGGTAGCTAAAACTATCCTCAACAATAAAAAGACTTCCAGGGAAATCATTATCCCTGAACTCAAGCAGTATTAGAGAGCAATAGTGATAAAAACTGTATGGCATTGGTACAGAGACAGACAGATAGACCAGTGGAATAGAATTGAAGACCCAGAAATGAATCCACACACCTATGGTCACTTGATTTTTGACAAAGGAGCCAAAACCACCCAATGGAAAAAAAGATAGCATTTTCAGGAAATGGAAATATCATCCTGAGTGAGGTAAGCCAATCACAGAATAACACACATGGTATGTACTCATTGATAACTGGATATTTACCCAAATGTTCGAATTACCCTAGATGCACAGAATACATGAATCCCAAGAAGTATGACCAAAATATGAATGCTTCACTCCTTCTTAAAAGGGGAACAAGATAACCCTTGGGAGGGAATAGGGAGGCAAAGTTTAGAATAGAGACTGAACGAACACCCATTCAGGGCCTGCCCCACATGTGGACCATACATATACAGCCACCAAACTAGATAAGATGGATGAGGCAAAGAAGTGCAGGCCGACAGGAAACGGATGTAGATCTCTGCTGAGAGACACACCCAGAATACAGCAAATACATAGGTGAATGCCGGGAGCAAACCACTGAACTGAGAATGGGACCCCCATCGAAGGAATCTTAGAAAAGACTTAAAAAGCTTGAAGGGGCTTGAGATCCCATATGAACAACAATGCCAACCACCAGAACTTCCAGGGACTAAGTCAGTACCCAAAGAGTATACATGGACTGACCCTGTGCTCCAACAGCATAGGTAGCAATGAATAGTCTAGTAAGAGCACCAGTGGAAGGGGAAGCCCTTGGTCCTGCTAAGGCTGAATCCCCAGTGAATGTGATTGTTGGGGGGAGGGTAGTAATTGGGGAGGATGGGGAGGGGAACACCTATATAAAAGGTGAGTGGAAGGGGTTAGGGGGATTTTCTCCTGGAAACTGGGAAAGGGAAAAACAATTGAAATGTAAATAAGAAATACTCAAGTTAATAAAGATGGAGAAAAAGAAGCAAACTAATCAAAACAGTGTAAAAAACATGAAATTGTATTTGTAAGTGTGTTGGGATTTTAAAGTTATTTTTGTGGCAGGGAGCTGTACATGCTGTTTATTGGAATGTCTTTTCTTGGTTGTAGGATGAGCACCTGGCTGTCTTGTTCCAGAAGCTGGAGGAACCGTTTCTTCTGTTAAGCAGGAGGATGGAACACTGCAATATTTAGAGGAATTGCTATCTATATTAATGGTTAGAGATGTTGAGTGCTTTTTACTGGTTTTGTGCCCAATTTTATCATGAACTTTTGAAGATTAAGAAAAAATTGTTTTAATCTTCAATTACTTATAGTCTGACTTATTTGCTTTTCTGTTGCTATAATGAAATACGATGACCAAGCCAGTTTATGGAAGAGGTTATTTTGGTTGGGCTTCCATGAGACCATCATGGCAGGGCGCTGAGAGATCACATGTTAAACTCCAAATATGAAGCAGAGAGAGTGAACAGGAATTGGGGCTAGTCAATATATAGTAGCCTCAGAGCTAGTCCCTAGCAAGGTATAGCCTGTAAAGTCACCACCAGGGTTCAGACATTTGAGCCTATGGGAGATAGTCTCATTCAAACCACCACATTTCCCTCCCAGGCTCCAAAGGCCATTGTTAAAATACTAAGTATATTTAATCCTACTTCAGAAGTCCCCATGGTCTCCCACAGTCTCGATAAAACCCTGTGAATTTGAAAACTGAATTCATTTCAACATACAATGGAAAAGATATATATTACTATTTCCTAAAAGGAGGAATGGGGGCATAGTCAGAAAACGCTGGACCAAGCAAGACTGATAAGGCAACATGTAAACATCAAGTCCCCTGGGTCAGACTTCCCACCTCTGGGTCATGGCCCATTTACAGCGGCTCCCTAAGTCCATCTGTAAACATATATTTACATTATGATTCATGACGGTAGCAAATTTACTGTTGTGAAGTAGCAACAAAGATAATTTTATGGTTGGGGTTCATCACAACACAAGGAATTGTATTGAAGTGTCACAGCATTAGGAAGGTTGAGAACCAGGGCTCTAGCTTAATATCTGATATCAGAGGCTTAGATGGCGCCATCCCTCCATCTTTCTGCCTGTAAAATATATCTCTTCCAGGCTGGTTCTATCCCATGTAAGCAACTCTCCCTGGCAGAAATCACAGGTTTGGCGCTTCCAACATGTTGGAGTCTGAAGAAGTATCCCAGGCTTCACTTCATCTCTCAGGGTCTTCATGCAGGAACTCAGGATTAGGGTTGGCCCTGAGGTCCTTTGACATGCATGCTTGTGATTTCCTAGAGAAAGATCTGTTTTTTCTTGCTTGAGAAAGAGTACATTCATAGCAGAGAACATTTTTGGATTTGTGAAAGAAGGTCTGGAAAGGGCCACAATTGTCAGTCTAGAAAGGGTATCACCGAGTTAATCCTTTGTATTGGTTGCCTCTTCTACCAACTCTATATACTCTTCCTGGGTCTAGTCTGTGGAATGAATGAGTAGTTTGTCTTGTGGGTTGGTGAAGATATCTGGAAATTTTAATTTTTATATAGTTTTAGCTATGATCTCCCTGTCTAAAGACTTATCTGCTGTGATGATTTGAATAGGAATGACCACCATTCATATGCTTGACTGCTTGTTGTATAAGGAGTGGCACTATTAGGAGGTGGGGCCTTGTCGGAGTATGTGTGGCCATGTTGGAGGAAGTAGGTCACTGGGAAAGTGGGCTGTGAGGTCTTTATATTCAAGCTATGACCAGTGTTGACACAGTCTCCTACTCCTGCCTTCAGATGAAGATGTAGAACGCTCAGCTCCTTCTCCAGCACGATGCCTCCCTGAATGCTGCTGTGCTTCCCGCCATGGCGATAATGGACTAAACTTCTGAGAGTGTAAGCCAGCCCAATGTCCCTTTTCCTTATCAAAGTTGACTCAGTAACAGTGTCTCTCTTCACAGCAGTAAAACTGTAAGACACATATTCACCTACATTTTTTTTTGCCCAGTGAGATTGTTTCATCTGTTTCTGGCCCCAAATTTTTTATTTATTTAATTAATTTTATTTTCCTTTTTTTTTTATACCAAATAATTTCTTTCTGAGTTTTCATTTACCCAATCTAGATTTATTCCTTTCTGATCATTTTAGCACTTGTCTTTCTTTATTGAGTATTACTACCCAAATTTTTCTTAACTTTGAGTCTTCTTGATGGTCATAGTTGTGTACGTTTGCCCTCAATTGACAGCAAATTGCTGTCAATATGTCATTTTTTTAACCCGTGCAGTTGACTGATACATATTTGTCATTTGATATCTCTTCATATAGCACTGTGCTTGATTGTCTGGTTGTCTTCATACTGGTTTAGATGAATTCACCTTGTTTCTCTGGGTCCATGGCTAATTAATTAATTAATTAATTAATTAACATGAGTACACTGTAGCTGTCCTCAAACACATCAGGATAGGGCATCAGATCCCATTACAGATGGTTGTGAGCCACTATGTGGTTGTTGGGAATTGA
Source organism: Rattus norvegicus (assembly GCF_021556685.1). Taxonomy (NCBI): domain Eukaryota; kingdom Metazoa; phylum Chordata; class Mammalia; order Rodentia; family Muridae; genus Rattus; species Rattus norvegicus. The sequence goes on along the minus strand of NC_141535.1, from coordinate 4,138,508 downwards.
ACTCAGGACCTCTTATCCACTGAGCTATCTCTCCTGCCCAGGTCCATGCCTCTTAGGGTATGTGCAATATTAGCACTCTTTAGTCCTTACTATAGTTCCTTGTTATATAGACATAAGGTAGAGCTACATTTTCATTACTGTATTAATTGTACTATTGTTGTCTCTGTGATGACTGAATCTAACTATTTTATTTATTCGTTGAGTTAAAGTTAAGTACTAATCAATCAAGATATTTGCTTAACGAGTGCAGATCATACTGTATATAATTACAAGTTTTGCTTGTAAAGTGTTACTTCAGATTGGATCCTGGTACAGCTTTTAGAGTTAGCCTATAGAAAATGCAAAAATTTTCTTCAACATACCTTGGCAAATTTAATTTCTAAGAATTTGGTCATATATACTCTGAGAAGATAAGAATGTTAAAAACAGAATCACTGCTTCTTGTATTCACTACTTAAGAAACTCCTCAATTCTCTATAGCACCTTATGTGGGAAAAAACCAAGCAGGAAAAGAGTGCAGTGGTACTATTTTAATTCTTATATTTGGTCTGAAGTTTCTCTTATCTTTGTTTCCTTCTGGTGTTAGTTTTAGGACATTAAGGTCCTTTCAGATTCTTTCACTAGTAGGGAGGGGCTGACTGTACAAAGACCCTTGGCTTTTGTGTTTTGAGCCCTTTAGGTGTTTTGACTGTCCTGTATAGCCTTCAGCCTGTGTATTGATCTTACACAGCCTGCAGTGTAAGCAGTTGAGAGAGCTGGTCTTGCTACCTGTGCCCTGTTCCCTGTTTAGAAGTGGAGGGATGTTGGAAATCAAAGTGTGCATGGGAAGGTTGACTTGGGAGAGAGATGCCTAGATCAGCCCATTGTTATCTGTGAGAAAGCTTTGGAAAGATACCTGCTGTGTTTTCAGTTGCTAATTTTCAGTTGTGAAGGTCTCATCTCAGGCAATCTTGACTTCATGTCCTTTTTTTTCTCTCACACTCAGGGAACCCCAACTATGTTGTGGCATTGGCGCCACCTTGTGTCCCAGCTCAGGGCTGTTGTTCTACCTCTGGTTGCCTAGGTTTTGCTTGGGGCTTGGGCAGGGAGCCTCTCAGTTAGCTCTCTGTACACCCTTTAGATTCATGCTTAATTTCCACCCTGAAGCAGCTTTAGAGTGAAGCCCTAGTTGTTAATAATGAGTGGATGGGGGTGGATTTCCGTATCGGGTTACTTCGGTTCTAAGCCAGACATGGGTTTGTCAATTTGTTACTAAAATTTCCAACCCTAATAGCCCATGTAAAAGACACACAATCTAAATATTTTAATTATAAGTTATATGCCTACATTGGGCATATCTAATACATTACTAACATATTTCCCAATTCTAAGACTCCTTATTATTTCTGGTTGCTCCCAGCCACATGATTCTGGTGCATAGTGGCTTCCTTCTCTCCTCTTCCTTCATTCTTTTTCTCCTTCTACCTGCCACCCCCTCCTGAGCCTCCAGTCCCACCTTTCCTATTCAGTACCCAATCATAGGCTCTAACCTTTTATTTACCTATTAAAGTGGAGAGAAGGTTCACATAGCATCACCTAAGTACATGATGCACTGCTTGTGGGGTCGGGGCAACCCCTCTTGAGGAACCAATATGAACAATAATATACAAGCAGCATCAAGCCAAACCACTACAGTTTACTCGTAAGATCTCAGTCTTTAGTACAAAATCCAATAATGTTAGTTGTTTAAATGTGTTTCTTACTATATTTCTTACACAGCTGTTTTCCAAATGTGGGTTTGTCTGGTGTTCTATACCAGCATAGAGTATTCATAGTTAACAGTGTATTTTCTTGCCACCAATACATGAATTTTTGTTGGATATGCTAAAGAGTCATAATGGTTTTACACAGGAAAGCTAATTGTCAGAATTTTGTTTTGTTTTACAGTCAGGGTTTTCTGTATAGCCCTGGCTGTCCTGGAACTCACCTTGTAGACCAGGCTGCCTTCAGACTTACAGAGATGTGCCTGCCCTCTGTCTCTGAATGCTAGGGTTTAAGTCCTGGGCCCAGCTTGATATTTTTCTTTGTCATTCTCTCTCTCCCTCTCTCTCTCTCTCTCTTTTTTTTTTTTTGCCCCTGTCAATGGATTTTCTTTGGTCACAGGGTCACAGGCCAGGTATGGCCCCAGCCTTATTTGACCTTCTTCTTTGGGGCTCAGGTTGTTGGAGTGGCCGAACTTCTTGTAGCAGTTGACTACACTGTGTGCAGGCATGAGTAGCACTTGTGGCAGATCATCTTGTCACAATTGTAATTCTGGACAAGGTGACAAAGGGATGACTCGATGATGCCACTGTGCAGACACAGCACCAGGTGCAAGGTGGACTCTTTCTGGATGTTGTAGTTGGACAGAGTGTGGCCATCCTCCAAATGTTTGCCAGCAAATATCAGCTCTGCTGGTCGGTGGGATGCCTTCCTTGTCTTGGATCATTATTGATGGTGTCACTGGGCTCAATCTCAAGACTAATGGTCTTGCCCATTAGGGTCTTCATGAAGATCTGCATATTGGTATCTGCTACTTGGCCACCTTGTTGAAGAGAAAGAGTGGTTTGGGGTTTTTGGGGTTTTTTGTTTGTTTGTTTTGTTTTTTCCTTTTAATACTCAGATCATTTTGTTGACTTCTCGGTGTTTCTTGAGGGCTGGTATAACTTGCATTTTAAATATATTTACCTGGATCTTCACTGCTTGCTCTCTCCTTTATCTTAACAGGCACATGTCCTTTTTTTGGGACTGAATAGACTTTTTTTAAATTGTCTCCAGTCTGTGTTCTTCTTTCACTGCCCTTTTATGAGTCAGTTTTTCACAGAATTGGCTGTCACAGTGAACGAAAAATTTGCCCAGACTTTGAGACAAGTAGAAATGGGTGGCAGTTTTAGGACCTGTACTATCATATTTTGGAACACCAGGGGGATTATTAGAAGTAATATTATTATAACGTAGTGTTATCCTAATAGTTGGGTTATAATAATTCTTATTAACAATCTCTGGTTGTTCTAAGTCAGTAATTTTCCTTATTAGATAATATTTACTTTCATCTCCATAAATATAACAGTCATGCGGCAGAACTAGTAACAGCTAATGATGAAAGAACAATTCCTTGTGTATATAGACTTTGTTTTTTGTGAACTACTTTTTGAAATATGTCGAATTATAACAGCAGTATTGTTGGTATCAGGAATTGCCATGAGCAGCGACACCATTTGGTAACTGTTGACATGGCAAGAGCCCTACTTTCCCAGTATTCCTTTGGTCCAAATCCCAATTCCACGTGGGAGTAGTTATGTCATATTCCAAATGAAAGGCAGACTTCTTCTGCCCTCATGCTCTCTCTTCTCTTCATTCGTTTCTCTTCTTTCTCTTGCCCCTTTCCCTTGTCTTGTTCTCCCATTAAATTTCACCAAGTGGAACTGTGTTAGTTTTGTGTGCTCTATTTGGAAGGGTGTGGTGGGTATTTTATTACAACGAGATTTTAATAACAACAAGTATAATAATTAAAGGGCTTGGAAATCAGACTGACTGGAAATAAGTTCCAATTTGGGCACTCAGCTGTTGAACTTATATTACTAATATAAAAGTTGTGGGTGATAGTAATTTTTCCCTATACTGTTGTGAGAATTAATCTAACTCCTTGTAAACCTCTTGTGTTTTATTACTTATCAACAACATTGGGTAGTAGGAGCCATTGTAATTGTTTCATTAAATAAAATTTGTAGAGTTGTGCAGAATGGAGTTTATCAAAGCTAAATAGGTGAAACTACACATAACTAAATTGTATAATCAGATTTATCTGATAAAATTATAATCTTAAAGGAAGAAGGTTAGAATGTAGAATAGGAAATAATGCTATGCTATTGTTAGAAGTGACTTAACATTCAGAAAACTGAAGAAAAGTAAATTCATCTATTAAGGTGGTGTACAGTCCATAATATATCCTACATTATGTTAACATTTTTCTTAAATGTGATTTTTAAAAATTGACTATGTTTTTAATGAGAAGAATTAGTTTGGGTTTGAATGCTCTTTTTTTCCATTTAGGCAATATGTCAGTATTGAGGGCACCCAGACATCAGAGCTCTGGAAGGCATGTTGATACTGTTTTCTTCTTTGTCTCCTGGGTGTAAGAAGTATAACAGATCTTAAAGATCTGTATTCTTGTTTGTTTAAAAAAATTGACACATGAGAGAGAGAGAGAGAGAGAGAGAGAGAGTGAGTGTCCGTGTGTCTGTGTGTCTCTGTGTGTATCTGAAATGATAACAATATATTCTTTGGAAAGTATTTTGTTCTTTCTCAATTAAATTTATTAATTTGTTCAAATTGGCTACCCTTTATTATCACAGGTATAGGAAATTTAGAATAGTACTGCTTTAGTGTACGTTGAAATATACAGAGAAGAGTATCTTAAATTGAGGACTCCGTTATCTCACATAGATGAGAGTTTCTGGATATTTTCTACATCTTTTTATTTCACATTAAGGGGAATTTGCTGCTATACTGTGTCTTCAGACTTTCTCTTCTGTTCAAATAACTCCTCCCTTAATGTAGGTAAACATACTAACTTCTGGGTTTTGGATAATTCTGTATCATTGAGTTGAGTCAACTGGGCAGTCTGTTTTGCAAATGAAATTTCAGGTTTATGTGTGTACTACTTACTAGTATTAGAAGCATTTATTTAGCATTTTTCTTTAGTTCTTTCTGGACAAGATAGCTACATTTGCAGTTTTATTTGAAAGTCAGTTTTTCTCTTATGTGAAAATACTAGAAAATTCTAGATTCCCAACAAGGCTTTATTTTGTTCTGGATAGTTTTGACTCAGCTCTGAAAGGGATTTTTTTGAATGTAAAGGAATTGATTTTAGGCTAGGGACACTTACCTTCTGGTCTATTGTTCTTTTGTCTGGCTTATGTAGTGAGGCAGGAGAGCTTGTGTGTTATATGTTTCTTTGTTCTGAGCAACCTGCTCTCAAAATCTATTTATACCTACTTATACCAGAATTACAAAAGTCTGATTGTAGGTTTTTGTCTCATTTTCTTCTCCTACAATCTGACCTGGTATCCGAGTTGCCTGTTTTTCATTGTAAGAAATCAAAGGCCACAGAAAACTGACTCTGCTGCTGTTAGATTGAGTCAGTTCATCAAAACCATGTTTGGTGGAGCAAGCTTTTAATCCTAGCAGGTGAACTTTTTTGAGTTCCCGGCCAGGCTGGTGTACATAGAACACCTTTTCATCCTGATGCTAACACCCAGCTGGAGTGGCATTATTACCAGAATAAACTGAAAGGAAAAGCCAGTGCACATAAGTTCTTTAAAGCAATAGTCCTCCAATGGATGGTCTCTGAATGTTGGCGTTGGTGTTGGTGCATTAGAAGTAAAAGTAGATAATAGAAGAAAAACTAGGGAAGCATCTGGAACACACGGGCACTGGAAAAAATTTCCTGAACAAACATCAATGGCTTATGCTCTAAGATCAAGAATCGACAAATGGGATCTCATAAAACTGCGAAGCTTCTGTAAGGCAAAGGACACTGTGGTTGGGACAAATCGGCAACCAACAGATTGGGAAAAGATCTTTACCAATCCTACAACAGATGGAGGCCTTATATCCAAAATATGCAGAGAACTCAGGAAGTTAGACCACAAGGAGACAAATAACCCTATTAAAAAATGGGGTTCAGAGCTAAACAGGGAATTCACGGCTGAGGAATGCCGAATGGCTGAGAAACACCTAAAGAAATGTTCAACATCTTTAGTCATAAGGGAAATGCAAATCAAACCAACCCTGAGATTTCACCTCACACCAGTGAGAGTGGCTAAGATCGAAGACTCAGGTGACAGCAGATGATGGCGAGGATGCGGAGAAAGAGGAACACTCCTCCATTGTTGGTGGGATTGCAGACTGGTACAACCATTCTGGAAATCAGTCTGGAGGTTCCTCAGAAAATTGGACATTGAACTCCCTGAGGATCCAGCTATACCTCTCTTGGGCATATACCCAAAAGATGCCCCAACATATAAAAAAGACACGTGCTCCACTATGTTCATCGCAGCCTTATTTATAATAGCCAGAGGCTGGAAAGAACCCAGATGCCCTTCAACAGAGGAATGGATGCAGAGGATGTGGTACATCTACACAATGGAATATTGCTCAGCTATCAAAAACAATGAGTTTATGAAATTCGTAGGCAAATGGTTGGAACTGGAAAATATCATCCTGAGTGAGCTAACCCAAACAGAGAAAGACATACATGGTATGCACTCACTGATAAGTGGCTATTAGCCCAAATGCTTGAATTACCCTAGATGCCTAGAACAAATGAAACTCAAGACGGATGATCAAAATGTGAATGCTTCACTCCTTCTCTAAAAGGGGAACAAGAATACCCTTGGCAGGGAAGAGAGAGGCAAAGATTAAAACAGAGACTGAAGGGACTCCCATTCAGAGCCTGCCCCACATGTGGCCCATACATATACAGCCACCCAATTAGACAAGATGGATGAAGCAAAGAAGTGCAGACCGACAGGAGCCGGATGAAGATCTCTCCTGAGAGACACAGCCAGAATAGAGCAAATACAGAGGCGAATGCCAGCAGCAAACCACTGAACTGAGAATAGGACGCCCATTGAAGGAATCAGAGAAAGAACTGGAAGAGCTTGAAGGGGCTCGAGACCCCATATGTACAACAATGCCAAGCAACCAGAGCTTCCAGGGACTAAGCCACTACCTAAAGACTATGCATGGACTGACCCTAGACTCTGACCTCATAGGTAGCAATGAATATCCTAGTAAGAGCACCAGTGGAAGGGGAAGCCCTGGGTCCTGCTAAGACTGAACCCCCAGTGAACTAGACTGTTGGGGGGAGGGCGGCAATATGGGGAGGGTTGGGAGGGGAACACCCATAAGGAAGGGGAGGGTGGAGGGGGATGTTTGCCCGGAAAGCAAAGAATTATTATTAAGTATTAAATAAATTAAAATATATATATATAATTTTCATTTAAATATACTTAATATTTAATGCATATGCTTTATATTTACTGTATATCACATATATTAACATATATAAATCATATTCACTGTATATAACCGATACTTAACCTGTTTAATTTTTATTTAATATATAATTTGTATTTAATGTGGCTAATCTATATATACACACATGTGTGATTATGTATGTATCTATTATAGACAGACTAGATTTAACTAATATTTAATTCATATTTCAACATATATACTTAATATTTAATACATACTTTTTATTTAATGTATATAATAAATAAATCTTTAAAAAAAAGCAAAAGAAAAAAAAGAAGTAAAAGTAGAATTAGAATAATTAGCTCTTTGAAGGCTTTAAGAATGCTAGTGACTGTAGAGAGAGTATCTTGTGTATTTGTATGGATATATCACCTTTCTGTTAAAAAAATTATGGCCTATAGGAAAGGGTAGAATAGAATGTGGGACATCCAGGAGGCAGAAAGAATTCTGGGATAGAGCCAGGTCAGAGAGATTTGCCCTGGAAAATGTGACCAGACAGACTCGTGGTTCCTGAGCACAGGTAATGAGCCACATGGCGGAATGTAGATTTGAGTAAGTGGGTTAGAATTTGTCAGAGAAGAGTCTAGCTCTATGGCCAAGGTATTTGTTAACATATTTTGAGTCTCTGTCTTATTTCTGGGAGCATGGGGCTTGGAGCAAGAACCGGGTCCAAACTTCTACAAGTGACAACATGAATCGAAACAAAATCTAAATCTGAGCAATGACCAGTGTATAGTTTTGGTTACTGGAACTGGAGGATGATGTTCACCTGGAACTCAATCCCAATTTAGGTTGGGAGTGAAAGCATGATTTTTTCATATTAACTAGATGAGCTATTAGCGATGTGGCTTATGTCACCATGCAGACACTAAAGTTTAGGTTCTTCAGTATTTTTTAGAACTTAAAAGCAGACACCATGGTACCTAATCTCGGCTTTCAGGAGATGAGACCAAGAGAACAGAACTTTCAAGGGAAGGCTACAGAGCAGGGAACCCCGGCTCAAGGAAAGACACAACCACTATGGTAACCAGAGTCTAAATGCCTCATTTGACTGAGCTGGTTTCTTAGAAAAAATATTTCCCTAACTCTGTTGGAAAATTAGTCTTTTTACAATCACAAGATCTTCATTTGTTTTACTACCCTGCATTCCAGTTCCAAAGAAATTGGCAAGTCTTTCCCATTGGTTTCCTTGTAGAATAAATTATAAAACCACAAATATTAAAAAAAATCATTGTTTTAGAAACACATTAACGAGAAGAAAGACATATAGCAGAGTAGAAAGGATCTAGATTTTGGTTTTATCCCAGGTACTTCTGTTTCCTGTTTTGTCAGATTTAAAAAAAAACAATGGTTATTTTAGAAACGACCCTGTTGAGGAAAAACAGAATCTGGCCATCTGGATTTCTTTTCTGGAATTAGTCTTTCTTGGTTGCCATCATCTGCTTACACGGTCCACCAGGAAGGGTGATTGTAGACACATATTTATAATTTATATGTGTATCAGTTTTTCAAGTTTTCTAGGGCTCTTATTAGCTGTTAAATGTTATCAGAAAATTTTGAGATTAGTGATTTGTGTCAGTAGATCTTGGGATAAATTCATGAGCTAGTTGAGTCTTTGTTTCATTGCTTGTGGTCAGTTTCTTCAGCATACTTGTGTACCATGTTGCTTTTTCTTTCTGAATTTCCTACTTCGTATTATTAAACAGATAGAAATTTAAGTTCTAGAAAGCAAGGGATGTGGAACTGAAGGAAGTACACAGTACGTGTCCCATGCTGAACACTAAGAAAATACTTAGTGAACATCTATCAAAATGAGGGAAAAAAAAAAACTGTTGTGCATGTTTGTTGGTGTTTCTAAGTTCCTTTGTTGCTCATTCTGGTGGGTAGACTCCAAGTCAGCTGCTTGTTTTAGTAGTCTGCGTCTAGATTTTGACCTGGGTAGGTGCTTGTTCTTTGAAAATAGCAGGAAACTAATCTTCTTTTGTCTTGCTTTCCATCACTGGCTGGCCAAGCATGGTTTTGCAGCAGAATATTTTCCTTGCTTACTTAATTAGCTGCATCTTATTAGCCACTGGATTTTTAAAATATTTAACATCCTTTTATAATTCATATCTTTTTCATTTCTTTTGGATGGGCCACCGGAAGTCAAATATTAGAGGAAATGTTTAAGTTCCACAAAATGAAATATTCCTTTCCTTTAAAAAGTGGTCATAATACTTTGATACTATATTCTTGTTTTAACTTCATGACATTCATTTTTGTATCTTAAGGTCTTTGACCCATTTGGAGCCTGTAAAAGTATTTGATAGATATAAAATGACTAGATTGTCTTTTACTAAATTTACAGCCAAACCTGTGCCTAAAACTCCTTTTCCAATGCCTTTCTTCTACTTTTTTCCAATATCACATTCTCTGAGTCATTATTAGACATCGCACAAAAATTAAATGTACAAAGAGTCATTTTAGAAGTTAGTATCTTTGACTTCTACACATTAGCTCTATAAAAATCGGGTCTAATATTGACTTGTATTGTTAGATGAAGCATCTTTCGTGTTTTTTGGAAACTGATTTCTTGTTCCTTATACTAAGAAATTAGGTCAATGTAACCAGAGCATTTGATCCATCTGTGACTTCCTTTGTGTGCTGTTTCCTGAATCATCTCTTTGATGATTCCGTTTAGACCTATTTAATCTCTGCACATGTTTGGGGCCTTTTACAAACCCTTCCTGGATTCCCAGGATGCAGATGTTTTCTACCCTGTTAGCAACTTTATTTTTCATTCTACAAGAGCAACAATTTAAATTCTATTAGTCACATTCTGACTCTCAGTGATTACTCTTTCACAATTTTGTGTCTTGGTCTCTGATTTCTCCAACTATTCCTCCACATCCTTTCTCCATGTGCTTGTCTAGTTTGCCCTCCAGTGAGGACCGTGTATCCTTGCATTTCCATGAATCTCAGATAGAGTAGCTCACTCTGCTTGTGGAGAGACCCATGCACTCTGCTGCACTGTGGAACAGGTCAGCTAGCCCAGTGAAGAGGAACACTATGGTGTTGCCTCTCAGGCCAGGGCAGTGAGGGTGCATGGCCAACACTCAGTGGTCAAAGATGAACTTTGCATAATTTCCAAGTGAGACTCTAATTTTAAAACTCCTTAAAATATAAAGGTAATGCAACTTCCTTTTAAAGCTTAATTCATGGTTGTAACTTTGGAATATAATATATCATGACTGTTGTCTTTGTTTAGTGGCATTTTCTATTGGATTGTTATTGATGACACTTAAATTCTTCCAGATTAAATAGTGGACTGTTGTGAAAACACTGGATAATCTGCTCAGTTTGTCTTGAGTTTGTAAGAATGTGCCATCTACTTACATTTTACCAGAAGCCATAGGTATGGGTCCTAGGATCTGAAAATATCTGTATGGGCTGTGTATTAGGTAAAGATGTTGATGGTTATTGGTCAGATAAGGAAAAGGTATTGGTGAAATTGTATTTAAATGCTCCCTACATACTGGCTCCCAAGATCTGGAAGCCCTGAGGGGCAGATCCTCAAGTACCCCGAGTGATGATTTGTAAACTTTGCTTCTTAGTTTAATTCATCAAAAATGGATAGAGTTTATGATTAGGCAATAGAAGAAGAAAGGTGGGACTTGAGGATGGAGTGGAGGGTCTCAAGAGAGAGGAGAAGGGGGAACAAGACAAGAGACCAAGGGAGGAGGAAACCACCATGTAAGGAGATGGACCCTGAGCATATGGCCTGGAAAAACAGCAAGTAACAAGGGACATTATGGAATGGAAATAGGTTAGTATAGCTCTAAACCTGCCCTATTAGGCTTATGACCTGTAAATAAAGTACCTGGATTGTGTCTTTTATTTGGACTAGTTAGAGTAAATTCCTTTTATAATTGGTGCCCTTGAGTCTGAGAATAAGTCTCATGCTCTACTGAAATGAAGTTAGATATTATACTGTGTATTTCTGGTGGTGCAATAACTTTGCAGTTTTTCATAGAGTATTGAGGTGTTTCAATATGTGTGAAAAAGAGGCAGTGAGTAGTTTTTTTTTTTTTGCTTTCTTTTTTTTATTTATTTTTTTTTATTAACTTGAGTATTTCTTATATACATTTCAAGTGTTATTCCCTTTCCCGGTTTCCGGGCAAACATCCCCCTCCCCCCTCCCCTTCCTTATGGGTGTCCCCCTCCCAACCCTCCCCCCATTGCCACCCTCCCCCCATAGTCTAGTTCACTGGGGGTTCAGTCTTAGCAGGACCCAGGGCTTCCCCTTTCACTGGTGCTCTTACTAGGATATTCATTGCTACATATGGGGTCAGAGTCCAGGGTCAGTCCATGTATAGTATTTAGGTAGTGGCTTAGTCCCTGGAAGCTCTGGTTGCTTGACATTGTTGTGCTTTTGGGGTCTCGAGCCCCTTCAAACTCTTCCAGTTCTTTCTCTGATTCCTTCAACGGGGGTCCTATTCTCAGTTCAGTGGTTTGCTGCTGGCATTCGCCTCTGTATTTGCTGTATTCTGGCTGTGTCTCTCAGGAGCGATCTACATCCGGCTCCTGTCGGTCTGCACTTCTTTGCTTCATCCATCTTGTCCAATTGGGTGGCCGTATATGTAAGGGCCACATGTGGGGCAGGCTCTGAATGGGTGTTCCTTCAGACTCTGTTTTAATCTTTGCCTCTCCCTTCCCAGCCAAGGGTATTTTTTTTCCTCATTTAAAGAAGGAGTGAATCATTCACATTTTGATCATCTGTCTTGAGTTTCGTTTGTTCTAGGAATCTAGGGTAATTCAAGCATTTGGGCTAATAGCCACTTATCAATGAGTGCATACCATGTATGTCTTCCTGTGATTGGGTTAGCTCACTCAGGATGATATTTTCCAGTTCCAACCATTTGCCTACGAATTTCCTAAACTCGTTGTTTTTGATAGCTGAGCAATATTCCATTGTGTAGATGTACCACATTTTCTGTATCCATTCCTCTGTTGAAGGGCATCTGGGTTCTTTCCATTTTCTGGCTATTATAAATAAGGCTGCGATGAACATAGTGGAGCACGTGTCTCTTTTATATGTTGAGGCATCTTTTGGGTATATGCCCAAGAGAGGTATAGCTGGATCCTCAGGCAGTTCAATGTCCAATTATCTGAGGAACCTCCAGACTGATTTCCAGAATGGTTTTACCAATCTGCAATCCCACCAACAATGGAGGAGGGTTCCTCTTTCTCCACATCCTCGCCAGCATCTGCTGTCACCTGAGTTTTTGATCTTAGCCATTCTCACTGGTGTGAGGTGAAATCTCAGGGTTGTTTTGATTTGCATTTCCCTTATGACTAAAGATGTTGAACATTTCTTTAGGTGTTTCTCAGCCATTCGGCATTCCTCAGCTGGGAATTCTTTGTTTAGCTCTGAACCCCATTTTTTAATAGTGTTATTTGTTTCCCTGCGGTCTAACTTCTTGAGTTCTTTGTATATTTTGGATATAAGGCCTCCATCTGTTGTAGGATTGGTAAAGATCTTTTCCCAATCTGTTGGTTGCCGTTTTGTCCTAACCACAGTGTCCTTTGCCTTTCAGAAGCTTTGCAGTTTTATGAGATCCCATTTGTCGATTCTTGATCTTAGAGCATAAGCCATTGGTGTTTTGTTCAGGAAATTTTTTCCAGTGCCCATGTGTTCCAGATGCTTCCCTAGTTTTTCTTCTATTAGTTTGAGTGTGTCTGGTTTGATGTGGAGGTCCTTGATCCACTTGGACTTAAGCTTTGTACAGGGTGATAAGCATGGATCGATCTGCATTCTTCTACATGTTGCCCTCCAGTTGAACCAGCACCATTTGCTCAAAATGCTATCTTTTTTCCATTGGATGGTTTTGGCTCCTTTGTCAAAAATCAAGTGACCATAGGTGTGTGGGTTCATTTCTGGGTCTTTAGATCTATTCCATTGGTCTCTCTGTCTGTCTCTGTACCAATACCATGCAGTTTTTATCACTATTGCTCTGTAATACTGCTTGAGTTCAGGGATAGTGATTCCCCCTGAAGTCCTTTTATTGTTGAGGATAGCTTTAACTATCCTGGGTTTTTTGTTATTCCATATGAATTTGCAAATTGTTCTGTCTAACTCTTTGAAGAATTGGGTTGGTATTTTGATGGGGATTGCATTGAATCTGTAGATTGCTTTTGGTAAAATGGCCATTTTTACTAAATTAATCCTGCCAATCCATGAGCATGGGAGATCTTTCCATCCTCTGAGGTCTTCTTCAATTTCCTTCTTCAGTGTCTTGAAGTTCTTATTGTGCAGATCTTTTACTTGCTTGGTTAAAGTCACACCGAGGTACTTTATATTATTTGGGTCTATTATGAAGGGTGTCGTTTCCCTAATTTCTTTCTCGACTTGTTTCTCTTTTGTATAGAGGAAGGCAACTGATTTATTTGAGTTAATTTTATACCCAGCCACTTTGCTGAAGTTGTTTATCAGCTTTAGTAGTTCTCTGGTGGAACTTTTGGGATCACTTAAATATACTATCATGTCATCTGCAAATAGTGATATTTTGACCTCTTCTTTTCCGATCTGTATCCCCTTGATCTCCTTTTGTTGTCTGATTGCTCTGGCTAGAACTTCAAGAACTATATTGAATAAGTAGGGAGAGAGTGGGCAGCCTTGTCTAGTCCCTGATTTTAGTGGGATTGCTTCAAATTTCTCTCCATTTAGTTTAATGTTAGCAACTGGTTTGCTGTATATGGCTTTTACTATGTTTAGGTATGGGCCTTGAATTCCTATTCTTTCCAAGACTTTTATCATGAAGGGGTGTTGAATTTTGTCAAATGCTTTCTCAGCATCTAATGAAATAATCATGTGGTTCTGTTCTTTCAGTTTGTTTATATAATGGATCACGTTGATGGTTTTCCGTATATTAAACCATCCCTGCATGCCTGGGATGAAGCCTACTTGATCATGGTGGATGATTGTTTTGATGTGCTCTTGAATTCGGTTTGCCAGAATTTTATTGAGTATTTTTGCGTCGATATTCATAAGGGAAATTGGTCTGAAGTTCTCTTTCTTTGTTGTGTCTTTGTGTGGTTTAGGTATAAGAGTAATTGTGGCTTCGTAGAAGGAATTCGGCAGTGCTCCATCTGTTTCAATTTTGTGGAATAGTTTGGATAATATTGGTACGAGGTCTTCTATGAAGGTTTGATAGAATTCTGCACTAAACCTGTCTGGACCTGGGCTCCTTTTGGTTGGGAGACCTTTAATGACTGCTTCTATTTCCTTAGGAGTTATGGGGTTGTTTAACTGGTTTATCTGTTCCTGATTTAACTTCGATACCTGGTATCTGTCTAGGAAATTGTCCATTTCCTGAAGATTTTCAAGTTTTGTTGAATATAGGTTTTTATAGTAAGATCTGATGATTTTTTGAATTTCCTCTGAATCTGTAGTTATGTCTCCCTTTTAATTTTTGATTTTGTTAATTTGGACACACTCTCTGTGTCCTCTCATTAGTCTGGCTAAGAGTTTATCTATCTTGTTGATTTTCTCAAAGAACCAACTTTTGGTTCTGTTGATTCTTTCTACGGTCCTTTTTTCTTTCTACTTGGTTGATTTCAGCTCTGAGTTTGATTGTTTCCTGCCTTCTACTCCTCCTGGGTGTATTTGCTTCTTTTTGTTCTAGAGCTTTTAGGTGTGCTGTCAAGCTGCTGACATATGCTCTTTCCTGTTTCTTTCTGCAGGCACTCAGCGCTATGAGTTTTCCTCTTAGCACAGCTTTCATTATGTCCCATAAGTTTGGGTATGTTGTATCTTTATTTTCATTAAATTCTAAAAAGTTTTTAATTTCTTTCTTTATTTCTTCCTTGACCAGGTTATCATTGAGTAGAGGATTGTTCAATTTCCACGTATATGTGGGCATTATTCCCTTATTGTTATTGAAGACCAGTTTTAGGCCGTGGTGGTCCGATAGCACGCATGGGATTATTTCTATCTTTCTGTACCTGTTGAGGCCCGTTTTTTGACCAATTATATGGTCAATTTTGGAGAAATTACCATGAGGAGCTGAGAAGAAGGTATATCCTTTTGCTTTAGGATAGAAAGTTCTATAAATATCCGTTAAGTCCATGTGGCTCATGACTTCTCTTAGTCTGTCTACATCACTGTTTAATTTCTGTTTCCATGATCTGTCCATTGATGAGAGTGGTGTGTTGAAATCTCCCACTATTATTGTGTGAGGTGCAATGTGTGCTTTGAGCTTTAGTAAGGTTTCTTTTACGTATGTAGGTGCCCTTGTATTTGGGGCATAGATATTTAGGATTGAGAGTTCATCTTGGTGGATTTTTCCTTTGATGAATATGAAGTGTCCTTCCTTATCTTTTTTGATGACTTTTAATTGGAAATTGATTCTATTTGATATTAGAATGGCTACTCCAGCTTGCTTCTTCTGACAATTTGCTTGGAAAGTTGTTTGCCAGCCTTTCACTCTGAGGTAGTGTCTGTCTTTGTCTCTGAGGTGTGTTTCCTGTAGGCAGCAGAATGCAGGGTCCTTGTTGTGTATCCAGTTTGTTAATCTATGTCTTTTTATTGGGGAGTTGAGGCCATTGATATTGAGAGATATTAAGGAATAGTGATTATTGCTTCCCGTTATATTCATATTTGGATGTGAGGTTATGTTTGTGTGCTTTCATTCTCTTTGTTTTGTTGCCAAGACGATTAGTTTCTTGCTTCTTCTAGGGTATAGCTTGCCTCCTTATGTTGGGCTTTACCATTTATTATCCTTTGTAGTGCTGGATTTGTGGAAAGATATTGTGTAAATTTGGTTTTGTCATGGAATATCTTGGTTTCTCCATCAATGTTAATTGAGAGTTTTGTTGGATACAGTAACCTGGGCTGGCATTTGTGTTCTCTTAGGGTCTGTATAACATCAGTCCAGGATCTTCTGGCCTTCATAGTTTCTGGCGAGAAGTCTGGTGTCATTCTGATAGGTCTCCCTTTATATGTTACTTGACCTTTTTCCCTTACTGCTTTTAATATTCTTTCTTTATTTTGTGTGTTTGGTGTTTTGACAATTATGTGACGGGAGGTGTTTCTTTTCTGGTCCAATCTATTTGGAGTTCTGTAGGCTTCTTGTATGTCTATGGTTATCTCTTTTTTTAGGTTCGGGAAGTTTTCTTCTATGATTTTGTTGAAGATATTTACTGGCCCTTTGAGCTGGGAGTCTTCACTCTCTTCTATACCTATTATCCTTAGGTTTGATCTTCTCATTGAGTCCTGGATTTCCTGTATGTTTTGGACCAGTAGCTTTTTCTGTTTTACATTATCTTTGACAGTTGAGTCAATGATTTCTATGGAATCTTCTGCTCCTGAGATTCTCTCTTCCATCTCTTGTATTCTGTTGGTGAAGCTTGTATCTACAGCTCCTTGTCTCTTCTTTTGGTTTTCTATATCCAGGGTTGTTTCCATGTGTTCTTTCTTGATTGCTTCTATTTCCATTTTTAATTCCTTCAACTGTTTGATTGTGTTTTCCTGGAATTCTTTCAGGGATTTTTGTGTCTCCTCTCTATGGGCTTCTACTTGTTTATTTATGTTTTCCTGGAATTCTTTCAGGTATTTTTGTGTCTCCTCTCTATGGGCTTCTACTTGTTTATTTATGTTTTCCTGGAATTCTTTCAGGGATTTTTGCGATTCTTTCAGGCATTTTTGTGATTCCTCTCTGTAGGCTTCTACTTGTTCTCTAAGGGAGTTCTTCACGTCTTTCTTGAAGTCCTCCAGCATCATGATCAAAAATGATTTTGGAACTAGATCTTGCTTTTCTGGTGTGTTTGGATATTCCATGTTTGTTTTGGTGGGAGAATTGGGCTCCGATGGTGCCATGTAGTCTTGGTTTCTGTTGCTTGGGTTCCTGTGCTTGCCTCTCGCCATCAGATTATCTCTAGTGTTACTTTGTTCTGCTATTTCTGACAGTGGCTAGGCTGTCCTATAAGCCTGTGTGTCAGGAGTGCTGTAGACCTGTTTTCCTCTCTTTCAGTCAGTTATGGGGACAGAGTGTTCTGCTTTCCGGCGTGTAGTTTTTCCTCTCTACAGGTCTTCAGCTGTTCCTGTGGGCCTGTGTCTTGAGTTCACCAGGCAGCTTTCTTGCAGCAGAAAAGTTTGTCTTACCTGTGGTCCCGAGGCTCAAGTTCGCTCGTGGGGTACTACCCACGGGCTCTCTGCAGCGGCAGCAACCAGGAAGACCTGTGTCGCTGTTTCCGGGAGCTTCAGTGCACCAGGGTTCCAGATGGTCTTTGGCTTTTTCCTCTGGCGTCCGAGATGTGTGTGCAGAGAGCAGTCTCTTCTGGTTTCCCAGGCTTGTCTGCCTCTCTGAAGGTTCAGCTCTCCCTCCCACGGGATTTGGGTGCAGAGAACTGTTTATCCAGTCTGTTTCCTTCTGGTTCTGGTGGTGTCTCAGGCACAGGGGTCCTGCCGCTCCTGGGCCCTCCCCCACGGGAGCCCAGAGGCCTTATACAGATTCCTCTTGGGCCAGGGATGTGGGCAGGGGTGAGTAGTGTTGGTGGTCTCTTCCGCTCTGCAGCCTCAGGAGTGCCCACCTGACCAGGCGGTTGGGTCTCTCTCTTACAGGGTCTGGGGGCAGAGAGCTGCTGCGGGCCGGGATCCGCTGTGAGTAGTTTTTTTAACTATGTGCTACTGCAGTGTACACAGAATAGCTTTGTTTGGAATTAGCTAAAGTGATAAGTTTGGGTCTTGCTTTACTAACAGTGTTGTTTGTAGCAGAAAAGTTTCTATAACAGCACACATCATGCTTAACCTAATAATATTATCCAGAACAATGACCAATTTCTTATATATACATATCCATTATTAATGGACTTCTTTATGGTTCAGGTGCCGGGCACATTTATACATCTGGGTGAGATTGCAAATTTGGTTTGGATATTACAAATGCTGATAAGCTGTTTTTCTCTCGATACTGGAATAATGTTCTGTAAAGCAGTTACTACTGACAAAAATTGAGCTCAGGTTTTTTAGTTGAAGGTGCACTTGTTTCATGACAAGTAGAAAATAATGCTGTTACATTGTTTTTACCTGTGTGTAGAAAAAATTTAATGTTTAAGATAAAGTGTCATTATAGTATATAGTTATATTTACATAATGTGCATATATTTGTGTGTGTGTTTGTGTGTGTGTGTGTGTGTGTGTGTGTGTGTGTGTGCACGCATTTATGGATGGATGTAGTGTATAGATGAGATCATCTAGTTATACTGACTTAGTATCTGGATATGGGAAACAGGGAACCAAACTTTCTAAAAATGATTAGTAAGTTTTTGTTTAATCAAATGGCTGGCAGAAACTTGAAATTTCTTTAACATATTAGTTTTAATTTCTATAGAAAGTTCTTTTAGGAAAGAAAAAATAACCATTCCAAAAAAGTTCTTTTTGTTTTTCCAATTATAGTGAGCTGCATTGTTCTCCTAAGCAAGGAGGTGGACTTCATCCTCCTTACCACTTTCATCCTTGCCTACCCCAGGGACTGTGTTACAATGTAACAGGATGGTTTCCATTTATTAAAACATGATACTGTGAGTTCATTGTGACGTGCTTTTGTCTGAACAGTGCTGAAGAAAAAAAAAACAATTTTACTAGTTTTTGTACTAAGTATAGAAATAATGGCCATTCATGCAAGTGTTTGGAACCTAAATATTTGCACCTGAAAATAATAGAAACCATATTTCCTTAATAAAATTTAAGGAAAATCTGTTTTAACATAATGATTAAATCTTATTTTATTGCAGACCTAATATCAGATTCATCAGTGAGTAAGAATCCCGATTCTACGCAAAGAAATTGATTCTGTTTTGCTCAAGAGATGAAATTGCTTCTTGTGGCCATGAAGGCAGGTATGGAGAAGCTAAGTGAGTTCTATTTCTTAATGGATAGTTGATTTTTTTTATTTTTTTAGAAAGAGTAAGCCTCGCAAGTCAGTTCTACAATTTCCACATATGAAATATATATTACAAAGGAAATATTTTAGTCTGAGTCCTTCATCTATACTACCATGTAAAGAATTTTAAATGACATGATAGTCCCTAGTGATTCTCCAGTGAAAACCAAAATAATATTAATATTAATATTAATAATAATAGAAATTGTCATGTATATCTTCCATCTGGTATAAAATGGTAAGAAATAGAAAGCTACATTTCTCTTTTTCTTTTTTTTTTTATTTGAATGGCATTGGCAGGGCCTTATTTGTCAGTCTTTACAAATAAGAAAAACTCGCCTCACAACTGTTCATAACTGCAGTTCTGGGCAGTCCGTCTCTTCACGGACACAGTCACATCCATCAAGAAATACACAGAAAATTAAGCTGAAACTTGATTTTCTTCTAAATTAAAAGTAAACGATTTTCTACCATTGCTGGTGATCAATGTTGGCATCTGTGTGGTGCGTAAAATGAGGCAGGCAGCCGTTGGGCGTCAGTGCTTAAAGCTATTGATGGGGGTGGATCCAGACACCTATGGAGATGCTGCCACAGGCAGCCAGCGACTAGAGATGTAACTCAACAGACAGTTTTCTGAGGGAGCAAAATTTAAGTTACTGGGGGGTTGGCACTCTCTATGATCAGCTAAAAACCTATGAACTCTTAACTCCTTGGCATCAGTGAGAAAGACCAGGGAAGAGAGAAAATTCAAACACACACACACACACACACACAAAAACACACAAACAAACACACACACACACAAACACACACACACACAGAGTTTATGTTAGAAGGAACAGTGTTCCAGCCCATCATACACAACAGATCCTCATAGTTGATGGATGCCCTAACCCTTGTGCTTTATTCTTTGTTCCATCACTTATATATCCCAGCCAAATTTTTCAAGCATCATTAAATTGCAATGTAATTGTTTTAGTTTTCTTCTAAATAAAGACAGGAGTATTATTTCATTATTTATCCTTAAAAAGTATTCTTAAAAGACTCACAGATCTAACCAGTCATATCTACTTTAAAAATCAGTCATATCTACTTTAAATCCTCAGAATGAGTATCTACTCAAGAGCAATTTTTAATAAATATCATCAGGAAGCTGAGGGCAAAAATGTGTATAAGAAATCAATTGTTAGTGCCAGAGATGTTGGCCAGTGAGTGAATTTTCCCATAATTCTTAGATTAGGAGGAACATGCTGGCAGTGAACAGAGCAGAAATCCATAACAGCATAACAGCATCAAATCCTCAGGACACATAGCTCTCGGGACACATAGTCCTTGGAGCTGTCACACTGAGTCGCACCCACACGACTGTGGTAATGGGGGGGGGTGCATACTAGATCCTATCTCCATTTTAAACTTGATACTTAAATGGTTTATTTTATTTACATGAAAAATGCATGAAGCTTGGGATTTGCTTCTCAATAACTTGAGAGGTTTCTTAGTTGTTTGTAGTTCTCTGTGGTGATGTGAATGTTAGGAAAATCCCAGAAGCCACTGAGTACTAACAGAGTATTATTTATTCTTCTGCTCTTAGCAAGAGGGCAAGAAACACCTGTAGCTGTTTCTTAAGCAGGAATATGTTCAGTGAATTTCTTTAGTGTTTTACAGTTTTCATGGCACACATTCCTTTGACATATTTAGTTCAAGTATTTTGTTGTTCTTTTGTTTTGTTTTAGTTTCTTGAGAATAGTATTGTCCCCTTGCTTTCTGTGTTTGTCTTTTGTATATAAAAAGGATACTGATTCCTGTGCTTTAACTTTGTGTTTTTCAACTTTTATCAATATTTATCAGCTCTAGGAGTTTTTTTTTAAGTTTTAGTTTTTATGTATAGAATCTTAAAACCTGAAAATAAACATATATTGATTTCTTCCCTTCTCATTTGTATTTGCTTCATTACCTTGACTTGTTTAATTGCTTGACCTAACAGTATAAGAAGTTTGTTGAGAAGTGAGAAGAGTGAACATCCTTGTCTTGGTCCTGATTCCAACACAAATACTTTGACTTCTTCTCTCTTATGAATGACTTTTGCTGTATATTGCCTTTATCAAGTTGAGATAAATCCCTTGTATCTCTATTCTCTGCAAGACTTTCATCTCAAATTGAGGCTGTATTTTATCAAAGGTCTTTTATGTTTGCAATAGGGTGGTACTTGTACTTATGTGGTAGATTATGTTAATTCTCATGTATTGACTCTTCCCTCCATCTCTGGGATGAAGTTGCCTTAAACCTAATGGGAAATCTGTTTGTGTTAATGCATTTGGTTTACACATATTTTATTAATGCCTTGTGCACGTATGGTCATCAGAGATGTTGGTGTATGACTTTCTTTTTTGGTTGTTTGGTTTCAACATCAGGATTAGACTCCCAGTAAATGTTTTCTAACTGTTTTTGGAATATCTTACCTTTTAAGCTTTGAGAATGTGGTGGCCGCCATTTTCATTCTTTTCTTCCCCTACTTTTATATCGGCTCAAATAGGATTCAGGAAGTAATATTGACTTATTGTCAATACAGATTACAATACTGTGCACACTCAAAAGGTATACTTCTTGGTTCTGAACCATGAATGATCTTGGTTCCATTACTATAGGGCAGCTGATAAAAGCTGAGGTAAGGTTATTGGGCAGTATCACTAGAGAGGCTGTAATTGGCAATTGTGAATTAGTTTAAGGGGTATACTGCATAGCTAGCAGTCTTTAAAGTGACCAGGTTGGGTGCCATAAGGAGTTGGTACACCAAGGTCAGGGTCTGAATCAAAAGGCTAAATGACAAGTTAGTACCATTTGTGAGGGGGGATGTCAAGGACGTAAGGACCCTGGAGGACTGTTTGATTATTTCTCCTATTTTTCCGATATCTAGAGTTTGAGAAATTGGACAAAATTTCTCTAGATGTGGATAGTACTCACTGGAGACCCTGCTTGGTTTTTACATTAGAGTTTACCAACAACTCCTGTTTTCTACCTGGGATTCCATGAGTCTTGTACATAGAAGAACAGGGTCTTGCATTGCTGACAGAAGTGATTGGTCCTTGATCCTAACATATGTATCTGGAACGACCAATGTGGGTAGCCCCCATATTTGTTTGGCCATTTTTGCAATCATTTTTTGTCTGGTCAAAGAGGAAGCAGACAAAGAGAACATAATATGTAGAAGGAATGACAGATATAGGGATGGCAGTAATTTGGATTGGCTCCCAGCATGGAGCAGTTTCCTGATCCTATTGGGAAAGTCTGTTTGTTATCAGTGGGGATTCCTTGAACCTCAAATCTCTAGATGTAAGTGATATTATGGATGGAAACGATCAGATGAGGAGCCCAGATCTAATCCAGTGGAGTGGAACACAGATGCTAGAGTGGAGTCTCATTCTTCTGGGATTGGGGACAAGGTGGGTGGTCTCAACATCTTGTGGAGCTTAAGAGAGCAGGGTCCATGAAGGGCCCTACCATTTAGGAGAGACAGCTAAGAGCTGCTGATCTGGAGGGGACAGAAAAACTTGGTCTCAAATGTTGATAGGTAGTGGACAGGAGACAGCGTGTGGCCTTAGTCAGTGTTGGTCAGTAGAGTTCCATAGGAGAGAAAGGGGGTGACAAAGTAATGGGGTAAGTCAATGGTCTAGGAGGGGAGCGCATTTACTTGAAAGACCAGGAATTAGTACTGACATCGATACATGAGTTTGAAAGGTGAGACAAAAAGAGATCACTTGGGGAGAGCTTGTAGCCTAAAATGAGCCAGAGGTAGGAGTTTTGCCCAATCGAAGTTCCTGTGACAGTTTGACAAGAGTGGTTTTTAGGGAGCAGTTAGTTCTTTCTACCTTACCTGAAGATTGAGGGTGGTATGGAATATGAAAATGCCAGGTGATGTCTAGGGCCTTAGACAGAATTTCAGAAATTTGGGAAGTAAATTCGGGACCATTGTCTCACTGATGGGATGAAAATTGGGGATGATCTCTTGGAAGAGGAGCTCAGAAACAGTCTGAACCCTTTTGTTAGTTGTGGGATATCCCTCCAACCACCCCGAGAATGTGTCAATCAAAACTAGGAGGTACTTGGCACATTTGGCATGTGGGTAAAGTCAAGTTGCCAGTCAGTTCCAGGAAGTGAACCTCTGACTTGTTGGGTAGAAAAAGGGGTGCTACAACACCAGAGGTTGAAATCTGACACTTGACAGACTTTGGAAGAGGCAGTGATGGATTTTAAGAAACTTAAGACCTTAGGAGTAGGCTTCAGGTGGGTTTTAACAAAATAAGACAATGCCTTGCTGTTAGGATGAAAGATGTGGCGAAGATAGGACAGAGTTTGATGAGTGTTAGGGAGTGAGAGTGGGGATATGGGTTGCAGTGTAAGAATGTCCTGGGGAGGGTGCTACATGTGTAGGCACCTACGGGCCGCAGCTCTGGCTGCCTCTTCAGCTCCGTTTTTTCCCTTGGAGACAATAGAGTCATTCGTCAGGTGGGATCGGCAGTGGACAAACACAATAGCTGTGTGGATATGGGAGCCCTTTAGGATGGCCATAATTTGGTTTGCATTAGTTACTGATCCTCCTTTAGTCATAAGTACCCGATGCTCCTTCCAGTTAGTGGCATGGGTCAGGATGTTATGGAAAGCATGTTTAGAATCTGTGTAGATGTTGAGGGTTTGTCCCTGTGCCAGTTGAAAGGCATGGATAAGGACTACTACTTCAGCCTGTTGATTGGTGGTATGAGCAGGAAGGGCCTGTATTCAGTGTCTGATACTATGGGGCAGCTGACTCTTATGGCTCCTTCATGTAGAAAGGAGCTTCCATCTGTATAGAAGGTGTAGATGATCTGAGGCAAATTGCCCTCCTATATGTGTGAAGGATGAGGTAATAATTCCTCTAAGGTTTTAGTGCAGGGGTGAGATAAGGAGTGGTTAGTATTTGGTGGAGAAAGAAGATTGGAAAGGCAGGTGTGATTGAAAGGTTAGTGTGGAGTCTTCTATTAGTGCTACCTGAAGAGAAAGAACGTTGGAGGTAGGTAGATTCTGTAAACCTTTGAAAGGTAGGAGCTGTGCCATGTTATAAGAGGAGAAGACCATTATAGGCAACTCAAATGTTAGGTTTTCTTATTCTTCAATAAGGAGTTCAGCAGCTCCTAAGGTACAAACACACGGTGCCATCCCTGCATGGTTAGATCTAGTTTTTTTGACAGGTATGCTACAGGTACAAAGGAGGGTCCCCTTGGTGACCTAAATTTCCTAATGTTGGTATCAGGAACTGCTATTGCCTCCAGCAATGATGTCATCTGCTCACCTGAGCATCTGCTGTCAAGGCAACGGTCATCCATTTCCAGCATACATTTCATGTTACAGTTACACCACATTTCACATAAAAGGCAGATCCTTTCTGCCCTCTTCCACTTGTCTCTCCTCTCTTCCCTTTTTCTCCTCTCTTTCTCTCCTACCCCACTTCACCCCTTGGCTTTGTCTCTACCATTCCAATAAACCTCTCCACGTGGAGCCCTTTGGCCTGGTGTGGTTTGTCCAGACGTGAGCCATAGAGCCTCTCTGTAAAAGACAATGTAAAAGGTGTATGTGTATGGCTACTTAAAAAGACAACCAAAAGCCATCAGTGGCTGAACAAAGAGGAAAGTGAAAGGAAATGGATTCATTGGATTTCAATCAACCTGATAACATTTTACATTTTATGCTCAGGTTGGGTGCCATAGGAGAACAGCCTATAGTATAGTTGGTGACCTCCAAAGGAGCTGGGAGTCGGGTTGAATCTTGTGAAAAGATCAAATACAGAGAACTCATTCTGAACCGTACAGATCCCATAGGATGCTTTATGCTAAGAAATATAATGTCAGTGCTGGAATATTGATATTGGTTAAAACTTAGACTTTAATACCAAAGTACTCATTTTGGTTCAAACTGAATTTGAACACCTGCAGCATGAAATACCGAAGAGGGCACCATCCCATATTACCCCATGTACCAGCAGGTCACATGGCACCAATGGGTCATTTGGACCTGGTGGGCTGTTCTCATCTTGACAGACTTTCTGGCCTGTAGCTCCAGAAATCTCTTCACCCAATTAGCTATGTCACCATAGAAAGTCACTACCATGACAAACCTCAGATTCGAGCATCCAAATTTATCGTCTGCCTGGGTGGTGGGGGTGGGACTGGG
Source organism: Rattus norvegicus (assembly GCF_021556685.1). Taxonomy (NCBI): domain Eukaryota; kingdom Metazoa; phylum Chordata; class Mammalia; order Rodentia; family Muridae; genus Rattus; species Rattus norvegicus. The sequence continues at coordinate 4,113,324 of NC_141535.1, read as the reverse complement.
GCTGTACCTATCTCTGGAAATCAGTTGAGAAGCTGTGTGAAGGCAAAGACTTAGTTCAGCTCTTCCTTCACTCCTTCATTGGAGTCCCCATGGAGTCCGATGGTTAGCTTCAAGCATGCTTGTCTAAATCAGTGAGGTTCTGGCAGAGTCTCTCATGAGACATCCACATCAAGCTTCCATCAATAAGGACTTCTTGGCATCAGCAATACTGCCTAAGTTTGGTGGCTGCATATGTGATAGATACCCAGATGGGGCAGTATATAGATGGCCTTTCCTTAAGTCTCTGCTCCACTCTGTGTCCCTATATTCCCCTCCCTCTTGAGTATTTTGTTCCCCCTTCTAGGAAGCACTGAAGTGTACACATTTTGTTCTTCCTCCTTCTTGAGCATCATATGGTCTATGAATTGTATCTTGGGTATTCCAAGCTTTGGACTAGTTAGTATCTACTAACTGTGTTAATTCCCTCAGGATGATATTTCCTAGTTCTATCCATTTGCCTAGGAATTTTATGAAGTCATTGTTTTTGAAAGCTGAGTAGTACTTCATTGTGTAAATATGCCACGTTTTCTGTATCCATTCCTCTGTTGAAGGGCATCTGGGTTCCAGCTTCAGGCTGGAGGGCCTTTGCACTAGAATGCTTCCAGTTTGATGTCTCTCTCTCAGACATGCTCAAAAGTTTTTGTCCTGGGTGATTCTAGAGTCCCATAAATCTGGATATAATATTTTGTGTAAAATTACGGAAGCATTTTAATTAAATTAAAATAAACCCAAAGTTAAAACTATGGATAAACTCTCTTCCAGCTTAATCTTTTCTTGGTTATTATCAGTATCTAAGATACATGCTGGGTGACAACAGCAAAATAAGAATTACCCTGCAGTCCCTTAACCATTTTCTATGAATCTGTGGTGTTGTGTGTTGTAAGAATGTTGGTGAATGTGAGTGTGTGGTGCATGCCTGTAACTGTATGGCTTTATCCATCTGTGCATGTGTTTTTGGAGTTCTGAGAAGTATTCTGAGAAGCGTCTTCTTTAGTGCTGTTCACTGTTCTTGACATAAGTTCTCTTGTTGAACTAGAAATTCAGTGTGGGATTGGAGAACTGGTCAGTGAGCCCTCAGGACTCAGAGGTAATAGTTATGTGTAGCTATACCCTATGCCTGGCATTATGTATACATGCTGAATATTCACACCCAGGTCCATATGATTCTACCCGTTGAGCTATTTCCCAGTCCTAGAGTGATGAATGTTTGCTTAAGATTTGATAACAGACCTTAATTGTTTTCTGTTTTTGCTATCGTTTGTAATTTTCCATAGGTAATTCTGCAGGTTGATATTATAAAACACACCTGAATAGACCAGAAAATAAAAATAGGAGTAGATGCATTACAAGCAATTCTATAAAACCGTATTTTGCATACTTACCTTGTGAAGCACAGTTGATATTTCTGGGTTTGCCTGTTATATAAACAGCATAGTTTGATATAAGGACAGTTTAGACTCTTTAAATAGAAAAGGAATAATAGAGATACATCTCTTGAAATAGTATAGAGACTGTGATACTTTATCACATGAGAATTATAACTGAGCCACATATCCTTCAGCAGAGGAAATGAGGGAGAAGTATGTATATACCTTTTGCAGCACAGTCTCTGGAATAAAACAAACAGGAACATTTAAATAAATATATAGAAGTGTTTAAGACTTCATTTCTCTTCCAATATTTGCAATTACATAGTCAAACATTATATCTTGGATTCATAGATCACTGTGCTATCTAGGATTGCGTGATGAGGACGGCATAGTGGCAGTATTCCAAAATAACTGATAGGAAAAGCAGAGCAGTCACCCCATTAGTATTCATATGAATTGAATTTCCTCCCTGCTGGGAACTAAGCAACAATGGTGAAACGGTACAAGTACCTCTGTAGTAATTTGGTGTCTTGGGGTTATGTCCAGAGGATATACAGCTGGAGCACGTGGTGTTCAATTTATTTTTAGTTTGTCTCATTTAAAATGTGATTGCTGTTAGTAAACATTTTGGTGAAGATTGCTTGAAATTTATTTGCACTTTATTAGAAATTGTAGAACCATATTTATAATTTCCAGTCCTGGGGGTACTGATGGTTGTACATGGGGTACAACTAAGTCAGCAAATGATTAAGTCAGACAATGCTGATGAAAAGAACATGGGATACCACAGTTACAGCTGCCTAAGAACTGATAACCACAAAAGTCTCTTCCCTCAACCTTGACTCCTTTAAGGCATTGGCTTCAGCATCAGACAGGCCTTGACAAGTTTGATCCTGGGTAAGGGAATAGAACTAGTGTTCCAGTTATTCTTTTGTCCAGGTCTTTCAGACAGCCTAGGGCAGTCCTGGCTCCCCACATTAATAGGTACTTCATAGTATTCATAAGACTTTCCGGCTGGATGTGACTTTTGAATTTTCTTTCATAAGCACGGAAGTGTTAGATCACAGTCCTATCTAACTGGCTGCTTTCCTCAAACCAGCCATCACCTTTGTAACCTCTCAGTATAAATGATAAGCAACATATTCTGTGGCCTTGTAATCTCTCTGTCCCTTGCATCTGATTCCCAGGCCCCAAAAACATTTAATGGTAACTGCCTCCATCTTTTTTCTTTCTGTGATTCATCTATTAGTCTAGATCACAAGGTAGATATCCTACCCAAAAAAATCATATGATAGAGGAACACCAAAATCCTATAATTTCTTGGAAATTAAAAATCCTCACTCTCCTATCTTTGTCTTTAGTATCCCATCATGGTTATATGTGGCCATGATGCAATAAATTACTTCATACTCAAGGAATTAAGCATGTTTTCCCTTCAGGACACTCGACACACAATGTATGTGCTGCAGTAAAAATAAAAACAACAAAACAAAACAAAAAACCCGACAGAACTTGTTCCCAGGTATACCCTAGCTGTCTCACTCCCTTAACATTTCTGGTGCCATTGGAAATAGCAATAATTTATCTCAGTGGCTCCATGCTGCCCCATCTACTTTCTGACACACTATTCTCAACAACACGGAAACCTGTCAGGCTGCTCCTCCCTCACCCACAGCCCTCTTGGTTGGGTTTCCACCAAGCCAGGCATACACATCCCAATTCTTTGCTAGGCCCATGCATCTGGCCACCATACACTCTCTTAAACTCAATTAAGTTGCCTTATGAAAGGACACATCAAACAATATTTTCTGATGCAATTGATAAGATATAATTGGCCAATCTAGATGGTACAAAATCCTGTACACACCCATCCCTTGAGAATAGTCATATCAACCTGTAATATGTACAGAGAGGCATCTAAACATCGACTGCTATGTTCTCTGTGCTCTCACATTCTCACTCTGGCTTCCACTGCCTCTCTAAAACTTTTCTCCCACCCATCCTTCCTTCTAGTCCAATGACAGGCCTGGTTCTATCCTGTACCTCCGTTCACCTTAATAATGACATCAATCTACTCTTTTACCCTTTTAATTAAAAAAATTTTTTTCTCAAATATAAGTTGAGCACAACTATTATCATTCTGTAATTTAAAAGTATAAGATGTACCTAACACCCAGCCCAACTTTTATCAGTTAAACAGAACATTTAGTTATATATTTTAGCTTTTAAGACGCTTAAAATCTGTTATATCCTGGCTAGCTCATGTATTATCTGATAAATAGCTAATTAAAATATGTATTCTCAAAGTTAAATAGTCTGAGTGGGTTATAAGATTATACTAAGTTTTCAACCCCGCCAGTAATCTGAGAAGTAGCCATATATCTGTAAATATAGGAAGCCTAGCATGGCTTCTAGAACGGAGACAGGTTATAGAGACAATTTTCTATTTGCACAGTCCCCTGTGAGCAACACGTGAGAGCAAGTCTTCAAGCTTCTGGCCTAGGATCATCAGACAGACTTTTGAAACACTAAATTTTGAAGGGCTAATCATTCTGGCTTGGCAGAAATTTTCAGCCAACTTATTCTGCAATGTTTCCTTTTCTGGACAGTAATTAGTCTGTAGAAGCATTGGAGCAATTTTTGCATAGTGTCTGTCTGCCACAATAAATCACCTCACGTGGAGGTGGAGATTTTCAGTTTCTTCTTTGAATATACCAAAGGGGAGCTGGTGGGAGTGGACATGTCTCAATAAAAGTTAAAGAACATTAAATGTCATATTTTGTGGACTTTTGGTGTTTTTTAGAAACCATCTAACTATATAAGTAATCTGGACTGTTGTCCATTAATTATCTTAATAAATTATCTTGAAAGCATTCTAACAATAAACTTAGAGACATGAATTTGTTATTTGGCCTTAAACTCATGTGCTTAATCATCTCAGCTTCATTTTTTAATAGCAGAAAAGGACGAGGTATAAGCCATCTATGCTGAAATGTGTTGTATAGGCACAATACGTGTACATCAGAGTAACAATATTAATTTTAAATCAATGAGAAATTTATATTAAAGAAAATCTTTAAAATCTAAATTTGTATCAAATAAGTTCTGTGCCAATGTAAAAGATCATAATATTAGTTTAGTGAGAAATATAAAAATAATTATGTACAGCTTGAAGAAACCATTGAAGGGTTTTTGCCCCAATTCCCTGGACTTTGGGGGACTAAAAGTAGTTATTCTGAGGTTGTTTTTCTGAGGAATTTAGAAATGCGTATAATTTAACAGGGAGGAATTAGCTCAAACTAATTATACATAATCTCCATCGGTGGAAAATCTTGTATTTATTACTAAGCTAAAGTTATTATCTTTTACATTTGAAAGTATATTATAATACATTACATTCTCTCCCATGATCTCTTACGATGATCTTTTAAACAGTGAAGTAAATTTGTGCATCTTTTAAACTCATCTATTATTTCTAGCTATAAGTTTATAAGCTGTTTAGAATTTGTCTATAGAGATATTCTATCTTCTGTTAATTAAGTAAACATTTGTTCTTTCATATTTTTCTTTATTTTTTATATAAAGAAATATACTTGAATACACTCTACATTCTCTTTACCAAATCTCACCATATTTCCTATAATACATCTCCTGACACATCTGTTTACCTTTTAGATCTCACCAAAGAATCAGAGTCTAGTGTTACTCATGAAGGGAATCTATTGAAGCACAAGCAAATTACCAAGGCAATACCCCCCAAAAAAATGAATAATTCTTCATTCACCAGTAGCCATCAAATGCCAAAAGCCCCTCAATATGGCATTGGCAAGGGTTGGTCACCCCATCTAAGCCCTGACTCTAGCTGGCTTGATCATGTGAAAGTATTGTGTTAACACAGGTGCTGTGGGTTCATGAGTGTGATAACCATGAGCTGTCCAGAAGACAGCTTTTCATTCTCTATACCGAACAGCTATCACAATTTTCTTGATACAATAGAGATCAATTCAATGTTCATTGCAAGAAGGCAGGAACATAACCCATCTAATTTTGATGGAGATGTTATTAAAAATTTTAGTTTCTAAATGCCTTTTATTTATGTAAAATTCCAGAAAATTTTATTTCTGTTTATGGTCTGAAACATCTTCCTTTCATTCATAATGAACACAATGATACTTCTAACTTTTGAAATGACATTATAATATGATGTATATGGATCAAATTTTTATAAATTTGTGTGCATGTGTATCACATTTTTCAGAGTATTAATTTTTTTCTTAATGTTTTCTAGATGTATTAATATGATCATAAGATTTTCAAGTAAAATAACTTATGCATTATTTTACTAACACAAGTCTTAATTTTATATCTCAAATATTTTCTATTGCATACATACATTAATTTTAATTGTCAACATTTGCTTGATCAATTAGTTCCTTGTTCATTAAATTGTAAATTTATACTTTTGTGTTGAAACTAACTTTTGTAAAGTTTGCATACATAATTTTCATATTTGTTCAGTTGATATCACATGATTCATAAAATTCTTTCTCTTCAAATAACTACAACATAAAGTTTTATTAGTTTAATGAACAAAGACTATTAAATAGGAAGAGCTGAAATGGTTTGCAAACCCATAGGAAGAACAATAATATCAACCAACTAGACTTACCAGTGCTCCCAGGGTTTAAACTACTAACCAAATAGTGCTCATGCAAAAGCCTATTGCTTCAGTTGCATATGGAGCAGAGGATGGCATTGTCTGGCATCAATAGGAGGAGAAGCCCTTGGTCCTATGAATGTTCCTTTCTCCAGTGCAGGGGAATGGTATGCTACTGGGGTGCGAGTGGGTGGATGGGAGGAAAAGCATCCTCATGGAAGCAGGGTGTGGGTTGTGGGAGAGTGGGTAACTGGGCAAGGGAATAACATTTGCAATGTAAATATGTAAAATATCAAGTTAAAAAATGTTACCGTTGCTCTTAATAACCCTATATAAGTTTTTAAAATCCACTTGCCAAAATTCTTACTAAGTCTGTTTTGTGTTCACACATGGACTATGATGGATTAAAACCATATCTGGGAATATCTTCTCAATATTAGACATAACAACTGAATATGTGATTATTTATATCCATTTTTTGTTCAAGAAGAATCCGATGCCAAAGAAAATTTCCTCTTTTTGATTAGCATGGAAATTATACTCAAAATAAGCTAATAAAATAAAGGATACCTGAGTGTATACACATTCACATACATATTCATATACATGAATATGTGTGTATATATGTATACATGATGTAGGCTTCCTTCACAGGGCATCTAGGCCTTAACAGTTCCCTTAGGCCTACACATTGCATCTAGGCCTTCATCTTTTCCCTAGACCTTTAACAGCCAGCAGGTTTGCCCTCTGACCCATCAGTCTGCAGAGGAATTCATAGAGAAACCCTGTCTCAAAAACTAGGGGAGGGAGACAAACAGATTAACAGATTGATCGCTCTCTCTCTCTCTCTCTCTCTCTCTCTCTCTCTCTCTCTCTCTCCCTCTGTGTGTGTGTGTGTGTGTGTGTGTGTGTGTGTGTGTGTGTGTGTGTGTATTCAACTGAGGAGGCACTGGCAAATAAATGTTTGCCCCTCCTCTGTAAGCCAGGCCACCCCAATACTGCCTTTCCTTTTCCTTAGTTTGTTTGGTTTATTCCAAGTTAATTGTATCTGTTTCTTTAATTTCCTCTTCATTTCTTTAGTTGAGTCAGGGGTCTTTGCACATAAGCCCTGGAAATCAGTACCTGGATCAGGTCTGCAGCCTGCTCACAGGGTTCTACCCACCTCCACCACTCAAGTGATGCAATTAAAGACATGCAGCACCACACCTGGCTTCTTTTCACTGTACATTTACTTTAGTTGCAAGGTTCATTCAGCTCTGAGAGAGGAGGGAGGGAAGGAGGGAAGAGAGACAGAGAGTGACAGAGAAACAGTGACAGAAAGGGAAAATTGTAGGTTATTGTTCCATCTCTTCGATCACTGTCTGTTGTTTGCCATCTTGGCAACCATGCCCCGAAACCCTACCTTGGGTAAGATCAAGCATAATGGCAGCAACCATATAATTCCTGCTTAGTTGCACTGAACACCCCAGTCATCACTACCTGTGGAGAATTGTAAGGGGGCTCCTCTGATCTAGAGAATAGTACCCTTGAATGAAATGAGAAGCACAACAAGCATTATTTGTTTTGAAATATATGATGTGGAAAGAACTATATGTGTGGATTTACAGACTGAACGACAGAGAGACAGACAGACAGGTCGGACAAGACAGAACAGGACAGGACAGAACAGGACAGGACAGGAGAAAAAAACAAGAACACAAAGAAAAACTCAAAATGGAAGTCCGGTTCCAAATAGTCTCTGTCTGCACTGTCGCTCTAGTGTTGGCAGTCCAGCCTATAAAAGCTTATACATGGATGGTTTTGGAAAATGCTGCTGGGTGTTCGGTTCAGGTCCAAGATTATTGTGGGTAACTAGACAACAAAGAAAGCAGTTAGACTGACTTCTACAGTGTTCACACAGAAGAACCTAACAGAATATATAATGAATTCTAGCAGTAACAGCATAAACAACCAATGAGAAAGTGACCTTATAATATTAGTAACTGCAACAAAATGGCAGACTAGCTAGGTAACAGTTACCTAGCCATTAACTAATCTGACATAGGCCTTCTTCACATTGCATCTAGATAGGCCTTCCTATCTTCCTCTCCAGTGCTGAGACCAAAGTGAGATCGAAGTCATGCATCACCATGGGTGCCTTCCTTTTCATTTTTTTCTTTCATCCTAGGAAGTGTGTGTGTGTGTGTGTGTGTTTGTGTGTGTGTGTGTGTGTATGTGTTTGTATGTGTGTAGAGAGAGAGAAAGAGAGGGAGAAGGAGAGGGAGAGGGGCAGAGGGAGGGAGAGAGAGAGTGCTCTAGAGAGAGAGAGCACTCGAAAGAGAGACAGAGAGAGAGAGAGAGAGAGAGAGAGAGAGGAAGAGTGGAAGAGCGGAAGGAAGAGTGAGAGTGAGGAAGAAGAGTGAGAGTCTCCTGTAGCTTTATTCACCACTTACATACCCAAGTCTCCAGGTAGAAAATAACTGAGAAGCAGAGTGGGAAACCCTGGCTCATGACTACCTGGCTCATGACTTCGGTAACAAAAGACGGACTAGGAGACCTGAATTAATTAGGGAGAAATCCCAGAAGACCAGCCTAAATCTCAAGCATAAAGGCTGAGGAAGCAAAAGGCAGAAGTAAATTGACCACCACCCAGGTGTGGTCCAGGTCTGTCAGTTCCACATGCATCAGCCAGGCTCAGCAGAGGTCATGAAGTGAAAACACTGGGTGTTTATTACTTGGTCTTTCATCCTGTGCCATAAATACATGGGAGAGGCCTCTGTCCAACAATCCCATGACTTCTTAACTGTAGCCATGCAGTTACAAAGCGGCCAGGCCCAAATCCAATATGGCACACTACATATCCCTATCCCAATCCCCCAAAACCAGCAGTAAAGCCACCAGCACCAGAACAGAGGAAGATGAAATCTCTAGTCTGAAAAACTAGAGGAGGGAGATAAACAGATCTCTCTCTCTCTCTCTCTCTCTCTCTCTCTCTCTCTCTCTCTCTCTCTCCCCCTCATAATTTGTTAAAGTGTTCCCTTTGTGCTGTGTGGATTCTACTTTATTAACCTAGTTTCACATCGTACTAGCTCCAAAGAGGAGTCAACAGTCTCTTGGCGTGCAGGCAGTTGTTGCCTGCTTTAAATATTTTTTGGTGGTTTTGTTTGTTTGTTTGTATCAAAACCCAGGGCCTGCCTTCGATCAACAGATCCAAACCCAGTTCTCCAAGGAAAAAAATGGAGTCAAATCTGAAGTCACTGGCATTTAAGTCATCTGCCATTGACAGTCATAGGGGATGGGAATATCGTGCTTTCTCCAATGGAGATTCACCTGGGGATGCATCAACCACATATAAGGGCAGGCCTGGGGTAGAACGGGGTGGCGGATGGGGAGGAAGGATCTGGAAAGAACTTTGCGATGGGAAACTATGATCAGAATGTTGCACAGAAAACAAAATTTGTCCTTTAAAAAAAAAAAAAAAAAAGCACCCGATATCTATCCAAAAAGGAAAGGAAAAAAAAAAAAAAAACTGACAGCAGAACTTTACTAACTGCAAATGTTCCATCTCCCTGTATCCAACCACTCCACTCCCAGATAGGTAGATGACAGTTTGCACTTCTGTCCCAGTTGTACTATCCAGGTTAATAAAAGGGGAACCACCTCTGTGGTTATGTTTTACACACACGAAATAAAATAAAAGGAGTGGATAGACGTGCCTGGCATTTTAAGATGCTCAATTTCTTTGCATGCTTCATTTTGTTTCATTCTTTTAAAGGTTTATTCATTTATTTTCATTTATATAAGTATACTAAAGCCATTTTCATAAACACATGGCAGTAGAGTACATGGGATATCCCTTTGCAGAGGGTTGTGAGCCACTATATGGTTTCTGTGGCATGGAACTTAGGACCTCTGGAAGAGCAGAGCAGTGAGTGCTCTTAACCTGGGAGCCATCTTTCCAGCCCTTCACATGCTTTATTTAACTAAACATTAAACATGAATCAGAAACGCCAAATCTTGTAAATATGGTCGAGATTCAGCCTTATTTAGAAATCCAAAGCTGGCAGGGCGAGGCTGGGATTTGAGAGTGAGCAAAGGGAGTCTTCCTCTTTCCCTGAGGGTGTGCTATCAATTCCATTACCATTTCCAAACAGCTGGGTGTGAGTCTAACTAAGGTTTTCTTCAGTCATTTGCCATGAGCCAGAGCACTGAAAGGACAGCAAGGGATCAGACATTCACTCTGAAATCATCACTCACTGATTTCAGGCAGAAAACTTGCCCCCCCCCCCCCAAAGGCACTGCCTGGCTCAGAACTGAAGCAAAGCATGCTTGGGCAGCAGCAGTATTTCCCTGACAGTCCTTGGGGACATGCATATTCTCCAGCCCCACTCCACCCCCTCTTAGCTAGCTCCTGTCCACCCCTCCCCCTTCCCCTACATACAGGGAGCAGGCCTCCTGTGTGTGTGTGGTGGTGGGGGGAGATGGAAATATCTCTTTAGAGAGAGTTCGGGTCTCCCAAACAAATAAATAACTAGAAACTTCATTTATATCCTTTATATCATTGAGCATACAGTGGAAGACGGAAAAGGAACAGGGAAACTAGGCCAACTGGTAGAGCCCCTTTCATTTTGTTTCAAAATTCAAAGAAACAACACTACCTGGTTTTCGTGAAAGGAACAGAATGGTAAAAGTTGAAACATTGGCTCACCACTTAATACTTTGGCTTTTAATAAAAGGGCCAACAGATCTACCTCCTATTTGGTAAAAAAGAGAATGAAAACCCACAAAAACGTTCTGTCAGCCAACTTCCCTTTAAACCTCTGTTAAACAGGAAGACTGGTTTTTTAAAACATCATTTTAAATATTTAAATATGTATTTGTGTGTGTGTGTGTCTCTGTGTGTGTGAGTGCCTGTGTGTGTGAGTGCCTGTGTGTGTGTGTGTGTGTTTGTCTGTCTGTCTGTCAGTGTCTTCTGTATTGAGAGGATGTGCTGTAATACTCGGGGCAGGGTGGTCCAGGGCCCATGGGTGATGCCACACCGCCTCCCCAGTCACCTTCCCTGCAGGGCCTTCCCAGAGGTCCCATAGCCGGTTTTGGCGCAACACCACGGTGGAAGGGCGCATAGCGGCGGCCAGTCACCGACGGGGGGGGGCGATCACCCACCAAACCTAACCCTGATCCCACCCGGGGGCCCCCACCGCACCCCACGCCCGCCGTTGGAGCGCCTGCCGACCCCCTGTTGGGAGGAGCGGGGGGGGGCGAGGGGGGAGGACGGCGACAGCGGGACACATGGAGGGGGAAGAAAGTCGCGCGGGTGGAGGGGTCGGGAGAAATGGGGAGTGGGAAAGTTCCGTTGGGGTCACCGGCACAGGCGAACGCACGCCCCCAGGTTGAATCCCCTGGGCGGACTGCGTTGACCCCACCCATTTACCTCTTAACTGGTTTCACGCCCTCTTGAACTCTCTCTTCAAAGTTCTTTTCAACTTTTCCTTACTGTACTAGTTGGCTATCGGTCTCCTGCAGGTATTTAGCCTTAAATGGAGTTTACCACCCGCTTTAGGCTTCATTCCCAAGCAACCCGACTCTGGGAAGACCCGGGCCGGCGCGCCTGGGTCCGCTATGGGCCTCACACCATCCACAGGCTGGGCCTCAATCCAAAGGACTTGGGCTCCCCACGAGCGGTGTCAGGGAGTGGGTCTTCCGTACACCACATTCCCCACACCACGGCACACAGCAGGGATTCGGCGATGGGCCCTTCCCTGTTCACTCGCTGTTACTGAGGGATTCCTGGTGAGTTTCTTTTCCTCCACTGACTAATATGCTTAAATTCAGCGGGTCGCCACATCTGATCTGAGGTCACGGTCGAGAGAAGAAGGAGGAAAGGAGGGGGCGCGCCCTGCCGCGGGCGGACGGACAGAGAAGACAGCGAGAGTGTGCCAGGGTCCCAGGCCAGGGCCTGCGACCTCTCTACCCCGGCCAGCTCCCACATCCTGGGGCAAGTCAAGTCAGCGCACGGACTCAGTGGCATCCCACCGGCTGGCACCCGAGCGGTCGGCCCCTGGCAGAGTGACGGGGTAGGAGAGGTACCTGAGACAGGCCCCGCGGTTGAGGTATGGCCCCTACCCTATCCGCCGCTTGCAGGTCGCTCTCTCCACGTGCACTGGCGGGTGAACAGCGGCTGTGGACACACCGACCCACTGGGCAGGTCCCGCCTCCCACCAGACCGCAGGCACGATGACCGAACCCGGGGACGCGGCCCCTCTCGCGCCCAGAAAACCGACCGGCCCACGCCAACGCGTCCACACGGTGAGGAGAGCGGGTGAGGACAGGAGCGGGAGTGGCGGAGCGAGCAGTAAGGAGCCACGAGGAGGGTGGCCGTCGCGCGGGGCCAGTGGATGGGGAGGATGAGGCCCGCTCAGACACCGGGCATAGACGACCGCTGGACGCTGCCCACGTCTGAACTTCGGGAGACGGAGGGCCTAGGGGAGAGGTGCTGCGAGCAGAGTCTCAGCCACGCGACAAGCCCATCCCCCGCCACGCCCCAGAGGCGGCGAAACCGCAGGGGGGCAGCAATTGATCCTCAAGTGACTCTCAGACAGGTGTAGTCCAGGGAGGAACCTGGGGCAGCAAGTGCGTTCGAAGTGTCCATGATCAATCTGTCCTGCAATTCACATTAATTCTTGCAGCTAGCTGCGTTCTTCATCAACGCACGAGCCAAGTGATCCACCGCTAAGAGTCGTATCCGTATCAAAATTTCGGGTGCCGAATCAAGTAACGTGGTCAATTCGGTTAGTTCCCAATATGCTGCAATAGTAATAAGTGGACTGTTCAGTATATAGAAAAATTTTCACGAATGGAATCAAAATTTCCAGGGGAATTCAGTGAGTTCCCAATGGGAAATGCTTGGAGGAGTGTGCTTTTGAAGATATAGCAATATTTTAACAAACGGAAAGTAAGAATAATGGTGAATTCAGTAGGTTCCCAATAGGATTCGCCTGTATTAAGGGTACTATTCAAGATACAACAATGTTTTAACGAACTGAAACATTGGTTTTTTGTGAATTCAGGTAGTTCCCATTAGCAGGCTCTAGTAATACGTGTACTTTTAAAGATTTATCAAAATTTCATGTGCCGAATGTAACTAACTTGGTGAATACAGTTAGTCCCCAATAGGCCACAGTAGTAATAACTGGACTGTTCGGGATATATGAAAACTTTCACGAATGGACTCAAAAATTCTAGGCGAATTCAGTTAGATCCAATTGGGACAACCTTGGATGAGTGTGCTTTTCAAGATATAGCAACATTATCACGAACGGAATCTAAGTATCATGGTGAATTCAGTAGGTTCGCAATAGGATTCGCATGTAATAAGCTTGTTATTCAATATAGAGCAACGTTTTAACGAACTGAAACACTGTTTCTTTGTGAATTCAGGTAGTTCCCATTAGCAGGCTCTAGTAATATGTGTACTTTTAAAGATTTATCAAAATTTCGTGTGCCGAATCTAAGTACCTTGGTGAATTCGGTTAGTTCCAAATAGGCCTCAGCTGTAATAAGTGGACTGTTCGGGACATAGAAAAATTTTCACGAATGGACTCAAAAATTCTAGGCGAATTCAGTGAGATCCCAATGGGACAACCTTGGATGAGTGTGCTTTTCAAGATATAGCAACATTTTAACAAACGGAATCTAAGTATCATGGTGAATTCAGTAGGTTCCCAATAAGATTCGCATGTAATAAGGGTACTATTCAAGATACAGCAACATTTTAATGAACTATAACACTGTTCCTTTGTGAATTCATGTAGTTCCCATTAGCAGGCTCTAGTAATATGTGTACTTTTAAAGATTTATCATAATTTCGTGTGTCGAATCTGAGTAACTTGGGGAATTCGGTTAGTTCCGAATAGGCCGAATATTTTGGGATATAGAAAAATTTTCACTAAAGGAATCAAAATTTTTAGACGAATTCAGTGAGTTCGCAATGGGACATACTTGGATGAGTGTGCTTTTCAAAATATAGCAACATTTTAACGAACGGAATCAAAGTATCATGCTGAATTCAGTAGGTTCCCATTAGGATTCACACGTAATAAGGGTGCTATTCAGGATACAGCAACATTTTAACGAACTGAAACATTGTTTCATTGTGAATTCAGGTAGTTCCCATTAGCAGGCTCTCGTAATATGTGTACTTTCAAAGATTTATCAAAATTTCGTGTGTCGTATCTAAGTAACATGGTGAATTCTGTTAGTTCCCAATAGGCCGCAATAGTAATAAGTGGACTGTTCAGGATATAGAAATATTTTCACGAATGGAATCAAAATTTCTAGGCTAATTATGTGAGTTCCCAATGGAACATGCTTGGATGAGAGTCTTTTTCAAGATATAGCAACAATCATCGAACGGAATCTAAGTATCATGGTGAATTCAGTAAGTTCCCAATAGGATACACATGTAATAAGGGTACTATCAAGATACAGCAACATTTTAACGAGTTGAAACACTGTTTCTTTGTGAATTCAAGTAGTTTCCATTAGTTGGCTCTAGTAATATGTGTACTTTTAAAGATTTATCAAAATTTCCTGTGCCGAGTCTAAGTAACTTGGTGAATTGGGTTAGTTCCCAATAGGCCGCAATTGTAATAAGTGGACTGTTCGGGATATAGAAAAATTTTCACGAATGGAATCAAAATTTCCAGAGGAATTCAGTGAGTTCCCAATGGGACATGCTGGGAGGAGTGTGCTTTTGAAGATCTAGCAATTTTTTAACAAACGTAATCTAAGTATCATGGTGAATTCAGTAGGTTCCCAATAAGATTCGCCTGTATTAAGGGTACTAATCAAAATACAGCAACATTTTAACGAGTTGAAACACTGTTTCTTTGTGAATTCAGGTAGTTCCCTTTAGCAGGCTCTAGTAATACGTGTACTTTTAAAGATCTATCAAAATTTCATATGCCGAATGTAACTAACTTGGTGAATACAGTTAGTCCCCAATAGGCCGCAATAGCAATAAGTGGACCGTTCAGTATATAGAAAATTTTCACGAATGGAATCAAAATTTCTAGGCGAATTCAGTGAGTTCGCAATGGGACATGCTTGGATGAGTGTGCGTTTCAAGACATAGCAACATTTTAACGAACGGAATCTAAGTATCATGGTGAATTCAGTAGGTTCCCAATAGGATTCGCATGTAATAAGGGTCCTATTCAAGATACAGCAACATTTTAACCAACTGAAACACTGTTTCATTGTGAATTCAGGTAATTCCCATTAGCAGGCTCTATGAATATGTGTACTTTTAAAGTTTTATCAAAATTTCGTGTGCCGAGTCTAAGTAACTTGGTGAATTCAGTTACTTCCCAATAGGCCGCAGTAGTATTAACTGGACTATTCGGGATATAGAAAAATTTTCACGAATGGACTCAAAAATTCTAGGCGAATTCAGTGAGATCCCAATGGGACAACATTGGATGAGTGTGCTTTTCAGATATAGCAACATTTTAAAGAACTAAATCTAAGTATCATGGTGAATTCAGTAGTTTCCCAATAGGATTCCAATGTAATAAGGCTACTATTCGAGATACAGCAACTTTTAACGAACTGAAACACTGTTTCTTTGTAAATTCACGTGGTAACCATTTTCTGGCTCTAGTAATATGTGTACTTTTAAAGATTTATCAAGATTTCCTGTGCCGAGTCTAAGTACATTGGTGAATTGGGTTAGTTCCCAATAGGCCGCAATAGTAATAGGTGGACTCTTCGGGATATAGAAAAATTATCACGAATGGAATCAAAATTTCCAGGCGAATTAAGTGAGTTCGCTATGGGACATGCTTGGAGGAGTGTGATTTTCCAGATATAGCAATACTTTAACAAACGGAATATAAGAATAATGGTGAATTCAGTAGGTTCCCAATAAGATTAGCCTGTATTAAGGGTACTCTTCAAGATACAGCAATATTTTAACGAACTGAAACACTGTTTTTTTGTGAATTCAGGTAGTTCCCATTAGCAGGCTCTACTAATATGTGTACTTTTAAAGATTTTCCAAAACCTCGTGTGCCGAATCTAAGTAACTTGAAGAATTCGCTTAGTTCCCAATAGGCCTCAATAGTAATAAGTGGACTGATCAGCATATAGAAAAATTTTCACGAATGGAATCAAAATTACTAGGCGAATTGAGTGAGTTCCCATTGGAACATGCTTGGATGAGTGTGCGTTTCAAGATATAGCAACATTTTAACGAACGGAATCTGAGTATCATGGTGAATTCAGTAGGTTCCCAATAAGATTTGCGTGTATTAAGGGTACTATTCAAGACACAGCAATATTTTAACGAACTGAAACACTGTTTTTTATGAATTCATGTAGTTCCCATTAGCAAGCTCTAGTAATATGTGTACTTTTAAAGATTTATCAAAATTTCGTGTGCCGCATCTAAGTAACTTGGTGAATTCGGGTAGTTCCCAATAGGCCGCAATAGTAATAAGTGGACTGTTCGAGATATAGAAAAATTTTCACGAATGGAATCAAAATGTCCAGGCGAATTCAGTGAGTTCACAATGGGATATGCTTGGAGGAGTGTGCTTTTCCAGATATAGCAATATTTTAACAAACGGAATGTAAGAATAATGGTGAATTCCGTAGGTTCCCAATAAGATTCGCATGTATTAAGGGTACTATTCAAGATACAGCAGTATTTTAACGAACTGAAACACTGTTTTTTTGTGAATTCAGGTAGTACCCATTAGCAGGCTCTAGTAATACATGTACTTTTAAAGATTTACGAAAATTTCATGTGCCGAATGTAACTAACTTGGTGAATACGGTTAGGTCCCAATAGGCCGCAATACTAATAATTGGACTGTTCAGGATATAGAAAAATTTTCACGAATGGAATCAACATTTCTAGGCGAATTCAGTGAGTTTGCAATGGGACATGCTTGGATGAGTGTGCGTTTCAAGATATAGCAACATTTTAACGAACGGAATCTAAGTATCATGGTTTAATTCAGTAGGTTCCCAATAGGATTCGTATGTAATAAGGGTACTATTCAAGATACAGCAACATTTTAACGAACTGAAACCCTGTTTCTTGTTGATTTCCGGTAGTTCCCATTAGGCGGCTCTGGTAATATGTGTACTTTTAAAGATTTATCAAATTTCGTGTGTTGATCTAAGTAACTTGTTGATTTGGTTAGTTCCCAATAGGCCGCAAGAGTAATAAGTGGATTTTTCGGGATATAGAAAAATTTTCACGAATGGAATCAAAATTTCTAGGCGAATTCAGTGAGTTCGCAATGGGACATGCTTGGATGAGTGTGCGTTTCAAGATATAGCAACATTTTAATGAACGGAATCTAAGTATCATGCTGAATTCAGTAGGTTCCCAGTATGATTCGCATGTAATAAGGGTGCTATTCAAATACAGCGACATTTTAACAAACTGAAACACTGTTTCATTGTGAATTCATATAGTTCCCTTTAGCAGGCTCTAGTAATCTGTGTACTTTTAAAGTTTTATCAAAATTTCGTGTGCCGAATCTAAGTAACTTGGTGAATTCGGTTAGATCGCAATAGGCCGCAACAGTAATAAGTGGACTGTTCGGGATATAGAAAAATTTTCACGAATGGACTCTAAAATTCTAGGCGATTTCAGTGAGATCCCAATGGGACAACTTTAGATGAGTGTGCTTTTGAAGATATAGCAACATTTTAACGAACGGAATCTAAGTATCATGGTGAATTCAGTAGGTTCCCAATAGGATTCGCATGTAATAAAGGTACTATTCAAGATACAGGAACATTTTAACGAACTGAAACACTGTTTCATTGTGAATTCAGGTAGTTCCCATTAGCAGGCTATAGTAATATTTGCACTTTTAAAGATTTATCAAAATTAGAAGTGCCGAATGTAACTAACTTAGTGAATGCGGTAAGTTCCCAATAGCCCGCAGTAGTAATAACTGGACTGTTCGGGATATAGAAAAACTTTCACGAAAGGACTCAAAAATTCTAGGCGAATTCAGTGAGATCCCAATGGGACAACCTTGGATGAGTGTGCTTTTCAAGATATAGCAACATTTTAACGAACGGAATCTAAGTATCATGGTGAATTCAGTAATTTCCCAATAGGATTCGCATGTAATTAGCACGCTATAGTAATATGTGTACTTATAACGATTTATCAAAATTTCCTGAACCGAGTCTCAGTAACTTGGTGAATTGTGTTAGTTCCCAATAGGCCGAAATCGTAATAAGTGGACTGTTCGGGATATAGAAAAATTTTCACGAATGGAATCAAAATTTCCAGGCGAATTCAGTGAGTTCGCAATGGAACATGCTTGGAGGAGTGTGCTTTTCCAGATATAGCAATATTTTAACAAACGGAATGTAAGAATAATGGTGAATTCAGTAGGTTCCCAATAAGATTTGCGTGTATTAAGGGTACTATTCAAGACACAGCAATATTTTAACGAACTGAAACACTGTTTTTTATGAATTCATGTAGTTCCCATTAGCAAGCTCTAGTAATATGTGTACTTTTAAAGATTTATCAAAATTTCGTGTGCCGCATCTAAGTAACTTGGTGAATTCGGGTAGTTCCCAATAGGCCGCAATAGTAATAAGTGGACTGTTCGAGATATAGAAAAATTTTCACGAATGGAATCAAAATGTCCAGGCGAATTCAGTGAGTTCACAATGGGATATGCTTGGAGGAGTGTGCTTTTCCAGATATAGCAATATTTTAACAAACGGAATGTAAGAATAATGGTGAATTCAGTAGGTTCCCAATAAGATTCGCCTGTATTAAGGGTACTATTCAACATAGAGCAGCATTTTACTGAACTGAAACACTGTTTTTTTTTTTTTTGTGAATTCAGGTAGTTCCCATTAGCAGGCTCTAGGAATACATGTACTTTTAAGATTTATCAAAATTTCATGTGCCGAATGTATCTAACTTGGTGAATACGGTAAGTTCCCAATAGGCCGCAATAGTAATAAGTGGACTGTTCAGGATATAGAAAAATTTTCACGAATGGAATCAAAATGTCTAGTCGAATTCAGGGGGTTCGCTATGGGACATGCTTGGATGAGTGTGCGTTTCAAGATATAGCAACATTTTAACGAACGGAATCTAAGTATCATGGTGAATTTAGTAGGTTCCAAATAGGATTCGCATGTAATAAGGGTACTAATAATGTTAAAGCAACATTTTAACGAACTGAAACACTGTTTCTTTGTTATTTCAGGTAGTTCCCTTTAGAAGGCTCAAGTAATATGTGTACTTTTAAGATTTATCAAAATTTCGTGTGCCGAATCTAAGTAACTTGGTGAATTTGGTTAGTTCCCATAGGCCGCAGTAGTAATAAGTGGACTTTTCGCGATATAGAAAAATTTTCACTAATGGAATCAAATTTTTAGGAGAATTCAGGAAGTTTGCAATAAGACATACTTGGATGAGTGTGCTTTTCAAAATATAGGAACATTTTAACGAACGGAATCTAAGTATCATGGTGAATTCAGTAGGTTCCCAATAGGATTAGCATGTAATAAGGGTGCTACTCAAGATACAGCAACATTTTAACGAACAGAAACACTGTTTCATTGTGAATTCAGGTAGTTCCCATTAGCAGGCTCTAGGAACATGTGTACTTTTAAAGTTTTATCAAAATTTCGTGTGCCGAATAAGTACCTCGGTGAATTCGGTTGGTTCCCAATAGGCCGAAGTTGTACTAAGTGGACTGTTTGGGGTATAGAAAAATTTTCACGAATGGACTCAAAAATTCTAGGCAAATTCACTGAGATCCCAATGGGACAATCCTGGTTGAGTGTGCTTTTCAAGATATAGCAACATTTTAACGAACGTAATCTAAGTATCTTGGTGAATTCAGTAGGTTCCCAATAGGATTCGCATGTAATAAGGGTACTATTCAAGATACAGCAACATTTTAACGAACTGAAACACTGTTTCTTTGTGTTTTCAGGTAGTTCCCATTAGCAGGCTCTAGTAATATGTGTACTTTTAACGAATAATCAAAATTTCGTGTGCCGAATCTCAGTAACTTGATGAATTGGGTTATTTCCCAATAGGCCGCAATAGTAATTAGTTGACTGTTCGGGATATAGAAAAATTTTCATGAATGGAATCAAAATTTCCAGGCGAATTCAGTGAGTTCCCAATGGGACATGCTTGGAGGAGTGTGCTTTTCCAGTTATAGCAATATTGTAACAAACGGAATGTAAGAATAATGGTGAATTCAGTGGGTTCCCAATAAGATTCGCCTGTATTAAGGGTACTATTCAAGATACAGCAATATTTTAACGAACTGAAACACAGTTTCTTTGTGAATTCAGATAGTTCCCATTAGCAGGCTCTAGTAATACGTGTACTTTAAAGATTTATCAAAATTTTATGGGATGAATGTAAATAACTTGGTGAATACGGTAAGTTAACAATAGGCCGCAATAGTAATAAGTGGACTGTTCAGGATATAGAAAAATTTTCACGAATGGAATCAAAATTTCTAGGCGAATCCAGTGAGTTCGCTATGGGACATGCTTCGATGAGTGTGCATTTCAAGATATAGCAACAATTTAACGAACGGAATCTAAGTATCATGGTGAATTCAGTAGGTTCCCAATAGGATTCGCATGTAATAAGGGTACTATTCAAGATACAGCAACATTTTAACGAACTGAAACACTGTTTCTTTGTGTTTTCAGGTAGTTCCCATTAGCAGGCTCTAGTAATATGTGTACTTTTAACGAATAATCAAAATTTCGTGTGCCGAATCTCAGTAACTTGATGAATTTCGTTAGTTCCCAATAGGCCGCAATAGTAATTAGTTGACTGTTCGGGATATAGAAAAATTTTCACGAACGAATCAAAATTTCGAGGCGAATCAGTGAGTTCCCAATGGGACATGCTTGGAGGAGTTTGCTTTTCCAGATATAGCAACATTTTAACAAACGGAATGTAAGAATAATGGTGAATTCAGTAGGTTCCCACTAATATTCGCCTGTATTAAGGGTACTATAAAAGATACAGCAATATTTTAACGACCTGAAACACTGTTTTTTTTGTGAATTCAGGTAGTTCCCATTAGCAGGCTCTAGGAATATGTGTACTTTTAAGATTTATCAAAATTTCATGTGCCGAATGTTACTATCTTGGTGAATACGGTAAGTTCCCAATAGGCCGCAATAGTAATAAATGGACTGTTCAGGATATAGAAAAATTTTCCCGAATGAAATCAAAATTTCTAGGCGAATTCAGTGAGTTCGCAATGGGACATGCTTTGATGAGTGTGCGTTTCAAGATACAGCAACATTTTAACGAACGAAATCTAAGTATCATGGTGAATTCATTAGGTTCCCAATAGGATTCCCATGTAATAAGGGTACTATTCAAGATACAGCAACATTTTAATGAGTTGAAACACTATTTCTTTGTGAATTCAATTAGTTTCCATTAGTCGGCTCTAGTAATATGTGTACTTTTAAAGATTTATCAAAATTTCCTTTGCCGAGCTAAGTACCTTGGTGAATTGGTTTAGTTCCCATTAGGCCGCAATAGTAATAAGTGGACAGTTCGGAATATAGAAAATTTTCACGAACGAATCAAAATTTCGAGGCGAATCAGTGAGTTCCCAATGGGACATTCTTGGAGGAGTGATTTTTCCAGATATAGCAACATTTTATCAAACGGAATGTAAGAATGATGGTGAATTCAGTAGGTTCCCAATAAGATTCGCATGTATTAAGGGGACTATTCAAGATACAGCAATATTTTAACGACCTGAAACACTGTTTTTTTGTGAATTCAGGTAGTTCCCATTAGCAGGCTCTAGTAATACGTGTACTTTTAAGATTTATCAAAATTTCATGTGCCGAATGTTACTATCTTGGTGAATACGGTAAGTTCCCAATAGGCCTCAATAGTAATAAATGGACTGTTCAGGATATAGAAAAATTTTCACGAATGAAATCAAAATTTCTAGGCGAATTCAGTGAGTTCCCAATGGGACATGCTTGGATGAGTGTGCGTTTCAAGATATAGCAACATTTTAACGAACGAAATCTAAGTATCATGGTGAATTCAGTAGGTTCCCAATAGGATTCCCATGTAATAAGGGTACTATTCAAGATACAGCTCTTTTTAACGAGTTGAAACACTATTTCTTTGTGAATTCAATTAGTTCCCTTTAGAAGGCTCTAGTAATATGTGTACTTTTAAAGATTTATCAAAATTTCCTTTGCCGAGCTAAGTACCTTGGTGAATTGGTTTAGTTCCCATTAGGCCGCAATAGTAATAAGTGGACAGTTCGGAATATAGAAAAATTTTCACGAACGAATCAAAATTTCGTGGCGAATCAGTGAGTTCCCAATGGGACATTCTTGGAGGAGTGATTTTTCCAGATATAGCAATATTTTATCAAACGGAATGTAAGAATGATGGTGAATTCAGTAGGTTCCCAATAAGATTCGCATGTATTAAGGGTACTATTCAAGATACAGCAATATTTTAACGAACAGAAACACTGTTTTTTTGTGAATTCAGGTAGTTCCCATTAGCAGGCTCTAGTAATACGTGTACTTTTAAGATTTATCAAAATTTCATGTGCCAAATGTCACTAACTTGGCGAATATGGTAAGTACCCATTAGGCCGCAATAGTAATAAGTGGACTTTTCGGGACATAGAAAAATTTTCACGAATGTAATCAAAATTTCCAGGTGAATTCAGTGAATTCCCAATGGGAGATGCTGGGAGGTGTGTGCTTTTCTAGATATAGCAATATTTTATAAAACGGAATGTAAGAATATTGGTGTATTCAGTAGGTTCCCAATAAGATTCGCAGGTAATAATGGTAATATTCAAGATACAGTAATATTTTAACGAACTGAAACACTGTTTCTTTGTGAATTCAGGTAGTTCCCATTAGCAGGCTCTAGTAATATGTGTACTTTTAAAGATTAACAAAATTTCGTTTGTTGATCCTTTAACTTGGTAAATTCGGTTAGTTCCCAGTAGGCCTCAATAGTAATAAGTGAACTGTTCGGGATATAGAAAAATTTTCAAGAATGGACTCAAAAATTCTAGGCGAATTCAGGAGATCCCAATGGGACAATCTTGGATGAAGGTGCTTTTCAAGATATAGCAACATTTTAACGAACGGAATCTAAGTATCATGGTGAATTCAGTAGGTTCCCAATAAGATTCACATGTAATAAGGGTATTATTCAAGATACAGCAACATTTTATCGAACTGAAACACTGTTTCTTTATGAATTCAGTTAGTTCCTAATTAGCAGGCTCTAGTAATATGTGTACTTTCAAAGATTTATCAAATTTCGTGTGCCGTATCTAAGGAACATGGTGAATTCTGTTAGTTCCCAATAGGTCGCAATAGTAATAAGTGGACAGTTCGGGTTATAGAAAAATTTTCACGAATGGAATCAAAATTTCCAGGCAAATTCAGTGTGTTCGCAATGGGACATGCTTGGAGGAGTGTGCTTATCCAGATATAGCAATATTTTAACAAACGGAATGTAAGAATAATGTTGAATTCAGTAGTTTCCCAATAACATTCGCATGTATTAAGGGTACAATTCAAGATACAGCAATATTTTAACGAACTGAAACACTGTTTTTTTGTGATTTCAGGTAGTTCCCATTAGCAGGCTGTAGTAATACGTGTACCTTTAAAGATTTACCAAAATTTCATGTGCTGAATGTAACTATCTTGGTAAATAGTTAGTTCCCAATAGGCCGCAATAGTAATAAGTGGACGGTTCAGGATATCGAAAAATTTTCACGAATGGAATCAAAATTTCTAGGCGAATTAAGTGAGTTCGCTATGGGACTTGCTTGGATGAGTGTTCGTTTCAAGATATAGCAACATTTTACGAACGGAATCTAAGTATCATGGTGAATTCAGTAGGTTCCCAATAGGATTCGCATGTAATAAGGGTCCTATTCAAGATACAGCAAGATTTTAACGAACTGCAACACTGTTTCAATGTGAACTCATGTAGTTCCCATTAGCAGGCTCCAGGAATATGTGTACTTTTAAAGATTTATCCAAATTTCGTGTGTCGAATTTAAGTTACTTGGTGAATTCGGTTAGTTCCAAATAGGCCGCAGTATTAATAAGTGGACTGTTCGGGATATAAAAAATTTTCACGAATGGACTCAAAAATTCTAGGCGAATTCATGAGATCCCAATGGGACAATCTTGGATGTGTGTGCTTTTCAAGATGTAGCAACATTTTAACGAACGGAATCTAAGTATCAGGGTGAAATCAGTAGGTTCCCTTTAGTATTCGTAGGTAATAAGGATACTATTCAAGATACAGAAACATTTTAACTAACTTAAACACTGTTTCTTTGTTAATTCCGGTAGTTCCCATTAGCAGGCTCTAGTAATATGTGTACTTTTAAAGACTTATAAAAATTTCCTGTGCCGAGTCTCAGTATCTTGGTGAATTGGGTTAGTTCCCAATAAGCCGCAATAGTAATAAGTGGACACTACGGGATATAGAAAAATTTTCACCAATGAATCAATACTTCGAGGCGTATTCAGAGAGTTAGCAATGGGACATGCTTGGAGGAGTGTGCTTTTGAAGATATAGCAATATTTTAACAAACGGAATGTAAGAATAATGGTGAATTCAGTAGGTTCCCAATAAGATTCGCCTGTATTAAGGGTACTATTCAAGAAACAGCACTATCTTAACGACCTGAAACACTGCTTTTTTTTTTTTTTAATTCAGGTAGTTCCCATTAGCAGGCTCTAGTAATACGTATACTTTTAAGATTTATCAAAATTTCATGTGCCGAATGTAACTAACTTGGTTAATGCGGTAAGTTCCCAATAGGCTGCAATATTAATAAGTGGACTGTTCAGGATATAGAAAAATTTTCACGAATGCAATCAAAATTTCTAGGCGAATGCAGTGAGTTCACAAAGGGACATGCTTGGATGAGTGTGCGTTTCAAGATATAACAATATTTTAACGAACGGAATCTAAGTATCATGGTGAATTCAGTAGGTTCCCAATAGGATTCGCATGTAATAAGGGTTCTAATAATGATAAAGCAACATTTTAACGAACTGAAACACTGTTTCTTTGTTAATTCAGGTAGTTCCCTTTAGAAGGCTCTAGTAATATGTGTACTTTTAGTTCCCAATAGGCCTAGTAGTAATAAGTGGACTTTTCGGGATATAGAAAAATTTTCACGATTGGAATTAAAATTTCTAGGGTAATTGAGTGAGTTCCAAATGGGACATGCTTGCAGGAATGTGATTTTGAAGATATAGCAATATTTTAACAAACGGAATGTAAGAATAATGGTAAATTCAGTAGATTCCCAATAAGATTCGCATGTATTAAGGGTACTATTCAAGATACAGCAATATTTTAACGAACAAAACACTGTTTTTTTGTGAATTCAGGTAGTTCTCATTAGCAGGCTCTAGTAATACGTGTACTTTTAAGATTTATCAAAATTTCATGTGCCGAATAAACTAACTTCTTGAATACGGTAAGTTCCCAATAGGCTGCAATAGTAATAAGTGGACTGTTCAGGATATAGAAAAATTTTCACGAATGGAATCAAAATTTCTAGGCGAATTCAGTGAATTCGCAATGGGACATGCTTGGATGAGTGTGCGTTTCAAGATATAGCAACCTTTTAACGAACGGAATCTAAATATTATGGTGAATTCAGTTGGTTCCCTATAGGATTCCCATGTAATAAGGGTACTTTTCAAGATACAGCAACATTTTAACGAGTTGAAACACAGTTTCTTTGTGAATTCAAGTAGTTTCCATTAGTCGCTTCTAGTAATATGTGTACTTTTAAAGATTTATTAAAATTTCGTGTGCTGAATCTAAGTAACTTGGTGAAGTTGGGTAGTTCCCAAAAGGCCGCATTAGTAATAAGTGGACTTTTCGGGATATAGCAAAATTTTCACCTATGGAATCAAAATTTCCAGAAGAATTCAGTGAGTTCCAAATGGGACATGCTTGGAATAATGTGCTTTTGAAGATATAGCAATATTTTAACAAACGGAATGTTAGAATAATTGTGAATTCAGTAGGTTCCCAATAAGATTCACCTGTATTAAGGGTACTATTTAAGATACAGCAATATTTTAACGACCTGAAACACTGTATTTTTGTGAATTCGTGTAGTTCCCATTACCAGGCTCTAGTAATACCGGTACTTTTAAAGAATTGCCAAAATTTCATGTGCTGAATGTAACTAACTTGGTGAATACGGTTAGTTCCCAATAGGCTGCAATAGTAATAAGTGGACTGTTCAGGATATCGAAAATTTTTCACGAATGGAATCAAAATTTCTAGGCGAATTCAGTGAGTTCGCTATTAGACTTGCTTGGATAAGTGTGAGTTTCCAGATATAGGAACATTTTACGAACGGAATCTAAGTATCATGGTGAATTCCGTTGGTTCCCAATAGGATTCGCATGTAATAGGGTGTTATTCAAGATACAGCAAGATTTTAACGAACTGAAACACTGTTTCAATGGGAACTCATGTAGTTCCCATTAGCAGACTCTAGGAATATGTGTACTTTTAAAGATTTATCAAAATTTCGTGTGTCGAAATTAAGTTACTTGGTGAATTCGGTTAGTTCCAAATAGAGCGCAGTAGTAATAAGTGGACTTTTTGGGATATAGAAAAATTTTCACGAAATGACTCAAAAATTCTAGGCGAATTCATGAGATCCCAATGGGACAATCTTGGATGAGTGTGCTTTTCAAGCTATAGCGACATTTGAACGAACGGAATCTAAGTATCATGGTGAAATCAGTAGGTTCCCAATAGGATTCGTAGGTAATAAGGGTACTATTCAAGATACAGAAATATTTTAACTAACTGAAACACTGTTTCTTTGAAAATTCCGGTAGTTCCCATTAACAGACTCTAGTAATATGTGTACTTTTAAAGATTTATCAAATTTTCCTGTGCAGAGTCTAAGTAACTTGGTGAATTGGGTTAGTTCCCAATAGGCCGCAATACTGATAAGTGGACTCTTCGGGATATAGAAAAATTTTCACGAATTGAATCAATATTTCGAGGCGAATTCAGAGAGTGAGCAATGGGACATGCTTGGAGGAGTGTGCTTTTGAAGATATAGCAATATTTTAACAAACGGAATGTAAGAAGAATGGTGAATTCAGTTGGTTCCCAATAGAATTCCTATGTAATAAGGGTACTATTCAAGATACAGTAATATTTTAACGAGTTGAAACACTGTTTCTTTGTGAATTCAAGTAGTTTCCATTAGTCGGTTCTAGTAATATGTGTACTTTTAAAGATTTATTAAAATTTCGTGTGCCATATCTAAGTACCTTGGTGAATTCGGGTAGTTCCCAATAGGCCGCAATAGTAATAAGTGGACTTTTCGGTATATATGAAAAGTTTCACGAATGGAATCAAAATTTCCAGTGGAATTCAGTGATTTCCAAATGGGACATGCTTGGAGTAATGTGCTTTTGAAGATATAGCAATATTTTAACAAACGGAAAGTAAGAATAATTGTGAATTCAGTAGGTTTCCAATAAGATTCGCCTGTATTAAGGGTACTATTCAAGATACAGCAATATTTTAATGAACTGAAACACTGTTTCTTTGTGAATTCAGGTAGTTCCTATTAGCAGGCTCTAGTAATACGTGTACTTTTAAGATTTATCAAAATTACAGGTGCCGAATGTAACTAACTTGTTGAATACCGTAAGTTCCCAATAGGCCGCAATAGTGATAAGTGGTCTGTTCAGTATATAGAAAAATTTTCACGAATGGAATCAAAATTTCTTGGCGAATTCAGTGAGTTCCCTATGGGACATGCTTGGATGAGTGTGCGTTTCAAGATATAGTAAATTTTAACCAACGGAATCTAAGTATCATGGTGAATTCAGTAGGTTCCCAATAGGATTCGCATGTAATAATGGTACTAATAATGTTAAAGCAACATTTTAACGAACTGAAACACTGTTTCTTTGTTAATTCAGGTAGTTCCCTTTAGAAGGCTCTAGTAATATGTGTACCTTTAAAGATTTATCAAAACCTCATGTGTCGAATCTAAGTAATTAGGTGAATTCGGTTAGTTCCCAATAGGCCGCAGTAGTAATAAGTGGACTTTTCGGGATATAGAAAAATTTTCACGAATGGAATCAAAATTTCCAGGCTAATTCATTGAGTTCCAAATGGGACATGCTTGGAGCAATGTGCTTTTGAAGATATAGCAATATTTTAACAAACGGAAAGTAAGAATAATGGTGAATTCAGTAGGTTCCCAATAAGATTCGCCAGTATTAAGGGTACTGTTCAAGATACAGCAATATTTTGACGAACTGAAACACTGTTTTTTTGTGAATTCAGGTAGTTCCCATTAGCAGGCTCTAGTAATACGTGTACTTTTAAGATTTATCAAAATATCATGTGCCGAATGTAAATAACTTGGTGAGTATGGTAAGTTCCCAATAGGCCGCAATAGTAATAAGTGGACTGTTCAGGATATAAAAAAAATTTCACGAATGGAATCAAAATTTCTAGGCGAATTCAGTGATTTCGCAATGGGACATGCTTGGATGAGTGTGCGTTTCAATATAGCAACATTTTAACGAACGGAATCTAAGTATCATGGTGAATTCAATAGGTTCCCAATAGGATTTGCATGTAATAAGGGTTCTAATAATGATAAAGCAACATTTTAACGAACTTAAACACTGTTTCTTTGTTAAATCAGGTAGTTCCCTTTAGAAGGCTCTAGTAATATGTGTACTTTTAAAGATTTATCAAAATTTAGTGTGCCGAATCTAAGTAATTTCGTGAATTCGGTTAGTTCCCAATAGGCCGCAGTAGTAATAAGTGGACTTTTCGGGATATAGAAAAATTTTCACGAATGGAATCAAAATTTCCAGGCGAATTCAGTGATTTCCAAATGGGACGTGCTTGGAGAAATGTGCTTTTGAAGATATAGCAATATTTTAACAAACGGAATGTAAGAATAATTGTGAATTCAGTAGGTTCCCAATAAGATTCGCCAGTATTAAGGGTACTATTCAAGATTCAGCAATATTTTAACGAACTGAAACACTGTTTTTTTGTGAATTCAAGTAGTTTCAATTAGTCCGTTCTAGTCATATGTGTACTTTTAAAGATTTATTAAAATTTCGTGTGCCATATCTAGGAACCTTGGTGAATTCGGGTAGATCCCAATAGTCCGCAATAGTAATAAGTGGACTTTTCGGTATATATGAAAAGTTTCACGAATGGAATCAAAATTTCCAGGGGAATTCAGTGATTTCCAAATGAAACATGCTTGGAGTAATGTGCTTTTGAAGATATAGCAATATTTTAACAAACGGAAAGTAAGAATAATGGTGAACTCAGTTGTTCCCAATAAAATTTGCCTGTATTAAGGGTACTATTCAAGATACAGCAATATTTTAACGAACTGAAACACTGTTTCTTTGTGAATTCAGGTAGTTCCTATTAGCATGCTCTAGTAATACGTGTACTTTTAAGATTTATCAAAATTACATGTGCCGAATGTAACTAACTTGTTGAATACCGTAAGTTCCCAATAGGCCGCAATAGTAATAAGTGGTCGGTTCAGTATATAGAAAAATTTTCACGAATGGAATCAAAATTTCTTGGCGAATTCAGTGAGTTCCCTATGGGACATGCTTCGATGAGTGTGCGTTTCAAGATATAGTAACATTTTAACCAACGGAATCTAAGTATCATGGTGAATTCAGTAAGTTCCCAATAGGATTCGCATGTAATAAGGGTACCAATAATGTTAAAGCAACATTTTAACGAACTGAAACACTGTTTCTTTGTTAATTCAGGTAGTTCCCTTTAGAAGGCTCTAGTAATATGTTTACTTTTAAAGATTTATCAAAACCTCATGTGTCGAATCTAAGTAATTTGGTGAATTCGGTTATTTCCCAATAGGCCGCAGTAGTAATAAGTGGACTTTTCGGGATATAGAAAAATTTTCACGAATGGAATCAAAATTTCCAGGCTAATTCATTGAGTTCCAAATGGGACATGCTTGGAGCAATGTGCTTTTGAAGTTATAGCAATATTTTAACAAACGGAATGTAAGAATAATGATGAATTCAGTAGGTTCCCAATAAGATTCGCCAGTATTAAGGGTACTGTTCAAGATACAGCAATATTTTAACGAACTGAAACACTGTCTTTTTGTGAATTTAGGTAGTTCCCATTAACAGGCTGTAGTAATACGTGTACTTTTCAGATTTATCAAAATATCATATGCCGAATGTAACTAACTTGGTGAATACGGTAAGTTCCCAATAGGCCGCAATAGTAATAAGTGGACTGTTCAGGATCTAGAAAAATTTTCACGAATGGAATCAAAATTTCTAGGCGAATTTAGTGATTTCGCAATGGGACATGCTTGGATGAGTGGGCGATTCAAGATTTAGCAACATTTTAACGAACGAAATGTAAGAATAATGGTGAATTCAGTAGGTTCCCAATAGAATTCCCATGTAATAAGGGTACTATTCAAGATACAGCAATATTTTAACGACTTGCAACACTGTTTCTTTGTGAATTCAAGTAGTTTCCATTAGTCGGTTCTAGTAAAATGTGTACTTTTAAAGATTTTTAAAATGTCGTGTGCCGAATCGAAGTACCTTGGTCAATTCAAGTAGTTCCCAATAGGCCGCAATAGTAATAAGTGATCTGTTCAGTATATAAAAACATTTTCACGAATGGAATCAAAATTTCTAGGCGAATTCAGTGATTCACTTTGTTGACATGATTGGATGAGTGTGCGTTTCAGATATAGTAACAATTTAACCAACGGAAACTAAGTATCATGGTGAATTCAATAGGTTCCCAATAGGATTCGCATGTAATAAGGGTACTAATAATGTTAAAGCAACATTTTAACGAACTGAAACACTGTTTCTTTGTTAATTCAGGTAGTTCCCTTTAGAAGGCTCTAGTAATATGTTTACTTTTAAAGATTTATCAAAACTTCATGTGCCGAATCTAAGTAATTTGGTGAATTCAGTTAGTTCCCAATAGGCCGCAGTAGTAATAAGTGGACTTTTCGGGATATAGAAAAATTTTCACGAATGCAATCAAAATTTCCAGGCTAATTCATTGGGTTCCAAATGGGACATGCTTGGAGCAATGTGCTTTTGAAGATATAGCAATATTTTAACAAACGGAAAGTAAGAATAATGGTGAATTCAGTAGGTTCCCAATAAGATTCGCCAGTATTAAGGGTACTGTTCAAGATACAGCAATATTTTAACGAACTGACACACTGTTTTTCTGTGAATTCAGTTAGTTCCCTTTAGAAGGCTCTAGTACTATGTGTACTTTTAAAGATTTATCAAAATTTCGTGTGCCGAATCTAAGTAACTTGGTGAATTCGGTTATTTCCCAATAGGCTGCAGTAGTAATAAGTGGACTTTTCGGGATATAGAAAAATTTTCACGAATTGAATAAAATTTCCAGCCTAATTCATTGAGTTCCAAATGGGACATGCTTGGAGCAATGTGCTTTTGAAGATATAGCAATATTGTAACAAACGGAATGTAAGAATAATGGTGAATTGAGTAGGTTCCCAATAAGAGTCGTCAGTATTAAGGGTACTATTCAAGATACAGCAATATTTTAACAAACTGAAACACTGTCTTTTTGTGAATTCAGGTAGTTCCCATTAGCAGGCTCTAGTAATACGTGTACTTTTCAGATTTATCAAAATATCATGTGCCAAATGTAACTAACTTGGTGAATACGGTAAGTTCCCAATAGGCAGCAATAGTAATAAGTGGATGTTCAGGATATAGAAAAAATTTCACGAATGGAATCAAAATTTCTAGGCGAATTCAGTGATTTCGCAATGGGACATGCTTGGATGAGTGGGCGTTTCAAGATATAGCAACATTTTAACGAACGGAATGTAAGAATAATGGTGAATTCAGTAGGTTCCCAATAGAATTCCCATGTAATAAGGGTACTATTGAAGATACAGCAATATTTTAACGACTTGAAACACTGTTTCTTTGTGAATTCAAGTAGGTTCCATTAGTCGGTTCTAGTAATATGTGTACTTTTAAAGATTTATTAA
Organism: Rattus norvegicus; assembly: GCF_021556685.1. Taxonomy (NCBI): domain Eukaryota; kingdom Metazoa; phylum Chordata; class Mammalia; order Rodentia; family Muridae; genus Rattus; species Rattus norvegicus. The sequence continues at coordinate 4,081,114 of NC_141535.1, read as the reverse complement.
AATGTCGTGTGCCGATTCGAAGTACCTTGGTCATTTCAGGTAGTTCCCAATAGGCCGCAATAGTAATAAGTGGTCTGTTCAGTATATAGACACATTTTCACGAATGGAATCAAAATTTCTAGGCGAATTCAGTGAGTTCGCTTTGTTGACATGCTTGGATGAGTGTGCGTTTCAAGATATAGTAACAATTTAACCAACGGAATCTAAGTATCATGGTGAATTCAATAGGTTCCCAATCGGATTCTCATGTAATAAGTGTACTAATAATGTTAAAGCAACATTTTTAACGAACTATAACACTGTTTCTTTGTTAATTCAGGTAGTTCCCTTTAGAAGGCTCTAGTAATATGTGTACTTTTAAAGATTTATCAAAACTTCATGTGCCGAATCTAAGGAATTTGGTGATTTCGGTTAGTCCCCAATAGGCCGCAGTAGTAATAAGTGGACTTTTCGGGATATAGAAAAATTTTCACGAATGGAATAAAATTTCCAGGCTAATTCATTGAGTTCCAAATGGGACATGCTTGGAGTAATGTGCTTTTGAAGATATAGCAATATTTTAACAAATGGAATATAAGAATAATGGTGAATTCAGTAGGTTCCCAATAAGATTCGCTAGTATTAAGGGTACTATTCAAGATACAGCAATATTTTAATGAACTGAAACACTGTTTCTTTGTGAATTCAGGTAGTTCCTATTAGCAGGCTCTAATAATACGTGTACTTTTAAGATTTATCAAAATTACATGTGCCGAATGTAACTAACTTGTTGAATACCGTAAGTTCCCAATAGCCCGCAATAGTAATAAGTGGTCTGTTCAGTATATAGAAAAATTTCCACGAATGGAATCGAAATTTCTAGGCGAATTCAGTGATTTCGCAATGGGACATGCTTGGATGAGTGTGCGTTTCAAGTTATAGCAACATTTTAACGAACGAAATCTAAATATCATGGTGAATTCATTAGGTTCCCAATAGGATTCACATGTAATAAGGGTTCTAATAATGATAAAGCAACATTTTTACGAACTGAAACACTATTTCTTTGTTAATTCAGGTAGTTCCCTTTAGAAGGCTCTAGTACTATGTGTACTTTTAAAGATTTATCAAAATTTCGTGTGCCGAATCTAAGTAACTTGGTGAATTCGGTTATTTCCCAATAGGCCGCAGTAGTAATAAGTGGACTTTTCGGGATATAGAAAAATTTTCATGAATGGAATCAAAATTTCCAGGCTAATTCATTGAGTTCCAAATGGGACATGCTTGGAGCAATGTGCTTTTGAAGATATAGCAATATTTTAACAAACGGAATGTAAGAATAATGGTGAATTCAGTAGGTTCCCAATAAGATTCGCCAGTATTAAGGGTACTCTTCAAGATTCAGCAATATTTTAACGAACTGAAACACTGTCTTTTTGTGAATTCAGGTAGTTCCCATTCGCAGGCTCTAGTAATACGTGTACTTTTCAGATTTATCAAAATATCATGTGCCGAACGTAACTAACTTGGTGAATACGGTAAGTTCCCAATAGGCCGCAATAGTAATAAGTGGACTGTTCAAGATATTGAAAAATTTTCACGAATGGAATCAAAATTTCTAGGCGTATTCAGTGATTTCGCAATGGGACATGCTTGGATGAGTGTGCGTTTCAACATATAGCAACATTTTAACGAACGGAATGTAAGAATAATGGTGAATTCAGTAGGTTCCCAATAGAATTCCCATGTAATAAGGGTACTATTCAAGATACAGCAATATTTTAACGACTTGAAACACTGTTTCTTTGTGAATTCAAGTAGTTTCCATTAGTCGGTTCTAGTAATATGTGTACTTTTAAAGATTTATTAAAATGCCGTGTGCCGAATCAAAGTACCTTGGTCAATTCAGGTAGTTCCCAATAGGCCGCAATAGTAATAAGTGGTCTGTTCAGTATATAGACACATTTTCACGAATGGAATCAAAATTTCTAGGCGAATTCAGTGAGTTCGCTTTGTTGACATGCTTGGATGAGTGTGCGTTTCAAGATATAGTAACAACTTAACCAACGGAATCTAAGTATCATGTTTAATTCAGTAGGTTCCCAATAGGATTCGCATGTAATAAGGGTACTAATAATGTTAAAGCAACATTTTAACGAACCGAAACACTGTTTCTTTGTTAATTCAGGTAGTTCCCTTTAGGAGGCTCTAGTAATATGTGTACTTTTAAAGATTTATCAAAACTTCATGTGCCGAATCTAAGTAACTTGGTGAATTCGGTTATTTCCCAATAGGCCGCAGTAGTAATAAGTGGACTTTGCGGGATATAGAAAAATTTTCACGAATGGAATCAAAATTTCCAGGCTAATTCATTGAGTTCCAAATGGACATGCTTGGAGCAATGTGCTTTTGAAGATATAGCAATATTGTAACAAACGGAATGTAAGAATAATGGTGAATTCAGTAGGTTCCCAATCAGATTCTCCAGTATTAAGGGTACTATTCAAGATACAGCAATATTTTAACGAACTGAAACACTGTCATTTTGTGAATTCAGGTAGTTCCCATTAGCAGGCTCTAGTAATACGTGTACTTTTCAGATTTATCAAAATATCATGTGCCGAATATAACTAACTTGGTGAATACGGTAAGTTCCCAAATGGCCGCAATAGTAATAAGTGGACTGTTCAGGATATAGAAAAATTTTCACGAATGGAATCAAAATTTCTAGGCGAATTCAGTGATTTCGCAATGGGACATGCTTGGATGAGTGTGCGTTTCCAGATATAGCAACATTTTAACGAACGGAATGTAAGAATAATGGTGAATTCAGTAGGTTCCCAATAAGATTTGCGTGTATTAAGGGTACTATTCAAGATACAGCAATATTTTGACGAACTGAAACACTGTTTTTTTGTGAATTCAGGTAGTTCCCATTAGCAGGCTCTAGTACTACGAGTACTTTTAAGATTTATCAAAATTTCATGTGCCGAATGTAACTAACTTGGTGAATATGGTAAGTTCCCAAACGGCCGCAATAGTAATAAGTGGACTGTTCAGGATATAGAAAAATTTTCACGAATGGAATCAAAATTTCTAGGCGAATTCAGTGAGTTCGCAATATGTCATGCTTGGATGAGTGTGCGTTTCAAGATATAGCAACATTTTGCGAACGGAATCTAAGTATCATGTTTAATTCAGTAGGTTCCCAATAGGATTCGCATGTAATAAGTGTACTAATAATGTTAAAGCAACATTTTAACGAACTGAAACAATGTTTCTTTGTTAATTCAGGTAGTTCCCTTTAGAAGGCTCTAGTAACATGTGTACTTTTAAAGATTTATCAAAATATCCTGTGCCGAATCTAAGTCACTTGGTGAATTTGGTTAGTTCCCAATAGGCCGCAGTAATAATAAGTGGACTTTTCGGGATATAGAAAAATTTTCACGAATGGAATCAAAATTTCCAGGCTAATTCAGTGAGTTCCAAATGTGACATTGCTTGGAGGAATGTGCTTTTGAAGATATAGCAATATTTTAACAAACGGAATGTGAGAATAATGGTGAATTCAGTAGGTTCCCTATAAGATTCGCTAGTATTAAGGGTACTATTCAAGATACAGCAATATTTTGACGAACTGAAACACTGTTTTTTTGTGAATTCAGGTAGTTCCCATTAGCAGGCTCTAGTACTACGAATACTTTTAAGAATAATCAAAATTTCATGGGCCGAATGTAACTAACTTGGTGAATACGGTAAGTTCCCAATAGGCCGCAATAGAAATAAGTGGACTGTTCAGGATATAGAAAAATTTTCACGAATGGAATCAAAATTTCTAGGCGAATTCAGTGAGTTCACAGTGGGACATGCTTGGATGAGTGTGCGTTTCAAGATATAGCAACATTTTACGAACGGAATCTAAGTATCATGTTGAATTCAGTAGGTTCCCAATAGGATTCGTATCTAATAAGGGTACTAATAATGTTAAAGCAACATTTTAACAAACTGAAACACTGTTTCTTTGTTAATTCAGGTAGTTCCCTTTAGAAGGCTCTAGTAATATGTGTACTTTTAAAGATTTATCAAAATTTCCTGTCCCGAATCTAAGTCACTTGGTCAATTTGGTTAGTTCCCAATAGGCCGCAGTAATAATAAGTCGACTTTTCGGGATATAGAAAAATTTTCACGAATGGAATCAAAATTTCCAGGCTAATTCAGTGAGTTCCAAATTTGACATGCTTGGAGGAATGTGCTTTTGAAGATAAAGCAATATTTTAACAAACGGAATGTGAGAATAATGGTGAATTCAGTAGGTTCCCAATAAAATTCGCCAGTATTAAGGGTACTATTCAAGATACAGCAATATTTTAACGAACTGAAACACCGTTTTTTTTGTGAATTCAGGTAGTTCCCATTAGCAGGCTCTAGTAATATGTGTACTTTTAAGATTTATCAAAATATTATGTACCGAATGTTACTAACTTGGTGAATATGGTAAGTTCCCAATAGGCCGCAGTGGTAATAAGTGGACTGTTCAGGATATAGAAAAATTTTCACGAATGGAATCAAAATATCTAGGCGAATTCAGTGAGTTCGTAATGGGACATGCTTGGATGAGTGTGCGTTTCGAGATATAGCAACATTTTAACGAACGGAATGTAAGAATAATGGTGAATTCAGTAGGTTCCCAATAGAATTCCCATGTAATAAGGGTACTATTCAAGATACAGCAATATTTTAACGACTTGAAACACTGTTTCTTTGTGAATTCAAGTAGTTTCCATTAGTCGGTTCTAGTAATATGTGTACTTTTAAAGATTTATTAAAATGTCGTGTGCCGAATCGAAGTACCTTGGTCAATTCAGGTAGTTCCCAATAGGCCGCAATAGTAATAAGTGGACTTTTTGGTATATATCAAAATTTTCACCAATGGAATCAAAATTTCCAGGCGAAATCAGTGAGTTCCAAATGGACATGCTTGGAGGAATGTGCTTTTGAAGATATAGCAATATTTTAAGAAACGGAATGTAAGAATAATTGTGAATTCAGTAGTTCCCAATAAGATTCGCCTGTATTAAGGGTACTACTCAAGGTACAGCAATATTTTAACGAACTAAAACACTGTTTTTTTGTGAATTCAGGTAGTTCCCATTAGCAGGCTCTAGTAATACGTGTACTTTTAAGAATTATCAAAATTTCATGTGCCGAATGTAACTAACTTGGTGAATACGGTAAGTTCCCAATAGGCCGCAATACTAATAAGTGGACTGTTCTGGATATAGAAAATTTTTCACGAATGGAATCAAAATTTCTATGCGAATTCAGTGAATTCGCAATGGGACATGCTTGGATGAGTGTGCGTTTCAAGATATAGCAACATTTTAACGAACGGAATCTAATTATCATTGTGAATTCAGTCGGTTCCCCAATAGGATTCCCATGTAATAAGGGTACTATTCAAGATACAGCAACATTTTAACGAACTGAAGCACTGTGTCTTTGAGAATTCAATTAGTTTCCATTAATCAGCTCTAGTAATATGTGTACTTTTAAAGATTTATCAAAATTTCCTGTGCTGAGTCTAAGTACCTTGGTGAATTGGGTTAGTTCCCATTAGGCCGCAATAGTCGTAAGTCGACTATTGGGGTATAGAAACACTTTCACGAGTGGAATCAAAATTTCTAGGCGAATTGAGTGAGTTCCCAATGGGACATGCTTGGATGAGTGTGTGTTTCAAGTTATAGCAACAATTTAACAAACGGAATCTAAGTATTATGGTGAATTCAATAGATTCCCAATAGGATTCGCACGTAATAAGGATGCTATTCAAGATACAGCAACATTTTAACGAACTTAAACACTGTTTCATTGTGAACTCAGGTAGTTCCCAATAACAGGCTCTAGTAATACGTGTACTTTTAAAGATTTATCAATATTTCCTGTGCCGAGTCTAAGTAATTTGGTGAATTGGGTTAGTTCCCAATAGGCAGCAAAAATAATAAGTGGACTGTTAGGGATATAGAAAAATTTTCACGAACGGAATCAAAATTTCCAGGCGAATTCAGTGAGTTCGCAATGGGACATGCTTGGAGGAGTGTGCTTTTCCAGATATAGCAATATTTTAACAAACGGAACGTAAGACTGACCTTCTCAACATATAAGGCAGCCCCAATTAATTTTTTTTTATAAGAGTTGACCTGGTAACGGTGTCTGTTCACAGCAGTCAAACCCTAACATAGAAGTTGATGACAAGGACTGAGTTATTGCTATGATAGGCTGGACCATGTTTTCATTTGGAGAAATTATGATTTTGGGACATTGGATTTATAAAGTTGTGGAAACAGTGAAGTTAAGCTTAATGGGTCATTCTAGTAGAAATATGGAAGACTTTGTTACTGAGATTGCTTTGGCTTGTGCAGATCATGTCTAGGAGTTCTCAGTGGAAAAGAATGTTAATATGTGGCCGAGAGAATGTTTTAGTGGTATTTTGGTCAGGAATGTGACTATATTTTTTCCTTGTCTGAGGAATATACCTGAGGCTTAAGAAAGTTTACTGATTGCATTGCAAAAGAAAGTTTTGAAAGACCCCAGGAAAGGCATAGAATTTGCTCTCTGCTTTAGTATTTATTTATTTATTTATTTATTTATTTATTTATTTATTTACTTACTTACTTACTTTTTGATTTATTGATTTATATATTTAAATTTTTGGATTTTTAAAATTTACATTTCAAAAGTTATTTCCTTTCCTTGTTTCCCTTACATAACACCCCATCCCATTTGATCTTCCACTTCTATGAGGGTCTTCCCCATCCCTAACCCAGCCATACCTCCCTGACATTCCTCTACACTAAGGTCCAGCCTTTTAAGGACAAAAGAATTATCCCATTCATGCCCAATAAAGTCATCCTCTGCTGCATAAACGGCTGGAGCTGTGGGTCTGTCCATGTATATTCTTTGGGTAGTGGTTCAGCCCCTGGTAGCTCCCGTTGCTTCCTATTGTTCTTATGGGATTGCAAGCCCCTTTAGCTCCTTCAAACCTTTCTCTAACTTATGCATTGGGAACACTATTCTCAGTTCAAAGGATGGTTGCTAGAATTGCCTCTGTATTTGTCCTGCTCTGTCTGAGCCTCTCCAGAAACAGCTGTATCAGGCTGCTTTCAGCATTCACATCTTGGCTTCATCAATATTGTCTATGTTTGGTAGCTGTATATATATATATATATATATATATATATATATATATATATATATATATATATATATATATATATATATGCTGGATGCCCAGGTGGAACAGGCTCTAAATGGTCATTCCTTCAGTCTCTGCTCTAAATATTGTTTCCATATATTCTCTTATGATTAATTTTATTCATTTATTTAAGGACTGAAGCATCTGCACTTTGATCATCCTTCTTCTTGACCTTCATGTAGTCTATGGATTGTATCTTGGGTAATTAGAGCATTTGGGCTAATACCCACTTATCAGTGAATGCATACCATTTGTGTCTTTCTGTGATTCAGTTACGTATTCCAGATGATATTTCTAGTTCCACCCATTTGCTTGTAAGTTTCATGAAGTCATTGTTTTTGATACCTGTATAGTACACCATTGTGTAGAAGTATCACATTTTCTGTATCCATTCCTCTGTTGAAAGGCATCTGGGTATTTTCCAGCTTCTGACTATTATAAATATATCTGCTATGAACATATTTGAGCATGTGTCCTTGTTATAGTTGAAGCATCATTTGGGTATATGCACAAAAGTGGTATAGGTGGGTCATTTGGCAGTACTATATCCAATTTTTTGAGGAATCTCCAGAGCGACTTCCAGAGTGGTTTTACTAGCTTGAAATCCCACCAACAATTAAGGAGTGTTCTTCTTTCTCCACATCCTCACCAGCACCTGTTTATATATGAGTTTTTGATCTTAGCCATTCCGACTGGTGTAAGGTCAAATCTAATGGTTGTTTTCATTTGCATTTTCCTGATGACTAAGAATGTTGAATAGTTGTTTAGACATTCAATGTTCTTCAGATGAGTATTCCTTCTTTAGCTCTGTACCACATTTTTATATAGGGTTATTTGACCTCTGGAATCTATCTCCTTGAGTTCTTTGTGTATTTGGGATATTAGACCTCTATCAGATGTAGGATAGGTAAAGATCTTTTCCCATCAATTGGGTGTAATTTTGTCCTATTGACAGTGTCCTTTGCATTACAGAAGCTTTGCAATTTTATAAAGTCCAAATTGTCCATTCTTGAAGAGCATAAACCTTTGGTGTTTTGTTCAGGAAATTTTTCAGAGTGCCCACGTATTCGAGGCTCTTCCCCACATTTTCTTCTATTAGTTTGAGTGTATCTGGTTTTATATGCAGGTCCTAGATCCCCTTGGATTTAAGCCTTTTACATAGCCATAAGAATAGAATGATTTACATTTTTCTACATGCTGATCTCCAATTAAACCAGCAAAAATTATTAAAAATGCTATCTTTTTTCCCCCACTGGATGGTTTTAATTCACTGCCAAATATTGAGTGACCATAGGGGTGGGTTCATTCCTGGGTCTTTAATTCTATTCTATTGATCTATCTCCTTTTCTTTTTACCAGGACCATACGGTTTTTATCACTTTTGCTCTGTAATACAGCTTGAGGTCTAGGATGGTGATTCCTCCACAAGTTCTTTTATTGTTGAGGATAGTTTTCGATGTCCAGATGAATTTGCAAATTTCTCTTTCTAACTCTATGAATATTAGAGTTGGAATTATGATGGGGATTGCATGGAATCTCTAGATGGCTTTTGGCATGATGGCCATTTTTATTATATTTATCCTGCCAATCCATAAGCATGGTAGTTCCTTCCATCTTCTGAGATCTTCGTTAATTTCTTTCTTCAGAGACTTGAAGTTCTTGTCACACAGATCTTTCCCTTGATTGGTTAGAGTTACATCAAGGTATTTTGTATTATTTTTGATTATTATGATTGGTGTCATTTCCCTAATTTCTTTCACTGACTGTTTATACTTTGAGAAGGCTACTGATTTGTTTTTCTTAATTTTCTACCCAGCCGCTTTGCTGAAGTTTTTTATCAGGCTTCCTATTTATCTGGTGGAATCATTGGGGTCAATTAAATATACTATCATATCATCTCCTAATGGTTATATATTGACTTCCTCCTTTCCAATTTGTGTCAGTTTGACCTCAATTTGCTGTCTGATTGCTCTGACTAGGACTTTGAGTACTATATTGAATAAGTAGGGAGAGAGTGTGCAGTCTCGTCTATTCCCTGATTGTAGTGGGATTGCTTCAAGTTTCTCTCCATTTACCTTGATATTAGCTACTGGTTTGCTGTATATTGCTTTTACTATGTTTTGATTTGGATGTTGAATTCCTAATCTTTCCACGACTTTTATCATAAAGTGGTGTTGAATTTTGTCAAATGCTTTCTCAGAATCTAATGAAATAATTATCTTTATTTTTTCCTTTGATTTCATTTACATAGTGGATTATGTTTATGGATTTCTGTATATTAAACCATCCCTGCATCCCTGGGATGAAGCCAGCTTGATCATGATGGATGATTGTTTTGAATTCTTTTTGGGTTTGGTTTGCAAGAATTTTATTGCGTGTTTTTGCATCGATATTCATTACCGAAATTGGTTTGCAATTCTTGCTCTTTGTTGGGTCTTTAGGTGTTTTAGTTATAAACATAACTGTGGCTTCAGAAAATAAATTGTGTAGTGTTTCTTCTATTTCTTCTATTCTGGGGTATAGTTTGGACGGTATTGGTATAAGGTCTTTTATGGAGTTATGATAGAATACTGCACTGAACCCATTTTATCCTGGGTATTTTTCAGTTGAGAGACTTTTAGTAACTTCTTTTATTTCATTAGAAGTTATGGGAATGTTTAGATGGTTTATTTGATCCTGATTTAATTTGATATCAGGTATCTGTCTAGAATATTTTCCAGTTGATCCAGATTTTCCAGTTTTGTTGATTATTGGCTTTTGTAGTAGGATCTAATTCTTGTGTAAATTTTCTCAGATTCTGCTGTTATGTCTCCCTTTTCATTTTTTAACTGTAAAGTGAATGTTTATTTGAATATTTTAGGTTAGTTTACTACTAATTTATTAGAAATTGCAACATGGTATATGTTCCTCAAGACTGGGTTTTGTCAATGACTTCAAATTTTGGATCCTCAAAGTTGAAGGTAGGAAACTTATCCATCTCTCCTTTACCAACATTTGTTTAAGGTTAAAAAGCTCTCTGTCCAGATATTGGTGATACTCTGGGCCAGTATCAATAGATCCTCCAGATGTCTGTTGCTTTGTTTTGACCACTTTAATCTTGTCCACGAAGTTTCTGTGCAGGATCAAGTTCCTTATTAAACACCACAGCTGTAACACCAATGTTCCTCCTCAATTGCACAGAGACTGCTGACCAAAGGACAGAGGAGAGCCTGAAGATCCTCGAAATGATCATGGTTTAGTCTGTGGTACTTGCACTGAGTCCCAAGTTGTCAGAGTCACCACCGCCACTACTGTTCAACTCCTCCCTTTCATTTTGTTAATTTGAATACATTCTCTGTGCCCTCTGGTTAGTCTGGTTAAGGGTTAATCTGTCATGTTGATTTTGTCAAACAACCGGCTCCTAGTTTTGTTGTTAATTTTTTAGTTCTTTTTTGTTCTACTTGGTTGATTTCAGCCCTGAGTTTAAATATTTCCTAAATCAGTGCATTTGATTCTTTTTTTTTCTAGAGCTTTTATGGGTGCTGTCAAGTTGTTAATGTATGCTCTCTCTAGTTTCTTTTTGGAAGCACTCAGAGTTATTAGTTTTCCTCTTAGCATTACTTTCACTGTATCCCATAAGTTTGGGAATCTTGTACCTATATTTTCATTATATTCTAAAAAGTTCTTAATTTCCTTTCTCTTTTTATTTCTTCCTTTACAAAGTTATCATTGAGTAGAACATTGTTCAACTACCATGTGTATGTGGGCTTTCTGTGGTTTTTGTTGTTATTGAAGAGACAGCCTTTGTCTGTAGTAAGATGATATGATACATGGGATCATTTCCGTCTTCTTGTGTTTGTTTATGCCTGTTTTGTGACTGATTTCATGGTCAATTATGGAGAAGGTACCATGAGGTGCTGAGAAGAAACTATATTCTTTTGTTTTAGGACGAAGTGTGCTAAAAATATATGTTAAATCCATTTGGTGGAAAATTTGTTAGTTTCTCTATGTCTCTCTTTACTTTCTGCTTCCATGATCTGTCCATTGATGAGAGAAAGGGTGTTGAAATCTCATACTATTATTGTGTGGTGTGAAATGTGTGCTTGGTGCTTTAGTAATGTTCATTTTATAAATGTACATGTCCTTGCATTTGGAACAGAGGGATTCAGATTTGAGAGTACTTCTCAGTAGATTTTTCCTCTGATGAATATGAAATTCTTCCTCTTCTTTTTGAAAACTTTTAATGGAAAGTCAATTTTGTTTGATATTAGAATGGCTACCCCAACTTGTTTCTTAGGACCATTTGCTGAGAAAATTGTTTTCTAGTCTTTTACTCTGGGGTAGTGGCTGTCTTTGTCACTGAGGTGTGTTTTCCTTATGCAGCAAAACGCTGGGTCCTCTTTAAGTATCCAGTCTGTTAGTCTATTTCTCTCTATTGGGAAATTGAGTCCATTGATGTTAAGAGATAGTAAGGAAAAGTGATTGTTGTTTCCTGTTATTTTTGTTGTTTGAGGTGTATCTATGTTTGTGTCTCACTTCCTTTGGGCTTGATGCAAGAAAATAAATTTCTTTCTTTTCCCCGGTTGAAATTTCTCTCCTTCTGTTAGAGCTTTCTCTCTATTATTTTTTGTAGGGCTGAATTTCTGGAAAGTTATTGTGTAAACTTGTTTTTTTATGGAATATCTTGGTTTCCCCATGAATGTTAATTGAGAGGTTTGCTGGATACTGTAGCCTGGGCTTGCATTTGAGTTCTCTTAGAGTCTATATGACTTCTGCCCAGATTCAGTCTCTGGTGAGAAGTCTGGTTAATTATGATAAGTCTGCTTATATATGTTACTTAACCTTTTTCCTTTACTGCTTTTAATATTCTTTGTATTGTGCATTTGTTGTTTTGACTATTATGTGACAGGAGGAATTTCTTTTATGGCCCAATCTATTTGGAGTTCTGTAGGCTTCTTTTACGTTTGTGGGCTATCTCTTTCTTTAGGTTAGGGAAGTTTCCATCTATAATTTTGTTGAAGATATTTAGCAGCCTTTTAACTTGGTAGTCTTCACTCTCTTTTATACTTCTTATTCTTAGGTTTGATCTTCTCATTGTGTCCTTGATTTTCTGGATGATTTTAGTTAGGAGCTTTTTGCATTTCACTGTTTCTTTGGCAGTTGCGTCCATGTTTTCTCTGGTATCTTCTGCTCTCAGAATCTCTCTTCTATCTCTTATATTATGTGTGATTCTTACATGTATGACTCCTTATCTCTTTCTTAGGATTTCTATCTCCAGGGTTCTCTTCTTTTGTATTTGTTTATTGTTTATATATATATATATATATATATATATATATATATATATATATATATCTGTTTTTAAATCTTGGGCTGTTTCTTTAAATTCCTTACCTTTTTGGTTGTGTTTTCCTGTAATTCTTTAAGGGATGTTTGTGTTTCCTTTTTAAGGGTATTTACTTGTTTACTTCTTTTTTCCTTTATTTCTTTAAGGGAGTTTTTTATGTCCTTCTTAAAGTCCTCTATCATCATTATAAGGTGTGATGTTAAATCTTAACCTTGTTTTTCCAGTGTTTTTGGATATTCAGTATTTGCTTTGGTGGGAAAACTGAGCTCTAGTGGTATGAAATAGTCTTGGTTTCTTTTCTTAGCGTCCTACACTTGCCTCTCACCACCAGGTTGTCTCTGGTGTTAGCTTGTGTTATTCTCTCTGTTAGTGTCTTGATCTTCTTGTAAGCCTGCTTGTCAGTACTCCTGTAGACTTGTTTATTAATAGCTAGATCTGTGTTCAGAGAGTTGTGTGACCGCTCAGTTCTGGATGCAGGCAAAAACTAGAAGAGTCCTGTACCAGACTTCTCCTTGATTTGTGTGTCTCGAGGACTGTAGGGGAGTCACTCAGAGAAGAAGAGTTTGTCTTACCTCTGCTCTCAGGTGTATCAGCCTCTGGTTTCGTCCTATGAAGAGCATTTTAGTGAAAAGTAGCAATTCGAAAAAGGAAAAAAAAACCCATATAATATGTTTGGTTCAAGTGAAATTGACTTGACTCCTATATTGAATGACATAAATGTATTAAGAGAGTGATAATTTTCGGGCCTGACCTCACCCAGCTAAACTTAGTTCCAAGCATGATGGCACACACCTTTAATACCAGGAGACTGAGGCAAGCAGATCTCTTGATTCCTAGGCCTGCCTTCTTTACACCATGTTCCAAGTAGAGAAACACTGAAATTCTGGCCTGTGGTACATGTTTTCACCCCAGCAATCAGGAGAGAAAGAGACATGCAGATCTCCGCGATCAAGGTAAATTATAAAGCAAGTTCTAGGATAGCAAATTTTTGGAAGTGAAGTAAATGAAAAACATAAAGCTGCTAATAGTGCACTAAGAAAAGAGGGTCATGTTCTAGTTGCAGAAAGCATCATAATTCTATAGATTCAGCCATGTGGATTTGGATTTAGAGTCAACAATGTAAGGGATTCCTGTGACAATTGATGTCAGCTTGAACTAAGAAATTAACTGTGATTAGGAAGAGATCATCATCCCTGTGGGAAAATCTGGAAAGTATTTTCTAAGATCACAATGAAGCTGTGCTCCAGAGATAGCCAAGCTTTTACTTCATGATGACAGTGGAGTTGGTAATTTATAATATTCCTCCTGGTGGTGGTGGCTTTGAAGGTATAAAGAGAAAATGGAGAGTAGCTGAGACTTGGCACTGTGACATTCCAGGGAGTATCATTGATAAAGATGCAGTCTCAGTTTCATTTGATGGCCAAAAACTGAAGGGAACATGCAAATGAGTTAAAGAAGGTTTCCATGAAGAAAGCCTGTGAGAGGTTATTGATAAATTATAGTTGCTGTGGAAAACTACAGTGGATTGGAGATGCCAGTACCATGAGATGATCAACAGCAACAACAGCAGCAAGGTGAGGTCATATCAGAGCATAGATATGTGCATCACAGACTTTACAACTTGAAGCTGTAACATTTAATGTGCCTTGGAGACCCGATAATATTTGAGAAGGGAAGCAATGGTATATCTGCTGTGGAAAGCTGCTAACCAGGAATGGAAGCTCACAAAAAGAATTGTTGTGCTTTCAACAAAAAATGTCAAAAGTTCTAATTTTTAACAGTGTTTTGACATCAGACATGGGGATGCAGAGTTTAGAGTTTATCCAGAGAGGCTTTTTCCCAGTATTTATTCACTATGAGATTATTTGATGTACATAGCATACGTCATCTAATTTTTGATTTTTACTTTAAAGGCAATTAAACTTATGTAATTGAATGAATCTCAGAAAAGACTTTGATCTTTTGACTTTTAATATTGATGAGACTGATACATACTCTGGAGACTCTTGTAGTTAGACTAAATATAATTTACATTATGCTATGTTTAGGTATGACCTCCATATACTCATATATTTAAAGAAGCCTCTGTGGAATAGGGCAAAAAATGTGTTTATTTGGCCCAGAAAGTGGCAGTCTTTGGAGTTGTGACCCTGTTGGCGGAAGTGTGTCATTGTTGGCTTGGGTTTGAGAGCTTCATCTTAGCTGCCTGAGGATGCCAATCTTATTCTTTTTGGCTATAGAACAAGATGTTGCACTTTTTTCTTCTCTTGTGCCATGCCTACCTGGGCATTCTTATTCTCCTTTCTTAATGATAATGGACTGATCCTCTGAATCTGTAAGCTGGCACTATTAAAAGATGTCCCAACAAAAGTTACCTTAGTCATGTTGTTTGCTCTCAGAAGTAAAATCCTAAGACAGCCCTCAGGCTTGAATACTTGTTTCTGAGTTGGTTGACCTATTCTGGAAGGTTGTGAAATATGTAGTAGATCTTGTATTGAGAGAGGGGTTATAACTTATATTAATTATAGTACTTTACGGTCACAAAACTTGCAGAACAAACCTTTCTTTCCATGGAAAACTAATGTATTGGAATGGCTTACAATCTAGTGTCCAACTAATCCCACAATGGCTACAGAAAGTACAAAAATGTAATAATTTCTTAGTTGCACAAAGTTGGATGTTTCAGGTGGTCTTAAGTAATGGCGCCAAAGTGGCCACAGTACCGAGAATCAGGAGTAGGCCTGGTTAACTTTAAGAAAAGGTAGAGACTCTGATCATTTGTGCGAAGAGAATGCCAATGCTTTACTGAGCTTCAAAGTACATATACCCCAAATTCACTGGGTGGAAAATTTCAGGAAGCACAATGGAAAAATGAGTTTACGTTCTCAGCAGGAAAACAGAAACTGAAACCAAGAACTGACATCAAAGATGTTAGAGCCCAGGTGTTACAGCCCAGGTCCAAACAGAAAAGTCAGGATGTTCCTTTCTAAAGAGAAAGGGCTTTCAAATGCATCAGAAATACTCAGCAGTGGGTAAACAATGAGGGTCCCCAAAAGGGTCCAACACTTCAGTATATGATGGAATCCAGAAAAATTGGGATCCAGTGTCAGTGAAGAAATCAATGAACTTACAAGGTGGAGGAAACAGGCAAATAACAAAACCTTCATTCTTCGATCTCCTTATATAGCCTTCCATCAGAAGTTATGTCCTAGACTGAAAGATAATCTTTCTACTTCAAGATTTGAATCAAAGTCTTTCCACCTCAAATGTCTAGACTAGAAGCAGATTCAACCACTTCAAACCAAGCAGAAAATTTCTCACAGATGTACCTTCCATTACCGGATTATAGTTTAGTTCACATATAGTCAAGTTGACAATCATGAATAGCTATCAAAGAGCTGATGCACACTGTGTTCTGACTTAGTTTCTTGACTGTTGATGCAATATGACAAGTTGATCTCCTTCCAGCTTCTGTGATGGGATGATCCCCTTGGATTTCTAGGAAGGATAAGCACTTCTTCCTCTAAATTGTCTATTTCAAATATTTGATCACAGCAATAAAATGAACAGCTTGTTCACTTGGATAGTTGACAATACTTCAGGTTTGATGCTAACATTGTATGCATTGGAAAGACAAAAGAGACAATTAGAAGGGAGAGGATAAGTGCAGGATATTTATCAATCCATGCAATAGGCGGACAGTCTGGGGGCACTCTGCCCTTGGCTCTTGTACAGAGTTCACCATGAGACAAAAAGGAACAGCTGGGTCCTTCCAAATCACAGGATGACAAATTTGGCTTCTCAGATCTGCCTTTTACAGTGAAAAGCATCTTATCCTATCCAGTGCTCAAAAGAAGGATATGGTGAACATTTTGATATTTATTTAGCCATTACTATCAACACAGTTACACTAATAGTAATTACCAGTAACCTAGTACATAGGTGCTGGCTGTTCAACAAAGTGCATTGGGTAGCATGCCGGTTTTTTTTTTTTAATCTACTTTTTATAAGGATTCTAGCTCTCCTCTAGCCCCAAACAGAAGTATTGGAAGAGAAAAGTTATTAGGATACAGTGAGCATGTTTAGCAATAGTTCTGTGAGGGCATGCTCTATCTTCTTTGGCAGCTGTTCAGTCCTGTAGGGAACATCAAACAGAACTCAACAGCTGAAAATCAGTCCTCTAGGCAGGCAGACAGCAGGCATGAAGTGGTAGCTATAGTCCTCTCCTCAAGCAGGCAGATACCAGACAGCTATAGTTCAATTCTAAAGAAACTGATGGGCTCACTGACCAAAATAAGGGGAGATTGTGGAAGAAGCAAGCGATCATAGGAACCTCATAAGCAGTTATTTGGAGAGTTTCTCTTAATGGCTACTTATTACAAGTTGAACTCAGCAATGCTAGGTAATGTGAACCAATGCACGTGTATTGTTAGCAAAGAATAGTGAGGTGCAGCAAATCAAATAAATGCTCAGTGCTCAATTCCCCGTGTTGTGGGCCCCTATTTATACTCCTTATTTCCAAGGTTCTATCATGTGTTTGCTATATCAAATCATATTTTCACTTGTGTCTGCTTCAGGAAAACATTCTCTAACTTATATGCTCCAGATAAATATCCCTTTACCTGTGTGTCCCAGCAGAATATTCTTCGCTATAACTAACTTTCCAAAGAAACTAGAAGTACCCACTTTAGCAGAGGCAGTACCTAATTCCACCTATCACTACTTCAAATGACAAAGTGAAAGAAAGAGCAGGTCTTGTAGTCATTGTACAGTTGAAATGTGCTCTCTGGGCTGTTGTAGAGAAGCCAAAAATATTTATTTTTCTTATTTATTTATTATTTATTAAATGTATATGCATTGAGGTGATTCCTGCAGGTGCCATGGCAGGAAGAGAAATGATCTGTAAAGAGCTCAGAGTGAAAACTAACTTTAGCCTGACTTGCAGGATCAAATTTTGGGAGTCTGATATCATGCACTTTATTCTCATATATTTAAATACCATATAATTTGGGGAAAAAGTTTCCTGGTGTTACACAATCTCCAGTGCACATGAAGGCACAATTGCAATGATATTTAACTCAAATATGTATTTCTTCAAGAAGATGGATTCTTTCGATCGACTGCCTGTATTAGCTTAGTGACATAGGAAAGGACGTGGCATGGCTTCATTCATGGAGATAGCTTAAAAGTTGTTTGGGGCTCTCTGCACCCAAATCCCGTGGGAGGGAGAGCTAAACCTTCAGAGAGGCAGATAAGCCTGGGAAACCAGAAGAGACTGCTCTCTGCATATACATCTCGGACGCCAGAGGAAAACACCAAAGGCCATCTGGAACCCTGATACACTGAGGCTCCCGGAGGGGGCGGCGCAGATCTTCCTGGTTGCAGCCGCCACAGGGAGCCCGAGGGCAGCACCCCTCGAGCGAACTTGAGCCTCAGGACCACAAATAAGACCAACTTTTCTGCTGCAAGTGACCTGCCTGGTGAACTCAAGACACAGGCCCACAGGAACAGCTGAAGACCTATAGAGAGGAAAAACTACACGCCCGAAAGAAGAACACTCTGTCCCCATAACTGACTGAAAGAGAGGAAAACAGGTCTACAGCACTCCTGACACACAGGCTTATAGGACAGTCTAGCCACTGTCAGAAATAGCAGAACAAAGTAACACTAGAGATAATCTGATGGTGAGAGGTAAGCGCAGGAACACAAGCAACAGAAACCAAGACTACATGGAATCATCGGAGCCCAATTCTATCACCAAAACAAACATGGAATATCCAAACACACCAGAAAAGCAAGATCTAGTTTCAAAATCATATTTGATCATGATGCTGGAGGACTTCAAGAAAGACGTGAAGAACTCCCTTAGAGAAACACAGGAAAACATTAATAAACAAGTAGAAGCCTACAGAAAGGAATCGCAAAAATCCCTGAAAGAATTCCAGGAAAACATAAATAAACAAGTAGAAGCCCATAGATAGAAGACACAAAAATCCCTGAAAGAATTCCATGAAAACACAATCAAACAGTTGAAGGAATTAAAAATGGAAATAGAAGCAATCAAGAAAGAACAAATGGAAACAACCCTGGATATAGAAAACCAAAAGAAGAGACAAGGAGCTGTAGATACAAGCTTCACCAACAGAATACAAGAGATGGAAGAGAGAATCTCAGGAGCAGAAGATTCCATAGAAATCATTGACTCAACTGTCAAAGATAATGTAAAGCAGATAAAGCTACTGGTCCAAAACATACAGGAAATCCAGGACTCAATGAGAAGATCAAACATAAGGATAATAGGTATAGAACAGAGTGAAGACTCCCAGCTCAAAGGACCAGTAAATATCTTCAACAAAATCATAGACGAAAACTTCCCTAACCTAAAAAAAGAGATACCCATAGGCATACAAGAAGACTACAGAATTCCAAATAGATTGGACCAGAAAAGAAACACCTCCCGTCACATAATTGTCAAAACACCAAATGCACAAAATAAAGAAAGAATATTAAAAGCATTAAGGGAAAAAGGTCAAGTAACATATAAAGGCAGACCTATCAGAATCACACCAGACTTCTCGCCAGAAACTATGAAGGCCAGAAGATCCTGGACTGATGTCATACAGACCCTAAGAGAACACAAATGCCAGCCCAGGTTACTGTATCCTGCAAAACTCTCAATTAACATAGATGGAGAAACCAAGATATTCCATGACAAAACCAAATTTACACAATATCTTTCTACAAATCCAGCACTACAAAGGATAATAAATGGTAAAGCCCAACATAAGGAGGCAAGCTATACCCTAGAAGAAGCAAGAAACTAATCGTCTTGGCAACAAAACAAAGAGAATGAAAGCACACAAACATAACCTCACATCCAAATATGATTATAATGGGAAGCAATAATCACTATTCCTTAATATCTCTCAACATCAATGGCCTCAACTCCCCAATAAAAAGAAATAGATTAACAAACTGGAAACGCAACGAGGACCCTGCATTCTGCTGCCTACAGGAAACACACCTCAGAGACAAAGACAGACACTACCTCAGAGTGAAAGGCTGGAAAACAACTTTCCAAGCAAATGGTCAGAAGAAGCAAGCTGGAGTAGCCATTCTAATATCAAATAAAATCAATTTTCAACTAGAAGTCATCAAAAAAGATAAGGAAGGACACTTCATATTCATCAAAGGAAAAATCCACCAAGATGAACTCTCAATCCTAAATATCTATGCCCCAAATACAAGGGCACCTACATACGTAAAAGAAACCTTACTAAAGCTCAAAACACACATTGCACCTCACAGAATAATAGTGGGAGATTTCAACACCCCACTCTCATCAATGGACAGATCATGGAAACAGAAATGAAACAGAGATGTAGACAGACTAAGAGAAGTCATGAGCCAAATGGACTTAACGGATATTTATAGAACATTCTATCCTAAAGCAAAAGGATATACCTTCTTCAGAGCTCCTCATGGTACTTTCTCCAAAATAGACCATATAATTGGTCAAAAAACGGGCCTCAACAGGTACAGAAAGATAGAAATAATCCCATGCGTGCTATCGGACCACCACGGCCTAAAACTGGTCTTCAATAACAATAAGGGAAGAATGCCCACATATACGTGGAAATTGAACAATGCTCTACTCAATGATAACCTGGTCAAGGAAGAAATAAAGAAAGAAATTAAAAACTTTTTAGAATTTAATGAAAATGAAGGTACAACATACCCAAACTTATGGGACACAATGAAAGCTGTGCTAAGAGGAAAACTCATAGCTCTGAGTGCCTGCAGAAAGAAACAGGAAAGAGCATATGTAAGCAGCTTGACAGCACACCTAAAAGCTCTAGAACAAAAAGAAGCAAATACACCCAGGAGGAGTAGAAGGCAGGAAATAATCAAACTCAGAGCTGAAATCAACCAAGTAGAAACAAAAAGGACCATAGAAAGAATCAACAGAACCAAAAATTGGTTCTTTGAGAAAATCAACAAGATAGATAAACCCTTAGCCAGACTAACGAGTGGACACAGAGAGTGCGTCCAAATTAACAAAATCAGAAATGAAAAGGGAGACATAACTACAGATTCAGAGGAAATTCAAAAAATCATCAGATCTTACTATAAAAACCTATATTCAACAAAACTTGAAAATCTGCAGGAAATGGACAATTTCCTAGACAGATACCATGTACTGAAGTTAAATCAGGAACAGATAAACCAGTTAAACAACCCCATAACTCCTAAGGAAATAGAAGCAGTCATTAAAGTTCTCCCAACCAAAAAGAGCCCAGGTCCAGACGGGTTTAGTGCAGAATTCTATCAAACCTTCATAGAAGACCTCGTACCAATAATATCCAAACTATTCCACAAAATTTAAACAGATGGAGCACTACCGAATTCCTTCTACGAAGCCACAATTACTCTTAAACCTAAACCACCCAAAGACACAACAAAGAAAGAGAACTTCAGACCAATTTCCCTTATGAATATCGACGCAAAAATACTCAATAAAATTCTGGCAAACCGAATTCAAGAGCACATCAAAACAATCGTCCACCATGATCAAGTAGGCTTCATCCCAGGCATGCAGGGATGGTTTAATATACGGAAAACCATCAATGTGATCCATTATATAAACAAACTGAAAGAACAAAACCACATGATCATTTCATTAGATGCTGAGAAAGCATTTGACAAAATTCAACACCCCTTCATGATAAAAGTCCTGGAAAGAATAGGAATTTAAGTCCCATACCTAAACATAGTAAAAGCCATACACAGCAAACCAGTTGCTAACATTAAACTAAATGGAGAGAAACTTGAAGCAATCCCACTAAAATCAGGGACTAGACAAGGCTGCCCACTCTCTCCCTACTTATTGAATATAGTTCTTGAAGCTCTAGGCAGTGCAATCAGACAACAAAAGGAGATCAAGGGGATAGAGATCGGAAAAGAAGAGGTCAAAATATCACTATTTGCAGATGATATGATAGTATATTTAAGTGATCCCACTAGTTCCACCAGAGAACTACTAAAGCTGATAAACAACTTCAGCAAAGTGGCTGGGTATAAAATTAACTCAAATAAATCAGTTGCCTTCCTCTATACAAAAGAGAAACAAGCTGAGAAAGAAATTAGGGAAACGACACCGATCATAATAGACCCAGATAATATAAAGTACCTCGGTGTGACTTTACCCAAGCAAGTAAAAGATCTGTACATTAAGAACTTCAAGACACCGAGGAAAGAAATTGAAGAAGACCTCAGAAGATGGAAAGATCTCCCATGCTCATGGATTGGCAGGATTAATGTATTAAAAATGGCCATTTTACCAAAAGCAATCTACAGATTCAATGCAATCCCCATCAAAATACCAATCCAATTCTTCAAAGAGTTAGACAGAACAATTTGCAAATTCATCTGGAATAACAAAAAAACCCAGGATAGCTAAAGCTATCCTCAACAATAAAAGGATTTCAGGGGGAAATCATTATCCCTGAACTCAAGCAGTATTACAGAACAATAGTGACAAAAACTGCATGGCATTGGTACAGAGACAGACAGATAGACCAATGGAATGGAATTGAAGACCCAGAAATGAACCCACACCCCTATGGTCACTTGATTTTTGACAAAGGGGCCAAAACCATCAAATGAAAAAATGATAGCATTTTCAGCAAATGGTGCTGGTTCAACTGGAGGTCAACATTTAGAAGAATGCAGATCGATCCATGCTTATCACCCTGTACAAAGCTTAAGTCCAAGTGGATCAAGGACCTCCACATCAAACCAGACACACTCAAACTAATAGAAAAAAAAAAAACTAGGGAAGCATCTGAAACACATGGGCACTGGAAAAAATTTCCTGAACAAAACACCCATGGCTTACGCTCTAAGATCAAGAATCGACAAATGGGATCTCATAAAACTGCAAAGCTTCTGTAAGGAAAAGGACACTGTGGTTAGGAGAAAATGGCAACCAACTTATTGGGAAAAGATCTTTACCAATCCTACAACAGATAGAGGCCTTATATCCAAAATATACAAAGAACTCAAGAAGTTAGACCGCAGGGAAACAAATAACCCTATTAAAAATGGGGTTCAGAGCTAAACAAAGAATTCACAGCTGAGGAATGCCGAATGGCTGAGAAACACCTAAAGAAATGTTCAACATCTTTAGTCCTAAGGGAAATGCAAATCAAAACAACCCTGAGATTTCACCTCACACCAGTGAGAATGGCTAAGATCAAAAACTCAGGTGACAGCAGATGCTGGCGAGGATGTGGAGAAAGAGGAACACTCCTCCATTGTTGGTGTGATTGCAGACTGGTAAAACCATTCTGGAAATCAGTCTGGAGGTTCCTCAGAAAATTGGACATTGAACTGCCTGAGGATCCAGCTATAAATCTCTTGGGCATATACCCAAAATATGCCTCAAAATATAAAAGAGACACGTGCTCCACTATGTTCATCGCATCCTTATTTATAATAGCCAGAAACTGGAAAGAACCCAGATGCCCTTCAACAGAGGAATGGATACAGAAAATGTGGTAAATCTACACAATGGAATATTACTCAGCTATCAAAAACAATGAGTTTATGAAATTCATAGGCAAATGGTTGGAACTGGAAAATATCATCCTGAGTGAGGTAACCCAATCACAGAAAGACATACATGGTATGCACTCATTGATAAGTGGCTATTAGCTCAAATGCTTGAGTTACCCTAGATCCCTAGAACAAACGAAACTCAAGACGGATGATCAAAATGTGAATGCTTCACTCCTTCTTTAAATGAGGAAGAAGAACACCCTTGGCAGGGAAGGGAGAGGCAAAGATTTAAACAGAGACTGAAGGAACACCCATTCAGAGCCTGCCCCACATGTGGCCCATACATATACAGCCACCCAATTAGACAAGATGGATGAAGCAAAGAACCGACAGGACCCGGATGAAGATCTCTCCTGAGAGACACAGCCAGAATACAGCAAATACAGAGTCAAATGCCAGCAATGAAGCACTGAACTGAGAATAGGACCCCCGTTGAAGGAATCAGAGAAAGAACTGGAAGAGCTTGAAGGGGCTCGAGACCCCATATGTACAACAATGCCAAGCAACCAGAGGTTCCAGGGACTAAGCCACACCTAAATACTATACATGGACTGACCCTGGACTCTGACCTCATAGGTAGCAATAAATATCCTAGTAAGAGCACCAGTGGAAGGGGAAACCCTGGGTCCTGCTAAGACTGAACCCCCAGTGAACTAGACTGTAGTGGGGGAGGGCGGCAATGGGGGGAGGTTTGGGAGGGGAACACCCATAAGAAAGGGGAGGGGGGAGGGGGATGTTTGCCTTGAAACCGGGAAAGGGAATAACACTCGAAATGTATATAAGAAATACTCAAGTTAATAAAAAAAAAGTTGTTTGGGTTATTATCTACATCTAATCCTTGTTGAGGGAGTATGAGAGGATTCCGGTTAATCCAAACACGGTAAGAGTTATTTTGAATATTATTAATTTCTGTGCATCTGTTAATCCAGATAAGGTAAGAATTATTTGAATATTATTCATCTCTGAGTCTGGTTGTCGAAGCTTGATATGGCCTGGTGTAGCAGATATTGCAGATCACCAGATTATTAATCACATCAATCCCCAGCTTTCCAGGTTTTTGTCCTTTTCATGGAGTCAATTGCCCTGCGTGCTCCTGGATTCCATGAAGACATGTAGGTAAAAGGGCTTTTGTGCTACCAAACATGGATGTAGGTACAAATATGTATTGAGTGCATGTGTATATGTGAACATATGTTTAGAAGCCAGAGAGCAACTTTAAAATTGCCTTTCGTCAAGAGAAAACCACTTATTGTTTTTTTTAGTTTTTTTTTTTTTCAGACAGACTTAAGAACTGGCTTGGTGTTCAACTAGACTATCTGGCACGTGACCCACAGGAATATGCCTAGCTCTTCCTCCTCAGTACATGAGTCACAGGCATGTACTTGAACACCCATTTTGTTGTTTTAATATAGGTTCTGTGTTTGAACTGGGGTCCTAATGCTTGCTCAACAAGTATTTTACAGAACAAATGTAATTCTCTCCCCAGCCCTGCTTTTATTTATTTATGTAACATTGCTGATGGTCTGCAAAAGGAGATAAAGTTATCTAGGGAAATATAACAAGGTGGTAATTAAGATATATTTCCATGTTTGTTCATGTTTGCAGAAGCTGCGTCAGGTGATTGATGTTGGATTGGAGGTTGGAGTAGTGTGTTCTGCAAGCAAATCTGAGGTCTGCAGAACCTATAATCTCAGGTGGGAGTACTTATTGTATTCTTAAGATTGAGAACTGTAGAGTGTGCCAGTGACCTGGAAATATATAAATCATAGGGCTTCTGTTAAGTAGTCCTGAGGATGGGTTCTTTCTTTGGAAAGTCCACATTCCCATCTGAGACCTGCTGAAATTAGATGAGTCCACACATATTGAACTAGGATACCCTGGTTTACTCTGAGCCTCTGACTTCAGTGGTAAAGACATCTAAAATGCAAAACATGTGCTCATGTGCACAAAACATCTGGGCACTAACTTTCTAGGGGGATTTCCATGGATATTAATTCTTGTCTCCTTAGAAATCATATGATTTGATTCTTAGTAGTGGATAGGTTATTAGTGGTGCCATTTTCTGCCTCGCTACTATGTACAAGAGTTCCAATCTTAGCTTCTATAGGCACCTCCCATTGCATATATCCAAGGATCCCCCTTGCAAGGTGGGCTGAGTGGTTGCCACTTGATAGTGGATTCCTGCCTACCACTGACATGCTGAATTGTGTATTTTCCTTCAGAATCTATGTGAAGTGTACAGATGCTTGGCTGACTGCTTGCCATTGACTTGTAGTTGTCCAAGAACTTGTCTGTTACTACCTCCCAGTTTACTCTGCTCTTACTAGGATATTTGAATCTTTTAATATTGATTGTGGCTTTTCAGCATGTGTGGGAATGAATTTCTGTGAAAGGTATTTAATTTTTTCTTATGTATATAGATTTGTGTTGTGGTGTGTGTGTGTGTGTGTGTGTGTGTGCGTTTGCATGAGTGTGAAGGTATGTCTTCCATGTGTGATAGTAAACATATTCATGTTCATTCATTCATTAGGGTAGACATTGTGTGAGTTCCTGGATTCCTTTGTAACTTATTCATTGAGGCAAGGTCTTAAAATGAAACTCAGAGCTGCTGGAAAACCAGAAGTCAATAAAGCCAGTTTGTTCCTGGGGGACAATGCTGTCTGAATAACAGGTAGGTTGCCATGCCCATTCAGTCTTTCTCTTGGTACAGGAATTTTGATCTCCAATCTACAAACTTGTGCCACATGTACCATATTCAGTAATCCACAAATCAGCTCATGAAAGAGGTTTTTCTGGCGAGGGGGAAGGCCTAGAGGGGATGCTACCTTGTGAGGGTAGACAAGGTGAGTGATAGCTGGGGTGATTATGGCTTTATTTTTTGGGTCCATGGTAACTGTGGCATCTAAATGGAAACATACCCCTCATAGGGGATGCTCATTTGGAGCTTGGTGTTGAGAGCACAGAGTGAACAAATGTTCTGAAGACAGAGTGAAAATGTGCCTGTGACCTTAACATTTACTCAATGATCCATAAACTTCAACAGTAAAGCAATTAATCACAATGCTGTCAGGTAAAACAGAAAGAACATCTTAGGATTCTCTTGGAACAAACTGCACACAATGCCTATTTCAAATCCAAACGTCCTGGACTTCAATGGGTGATGCAATTTTTGTTTGCTCTCAGTGATACAACAAGGTGTCAGGGAAGGATCTGACCTGCTGAGATGAAATTGACTAATTTCTTCTGGGTTTGTAGCATGGTCTTCCGTGCATGATCACAACACTTGTCTCACAGTTGAACCTTTGTCAGAGATTCAAAGGTAAGACAGTAAAATAATGTTAGAATAGGACAGCAGAGTCGGGAACTCAGCCTTGCATTGAATGGCAGGCTTGGTAGTGTAATAATGACTCTTTAATCATTCCTTCCTTTAATTTTTCCCTTCTTTCTTCTGTCCTTTTTTTCCTACTTTCCTTTCTTAATTCTGAGTATGTTCTGTGTGTCATGCACATTCTTGTTTGTATGTCATACTTGCATATGAATATTTATGTACATAAGCATGTGGAATTTCAAAACTGATACCAGATACTTTAATTGATTACTGTGTACATAATTTTCTGAAGTGGGCTCGCTGAACCCATAGTTCAACAATTTTATGTACCTAAGCTAAACCTCTTTCCTTGAGACCCATGGTACAAGGACCTTCAGACTGCCACTGTAAAGGTGAGCTGCTATACCCACTCAGCTTATTTATTTGTTTTGTGGAATCTGCTCTATAGAATTCCATCCTCAATCTTTGAGGTAAGCACATGATTCTTTGAAGCCATCTCCTCTGCAACACCTCCTGGATTTGTAAATAATATATTGAATACTGAATTGATTTCTAAATGGCACCTTCCATGTAGCCCAAAATACCTACAAATGTGTCCCAAAACAAAATTATGGGCTTACTTAAAGGACTATGAAAGAAAACATAAAGAAAAAAGAAAACAAAATGAAACAATAATAAATCGTCTATTTAATGTTTCACAAAGTGATGCCAATAATTTGTTAAGATAACCAAAGGCACATGTTTTATTTTTGACCCACCCCCTCAATTAAATCCCCACAGACTGCAGGATTTTGTTTTGAATTTACAGTATGATAATTTATTAAAAGATTTCTTAAATAGTATTTTTGTAAATTGTCATACTCAATTTTGGCATATATATATTGTTATAGTAGAAGTATGCCCCCAAGACCTCACCATATATTTAAAATACCAGAAGGTCCATCTCATACACCTAACCTTCCAGCAGTCATAGTATTGGAGACAAGGGTAATTTTGAGATTTGTTTAATGTGACCAAGCTTCTTCTATATTCATTTTTTACATGCACATAATGGATACTGACTGCTTTCGCACCCTGTGAACCCCCATCTGGCTAATGTTGAGCACCCTCCCTATAAGTCCTTTTCCTTCATCCATGTGTTATGGTATTTCTTGTTTTGTGACCCAAAGAGACTAGGAAGTATTCTATGTTACCAGGGTTTGGAACTATTTACTGGGGCCTGTTGATGTCACTAGGGCATACCTAAGAAAAATGAAAACTGTCTTTCTTATAGTATTTATGCAGTAGCCCCAGTGCAAAAGGTATAGGTGGAGATTCATGTCGCCTTGTTCTTTGTAGCTTAGAAAACGAAAAAGATTTTCTTGCCATATTTATTTAATAATTTATTTATGTATTTATGTATTTATGTATTATGTGTGTGTGTGTGTGTGTGTGTGTGAATGTATGTGTATGTGTGTGTGATACATGTGGAGGTGGCAGGAGAATTATCGGGAGTTAGTTTGTTTTTCCCACACTTTATGTCCTAGGGATTGAAAACTGGTTGCCAGATTTGGAGTTAGGCATCTTTACCTAATAAGCATTTCAGCAGCTCTTAAAAAGAACAATTTTATACTATTGTGTGTAGACTCATTGAAGAAATGTCCACAACTTCCATGGCTTTCAGGTGATTTGAGAGACACATTGACTAGGAAAGACTTTGGAAATCTTTCTTACCCATCCACATAACCATGCATACATATATACATATGTATATACACAACAATGTATATACATAGAAAATTAAATAAATAAATGAATAGATAAAAATTAGAAACAAAACAAAACCAAGAAAATCTCTATCCTCATATAAGAGAGGCTCACTATTGTTAATATCTCTCAACATCAATGGTCTAACTCCCCAATAAAAAGACATAGATCAACAAACTGGATACACAATGAGGACCCTGCATTCTGCTGCCTACAGGAAACACACCTCAGAGACAAAGACAGACACTACCTCAGAGTGAAAGCCTGGAAAACAACTTTCCAAGCAAATAGTCGGAAGAAGCAAGATGGAGCGGCCATTGTAATATCAAATAACATCAATTTTCAACTAAAAGTCATCAAAAAAGATAAGGAAGGACACTTCATATTCATCAAAGGAAAAATCCACCAAGATGAACTCTCAATCCTAAATATCTATGCCCCAAATACAAGGGCACCTACATATGTAAAAGAAACCTTACTAAAGCTCAAAACAAACATTGAACCTCACACAATAATAGTAGGAGATTGCAACACCCCACTCTCATCAATGGACAGATCATGGAAACAGAAATTAAACAGAAACGTAGACAGACTAAGAGAAGTCATGAACCAAATGGACTTAACAGATATTTATAGAACATTCTATCCTAAAGCAAAAGGATAAACATTCTTCTCAGCTCCTCATGGTACTTTCTCCAAAATTGACCATATAATTGGTCAAAAAACGAGCCTCAACAGGTACAGAAAGATACAAATAATCCCATGTGTGCTATCAGACCACCATGGCCAAAATTGGTCTTCAATAACAATAAGGGAAGAACGCCCACATATACGTGGAAGTTGAACAATGCTCTACTCAGCGACAACCTGGTCAAGGAAGAAATAAAGAAAGAGATTAAAGACTTATTAGAACTTAATGAAAATGAAGGTACAACATACCCAAACTTATGGGACACAATGAAAGCTGTGCTAAGAGGAAAAGTCATAGCTCTGAGTGCCTGCAGAAAGAAACAGGAGAGAGTATATGTAACTAGGATGACAGCACACCTAAAAGCTCTAGAACAAAAAGAAGCAAATACAACCAGGAGGAGTAGAAGGCAGGAAATAATCAAACTCAGAGCTGAAATCAACCAAGTAGAAACAAAAAGGATCATAGAAAGAATCAACAGAACCAAAAGTTGGTTCTTTGAGAAAATCAACAAGATAGATAAACCCTTAGCCAGACTAACGAAAGAGCACAGGAGTGTGCCAAATTAACAAAATCAGAAATGAAAAGGGAGACATGAACTTCAAGTAGTTAGACATGTCTAACTACAGAATCAGAGGAAATTCAAAAAATCATCAGATCTTACTACAAAAGCCTACATTCAACAAAACTTGAAAATCTGCAGGTAATAGACAATTTCCTAGACAGATACAAGTTACCGAAGTTAAATCAGGAACAGATAAACCAGTTAAACATCCCCATAACTCCTAAGGAAATAGAAGCAGTCCTTAAAGGTCTCCCAACCAAAAGGAGCCCAGGTCCAGACGGGTTTAGTGCAGAATTCTATCAGACATTCATAGAAATCCTCACACCAATACTATCCTAACTAATACACAAAATTGAAACAGATGGATCACTACCGAATTCCTTCTATGAAGCCACAATTACTCTTATACCTGAACCAACAAAGACCAAACAAAGAAAGAGAACTTCAGACCAATTTCCCTTATGAATATCAATACTCAATAAAACTGTGGCAAACCGAATCCAAGAGCACATCAAAACAATCATCCACCATGATCAAGTAGGCTTCATCCCAGGCATGCCGGGATGGTTTAATATACGGAAAACCGTCAATGTGATCCATTATATAAACAAACTGAAAGAAGAAAACCACATGATCATTTCACTAGATGCTGAGAAAGCATTTGACAAAATTCAACAACCCTTCATGATAAAAGTCCTGGAAAGAATAGGAATTTAAGGCCCATACCTAAACATAGTAAAAGCATATAGAGCAAACCAGTTGTTAACATTAAACTAAATGGAGATAAACTTGAAGCAATCCCACTAAAATCAAGGACTAGACAAGGCTGCCCACTCTCTCCCTACTTATTCAATAATGTTCTTGAAATTCTAGCCAGAGCAATCAGACAACAAAAGGATATCAAGGGGTTACAGATTGGTAAAGAAGAGGTCAAAATATCACTATTTGCAGAAGATATGATAGTATATTTAAGTGATCCCTAAAGTTCCACCAGAGAACGATTAAAGCTGATAAACAACTTCAGCAAAGTGGCTGGGGATAAAATTAACTGAAACAAATTAATAGGCTTCCTCTACACAAAAGAGAAACAAGCCGAGAAAGAAATTAGGGAAATGACACCCTTCATAATATCCCCCAAAAATGTAAAGTACCTTGGAATGACTTTAACCAAGCAAGTAAAACATCTATCTGTGCAATAAGAACTTCAAGCCTCTGAAGAAAGAAATTGAAGAAGACCTCAGAAGATGGAAAGATCTCCCATGCTCATGGATTGGCAGGATTAATATAGTAAAAATGGCCATTTTACAAAAACTGATCTACAGATTCAATGCAATCCCCAAGAAAATACCAATCCAATTCTTCAAAGAGTTAGATAGAAAAATTTGCAAAATTCATCTGGAATAACAAAAAACCCAGGATAGCTAAAACTATCCTCAACAATAAAAGGACTTCAGGGGGAATCACTATCCCTGAACTCAAGCAGTATTACAGAACAATAGTGACAAAAACTGCATGGTATTGGTACAGAGACAGACAGATAGACCAATGGAATGGAATTGAAGACCCAGAAATGAACCCACACACCTATGGTCACTTGATTTTTGATAAAGGAGCCAAAACCACCCAATGGAAAAAAAGATAGCATTTTCAGGAAATGGTGCTGGTTCAACTAAAGGTCAACATGTAGAAGAATGCAGATCGATCCAAGCTTATCACCCTGTACAAAGCTTATGTCCAAGTGGATCAGGAACCTCCACATCAAACAAGGTACACGCAAACTAATATAAGAAAAACTGGGGAAGCATCTCGAACACATGGGCACTGGAAAAAAATTCCCTGAACAAAACAGCAATAGCTTATGCTGAAGATCAAGAATCAACAAATGGGATCTCATAAAACTGCAAAGCTTCTGTAAGGAAAAGGACACTGTGGTTAGGACAAAATGGCAACCAACAGATTGGGAAAAAATCTTTACCAAGCCTACAACAGGTAGAGGGCTTCTATGCAAAATATACAAAGAACTCAAAAAGTAATACCGCAGGGAGACAAATAACCCTATTAAAAATGGGGTTCAGAACTTAAGAAAGAATTCACAGATGAGGAATGCCGAATGGCTGAGAAACACCTAAAGAAATGTTCAACATCTTTAGTCATAAGGGAAATGCAAATCAAAACAACCCTGAGATTTCACCTCACAGCAGTGAGAATGGCTAAGATCAAAAACTCAGGTGACAATAAATGCTGGGGAGGATATGGAGAAAGAGGAACACTCCTCTGTTGTTGGTGGGATTGCATACTTGTACAACCATTCTGGAAATCAGTCTTGAGGTTCCTCAGAAAACTGGATATTGAACTACCTGAGGACCCATCTATACCTCTCTTGGGCATATACCCAAAAGATGCCCCAACATATAAAGGTTTAGCTCTCCCTCCCACGGGATTTGGGTGCAGAGAACTGTTTATCCGGTTTGTTTCCTTCAGGGTCCGGCGGTGTCTCTGGCAGGGGTCCTGCCGCTCCTGGGCCCTCCCCCACGGGAGCCCAGAGGCCTTATACAGTTTCCTCTTGGGCCAGGGATGTGGGCAGGGGTGAGCAGTGTTGGTGGTCTCTTCCGCTCTGCAGCCTCAGGAGTGCCCACCTGACCAGGCGGTTGGGTCTCTCTCTCACAGGGTCTGGGAGCAGAGAGCTGCTGCGGGCCGGGATCCGAGGGTGTGGGACTTCCGGTAAACACAGAACGTGCCCGGTCCTAGAGGAATTCTGCTTCCGTGTGTCCCAAGCTCACCAGGCAGCTTTCTTGCAGCAGAAAAGTTGGTCTTACCTGTGGTCCGGAGGCTCAAGTTCGCTCGTGGGGTGCTGCCCACGGGCTCTCTGCAGCGGCAGCAACCAGGAAGACCTGTGCCGCCCCTTCCGCCCAACATATAAAAAAGACACGTGCTCCACTATGTTCATAACAGCCTT
This sequence comes from Rattus norvegicus, assembly GCF_021556685.1. NCBI lineage: Eukaryota > Metazoa > Chordata > Mammalia > Rodentia > Muridae > Rattus > Rattus norvegicus. The sequence goes on along the minus strand of NC_141535.1, from coordinate 4,048,655 downwards.
ATTCATAATAGCCCGAAGCTGGATAGAACCAAGATGCCCTTCAACAGAGGAATGGATACAGAAAATATGGTACATCTACACAATGGAATATTACTCAGCTATCAAAAACAATGACTTCATGAAATTCATAGGCAAATGGTTGGAACTGGAATATATCATCCTGAGTGAGGTAATCTGATCACAGAAAAACACACATGGTATACACTCATTGATAAGTGGGTATTATCCCAAATACTTGAATTACCCTAGATGCACAGAACACATGAAACTCAAGACAGATGATCAAAATGTATTCACATTCACTCTTTCTTTAAAAGGGGAACAAGAATACCCTTTGCAGGGAATAGAGAGGCAAAGATTAAACCAGAGACAGAAGGAACACCCATTCAGATCCTGCCCCACATGTGGCCCATACATATATAGCCACCCAATTAGACAAGATGGATGAAGCAAAGAAGTGCAGGCCGACAGGAACCGGATGTAGATCTCTCCTGAGAGACAAAGCCAGAATACAGCAAATACAGAGTCGAATGCCAGCAGTGAAGCACTGATCTGAGAACAGGACCCCCATTGAAGGAATCAGAGAAAGAAGTAGAAGAGCTTGAAGGGGCTGGAAGTCCCGCATGAACAACAATGCCAAGCAACCAGAGCTTCCAGGGAGTAAGCCACTACCTGAAGACTATACATGGACTGACCCTGGACTCTGACCTCATAGGTAGCAATGAATATCCTTGTAAGATCACCAGTGGGATGGGATGCCCTTGGTCCTGCTAAGACTGACCCCAGTGAACGTGATTGTTGTGGGTTGGGCGGCAATGGGGGAGGGTGGGGAGGGGAACACCCATAAAGAAGGGGAGAGGGAGGGATTAGAGGGATGTTGGCCCAGAAACCGAGAAAGGCATTATTATTGGAAATGTAAATAAGAAATACTCAAGTTAATAAAAGAAAAGAAAAACAGAACAAAAAGAGGAGAGGCTAAATGAAAAGATACAGGTCCTTGAAGTTGAAAGAGCACAACTGATTCCCTAAACAACTTGGACTTCATTTTTCTGGTTGATTCTGGGCTTTATGTTTGTCCCCAACCATTATGACAAAGGTTTCTGTCTTACTTTTTTACTACTACTCTATTTGTGAAACTCAGATTTAATATTTGAAGGCTCCATTTCACCTACATATTAAACTTACAGAGCAATGGAGATATATTTGAGTCAGAAAGGGAAAGTGGATGTGGTAACCTACTAAGTTGCTGAACAAAACACGAATGATATGGCTAAGAATTGAGCGACTTTGATAATTTTGTGGGGTTCCCAAAATAATAGCAGCTGCTTTTCTATCTCTTATTGAAGCACATTATTAAAGTTATGGGCTTTTACTGTCTTAATTTTAATGTCTTTTTTTAAGCCTTCAGAGAGAAATGCCAATTAATTTTTGAAGAACGCATAGTGTTGGACACACATGTCCCAGGACTCTGGGAATAGAGACAGGAGGACAATAAATGAAACGTCAATCTGAGTGACACAGTGAAATACTCCCAAGAAATCAGGAAACACAACAAAGAACCAAAATTAACTTTGTAGGGAGCATGACTTGAAATTATTGATTTGCAAAGCACCATAAAGCATTGACTCACAATCACTGGTTGTTTGTCTTTCTTCTTTTGTGCTTCTGATACATCCATAATTCCCTGTGAGTGTGTGGAGACTGTTCACATAACTTTTTGAGAAAGGTCTCTCCCTGAAAGCAATCTTCAGGGATGACCATGTCTCTATCTCAAATTGGTTGGGATTGCATGTAAGTACATGACTCTGAACCTTCCATTTGCTGTGGGGTTATGGTCTGCACTTGGAGTTACTTATACTTGCTGACCAAGCCATGTACAAGTCCCTCACAATCATTTAAAATTTTTTTTATATTATGTATATCACTGAGTGCTTTTGTCCTAAGAGGCTAGATGATGGCATCAGATCTTCTGGAGCTGGGGTTAAATGGGGATGTGAGCTGACATACATGTTGGCCTGAAACCAAACTAATTTTCTCTTGAAGAGCAACAATTGTTCTTTATTATTTAGCCATTCCTCTAGCCCCAATATCTTAGTTTTGAGTGTTAGAGGAGCACAGGAATGTACTCTGATATTAGACATCAGAGAGATAGAAAAAGGGGTGTGGGGGAGAACTGAGTCCTTTTTGGCCATGTATAAGTGATGGCATGAAAGTGTTCCTGTTAATATAACAGAACCAGCATGGCAGGGGCCTGCATGAGGATTGATTTGTAAGTTTTGTATGTAGAACAGTGTAGATGTACCCTTTTCGAACTTCCTCCTTGGAGGAATTTCCTTTCTATCAAGGGTACTGACTCCATGATAATCAGAGACAGCCTGAGTCAAGCAAGCAAGATGTGGCTAATGTGTCAACAAACTCTAGACTTTTATAGACATATGGAACTCCCAGAAGCACAAACCTTGTTGAGAAATCCTTCGAATAATTAGGAGAGCTAATATAGTTTATTTAGGATGTTTTCTAGCAGCTATGCAAAGAAAGTTTTATGAAGAGTGAACACACACACTTTTAGAATGTTTTCTAGCTTTCTAATTTTGATCAGAAAATCCAACAATTATTTTTAGAGTTTTTATAATAGGATTTCTGACTTGGGAAGGAAAATCCAATAATTTTTATAGAAACTTTTCTAACTTTGGTCAGAAAATACTTGATCTATACAGATAGCTATTACAAACAGACAGTAGAGTCTCAACCAGAGAGTTCTGTCTCAAGAGAGAGCTGTCTTTACCGCAAAGTTATGTGGAACAGACTATCAAGGCTATGTATAGAAAGCAGAGTAGGGAGCCATCTTGAGCAGAACATAGGCCCTCAGCTACATGATTTGATTTAAAGTCATTTGTTTTGGAACTCACAAATAACCCTTCTCTTAGAAACCTGGATCTAACCAAGGTGAGTCCTTGACACCATGGCATGGTTAAGGATACAGAGAGATGATGGATGTGGGCTTCAGGCAGGTGGCAGGAAACCTTTGTCTTTGTATTTATGTTTCAGATTTTAGAGACTCTCATCTACTCCAAGTAGGGAGTAGGGACAAGGGAGTAAGGACTAGGGAGTAAGGTGTAGGGAAGAGTACATGTAAGAATCAAACAAAGCTAGTTGTAGGAACTGTTCAGAAAAGGTATAAACACATTGCCATAAGGTGAGACATGAATCCATCTGAAATGTAAGATGAAGGGGAAGAAGCAATTTGGAAAATAGATGAAGAATGTTAGAAAGAAACCAAAGAAAGCACATATCTGTAGTGCTGAGCTTGGCAGAGGATGGCATGTGATGTGTCTCTTTCACTGTCCAATACAACAATCTGCAATTCTGATGCCTAGGTAATTCTCAAAGAATTTATTCTGTTTCCCTGTGTCTTGCACATTTATGTGCCTGGCATAGATTTTGACCTACATTGTTATAGTCTTTGTCACTCCCAGAAAGACAAAATGTGACTAAATTTACCCAACATTACCCTGAGTGTTTCTGTGCCTGGTGGTTGGGTGAGGAGACAAGAGAGAAGTTCTGCACTTACCTGTCTTTAAGTTACCCATAAATTCAATTTAATTTTTTTTTATTGTCAGATATCTGAAAAGTCCTAGTTTATTTTCCTGTATAGGAATCCCTAAACATTTTAAAGCACTACTTCCTCAATATATCTGTTTATGGAATATTATTGAGGACACAGTCACAAGGCATGAAGATCAGGGTACACCATTTATGTTTGGTTCAGAAAAATTGTCCTCTTCCTTTATGGGAGGCCCACTTATTGACCCAGAACTCACAATCTTGGCTATCGGTTATCCAGAGAGCCCCAGGGATCTTCCTATCTCTGTTTCCCAATGCTGGGATTGGAAGTGTGTACAATCATGATTGATATCTTTCTGTGGTTTATGGGGCTTATGCTTGAATAGCAAGTACTTTAGTGAATGAATTGAATCCTAAGCAAAGTAACAGCTTTCTAACTGTACTATGTTAAGTAAAGATAGTTGATAACAACAAAACCTTTCATAATGATTATGAACAATAATTTTCTATTTTTCACCAAATTACTCTAAGAGAACAGATTTTAAGTGCTCTATGGACACAAGCATTTACATATTTGGTAAGTATGAGAGAGTTATGGTAATTTGATAATCAACATATATCTAAATCAGGTACATTACTTGCCTTGAATACTAGTTTTACCTACTCTGGATGATAGGAGTCCTGGACGTCTGAGTGCTAGTTTATTGCTCTATCATTAACGGCTCATGCTCTAAGATCAAGAATCGAAAAATGAGAATCTTAAAAAGCTACAAAGCTTCTGCAAGGAATAGGACACTGTTGTTAGGACAAAATGGCAACCAGTATTTTGGAAAAATATCTTTATCAATCCTATATCTGATAGAGGGCTTATATTGAAATATACAAAGAACACACTCAAACTGCAAGGAGACAAATAACCCTATTAAAAATGGGGATCAGAGCTTAACAAAGAATTCTCAGCTGAGGACTATTGAATTAAAGAGATGTTCAACACCTTTAGTCATAAGGGAAATGCAAATCAAAACAACACTGAGATTCTACCTCACACCAGTCAGAATGACTAAGATCAAAAATTCCGGTGACAGCAGATGCTGGTGAGGGTGTGGATAAAGAACACTCCTCCATCGTTGATGGGATTGTAGACTGGTACAACCATTCTGGAAATCAGTCTGGAGGTTCCCCAGAAAATTGGACTTTGCAGTACCTGAGGACCCAGCTATACCTCTCTTGGGCTTAAACCTAAAAGATGCTCTAACATACAACAAAGACACATGCTCCACTATGTTCAGAGCAGCCTTATTTATAATATCAAAAAGCAGGAAAGATCCCAGATGCCCTTCAACAGAGGAATGGATACAGAAAATGTGGTACGTCTACACAATGGAATACTACTCAGCTGTCAAAAACAATGACTTCAAGAAATTCATAGGTAAATGGATGGAACTAGAAAATAACAACCTGAGTGAGGTAATCGGATCACAGAAAGTCACACATGGTATTCACTAATTGATATGTGGATATTAGCCGAAATGCTAGGATTACCCAAGATGCACAGATCACATAAAACTTGAGTTGAGGATGACCAAATTGCAGATGCTTCACTCCTTCTTTAAAAGGGGAACAAGAATAAACTTAGGAGGGAATAGGGAGACAAAGTATAGAACAGAGATTGAACGAACGCCCATTCAGAGTCTGCCCCACATGTGGCCCATAGATATACAGTCACCAAATTAGATAAGACGGATGAAGCAAAGAAGGGCTTGTTGACAGGAAGCGGATGTAGATCTCTCCTGAGAGACACAGCCAGAATATGACAAATACAGAAGTGAATGCCAGCAGCAAACCACTAACCTGAGAATGGCACCCCCTTTGAAGGAATCAAAGAAAGGACAGAAAGAGCTGAAGGGACTTGAGACCCCATTTGAACAACAATGCCAACCAACTAGAGCTTCCAGGGACTAAGCCACTCCCCCAAGACTATACATGGTCTGAGCCTAGGCTCCAAATTCATACGTAGCAATGAATAGCCTAGTAGGGGCACTAGTGGAAGGGTAAGTCCTTGGTACTGCCAAGGCTGGACCCCCAGTGAATGGGATTGTTGGGGGGAGGGCAGTAATGGGGGTAGAGTTGGGAGGGGAACACCCATATCGAAAGGGAGGGGAAAGGGTTAGGGGGATGTTGGCCTGGATACTGCGAAAGGGAATAAAATTTGAAATGTAAATAAGAAATGTCCAATTTAATAAAGATGGAAAACAATTCAAGGGATGTTTTGTGTGTTTGTAATTTCCACAATGGAGAAATGAAGTCCAGTTGATCCTTGTGGTTGATGTCCACCCATCTGCTTGTCAAGTCTTATGCCAATAAGACACCATGTCTCTATTACCTTGAAAAGGAAGGAAGAAAGAAAGAAAGGAAGGAAGGAAGGAAGGAAGGAAGGAAAACAGGAAGGAAGGAAAGAAAGAAAGGTGGGTGATCTCTGAGGAAAAACAATCCTTTGCATACACATGCACAAACACACACACACACACACACACACACACACACACAAACACAAGTGTGCAAATACATACATGTTATATGGTACCGGGTAAGGGCTTTTTAAGAATCTTAGAAGACCTATAAGAGCCCTGTGGGTGGAGCTCCTCATTCTATTATTTTTAAAAACATTTTCCGAGTATATGCTATCTGCATATATGACTGTATACTGTCTGCATGCTTGGTGCCCATAGAAAAGAAGACACAGGTTCAATGTGCCACTTTAGTTACAAATGTTTTAATCTTTCTTTTGTATGGGAGTTGAGAATTGAACTCGTGTCTTTTGGGAGATCAACCAATGTTCTTAACCACTGAGCCATCTCTTGACCCTTCTTTATTTTTTTTTATTCTAATCTCCTTATAGTAACTTCTTTGTATAATCTCCATGGTGACTTGCTTTGCTTTCTGAAAGGGGTACCAGAGAGAGGGAAAGCCTTTCAGATGGACCCGTGATTAGTTTCATCATGGGTACCTCCAAGGTAAAAGAGGTGATGATGATAGAAGATTTAGGAAGTTAGACAAAAGTGTCTGATCATCTGACATAAAACTAATCAAAACAAAACAAACAAAAAAGAAACCCACCTCCCAATCATACTATTTTTCTGAACCTAAAACAACTTATAAGAGTCATAAATTCTGAGGCTGAGAGTTAGAGGGAGACAACTACACAAGAAAAAAACAAAAAACAAAAACAAAACAACAACAAAAAAACAAGCTCCACAAGATGATGGCTTTATTGCTCCTGGTAGAAACTAACTAAGCCAATGTCCATTCAGTGAACTCCCATCCTTAGGCTGTCACTTTCCATTTTTTTCTGCAGCTTGGTCTTCTGTCTTTCCTGGATGTTCATTTCTTTGTACATGCAAACAAGTGAGCTTAGAAATCTGTAGGCTTTCTGCTCTAGCTGGAGTGCCACAGAGGATTCACACAGGATCTGCTTTGAGAAATTAAGGAGCAATGTGAACTGTTACAAACTAAATTTACCTAAGAACACTGACATATTAAAAGTTTTGTTTCATTCAATTTTATTTACATTATGTGGTGTGTGTTTGTTTGCGTGTGCGTGTGCGTGTGCGTGTACGTGTGTGTGTGTGTGTGTGTGTATGTGTGTGGGTGTATGTTAGTTTGGGTGTGTTGTCAGGTAAGGGTGACTGTTGAGGTTAGAAAAGAGCATCACATTCCCTGGATCAGGAGTTGTAGTGTTTGCAGGCAATCAGTCATGAGTTCTGCAATCTGTACAGGGCTCTGTATAAAATTTTTACCTCAGAAACATCTCTATAGGCCCACACTCATATTTATTCCTGAAGAAATTCTAGTTATGCAAACCAAACATTATGCATAGTTCTCTTATCTTTTTTTCCTCCATCTTTATTAACTTGGGTATTTTAGTTCTCCTATCTTATAGTCAATCATCTTTGATGCTCACAGCATCTGTGAAATTCCAGGCATGGAAGGGATAAACATGTTTAATTCAGTTTTGATATTTGTTCATTATATTTGCTTTCATGATAAAGCAAAATCCATCAAACTATTTGTATTAATTTCAATGTTCTCATCTTTATTTTCTTAAGAACTCTAAGATTAAAAATTATATTTTATAAATTCTTTGAGAATTTTACACACTTTAATTTGGTCATGTTTGGGATAAAGATATTTTAAAGAGATGTTTGTGCCTCTCATTGTGGCTATCAGACCACTGAGACAATAGGCCTTGAGAAATTGGAATTTTCCCAGGAATTTCATGCCGAGATGGGAGAAAGCTTGGGACAGCCACGTGAAAATTCTACTCTAGGAAAGATTCCACTCTGTCATATGTTTCCAAAGAGACAATGATAGCTCAGTGATAGGCAAAGATATCCTGGACTGAGACTGTATAGAGATGCATCTCTGTGACCTTCTGTTTAACACTTAAGTCCACTTTAGAAGCCTGAATATAGGCCTGGGTAGGTTGTGGGTATTTAATGGGTCTCTTTGTAGCTCTTTCCAGTATGGTTCCCATTTAATCTCCATTTTCTACTTTTCATATTAACTTGGCTGCACAGACTTAACTTTCCTTCAAGTGTGGTTAAAGAAGTACCTTGATTGATTTTCTCTTTCTTTGTCTAAATTGACCAACCAAATTTAGGAGAGTTGTATAAGTCTATGTTAATTAAACCACTTGGGAGACAGACCTAGCTCTCTAAGGAAAAAAATATATATTTCAGCTTTGCAGTTTTGAGCCATCTTTCAGGGAAACTTTATGTGTTTTGCTCTCTCTCTCTCTCTCTCTCTCTCTCTCTCTCTTTCCCTCCCTCCGTGTGTGTGTGTGTGTGTGTGACTCACTCTCTTACACAATTTAAAACAAAATAAATTTTTTTTTAAAACCAACAAGCATCAAAAGAGGTAACGGATCTTCACCCTTTCTCCCACATGGAATACATGGATTATTATTTTAGAGTACATAAATTTTGATTACTATTTATTTCTTTTCTAAAACTCAGGTAATGGGTTTTAGTTTATTTTTTAAGAAAGATTTAAACAATGACTAGACAGAAAAATTGAATATATCCTGAGATCATGATAGCTTAGTTTCCAAGTGGTTAAAGTTTTTGACAAATTTGCAAGAAAAGTTAAGTAGTTATTAAAGCTGAGTTTGTTCTTATGACTTTTATAAAAATCAAATGAATGTTAGAAGAAAGACTTATGGTTTTAAGTAGTGGACTTTTTTTTAATCAACATATTTAATTGCTACCTCAGGAAATTTGGTAACTTACCGTCAAGCAAAGGCTATCTTTAAGTTTTTTTGGTTTTTGTTTTCAAATATCTCTGATTTACCTGGGCCTTCTGTAAAATAAAGGAAGTTCCTGGTTTTATCTTCATCCTTTCCATTTTGGAAAATCAATTTATTTTATCTAACGTAAATATTATCATTTCCATAAAATTCATATTGAGGTTTGTTCTATTGTTCAGTATTTTAATGCTGGCCCCAAGCTCTGGATTACATCAAGGACTAGACAATCATCACATGCTCACATAATTAAGTAATGCTATGTGACCTTTTCTCATAATTTAAAACTATTGGTTGAATAAAAATGCCAACACTCTGTACCTGACCAGAAGATATGTAGATTGGGTGAGATAGGAGAGTTGTATAAGTCTATGTTAATTAAACCAGGAGATCGGGTAGAGAGAGGAGAATACATCATGGAGTAGGAATCCTGAAAATATGGCTTTGAGAGCTGTCCACTTGAAATATGAGTGGCCTAGAGAGAAGATTGTAAGTCATATCATGGGGCTATTGGCCAGGAAGTAAACATAAGTAGCATAGAGTAAATATCTTCCTAGCCCTAATGCTGTCTGAATCTTATAAACATAAAGATTTTTTATCTTTTATCTGAATGATCAAAGTCAGGGTAGAAACCTGTGATTACAATTATTGCAAAATTGTCATGCTTTAGTTAAAAGACATTTCTTTCTTTTAAAACTTTAATACAATATGTATTTATACTTATACCCTTCTATCATTCCATCCCCTTCTTTTTACTGGGTTCACTTTTTGTGATTTATTTTAAATTAGATATGTCTCTGTGCACATATGTAATGTGTTTGTGGGTTCCAATGGAAGTCAGAGTGAGGTTTTGAGTCCTTTAAAACATGAGCTGTAGGCAGTTGTAAGTCATGCATGAGTGCTATAAACAAAACTGGGTCCTCTGGAGGAACAGTATGGACTCTTCATTGCTATTTTCTCCATTAATAAAATAAAATATTTTATACTAATGAACAACAAAATAGCATAAGAAATTTGCTGGTTTACAAAAAGAAGATTGAATTCAAATTACAACTATGAAATAAAGTAACAAACTATGGTTATCTGTTTTAGACTTTGCTAAAATATGAAATTCTTGTATATTGCTTATATTAGGCAAGTTTTTTTGCCACTTGACTTTTATATATCCATTTGATTACTGTATGTAGTCTGAATATTGCCTTGACCCAAGAGCTTGGCCTTGAGTAAATAAATAGTGTTGTTGGCTTTACTCAAATATGGCTCAGGACAACTATGAATCTTAACTTGGCATCCACCTTTTCAAGTACATAACCTTTGTTCCTGGCTTCCATTACATTAGGTAATGCATTTGACATTCAGGGATGATGGTGCCTGACTCAAAGTGTTCACAAACCTATAAAATATTAACGGAATTTTGAAATTTCTGTATCTCTGTCTTGATCTCCCTTTTTCTTTATTTCTGTGTGGGTACTGGTAATGATTATGGGTGTGTGTGTGTTTATATTTCTAAGGTGTCATATCTCTTCTTCCATCTTAAGAATCACTATCTCATAACATCACCATGGTGGACTGTGTCTCTCTGAAACCAGAAGTCAAATAAACTAGTTTTCTCTTATATTTTATCTGTTAGGCATTGTGTCATAGAGGCAGGAAAGCAAAAAAAATAAATCCTTAGCTCACAGACTGGAGTGCTCCTTAAGGCATTTAAACTCAATGTGGTGATTAATATTCTACTATTCTCCAGTTTGGACCATCCTTTAGAAACATATGTGAGTTTCTCTGTTTGTTACTTTGTTGGTTTTTTTTTCATTATGCCTCCGTATTGAAGCATATTTTTAAATCTCTTCATGGGACCGTAGATATACCAGAGTACAGAGCACTTGTGCCACTTTTGCAACCTTGTTATGAACTGTGATCATGCTCTCTTGTTCTAGTAGGTATGGAGAAATTAGTGTGTTCTTCATATTGTGATTTAGAAGGTTGTCCCTTCATTCTTATGTATATGTGTGCATGTGTGTGCATTTGTGTGTGTTTGTTTGTGATGAAATCTTGGGGGTATGTGGGATGAATTTGCGGGAGAGAGAGTCAGTGAGAGTTGTATTGCTCTCAAATTCTGTACTATATTATTTAAAGTATTTTATTACTATTTTTATTTGTATGATATTTTGTCTTAAATGTATGTCTATGTACGATATTTGTTCCTGGTGCCAATGGAGAACAGAATATGGCCTTTGATTCCCTTTAAATTGGCATGATTGACAGTTGTAGCCTATCCCTTGTATGCTAAAAATGGAACTCAGATCCTCTGGAAGAGTAATCAGTGTTCTATTTAGCCATTTCTTCAGTGTCATTCTTTACATTTCTTGAGTTTCTCATTTAAGCTTGAATTTCTCATTTAATTAGGGAAGACTAGCTGGCCACTGTGTACCAAGAAGCTTATCTCTGCCTCCTTATGACTGAGATTAGGTGTGTTTTGTTTTTGTTTTTGTTTCTGTTTTTTTGGGGGGGGGAGCAGAGGTTGTTTATTTGTTTTGAATTAGAAATCTAAGTACTTATCTTCATGATTGAATGCAAACTTATACCTTCTTAACTAATCCATCTTTCCCCCCCGTGGGCTTCTTAATTGTAGCATCTTAACATAAGTACATCCTACCTCAACTGCAGTCATAACCCTGTTTTATTAGTACAGATGTCCTTGACTTTCTGGCTGATATTTTTGGCTCCAGAAGCTCCTTTACCTAGCCTTCTCTGGAATTAGGCTCTCATTTTTTCTCCCTGGATGCACCAATATCTCCGTTCTTAGTATTTTCCTGATCTATATTTCCAATGTGGAAATCAAGGTGTATTGTCTACTTGTGCCAATCTCCTCCAGCTGAAGGATAATATTCATTCATCCATGAAAGTCAGTAAGTAAGAGACACAGTAAATCTTTATCAAATTGTAAAAATCCATTTTGTGTTCATGGATATGAAGAAGAAACCTATTGTGCTGAGAATGAGGTTCTGAAGTATTTATTATAAGAAAGCCATTCATATTTCCCAAAAACTTTTTGTGTTGAGAGTTTGAGGTTTCAATGTGTAGCTGGCATGAAACCTTGAGAGCCTGACGTATTATTCTATGACACGAATGTTTCCTGCTGTTCATGAAGGGCAAAAATTGTTATCATCAATGAGGATTTTCAAAAACATGTTTTAAAAAAATCTCCTTTCTATACATTTGGATATGGATGTATTTGCAAGACTTGTCTATTAAAGGAGAACCCCAGTGTGACAATCTGTGTAACTTCTCTGACCAGCCATCTCTCTTCCATTATATTGGCACTCAAGAAACACAAGTCTTGATGTTTGACTTTGAGTGGTTCTTTCTACCTCGGTTAAGGGAAATATCACTTATAATATGATAGAGATGTTATTTTTTAATGATACACAATAAATCTTTCACATTCATGCACTATTGCTGAAGCATATGTTGTAATCTTTAGCTCAGTGAAGTGTTCATAAGGTGAGGAAACCTAAGGCTGTGTTTATTAGAGGCAATTAGTATAGACCTCAGTTTAACCTGCTTTCACCTTCAGTGTCCCAGCTCTTTCCATTGATGTCAGTTCAATATAAAGTTTTATGGAAAAGTGAACAAGGATTTAATAATAGTCCACTGACTTGGAGAAAAGACTCATCTATGTTCCAATATGTCCAACATAAAGTGATATATTCAACATGCCTGGTTGTGCTGTATGCCTGTTTTAAAAAATGCATGTTCCATTACCTGGCTTCACAGAGCTTTGTTAACATTAAGGTAGAGGCAAAGACAGGGATGATACTTCACAGTTAGTCTCACAAAGCCAAATATCTGCATATTCACATTGAGTGAGAACTATTTCCAATCTGTCCTCCTGAATTCTACTGCTGAGTTCTTATTTTAAATTACTCCACCAGTGTCTTTCTGTTTTGGGGTCCTAACTCCCCTCCTTTGAGCCTTATCCTTCTCTTTTCTCATTCATGGAGATCCCTGAAAGGATGGTACAAATGGTATTCTACATCATTACCGGTGGAACTTTGGTTTCACACAATAATGGCCATTGTGACTAATCCTTATTTCAGAGATCCTACTCCTGTCTGGATCGGAACTGGATGCTCCTGTGTTGTTTAATGGAACATCCTCAGAATCTGGACACTTTCCTCCATAGAGCAATATCCACTATGATGCATCAAACTAAATAGGTTTATTTCAGAAGACACCTCTTGCTTCTTATGGTTCAATGTATCCTCTGGCTTCTGGCTTGAGATGCTGCAGCTCAGAGACATTTGATCTTCTCAAAGATCACTAAAATGGTACATACTACAGTGCCTCGGGCCAAATTAGAGGACGTCATAGATTCCTGCACTCTCTAACATCTTTTCTTACCTGCAGAATCTGCTTACAGAGCTTATAGATCTATGTGACTCCTCAAACTGAGAGACTGGGAACAGACTCCATCTTAGAGAGCCTGACCTAAGTTTGACCCAAAGCCAGTATTTAGTATTACATTCCAAGTTACCATCCCCAAGACAAACAAACAAACAAACAAACAAGCAAACAAACACAAAAAGCTGCTGTCTAATCTCCCATAGAGGCCTCTCTGCAGTCCCAGACACAACCACCACCAAGCCAAAACCTGGAGTAAAGCCAAGCACTCTCCCACTTGGGAGCAGCTGGAGCTCCAATTTGCTCCCCGGCTCAGGGCAAGATGCAGCCCTCAGGCCCAGATCACAAATTCAGCTCTTCAATGACTTCCAGCAGTGCCTGGGTGTATAAAAGCCTATGAAACACATGGACTCAGTCTTTTCCATGCAGGGTGACGCAGGAGTCAGCTCCAGTTGTTCCACACCACTGACTGTGCTTTCCCACCTGCAAGTGGTGTTCTGGGCCTTCCCTATGGCCCAACATCCGCCAGGAGCTAAGTTGGGTAAACTTAGTTAAGCTTCCCATATCTTGCTTCCCTGAGTACTGTGCACTGTGGTGCAGGGGATGAGGATCCACAATCTTACACACCCATGCTTGTAAAGGATCCCAGTTAGTGACTCTGAGTCTGTTCAAATTATGTAACATTGTTTCTGAGATGGTGGAAAGTAGGGATTATACAGCTTCTGAATGAAAAGCCTAATAAGTAGTTCAGGTGTGAAAAGTCTTCTTTATGTGACTTCCTATTTTGTGCATTCTGTTCATTCCCTATCTTCCTCTCATCTTCTCTCCCTCTTCCTCTCTCCACCTGTCCTTTCCTTTCCCATCTGTCCTGTTCCATCCTTATCATCTGATGTATGTATTATAAAAACACATACCAAAAGATGTTAAAAGAAAAGTAAAGAAATTGAGGTTATGGTCTTACAATGAAGAAAATGCTAAGAAGTGAAGTTGATAAGCAAGGTTCATACTGAACATTATGATAAATTCTGTCAATTTGACAGGATCTAGATTCACTTAGAACATAATCCACTGGACATGTCTGTGAGGGGGTTTCTGGACTGCAATAACCACAGTGGTAGGCAGCACTATTCTATAAGAAAGCAGGTAGTGTTATCAATAGAATTCTTTGCATTTTTATTCCTAACTGTGGATATAATGCAACAAGATGCTTCAAGATCTTTCTAACGTGGCTTCAATGTTGATGGTCTGGACCCACAGTTGTAAGCTAAAATAAACCCTTACATTAGCAAGTTGGTATTCTCAGGCATTTTTTTCATGACAAGAACATTAACTACTAATCTAGTGTTTTTGGCTGGTATAAGAAGTCATTGCAAATTTGGCCCCCAGCTTCCCTGCACCTGAAGCTGAGATACACTATCCAAAACAAAAAAGAGCAACAAAACAAAACAAAACAAAACAACAACAACAAAAAACAAACAAAAACAAAGACACTTTTAGGAAACATAAAGTTCAGTAAGTCAGCAGAAGTTCAGAGTTTCCTCTTGGCTATTGTTATGAATAGATATGGCTAAAATTACTTGAGCTTGCCTGTAGCATATGTTGTGTTCTGCTGTGTAGCCACTGTGTGTGGGTGCTGGGGTAATGCTGTGTTGAGTGGTCTTTGTAACCTAAATATCTAAGGGAAAGAGATGATTTGGTTCCTACTGGGCTTGTGTAATGTAAAGAACGAGACGTTGTTGTACCAAGATTGCCAAAAAACCCAAAGAGACCACTAGGAACCAAAACTCCAATGCAAGCCCATAAGAATCATTATTCAAGCATGAGAGCTTGGGCGATGAAACTTTCTGTTGCAAGAGGGTAGGTGAGAGACCCTGAGGTCAAGATAAAGGGGGTATATCAAGAAAAAAAATCCACGACACCGCCGGACCCTGAAGGAAACAGACCGGATAAACAGTTCTCTGCACCCAAATCCCGTGGGAGGGAGAGCTAAACCTTCAGAGAGGCAGACAAGCCTGGGAAACCAGAAGAGACTGCTCCCTGCACACACATCTCGGACGCCAGAGGAAAAAGCCAAAGACCATCTGGAACCCTGGTGCACTGAAGCTCCCGGAAGGGGCGGCACAGGTCTTCCTGGTTGCTGCCGCTGCAGAGAGCCCCTGGGCAGCACCCCACGAGCGAACCTGAGCCTCGGGACCACAGGTAAGACCAAATTTTCTGCTGCAAGAAAGCTGCCTGGTGAGCTTGGGACACACGGAAGCAGAATTTCTCTAGGACCGGGCACGTTCTGTGTTTACCGGAAGTCCCACACCCGCGGATCCCGGCCCGCAGCAGCTCTCTGCTCCCAGACCCGGTGAGAGAGAGACCCAACCGCCTGGTCAGGTGGGCACTCCTGAGGCTGCAGAGCGGAAGAGACCACCAACACTGCTCACCCCTGCCCACATCCCTGGCCCAAGAGGAAACTGTATAAGGCCTCTGGGCTCCTGTGGGGGAGGGCCCAGGAGCAGCAGGACCCCTGCCAGAGACACCGCCGGACCCTGAAGGAAACAGACCGGATAAACAGTTCTCTGCACCCAAATCCCATGGGAGGGAGAGCTAAACCTTCAGAGAGGCAGACAAGCCTGGGAAACCAGAAGAGACTGCTCCCTGCACACACATCTCGGACGCCAGAGGAAAAAGCCAAAGACCATCTGGAACCCTGGTGCACTGAAGCTCCCGGAAGGGGCGGCACAGGTCTTCCTGGTTGCTGCCGCTGCAGAGAGCCCCTGGGCAGCACCCCACGAGCAAACCTGAGGCTCAGGACCACAGGTAAGAACAAATTTTCTGCTGCAAGAAAGCTGCCTGGTGAACTCAAGACACAGGCCCACAGGAACAGCTGAAGACCTGTAGAGAGGAAAAACTACACGCCCAAAAGCAGAACACTCTGTCCCCATAACTGACTGAAAGAGAAGAAAACAGGTCTACAGCACTCCTGACACACAGGCTTATAGGACAGTGTAGCCACTGTCAGAAATAGCAGAACAAAGTAACACTAGAGATAATCTGATGGCGAGAGGCAAGCGCAGGAACCCAAGCAACAGAAACCAAGACTACATGGAATCATCGGAGCCCAATTCTATCACCAAAACAAACATGGAATATCCAAACACACCAGAAAAGCAAGATCTAGTTTCAAAATCATATTTGATCATGATGCTGGAGGACTTCAAGAAAGACATGAACACACTTAGGGAAGCACAGGAAAACATTAATAAACAAGTAAAAGCCTACAGAGAGGAATCGCAAAAATCCCTGAAAGAATTCCAGGAAAACACAATCAAACAGTTGAAGGAATTAAAAATGGAAATAGAAGCAATCAAGAAAGAACACATGGAAACAACCCTGGATATAGAAAACCAAAAGAAGAGACAAGGAGCTGTAGATACAAGCTTCACCAACAGAATACAAGAGATGGAAGAGAGAATCTCAGGAGCAGAAGATTCCATAGAAATCATTGACTCAACTGTCAAAGATAATGTAAAGCGGAAAAAGCTACTGGTCCAAAACATACAGGAAATCCAGGACTCAATGAGAAGATCAAACCTAAGGATAATAGGTATAGAAGAGAGTGAAGACTCCCAGCTCAAAGGACCAGTAAATATCTTCAACAAAATCATAGACGAAAACTTCCCTAACCTAAAAAAAGAGATACCCGTAGACATACAAGAAGCCTACAGAACTCCAAATAGATTGGACCAGAAAAGAAACACCTCCCGTCACATAATTGTCAAAACACCAAACGCACAAAATAAAGAAAGAATATTAAAAGCAGTAAGGGAAAAAGGTCAAGTAACATATAAAGGGAGACCTATCAGAATCACACCAGACTTCTCGCCAGAAACTATGAAGGCCAGAAGATCCTGGACTGATGTTATACAGACCCTAAGAGAACACAAATGCCAACCCAGGTTACTGTATCCAGCAAAACTCTCAATTAACATTGATGGAGAAACCAAGATATTCCATGACAAAACCAAATTTACCCACTATCTTTCTACAAATCCAGCACTACAAAGGATAATAAATGGTAAAGCCCAACATAAGGAGGCAAGCTATACCCTAGAAGAAGCAAGAAACTAATCGTCTTGGCAACAAAACAAAGAGAATGAAAGCAGACAAACATAACCTCACATCCAAATATGAATATAACGGGAAGCAATAATCACTATTCCTTAATATCTCTCAATATCAATGGCCTCAACTCCCCAATAAAACGACATAGATTAACAAACTGGATACACAACGAGGACCCTGCATTCTGCTGCCTACAGGAAACACACCTCAGAGACAAAGACAGACACTACCTCAGAGTGAAAGGCTGGAAAACAACTTTCCAAGCAAATGGTCAGAAGAAGCAAGCTGGAGTAGCCATTCTAATATCAAATAAAATCAATTTCCAACTAAAAGTCATCAAAAAAGATAAGGAAGGACACTTCATATTCATCAAAGGAAAAATCAACCAAGATGAACTCTCAATCCTAAATATCTATGCCCCAAATACAAGGGCACCTACATACGTAAAAGAAACCTTACTAAAGCTCAAAACACACATTGCACCTCACAGAATAATAGTGGGAGATTTCAACACCCCACTCTCATCAATGGACAGATCATGGAAACAGAAATTAAACAGTGATGTAGACAGACTAAGAGAACTCATGAGCCAAATGGACTTAACGGATATTTATAGAACATTCTATCCTAAAGCAAAAGGATATACCTTCTTCTCAGCTCCTCATGGTTATTTCTCCAAAATTGACCATATAATTGGTCAAAAAACGGGCCTCAACAGGTACAGAAAGATAGAAATAATCCCATGCGTGCTATCGGACCACCACGGCCTAAAACTGGTCTTCAATAACAATAAGGGAAGAATGCCCACATATACGTGGAAATTGAACAATGCTCTACTCAATGATAACCTGGTCAAGGAAGAAATAAAGAAAGAAATTAAAAACTTTTTAGAATTTAATGAAAATGAAGATACAACATACTCAAACTTATGGGACACAATGAAAGCTGTGCTAAGAGGAAAACTCATATCGCTGAGTGCCTGCAGAAAGAAACAGGAAAGAGCATATGTCAGCAGCTTGACAGCACACCTAAAAGCTCTAGAACAAAAAGAAGCAAATACACCCAGGAGGAGTAGAAGGCAGGAAATAATCAAACTCAGTGCTGAAATCAACCAAGTAGAAACAAAAAGGACCATAGAAAGAATCAACAGAACCAAAAGTTGGTTCTTTGAGAAAATCAACAAGATAGATAAACCCTTAGCCAGACTAACGAGAGGACACAGAGAGTGTGTCCAAATTAACAAAATCAGAAATGAAAAGGGAGACATAACTACAGATTCAGAGGAAATTCAAAAAATCATCAGATCTTACTATAAAAACCTATATTCAACAAAATTTGAAAATCTTCAGGAAATGGACAATTTCCTAGACAGATACCAGGTATCGAAGTTAAATCAGGAACAGATAAACCAGTTAAACAACCCCATAACTCCTAAGGAAATAGAAGCAGTCATTAAAAGTCTCCCAACCAAAAAGGGCCCAGGTCCAGACGGGTTTAGTGCAGAATTCTATCAAACCTTCAAAGAAGACCTCATACCAATATTATCCAAACTATTCCACAAAATTGAAACAGATGGAGCCCTACCGAATTCCTTCTACAAAGCCACAATTACTCTTATACCTAAACCACACAAAGACACAACAAAGAAAGAGAACTTCAGACCAATTTCCCTTATGAATATCGACGCAAAAATACTCAACAAAATTCTGGCAAACCGAATTCAAGAGCACATCAAAACAATCGTCCACCATGATCAAGTAGGCTTCATCCCAGGCATGCAGGGATGGTTTAATATACGGAAAACCATCAACGTGATCCATTATATAAACAAACTGAAAGAACAGAACCACATGATCATTTCATTAGATGCTGAGAAAGCATTTGACAAAATTCAACACCCCTTCATGATAAAAGTCCTGGAAAGAATAGGAATTCAAGGCCCATACCTAAACATAGTAAAAGCCATATACAGCAAACCAGTTGCTAACATTAAACTAAATGGAGAGAAACTTGAAGCAATCCCACTAAAATCAGGGACTAGACAAGGCTGCCCACTCTCTTCCTACTTATTCAATATAGTTCTTGAAGTTCTAGCCAGAGCAATCAGACAACAAAAGGAGATCAAAGGGATACAGATCGGAAAAGAAGAGGTCAAAATATCACTATTTGCAGATGACATGATAGTATATTTAAGTGATCCCAAAAGTTCGACCAGAGAACTACTAAAGCTGATAAACAACTTCAGCAAAGTGGCTGGGTATAAAATTAACTCAAATAAATCAGTTGCCTTCCTCTATACAAAAGAGAAACAAGCCGAGAAAGAAATTAGGGAAACGACACCCTTCATAATAGACCCTAATAATATAAAGTACCTCGGTGTGACTTTAACCAAGCAAGTAAAAGATCTGTACAATAAGAACTTCAAGACACTGAGGAAAGAAATTGAAGAAGACCTCAGAAGATGGAAAGATCTCCCATGCTCATGGATTGGCAGGATTAATATAGTAAAAATGGCCATTTTACCAAAAGCAATCTACAGATTCAATGCAATCCCCATCAAAATACCAATCCAATTCTTCAAAGAGTTAGACAGAACAATTTGCAAATTCATATGGAATAACAAAAAACCCAGGATAGCTAAAGCTATCCTCAACAATAAAAGGACTTCAGGGGGAAATCATTATCCCTGAACTCAAGCAGTATTACAGAGCAATAGTGATAAAAACTGCATGGTATTGGTACAGAGACAGACAGATAGACCAATGGAATAGAATTGAAGACCCAGAAATGAACCCACACACCTATGGTCACTTGATTTTTGACAAAGGAGCCAAAACCATCCAATGGATAAAAGATAGCATTTTCAGCAAATGGTGCTGGTTCAACTGGAGGGCAACATGTAGAAGAATGCAGATCGATCCATGCTTATCACCCTGTACAAAGCTTAAGTCCAAGTGGATCAAGGACCTCCACATCAAACCAGACACACTCAAACTAATAGGAGAAAAACTAGGGAAGCATCTGGAACACATGGGCACTGGAAAAAATTTCCTGAACAAAACACCAATGGCTTATGCTCTAAGATCAAGAATCGACAAATGGGATCTCATAAAACTGCAAAGCTTATGTAAGGCAAAGGACACTGTGGTTAGGACAAAACGGCAACCAACAGATTGGGAAAAGATCTTTACCAATCCTACAACAGATAGAGGCCTTATATTCAAAATATACAAAGAACTCAAGAAATTAGACCGCAGGGAATCAAATAACCCTATTAAAAAATGGGGTTCAGACCTAAACAAAGAATTCACAGCTGAGGAATGCCGAATGGCTGAGAAACACCTAAAGAAATGTTCAACATCTTTAGTCATAAGGGAAATGCAAATCAAAACAACCCTGAGATTTCACCTCACACCAGTGCGATTGGCTAAGATCAAAAACTCAGGTGACAGCAGATGCTGGCGAGGATGTGGAGAAAGAGGAACACTCCTCCATTGTTGGTGGGATTGCAGACTGGTAAAACCATTCTGGAAATCAGTCTGGAGGTTCCTCAGAAAATTGGACTTTGAACTGCCTGAGGATCCAGCTATACCTCTCTTGGGCATATACCCAAAAGATGCCTCAACATATAAAAGAGACACGTGCTCCACTATGTTCATCGCAGCCTTATTTATAATAGCCAGAAAATGGAAAGAACCCAGATGCCCTTCAACAGAGGAATGGATACAGAAAATGTGGTACATCTACACAATGGAATATTACTCAGCTATCAAAAACAACGAGTTTATGAAATTCGTAGGCAAATGGTTGGAACTGGAAAATATCATCCTGAGTGAGCTAACCCAATCACAGAAAGACATACATGGTATGCACTCATTGATAAATGGCTATTAGCCCAAATGCTTGAATTACCCTAGATCCCTAGAAGAAACGAAACTCAAGACGGATGATCAAAATGTGAATGCTTCACTCCTTCTTTAAATGAGGAAAAAGAATACCCTTGGCAGGGAAGGGAGAGGCAAAGATTAAAACAGAGACTGAAGGAACACCCATTCAGAGCCTGCCCCACATGTGGACCATACATATACAACCACCCAATTAGACAAGATGGATGAAGCAAAGAAGTCCAGACTGACAGGAGCCGGATGTAGATAGCTCCTGAGAGACACAGCCAGAATACAGCAAATATAGACGCGAATGCCAGCAGCAAACCACTGAACTGAGAATAGGTCCCCTATTGAAGGAATCAGAGAAAGAACTGGAAGAGCTTGAAGGGGCTCGAGACCCCAAAAGTACAACAATGCCAAGCAACCAGAGCTTCCAGGGACTAAGCCACTACCTAAAGAGTATACATGGACTGACCCTGGACTCTGACCCCATAGGTAGCAATGAATATCCTAGTAAGAGCACCAGTGGAAGGGGAAACCCTGGGTCCTGCTAAGACTGAACCCCCAGTGAACTAGTCTATGGGGGGAGGGCGGCAATGGGGGGAGGTTTGGGAGGGGAACACCCATAAGGAAGGGGAGGGGAGAGGGGGATGTTTGCCCGGAAACCGGGAAAGGGAATAACACTCGAAATGTATATAAGAAATACTCAAGTTAATTAAAAAAAAAAGAAGAAGAAGAAGAAGAAGAAGAAGAAGAAGAAGAAGAAGAAGAAGAAGAAGAAGAAGAAGAAGAAGAAGAAGGGGAGGGGAGGGGGAGGGGGAGGAGGGGGAGGGGGAGGGGGAGGAGGAGGAGGAAGGCAAAAAGGTGGCATAGTTCAATTTATGTTGCCTTCACTCACTTGGGTATGGTCAAACTCCCAGTAACCAACCCCTTAAAGAAAACAGTCCTTCTCCACACACACACACACTGGAAGCCTTCAATTGTCAAGAGCTACACATCAGCATCCTTATCACATTTTTTAAGAGTTCTCTTTGATGGTTTCATTTCTAGGCTGTTAATTTTTGGGCAGTGGGGTAGGGTGGGGTGGGACAGGTACAGGAACTGTCACAGGAGCCTTCTATGTCCCTCTTTCTCAACAATGAGTCTATAGTCATCAACACCATTGCAAAAGTAGCTCCCCTGCCTTTTAGTGAGTAGAAACACAGATAGGACTGTGAAATTCCACACAGTCTCTGGTGTCAACACATGCCATGGACCTCTTCATGGTCTTCTATAGCAGTATAGACCACAGACATTGACATGGGTCTCTGCAACAGCCCAGGTCACAGACACCATCATGGGCCTGGGTGGCAGCACAGGCCAAGGACAGCAACATGGTTTCAGGTGGCAGTATAGACTGTAAACATCCTCATAGTTTTTGGTGGTAATATAGACCACGGGACCCCAGGTGAAGCTTGACCATGAACTCCAGCTTGGCCCTCTGTGGCACCATGGTCCATGGACATGAATATAGCTTGAAGTGGTGACACTGACTGTGGACATCTGCATGGTCCTCTGTGGTAACATGGGTCATAGACATCAACACATCTTCAGGATGCAATAGGACCATGGACCCAGATGTGGCCCTCAGCAACATAGCCTCATAGGGCTGCATAGACTCCTCACATCTTCATGGTTCCCAGCAACAGCATGACCCATGAACATCACATGGCTTCTACTTTTATGTTAGTCACAAGATGTTAGTTCTGACATGGACGAAGACAAGGAATGGCTGTTTTGGAGAGCCAGAACTTAGCTCAAGGTAACTGAGCTCTGAATCTGCAACAGTCCAATCTCTCCACAGTCCTATAGCCCATCAGTCTCTGAAAATCCAGAGTCTTTCCTAGAAGTTCTTGTCCACAGGACCATTTAATTAATTTGTTTTTGTGTAAATCTGTATTGTGGTGGTTTGTATATGCTCGGCCCAGGAAGTGGCACTACTCAGAGGTCTGTTCTTGTTGGAATAGGTGACTCACTGTGGGTATGAACTTAAGAACCTCATTCTAGCTTCCTAGAAGTGAGCCTCCCACTAGCAGCCTTCAGATGAAGATGTTGAACTCTCAGCTCCGTCTGTACCATGCTTGCCTGGATGCTGCCATGCCCTTGCCTTGAGGAAAATGGACTGAACCTCTGAACCTGTAAGCCATCCCCAATTAAAAGTTGTCTTTTAAAAGACTTGCCTTCATCATGGTGTCTATTCACAGCAGTAAAACCCTAAGACAGTATGTATGTGCACCATGTTCACAGTAACATTTCATTTATTTTTGTTTATGTCTAAACACGTGCGCACCATGGCACTGTTCAGTTCTCTACTTCCAACATGTAGGTCCCACACATCAAAATCAGGTTATCAGACTGGGCAGCAAGCATCTTTACCCACTGAGCCACCTCACCAATCTCCAAGTTCTGGATGTTGGAATACAAATATATTTCCTTGGGTTTCCCCTAGTCTGAGTGAATTTCTTAGGTGATTTATTTTGAAAGTAATCATAAGAAATAAGGAGAAGGAAGCAAGGGGATGACAGAACAAAGAAAGGGAGAAGTTGTAATATTGATCTGGTTCCCACTGTGAACAATGAGGACCCAATGCCACTAGGGCCAAGATATTACTAGGAACCTACAGGAAGCTCAGAAATAAACTTCTCAGGGAAACTAGGGAAGTTATCCATCCATTCTTGTAAACAGTTTCCCCACAAAGGCACGTAACTTATTGGAACTTTGATGTTACTTATATCTTTACTAAGCAAATCTAGTGAAATAAGCAAAAAATTATAGATACAAAAGTAGGATGCTCAGCTGTGCCACTTTGAGAAAATCTCTATTACAACCGAAATCAAATGAAACAAAGGAAGATATGAAAGACTACCAAGGATCTGCATAGAGTTTAGGTTTGCTTTGCAAAGAAGCCCTAGGGGACCAGAAGGAAGGTACATACATTAGTCAAGGTTCTTCAGAGAAACGAATCAAGATAAGGATATTTAAGATATTTAATAAGATATTTAAAGAGATGAGGAAAAGAATTATTATAGGGATTCGCTCATGTGGTGAAAGCTAATTCCCACAATGCATTGTCTTTAAGCTAAAGAATCAGGAGGGCTGGTAAAAGAAGGCAGCCTGAGTCCTGAAACCTTGAGAGTCTGGATAAGGGCAAGAGGGAAACAAAACTAAATCTTAGAGTCTGAAAACCTGATGCCCAAGGCCTGGGAAAAAGGTGTGTTGCAATTCCAAAACTGAGGGTGACCTAGCTTTTCTTCCATGCCTTTGTCCTTTTGTGTCCATCAGTGTGTTGGAAGCTGCCCAATCCTCAGTGGTGATCTATATTTGATGTGATTTTATATTTTATTTATTACATAATAATTAAACATAATAGATGGTAATGACTAATAAATAAAAAAAAGAAAAAAAATCCACAAGGAGGGAATCTATATCAAAAGTGGAGCATCCTGACCTGGGAATGACTTTTTTTCTTAGCCCACTCTCTTATTCTTAACTAGCTGCAGCTACTTTGTCTCTTTTGCAGCTACCAGGGACACTTCATGATTTTTCTCAGACATCAAGGGTAGAGGCCATGTGTTTATGAAAATAATGATGGGTCAGTGATTGACCAGACTATCCCTGGATCAGCAACACACACACACATACTCTCTCTCTCTCTCTCTGTCTCTGTCTCTGTCTCTCTCTGTCTCTCTCTCTCTCTCTCTCCTCCTTCCTTCTCCTCTTCTTTCTTTCTTTCTTTCTTTCTCTTCTCCCCCCCCTCCTCCTCCTCCTCCTCCTCCTCTTCCTCCTCCTCCTCTTTCTTCATTATGAGGCTGCATTGAATAGTCCTGATTTTCTTGCTTTCACTATTAACCAATTGCCAACGGAGACTGCATAGCTAAGCCTATCTTTTTAGGGATGCTCAGACTCTAATGCATACCTTTAACACACATTTTGTGAGGTGGAGCAGTTCAGATACATGTGGCCCAAGATCATTATAATGTGAATGTGGGTCATTGGAGGCCATATTTCCAATCTGTAGTGCTTTTACATGTTCTGGAACGGAGCCTATCAGATGAAAGATTCCTAGTGAGATATGACTGAACACAGAGTTTACCCATTCTCAAAAACCGTGTATCTACAGACTCTTATCCTGAGTACACAAATTATAAGTCAGGGGTTATTTACAACTTGGAATGTAGTTTTTACATTTTCAAGTGCCCATGGAGGGAGTAAAATTGAAAAAGATATTGCCTTGGGGAATATTCTTCCACATGATGTTGAAACTCAAAGGCTGATGCCTCTCCATCTTTTCTCATTTAACTTCTCTACTTTCAGTTTTTCATTTCATCTGATTATTTATCATGAATTATTTTCAGTTTCTAGAACTAATATCTTGAGATTACAGCTCAGGTTCTGGCAGTACATGTAAACACATCCCTGCAGTTGGAGGCTGGGAACCTTTAGAGCATGCAAATCAAGGGCTGCCCATGTCTGTGAAATTCTTTTATTTAGTTTTCAACAGTGTAGCTATGGATGAATCAAGGCTCTTAAGAAATTCATTTCAAAGAGTATCCTCAGAGACTATTATTCTGTGAAAATGATTAATCACTAAAAAGGAAAAATGTTTATTGGATAGCCATTGAGTGCTTATTACAGCACATTATATGGGGATTAGGGTATAATACTCTATAGACTTTAGAACAGTTCTGATTACCTTATCCTGTACCTCCATGAAGATAGATCAGTTAGAGCATCTCCAGTTGGTGATGGCACAACATGCATCACTTGCATTCATCTATAAAGAAATTTGGTGGCTTATTTAGGTGTTCAAAGATAAGGTGTGAACTTGATAGTATTTACAATTGTCATGAACATCCAGCTCTGGATGTATAACTTGAAGGTGAGTTTAACTTTATCCAGCTACATAGTTAATATCAGGGAGAGAAGAGAAAGCAAATACAGGGAAGGAGTGGAATTTGCATGTAGATTCCTTTGGATGGCAGAAGACTGGCCAATAAGGGCCAGACCTGTAATCTTTTTCAGGTTCACATGATAAGGGGAAGGCACTCATTGGGAATTTCTTCCTTTCTACCACTGTATGGTCAGTTCATTTAGAACCTATCTTACACATTCTGTTTTTATCAGTGGCTCTGAGACTTAGCATAATGTAACATACTAGGGAAGAAAGTAAATAAACATGTATGAAATAAACCACATTGGTACAAGTATTGGTTAAATTGGTAGCCTAGTATAGGAGGTACCACCTACATTCTGATTAGATTTGAGATTTGCTCCACAGATGGTAAGTAGTTCATCCCTTGAGAAATTCCAAATCCTAAGAGAACTTCATCTCCACAGCCAGATAGCTAAAGCAAGATTCACCTTGTCTCTTTAGAATATCTTTATTCCTGCCAAGGACATTACATAGAGATTGAAGCATTGATAGTTTTACTTGACATGAGAGTGTACTGTGACAGCAATGAGGTAGTCATACAGCCATTAAATGCATGGAGTCAGATACTTTGTTCAGTAGTATGATCCATTAGGAAGTGTTGTAGACTCTCAAGCTTCTCTGTGCCCGGGTCTAGATAAAGCCTTTGCCGCCTTTCTGCAAGCTCAGGGTGTGTGTGATGGCTGATCTTGGTTGTCAACTTGGCTACAAGTAGAATCAACTTAAACCCAAGTGTCTGGACTATGTTTTGGGGTGACAGCTAACACATAGGACATAGAAGAAGAACGACTTGATTTTTTCTGATGGCCCTTACTTTTGCTGGCAAGTTCAAGTATTTTATTGCTGAGACATGCATTCTTTGTAGTTCGAATCTATCTCTTATTACACTATCATAGACTGCAAACCAGATTATGGTTGTTTGAATGAGAATGGGCTCTATGGGCTCCTATTTTGAATATATGGTCTCAATTTGAAGGAACCATTTGAGAAGTATTAGTAGAGGTGGTCTTTTGTTAGAGGTATGTCATTTAGCACAATCTTTGAGGTCCAAAATAATCTCAACATTCTCAGTTAGCATTCTCTGTCTCCAACTTGCAGAACAAGATATGACCTGTTCCTTTTACCAGCTCTTTACTCTGTAACCATAGATTCTGACCCTCAGAAATAATAAGTTAAATATTAAGTGCTTTCTTCTATTTGATCTAGGTGTTTTATCTCAGCAATAGAAAGAATTGGGACTTACATATATAAGGTCCCAGGTCTCCAAATTGGAAACAAGACTTCATTCCCTGTCACAGTTCAATTGAGATCTGTTCTTCTTTCTTTTACATTTTCAAAGATCTAAGCTCTGGGCCTCAAGGGGAACACTGGCCTGGATTGTTGGTGGTAAGATGTTTGTTAGAAGGTTTATTATCAGTGTGGACAGAGAGACAGACAGGCACATAGATAAATTATCCTAATAGGGGCTCTGAGGAGATTTCTAGTCACAGTGCCAGAGACAAGCAACATGTGGTAGGGACTCCAAAAAAGAGTCTGGGCTACATGGCAGAATTGTGCATCTCTTCTCTGAGATCTCTGAAGAAGATTTCAGAATGTCCTTCTGCTTGTTCTCACTGATTCCCTAGAAGGTAGTATGGAAAATATGAAAACAGGAATTGTGACCACCATTACCCTTTTGATTTTTCTAAGCCAGGTAACATATAAATTCTCTTCCTCAGATGAGAAACTCAGTCACCAGCAAACCTGTTACCTAGAGATTCATGGACAGTGGTACCAGTAATGGTGAGACAAGGACTCTCATTATTTATGACAAGGATTTCAGGTATTGTGGACAGGACAACAGTTTGCTAAGATGTCTACCAGATTTCCATGACAAAAAATTATGTCTGAAACCCTCGTTTCTCAGGGTGAGATGAGGGAATGTAAGGAGCTGAGTTGTTGGGAGCAGAGTCCTCTGCTTTTGTGGCTTGTGCGTACATCAAAAGAAGTTGACCTAGGCCTCCCAGTGCCTACTACTTTACCATCCTCTTGCTGAGGATGATATTAGCGACATGTAGATGATGGAGCAAATGTCTCCAACTGCCTTTATTCCAGCGAACTCTTTCCTCATCAGGGTCTTCCTGGAGCTCAACTCATGAGTTGTAGGAAGGACAGTGATAGTTATGACTTGCTGCAAAGCCAATTGTCCTGATTCCACTTCAAGGGAGTAGTAGAAAATTGAGATTGCTCGGTAGCCTCTAGATGTCAGGGACAGTCCTGCATTTTTCTTTTTTATGGATTCCAAATAATTTTCATGTCACATTCTATAACCCTCATTGTAGGACCAAAGGAAATCTAAAGGGAGAGTTTTGTGCTCCTCACTTTAGCTACCATGCATTTGAGAAAGAAAGTCACAAGAACCTGCCATTTCTCTAGGTAACTAGCTTAGGAAATTCAAAAGCTGAGGCACTAATGCCTCCCAGAGGGGCTGCTTGTTTCCCAGGAGGAGATTTTGAGTAATTCTAACAGCTTGTCAGTCCCCTTTCAGGAGAGGCTAAGATAATGATGGCTGTTGATAGGCAGGCCTACACTTTTATCAGGACTTCTTAATTATGCATAATTCTCACTGTGGTGTAATGTGGATCATTAGACCTCTAAATTTCTTCCCTTCCTTGTTTGGCCACATTGAGTAAACCTTTCTCTGTATTTCACTATTCCTTAACTATTTAATAGACCTTTTAGGGCTTCCAGGAACTTTTAGGGATGTTAGGCCCAGCCACCTAGTTGAGCAACTCTGAACACTGTGAGCATAAGTACCTAGTTCGGATTAATATCACATGTCAACAAGATAGGTTTCTCTATTGTACTGTGTTGTTTTTACTAATACCTAGATAGGTTAAAAAAATTAATGGAAAGGAGGCTATTTAGCTCACTGCTTTTTGAAATTCAAAAGTAGTATCAATATTAGCTGACTTCAAAGAGGAAGTTGTGGTAACAGAGTGGTGTGTGTGTGTGTGTGTGTGTGTGTGTTTGGAAGAGTTTCAACATCAAACCATGGGCAGAGAACAATCAGAAGCTGAATTTGTAACAACTCACCCTTAAAATATCTCAGTCCTGCCATGACAGCTACTTTTATCCATTTATGAGAGCAGATCCTGTAGTGTCGTTAAGCAGCAATGCTAAAGGATTGTCATTTTACAGTATCACCATACTAGGGATAAAGTCTAGTACAGGAAACCTTTGCTGACAAACCATGCATAAACATGGAGGTTTATCTCCAACGGTGAAGAAACAGAATCTCGGGGAGCTTATTGTACTTCAGGTACGATAGCTGTTATGTAGGTAGAGGAAAGTTCTGAATCCTCTTTGGGATCCTGATTACTAAGCCTACATTACTGAAATAAAGAAGTGAGCAGAATGGCTGACTGGCATAAAGTAGTGGTCGATATATTCAGGGGTTGTTTTAAGTAGATGCCTATATTTTACAGGTGCATTTGTTCAGAGGAGAATGTGTGTGTTTGTATCTGCATGTGATCATGTGGATATGCATTCTTGCGGAGGCTAGAGACTGTTCCTTGGGAGACATCTACCTTGTTTTCTGTGACAAGGCCTTTATTGTCCAGAATCTTTCTGAGTAAACTAGGCTGGCTCTCCATATCTGTAAGTGCTTCTCTGCCCTTCAAGATTCTTTTGTTGAGAATTCTCTGTTTATTTGGTTTGATGGAATTTATATTCTTGTGTTCAAGTTTCTCTCCATTTAAGTCGATAGTGGTTATTGGCTGGATGTATATTGTTTTTATTATGTTCTTATTCACTTTGGCAACCTCATCTCATCAAGATCTTTAAAATTAAACAGTGTTGGACTTTGTAGAAGTCTTTTCTAGCATCTAATGAAATAATATTTTTTTCTTTTTCTGTCAATTTGTTTATATAGTGGATTATGTTGATATATTTTAATATATGAAACTATGCCTATATTTACAGGATTAAGCATACTATATTGTGGTGAGTGATGTTTCTGATATGTTCTTGGATTTGGGTTGCAAGAAATTTAAAGGATATGTTCATGTCTATGTTCATAAATGAAATTTGTCTGAGGATTTCCTTGTTTATTTTTTTCTGTGGAGTAGCTATCAGGGTAATAGTGGCCACACAAAATGAATTAAATTGTATTACCATCTGTGTCTGTGTCTTTTTTGACGACTATCGGTATGTCTTATCAAACAGTCTTTTAGAATTTTACACTAAAAGCATATTGTGCAATAATTTTTTTTTCTTGGTTAGGAGATTTTAATGACTATTTCTATTTCCTTTGTGGTTATGGGACTGTTGGGATAGTTTTTCTGATCTTAATTCAAGTATAGTAAGTGGTATCTGTCTAGAAAATCATCCATATGTTTTGCAGTTCTGTGGAAAAAAACATCTATTAGTTTCATTTTTCTCTGTATAGTTTCAATTTTGATTACTTATCCATTGGTGAGTGTAGAGCTTTGATCTTCCCACTATTATTTTGTGAAGTTCACTGTGTGATTTGAGCTTTTAAATTTCCTCAGTTTTTAATATTGTTAATTTAGATACCATCTCTGTGCCTCTTAGTTTGATTATTAGTTTTTCTATCCTATTGATTTTCTCAATGAAACAGGTCTTGGTATTGTTCATTCTTTGTATTGTTCTCTTTGCTTTATATTGAATGACTTCAGCCCTCAGTTTTACCATTTCCAGCCATCTTCTCCTTTTGCTCGTATTGTGACATTTATTCTTGAGCTTTCATGCATGTTGTTAAGTTGCTCACATGAGATCTCTATAATTTCTTGAGGAACTTAGTGCTATTAATTTTCCTACTACATAGTTTCAATTTTGATTACCTGTCCATTGGTGAGAGTGGGGCTCTGAACTTCCCACTGTTATTGTGTAAGGTTCAGTGTGTGATTAAGCTTTAATGAAGTTTCTTTGAAGAATGTGGACGCTCTTACATTTGTGTCCTAGATGTTCAGAGGATCTTTCCCTTTATTATGATGAAAGATCATTCTCCATCTCCTTTGATTAAGTTTGATTGATAGTCTGTTTTATTAAGTATTAGCATGGCTTCTCCAGCACGTTTTTTGAGTCCCTTTGCAGGGAAAAAAATTTCCAGGTCTTTACACTGAGATACTATCTATTTTTGTTCCTGGGGTGTGATCCTGGTATGCAGCATAAGATAGATATTCTTTATGTAAACTGTCTGTTAACTGGTGCCTTCTTATTGGTGAATTGAGTACATTGATATTAATATAAATAATGATATTAATGAATATTAGTTCCTGTTATTTTGATGTGGGAGGAGTTGTGTGTATGATTCTTCCTTTTTTTTATTTTGCAGTGAGGTGATTAATTTCTTATGTTCTCTTGGGTATAGTTATCCTCCTTGTATTAGAGTTATCCTTTCAGTATCCTCAGTAGGATTTGTTTAGCAGATAGATACTGTCTCGATTTGTTTTTGCTATATAATATCATGGTTTCTCTGTCTAATGTGATTGGAGTTTTGCTAGCTATAGTAGTCTGGCCTGTCAACTTTGGTCCCTTAAGGTCTGTAAGACATACTTTAGGGTCTTCTCGCTTTTAGTGTCTCTGTTGAGAACTCAGATATAATTCTGATAACGCTACCTTTTTATGTTACTTGGCCATTTTACCCACAGCTTTTAATATCCTTTCTTTTTTCTGTACATTTAGTGTTTTGATTATTATGTGGTGGAATGATTTTCTTTTCTGATTCTATTTGATGTTCTATAAGGTTCTTGCACATTTATAGCCATCTCTACCGTTAAGTTAGTAATGATTTCTTCTATGATTTTGTTGAAGGCATTTTTTCACCCTTTGAACTGGGTATGTATACCCTCTTTTATTATTTTTCAGTTTGGCCTTTCCATAGGGTTGCACATTTCCTGGATGCTTTGAGTTTGGAAGCTTTTACATTTGACATATTCTTTTATTCATATATCCATGTCATCTATGGTGTGCACTATTCCTGATATTGTTCTCTTTCTTCTATTGTGTTGGTGATAATTGGATCTGTGCTTCCTGTTATCGTTTTTGGGTTTTCCATCACCTGGGTTGCCAACATTTGTGATTTCATTATCTGTTTCCTTTCCTTTTTTTAAATTGTAGAATGTTTTATTCATTCCCATTATCTGTTTGATTATATTGTCCTTTATTTCCTCAGTTAAGGTATTTATTTGTTTCCTTTTTAAGTGTTTCTACCTGTTTGATTGTACTTTAATACATTTACTTAAAAGAATTCGTTTTATATGCATTAAAAGTATCATCTTTGCATGATAATTTATAGGGTAAAAAACTTATTCTTTACATGTGTAAAGATATCCAGGGCTTGCTCTAGTAGGACAAATAGGTTTTTATGGTGCCGTACTGCATTGGCCTCTGTTGATTATGCTCTTGTGCTTAAATTTTTCCATCTGGTTGTTTCTGGTATTGGCTGGTCTGAGTGTCTTGATTAGTGCAGGCCTCTAAGGAGACAGATAGGGATGTGGGTCCAGGTTTTGAGCTGGAATCCTGACAGTCAGAGCTGTAAAGTGACACCCACATTGTGCTGATCTATGACTGCTGCAGTTGTAGGTACAGAACAGAAGGAAGATTTAACTTTTCTTTTTGAGAATAATTTTCCTAATAGTTCTCGGTAAGATGTGGGGCCTAGGAACACTGTGTGTGTGTGTCTGTGTGTGTGTGTGTGTGTGTGTGTGTGTGTGTGTGTGTGTGTGTGTGTGCCTGCATGAATGTACACATGTGTGTTTTTGTACTGATGTCTCATATATAGCTGAGAACTCATTTTATTTTCAGTAATGGAGCCAGTTGTGCATCTTTCTTTTGACTGCTGCCCATTGTGTAAAGAAGCTTCTCCCATAAAGTCTGAGAAACTCTAAATGGATGTGGCTATAATTATAAATATTAAGAGGGCAATTTATACTGTGACCACCTAGCAAATTAACAATAGTAGCTTATACACTACGGCCTCTGACCTCCAATGGATGGGGGCAACCCATGCAATGAAAATGTTAGTTACTTAACTGTCAAGATGAATGTCAATTTTTGTGCTAATTTCTGTGTCTTCATCTCTTCCTTTAGAGTCACATGAATGTTGAGAGCTGGATTCTGCTGTCTCCTTGGCCGAGAGACTCCTAAAGATCTTTGAAATCTGTGATTGTTTTAGGGTTTGTACTGCTGTGATCAAACCCAATAACCAAAGGTAACTTGGATAGAGGAATGTTTATTTCAAGTTACAGGTCACAGTCTACCCATAGAAGCCAGGACAGCAACTCAAAGCTGGAGGTGAAACAGAGGACATAGAGTAGTATTTGTATTTAGAGATTTGTTCCATATGTGTTATTCAGCTTGTTCTCTTACATTAACTAGAACCAACATCTCAGGGATGTGTCCATGTACGTGAAGTGGGCTTTTCTACATCACTTACCAATCAGGAAACTTCAGCACTAATTGCACATGGGCTAGTCTCATGGGAAACTCTCTCTCTTGCTCTCTCTCTCTCTCTCTCTCTCTCTCTCTCTCTCTCTCTCTTTCCCCCTCATTCTCCATTCCTCCCTCCTACTCCCATCCTCTTATTCCTTCATTCTCCACCACTTTCTTTCTTTGTTCATTTTTGTTTTTTCTATAGCTGAGGATCTTGTTAAATTTACTCTGTAAATAAGGCTGTCTTTCAATTCAGAGATCAACCTGCTTCGGCCAACCAACCCCTGGGATTAATGGGAAGCACCACCACTGCCTGTTGGTGGTGAGAATATTGTTAATTGAGATTCCCTCTACTCAATTGACTCTAGCTGGCATAAAATAGTCAACACAATAATCTTCTAGAAGATTCAATAGTGATCTGACAGTCCAAGTATCCTTATTTATTAGGGAAAAGTCTAGAAAAATAGCTTCACCTCTACAAACTGTTCTCTCTGTTTTCTCTTCACTCTCTTCCTGATAAACTAGCCAATCTGCCTGGAATAGAGGTATGGCCAAATTTATAAGTGTAATTTGATGGATAAACATACTTTGGCAGATAGGAGGAGTCACCTACTACAATCCTTTGGTGTGGGGTAAGTAGACCATCCTACCAGACAAAAGAACTGGTAAGGCTGAAAAGCTATGTTTTCTGGGAAATCACAGGATTGATAATGACAGTTGTGGATCCAGTTGCTTGCTAACCTCTATTGTCTTGTAAAAATAATTGCAACATCACATTAAAGCGTCATGGCAATCAGGTAGGGACCATTCATGAAGCCCTTTTTCATGGAAATAGAGCCTCCCTATCATCTCAGACTGAGCCAAAGGGAAACACCTCTGGATTCCACCCTACTCTTATTTATTTTAATTTTTATTAGATATATTTATTTACTTACATTTCAAACGTTATTCCCCTTCCTGGTTCCTTATCCATAAGCCCCAATCCCTCCCCACTCCATCCCCAATACCGGTATTTCCCCTATAGATCCCCCTTATTGCCTCACCCCATATTCCCTCGCAGTGGATTCCAACCTTGGCAAGACCAAGGGCTTCCCCTTCCACTGGTGGCCCAGAAAGAATATTCTCTGCTACATACACAGTTGGAGCCCTGGGTCAGTGCATGTACAATCTTTCAGGAGTGGTTTAGTCCCAGGAAACTCTGGATGGTTGGCATTGTTTTGATTTTTTTAAGGAGTTGCAAACTCCTTCAACTCTTTCAATACTTCCTCTAATTCACCAAAGGGGGTCCCCTTCTCAGCTCGGTAGTTGGCTGGTAACATTGACCTATGTATTGGACATGCTCTGGATGTTTCTCTCAGGAGAGATCTATATCTGATGCCTTTCAGAATGCATTTTTCAGCTTCATCAATCTTATCTAGTTTTGTTGACTGTATATATGTATATATGGGACACAAGTGGTACAGACTCTAAATGACCATTCCATGAATCACTGCTCTAAACTTTTCTTCCATATACACACCTATGGATTTTTTCCCCTTTTAAGAAGGAGTGGGAGCATCCACATTTTCATCGTCCTTTTTTTTTTTTTGAGCTTCCTGTGATCTGTTGATTGCATCTTGGATAATTTGAACTTCTTAGCTAATATCCATTTATCATTGAGTACATACCAAGTGTGTTTTTCTGTGATTGAGTAACCTCACTAAGGATGATATTTTCTAGTTCATTCCATTTGCGTATTGATTTCTTGAAGTCATTGCTTTTGTAGATGTACCACTTCTTTTTTTTAATCCATTACTCTGTTGAAGGATATCTGGTCTCTTTCCTGCTTCTGGATTTCATAAATAAAGGCTGCTATGAACATAGTGGAGCATGTGTCTTTGTTGTATGTTGGAGCACCTCGTGGGTATATTCCCAAGATAGGTACAGCTGGGTCCTCAGCTAGTGGAATGTCCAATTTTCTGAGGAACCTCCAGACTGATTTCCAGAATGGTTGTACCAGTTTGCAATCCCACCAACAGTGGAGGAGTGTTCCTCTTTCTCCACAACCTTGCCAGCATCTACAGTCACTTCAGTTTTTCATCTTAGTCATTCTGACAGATGTGAGGTGGAATCTCAGGGTTGTTTTCATTTGCATTTCACTGATGATTAAGAATATTGAACATTTCTTAATGTGCTTATTGGCCATTTGATAATCCTCAGCTGAGAATGTTTTGTTTAGCTATGTAGCCCATTTTTAATAGGGTTCTTTGGCTCTCTGAAGTCTACCTTCTTGAATTCTTTGTCTATTTTGGATATATACCCTCTATCAGATGTATGATTGGTAAAGATCCTTTCCAATCTGTTGGTTGCAATTTTGTCCTAATGACAGTGTCTTTTGCTTTACAAAACATTGCAGTCTATGAGGTCCCATTTGTTGATTCTTGATCTTGGAGCAATTGCCATTGGTGTTTGTTCAGGAAATTTTCCCCAGTGCCCATGTGTTTGAGACTCTTTCCTACTTTTTCTTCTATTAGTTTGAGTGTATCTGGTTTGATGTGGAGTTACTCGATCCTCTTGGACATAAGCTTTGTACAAGATGATAAGAATGGGAAGATTTTCATTCTTCTACATGCCAACCTCTATTTGAAGCAGCACCATTTGTTGATAATACTATCTTTCTTCCACTGGGTGGTTTTAGCTCCTTTGAAAATGATCAAGTGACTATAGGCGGTGGGTTAATTTCTGGGTCTTAAGTTCTGTTCCACTGATTTATATGCCTGACTCTGTACCACAATCACACAGTTTTTATGATTATTGCTCTGTAATACTGCTTGAAGTCAGGGAAGGTGATTCCCCCAGAAGTTGTTTTATTGTTGAGTATAGTTTTCACTATCTTGGGTTTTTTGTTATTCCAAATGAATTTGCCAATTGTTCTTTCTATCTCTGTAAAGAATTGAATAAGAATTTTGATGGCGAATGCATTGAATCTGTAGCTTGCTTGTGAAAAAATGGTAATCTTTACTATATTAATCCTGCCAAACCATGAGCATGAAAGATCTTTCCATATTCTGAGATCTTCCTCAATTTCTTTCTTGAGAGATTTGAAGTTCTTGTCACACAGGTCTTTCACTTGCTTGATTAAAGTCACACCAACATATTTTCTATTATTTGGGACTATTGTGAGGGGTGTCATTTCCTTATTTTCTTTCATAGCCTGTTTATCCTTTGAGTGGAGGAAGGCTACTGATTTGTTTGAGTTAATTTTATACTCCAACACTTTACTGAAGTTGTTTATCAGCTAAAGTAGTTCTCAGGTGGAACTTTTGGGGTCACCTAAGTACACTAGGATATCATCTGCAAATAGTGATATTTTGATTTCTTCCCTGCAAATTTGTATCCCTTTGACCTCCTTTCACTGTCTGATTGCTGTGTCCTTCAAGTACTATACTGAATTAGTAGGCCTTCAATTACTATACTGAATAAGTAGGGAGCAAGTGGGCAGCACTGTCTAGTTCCTGATTTTAGGAGAATCGCCTCAAGTTTCTCTGGATTTAGTTTGATGTTAGCTACTGGTTTGCTGTATGTTGCTTTTACAAAGTTTAGATATGAGCCTTGAATTACTTATCTATCCAGGACTTTTATCAGGAAGGGATGTTGAATATTGTCAAATGCTTTCTCAGCATCTAATGAAATAACGATGTAATTCTTAGTTTGAGTGTGTTTTTGTAGTGGATTACATTGATGGATTTTCATATATGCAACCATCCCAGCATCCCTGGGGTGAAGCCTACTTGATCATGTTGGATGGATGAACGTTTTTTGTTTTTTGTTTTTTGTTTTTTGTTTTTTTTTTTTTTTCGGAGCTGGGGACTGAACCCAGGGCCTTGTGCTCGCTAGGCAAGCGCTCTTCCACTGAGCTAAATCCCCAACCCCTGGATGAACGTTTTGATATGTTCTTGGATTCAGTTTGGAAGAATTTTACTGAGTATTTTTGTGATGATATTCACAAGGAAAATTGGTCTGAAGTTCTCTTTCTTTGTTGGGTCTTTGTGTGGTTTCAGTAAAAAAGTAATTGTGGCTTCGTAGAAGAGTTTGTTAGTGCTCTGTCTGCTTCAATTTTGTGGAATAGTTTGGACAGTATTTGTATGAGGTCTTCTACAAAAGTCTGATATAATTCTGCACTGAACACATCTGGACCTGGGATCTTTTTGGTTGGGAGACTTTTAATAACTCCTTCTATTTCTTTAGGAGTTATGTGTTTGTTTAGATAGTTTATTGATCTTTATTTAAATTTGGTACCTTGTATCTGTCTAGAAAATTGTCCATTTCCTCCCGATTTTCCTGTTTTGTTGAATATAGGCTTTCGTAGTAGATTCTGATGATTTTTTTTTAATTTCTTCAGATTCTGTTGTTATGTCTCCCTATTCATTTCTGATTTTGTTAATTTGGACACACTCTCTGTGTCCTCTGTTAAGTTTGTTGATTTTCTCGAAAAACCAACACCTGGTTTTGTTGATTCTTTGTATAGTTCTTTTTCTTTCTACTTGGGTGATTTCAGCCCTGAGATTGATTATTTCCTGACATCCACTCCTCTTGGGTTTATTGTTTCTTTTTGTCTAGAACTTTAAGGTGTGCTGTCAATCTGCTGATATATGCTCTCTCCTGTTTCTTTTTGCAGGCACTCAGAGCTACGAGTTTTCCTCTTAGTACTACTTTCATTGTATTCCATAAGTTTGGGAATGTTATATCTTCATTTTCATTAAATTCTAAGAAGTCTTTAATTTATTTCTTTATTTTTTCCTTGACCCAGTTGCCATTGAATAGTGCATTGTTCAATTTCCATGTATATGTGGGCTTTCTGTCATTTTTGTTGTTATTGAAGACCAGTGATCTGACAGGATGCATGGGATTATTTCTATCTTTCTATATCTGTTGAGGCATATTTTGTGACCTACTGCAAAATCAATATTGGAAAAGGTTCCATGAAGTGCTGAGAAGAAGGTATATGTTTTTGTTTTAAGATGGAATGTTCTATATATACCTGTTAAAACCATTTGGTTCATAACTCCTGTTAGTTTCTGTAGGTCTCTGTTTAATTTCTGTTTCCATGATCTGTCTAGTGATGAGAGCGGGGTGTTGAAATCTCCTACTATTATCGTGTGAGGTGCAATGTGTACTTTGAGCTTTAGTAAGGTTTCTTTTATGAATGCAGATGCCATTGCATTTGGAGCATAGATAGGTAGGATAGAGAGTTCATCTTGGTGGATTTTTCCTTTGATTAATATGAAGTGTCCTTCCTTACCCTTTTTAAAGAGTTTTGGTCGAAAGTCAATTTTATTAGATATTAGAATGGCAACTCCAGCTTGTTTCTTTGGACCATTCACTTGGAAAGCTGTTTTCCACCTATTTACACTGAGGTTGTGTCTGTCTTGTCTTCAGGTGTGTTTCCTGCATGCAGCAAAATACTGGGTCCTCTTTATGTATCCATTATATTAGCCTATGTCTTTTTCTTGGGGAATTGAGTCTGTTGATATTGAGAGATATTAAAGAATAGTGCTTGTTGCTTCCTATTATTTTCGTTGTAAGAGGTGGACTTATCTTTGTTTATTTCTCTTTTAGTTTCATTGCAAGGAAATTATATTCTGGATTTCTGTACGGTGTAGTTTCTCTCCTTGTGGTGGAGTTTTTCAACTATTATCTTGTGTAGGGCTGGGTTTATAGAAAGATGTTGTGTAAATTTGGTTTTGTCATGGAATATCTTGGTTTCTCCATTTATGTCAATTGAAAGTTTTGCTGGGTACAGTAACTTGAGCTGGCATTTATGTACTCTTAGGGTCTGTATGACATCTGTCCAGGATCTTCTGGCTTTCACAGTCTCTGGTGAGAAGTCTGGTTTAATTCTGATAGGTCTGCCTTTGTATGTTACTTGACTTTTCCCCTTACTGCTTTTAATATTCTTTCTTTCTTTTGTGGACATGCTGTTTTAACTATTATGGGACTGGAGGAATTTCTCTTCTGATCCATCCATTTGGAGTTCTGTAGGCTTCTTTTATGTTTACAGGCATCTCTTTCTTTAGGTTAGGGAAGTTTTCTTCTATAATTTTTTGAATATATTTCCTGGCCCTTTAAGTTTGGAGTCTTCACTTTCTTCTACATTTATTATCCTTAGATTTGATCTCATTGTGTCCTGGATGTCCTGTATATTTTGGGCTAGAAGCTTTTTTCATTTTACATTATCTTTGCCAGTTGTGTCGATGTTTTCTATGATATCTTGTGCCTCTGTGATTCTCTCTTCTATTTCTTGTATTCTGTTGGTGATGCTTGTATTGCTTGTACATATTGCTCCTTGTCTCTTCCTTTTGTTTTCTATATCCAGGCTTTCTCTCTCTGTGCTTTCTTTATTGTTTCTACTTCCATTTTCAATTCCTTCACCTGTTCGTTTGTATTTTCCTGTAATTCTTTCAGGGATTTTTGTGTTTCATCTCTAAGGGCTTCTATTTGTTTACTTGTGTTTTCCTGCATTTTTCTATGGGTGTTCTTTATGACTTTCTTAAAGTTCCCCATCATTATCAAAAATTTGATTTTGAAAACTAAATCTTTCTTTTCTGGTGTGTTTGGATATCCAGTATTTTCTTTGTTGGGAGATCTGGGCACTGATGATGCCAAGTAGTCTTGGTTTCTAATGCTTAGTTTCCTGCACTTGCCTCTAGCCATTGGGTTGTCGCTTGTGTTTGCTTGTCTTGCTGTTTCTGAGAGTGACTCAACTCTGGTATAGGTATCTGTGTCACCACTCCTATAGAACTATTTTTCCTGATTACTTTCAGCCTTTCCTGAGACAAGGTGTTCTGATTTCAGGTGTGTTCATGCTCCTGGACACTGTCTTCCAGCTCTAGGCATAGGCAGGAATTAAAGGTTCCTGCCCCAGATTGCTCTTGTAGGTCCTTGCACCCAGCAGACACAGTTGGCACTATGTGATTCTCTCTTGTGTCTGGTCTGTGGACAGAGGGTTGTCTCCTCGGACTTCTCAGCAGTATCCACACTTCTGCAGATCCAGCTCTCTCCCCCATGGCATTTAGGTGCAGGGAGCTGT
Organism: Rattus norvegicus; assembly: GCF_021556685.1. NCBI lineage: Eukaryota > Metazoa > Chordata > Mammalia > Rodentia > Muridae > Rattus > Rattus norvegicus. The sequence goes on along the minus strand of NC_141535.1, from coordinate 4,007,916 downwards.
CTGGCCAGTTCGGTTCAGTCCTGGGCGCAGATCAGAACAGTTGGTACCAGCAGCTGTCTGTTCCTATATACTTGTGTCCAGGGGCACTGTGCAGTTTCCCCTTGGACCAGTGATATGAGCCGAGGTATGCAGAGGTGGCAGTCTGTCCTACAGCTTCAGAATGTCTCCACACCCTACTCTTAAAAGGTTTATAATGTTTCTATCCACAGGGAATATAGTGCATTTCTTATTTCACCAAAAATTATCCTAGAGTGGCAATTTTATTGAGCTGTAATACTCAGATGAAACATTCTCTCACCAAGCAATCATCACTAGAGGTTGGATTCAGCCTGCATGTGGTGTTCATGTCCCAGATACCAATACTATTACCCTCGGCTGCCTGCATTTACTCGTGTGATTCATAGCTACTTCCTACTGCCTGTTTGCCTAGTAGTTCCAGGTGTATTTCTCAGATGTTTGACTGTTCTGGACAAACCAGAATCTGGAGGAATCTTTTTTCCCTTCCAGAGCAGAAATACTCAGAATATATCCTTTCTGCTGCAGCAGAATATAACACATGGATTCCCCTATGATGAACTACATTCTGCCTACTCTGAATAATCATAACACCCCCAGTCACAAGGCAGATAGGCAACTCAACAATTTGGGATACATACATCACTTTCCTCATCAAGGTTCCTTACAAAACAGTAGGAAAAGTAAGCATGCATTTGTCATAGCAGCACATGAAATAATGATGCATTGTATGTATTTTGTGTGAGATGGGAATTGAAGAGATTTGTGTGCAGCTCAGGTATTCTCTTCTTGGAAGAAGGAAGCATGCAGAGTGGAATTTGACCAGGAAGACTATCAGATCTTTTCTAGGGAAGAAGATGTGCTTGGTGGGTTCCTCGCTGCATGGCTTTCAGTGTTATTGCTTCATATGATGGTAAACAGCAGGGCTTCTCCATCAGGATTGGCAGGTTTTGAGGCTTCTTTCCTGTTTGGTATGAAATACATGGGGATGGACCTTGGCTGGGAGAGCATTAAGTAGGCAAGAGCTTGTGGTCAGTTTTTCCTTAATTTAAGAATGGAAAGGCTGATGCAGAGGCATGCATAGTGATGGAAAGTAATAGAAAGCATATTTAATAATTTGAACACTGAGGCAGAGGGCTGTACAGTTCTCTCTATTCTGGACCATCTTTTGGGGCTCCTTTCTAAATTTTACTGAGTTGGGGTAGTTTATCAGAGTAGAAATGGTGTATGGAGCAGAAAGAATGTTCTGGGTTGCTTGGGTTCCCATGTGGCGTGGTAAGGGCAGCTATCCTATGAGCAAGGCATGTTCCTGCAGTCTACCTCCAGCAATGTAGTCTTCTTACTTATGAAATTAGATCTCTACTGGCCTGGAAGTTGCTGGGTTGGAGAGGCTGGCCAGTGATCCCCAGAACTACTTGTCCTTGTGTGAGGAGCTGTCCGAGGAGCTGTCCTCACAGATGTGAGGAGCTGTCCGAGGAGCTGTCCTCACAAACTCCATTACAAGATGGCACCGGCATCCGGCAGAACACACCTAGTAAAAAGGGCAATACGCAGGCGCCTGGTAACTTCCCTACTCAAAGGGACACGTACGTTTTGGTACGTCATCTGGCATAATTGGCAGCGACCAGTCAGAGAGTGACACGTCCTAGGCGAGGATAGTTTCCTATATAAGGGACGGTTATTCCTCACTCTCCGTCTCCGCATTGTAAGCTTATGCTCTCCCTCTCAAGACGCATTAAAGCTTTTCTGTAGTAGGATCCTGTGTGTGCCGCGTCGTTCCTGCTGGCGAGACGTAGCGCGGGACATCCTTGATTCTTACTTTTGTGATTATGAATATGCTCCAACGCTTGGCCTTATAACCCTATGGTTTGTCTGGGATTGAACTCTGGTACTCATATCAATGAGTAGGCTATCTCAGTATCCCAAAAGTGTATATTTAATGGCATGATTTCTGTGATGGAGAGACATTTGTATATGAAGGCACTTAGACTCCACTTTCCCTGTGACTATCTATTTTATGTTGGTAGGAAATTGTCTGGAACATGCCTGTCACCAACAATCCATCATCAGATTGAGAAGGGACAGTTTGTAGAACACAGGCTGGAACAGAATGAAAAAGTTATAGGGTATCTTTCTATTCATTCTTCCTTTTATACCAAATTGGGTGTTTTATTAGAAATATATAGGGTCTAATAATGAAATTAATTTTTGAGCCAGGATCTGACAATGTAGACTTGGAGAAACAGAATTCGTTATATAGACTTAGTGTGGCTTCAAATTCATAGATAGCTACCTGTATCTGCCTCTGGAAAATTGGATTATGTTTAGACATGGCACATACCTAAAGGACCATAACAGCAAACAAAGAAAGAGAAATTGAGACCAATTAAAATTGTGAATATCAATGTGAAAATACTTAATAAAATTCTCAATCAAAGAAACACATCAAAACAATCTTCCATCATGATCATGTATGGTTCCTCCCGGGGGTGCAGGGATGGTTAAATATGCAGTAATCCATCTACATAATCCACTATATAAAGAAACTGAAAAAAAACAAAAACAACAAACAAACAAACAAACAAACAAATGATCATTTCATTAGATGCCATGAAAGCCTTTGACAAAATTCAAGAAGCTTTAATGATAAGTGTCAAGGAAAAACCAGAAATTCAAGACACATATATAAACATAGTAAAAGAAATATACAAGAAACCAGTAGTCAACATCAAACTAAATAGCGTGAAACTTGAGGCAATCCACTAAAATCAGGGATAGACAAGGATGCCCGCTCTCTACCCTACCTATTCAATATAGTACTAGAAGATCTAGACAGAGCAATTAGAAAACAAAAAGGAGGTCAAAGGGCTACAAATTGGAAAGGAAAAGTCAACATGTAACTATTTGAAAATGATACAATAGCATACTTAAGTGACACAAAAATTACACCAAAGAACACCTAAACCTAATACATAACTTCAGCAAAGTGGCTGGGGAAAAATTAACTCAAACAAATCAGTAGCCTTCCACTACTCAAAGAATAAATAGACTGAGAAAGAAATTAGAGAAATCACACCCTTCACAATAGTCACAAATAATATAAAATACATTGTTGTGAATAGAACCAAGTAAGTGAAAAAAAATCTATATGACCAGATCTTTACGTCTCTGAAGAAAGAAATCTAAGAAGATCTTAGAAGGTGGTAAGATTTCCCACACTTATTGATTAACAGGATTAAGATAGTAAAATGACCACTTTGCCAAAAGATCACTAAAGATTGAAAACAATCCCCATTAAAATTCTAACTCAAATCTTCTTAGTATTAGAAAGAACAATATACAAATTCATTTGTAATAACAAGAAAAAAAAACAGTACAGTGAAAAATTTTCTCAAAATAAAAGAATGTCTAGGGAATCACTTTGTTTACCTAAAGCTATATTACAGAGTGACAGTGAAAAAATTGTATGGTATTGGTACAGAGACAGGCAGGAAGGTCAGTGGAATAGAGTGAAGTCCCAGAAATGAAACTACACACCTATCATCACTTGATCTTTGACACAGGTCCTAAAAACACACAGTGGGGGAAAAGATAGCATTTTCAAACAATGGTGCTGGTTCAATTGGAGGTGAGCATGTAGAAGAATTCAAATTGATCCATTCTTATTACCTTGTACAAAGCTGAAATACAAGTGGATCAAGGACCTCCACATAAAACCAGATACACTCAAACTGATAGAGGAAAAAGTACGGAAGAGCCACAAACACTTGGGCACTGGGGAAAATTTTCTGAAAAGAACATCAGTGGTTTATACTCTAAGATCAAGAATAGACAAATGGTACCTCATAAAATTGCAAAACATCTGAAAGGCAAAGGATACTGTCAATAGGACAAAACACAACCAATGAATTTGGAAAAGATCTTTACCAATCCTACATCTGATATAGCACTAATATATTAATATATACGGATAATTCAAGAAGTTAGAATCCAGAGAGTAAAATAGTCCTATTAAAAATGAGGTTCAGAGCTAAATAAAGAATTATCAACTGATGAATCTTGAATTTCCAAGAGGCACCTAAAGAGATTTTCAACATCTTTAGTCTTCAGGAAAATGTAATTCAAAATGATTCAGAGATACAACAGCACACCAGTCAGAAAGGCTAAGTTAAAAAAAATCAGGTGACAGAAAATGCTGTCAAGAATATGGAGAAAGCGGAACACTGTTCCATTGTTGTTGGGATTACAAGCTGGTACAACCACTGTGGAAATCAGTCTGGCAGTTCCTCAGAGAATTCAACAAAGTCATAATTGAGAACACAGCTCTACTACCCCTGCGGATATGCCCAAAAGATGCAACAAAATATAACAAGGACACATGCTCCACTATGTTCACAGCAGACTTATGTATAATAGACAGGAGCTAGAAAGAACCCAGATGTCCTTCAACAGAGAAATGCATACCGAAAATGTGGTACATGTACACAAAGGAATACTACTTAGGTATTAAAAGCAATGACTTCATGAAATCCTCAGGCAAATGGATGAGGATAGAAAATTACCAAGTCCCAGAAGAACACACTTTGTATACATTCACTGATAAGTGATTTTTAACCCCAAACCTTGGAATACCCAAGATACAATTCATAGACCACATAAGAGAAAGGAAGACCAAAGAGTTGATGCTTTAGTCTTTCGTAGAAGGGGAAACTTAATATTTACCGGAGAAAATGTGGAGACAAAGTGTGGAACAGAAACTGAAGCAAAGGCCCTCCCATATACTGACAGCAAATCCAGACACTATTGAGGATTTCAGCTTGAAGTGGAAGCTGAAATGTTCTGGATATAGCTGTTTTCTGAGAGGCTCTGCAAGAGCCTGACCAATACAGAGCCAGATGCTTCCAATTACCCATTGGATTGAGAATTGGGTCCCTGATGGAGTAGTTACAGAATTGACTGAAGGAGCTGAAGAGATTTGCAACTCCATAGGAAAGAAACACTAATATCAACCAACAAGTCCCACCAAAGCTCCGAGGGACTAAACCACCAATCAAAGAGAATTCATGGAATAAACCATGGCTCCAGTTTCATATGTAGCAAAAGATGACCTTGTTGAGCATCAATAGGAGGGGAGGCCCTTAGTTCTGTGAAGGCTTGATTCTCTAGTGTCAGGGAATTCCATGGTGGGGTGGTGGGAGGAAGTGAGTGGGTCGGTGGGGGAGCACATTCATAGAAGCAGCAGGAAGTGGGGTGGGATAAATAGTTTCCAGATGGGATACCAGGAAAGGGGAAAAATTTGAAATGTACATAAAAAATCTAATAAGAGAAACAATGGTTTATGTACACCTGATGACAAGATGCATTCAACATATCCCTCATCCAGTAACTCCAATGAATTCTTTCTCATCTACTTTAGGGAATTTTTTCTCTTAGGAAAACCACTTTAGAGAGTCCTTAGTTACATCTTTTTGCACATGGTCCCATAAACCCTTGGACAAGCCTGTTGGCTACTTTTGTGTTCTCCTAGAGCTCTGGGCAGAAGCAGTCCAAGTATCTGTCTACAGTGTACATACAACAGGACTTGACATAAGAGCAGATAGTGTCTTTCCAACACTGAAGCCTCATCTGACACTTTAATTCTCTCAAGAGGAAGATGATCTAGAAGATGTCACGTGACTTGGCAGTTTGGTACCCATCAGAATAGCATTACCCTGAGTGTGGCCTTAATTCGGTTAAGGAAAACAACTCTATGGCAATGCTTCATATCCATGATTTACTTTGAAAAGGTATCTCAGTGACAACTTGAACAAATCCTTTCACTTCCAATACATTAAAAATTCACCCCTCCCAATAAGAATTCAACTTGTAATCTTTAGATAATGCAAGTATTTAGATATTATTTTTCCTTGAAATAGAAAAGAAACAAATGACATTCACAACCATGTTATTGAAAAATTAATATGAATACTAAATTATTCATGAGCATAAAAATAACATGAAGGTGATATTGTTTCAATCACAGGCAATAATGCTTCCTTTTGTGTTGATGAAGCATCTGTAGAGGCCTTAATATGCCAGATTACTAGGTAAAAGAAGGAAACTTGTATATGCATGCAAGTGATTCTTCTTGGGGGAAAGGAATACAGCCTGTGGGCTCCAAAGCCCCAGAGGCTTTTTACATTTGTAGCTGCCCAGAGTGAGTCTGCTTTTGTCTCTTTGGCTAAGCACTGCTCTCCTTAGCTTTTCTTAACTACCTGTCACCAAAGGACATTATGGGAAGATGTTGTACATCTCCTCTTTAAAAAATTTTGTTCCTTTCCTACTCCATTTGCTGGCAATCTCCCTCCATTCCTTCTTTTATACTCCATGTTGGTTGGCTCTCAATCACTTTCAAATCTAGCTCCAGGGGATAAGAAGCCTTCTTCTGGCCACCATGGACATCAACACACACACAAACACACACACACACACACACACACACACACACACAGAGAGAGAGAGAGAGAGAGAGAGAGGGAGAGAGAGAGAGAGAGAGAAAGAGACAGAGAGACAGAGAGACAGAGAGACAGAGAGAGGGAGAGAGGGAGAGACAGAGACAGAGACAGAGACAGAGAGACAGAGAGAGACAGAGAGAGAGAAAGACTCACACTGCACACACATACATACATGTACACATTCACAGGCACTGGAACAATATATGCACTCAAAAAACAATTAAAAATTGCGGGGTTTTTTGTTTTGTTTTGCTTTGTTTTGTCTTTTTTTCTTTTTTCCTTTTTTCAGAGCTGGGGACTGAACCCAGGGCCTTGTGCTTGCTAGGCAAGTGCTCTACCACTGAGCTAAATCCCCAACCCCTTGTCTTGTTTTTTTTTTTTTTTTTTTTTTTTTTTTTTTTTTTTTTTTTTTTTTTTTTTAAGTGGAGTTAGGAACAATGAGGAAAATGTCCATGAGGGCTCTGCTGACCTAACTAGAAGAAATGTGAGACTGGATAAACAATGAGATTGCTTTCACATGGTTCCCTAGAGCCTGAATCATCATTGCCCTTATTCTCAGTATAAGTAATAATTTTGTACAAAGTTTCACCTTTATGTACATTTCTTCCTATAATATGTCAAAATGTAATAGACTAAATTGTGGATAAGAATGGCTTTAAGGTATCTTCTGCCTATTCAAGGAAGAAGACTTCAGGGATATATAAAAAAAAGAAAAAGAAATAGTAGACTAAGACTTGTTAGTCCGTATATTAGAGAGAACATCTTCCCATGCTGCTCTGCTTGGTCCACTTTACATACTGTATAGTTTACTTTCTTCTTTACTGTCTTGCCTCTGCTAAAACATAAACACTGACTGCTTGTTCACTCTACCTGAGCTGTGTTCTGAATTATATGACTTTAGCAGCAAAAACAAGGTGGGCAGGATCTAAAAGAACCCAGGAGGAGATACCACTTATTCATCACAGGAGAAACCTGGAGAACTACACAAAAGGAAGAATGAGGTTGAAAAGAGACACACGTACTTGTGCTACCAAGAATAAGTTGCTTCTGACAAAATAGACCAGTGATTATGTTTCTTGGATCCAGACCTTTTTATAGCTCCATGTTCCAGTCTGGTCCTATGCTAAACAGAGAGAAATAGTGATGTCAAGGAAGAAGTATGATCTCAGCTAGTGCCTCATCATGTGACCATCTTGGAGGCCAGAAATGTCTAAATACTACAGTGCAGAGCAAGTCAGAAAATATAGTAATAAAATGATAATGATAATAATAATAACAACAACAGCAAGAGCAGAAGCAACAACAAGAACTACAACATAGCTTCCAGAATCTGTCTACCTAAATACTATCCTGTGCATCTCTCTGTCCCTGGCTCTGTGTCTGTACATTTGTGTGTATTGCTAACAAAAGCCTTTCTTTTCTCCTTTCCAGAATCACACAGACAACATCACATTGGGAAGAAGTAAGGGATAGCTTTCAGAATATTTAAAAGTATTTTACAATGGATTAAATCACAGAGTCCAACTCACCCAGATAACAAATCTATGCTATCAAGCTCGTTGTTTTACAACATCTACAGTGGATATCCATTTTATCAGACTTATATCCAAGAGATGACTATTATAACACACAAATACACATGTGTTACTCTTATGTCAGTTCCACGGAAGGGTATGTAACATAAAGTCATAACCTTAGGTTATAAAAACTGCTCACATGATACATCCAAGCCAATTAAGGTAGATCTTTTCATTGTTCTTTTAAAAGCAGGATAAACAAAAGGCTGAGTTCAAAGAAGGGTAGCAGTCATAAGTTTTCAGTGACCTCAAGCTGTCTCACTAACTAATTTTGGAACCCAGCAAATGTTCTAGTCTCTTAACAATGTAATATGTCACTGCCATGGTGCTTTGCATCAGTGTCTCAACTCTAATTTCAAAAGACTGTAGATAGCATCACTATTGTTATTAGTACCAAAAGCTAGCAGCTAGGACACTATTAACATCCAGCTTGCTCTCTATATGCATACCTGTTGTAAAAATATAAAAAATAAAATGCGGTCCTTTATCCCCACTAAGTCTACACTGTAGTGCTCCAAGATATCTGCTAGGTGTCTTAATTCTCAGGCAGCAAAGTCTCTCAACCACATTGGTCCATCCCATATCACACTGCTGAAGGCCTTTCTCTGAGCTTGGCAGCAATTTCTCTACCTATCTAGTCCCCAAGGCAGGTTTCAATGCCGGAGACTCACATCCCAATTCCACGACAGTCCAGTGTCTCCAGCTGCCATCACACACTTCCCTACAATCAAACAATCACACAAAAGAACACACAATACAATATTCTTTGACACAATTTATAAGATAAAATTGCCCACCTAAACATCCAAAGCCCATTACACATACATCCCTTAAAACGTTAATAAAAGCCTGTAACTACACAGAGCCGAATCCTAACTTCAGTTTCCATTTTCTCTCAGCCATAACTACTCTCTCTGTCCCACCTGTCTCTCCTCTTTACGTTCCAGTCTTCTCCTCTTCCTTCAAACTTTTCTCCTGCCCATCCTTCCTTCTTGTCCAATGACAGGACTCCTTGTATCCTGTACCTGCTCTCACCTGTATTTTACAAATTAAATAGGGAGAAGGTTCTGGTGAATTCACCTGTGTCCTGAGTGCTTGACTAGGCAGTTGTCCTTGGGGCAGTGGAATTAGCATCAAAATTCTTATAACTCCAGGACAAACCACAACCTATACCTATACTAATTGTGAAACTGAAATAAATATGCAAACTTTGAAATCATGCACACTAAAAATTTTTATTTGCATCACAAAGTAGTTAGTTTTTGTAAAAAAATATTAAAATAAGAACCACTCATGTTTTGAGGTTACATGATTCTAGGATTTTACTTATTTGTCAAAAAAAAAAACAAGTGAAGAAGGCATAAAACCTGAAAATTAAGGAAATATATCAAAACAGTAAATATTTAAGGAGATAAATAGTAGTAAAGTGAAAATGGCAACAGTTGTGAGCCCACAAAGGAATGGGAGTCTAGGTGTAGAAAAGAAACTGAGCACAGCCTAACTGAAAGTGTATACAGTAAAAATCAAATATGTTTGGACAATTACTCAAACCTTAAAATGATACAAGCTGATAAAATCATCAAAAATATAGTATGAGCAATACGGTAAAGGGAATTATATTTTTTGTATCTGGGAATCATAGGCAATGTTTTCACTCATCTGGGAATAAAATAAATATCAATTAGAAACCAGGAAAACGTATATGATTAGCTTTATTGGTGGAAGAACATGAATCATTCACATTTACACACACACACACACACACACACACACACACATATATATATATATATACATGGGAAATGTATCTGCAGTTTAGAGCACTGACTGTGCTACCAGAGATGTGGATTTCAATTCCTTCGCAGCAATACATTGGTGGCTCACAGTAATCTGCAAAGGGATCCAGTGTCCTTTTCTGATACATAAAATAAATAAAATAATTCTTCCAAGAGAAGTATAAAAGAGATAATAAGGCCACATTCAAAAACAAACAAACAAAAAAACAAACCATCAAACAAAAAAACAGCTTACTCTAGTGGAGTTCTAAGCAGAAGAGAAACTGGTTTCTGTTCCAAACATAACAAGAACAAGAAGAGAAGGATTTATTGTAGGGAATGGGATAGATGCTTGTGTGTAGAGTTCCAATAAGAGGAAATAACAGGGCAGCAGTAGTTATGGCTAAGCAACTGCAAGACTTCTTGCTGAAGACAGTTAGAGTTGTCCAATAACCAAGTAAATAGCAAAGTGTTCTCAGACAAGTGCTGTGGATTTTTTTTTCCTTACAAAATCCTGATTCGACATGTCAATATTATGTCTAGATGAGACAGAAGTCTAACTAAAAATTAGGCAAGGTAAGTATCTAAGCATATATACAGATATATGTAATAACTCTATGCTGTACAAATAGCCACAACGCATGAGCACATGCACACACACACAACATACACGCAAACATTTTATATAACAATTCAATGCAGTATATATCTATCTATATCTATATCTATATCTATATCTATATCTATATCTATATCTATATCTATATCTATATCTATATCTATATCTATATATGTACAGCATATGCACAGGTCTATATAACAATTTTATACTGCACATACACACCCACATATGCAAATCATTATAATAACTCTATGTTCCACACATATACCTACATATATATATGTATATAAATATATACAATTCTATATGCTAGCTATGTGTTGTACACATACATCCACAGCGTACATACAGGCCTATATAATAGCATTTATTCTATATACATACATCCACAGCATATATACAGGTTTTTATAATGACTCTATGCTTTATACATATATTCACATGTACACCCATACCTGTCATATAGGTTACTTTTCTCATTGCTATCATCAAATACCTGATAACAATGTAGGAAAGGAAGGGATTATTTTTGCTAAAAGTTCAAAAATGTAGTCCATCACAGTGGATAAATAATAAGGGCAGAATGTCAAAGAAGCTGGTAATGTTGGACCTACAGTCAGTGAAGGGGGGCCCTGCAGGTTTCAAGTGAATCACACAGGGAGATAAAAATCAAAATCTAGTATAGATTTCCTTTGTTACCTTTTATCAAACATCCAGGAGTCTAATAAGAGGCAGTTTATTTCTATTGTATTTAACTCAGTACAATTTGGGGAAAAATTGGTGTAATAAACTTCTAGATGCACAAAGAAGCATAAATACATTGAAACTCAACATGGTCATCAGAACAAGACTCAGGGAACTTGTGGACCATGCTCTAACAATTGTGTTTCTGGGACTAGAAACACCACAGTCTTACTGAAGAACTCTGGACTGAAAACATATGACAACTCCACCCACTGTGATTCTGAAGTGCATCTGGAGAGACAACTTGGAACCAGGCAGCATGCTGGCTCTGGCCTCTGAAGCTAAAGTCACCCAAAACTTTTGACCAAGGAAAAGGACTTTCTTGTGTCCCTTTTCTTGGTACTGTTATGCTTCTTGGGTAGCTTTTACTATTTCCTTTCTCCTTTTTTTTTTCTTGGCTTCTGTTTAACACCATGTTACACAGAGGATTAAGCCCTTCGAAAGCTTTGGAACAAGCCAGGAGGCTAAGCAGAGTCTGAGTTTGAGGTTTCATGGAAAGCCACCAGAGTTTTAGTGTTATTTGGAATCCTTTATGTCAGCAGCCTTTTTGTGACAATTTGGAGAATTCCTGGTATGGGAGTTAAGGAACTTGCCTTTAAAGACTGAAATCTTAACATGAAGTCTATGGGAAAAGCTTAAGGTAGAAAGGAGAGGAAGGATAGAGAGAAACATGAGGAGAACCACAGAAACATAAGAATAATAATACAATGCACATATCAACAAACAGACAAGGTGGAATGGAATAGAGGACTGATAAGCAAACCCACATAGTTCCATCCATATAATTTCTAGACCTAAAAGTCTGGATATCCATGTGTGGAAGACAAAAAAGTTGATTCATGCCACGCATCCTGTGCAAAAGCCAATTCAGGTCTCAAGAAATGGTTCAACAATTAAAAGACATTGCTGAACAATCATGAGGATGAGAGGTTGGATCTCAGTACCAAAACAACATGTAGGGCACTCTGTGCTTGCCTGAAACCTCAGCTCTGAGAAGAAATGGAGGCAGGAGAATTAACAAGGTTTGGTGAGGAAACACAACCCAGTGCTCAGAGAAAGGATCTGACTCAAAAAATTATACACCCACATACACACACCCACTCATGTGTGTGTGTGTGTGGGAGGGGTGGGTGTGTTGGTGTGTGTGGGTGTGGGTAGGTGTGGGAGGGTATGTAGGGAATGATAAGGAAGACACCTGATACCTTCTTCTGGCTTCCACACAGGTGTACAGGCAGGTGCCCCTGCATCCACACATACACATACACATACACATACACATACACATACACATACACAGACACAGACACAGACACAGACACAGACACAGACACAGACACAGACACAGACACAGACACAGACACAGACACAGACACAGACACAGACACAGAGACACATAAACAAAACAAAACACTTTATTTTACACTTAATTCCAGCAGGTTAGGAGCAGTTTGGGTGATTTAAGTGAGAATAGGCCTTGTAGGCTAATAAGGTTAAATACTTGGTCCCCAGTTTGTATATCACTTTGTGAAGGATTAAGAGGCCTTGTTAAATAATATATGGCCTTCTTAGAGGAGGCTTGACCTTATTGGAGGATTGTGACCTTGTTGGAGAAGGTGTGGTGTATTTGAAGGAAGTATGACCTTTTTAAAGAGGTGGGATCTTGTTGGAGAAGGTCTTTTGGGAAGGGTTGCTACAATTCTAGAAAAGCTCTGGCCTGGCTAGGAGAGGAATGGGCATGTAGAACATGTGGCCTTGGTAAAGGATGTATGGACTTAGAAGTATGGTCTTGTTGGAGTAAATGTAGCCTGTTAAAGAAGGTGTGGGCTTGTTGGAGAAGGTGAGGACTTAGCGGAGGAGATGTAGTAGTTGTAGTAGTGTTAGAGGAATTGGAAGAGAAGGAGAATAGGAAGGTATGCTGTAAATTGTACATTATTAGCATACCATGTGTGTTGAACACACAAATTCATATCATTTGTGTTTCACTGTATAATACCTGCACAAAATCAAGTCAACCAAAATGTCCTTTTAGGTAGGTGAGACACTCTCCATGCCTCACCTCTAACTGAACAACGATTTGCAGTTGGCAAATAAAAATCATTCTTCATGGAATGTTTGGCCACTGGTGGGTTCCATATCCCTCAGTGGATGGACACATATACAGACATAAATATGCAGGATTAGTGGGATTTAGTAGATTATGAATAAATGAAGAATTTATGAACTTAGGAATGAATTTTGGACAGAAATAGGGGAATTGGACTGGTCAAATAGGGATGGCCTGTGATTATATTTTATTGTAAATATTTATCAAATTCTCAAGGAAATAGGAATACTGTGATTAGTACTGATGACGATGGATAATTTAAAATGAAATAGTTCAAGCACAACCAAATAATAAATAAATGAACCAAACAAAAGAATATCCATTATATGATATAAGAAGATTAAACTCGGGTGAGCCAAATGCTGACTAAATATAAAACTCAATAGATTGGAAGCATAATTTGAAGACCTGTCATACAGTATAGCAAAAGTACAAATGTATCCAGATTCATTTTATAAATAAAATAAGGTAACAAAGTTTATTTTAGAAAAAGACTGAGCAAAATGTAATATATAATTTCACACAGTTCTTTCTGCTCTGCCCAGATATTGATATAGAAGTATAAAACTTTCATTTCATGGGCTGGAGATGTAGCTCAGAAATTAAGAGAAACAGCTGTTCTTTAAGAAGACATACATTTCCTTCTCAGTTTCCAAATACTAGGAGAGAGTGAAAGAGTGAGACAAAGGATGTATTAATGAATTTCTGGGTGAGTTGAGACAAGGTTTCTCTGTTAATGATTATCTTTATATCATTCTTGCTAGACTTCTTGCTAAATCCTCTAAGTCAGGGACTACACTTTCTGATCGATCTCTTTGTCTCAAGCCTTGTTCTATAGAGATAAGCATTGACAAATGATGACCAAGAAGAAGTTCTTGTTTTGTGTCTGTTTCATTTGGCCAAAGGAGACACAGGAACAAAAAGAAGTGAGAATGTCTTTGTTGTATGAGTAATGACTCATAAACCTAAAGACAAGGACATACTCAATAGTGGCAGGTGTCTTTGGGTAAGAGATGTTAATGCCATGTATACTTAAGACAAGTGGTTAATGTCTAGAATATATAAAGAAGTAGAAAAAACTATACACATACAAACACACACACACACACACACACACACACACACACACACACACACACACACTTCCTACACCAAACTGCCAAACATCTGGCTGTTGAAAGTAGAAAGTAAATCAGTATAAAGTGCCCCACATCTTTAGGTATCCGAAAAGTGCAATTAAAACTGATCTGAGATTTTAATGCTTCCCCTGTCAGAATAGCTATTATCAAGAAAGAAAAGGATATGGCTGAAAAGGTGACTCAGAAGTTAAAAGGGATTGTTGCTCTACCTAATTTCAGTCCCAGGACACATGACAGTTGCCTGTACCTCCAGCTCCTGGAAGTCTGTACCATCTTGTGTTCTTCACCTATACCTGTACTTTTGTTCTCAAACTCACTTCCACATAGACATAATTTTAAAAAGAAACTAAATAACAAATAGCGGTAGGGAGGTAAAGATGGGGGCAAAGTGTGACCTACATTATGATAGTGAGAGTAAAATTATGCTTAAAAAAAGTGGAAACCAGTAGGGAGGCATCTCAAAAGAATACAATTAATAAAACCATGACTCAGCTACTCCTTGGCATGTGCTTGAAGGATGCCATAGCTAACCACAGAGATACTTGCACATCATTGTTCATTTCTCAGATCATTTGTAATAGTGAGGAAATGGAGTCAGACTAGATGTCCATCAACATAAGAATGGATAGTAAAAATTAGACATGTATACGGAGGGACTTTAATTTGCAGTAAAGAAAAAATAAAGATTTATGAAATTTTCAGAAAAACTGATGAAATGGGTGATGCAGAAGACAATAGAAACTAGAAGGGGGGATTCTGGAGACCAAAGAGTACACTGACGAAAGAAGGGGCAGGGAAAGTAGGGATAGAGTATTCAGGGGCAGGCAAAAGGAAAAGAGGGGAGAGTAGGCAAGGGGTGAGAAATCAGCCAAAATGAAACATGCATAAGTAATTTACTTTCCTATTGTGTTGAAATACTCTGACAAAAACAACACAAGAAGGGAGGAGTTTCTTCGGCTCATGCCGCTAGGAACTGCCTATCAGTGAAGTATCTGCACCCATCATGTCCATCAACAGGAAGTAGATACATAGGTTAGTTCTCAACTCACATATATCTCTGGGAACACCCCTAGCTAATGAGCAGTTCTTCCCATCTTAATTAACTTAATTAAGAAACTCTATCACAGGTATGCTTAAAGGCCCATCTCTCAGGTGACTCTGGATCTTCACAAGTTGACAATTGAGATTAATCACTTCATTTCTCTGGTGGCATTTTGTTTTGGTTCAGAGACTCCAGGAAAAGCAAGTGTGTCCGGTTTTCTCTGTCATTTGTTCTCCTTTCATCCTATAATAGAGCATCACATTTCCAGGATAGCTAGACAAGACTAACATGCCTGTGTGGCTTCTTCATCCCCAATACTTGAAATATTCACAGTCTGGGATTTAGAAAGAGATCTGGAGACACTCCCGGGAAGGTACTCCCTGCCAGTAGGTGGTGAATGATTGATGAATGCAAAATAAAATATTGATGTGCTGAATCACACATCAGGCCTGTTTCCCTCCAAAGGAGCTTGTGACTTGTGTTACAAAGACATCACAGCATGTGTTGTCTTACATCACATGTGTTCCAAACATTACAACTTCAGATTAGTTTTGACTTACAGATACCCTGGTACATTTAGGCTAATACTCCTATGGACCTTGGCAGGTGGCTGCTGGGAATCAGTAATAGGAAATTTTTACCTTCCTTGGATCATGAAAACTTATGAGAGCTGACTCAAAAATTCATTTTTTTCTGCATGCCCTCTGTTCTCTTCATCAATAAGCACTTTCACCCTCTTTACACAATTCTGTCAATGAAAGCTTTATGCATGCTTTTAGTGATACTCGTCTTCTTTAAAATATTTGTTTTGAACAGTTTGCTTTTCTAAAATAGACTAAATTTCTAAACTTGAAAAGTGACTTTTACAGGGAGTGAGAGCTGCACTTGTCTGTATGTATAAAGACAATTATTAAGAATACAGTTATGAATTATGTATGGACAATGTACTGTGGGAAGTGCAACACCAGGACACATTTGTAACACAAATCCTACATCTACGGCTTTGGGAATACTGAAGACAAAAAATAAAAAGAGTGTAAGAGCCAGGAAAGAAGGAAATCTTATATTAGATTCTCCTAGAAAGACAAGGAAGCTACATTTGTGATGGTCTCAACAGTATGGCTGACAAACAAGGTTTAAACAAATACAATACCAATAGACATGCTAATGTGGAAGGGGAAGTCTCACAGGGTCCCATCTCCAGACAAAGACTGTTGAAAGTGGGAAAAGTAGTTTTTCCTAAGAATAAGCCTCGTAATTGAGTATACAACACCTAATGATCAGCCCTGAATTCACATATATACAAGCAACAGTGATCTGAGTCAAAAAGTTGTATTTGTATATTTATATATACGTACAACACAGAGGTGTATAAAAAATACTGCTACATTGTGGTTATAGGCACCCTGCTTTGTCATATACAAACAATCCACTCTCTTTAGTCACTTCTTTTAATGAAGCCATACAAGTTTTCTTTAAAAGATACGTTTTAAAAAGATTTATCATGATCAGTTGTGATTTTCATTAAGATGAGATCATAAATTTTAGAGGGTTTAACGCAGAAGGAATGGGAGGAACAGGAGGAAGGAAAGGAAAGGCAGAAATGATGTGATGATATTTTGTTGAAAACTAAAGCAGATGTTAAAAGCTACAAGGAGAGAAAAAGGATTGAGATTATTCTAAAGTTTGTGAATATGTGTGTATAAGTCATGATATGTGTATGTGAATGTATGTGGATGATTGCAGAAGGATATGGGCTAACAGATGTGGGAGTTCAGAATAAGATACTGTAGAAGAGCTGCAAGTGCTCCGAGTCATTTCTGAAACCCCATAATTACTTTCTCGTCAACAATTTCTGAAGTAGCTATTTCCTTGCCTTTTTAGAAGACCAAGTAAGGGCTTTACACTTTTAAGCCACTCAAACATGTACTCCTTCCATTTTTTCCAATAGCATATTTTGGTAACAGTCATTATTCATCATCTACACTATATATATATATATATATATATATATATATATATATATATATATATATATATATATATATCCCACTGAGCAAGCAGTGAACTTAGATTATGTTTTATTCCCTGTAATATTTTTCTTTTGTTGTTAGGCAAATCTTTTTTTATTAGTTATTCTCTGCTCCTGTGATAAAATATCACAATCAAAAGCAACTTAAAGAAAAAAGTTTCTGTTTGGCTCATGATTCCTGACAGTTGGATTCAATCAGGGTGTGGAAGGCATGTCAGCAATGGGATGTAGGGAAGGAGGGAGGAAAGGAAGTAGGGAGGATGGAGGAAGGGAAGAAGGGAGGGAGGGAGAGAAAGATAGAAGAAAAAACACAGAAAGTGAATTGAGGTTCTCAAATCTCACTCCAGTGTTATACTTTCTCAAACTGGCAAGGCTGTGTGATTAACTGAGGACCAAGTATTCAGAGAAAAGTGCCTGTGTGGGACATTTCTCATTCAAACCAGTTATTTTAATTTGGTTATCACTATTAAGTCTTTTTGTGGACTTCACTCATTTTCACTGTGTGAGTGTTTCTTTCCAGGTACCCTTTCTATGAAAGCCCACGTAAATCAGTATTTAAGGTTAGACCAATAGGCTCACCAAAATATTTATTTTTTCTTTTGAGCACTTGTACATAGGCTGCATCCAGAATCTAAAGGATGATCCTGGGCTGGCCTGCTTCTCACCAAAAGAGTAACATGAAGGAGATAAGGCAGAACCTGTCTGGACCTGTTAGTTGTATTGATGGGGATCTAGGAATTTGGGTTCCTCTTAAATTGTTCCAGAAAATCTTATATTATTCCGGGACCAGAAAGGGACTGATATGGGTAAACATACTAGGGGCATTATAGGAGCTCAACTGCAGTTCCAAGGTCATTCAAGTCTGTTTCTTTTAGAGGCTTGTCTGGGTTGGCTCTTGTGATAGGGTATTGGCTGAATTCCACAGCAGCCTTGGTGTGAGTTTATCATATCTTTGCTTTGGCACCAGCAATTTACCTGATAAGGTACTTCCCTTTGGCTTTACACTTCTTCATCAATTCTTTGTACAGTGTCAGCCGGGTCTTTCAATAACCCTTTCAAGCAGGTGTGTCAGTATTTTTGGGGTCCCCTATATCCTTTATTTTGGCTCACAATGAGTACCATGTATCTCCTGTTTCTGTCTACCCTGTACTAGGATTACCTACCTGTAATCCCTGTACTAGGATGACACCCTGCACTGTGCCTGGCATTTACCTGGACCATGGGTAAGGGATCAAAATCAGGTCCTCATGTTTTCAAGACAAGTCATCAGGGTGATGCCTCACCCTTCTGGAGAAAATATTTCTTCTCTGCCCTCAGAAGCAGTTTTCAAATTCTGATAAAATAGACCCCATGCTCCTCTCAATCTGTCAGTGGCTCAGTGAGCATTCCTGTTATTCCATTAACTTTTGCAGTTGCATTTAAACTTTTTGTTTTGCTTTTTCCCGATCTACCATTTTTTGATAGTTCCTAGAGTAGTCAAGTTTCCTCTTAATATGTGTCTAAAGTTCTGTTTGTTTTCAGGTAGAATCTTGATATAATCCACTTTTTTTCAAACTTGCCATTCTCCTGGGTACAGAAATTACAGGTATATATTATGTTGCTTGTACTTGGTTAAATTTTGTCTTTTGGGACAGACTTCTGGATTGGGGACCACCTGTTTTACTCTTCCTTAGCTTCCTAGGAAGATATGTTAAATGAGAAAAATGTGTTACACTTATTCCAAACAAATGTACCTACTCCTAGTTTGGGTGGAGTTTGATGTAATACTATTCTTTTCACTCCCACTTTTCATTGATTTTGCTGTGAATCTCTTTTCTTTTTAAAGATTATTTATTTAAATAATTGATTTATATGTGTGTGTCTCTGTGTGTGTTTGTCTGTGTGTGTGTGTGTGTGTGTGTGTGTGTGTGCCTGTGTACTCAGGGGCCAGAATTAGTGTGTGAATATATTAATCTTTTTTTTTAGTAGGGTCTCTTCCAGATCCTGGGCCTCACGTACTCCCTCTTAGTCTAGAAGCCATTAAGCTTCCACGTTTCCCTTATTGCCACCTCCTCAGATCTGGCATTACAGCTGTAGACAGGATACTTTGCTTGTTTTTCAGGTGCTGAGATCTTAACTCTTGTCCTCATTATTGTACAGCAAGTGTTCTTAACTATTAGTCCATTATTCCAGGCCCTTGAACTTATTTTCAAAGCACTTTTTAAAATTTTGTTGCAGCAAAATTTTGTAAGAATGTAATGATTATAAACATATAGACCAAGATATAAGTCACATAAAAACCTTGGATTATAAAGGCAACATAGTTCAGCAGTAAAAGGTGACCCACAGAATCTGTGAGTAAGCATGTGGAGGAAAGCATAGTACTATTTATCTGCCAGGTTTCTGGAGTGTACTGGAAGACTATGGTTGAGGTTAATAAGCGAATTTGCATTTTCCTGATGCCCTAGCTTGAATGGTTCAGCATTTCTGTTTTGTTTAAGCTGGATTCCTTAGTCTAAATGCTACATTCAAACAAGCACCTTGGAGAGATGCATACCAGTTTCAAGAGTCAACTCTGTAGTTTAACATGCTGTACTGAATGCAACCAAGAATTTATTGCTCATCCCCAGTTGCCATGTGTTTGGGGGCCTGGGAACAATTCAATCAGAAAAATATTTGCTTTGCAAGTGTGAATACTTGAATTTGATCCCAAGAACATATATAAAGTCGATTTTTTTGCATGTGCCTGTAATCCTAATCATTAGGAGGCAGAAGCAGGTAGATCCCATAGCGGAAAAGGCAGTTTGCCTAACCTAATTGAAGAGCTCCAGGTCAGGGATGCAAACTGTGTCAGAAAATTAGATGGATGCTTGGTGTGAGTGGCCCAGGACTTTGAGTCTGTCACTTAGAAGGCAAAAGAAGACTGATTTCTGTGAGTTCAAGACCATCTTGGCTATACAGTAGGACCCTGCCTCAAACAAAAACAAAAGAACTCCTGTCACAAAAATAAAATAAAACATCAACCACAACAACTAAAAAAAGCACACACAGGCGCGCGTGCGCGCGTGCGCACGAGCACACACACACACACACACACACACACACACACACACACACAAAACTAGATGCATGGCACGTGAGGGAGAGTTATTGTCCTGACTCCAAACATTCACTTGCATAAACATGAGTTCACACACATACATAATATATACATGCAGTGAAACTTGCATGTGTTTGTTGTATATGTTGTAGTGTTCAAGTATTTACTTGAGAATTATTTCTTCTTTGATGAATATACCACGCTTGCTTTTTTCCTGTCTGCATGATGAAAAAGCCAGTTTTTAAGAAGGTGCAGACATGCTGATGAAATTTGTTTAGGTAGACTTTAAGAGAGTGGTAGAATGAAGACTCCAGTAGTTTGTGTTAGACACTTGCATTGCTCTGTTCGACAGGTTAGACGTTGTTTTTCTCAAACAAATGAAACTTTGAAGTTAAATGTTACTGCAGCAGAGCATGGCACAACATCACTAATTCAAGACTGGTTGTTTATAGAGACAAAGGAGAAATATTATTCAATCTTTGAACAGTTTCTTTTCTTCAATATAACACTAACTCAAGCAGGGTCCCTGACAGAGCATTTGGCCAAAAATAATAATACTAGTGTTATAATCAGGACCATTTTGCATTGTTTTATTAACAGAGTTAGAGGATACAATTTGTGGGGCTGAGGGTGAAGGGCAGACTAATCGCAAGGGAAGGAGTTAGTTTTCTGAGGAACTCTCTGATTTGGAGGTATACCCAACTCATTACTTATACCTCCAGTGAATTTGTACAGTTTAACCACAAAATCTCTTTCTGGAGCTGCAAAATATATAAAATTTTATCTGACTTTCTAGGAAGACTAAGAGTTTGTACTAGATCTAGAAAATAGTTGTGGCCAAAGTTAACATTTAGGTTCACTTCATACTTGAAAAATAGACTAGCTCATCACAAGCTACTGGCTTACTAGTACCTTACATACTCAGTCATATTGCCATCTTAGTTTTTGAGATGTGTCTCATTTCTCTCACTAGCCTGGACCTCACCAAGTAGTCTAAGCTTACTGACTGGTGTTAATACCATAAACCTGCCTCTGAGTTCTCCGCATGAGGATTAGAAATGGCAAAAGTCCTGGTATTTATTTATTTATTTTTAATATGGGTTCTGGTATTGGAAGTCAGAACTTCATGCTTACTTGACAAGCACTTTGCCATTGAGCTTTCTCTCCAAATCTACTTTGCAGTTATTACAGCATAAGGTAAAGATTTTAGGTTTGATTATACTCATGAAAATTGATAGAAACCATGAATTGCTATGATTTAAGTCATTGGGGAAGTTTGAGGGAACACAGTAGGAAGCCAGAGTATGTGAGCTTTGTCAGCTCAGTTTTGAGATGACAGATGATGATATGGAGATAACAGAAAGAACCCAGGAAGCCAAGTTAGGCTAGGGAAAGGAAGGTAGGTATTTGGCAGGGAGAGGACAGAAAGGAGATGGATAGCAAATACAAACTATAAAATATACTTGAGTGAAAATGCATGTATTAAACTTGCCACTGTCAGGGTAGAGAGGTGCTTCTGCAATTAGCAGTGCATACTGCTTTTACACAGAGCCCAAGGTCAAGTAGTTAAAAAGCTTCTTATAATTCCATCTCCAAGATACCTGATGCTATAATCTAGTCACAGTGGGCATCCGCATAATCATGTTCATAGACCTACATGCATATGCATACATTCACACAATTAAAAATAATAGAATATGTCTTATAAACCTCCTTACTATCTATCTGTGATGGTTAGCTTTGTCATTTTTATGCACTCTTGATTTGCTTGGGAATAAAGTCTGAATGAAGGATTTTCTACATTGGGTTAGCAAGTGGGCAAGTCTTCTGTAGATGATTTTGACACTTCATTGGTGTAAGAGGATCTAGCTAACAGAGCATACCACTGTTAACTCTGCAGGGGAGCCAGAACTGTATAGAGGTAAAGAAATGAAGCTAATCAAAAGACAAACCGCAAGCACACATGCACTCATGTCTCTCTGCTTTTGACTGGATAGGATTTTGTGTGTCAAGATCATGCCACTTGAAATGGAATAACCTGGAACAGTAATCCTAAATAAACACTGTTCTTTCTTCTTTTTAAAAATTAATTATTTTAGTTATTTACATTCCAGACATTGCCCCCTCCATGGTCCTCTCCCCCACAGTTCTTCCTAATCCCCCTCCTTCCCCTGTGCCTCTGACAGAATGCTTCCCCTGTCCAAACCCCAAGGAATCCCCCTTCCCTCAGGACTCAAGTGTTTGTAGAATTAGGTATAACCTCTCCCACTTAGGCCAGCCAGACTAGGCAGTCTTCTGCTATACAATGTGGCATGGCACTTGGACCAGGCTTTGTATACTGTATGATTGGTGGCTTAGTCTCTGAAAGATCCTAGGGGTCTGGGTTAGGTGAGACTATTGGTCTTCCTATGGGGTTGCAATCCCCTTCAGCTCCTTCAATCCTTCCCCTAACTCTTCCATAGGAGTGCCTGACCTCCTTCTAATGGTTGACTATAAGCATCTGCAACTATCTCAATCAGTTGTGGTTATAGAATCTCACTCATGCTAGGCTATGCTAGGCCCCTGCCTGCAAGCACATAATAGCATCAGTAATAGTGTAAGGTTTTGGTGCCCACCCATTAGATGGGTCCCAAGTTGGGCCTGCCACTTAACAGATTTTCCTTTAGTCTCTGTTCCATTTCTCTTCTGGTATTTCTTTTAGACAGAAACAATTCTGAGTTAGAAATTTTGACAGTGGGTTTATAACCTGGTCCCTCTTCTGGTGGCCCTGTCTATATACTGGAAGTGGTCTCTTCAGGTTCGCTCTCTGCACTGTTGAACATTTCTGGTAAGGTCATCAATATTGAGTCCTGAAAGTCTCTCACATCCCAGGTCTGTAGGACTTTCTAGAGGGTCCCCCTATCTCCCACCACCAAAAGTTGGATATTTCAATTTATTCTTCTGGCACTCAGGGCTTCTCTGCTGTTTTCCCCCTATATCTTATTTTTTCCCCTTTCTGCCCACCCCTGCCCTGTATATCATTCAGTTCCATACCTCCCTCTTTCTTCCATGAGTATTTTGTGCACCCTTCTAGGTGGGAATGAATCATCCTCACTTGGGCCTTCCTTCTTGTTAAATTTCTTACATTCTGTGAGTTGTATCATAGGTATTCTGTACTTTATGGCTATTACCGACTTATCAGTGAGTACATACCATACATGAGTTTTGGGCCTGGGTTAACCCACTCAAGATGATATTTTTCAGTTCCATCCATTTACGTACAACATTCATGATGTCTTCATTTTTAATAGCGGAATAGTATATCCCATTGTGTAAATGACCCACATTTTCTGAATCCAATCTTCAGATGAGGGACCTCTATGTTGCTTCCACCTTCTGGCTATTATGAATAAGGCAGATACAAACATAATGGAGCGTTTGTCATTGTAGTATGGTATATAATCTTTTAGGTATATGCTCAGGAGAATATAGCTGGGTCTTCAGGCAGAGCTTCTTCCAAATTTCTGAGAAAGCACCTTATTGATATGCAGAGTGGTTCTACAAGTTTAAAATTCCATCATAAGTCCCACATCCTTGCCAGTATGTGCTGTCACTTGAGTTTTTGATCTTAGCCATTTTGATTGGTGCAAGATGAAATCTCAAGGTTGTTTGGAGTTGCATTTCCCTGATGAACTTAAGCTAGTCAACATTTCTGTAAGTATTTCTCAGCTATTGTGAGATGCCTCTGTTGGAAATCTTTGCTTAATTCTGTACCACATGTTTTTCCTGCCTTTTTTAATTAAGGATGAAATTTATTTAAGAAATATAACTTTGCATTTTCTAAGTTACTTTTTCTTGCTTATTTTTTTTTACATTTTTCTTTAATTGGATATTTTATGTTTACATTTCAAATGTTACCCCCTTTCTTGTTTCCCCTCCAGAAACACACTATCTCTCCTGCTTCTGTGAAGGTGCTCCCCCACCCACCCACCACTCCCTCCTGTCCCCTGTGCTGACATTCCCCTACAGTTAGGAATCAAGCCTTGATAGGATCAAGAGTCTCTTCTCCCACTGATGCCTGACAAGGCCATCATCTGCTACATAGATAGTTGGAGCCATAGGTCCATCCCTGTGTACTTTTGTGATGGTGGTTTAGTCTCTGGGAGCTTTGAGGTTTTGGTTGGTTGATATTTCTGTTCTTCTTATGGGGATCCAAACTCCTTCAGCTCCTTCAGTATGTTCTCTAACTCCTCCATTGGGGGCACCGTTCTCAGTTCAACGGTTGGCTGCAAGCATTCGCTTCTGTATTTGTCAATGTCTGGCAGAGCCTTTCAGGAGACAGCTATATCAAGCTCCTGTCATGATGCACTTCTTTGCATCTACAGTATTGTTTGGGTTTGCTGGCTGTGTATGGGATGGATTGTCAAATGGGGCAGTCTCTGGATTGCCATTTATTCAGTATCTGCTCCACAGTTTGTCTCCATATATCCTCCTGTGAGTACTTTTTTCTTCTTCTAAGAAGAACTGAAGTATACAAGACACTCTTTAGTCTTTCTTCTTCTTCAGTTTTATGGGGTCTGTGAATTATATCAGATTTCCTGAGCTTTTTGGCTAATATCCACTTATGAGTGAGGTATACCATGAGCATTCTTTAGTGACTGGATTACCACACTCAGGATATTTTCTAGTCCCATTCATTTGCCTAAGAATTTAATGAAGTCATTGTTTTTAATAGCTAGGTAGTATTCCATTGTGTAAATGTACCATATTTTCTGAATCCATTACACTGCTGAAGGACATCAGGGTTCTTTCCAGCTCTGGGTATTATAAATAAGGTTGCTATGAACGTAGTGAAGTATGTGTCCTTTTTATATTTTGGAGCATTTTTTTTTTGCGTCTATGCCCAGAGTGGTATAGCTGGGTCCTCAGGTCCTACTATGTCCAATTTTTTAAGAAACCACCAAACTAATTTCCACAATGATTGTACCAGCTTGCTACCCCAACAACAATGGAGGAGTATCCTTCTTTCTCTACATCCTTGCCAGCATCTGCTGTCACCTGGGTTTTTGATCTTACCCATTCTGACTGGTGTGATGTGAAATCTCGGGGATGTTTAGATTTGCATTTTACTGAGGACTAACGATGTCGAACATTTCTTTAAGTATTTATTGGCCAATTGATATTCCACAGTTCAGAATTCTACTTTTAGCTCTGTACTCCATTTTTTAAATAGTGCTATTTGTTCTCTAGAATCTACTTTCTTGAGTTCTTTGTTTATATTGGGTATTACCATCTTTCAGAAGTGGGATTGGTAAAGTTTTGTTTTTTTTTTCCAATTGGTTGGTTGGTGTTTTGCTCTAATGACAGTATCCTTTGCTTTCCAGAAACTATGTAAATTTATGAGGTTCCATTTGTCAATTCTTAGTCTTAGAGAATAAGCCTCTGGTGTTCTGTTCAGAACTTTTTCCTGTCTGCCCATGTGCTCCAGGCATGTTTCCACTTTTTTTCTATTAGATTATGTGTATCTGGTTTTATGTGGTAGTTCTTGAGGAACTGAACTTCATACTGAAGAATTAAAATTTCAAAAAGTTAGGACATGCCTGAGAGGGTGTAATAGATAGGACTTGCCAAACCAGCTATCAGCCCCAAGGACATTGACCATCTGTAGCCACCCCCTCCCCTTCCTTCACCCCCCTGCGTGAGATGAACCACCCTACTTGCCTGCCGAGCTGCTAGAGAGCACGTACACCTTGCTGATGTAATTTCGCGCCGAAAGTAACTGTGCACCATTTTAATTGACCAATCATGTATAACCGCACGAATGCCCCTATATAAACCCCCGAGTTTGGAAGCTCGGGGTCGATTCCTTTGTCTCCTGTGTGGGATACGTATCGACCCGGGATCCCGCTAATAGGGATCTCCTTAATAAAAGCTACCTCCTGCTGTTAAATCAAGGCCGGCTACTCGTGATTCCTGGGGGGGCACCCCACCCCGCGATTGGAGTTAGAGACGCGGCTCCCCGTTTAGGGATACGCTCTTTCATTTGGAGGTCCCACCGAGATTGGAGCGTGACCCCCCGGAACCCTGAATGCCACTTGGAGGTACGTTGGTATGAGTGGTAGAAAGCGGCCGCTGAGTGTGTGTGTGTGTGAGTAAATGGGGATGTGAGTTCTCGGTACTGGTACAGACGTCTGGGGGTAGAAGAGGTTTCCTACTCCGGGGTAGAAGACAGTCGGGTGGATGAGTATCCCCACCCAGTGTAAAGGCTAGCTTGAGCGAGCATGAGGGTGGAAGAGGTTTTCCCACCCGAGAGTGCACTCAGGTTGAGAGTACATGAGGGCAGAAGAGGTTTCCCCACCCGAGAGTGCACTCGGGTAGAAGAGTATTCCTACCCACTACAGACTAAGCAGAAGGGGTACGCCCCGACTCCGTAGGCTCTGGGAGACGTTCCACGAGCCGAATTTTGTCAGGAGGACCCGGCAACTGACAGTCAAAAAGATCTGACGGTGACTTGACTTAGGAGGTCGCGTTCGGCTGCCTATTTAAGTATAGGCACAGAAAAGTGTGCTTAGATGTGTTAGTGTCTGTTGTCTGTATTCTGTTAAGCAGCTAAGGTTAAGCTGCAGTTTGGGCTAGGTACTGACGGTACCAGGCATCTGTGGAAATTGGTTATAGGATGCTTTGTCTTGGTCTTGTTTGTCTGGATTGTTTTCTGTGGTATTGTCCAGTGTCTTTTTGGCTTTTGTCTTGTTTTTTGAAATCTTGGACTGACAATTGTGTTTGAACTGTTTGCTTTGTTCGCCGAAGAGTTTTACTTGGTCCCCTTAATGCTTAGTGAGTAAGGAACTTAATTTTGTGGACATTGCTCTAGTGGCGGTGTGTTAGTTGATAGCCAAAGTTAATTTTTAAAGCATAGTGTTTTATCTGTGCTTGTGCTCTCAGCCAGCTGTGATGAGCTGGGAAAGATTTAAATTTTGCTTGGGAGCAAAGAACCTTAAAGGGACAGGCTACATTAGAAATGCTACAGAAGGAACTAGATGAAAAGGCTAAGAGCGAGGTGGGAGAGGACTCTAAGGAAAACAAGAACAAGAAAGGAATTTCTGACATTTGCTCACAGAAGGAGAGCACTCATTAAGAGAAGTTCTTTAAGGAAGCCTCTCCCTGTAATTTAGGGCACAAGAAGTTTGCATTCATGGAATGTTTTCAGCTGGAACAAGACCCTTCTGGGTCTCCTGCAAGGTTTGACCCCTGCCCTTACATGTGGAAGCCTTTTGTTCCCAACTGGCAGTCTGGCCAGGTACTTCTCACCTGAGTCAGAATTAGGCTGGCCTTCCTGGTTATTTCCCTAATTTATTCAGGCCACATAGTCGGTCCATTGTTACAGAAGTCTCAGCCAGGGTTCCCCACTGTGCTTGACAGATACCTGCTAAGTGCTGACCTTATTCCAAGGGAGGAGTCAGTCTCCAGCATTAAATTACTTTTCTCATTGATCATCATTAACATGGAGAGTGCCTTTGATCCTATCCCCACAGCAGCCAGTTCCTGCTCCTATGGTCAAAATGCCCCAGGTTGGGGGACAAAAAGAGCCCCTAAAATAGTTTCAAAGAATCTACAACAAGCTGTAAAGAACTTTGTTTTGTTTTGCCAGTCAATATTTAGAATTCAGGCTTTGGCGATGGCCAAGGTCAGGATTAATGTTTTCTTTTCCATGGGCCTTTTAAACCCAGTGAGACAGTTTGGTAAAGGGCTACTACTGAAGTCCTGATAGCCCCAGGTGAACTGGTTACGATTCTTTTGTCAGCCACCTGGCATCTAGCAACCAGGTTCTAACCATCTCTCCATCCTTTTGTTATTAGTTGTTACTAAAAGCCTAGTGTCATTTGGAGGCTAGTTCTCTTGAGAGACAAAGCCACGGAGCTGACACTGAAGAGAGATGCTCCTTGAAGGAAAATCTATGTCTAGAGAGATAGTTGATAACAGATCAGCTGCCTCTCTGCTCACCTTTCCGTTTCATAGACACAGCTTGTGCTTATTTGTACAATGGCCTTTTTGTTCCAAGAAAGGCCTTCTGGTTTAGCTGTGTGACTAAATGCTGTTTGCCCTCTTCAGTAGACCTCTATTCTCAAGATTCTCTTGTTTTCTCACCATCCCATTTGAGATGCTTGTTAGTAACTGTTACAGGTCTTCTTTACCACTGAGGAAAGACAGAATCCTACTGGAGGCCAGAAAGGATGTTCCAGACATGGATAGAAGGCCCTCACTTCTGCCTGCTCTCTTCAGACGTCTGAAGGTAGGGAGTGCTTCAGGTCTGCCGTCAGACTCCAAGGGTGGGTCTCTGAGGGGCTGGAAAATGTCCCACCAATCTGGCTAAGATAAGGAAAGGATATAAAGAGAATGTTACAGGAATTTAAAGGGTTAAGTTAAGTTGCTGAGAGTTAGTATAAGTTACAGAGAAAGTAAGGTTAAAAGAGAAATTAGAGAGCTAAAGAGAGATAAAAGACGAGAGAGGAACATATACTGGCCACAGTAGTCAGGGAACCTAGGAAGATAGTACCTGGCAACAGAAGAGAATTCCTGGCTAAAGATCAGCATGCCAAATGCAAAGAAAAAGGACACTGGGTCAGGGACTGCCCAAGAAAGAACAAGAGGGGCCACTGGAGAGCTTCTTGGTCCTAGAGTGCTGGCTATGTACAGAGATAGAAGGGAAGTTGGGATACAGGGACCCAATGCTCTGTGCTCCTATGCCCCACAGTGGGTCAATATCCAAAGACCTTGAATGCAAGGGGCTACTGGCAATGAACAATACTTATGGACTGCCTGAAGAACAGTGGACCTTGGCGTGGGCCGGGTAACCCACTAGTTCATAGTCATCCATCTCTGACTGCCCCTATCCCTTGCTCATGAGAAAATTGCTCTCCAAAATGGCTTGCGTGGGCTAAAATGACTGGGTGAGGCCATGTGTATGCATATCTACAGACTGTGTATGTGGAGCTTAAGACCTGTCTCAGTGCACCAGTACCTGATGCTGGGAGATGTGTGACTTAGTCCTGTTCTGCCTGGAACACATCACTCCTGCCAGCCCGGCACTAACAATTATCACCCAATCCTGGACTTAAACTGTGATAGAGTGGCTGATGTTCTGCCTTTGAATAGAGTGTCTCAAAAGATGGGACCACTGGTCAGCTGCCATGGACTAGATTCTCCACCGGTTGGGAACAATCTGGTCACCTTGCTGCCCAAACCGGATCTGGAGTCACCACAGCCCGAGTGTCAAGTACTGGCAGAAGCCCATGGGTGGAGGAAAGACCTCTGCGACTGGCTGATTGACCCTGCTGAACGCTGAGGACCTTGTCCACAGATGAGAACAGTTCTCTTCATGAATGAAGGTCAGAGACAAGTGGGTGCTGCCATGGTGGACAACACAATGTCATCTGGGATGGCTGAACTTCTACCCCCTAGCACATCAGCACTGCAGATACCTTTACCATCTCTTAGATGCCCTGGTGAAGCCAACAACTGCAAGAGACAGCCTCGATAGTCATCAAGAAGATACTGGAAGAAATCTTCCCCAGTCTGGAGTGCCCAAGGTAATCTGGTCAGACAACGGCCCTACTTTCGTTGCCAAGGTAAGCCAGGGTATGGCCAAGTATTTAGAGGTCGATTGGAAATTACATTGTATCTACAGACCTCAAAGTTCAGGACAGGTAGAGTAAATAAATAAAATTTTAAAAGAGACCCTGACCAAATTAAATTAACCATGGAGACTGGCACAGACTGGGTGACACTCCTTCCCTCTTGCTCTCTTCAGAGCAAGAAATACCCCTTCCAGATTCAGCCTTACCTCTTTTGAGATCTTATATGGGGCCTCAGCTCCCCTGACTGTATTAGATGATGTTACTGAACCAACAGGTCATAGTGCCATAGTAATAATGATTTGTGTGCCAGGCTAAAAGACCTACAGGTGATACAGAAAGAAATCTGCTCACACCTGACAGAAGCCTATGCCCCGGAGACCCCTGAGACATCTCATCAGTCATCAGTTCCAGGAGACTGCAGCTACACTGAGCCCAGACACTCGATCCTCGCTGGAAAGGACCATACCTGGTGCTGCTGACCACCCTAACAGCCGTCAATTCTCAGCCCTCACCAGCCGTGTACTAGCTGTTAGGGCTGAGAGCTGGGACCTAGAGGGAAATTCAGTCATGTTTGTCCTGGGTTCTATCAAGATAGGTGTGGGATAGGCTTGATTTCCATTACAAATGATGTAACATTACATATGTTAGTACTCTTAATACTTCTTGGGACTGTGCCTCAGGGATCACAGTCTGTATAAGTTTAGAAGTTCTAAAAGCTAGTCATGTCCTTGGTGTATAGGCTTGGGTAGTGTCCAGGTTAGAATCCTTATGTTAAGACAACAATACCAAGCTGTTATGCTAGATGAAGCTGAGTTCTCCACGTAGTCCTAAGATTAGAACTACTCCTAAAAGGAAGTGGGGAATGAAGAATTAAAATTTCAAAAAGTTAGGATGTGCCTGAGAGGGTGTTAGAGATAGGACTTGCCAAACCAACTATCAGCCCCAAGGACATTGACCATCTGTAGCCACCCCCTCCCCTTCCTTCACCCCCCTGAGTGAGATTAGCCACCCTACATGCCTGCCGAGCTGCTAGAGAGCACATACACCTTGCTGATGTAATTTCACGCCAAAAGTAACTGTGCACCATTTTAATTGACCAATCATGTGTAACCGCGCGAATGCCCCTATGTAAACCCCCGAGTTTGGAAGCTCGGGGTCGATTCCTCTGTCTTCTGTGTGGGATACGTATCGACCCGGGATCCCGCTAATAGGGATCTCCTTAATAAAAGCTACCTCCTGCTGTTAATTCAAGGCCGGCTACTCGTGATTCCTGGGGGGGGGGCACCCCACCCCGAGATTGGAGCGAGAGACGAGGCTCCCGTTTAGGGGTATGCTCTTTCAATACAAGGTGATAAGAATGGATCAGTTTACATTCCTCTACTTGATGATCTCCAGTTGAACCATTTGTTGAAAATGCTGTCTTTTTTGCCACTGGTTGGTTTAGGTACTTTGTCAAACATGAAATTACCATAGGTGTTTGAGTTTCAGGGTCTTCAGTTCTATTCCACTGATCTATCTGCCTGTATCAGTACCAAAACCATACAGTTTTTTTTATCACCATTGCTATGTAATACAGCTGGAGTTTAGGGATGGTAATTCCTCCAGGAGTTCTTTTATTGTTGAGAATAGTTTTCATTATACTGGGTTTTTTATTCCAAATTAATTTTCAAATTGCTCTTCCTACCTCTATGAAAAGCCGAGTTGAAATTTTGATGGTGATTGCATGAATCCATAGATTCCCATCAGCAAATGGCCATTTTTACAATATTAATCCTGACAAGCAAGGGAGATCTGTGATCTTCTGATAGCTTCAACTTTTCTTCAGAGTCTCGAAGTTCTTGTCATATAGATCTTTCACTTGCTTGGTTAGAGTCACCCAAGGTATTTTATATTATTTGTGGTTTTCCTGAAGGGTGTCATTTCTCTAATTTCTTTCTCAACCTGTTTATCCTTTGAGTAGTGAAAGGCTATTGATTTGTTTGAGTTAATTTTATAACCAGCCATTTTTTTAAATTGTTTATGAGGTTTACGAGTTCTCTTTTGGAATTTTTTGGTCACTTAAGTATAATATCACATTCAAATAGTGATATTTTCACTTTTTTTCCAAATTTTATACTTTGTTTTTTTAACATTTTCACAGTTTCTTTTATTATGTCTCCCTATCTTTTCTGATTTTGTTAAATTGAATACTGTCTCTTAAGTAAATTGTAAAGAGTTTATCTATTTTCTTAATTTTTCTCCAAGAAACACTTCGGATTTTTTTTGATTCTTTGAAATTTTCACTCTGTATCTAATTGGTTGATTTCATCCCAGAGTATGACTATTTATTTCATACCATCCACTTTTCTTAGGTGTTTTACATACTTTCTGTTCTAGAGTTTTCATGCATGCTGTTATGTTGCTAGTATAGGATCTTTCCAATTTCTTTTTGGAAGAACTTAATGTTATAAATTCTTCCCTTAACATTGCTTTCATTCTGTACCTTAAGTTTGAATATGGTGTGCCTTCATTTTTATTGAATTTTAGTGTTCTTTCTTCTTTCTTTCTTTCTTTCTTTCTTTCTTTCTTTCTTTCTTCCTTTCTTCCTTCCTTCCTTCTTTCCTTCCTTCCTTTCTTCCTTTCTTCCTTCCTTCCTTCCATTTGTTCTTTCTTTCTTCCTTGACATTATTTTTGATTAGATAGTTACTCGATTTTCATCAGTATGTAGAATTTCTTTTTTTTTTATTTTTCTTGATGTCCAGCCACACTTTTTTTTGATCTGAAAGAATATAAGGATTATTTCAATGTTTTTGTATCTTTTGAGGTTTGTTTTATGTAACATTATAAGGTAAATTTTGGACATGGTTCCATTAGATGCTGAAAAGAAGGTATACTCTCCTGTTTTAGGGTGAAATGTTTTATAGATATCTGTAAAACCATTTGGTTCATAACTTTTTTTTTGAGTTTCATTGTGTTGCAGTTTATTTTATGTTTCAATGACTTGTCAATTGGTGAGAATTGCATGTTAAAGTCTCCCACTAATAATGTGTGAGGCTCAATGTGTGTCTTAAGTTTTAGTACGATTTTGTTTATGAGTATGGTTGTTCTCACATATTAAAACTCTCTGTCTAGAAAATTCTTATTTCTTCTTGATTTTCCAGTTGGTATTTTTTTTTGAGCATTTAGTGCATAGATATTAATTGAGACTTGTGGGAGCTCTATTGGATTTGGGCCTGGTTGCTTTGTCACTGTCTGGCCTTAGTCTTAGATTGTAGGATCAAAAGCCTCTCCCTGCAATTTATGGCACAAGAAGTTTGCATTCACGGAATGTTTTCAGCCTGAACAAGACCCTTCTGGGTCTCCAGCAAGGTTTGACCCCTGCTGAGCCCTGCCTTTGCATG
Source organism: Rattus norvegicus (assembly GCF_021556685.1). Classification (NCBI taxonomy): domain Eukaryota; kingdom Metazoa; phylum Chordata; class Mammalia; order Rodentia; family Muridae; genus Rattus; species Rattus norvegicus. The sequence continues at coordinate 3,974,299 of NC_141535.1, read as the reverse complement.
TGGAAGCCTTTTGTCCCCAACTGGGAACAGTCTAGCCAGGTACTTCTCACCTGAGTCAAAGAATTAGGTTGGCCTTCCTGGTTATTTTCCTAATTTATTCAGGTCACAAAGTCAGTCCTTTGTTACAGAAGTCTCAGCCAGGGTTCCCCACTGTGCTTGGCAGATTCCTGCTAAATGGTGTTCTTTGGATATACAGTTTGGTCAATAAAGAAACCAGAAGCTCTTCCTCCTGTGTGTGTGTGCTTCTTTCATCCCGCAGGCTTTTGGCCAATTCTCAGGTACCATGTAGGTGCTGGCGCCAACAGAGACTTCATCTGTATGAATGTTTCCTTTGATAAATATGAAGTGTCATTCCCCAAGTCTTTTGATAACTTTTGGTTGAAAGTCTATTTTCATGGATATTAGAATTGTTACTCTAGCATGTTTTTTGGGATCATTTTCTTGAAAAACTTTTTCCTACACTGTGTTAGCATCTGTCTTTGTCACTGAGATTGTTTCTTATATGCCAGATTCTATTTATGTATCCATTCTGTTAGCCTGTGGAATTGTAGAATTGAGTTTGTTGATGTTTCAAGATATTAAAAAGCAATGAGAATTAGTTTCTATTATTTTTGTGGTTGGAGGTGGTATTAATTGTGTGTAATTCTCTTTTGGTTTTATTGTGTGATGATTAGTGTCTTGTTTTCTCTTGGGTATAGTTATACACATTGTGTTGTAATTTTGCTTCTAATATCATCTGTAGGACTTGAATTGCAAAGAGATATTGTTTACATTTCAATTTATAATGGAATATCTTCTTTTTCTCCATCTACGGTGATTGAGACTATTGCTAGATATAGCAACCTGGGCTGGTATTTCTGTTCTTAGTTTCAGCATGACATCTGTCCATGATCTACTTTCTTTTACTGTCCCAGGTGAGAAGCCTGGTGTTATTCTAATATGTCTCTCTTTTTATGTTTCTTAGTCTTTTTCCCTTACATCTTTAAATATTCTGTGTATTTAGTGCTTTGATTATTAAGTGATGAAAAGACATTCTTTTCTGGTCCAAACTATTGGTGCTCTGTATGCTTCTTGTACATTTATGGCCATCTCTTTCTTTAGGTTAGGGAAATTTTCTTCTTTAATTTTGTTGAAGATGTTTTCAGGCACTCTGAACTAAGAATCTCCATCCTCTTCTATTTCTATTATTTTTAGGTTTGGTCTTTTACTTTGCCCTGAATTTCTTGGAAATTTGGGGTTAAGAACTATTTGTACTTTGTATTTTAATTGACCTATGTGTTCATGTCTTCTATAGTATCTTCTATGTCTAGACTGTCTTTTTTCACTTATCTTGTGTGGATAACAGTTGTAGCTGTAGCTCCTGATCATTTTCCTGGGTTTTCCATACCCATACTTCCATCCATTTGTCATTTCTCTGTTGTTTCAAAGTCCACTTTTAGGTCTTAGATTGTTTCATTCAATTCCTTCACCTGCTTGATTATATTTTCATGCTTAAAAGAGAAAACCTTCTCTAACCTCAATATTTGTCATATGCCATACCATTAACAGTCTGTCATCTCTCAATAAATAAATGTAAAATATTATCTGTTGTGGGAAGACGCATACTTGAGCTAATCAGGGGTCCTGATAAAGGGTGTTTGGAAGCCCCAAAAGAACAACTTGAAGTCAATCATGGCTACAATCTGACAGCCTTTTATATGTGCAAGAGGGCTTCATAGGCATCTTGGCATATATCTCTTGGATCTGTTGTGTGCTAAAGATAGCTTTCTGCTCGGGACAGCTCTCTGATCAAGACAGCAGACTGTTCAAGTCAACTGTCTGCTAGAGACAACTTACTGTTAGAGACAGCTCTCATGTGCTAGCAAAAAAGCTAAAAACTCTCTATTAGCATATGGGTTTTCCGACCAAGGTCAGAAAAGCTGCTATTAAAAAAAATATTGAATTTTCTAGAATATATTCTAAAGAGCTGTGTTCATTCTTCAAGCGGTTCTTTCTGGATAATTCTCTCCTGCAGACCAAAACATAGTATTTTATTTACATATCAATCCAGTTATTTATTTCTGGTTCCCTTATGATTAGCTCACTAATTAGCATTTTATGTCTATAGCCCATAGATTTACAGAAAAATCAGTAAGTACATTTGTTTTTTATAATGGCATATGAATTCAGAGATCTCTCTAAGATCTGTAAGAACAGAAAACAAGCTAGCTGGGTGGGATCAACACCATGGTTGGCACAAATTAGCTCTGTCCCAGGATGACCTTGAACTCAGCAATGTGCCTGCTTGGTAAGCACAGACAATAAGCTAGCTGGGTGTGATTTTGCCCTCTGGTTACCACTTCTCAAATGTCCTTATCTTTTTCTCTTTGTGCCTGTCTGATTATCTGGCTTATAGTGCAGCTGGTCTTTTAGGTCTGTGAAGCCCCTCATATAATTTGAACTCAAGTTTTCAGAATTCTTTCCTACAGCCTTTACTGCTATCCCAAGGTCATAGCTTTTATCTTTCTGGTAAGGATATAAGAGAAACTTTTCACCACCTGCCATGGACTTATGCTACTTCTAATTATCATGGAGACATAAACCTTGGCATTGAGGATATTTTCCAAAAGAAAAACAAAAAGTAAATTATGTACATTATTACACAACAAACCTTACACTTAGGAAAGGTCGATAATTCTGGAAGCCGATGTCCTACTGGCTCTCCACCAGGAGCAAGGTCTCTGTCATGTTCTTTCTTCCAAGGAGGTCATGTGGTATCATAACTGTTGCTTTAAGTACAATACTGATTTCCCAAGGATCTGTTACTAGCTATAAATATGACCACTCCTTCTTCTTGGGGTTCAGAAGCTCTTTAAATCAATCCATCCTTTCATGACAGATTCTGAAGTTTACCCTTCTGCTCTGCAAAATTTCCTGTTTTATTTGTTTCTGGAAAATGTTGAATTTTTTCACCCATCCCTTCTTCAGTAGCTATTATGCAATGTTCAGGTAATCCTCAGATGCCCTAGCAAATCATGGTGTGACACCCACACCCTTCACACTAATGTTTTTCTTGTACTTTGCTTTTTACTGCCATCAACAATTTAGCAGTTGGATTTTTAGGTAATCATCCTTTTTCTCAGCCTTGTTATTATAAGAATAAATGTGACAAAGCAACTTAATGGAGAAAGGGTTTACTTTGGCTCGCAGTTAAAGGATACACTGTCTATCTTGGTGGGCAAAGCATGTTGTCAGGAGCAGGAGCCAGCTATCACATTGAATTGGCAGTCAGGAAGCACAGAGAGAAGAATGCTTGTGGTCAGCTTCTTTGTCCTTCAATTTACTATTTTAAATATTGTTTGTAATTTCATACATGTACATGTATGCAAGAAACTTTGTTCTTATCCACTTCCTACTCCCCTTCCCACCCTATCACTCTAATCTCTCTCTCTCTCTCTCTCTCTCTCTCTCTCTCTCTCTCTCTCTCTCTCTCTTTATTGTGTTTGGGGCACCAGTCCATAGAACATTGCTGCCTACATTCAGGGTAGGTATTCCATTTTCATTTATTTAATCTAGATAACTCTGCCAGACATGTGGTCAGGGAACTGTTTCCGTGGCTCCGTGGTACTTCTTAATCTCTTCTACCTGAAGGCCCAGATTAGCCATCGTACTTTTACCTAAAATCATCTTGCATAAGAAGTTCGGCACATGTAATAAGGAAGGTTGTATAGAATACCATTCACCAGAGTAGATACTGAGATTCTACTCTGCTCACAAGCTTAGCAATTAGTCCTTCAGATATCCTTGGCAATGGCCTATTCCAGGTTTTGCTCTAGGAATGTGACAATCTGCTCCCATAGTATGAGCTTGTTGACCACAGAATGTGAGGGTGCAGATCAAAGAGTATTACACTGTTTGTGCTAACTTGCTCCCAAACTGTTCAAACATAATATATTCTACATTTTTCTTTATTTCACTTTATTTTATTAAAATTTAGTAATTTTTTTCATTTGATAGTTTTCTACAAGTGTGTAGTGCATTTTGATGACTGTCTAACGCAACACTGATCTCCTGTCACCCCTTCTATTTTATCCACCTCCACCTCCACAAGCCCTTTCCCAGGTTTGTATCTGTTTTGTTTGGAAGTCACTGTTTCTTTCCTAGAATCCATCAGTAGCTCATAGTTCATAAAGGAAGGAACAGGGTCACTTGGCTCCTTCTTTATCTAAGATTGACTATTGTTAGTCAAATTTTGTACAGGTCCATTGACTGTAGTCCATGCCACAGTGAAACCCTGCCATAGGACAACATTTCTTCATCTCTCCCTCTCCTCTATTATGCATTGTTCTCCTGGAGAAGGTAGCATAAATGTGTTTCTGAGGATTGAGTGATTTATTAACCATCACTCTCAGTAATTTGTGCAGTTGCGTTTTTGCATTTTCTGCTTTTCATTACATATAGAAGTTCCATTCAACTAAGCCCCAGTAAGCAGATGGTAATGAAAATGCCTCTATGCCCTGTAGGTTGATGTACAAGGTCTTGGTGGTTTCATGGTGACTGTTCATCAAGTTCTAGTTGAATGACTGTCATACTCTGTCTCTGTTGTGATAATGTATCCCCAAAGAAGCATCAAAATGGAGAAATCATTTTTTTCTTTTTTATCATAGTTTCTGGTTCCTACATCACTGAAGTTAAGTTGGAGAATTAGAAGCTTAAGGGAATTATCATATCATATTTTTAATTATGAAAGAAAGTATGAAATGCATGAATGCCTGTGTTTAGATAACCTTCTCCCTTCTTACTTAGTTTAGGATTTCTGCCTATGGAACTGTGCTAGTCACAGTGATAAATTCTTCCAACTTAAGCAAAATAATCATGATAATTCCCTACAGATATTGTCACAGGTCAATAATATCTTGACAATCACTCAACGAGTCTCTCTCCAGTTGATTCATCATGGCCTCAACAGTTAAAACTAACATTAAAAATGACCCAGTGACTGAAGAACAGGAAAAGCTTCTTCATTATGAAGAGTCACTCCTTGTTAAGAGCAACACAGCAAGAAGAATCTTGTTAGCTCTAAAGTTATAAGTGAACACAGGAGGTAATGCTGAAGAGAGACAATAATTTCAGAAAGCAATGGTTGTACTAAGTTGTGCCTCCCTCAGCAACTAAAGCAGGGGTATCTTCAGACGGGAACTCATTCATTGTAATATATGGCAGATACATTATTATATCTAGAGGTAAGAATGCATCATATTGCTTGCCCAAAATCTCCTACACTGAAAGGGCCAAAGGACTTGACCTCCCTCCAAAATATCAATTGAAGATAAGATGATGGAAAGTAGAGAAAGAAGAGTTAGGCCAACATGATGGTTGATGCCTTCTACCTCAGCACTGGGAGGCAGAAGCAATAAAAGTATGGTGTGTTCAAAGCCAGATTCATCTACACAGCAAACTTCATATCAACTAGGTCTTACCCAGTGAAACATAGCTTAGGGCAATGGCTGGACTCTCATCTTCAGGCTTTCAGTTTTGAAAGGTGATGTTATGATTCATGTAGGAAGATATCCATTACTGACTGCTATGCTTTTCCGAGTCAAGCTGGTTCAAGCATCTGGCTCTACATAAAGGACATAGACACACAATGCAGGCAGCGATTCCAGTCTTCCACCTACTGTCAGCTTTCTGTGTGCTCATCTTGGGTAGTCAGTCATTCCCAGGTAGTGCAACTTCTAAGCAGGTTAACCAGGCACAATCTTTATCGTATACTTCTTGATGTTATGCTTCTATGTCCATCGAATTTTGGAAAAAGTGATTAACCACTGTTTTAGGAAATCTCCTTTAGGTGTTCTGAAATGAGTGGTTTGGGATAACTCTGAAGTTTTAGGAAGCTTCTGTTAGTTTCTTCACTTGCTCTCATAGCCATTTTGTCAATAATAATGATATTCTGAATAGAAATCTCTGACCCTCCTTTGAGCTTTATGGAATATCCCCAGGAATCTTATTTCAAAAGAAGAAGAAAAAATGGCCTCCTTGTTTCAGCTAGAGGTGGAGCTTATCTCCAGGCAGATATTTCACTCAGTTATGGCAGTAAGCAGACCACCTAAGAAGAGACTGTAGGCAGACAAAAATGATGGGCAGGCCCACACATTAACCAAGACTTCTTAGCTATTTAGATATCTTAACCTCTGTCTAAACTTGAAACTCATGCATTTGAGGATAAATGGGTCTTTGTTCCTCTTTCTAGTGTGGTCACAGTGACTAGATCCCTTTCTGTCCTTTCCATTAACACTTCTTCAATTTACTTTTGAGCAAGGCTGTCTGAATCTGTTTTGTTAGTCCTTCTGGGAACAGACTGACTCACAGCTGTAACATTATCTGAAGTAAATCGCAAAGTTAGATACAAACTAGCAGTCATTTACTCACAGTCATTTACAAAGAGCAGCACCATTTTTTTTTGAACAGTAGAGATGCTTTTCTCTAAAAGTACTTGCATCATGACTAATAGACCCTGCCTTATCTCCAAGAGGGTCATGCTAAACCTGAAATTGTCATGGAAACAACTTTAGACAACATAAGTGTTCCTCCTCAAAGCCTATACAGAAAATGCTTGTTGGGTTCCTGACAAAAGTGCCCCATCTCTATGTAGTAGAGGGAAGAGGCCAGAGCTCCCACTCACTCTGAGTGTCAAAGCTGAGAGCTCAACTGGTAAGAGGAGGGTAGGTATTATAGGGTTCTGAAAACTGAGACCAAATATTTTCTCTAGGTTTAGAAGTAATTAGTCTCAAAACAGCATTTTCAACCTTCACTTCATCTATTTGTTTCTTTGTATATTTCTTGGTGTGTATGTGTGTGCAAGTGTTTATGTGTGTGTATATGTTTATGTGGAAATTCAGGGTCAATCTCAGTGTTTTTGTGCATTACTATTACCCATCTTGATCTATAAAATCAGGCTCTCTTTTTGGTTTGGGGCTCGCAAATTAGGCTAGACACAAGGCTTCAGGGAGCATCCTGTCTCCCTTTCCTCAAAACTGGAATTGTAAGAATGTAACACAATGCTCAGGGGGTCAAAACAAGGTTTGTATGCTACTGTAGTAAGCACTTTACCAAATGAGCCATCTATTAAGCCTCTCTTTGACCATTTCCTTTTCGTCACCTATCCTTCCTCTAATTACCTGCTTGGTTGATCTAATGCACACATGCATGGTATATGGCATCACCACTACTTGAGCATAATTGAAGAGGCAGCCAGTTTACAGAGGAGAAAATTTGGGCTCAAAAACAAAGTCACTTTCTAGAGGTCAAACAGATGTAATAGATGCTCACCTTTTCCCACACCTATTCCTTCACTGTCAAGGTTCAGAATCTCTTGAGATCAGACACTGACTTGAGCACTCTGAGGTGAAAAGAACACTGAAGTAGGAGATGACATTGCTACCTGCCAGTGATAGTGAAGTGTCACATTTATGGCCTATGTTCAGTGACTCCATGAATAAATGACATTATTTTTTTCAATTATATGCCCCTAGGACATTTCCTTTCTGAAAGAAAAGCTTGTTTGTGGAATAGGAAGTGTTCTTACATCAGTGATTAAGAAATTCTCTTCAGGAAAGAAAGAGAATAATTACAACTCTGTGCTCAATAGAAATCCTGTCTATTCAGAACACTGGGTGACAGGCCTTTTACCCCTTCTTCAGACACAGAAATGACAAAAAACATCATTTGACAGAGAGCTCTTGTATGAGTCAGGATCACTAGAGGAGTAGATGTGATAGAATGAATGCATAATAAGAGTTTTTAGGTTTGCTCACACTATACAATTTGGGAAGTCTGACACTGTAAAAGATAAGGATCCAGCAGCTGCTCAGCTCATGAATTTGCCCCCTTCTGGTCCATAAGGTATGGAGGATTCATATGAAGTCATAGTTAGAACAGGTGGGTAGGGTAAAGAATCTGAGTTCTCGTGTCATAATATGGTTTCCTCCTTGTTAATTATTCCTTCATGGAAATGCCCTCAAAGACTCTCCCAGAGGCATGAATTGTATTAATTCCCTATCATGTTAGGTTGATGATCAAGACTGACTCTGACATTTTTCTTTTGGACTTTGTTTCATATACACACACACACACACGCACACCATTTATACATACACATACAGAGACACATAAACACATAAATACACACACACATATATATACATACACACATACATACATGCATACATGCTTACATGCTTACATAAGTACACATATACATACATAAACACAAATGCAGGATGGTGGGTCATGGGTGGAAGGCTGGTAAGATTTAGTTAAAGCTAGAAGCCCCAGCAACACTGACAGGATGGAGGAGCTCTGCTTGCTCAAGCACCAGGCCCCTGTCATGTAGTGGCAACCCCTTGCAGTGACCCTTCCCCCAGAGAGATTTGTGACCATCAGTCACACAGGGCAACACTCTAAGCCCTTCCATATGTAGATGAGACATCCCTAACCTTTCTGATGAATCCTGTAGGAAGCAGCTACTGTCAGACCCCAAAACACCTCAAAATTGTAGATAAAGATCCTATCCAGAAGCACTAAAGGTGTGTGATAATTACTCCTTCATTTGACAGCTTCTGCCATAAGAGCTGGAGCACCGTGGTCAGGAAAGAGAAATGCTCTTCTGAAATGCTACCAGAACCTCCCCTGCCACACACAACCCCCACCCCAGAGATCTCAGTGGAAAGCCTCTGGTAACAGGCTCACACATATACATATTCATATCTGCTACATATCTATCCAAACATACATATATACATACATATATACAAAATTCATACATGCACGCATATACATATACGTACACAAATTTAATCATCCACGCATGCAAATACACATGTATATTCAATACATACATGGGCATGTACATAAACACATTCATGTGCACAAATACAGACACACACACACAGATGCATGCACACACGTGTGCTTATATGTGACCTTATCTTAACTATATTCTTCAAAGTATAATTAAACTTTTCTGCTTTTGCCTATGAGGAAATACACTTTGTATTGTCATGGTTTAAATAGTAGTACTGGCCCCCTCCCACATAGGCTCATAGGTTTGAATGTTTGATCCCTATGGAATGGCCCTATTTTGATGTGTGGCCTTGTTAAAGTATGTTTGGCATTGTTGTCCACTAAGCATCCCAGGGGTGCCTGAAATGTGAGACGTCTCTTCTCTCCAGTGGCTCCATGTATTCCAAGGCCTATGGGGAGCACAAGGCATGGAGCATTGAAGGACAAGGGAGGAGATCCTAATTGATGGCTAACCTTCATTGCAAGCCTGGTTGGATATGGAATCCACTCAGAGATGTGTGACTTGGCACACACTTCCAGGAAGGATTAGCTAGAATAGGGGCGCATTTTCAGAGTAGGGGGATCATCTGGAGGCCCAGTGGGAAGAAGGTCTGAGGAGAAAGCAGGATTCTCTCTTACACTGCTTTGACTTCCTGTTGTCAGAGTACATAGCTATTATTTCTGTTCTGTCCATTATTTTTATATTTGTACCTAACCTCTTGTAGTTATATTGATTGTTTATTGATCAATACTAGAACCCAGCTTCTTCAATGTTCCAATGAAAACTGATGACCCAAGTTCTTCAGGAGATCCCCCAGGCCTTTATTATCAGACTGAGACTTCTGAGTCATACAGTCTTAAGTACAGAAGAACTGGTGAAGTCTCAGTCTGCCCTCTATGGGAGCTGAGAACTTGACTACCCAGACTGTATCGCATAAGTCAGACTAATAGATCCCCATTTTATAATACATATTCATCCTATTGGTAGAATTAATATAGAGAAATTTGAATATTACAATTATTTCTCTTTGTCTACCATTTATTTCTGCTCTCCTTGTACTGTTGTTCTCCAAAATTCTGAGAAAAAAACTTACAGGCATTAACTTCTGTGTGCTCTGATCTTTGTTTTAAATATATTTTTCCCTGAAAATTTCAAATGAACAGTCTTAGATTGTCTGTTGCTGTGAAGAGACACTATAACCAAGACAACTCTTATAAAGGACAATATTTAATTAGAGTTGGTACTCAAATTCAGCTCCACAGTTCATTATCATCAAGGCAGGAACATGGCACTGTCCAGACAGGAGTGATGCTAGAGAAGCTGAATTCTACATTTCATTAACGGGAAGCCAGGATCCGACTATTTTCAGACAGCTAGGAGGAGGGTCTCAAATCTCATTCCTAGTTTCTCCATCAAGGTCCAACCTACTAATGATGTCACTTTCTGTGCCAGACAACCACACTTATATACAACATTTTTGGATACTTAATTTATTCCACATATCTACTTGCTCCTGATCCCTTTCTGGCCATGTTGGCTTTTTTTTCTGGGTTGGGATGGTTAGCTTTAATTATGAACTTGACAGAACCTAGGATCAGCTAGAAAGAGAGTTTCAGATAGGGATTGCCAATATTAGGTTGGCCTCTGGGCATGTTGTGGGGAACTCTCTTAATTATGTTAATTAATGCAACCCATTTCTGTATTGGAAGGTTTCATATGGTGAGGAGAGATGTCTTGTTGGTGTTCTGTCTTCCCAGCTATTTGATAATTCCATTTAACTTCAGAAATGTTGCAAGTTTCTATTATAACAAGTTTCCATGACACCTCAAATAGCCTTTAGTCTTACTTGTCTTTCCCAGTGTTTCTGTCTTTGTTCTTCTCTTCCCTCCTGTTTGATATTTGCCTTATAGTCCATCCATAAACATCTATTTTATCTTTCCTTCCTAGGGAGACCCGTATCACTTTCCCCCCTCCAGTAACTTACTCTGTACCTAACTTCTGGCCATTTTATGGAGTATACCTTTATCAAAGATTTAAAAGCTAACATTCTTATATATGTAAATACATACTACATTTGTCTTTTGGGATCTGGGTTACTTCACCCATATAAATTACTTTCTAGCATCATCCATTTGCCTGGGAATTTAATAATCTCATTTTTAAAAAATGATCCAGTAATACTCTAATACTTAAATGTATCACATTTTTTATGAGTGGAGCAGTTATGAAAATGATTGAGCATATGTGTTTGTAGAAAGTAAAAGATTCTTTGCATATATGTAGAAGAATATTATAGCTGGATCTTGAGGTAAATGTCCAGCTTCCTGAGGAACCATCACACTGATTTCCATAGTGACTGTATAATTTCAGGCTTAACCACAATGAAAGCGCATTCTCTTAGTTCACATCCTTTCATTGATCTTGGTGATTCTGACTGATGTAAGATGAAATCTCCAAGTAGCTTTCATTTTCATTTTCCTGATGATTAAGGATATTGAACATTTGTGTGTTTCTTAGCCATTTGCATTTCATCTTTGATAACTCTTTGTTTAATTTGTACCCTATTTTTAGTTGAGTTGTTTGGTTTCTTGATGTCGGGGAATTTTTTTTTTTAGATCTTTAGATCTTTCAAATATTCCCAATATATCAGATATGTAGTTGGTAAATTTTATTCCTTTCTGTAGGATGCCATGTTGCCCTAATGACAGTGTTCTTTGCCATTCAGAAGTTTTATTTTGTTCTGCAAAGTGCCATTTATTGTTAATATTACTTCCTATGCTAAGGCTACTTTTTCCTATGCCAACACTATTTCCTATGAGTAAGACTATTTCCCCCTATCTATTGTATTCGAGCAGGTTCTAATAAGAGTGATTTGCTATTAGTTAATGAAATACTGAGCTCAGACAGCCAAGGTGAAAGGCAATCTGATTTTGTGACTCACCTGAAACTTCTGTGCAAAGAAGAGAAAATGACCCTGGCAAGTGCTGGAATTTCAGGCATGAGCCACCAGCCCCTGATTGATGTTTCAAACCCATCTCGGTTTTGGAGGTAGAGAATAGACAGTGGAGACAATGGAAATATACCATCTGCCAGAATACATATCATCACTATATACACATCAAACCACATCTGTAAGTATTAAAAAAAAGTGCTCATGTGTGCAAGCTTTGGGACAAGGCCACTCTAGATTTTTACCATTGCTATGAGAACTAGTTTTATAGGAGTCTTCTGCAAGTTTTAGGTAAATTGGTTATTCAATGAATTAGCATTTACCAATTTGTGTTTTGTAGAATTCTTCTTGGGATCTGTATTCGGCTAATTTACTACAGTCCACAGCTTCTATTTGAAGTGCTTTATTAAGGATCTTCTTGTAAACAAGTGTAGTTTTATCACTGCAAAGAATTCCTGCTGATGTAATTTGTAGCTTCCCCTTTAAATAGCCTGCTCTGCTGCCTTATTTTTCATCCATTTAATTTTGTCATGTTTCAGCTTAGCCTCAATTTTAGACTTCCCGATGGGAAAACCCACCCCTGACCTCTAGCACAGGAACCCTTCCCTGTGAAATCTGTGAGACATTAGTCTTCCCTCTTTCAGGGAAGACTCAGAATGTGTGTGTGTGTGTGTGTGTGTGTGTGTGTGTGTGTGTGAGTGTGTGTGCATGTGTGTATGTATGTGTATATGTTTATGTATATATATATAATTGAAGAAGTATGAGTATGCACACATTTGTGTGTGTATGTATTAGGGCCAGAGTTTATGCCGAGTTTATGGTAGTCTACACCTTATTTTCTGAGACAGATCTCTTACTCATTCTGGATCTCACTGACTTGTGTAGCCAGTAAGCCCCAGGGATACTCCTTTGTCTACATTTCCAGAGCTTGGGATACAGATGCTTGTCACCATGTCCTTCTTTTTATGTGGGTGCTGGGGTTTAAATATAATTTCAAATGAATGAAAGTAAAGCATTCTATGGTTTATCCTATCTCCTCAGCTCCCATAATTAGAATGTTAAAGTGAGAGTTTCACTCTTCTGTGCTTCTTCAATTTCAGCTGTGGTATTACTCATCTTTTTACTCTTCTCACTCTGTGTGATAACTGGCTTTGATTGGCATGCAAAATCTCCCCTGTAAGCATCTCTCAATCTAGGTTGTAATTTTTCCCAAGGTTTTCCACCACTTCTCCTCCATATCCTACTTCATCTTGTAGTGATTTCTGAACTTCTTTCCTTGCACCTGTGATAAAATATCCTGACAAAAGCAACTTAAAGCAGACAGGGTTTATTTTTGCTCATATTTGAAAGTATAGCCAACTATGCTGCAGGAAGTCAAAGCAGTGGGAGACTTTAGCTGCTCGTCCTAAAGTATCCACGACAAGGAACAGAGATTTTATTTATTTACAACTCTTATTGTGTGTGTGTCTGTCTGTGTGTCTGTGTGTATGGTGTGTATGTGTGTGTGTAAATGTATATTGTGTGTGTGTGTAAATGTATATGGTGCGTGTATGTAAATATATAGGATGTGTGTGTGTGTGTGTGTGTGTGTGTGTGTGTGTTTAGGTGCACATGTCATGCTACATAGGTATAGATCAGAAGGCAGCTTGATGTATTCAGTTCTCATTCCATCTTTACAGGGTTTAGGGGTCCAACACAGGTCTCCAGACTTGCTCACCAAGCACATTACCGCTAAGTAACTTTCTATCTCTTTTTATTTCTAATTATGCATGGCAAACTAACACAGATCAGATATAACCTGCTGAGTGTCATTTAGAATATGAAGTGCCTTTGATTTGGAGCAGTGCTGCTCTAAATTGTCAACCAGATAGTGGCCAGCACACTGTGTTCTTTCCCTCTAAACTTATAAATAGTTTATTTCAAAGAACCATTTCTTTGGTGAGTCAGCCAATGCATTACAAACAAGTTTATTTGTACAAGTACATGGATTGTAGTTATTCAATTCAATATAACACATGTGCTTCATTGACTGCATAATACAGATAGTCAACTCAACATGCTCTTGAAATACTCTGGAGACAAATCTGAAGGTGTTTCTCTGGGGGCTTTTCCAGATTAGGCTAACTATAGGAAGAATTACTCAAAATGTCAGTGTTACTATGGGCTAGAATCCCAGACACAGGAAAAACAGAAAGTAAGCTGAGTACCACATTCAGTTCTCTTGGGTTTCTTGCTGTAAACACCATGCAGGCAATGGTCTCATTCTTTTGGCATCACAATTGCTATTCAGTGAGCCTCTAACTCTTAAGCCAAACTATGAAGAAGGAGAACTTTTCTTGGGCTAATATACTAGCAGATACCTGCTCCCTGCCATTTACAGAGAACATCGGTGAGAGAATCCTGATTATTTCAAAGGTAATACTCCCAATATATGGAAGATTGATAACTGAACAAGAGTGGGCCTACTTTTTAAATATATGTCATTTAATCTTCCAAACAACACCTGTCTAAAGTCCTGAGAAACTTGAAAATACTACATGACATGGGGCAGTAGACCAAGCATGAGATTCTAATCTCAATGATCCTCCCACATCACTTTTCTTTTGTTCTTATTATTTGTCTTTTTGCTATACAAAATACCTAGCAAGAAAGACATAAAGAAGAAAAGGTTTGTTCTGTTTGATACGGTATCAGTAGATACAGTCTATCAAGGCACAGAAAGAATGGCTCCAGGAGTATGAAGCAGTTGGTGCCACTGTGTCCTTGGTTATCTAGCAGATGATGATCCCATGTTCAGTTCAGTTTATTTTTATTCATTCTAGGGTTCAGTCCTATGGGATGTTGTCACCCACATTTATGATAGGTCTTTCCAATTTTAATGATCTTGAAACTCCTCCCCACTGACATACCCAGTGATTTGTCTTTAAGACAATTCTAGATCCTGTCAAGTAGCTAGCACATAGTAACAATCAACTTTCTGATTCAAGTCAATATTAGAGAGTTTACAAACATCTAAATGACTGTATTGCTGTGAATGTGACTTTAAGAAAACTTTTTAGTGGAATTGTATGTCCAAGTATGCTGTATAACTATCTCTAGATTTACTGTCCCATTCCATCCCATTTGAGGACATTCTCTTCTAAGGTTCCCAATAAACTTTGTTTTCCTTTTCCTTTTTTTAATTTTTTGACATCATTTAGTTTCTTTTTCTAATAGGATATTTATAATTTTCATTTTGAATGTTATTCCCTTTCCCTGTTTTCTGGTCATAAGCCCCCTACCTCATCCCCCTCCCCTTCTTCTTGAGCTAATATACTAGCAGACACCTGCTCCCTGCCCAAACCACCTGATATTCCCTTATAATGGGGGGGGGCAACCTTGGCAGGACCAAGGGCTTCTCCTTCCGTTGGTGCCCAACAAGGCCGTCCACTGCTAAATATGTAACTGGAACCATGGGTCTGTCCATGTGTAGTCTTTGGGTAGTGGTTTCGTCATTCGGAACGCTGGTTGGTTGGTATTGTTATTCTTATGGGAGTCCAAAACCCTTCAGCTCCTTCAATCTTTTCTCTAACTCCTCCACTTGGGGCCACCTTCTCATTTCAATGGTTTGGTGCTAACATTTGCCTCTGTATTTGTTAGGCTCTGACTGAGCTTCTCAGGAGACAACTGTAGGCTATTGTCCACATGGCTTCATCAATATTGTCTAGATTTGGTAGAGTATCTATATATATACACACACAGTGGGGCAGGCTCTGAATGGCCATTCTTTCTGTCTCTGCTCCAGACTTTGTCTCCATGTTTCCTCCTATGAATATTTCTGTTCCCTCTTTAAGAAGGACTAAATAATCCTCACTTTAGTTACCCTTCTTTTTGAGTTTCATGTGGTCTGTGGACTCTTTCTTGGGCAATTCAAGTGTTTAGGCTAATATCTACTTCTCAATGAATGCATACAATGTATGCTTTTTCATGACTGGGTTACCTCACTCAGGATGATATTTTCTGGTTCCATCCATTTGCCTATGAATTTCATAAAGTCATTGTTTTTTTTTTTTTTCATCCATTTTTTTTTTATTAACTGGAGTAATTCTTATATACATTTCAAGTGTTATTCCCTTTCCCGGTTTCCGGGCAAACATCCCCCTCCCCCCTCCCCTTCCTTATGGGTGTTCCCCTCCAAACCCTCCCCCCATTGCTGCCCTCCCCCCATAGACTAGTTCACAGGGGGTTCAGTCTTAGCAGGACCCAGGGCTTCCCCTTCCACTGGTGCTCTTACTAGGATATTCAATGCTACCTATGGGGTCAGAGTCCAGGGTCAGTCCATGTATAGTCTTTAGGTAGTGGCTTAGTCCCTGGAAGCTCTGGTTGCTTGGCATTGTTGTACTTTTGGGGTCTCGAGCCCCTTCAAGCTCTTCCAGGTCTTTCTCTGATTCCTTCAATAGGGGACCTATTCTCAGTTCAGTGGTTTGCTGCTGGCATACGCCTCTGTATTTGCTGTATTCTGGCTGTATCTCTCAGGAGCGATCTACATCCGGCTCCTGTCGGTCTGCACTTCTTTGCTTCATCCATCTTGTCTAATTGGGTGGCTGTATATGTATGGGCCACATGTGGGGCAGGCTCTAAATGGGTGTTCCTTAAGTCTCTGTTTTAATCTTTGCCTCTCCCTTCCCTGCCTAGGGTATTCTTTTTCCTCATTTAAAGAAGGAGTGAAGCATTCACATTTTGATCATCCGTCTTGAGTTTCGTTTGTTCTAGGGATCTAGGGTAATTCAAGCATTTGGGCTAATAGCCACTTATCAATGAGTGCATACCATGTATGTCTTTCTGTGATTGGGTTAGCTCACTCAGGATGATATTTTCCAGTTCCAACCATTTGCCTATGAATTTCATAAACTCGTTGTTTTTGATAGCTGAGTAATATTCCATTGTGTAGATGTACCACATTTTCTGTATCCATTCCTCTGTTGAAGGGCATATGGGCTCTTTCCAGCTTCTGGCTATTATAAATAAGGCTGCGATGAACATAGTGGAGCACGTGTCTCTTTTATATGTTGGTGCATCTTTTGGGTATATGCCCAAGAGAGGTATAGCTGGATCCTCACGCAGTTCAATGTCCAATTTTCTGAGGAACCTCCAGACTGATTTCCAGAATGGTTTTACCAGTCTGCAATCCCACCAACAATGGAGGAGTGTTCCTCTTTCTCCACATCCTCGCCAGCATCTGCTGTCACCTGAGTTTTTGATCTTAGCTAATCGCACTGGTGTGAGGTGAAATCTCAGGGTTGTTTTGATTTGCATTTCCCTTATGACTAAAGATGTTGAACATTTCTTTAGGTGTTTCTCAGCCATTCGGCATTCCTCAGCTGGGAATTCTTTGTTTAGCTCTGAACCCCATTTTTTAATAGGGTTATTTGTTTCCCTGCGGTCTAACTTCATGAGTTCTTTGTATATTTTGGATATAAGGCCTCTATCTGTTGTAGGATTGGTAAAGATCTTTTCCCAATCTGTTGGTTGCCGTTTTGTCCTAACCACAGTGTCCTTTGCCTTACAGAAGCTTTGCAGTTTTATGAGATCCCATTTGTCGATTCTTGATCTTAGAGCATAAGCCATTGGTGTTTTGATCAGGAAATTTTTTCCAGTGCCCATGTGTTCTAGATGTTTCCCTAGTTTTTCTTCTATTAGTTTGAGTGTGTCTGGTTTGATGTGGAGGTCCTTGATCCACTTGGACTTAAGCTTTGTACAGGGTGATAAGCATGGATCGATCTGCATTCTTCTACATGTTGCCCTCCAGTTGAACCAGCACCATTTGCTGAAAATGCTATCGTTTTTCCATTGGATGGTTTTGGCACCTTTGTCAAAAATCAAGTGACCATAGGTGTGTGGGTTCATTTCTGCGTCTTCAATTCTATTCCATTGGTCTATCTATCTGTCTCTGTACCAATACCATGCAGTTTTTATCACTATTGCTCTGTAATACTGCTTGAGTTCAGGGTTAGTGATTCCCCCTGAAGTCCTTTTATTGTTGAGGATAGCTTTAGCTATCCTGGGTTTTTGTTATTCCAGATGAATTTGCATATTGTTCTGTCTAACTCTTTGAAGAATTGGATTGGTATTTTGATGGGGATTGCATTGAATCTGTAGATTGCTTTTGGTAAAATGGCCATTTTTACTATATTAATCCTGCCAATCCATGAGCATGGGAGATCTTTCCATCTTCTGAGGTCTTCTTCAATTTCTTTCTTCAGTGTCTTGAAGTTCTTATTGTACAGATCTTTTACTTGCTTGGTTAAAGTCACACCGAGGTACTTTATATTATTTGGGTCTATTATGAAGGGTGTCGTTTCCCTAATTTCTTTCTCGGCTTGTTTCTCTTTTGTATAGAGGAAGGCAACTGATTTATTTGAGTTAATTTTATACCCAGCCACTTTGCTGAAGTTGTTTATCAGCTTTAGTAGTTCTCTGGTGGAACTTTTGGGATCACTTAAATATACTATCATGTCATCTGCAAATAGTGATATTTTGACCTCTTCTTTTCCGATCTGTATCCCTTTGATCTCCTTTTGTTGTCTGATTGCTCTGGCTAGAACTTCAAGAACTATATTGAATAAGTAGGGAGAGAGTGGGCAGCCTTGTCTAGTCCCTGATTTTAGTGGGATTGCTTCAAGTTTCTCTCCATTTAGTTTAATGTTAGCAACTGGTTTACTGTATATGGCTTTTACTATGTTTAGGTATGGGCCTTGAATTCCTATTCTTTCCAGGACTTTTATCATGAAGGGGTGTTGAATTTTGTCAAATGCTTTCTCAGCATCTAATGAAATGATCATGTGGTTCTGTTCTTTCAGTTTGTTTATATAATGGATCACGTTGATGGTTTTCCGTATATTAAACCATCCCTGCATGCCTGGGATGAAGCCTACTTGATCATGGTGGATGATTGTTTTGATGTGCTCTTGAATTCGGTTTGCCAGAATTTTATTGAGTATTTTTGCGTCGATATTCATAAGGGAAATTGGTCTGAAGTTCTCTTTCTTTGTTGTGTCTTTGTGTGGTTTAGGTATAAGAGTAATTGTGGCTTCGTAGAAGGAATTCGGTAGGGCTCCATCTGTTTCAATTTTGTGGAATAGTTTGGATAATATTGGTATGAGGTCTTCTATGAAGGTTTGATAGAATTCTGCACTAAACCCGTCTGGACCTGGTCTCTTTTTGGTTGGGAGACCTTTAATGACTGCTTCTATTTCCTTAGGAGTTATGGGGTTGTTTAACTGGTTTATCTGTTCCTGATTTAACTTCGATACCTGGTATCTGTCTAGGAAATTGTCCATTTCCTGAAGATTTTCAAATTTTGTTGAATATAGGTTTTTATAGTAAGATCTGATGATTTTTTGAATTTCCTCTGAATCTGTAGTTATGTCTCCCTTTTCATTTCTGATTTTGTTAATTTGGACGCACTCTCTGTGTCCTCTCGTTAGTCTGGCTAAGGGTTTATCTATCTTGTTGATTTTCTCAAAGAACCAACTTTTGGTCCTGTTGATTCTTTCTATGGTCCTTTTTGTTTCTACTTGGTTGATTTCAGCTCTGAGTTTGATTATTTCCTGCCTTCTACTCCTCCTGGGTGTATTTGCTTCTTTTTGTTCTAGAGCTTTTAGGTGTGCTGTCAAGCTGCTGACATATGCTCTTTCCTGTTTCTTTCTGCAGGCACTCAGCGCTAAGGGTTTTCCTCTTAGCACAGCTTTCATTGTGTCCCATAAGTTTGGGTATGTTGTATCTTCATTTTCCTTAAATTCTAAAAAGTTTTTAATTTCTTTCTTTATTTCTTCCTTGACCAGGTTATCATTGAGTAGAGCATTGTTCAATTTCCACGTATATGTGGGCATTCTTCCCTTATTGTTATTGAAGACCAGTTTTAGGCCGTGGTGGTCCGATAGCACGCATGGGATTATTTCTATCTTTCTGTACCTGTTGAGGCCCGTTTTTTGACCAATTATATGGTCAATTTTGGAGAAAGTGCCATGAGGAGCTGAGAAGAAGGTATATCATTTTGCTTTAGGATAGAATGTTCTATAAATATCTGTTAAGTCCATTTGGCTCATGACTTCTCTTAGTCTGTCGACATCACTGTTTAATTTCTGTTTCCATGACCTGTCCATTGATGAGAGTGGGGTGTTGAAATCTCCCACTATTATTGTGTGAGGTGCAATGTGTGTTTTGAGCTTTAGTAAGGTTTCTTTTATGTATGTAGGTGCCCTTGTATTTGGGGCATAGATATTTAGGATTGAGAGTTCATCTTGGTGGATTTTTCCTTTGATGAATATGAAGTGTCCTTCCTTATCTTTTTTGATGACTTTTAGTTGGAAATTGATTTTATTTGATATTAGAATGGCTACTCCAGCTTGCTTCTTCTGACCATTTGCTTGGAAAGTTGTTTTCCAGCCTTTCACTCTGAGGTAGTCTGTCTTTGTCTCTGAGGTGTGTTTCCTGTAGGCAGCAGAATGCAGGGTCCTCGTTGCGTATCCAGTTTGTTAATCTATGTCTTTTTATTGGGGAGTTGAGGCCATTGATGTTGAGAGATATTAAGGAATAGTGATTATTGTTTCCCTTTATATTCATATTTGGATGTGAGGTTATGTTTGTGTGCTTTCATTCTCTTTGTTTTGTTGCGAAGACGATTAGTTTCTTGCTTCTTCTAGGGTATAGCTTGCCTCCTTATGTTGGGCTTTACCATTTATTATCCTTTGTAGTGCTGGATTTGTAGAAAGATATTGTGTAAATTTGTTTTTGTCATGGAATATCTTGGTTTCTCCATCTATGTTAATTGAGAGTTTTGCTGGATACAGTAACCTGGGCTGGCATTTGTGTTCTCTTAGGGTCTGTATGACATCTGTCCAGGATCTTCTGGCCTTCATAGTTTCTGGCGAGAAGTCTGGTGTGATTCTGATAGGTCTCCGTTTATATGTTACTTGACCTTTTTCCCTTACTGCTTTTAATATTCTTTCTTTATTTTGTGCGTTTGGTGTTTTGACAATTATGTGACGGGAGGTGTTTCTTTTCTGGTCCAATCTATTTGGAGTTCTGTAGGCTTCTTGTATGTCTATGGGTATCTCTTTTTTTAGGTTAGGGAAGTTTTCTTCTATGATTTTGTTGAAGATATTTACTGGCCCTTTGAGCTGGGAGTCTTCACTCTCTTCTATACCTATTATCCTTAGGTTTGATCTTCTCATTGAGTCCTGGATTTCCTGTATGTTTTGGACCAGTAGCTTTTTTCGCTTTACATTATCTTTGACAGTTGAGTCAATGATTTCTGTGGAATCTTCTGCTCCTGAGATTCTCTCTTCCATCTCTTGTATTCTGTTGGTGAAGCTTGTATCTACAGCTCCTTGTCTCTTCTTTTGGTTTTCTATATCCAGGGTTGTTTCCATGTGTTCTTTCTTGATTGCTTCTATTTCCATTTTTAATTCCTTCAACTGTTTGATTGTGTTTTCCTGGAATTCTTTCAGGGATTTTTGCGATTCCTCTCTGTAGGCTTCTACTTGTTTATTAATGTTTTCCTGTGTTTCCCTAAGTGTGTTCATGTCTTTCTTGAAGTCCTCCAGCATCATGATCAAATATGATTTTGAAACTAGATCTTGCTTTTCTGGTGTGTTTGAATATTCCATGTTTGTTTTGGTGGGAGAATTGGGCTCCGATGATGGCATGTAGTCTTGGTTTCTGTTGCTTGGGTTCCTGCGCTTGCCTCTCGCCATCAGATTATCTCTAGTGTTACTTTGTTCTGCTATTTCTGACAGTGGCTAGACTGTCCTATAAGCCTGTGTGTCAGGAGTGCTGTAGACCTGTTTTCCTCTCTTTCAGTCAGTTATGGGGACAGAGTGTTCTGCTCTCGGGCGTGTAGTTTTTCCTCTCTACTGGTCTTCAGCTGTTCCTGTGGGCCTGTGTCTTGAGTTCACCAGGCAGCTTTCTTGCAGCAGAAAATTTGGTCTTACCTGTTGTCCCGAGGCTCAGGTTCACTCGTGGGGTGCTGCCCAGGGGCTCTCTGCAGCGGCAGCAACCAGGAAGACCTGTGCCGCCCCTTCCAGGAGCTTCAGTGCACCAGGGTTCCAGATGGTCTTTGGCTTTTTCCTCTGGCGTCCGAGATGTGTGTGCAGGGAGCAGTCACTTTTGGTTTCCCAGACTTGTCTGCCTCTCTGAAGGTTTAGCTCTCCATCCCATGGGATTTGGGTGCAGAGAACTGTTTATCCGGTCTAAAGTCATTGTTTTTGATAGCTGAGTAGTACTTCATTGTGTAGATGTACTACATTTTCTGTTTCTATTCTTCTGTTGGATCCCAGGGCATCTGGGTTTTTTTCCAGCTTTTGGATATTATAAATAAGTCTGCTATAAACATAGTGGATCATTTCTCTTTGTTGTATGTTGGAGCATCATTTGTCTAGGCTTACAACCAAAAGAAAGTTTCATTATGTGGCTTTGCTATTTTGTTATACAAAGCAGGTGGTGATTGAATGTGCCAGGACGTGCACCTAGCAACTTTCTATGTGAGAAGGGAAGGACCACATATCAGCATTACAGACAATATGCTGGAAAATGCAGAGGTTTACACACATGCAAGGATGGTTGGCAAATGTCAGTCACAACTTGACATTTTAGGTGAGAGTAGGTAGCTTAATCATCTGTCCAATCTATTTAATGCCATATCTCTTCTTCAACATCAAACTTTAATTTATGCCAAAGACCAGCCTCCGATGGGAGAAAAGTTCCTTAGAGGAGGGACGTTTAAGATAGGTGGAAAAAAAAAAAAAACAAACCAAGTTGAAGGCAAATTTTAAGTTAAAAGCTGATGGCCTATGTTTGCTCTCAACACGTTTCCAGACTTCTCCCTCTAGAGACAATTTTCTCTTGCAATTACATAAAACTCATGTCGTGTAGATCAAATGGCTAATCTTCTGTTGAAATATCAATTCAGTTAATATCTGAGATTCTCTTTTGATTATCTCATTAATCAGTGTCTCATGTTTCCCATGACACCAGCAGATTCATTCTTAGAAGGAAACATTTTTTTAAACAGTGCAAATAAGTCCATAGACCTGTCTTTTTTTGTAAGCACAGATAATGAGCTCACTGTGTGGGATACCATCCTGATATTATGATTTTTTTACTATGCCTGGATTAACCTAACTATTTCTCAGGCTGGTCATGGTCTCAGGAGTCTGCCTGTCTTTGTATCTGTATGACAAGCTGGCTTATAATACAGCTTCCTCTGATTTTCTCAGTCTACACAGCTCCTTTTACAATTTGCATTGAATGCTTATATCTTGCAAAGTTAAGGAATTACATATTCTTGAACTCATATTTTCAGAGATCTTTCCCAAGTCCTCCCACAGTCATGTTATCTCCATGATTACCATGGAGTCATTAACCTTAGCATGAGGACAATCCTTACATTATTATGTAAACAAGCCTTATACCTACAGCAATAATCATCACTACCAGAGGCTGCCAACTTGCTGGCTCAGTTCCTGGGGTGGAAACCAAGTCAAACAGTCTTTTACATGGCCAAGCCAGACTTGGAAAATTTAAATTTTTTATTTCTCTGTGTTTATTAGGTATGAGCATGTGAGTGTGCATGTGTGTGTGTGTGTGTGTGTGTGTGTGTGTGTGTGTGTGTGTGTGTGTGTGTCTGGTGTACGGCATTCATATGTTTGAGAGTGGGAATGTACATGACAAGTTTACCAACTTGTAGACATCAGAGGACAAATTCAGATGTCATTTCCTTTACAATTTTTGAGACAGTGTATTTTCTATATACAGTGATGTAACTGTCCCAAGACCTTCTGTGATTCTCCTGTCCTTTCTCTCATTTTATGGTAGCAACACTGGGATTAGAGATATATATTGTCAAACCTGATTTTCATTAGTTTTGGGAGTTAAAACTTAAGCTCTCACACTTGCAAAGCAAATATTTGTAAAATTTTACTTCCTCACACCATTCTCCAAACACACTTTTTATTTTCTCTAAGAGCTTTCTGATTAGAGAAGCTATTTGACTTGCCAATCCTATCTGATATAATTTCTTTTTATTATCCTTTCACCACATGTAAATTTTGAAAAGAAGAACCAGAAAATAGACTACCTTGGGACAACACAGACAACTATTCTTGATGGCAGAGGAAGCAATTAAGAGGAGTGGGTTTAAGAGGAATGGATACAGAAAATGTGGTACATCTACACAATGGAATATTACTCAGCTATCAAAAACAATGCCTTTATGAAATTCATAGGCAAATGGTTGGAACTGGAAAATATCTTCCTGAGTGAGGTAACCCAATCACAGAAAAACACACATGGTATGCACTCATTGATAAGTGGCTATTAGCCCAAATGCTTGAATTACCCTAGATGCCTAGAATACAAGACAGATGATCAAAATGTGAATGCTTCACTCCTTCTTTAAAAGGGGAACAAGAAATACCCTTGGCAGGGAATAGAGAGGCAAAGATTAAAACAGACACAGAAGGAACACCCATTCAGAGCCTGCCCCACATGTGGCCCATACATATACAGCCACCCAATTAGACAAGATGGATTAAGCAAATAAGTGCAGGCAGACAGGAGCCGGATGTAGATCGCTCCTGAGAGACACAGCCAGAATACAGCAAATACAGTGGCGAATGCCAGCTGCAAAGCACTGAACTGAGAACAGGACCCCCGTTGAAGGAATCAGAGAAAGAACTGGAAGAGCTTGAAGGGGCTCGAGACCCATATGAACAACAATGCCAAACAACCAGAGCTTCCAGAGACTAAGCCACTACCTAAAGATTATACATGGACTGACCCTGGACTCTCACCTCATAGGTAGCATTGAATATCCTAGTAAGATCACCAGTGGAAGGGGAAGCCCTGGGTCCTGCTAAGACTGAACCCTCAGTGAACGTGATTCTTGGGGGGAGGGCGGCAATGGGGGGAGAATGGGGAGGGGAGCACCTATAAAGAATGAGAGGGGGAGGGGTTGTGGTATGTTGGCCCGGAAACTGTGAAAGGGAATAACACTCGAAATGTAAATAAGAAATACTCAGGTTAATAAAAAATAATAATAATAATAATAAGAGGAGTGAGTTTGCTGCTCTTTTAGATATTCTGCCTATAAACTACCATTTACCTACTCTGTGTTAGGAACACTTGTCTCCAGAGATGACTATATCAGAGGAGATGGAATATAAAATGTTTGTTCTTTTTTGGTCTCATTGGTTCTGTAGTTTCTGGAGGAGGACTGGCTTTTGTTTGCAAACAAGTATTAACAAGGAGGTTGCCAAGCTGCACATTCCAAAAAGAGAGCATAATCTGTAACTCATACATTTTCCAATGCTGATAGATTCCCCAACTCACACCCTTGGAGCAGATATGCATTTCCTGAGAAGCGATAAAAATGACAATAAGCTTTCTCATTTTACTCCATGTCTTTCTGTGCTGGAAAGAGGCTTCCAGTAAATTTTCAAATGATTCTTTTCTTTTTCTTCCAATTTCTTCCTTCCATTTTTGATTTTAGCAAATTACAGCCATTTGAAAGGAATACAATTTTAGCCCTTTTCACTGTGCCCTCTGCAGAGTATGGACTTGAATTTTGAGCCATCCTGGGTCAGTTTCTAGTCAAAACCATAAGCTTTACTCAGCTATACTTAGGAACATGCTAAACCTGTTCACTGTGTGTAGAATGCAGACATTCTAAGTAATATAAGGGATTGCTGGCAATGAAATGAGCATTGAGTTGTTCTTGATACTGATGTTGTCAACCTCAGTGCAACTCATGTCAGTGAAAAGGCAGGATGAAGTTAGAAAATTTTGAAATTAAGTTTCTTTTTTTTTTCTTTTTTTTCAGTTTTTTTCCTTTCTTTTTTCTTTCTTTTTTTTTTATTAACTTGAGTATTTCTTATATACATTTCGAGTGTTATTCCCTTTCCCGGTTTGGGGGCAACCATCCCCCTCCCCCCTCCCCTTCCTTATGGGTGTTCCCCTCCCAACCCTCCCCCCATTGCTGCCCTCCCCCCAAGAGTCTAGTTCACTGGGGGTTCAATCTTAGCAGGACTCAGGGCTTCCCCTTCCACTGGTGCTCTTACTAGGATATTAATTGCTATCTATGAGGTCAGAGTCCAGGGTCAGTCCATGTATAGACTTTAGGTATTGGCTTAGTCCCTGGAAGCTCTGTTTGCTTGGCATTGTTGTACATATGGGGTCTCGAGCCCCTTCAAGCTCTTCCAGTTCTTTCTCTGATTCCTTCAACGGGGGTCCTATTCTCAGTTCAGTGGTTTGCTGCTGGCATTCGCCTCTGTATTTGCTGTATTCTGGCTGTGTCTCTCAGGAGCGATCTACATCCGGCTCCTGTCTGCCTGCACTTATTTGCTTCATCCATCTTGTATAATTGGGTGGCTGTATATGTATGGGCCACATGTGGGGCAGGCTCTGAATGGGTGTTCCTTCAGTCTCTGTTTTAATCTTTGCCTCTCTCTTCCCTGCCAAGGGCATTCTTGTTCCCCTTTTAAAGAAGGAGTGAATCATTCACATTTTGATCATCTGTCTTGAGTTTCATTTGCTCTAGGCATCTAGTGTAATTCAAGCATTTGGGCTAATAGCCACTTATCAGTGAGTGCATACCATGTATGTCTTTCTGTGATTGGGTTAGCTCACTCAGGATGATATTTTCCAGTTCCAACCATTTGCCTACGAATTTCATAAAGCCGTTGTTTTTGATAGCTGAGTAATATTCCATTGTGTAGATGTACCACATTTTCTGTATCCATTCCTCTGTTGAAGGGCATCTGGGTTCTTTCCAGCTTCTGCGATAAATAAGGCTGCGAAGAACATAGTGGAGCACGTGTTTTTTTATATGTTGGTGCATCTTTTGGGTATATGCCCAAGAGAGGTATAGATGGATCCTCAGGCAGTTCAATGTCCAATTTTCTGAGGAACCTCCAAACTGATTTCCAGAATGGTTTTACCAGTCTGCAATCCCACCAACAATGGAGGAGTGTTCCTCTTTCTCCACATCCTCGCCAGCATCTGCTGTCACCTGAGTTTTTGATCTTAGCCATTCTCACTGGTGTGAGGTGAAATCTCAGGGTTGTCTTGATTTGCATTTCCCTTATGACTAAAGATGTTTAACATTTCTTTAGGTGTTTCTCAGCCATTCGGCATTCCTCAGCTGTGAATTGTTTGTTTAGCTCTGAACCCCATTTTTCAATAGGGTTATCTGTCTCCCTGTGGTCTAACTTCTTGAGTTCTTTGTATATTTTGGATATAAGGCCTCTATCTGTTGGAGGATTGGTAAAGATCTTTTCCCAGTCTGTTGGTTGCTGATTTGTCCTAACCACAGTGTCCTTTGCCTTACAGAAGCTTTGCAGTTTTATGAGATCCCATTTGTTGATTCTTGATCTTAGAGCATAAGCCATTGGTGTTTTGTTCAGGAAATTTTTTCCAGTGCCCATGTGTTCCAGATGCTTTCCTAGTTTTTCTTCTATTACTTTGAGTGTGTCTGGTTTGATGTGGATGTCCTTGATCCACTTGGACTTAAGCTTTGTATAGGGTGATAAGCATGGATCAATCTGCATTCTTCTACATGTTGACCTCCAGTTGAAACAGCACCATTTGCTGAAAATGGTATCGTTTTTCCATTGGATGGTTTTGGATCCTTTGTCAAATTCAAGTGACCATAGGTGTGTGGGTTCATTTCTGGGTCTTCAATTCTGTTCCATTGGTTTATCTGTCTGTCTCTGTACCAATACCATGCAGTTTTTTATCACTATTGCTATGTAATACTGCTTGAGTTCAGGGATAGTGATTCCCCCTGAAGTCCTTTTATGGTTGAGGATAGTTTTAGCTATCCTGTGTTTTTTGTTATTCCAGATGAATTTACAAATTGTTCTGTCTAACTCTTTGAAGAATTGGATTGGTATTTTGATGGGGATTGCATTGAATCTGTAGATAGCTTTTGGTAAAATGGTCATTTTTACTATATTAATCCTGCCAATCCATGATCATGGGAGATCTTTCCATCTTCTGAGGTCTTCTTCAATTTCTTTCTTCAGTGTCTTGAAGTTCTTATTGTACAGATCTTTTACTTGCTTGGTTAAAGTCACACCGAGGTACTTTATATTATTTGGGTCTATTATGAAGGGTGTCGTTTCCCTAATTTCTTTCTCGGCTTGTTTCTCTTTTGTGTAGAGGAATGCTACTGATTTATTTGAGTTAATTTTACATCCAGCCACTTTGCTGAAGTTGTTTATCAGCTTTAGTAGTTCTCTGGTGGAACTTTTGGGATCACTTAAATAAACTAGCATATCATCTGCAAATAGTGATATTTTGACTTCTTCTTTTCCGATCTGTATCCCCTTGACCTCCTTTTGTTGTCTGATTGCTCTGGCTAGAACTTCAAGAACTATATTGAAGAAGTAGGGAGAGAGTGGGCAGCCTTGTCTAGTCCCTGATTTTGGTTGGATTGCTTCAAGTTTCTCTCCATTTAGTTTAATGTTAGCAACTGGTTTGCTGTATATGGCTTTTACTATGTTTAGGTATGGGCCTTAAATTCCTATTCTTTCCAGGACTTTTATCATGAAGGGGTGTTGAATTTTGTCAAATGCTTTCTCAGCATCTAATGAAATGATCATGTGCTTTTGTTCTTTCAGTTTGTTTATATAATGGATCACGTTGATGGTTTTCCGTATAGTAAACCATCCCTGCATGCCTGGGATGAAGCCTACTTGATCATGGTGGATGATTGTTCTGATGTGCTCTTGGATTCGGTTTGCCAGAATTTTGTTGAGTATTTTTGCGTCAATATTCATAAGGGAAATTGGCCTGAAGTTCTCTTTCTTTGTTGGGTCTTTGTGTGGTTTAGGTATAAGAGTAATTGTGGCTTCGTAGAAGGTATTCGGTAGTGATCCATCTGTTTCAATTTTGTGGAATAGTTTGGATAATATTGGTATGAGGTCTTCTATGAATGTTTGATAGAATTCTGCACTAAACCTGTCTGGACCTGGGCTCTTTTTGGTTGGGAGACCTTTAATGACTACTTCTATTTCCTTAGGAGTTATGGGGTTGTTTAACTGGTTTATCTGTTCCTGATTTAACTTCGGTACCTGGTATCTCTCTAGGAAATTGTCCATTTCCTGTAGATTTTCAAGTTTTTTTGAATATAGGCTTTTATAGTAAGATCTAATGATTTTTTGAATTTCCTCTGAATCTGTAGTTATGTCTCCCTTTTCATTTCTGATTTTGTTAATTTGGATACACTCTCTGTGTCCTCTCGTTAGTCTGGCTAATGGTTTATCTATCTTGTTGATTTTCTCAAAGGACCAACTTTTGGTTCTGTTGATTCTTTCTATGGTCCTTTTTGTTTCTACTTGGTTGATTTCAGCTCTGAGTTTGATTATTTCCTGCCTTCTACTCCTCCTGGGTTTATTTGCTTCTTTTTGTTCTAGAGCTTTTAGATGTGCTGTCAAGCTGCTGACATATGCTCTTTCTTGTTTCTTTCTGCAGGCACTCAGCGCTATGAGTTTTCCTCTTAGCACAGCTTTCATTGTGTCCCATAAGTTTGGGTATGTTGTACCTTCATTTTCATTAAATTCTAAAAAGGTTTTAATTTCTTTCTTTATTTCTTCCTTGACTAGGTTATCATTGAGTAGAGCATTGTTCAATTTCTACGTATATATGGGCATTCTTCCCTTATTGTTATTGAAGACCAGTTTTAGGCCGTGGTGGTCTGATAACACGCATGGGATTATTTCTATCTTTCTGTACCTGTTGAGGCCCGTTTTTTGACCAACTATATGGTCAATTTTGGAGAAAGTACCATGAGGAGCTGAGAAGAATGTATATCCTTTTGCTTTAGGATAGAATGTTCTATAAATATCTGTTAAGTCCATTTGGCTCATGACTTCTCTTAGTCTGTCTAAGTCTCTGTTTAATTTCTGGTTCCATGATCTGTCCATTGACGGGAGTGGGGTGTTGAAATCTCCCACTATTATTGTGTGAGGTGCAATGTGTGTTTTGAGCTTTATTAAGGTTTCTTTTACATATGTACCTGCCCTTGTATTTGGGGCATAAATATTTTGGATTTAGAGTTCATCTTGGTGGATTTTTCCTTTGATGAATAGTAAGTGTCCTTCCTTATCTTTTTTCATGACTTTTAATTGAAAATTGATTTATTTGATATTAGAATGGCTACTCCAGTTTGCTTCTTCTGACCATTTGCTTGGAAAGTTGTTTTCCAGGCTTTCACTCTGAGGTAGTGTCTGTCTTAGTCTCTGAGGTGTGTTTCCTGTAGGCAGCAGAATGCAGGGTCCTCGTTGTGTATCCAGTTTGTTAATCTATGTCTTTTTATTGGGGAGTTGAGGCCATTGATGTTGAGAGATATTAAGGAATAGTGATTATTGCTTCCTGTTATATTCATATTTGGATGTGAGGTTATGTTTGTGTGCTTTTCTTCTCTTTGTTTTGTTGCAAACACGATTAGTTTCTTGCTTCTTCTAGGGTATAGCTTGCCTCCTTATGTTGGGCTTTACCATTTATTATCCTTTGTAGTGCTGGATTTGTAGAAAGATATTGTGTAAATTTGGTTTTGTCATGGAATATCTTGGTTTCTCCATCTATGTTAATTGAGAGTTTTGCAGGATACAGTAACCTGGGCTAGCATTTGTGTTCTCTTAGGGTCTGTATGACATCTGTCCAGGATCTTCTGGCCTTCATAGTTTCTGGCGAAAAGTCTGGTGTGATTCTGATAGGTCTGCCTTTATATGTTACTTGACTTTTTCCTTTACTGCTTTTAATATTCTTTCTTTATTTTGTGCGTTTGGTGTTTTGACTATTATGTGACGGGAGGTGTTTCTTTTCTGGTCCAATCTATTTGGAGTTCTGTAGGCTTCTTGTATGCCTATGGGTATCTCTTTTTTTAGATTAGGGAAGTTTTCTTCTATGATTTTGTTGAAGATATTTACTGGCCCTTTGAGCTGGGAGTCTTCACTCTCTTCTATACCTATTATCCTTAGGTTTGATCTTCTCATTGAGTCCTTGATTTCCTGTATGTTTTGGAGCAGTAGCTTTTTCTGCTGTACATTATCTTTGACAGTTGAGTCAATGATTTCTATGGAATCTTCTCCTCCCGAGATTCTCTCTTCCATCTCTTGTATTCTGTTGGTGAAGCTTGTATCTACAGCTCCTTGTCTCTTCTTTTGGTTTTCTATATCCAGGGTTGTTTCCATGTTTTCTTTCTTGATTGCTTCTATTTCCATTTTTAATTCCTTCAACTGTTTGATTGTGTTTTCCTGGAATTCTTTCAGGTATTTTTGCGATTCCTCTCTATAGGCTTCTACTTGTTTATTAATGTTTTCCTGTGTTTCTCTAAGGGAGTTCTTCACGTCTTTCTTGAAGTCCTCCAGCATCATGATCAAATATGATTTTGAAACTAGATCTTGCTTTTCTGGTGTGTTTGGATATTCCATGTTTATTTTGGTGGGAGAATTGGGCTCCGATGATGCCATGTAGTCTTCGTTTCTGTTGCTTGGGTTCCTGTGCTTGCCTCTCGCCATCAGATTATCTCTAGTGTTACTTTGTTCTGCTATTTCTGACAGTGGCTAGACTGTCCTATAAGCCTGTGTGTCAGGAGTGCTGTAGACCTGTTTTCCTGTTTTCTTTCAGCCAGTTATGGGGACAGAGTGTTCTGCTTTCGGGCGTGTAGTTTTTCCTCTCTACAGGTCTTCAGCTGTTCCTGTGGGCCTATGTCTTGAGTTCACCAGGCAGGTCACTTGCAGCAGAAAAGTTGGTCTTACTTGTGGTCCCGAGGCTCAAGTTTGCTTGCGGGGTGCTGCCCACGAGCTCTCTGTGGCGGCAGCAACCAGGAAGATCTGCACCACCCTTTCCGGGAGCTTCCGTGCACTAGGGTTCCAGATGGCGTTTTGTGTTTTCTGCTGGCGTCCAAGATGTGTGTGCAGAGTGCAGTCTCTTCTGGTTTCCCAGGCGTGTCTGCCTCTCTGAAGGTTTAGCTCTCCCTCCCACGGGATTTGGGTGCAGAGAACTGTTTATCCGGTCTGTTTCCTTCAGGTTCCAGCGGTGTCTCAGGCGCAGGGGTCCTGCTGCTCCTGGGCCCTCCCCTACGGGAACCCAGAGGCCTTATACAGTTTCCTCTTGGGCCAGGGATGTGGGCAGGGGTGGGCAGTGTTGGTGGTCTCTTCTGCTCTGCAGCCTCAGGAGTGCCCACCTGACCAG
Source organism: Rattus norvegicus (assembly GCF_021556685.1). Lineage (NCBI taxonomy): Eukaryota > Metazoa > Chordata > Mammalia > Rodentia > Muridae > Rattus > Rattus norvegicus. The sequence continues at coordinate 3,942,290 of NC_141535.1, read as the reverse complement.
GCGGTGAGGTCTCTCTCCCACGGGGTTTGGGAGCAGAGAGCTGCTGCGGGCCGGGATCCGCGGGTCTGAAATTAAGTTTCTATAGAAGACAGTTAAATTTAAAGTTCTACCATTCTCTATGGATATGTCTCTGGAAATTTCTATCATCGAATTGACTTATTTATACATTGGTCTTGAAGAAGAGCTCAGCAAATACTGTTCGTGTTCAGCAACAGGAAAAACACAAAGAGTCTGGGAGAAGGACTCAACAGGAGTTGCTTGTGGACAGCAGCAAGAAAATTCATGAGGATCTTGTCACTCCTATCTATTTGCTGAATTCTCCTTTTTTTTCCTATAACATCTCATTACTCTGGGGCTAGACAGGTAGGGAAGTATTATTGAAAAAAAGTAGGCCTGGAGCTAAATCCCCAGAACCTACAAAAAGCTGATCTTGATGGTGTGTACCTGCAATCCCCAAAGCAGGAGAGAGATGAGTCACACAAAGAAGTGTGTTACAATACAAAATCAAGACACTCAACATGAACTTCGGGCACACACACAGAAATAGGCACCTACCTAACACACACACACACACAAACACAAATACAGGCACACACACACACGGGGAGAGAAAGAGGGAGAGAGAAAGAGAGAGACAGAGAGAGAGAGAGAGAGAGAGAGAGAGAGAGAGAGATACACATGTGCACACATACAAACACATACCCATAAATATAGACATATGCACATAAAATGCATATTGAAATAAAACACTCTATCCATGAAATATGTACTATTACACTGTGTTAATAAAAAATGTAAAAGAGACTAGAATATTAGCTACTAATAATTCCTACACCCAGGCTTCAGGTTGAAGGTGATCCTAGCATCACCAAAGGGCAGCGTACACATCCAACTGGAGTAACTTTTACTGTGCTTGTGTTCAGGGAGGCTTCAGAGAACTGGGTTCAATATTTGAATCTAGTGGAAATCATTGGAATAAAGTAATTTAAAGGATTTTTGGGGAGGTTTTTGTGGGAACTTTTGGAGGACTGACTTTTATTTTTTTAAAGAGTTTTACTTTAAATTTTCAATTGTTCATTTGGTTAGTGCAAGAAATGGTATGTTTCATTAGGCATCTTTATACTTACAAATGATCATACCTTATTCTTCTTGAGTCCTTTCCTTGTGGTCCCTCTTTTAACTTTCTCCTCCCTTTGTGCCATTCCTTTTCTTCCAGTTAATCACAAGGTCTACATATGCCTACACTATGAGATGCTGGTGAGATTTCAGAGAGGAAATGATCAATAATTTCAGTTACTTCATAGTCTAGTATTAGTCTTTGAATACCATGCTCTGCTCCCACTGTGGGAGAAAGAGCTCACTGCCAACACAGGTGGTCACTCCTGAGGCTGCAGAGCAGGAGAGAACTACAATACTGCCAACCCTTGCTCACATCCCTGTCCCAAGAGGAAACTGTATAGGGCTTCTGGCAACAGGAAGATAGGGCACTCAAGCAGGAGGTCCCCTGTGGTCCAGACACTGCCCGTAACTGAAGGGACCTAGTCAACAGATCCCTGCACCCAAATCCCGTGGGAAGGAGACCTATACCTTCAGAGGGGCAAACATGCCTGGGAAGCCAGAAAAGACTACATTCTGCCCACATTTCTGACTCCAGAGGAAAACACCTAATGACATCTGGGACCCTTGTGCACAGGGGCCCGGGAAAAGGCAGTGCAAGCCCTTCTGGTTCCTGCCCTTATGGAGAGCTCAAATGCAGACACCCAGGAGCAACTTCAGCCAATGGACAAGAGGTAAGACCAACTTTTATGCTTCAAGTGACCAGCCTGGTGGACTCAGGACACATGGCCACAGGAAGAGCTGAAGACCAGTAGACAGGAAAGACTACACGCCTGAAAGCAGAACACTCTGTTCTCATAACTGGCTTATAGAAAACAGGAAAACAGGTTTACAGAATACCTGACACACAGGCCTATAGGATGGTCTAGCCACTGTGAGAAATAGCAGAACAAGGTAACACCATAGACAACCTGATGGCGAGAGGCAAGTGCAGGAACCCAAGCAACAGAAACCAAGATTAAATGGCATAATCAGAGCCCACATCTCCCATCAAAGCAAACACTGAATATCCAAATACACCAGAAAAGCAAGATCCTAATTATAAATCACATTTGATCATGATGGTAGAGGACTTCAAGAAAGACATAAAGAACTCCCTTAGAGTTCTAAATAAGTAGAAGCCTATAGAGAGGTATAAGAAAAATCCCTAAAAGAATTCCAGGAAAACACAATCAAACAGGTGAAGATATTAAAAATGGAAATAGAAGCAATAATGAAAGCACAGAGGTGGACAACCTTGGATATAGAAAACCAAAGGGAAAGACAAGAGATAGAAGAGGGAATCTCAGGAGCAGAAAATTCCATAGAAATCATTGACACAACTGTCAAAGATAATGTAAAACAGATAAACCTACTGGCTCAAAACATACAGGAAATCCAGGACAAAATGAGAAGATCAAAGCTAAGAATAACAGGTATAGAAGAGAGTGAAGACTGCCAGCTCAAAGGATCAGTAAATATCTTCAACAAAATCATAGAAGAAAACTTCCCTAACCTGAAGAAAGAGATGCGTATAAACATATAAGAAGCCTACAGAACTCCAAATCGATTGGACCAGAAAAGAAACTCCTACCGTCACATAATATTCAAAACACCAAATGCACAAAACATGGAAAGAATTTTAAAAGGTCAAGTAACATATGAAGGCAGACCTATCAAATTACACCAGACTTCTCACCAGAGAGTATGAAAGCCAGAAGATGCTGGACAGATGAGATACAGACCATAAAAGAACACAAATGCCAGCCCAGGTTACTGTATCCAGCAAAATTCTCAATTAAAATAGATGGACAAAACAAGATATTCCATGACAAAACCAAATTTACACAATATCTTTCGACAAATCCAGCACTACAAAGGATAACAAATGGTAAAGCCCAACATAAGGAGGCAAGCTACACCCTACAAAAATCAATAAATTAATTATCTTGGTGGCAAAACAAAGAGAAGGAAAGCACACAAACATAATCTCCCATCCAAATATGAATATAACGGGAAGCAACAATAACTATTCCTTAATATCTCTTAGCAACAATGGACTCGGGTTTTGTTTTTTTACTTTTTTTTTTTTAATGGAGTGTGCTGGATGTCTCTACAGTTTTGTTCAGATGACTGTAGAACCTGGAAAAGCTGTTGCTGCTGTTGATGCATAACACACTGCTATTATTGGTCTTTTTATATAAAATAAATATATATATACAGATATATAATTTGAATTTTTGGAAACTTTAGCTGTGCTGTCAACTTTCGAAAAAAGTATCCCCGTTTACTGTGTTGAGTTGGCACTGTACAGAAATTAACAGCCATATTGGTCTAGAAATGTTGAACTTAAGTTTTTTCCATTTGTACAAGGGTAACGCACTGTATTAAATATGTAAGGTCTTATCTACGTGGGTTTGATTACAAAAACTAATAAAGTATTCTCTAAATTAAAAAAATAAAAAAAGACATAAATTAACAAACCTGAAATGCAATGACGACCCTGCATTCTGCTGTCTACAAGAAACACACGTCAGAAATAAATACAGACATTACCTCAGAGTGAAAGCTGGAAAAGAGCTTTCAAAGAAAATGGTCTGAAGAAACAAGCTGAAATAGCAATTCTGATATCAAATAAAAATCGATTTTCAAACAAAAGTCATCAAGAAAGATAAATGAGGACACTTCATATTCATGAAAGGAAAAATCCACCAAGATGAATTCTCAATTTTGAATATCTATTCTCCAAATAAAAGGGCACCTACATACATAAAAGAAACATTACTAAAGCTCAAAGCACACGTTGTACATCATACAAAAATAGGAGGGGTTTTCAACATCTCACTCTCATCAATGAACCGATCATGGAAACAGAATTTAAACAGAGACATAGACAGACTGAGAGAATTCATGAAGAAATGGACTTAACAGATATTTATAGAACATTCTGACCTAAAACAAAAGGATACACCTTCTTCTCACCACCTCATGGTACTTTCTCCAAAATTGACCATATAATTGGTCATAAAACAAGCCTCAACAGGTACAGAAAGATAGAAATATTCACATGTGTCATATCAGACCACGATGGGCTAAAGCTGGTCTTCAACAACAATAAGGGAAGAACGCCCACATATAAATGGAAGTTGAACAATGGTCTACTCAATGATAACCTGGTCAATTAAGAAAAAAATTGTTAAAGATTTCTTAGAATTTAATGAAAATGAAGGTACTCAAACCTATGGGACACAATGAAAGCTGTGCTAAGAAGAATACTTATAGCTCTGAGTGCCTGCAGAAAGAAACAGGAGAGAGCATATATCAGCTGCTTGACTGCACACATAAAACCTCTAGAACAAAAAGAAGTAAATACACCCAGGAGGAGGAAAAACAGGAAATAATCAAACTCAGAACTCAAATCAACCAAGTAAAAACAAAAAGGTCTATAAAAAGAATCAAGAGAACAAAAAGCTGGTTCTTTGAGAAAACCAACAAGATAGATAAATGTTTTGCCAGAGTAATGAGAGGACACAGAAGTGTGTCCAAATTAATAAAATCAGAAATAAAAACAGAGACATAATTACCGACACAGAGCAAATTCAAAGAAATAATCAGATCCTACTGCAAAAGTCTATATTCAACAAAACTTAAAAATCTGGAGGAAATGGACAATTTCCTAGACAGGTACTGGGTACCAAAGTTAAATCAGGAACAGATAAACCATTTAAACCACCCCATAAATCCTAAAGAAATTCCAGCAGTCATTAAAGCTCTTCCAACCAAAAAGAGCCCAGGTCCAGATGGGTTCAGTGCGAATTTTTTCAGACCTACATAGAAGACCTCATACCAATACTATCCAAACTATTCCACAAAATTGAAACGGATGGAGCATTACCGAATTCCTTCTATGAAGCCACAATTACTCTTATACGTAAAACAGGCAAAGACCCAAAAAAGAAAGAGAACTTCAGACCAATTTCCCTTATGAATATCGACACAAAAATACTCAATAAAATTCTTGCAACCCGAATACAAGAGCACATCAAAACAATCATTCATCATGGTCAAGTAGGTTTCATTCCTGGCATGCAGGAATAGTACAATATATGGAAAACCAGGAACGTAATACACTATATAAACAAATGAAAAGATAAAAACCACATGATCATTTCATTAGATGCTAAGAAAGCATTTGACATAATTCAAGATCCATTCATGATAAAAGTCCTGGAAAGAAGAAGCAGTCAAGGCCCATACCTAAACATAATAAAATCCATATACATCAAACCAATAGCTAAAATTAAAGTAAATGGAGAGAAACTTGAAGCAATACCACTGAAATCAGGGACTAGAAAAGGCTGCCCACTCTCTCCCTACTTATTCAATATAGTTCTTGAAGTTCTAGCCAGAGCGATCAGACAACAAAAGGAGATCAAAGTGATACAGATTGGAAAGAAGAAGTCAAAATATCACTATTTGCAGATGATATGATAGTATATTTAAGTGCTTCCAAAAGTTCCACTAGAGAACTACTAATTCTGAAAAACACCTTCAGCAAAGTGGCTGGGTATAAAATTGACTCAAATAAATCAGTAGCCTTCCTCTACACAAAAAGAAACAAGCCGAGAAAGAAATTAGGGAAATTACACCTATCACAATAATCCCAAATAATATAAAATACCTCATTGTGACTCTAACCAAGCAAGTGAACGTTCTGTATAATAAGAACTTCCAGCCTCTGAAGAAAGAATTTGAAGAAGATCTCAGAAGATGGATAGATCCCCCTAGCTCAAGGATTAGCAGGATTAACATAGTAAAAATGGTCATTTTACCAAAAGCGATCCACAGATTCATTGCAATCCCCATCAAAATACCAATCCAATTCTTTATAGAGATAGACAGAAAAATTTGCAAATTCATCTGGAATAACAAAAAACCCAGGATAGCTAATACTATCCTCAACATCAAAAGGACTGGGGTTGGGGATTTAGCTCAGTGGTAGAGCGCTTGCTTAGGAAGCTCAAGGCCCTGGGTTCGGTCCCCAGTTCCGGAAAAAAAAAAGAACCAAAAAAAAAAAAAAAACATCAAAAGGACTTCTAGGGGAATCACTCTCCCTGAACTCAAGCAGAATTAGAGAGCAATAGTGATAAAAAATGCACAAAGGCAGACCGATAGACCAGTGGGATAGAATTGAAGACCCAGAAATGAACCCACACACCTATGGTCACTTAATTTTTGACAAAGCAGCCGAAATCATCCAGTGGAAAAAGATAGCATTTTTCAGAAAATGGTGCTGGTTCAACTGGAGGTAAGTATGTATAAGAATGCAGATCGGTCCATGCTTATCACTCTGTACAAAGCTATATGTTCAAGTGGATAAAGGACGTCCACATCAAAGCAGATACACTCAAACTAATAGAAGAAAGATTGGGGAAGAATCTCGAACACTTGGGCACTGGAGAAAATTTCCTGAACAAAACACCAATGTTTTATGCTCTAAGATCAAAAATAGACAAATGGGATCTCATAAAACTGCACAGTTTCTGTAAGGCAAAGGACACTGTTGTTAGGACAAAATGGCCACCAACAGATTGGGAAAAGAGCTGTACCTATCCTACAATTGATGGGGGCTTGTATCCAAAATATACAAAGAACCCAAGAAGTTAGACTGCATGGTGACAAATAATCCTATTAAAAAATGATTTTCAAAGGAAAACAAAGAATTCACAGCTGAGGAATGCTGAATGGCTGAGAAACACCTAAAGAAATGTTCAACATCTTTAGTCATATGGGAAATGCAAATCAAAACAAGTCTTAGATTTCACCTCACACAAGTGAGAATGGCTAAGATCAAAAACTCAGGTGACAGCATATGCTGGCGAGGATATGGAGAGAGAGGAACACTCCTCCATTTTTGGTGGGATTTCAGATTGGTACAACCATTCTGGAAATCAGTCTGGAGGTTCCTCTGAAAACTTAATAATGACCTAACTGAGGACCCAGCTGTACCTCATTTGAGCATATACCCTAAAGATGTTCCAATATCTATCAAAGACGCTGCTCCACTATGTTCATAGCAGCCGTATTTATAATAGCCTGAAGCTGGAAAGAACCCAGATGCTCTTCAACAGACTTGTGAGACAAAATCTGTGATGCTATGTTATTCTAGGTAAGAAGACTTACAGACCCAAACTTCAGGAAAAGATTAGCAGATCAAGAAGCCTTTACCTTTATCCACCAGTTTAAGTCTTATTATTCTGTCACCAAGCTTCTGGGTGAGGGTATGGCTATGTGTGACAATTTTATTAACAATTGGAGGCAAATGGGCATGGTGGCACGTACCTTTACCCTTCAGACAAGCATATTTGCTCAGCCTGTTTTACATAGTTCCAGGAGAGACAGCAATATGTACATAGACTCTGTATAAAAACAGAATTAAGTAAATTATTTGTCCTTGTGTATGTGCAATTTAGGAGGTATTCTAACTTCCCTTGATAGCCTCCTCCCAGGTTTCTTGAAAATACCCACACATTAATAACTTACCAAGGAGGAAATTTGTTTGAGAAAAATATTCCTAATTATACTACCTAGCAATTTATATATATATATTTTTAATTTTCTCTTCAAACCTCACCTGTATGTGGATTTGTCCTTCACTTTCTTTCATGGTGGGATCAATTTAGCTGTGTCCTGTCCAATTCCCATTGCTTCAGTTTAAAGATCTCTTTTTTTCAGAAAAAAAAAAGACTCACTCTGAAATGGAATGTACCTGGTTTGTTGGCCAATCTTCGTACACCTGTACTAAGAGTAAATCCTACCATTCCAATATTTTCTCATAAATTACCTCAGTCTATGTTCTGGTATGGTTTTAATGTTGTAATAAAACATTCAGACCAAAATCAAGTTTGACGAGGGAAGGATTTATCTGGTTTATTCTTCCACAGCAGAGTTCATCATTAAGTAAAGTCAGAGTAGGACCTAAAGCAGCAGCTGGAAGTACAAACCACCGAGAAAGATGTTGCTATCTGGCTTGTTTGCTCATGCTTAAATAGGCTTCTTATACAGCTAGTACTGCTTGTATAGCAATCTACAATCCCACAGTGGGTTTTACCCAACCACAGCACTTGACAAATAAGATTGTCCCCTATGGACATGATGAGAGGCCACCCAATCTAATCTAGACCACCCGTCCATCAATGCTATCCTCTCAGATGACTCTAAGTCATGTTAAATAGATAATTAATGCTGATCAGGACAGCAAATCAGTATAGCGAATACACTTTAACAATGACACTATACTTCTCACATCCAGTTAACAGTCTGTCTTTCTTCTTTTCCTATCCACTGCTAAACCTGCTCTGATTATCCTGTATTTATTTTTATTATTTTATTTGAATCCAGGAGAATACACATGTATAACTAGTTTCTTTTGTAAACACTAGTCTTATATTATTTTGGTCTGTTGTATGACATTTAGGGTGCATCCATGTTATGAAGAAATATACATAGTTTAAGGCTGGTGGACGTTTTACTGGGACAGTCCCTTAGCTAATTTCTGAACTTAGAATTTTTTTTTTCAGCTCCAGCAGATTATATTTATTGGATATTTTTTATTTATATTTCAAATGGCATTCCCTTTCCCAGTTTCCCAGCTATAAGCCTCATATCCCATCACTCTCTCCTTCTATAAGGATATTCCCCTTCACACACCCACCACCCTGACATTCCCCTAAACTGGGAGGTCAAGCCTTGGCAAGACCAAGGACTTCTCCTTCCATTGGTGCACAACAAGGCCATCCTCTGCTACATATGAAGCTGGAGCTATGAGTCTGTCCATGTGTAGTCTTTGAGTTGTGGTTTAGTTCCTGGGAGCTCTGGTTGGTTGGCATTGTTGTTCTTATGGGGCTGAGAGCCCCTTTAGCTCTTTCAATCTCTTCTCTAATACCTCCAATGGGGACACCTTTCTCAGTTCAATGATTTGCTGTTAGCACTCACCTATGTATTTGACAAGCTATGGCTGTGTCTCTCATGAGACAGCTATATCAGACTCCTGCCAGCGTGCATGTCTTAGCTTCATCAATATTATCTAGCTTTGGTGGAGATATATATCCATTCTCTTTTTCCCCCTCTTAAGAAGGAGTGAAGCATCTGCACTATGGTCATCCTTCTTCTTCAGCTACATGTGTTTTGGGGATTGTATCTTGGGTAATTTGAGCTTTGGGGCTAATATCCACTTATCAGTGAGTGCATACCATGTGTGGTTTTCTGTGATTGGGTTACCTCACTCAGGATATTTTCTAGTTCAGTCCATTTGCCTATGAATTTCATGAAGTCATTATTGTTTTTGATAACTGAGTAGTACTCCATGTTCTAGATGTACCATATTTCTGTAACCATTCCTCTGTTGAACGGCATCTGGGTTCTTTTCAGCTTATGGCTATTACAAATATGGCTGCTTCTAACATAGTGGAAAATGTGTCTTTGTTTTATGTTGTAGCATCTTTTGGTTATATGCCCAGGAGAGGTATAGTTGGGTCCTCAGATTTTGAAATATCTAATTTTCTGAGGAATCTCCAGACTGATTTTGAGAGTTGTTGTACAAGACGGCAATCCCACCAACAATGGAGGAATATTCCTCTTTCTCTGTATCCTCCCCATCATCTGTTGTGACCTGAATTTTATATCTTAGCCAATTTGACTGGTGTTAGGTGGAATCTCAAGGTTGTTTTGATTTGCATTTCCCTCATGACTAAGAATGTTGGACATTTCTTTAGATATTTCTCAGCCATTCGATTTTACTCACCTGAGAATTCTTTCTTTAGCTCTGTGCCCCATTTTTAATAGGGTTATTTGGCTCTCTGGAGTCTAACTTCTTGAGTTCTTTGTATATACAAATGGATATTAGATGATCTATCAGATATAAGATTGGTAAAGAAATTTTCCCAATCTCTTGGTTGCTATTTTGTCCGTATGAGAGTCCCCTTTCTTTGCTTTAGAGAAGCTTTGCAGTTTTATGAGATCCTATTTGTTTATATTTGATTTTAGAACATAAGTCATTGGTGTTTTGTTCAGGAAATTTTCCCCAGTGCCCATGTGATCAAGACTCTTCCCCATGTTTTCTTCTATTAGTTTGAATGTATCTGGTTTTATTAAGACGTTATTGATCCACTTGGACTTAAGCTTTCTACAGTGAGAGAAGAATGGGTCAACTTGCATTCTTCTACATGTTGAAGGTGAACCAGCACCAATTGTTGAAAATGATATTTTATTTACAATGTATGGTTTCTTTTCCTTTGTCAAAGATCAGGTGACCATAGGTGTATGGGTTCATTTCTGGGTCTTCAATTCTATTATACTGATCTACCTGCCTGCCTTTTACTAATAACCATACAGTTTTTATCACTATTGCTCTGTATTACTGCTTGAGGTCAGGATGGTGATTTCCCCAGACGTTGTTTTATTGTTGAGGACAGTTTTCTCTCTTCTGGGTTCTTGGTATTCCAAAATATTTTGCAAATTGCTCTTTCTAACTCTATGAAGAATTGAGTTGGAATTTTGATGGTGATTGCATTGAATCTGTAGATTGTTTTTGGCAAAATGGACATTTTTTACTATATTAATCTTGCCAATCCATGAGCATGGGAGATCTTTCTGTCTTCTGAGATCTTATTCAATTTCTTTCTTCAAAGACTTGAAGTTCTTGTCATAAAAATCTTCCACTTGTTTGGTTAGAGCCACACCGAGGTATTTTACATTATTTGTGACTGTAGTGAAGGGTATCTTTTCCCAACGTCTTTCTCAGCCTGTCTATCCTTTGAATAGAGGAAGGCAACTGATTTGTTTGAGTTAATTTTATACCCAGCTACTTTGCTGAAGTTGGTTGTCAGGTTTATTAATTCTCTAGTGGAACTTTTGGCATCATCTATGTAGACTATCATATCATCTGCATATAGTAATATATTGAATTCTTTATTTCCACCTTTTCCCCTGTGACCTCCTTTCATTATCTGATTGTTCTGGCTAGGACTACACTGAATTACACTGAATAAGTAGGGAGGGAGGGGGCAGCCTTGTCTAGTCCCTGATTTTAGTGAGATGGCTTCAAGTTTCTCTCCATTTAGTTTAATGTTGGCTACTGGTTTGCTGTATATTGCTTTTACTATGTTTCTGTATGAGCATTGAATTCCTGATCTTTCCAGGACTTTTATCATGAAAAGGTACTATACTTTGTCAAACAATTTCTCAGCATCTAATGAAATGATCATGGTTTCTTTTTTCATTTTGATTTTGTTTACATAGTGGATTATGTTGATGAATTTCAGACTATTAAACCACCCCTGCATCCCTGGGAAGAAGCCTACTTGATCATGATGGATGATCCTTTTGATGTGTTCTTGAATTAGGTTTGAGAGAATTTTATTGAGTATTTTTGCATTGATATTCCTAAGGGAAATTGATCTGAAGTTCTCTGTCTGTGCTGGCCCTTTGTGTGGTTTAGGTATAAGTGTGATTGTGACTTCATAAAAGGAATGGGAAGTGTACCTTCTGTTTCTATGTAGTGGAATAGTTTGTACAGTGTTGGTATGAGGTCTTCTATGAAGGTCTAATAGAGTTCTGTAGTAAAGCCATCTGGTCCTGGGTTCCTTTTGGTTAGGAGACTTTTAAAAACTCCTTGTATATCTGTAGGAGTTCTGCGATTGTTTGGATGGTTTATCTGATCCCGATTTAACTTTGTTACTTTGTATTTGTTTAGAAAATTGTCCAGTTCAGTCAGATTTTTCATTTTTGTTAAATATAGGCTTTTCTAGTAGGATCTGGTGATTTTTTGAATTTCCTCTTATTCTGTTTTTATGCCTCCCTTTGCATTTCTGATTTTGTTTATTTGGATATACTCTGTGTGCCTTCTGGATAGTCTGGGTTTATCTATCTTTTTGATTTTCTCAAAGATCTAGCTCCTGGTTTTGCTGATTCTTTGTATAGTCCTTTTTGCTTTAAATGTCCCTTAAATAGTATTTGTGTTCATGGAGGCATAACTTGAATATGATAAAAGATACATCCTTGATTTTTTTATGTCCTTGTTTTCAATACAGTAGTTGATTCCTTCTATAAATGAAGGATGCCTATTTTTTTTCATTACAAACACAAGTAACACAAGGAAATACATTTTGCTAAACTGCTTTTAAATGTCACATCAGCATACTTCTGTGCCAAAGTAACTCTGGAAGATCAATTTTCATGGTTGCTCTTTTTTTTCTGATTATAAAATATCTGAGTGCATTTAACTATTTTTTATTGTTGAAATTTGTGTGTGTGTGTGTGTGTGTGTGTGTGTGTGTGTGTGTGTGTTGGGGAGTTTTCGGAGGATAGAGGTTAATCTCAGGTGATGTTTTCTGTCAATATCTATCTATACTCTCCATGCCCCCTTTACTTTTTAGGCAAGGTTTCTCCCTGTTACTGCCTAACTTGAAAGCTTCAGAGGTTACCATGAATCTACCTCTCCAGCACTGTGGTTATAAGGATAAGCTACCATGCCTGTGCCTGTGTGTTTACATAAGTGCTGGGAATTGACTCAGGTTTTTACATATTAATACATATTTTATCAATTGAGTCATCTCTGCAAACTTTATCTTCTCTCAGTTATGAAGTTCTGGTTTATTTAATCTGGCTTTTAATATATATGTTACCTATAACATTCTTTGCAAGGTAAAATTAGTAGATTAATATTTAATGATGACCAAGATAACCAGGGAGCATGGTTAGTTGAGTAGCTATTTCATTGAAGCTTGAAAGATATTTTTACTCTTTTTAAAATAATCATACTCCTTACATGTTATATTTAGTAATTTTTAGCAGGATGTCCATTTATCATCAATTTTTTTTTGTTACCTGCTATGAGTTTTTGTTGAATTCTTTGGAATGTGTGAACAGACACTTTAGCATCCAGCAAGAAAAAAGAAAGAAAGAAAGAAAGAAAGAAAGAAAGAAAGAAAGAGAGAGAAAGAAAGAGAGAAAGAAAGAAAATGTCACTAGACAGCATCTCTGGCTTCCAGCAGAGATTTCCCTGCTTTTTTGTAACCCATCTATGTTGTGCTGCCAGTGTATTGAAAATATTTATTGATTTACAACCTTGTTAGAATGGCCCTCAGCATTATAATCCCTTTGATATTATTAAAATTCTGACCAAACCATTTCAATACCTACATCAGAACTTATAAGAAATGTAGTTCTGCATTCCCAGCCAGAGATTTCCGAAATCAGGAAGCATAAAGGTGGTCCTGGATTGTTTCCAAGAAGCTCATTTATGGGCATGGGTCTGTATTAAGAGGACATGAGCTTATATTTCTAGGATTTTGTGTTTTGGAAAAAATAATTAAAACAGTGATACCTGATAGTAAAAGAAATATCAAAAGTTTACTCAGGACAAGAAAGGCATTTCTAGAAAGCTGGAACAAATGTGATACTGTAAAATGTACAGGCCACAAGAGTCCTGAATCTTTGTATGTCATTTGCATAACATCTACCTTATATTATGCACCACAGTTTTGTTTTTTCGAAAATGCCTCATAGCTTCAGCTTTGGTCTCTCCCAACTGGATTATTTCATATATTAACCTCTCTCTCCCCCTCCATCTCCCCCTCCCTCTCCCCCTCCCTTTCCCTCTCCCTCACTTTTCTACTAAAATCACATTGGTGGACTCTAAGTCCAACTTTGAGAATTATATTTGTAGAGAATTGACTTTTCTTGACAGTTAAGCCATCCAGAGATGACTACAGGGATATTCTTAAAAGACCCCATATTCAGAGTCACTTTTTGTATGTGGAGGGGAGAGGGGCCTCAGGTACAGGAGGCTACTTCTTCCTGCAAAGTCTTGGACAGGAGAGATATTATTCTTTTCCAAAACATGACTGGTCCTATGCTGGGCCACAGAGAGGAGAAAATATAACTTCTTCCAGGGGTACGGAGAGAACAGTCTGAATTCTGTGTTGCTCTGTTTCTTGGCAAATCAAAAGGATTCAGGTACATGAGGGCACAGGTTTTCAGTCAGGGAGGTCAGTTTTGCATCAGAGAAATCCACTGGTCAATATACAGAAACTGCGTGGGTTGGGCCTCCAGTCCCCATGTTCTAAATGGCCTGAACCATCTGGCAATCCAGAGTTTCCTCAATGGCTAAGTGACTTCAATGAAGAACCAATCTATCTCACAGAAGATCTGGAGTATTCTGGGTGAGAAATCCTTTTCTGCAAAATCCTTTTTGGTTGTGCTTTACTAAGCCAGCGTTGACTGTGCAATAACTCTCTCTCTACCAGAGGGAGGATCATGAGCTTACCAGAAGTAGTATATGACTTTATGGGCAGAGTTGGTGCTTTTGACAGTGGTCTTGGGATTGCTTACTCCTCCTTTTATTTTAGATTTGGTTCTTTAACCAAAAATGAAACTGACCAACACAGAGAGAAATACAGTCAAGAAAAGTGTAAAGATAGCCAGAGGTGGCCACCCCACAAACATAAACCACACAGTCCACTGATATTGGATCTTGAACATTAGAATTGTGGTTATGCCCACTCTTTAATATGTGTCCTGTATAGAAGGCACCATAAACAGTCATTCAAATATGACAGTTTTACATGTCTTACTGTTATTTTTTATTTTAGGGTAGAGGGGTGGGGAGTCTGGACTTGAAGTCAGAAACGTTTGTGGAACCCTTAAACATCTCAGGGTGTGCTTCCCCAAGGAACTTTCTGATTTCTCTCTATTTTAGATCCAGAGGTAATTTAAGATACCCAGTATCCCAGCATTATCTCAGTCTCTGGGGATCTTACCGTTTCCTGCAGAGCATTGTGAAGGGATCCCAAAAGAGACCACTCAAACATTCTCTTAAAGCTGGCTAGAAAAAAAAATAAAGTACTTATTGCTGGCCTGTAGCTCATAGAAGATCTTGTCTAAATCAGGAATCCTGGAACCTTTGAAACTTTTTTCTTTTATGCATAAAACCAGACCCTGTTTGTCACACTTTAGGTAGCAAGAAACAGAAATACAGAAGCAAATAAGAAAGGTTAGTACATTTAGGGACTTTCCTGGAAATATGGGCTAGGTCTTGGATGAATCCTGTCTTTGTTTTAATTTTAGCAGGTATTGGGGCCTGGATTTTAAAAGTCATAATTATGCCTCTAACATGGTATTACTTATGCTAATGTCTGGAGATTGGCTAAATACATTCTGTCTCTTCTTTGTTACATGTTAGCAGATAGTGTAACTTTGAGATAAGGTTTGACATGCTTACTATTGCCCAAGTGTCAGGATGTAAAATCACTTGGAACCAAACCAACTGGCATATATGAAGAATTATCATATTAAATTAGCTGACACATAAAGACCTGCCTCAAATATGGGGAACACTATTGTACCTATGGGAATCCTGAACTGAATGAGAAGGAGGAAGTAAGCTGAGCACAGCATTCATCTTGGTTTGCTTCCTGACTGTCGATTAAAAAAAATGACTTCCTCATGCATCTGCTACCATGTCTTCCACACCATGATATGATGAACCCTCAACTGTGAGCCTCAACTGTGAGCCAAAACAAACACTATGTCCTATTTAAATTTGCCTTTTGTCCAGCATTTTGTCTCAACAATGTGACATGCAAAGCAATACAAGGATTCACCTCTAAAAAGTGGTAGGATTTGAAGGAAAGTAATTAGAACAGGTATGACAGTGGGTTTTTTTGTTTTGTTTTGATTTTGTTTTGTTTTTTTCCAAGTCCTTTGAGAATATATGTTCTACTATGCCTCACTTCTTCTGTGAATAACATGCTTATACAATTACCATCTCAGAGTCCCAACTATCTCGGCCCAATAGCATAGGTCCCTAAGGAGCAGATCACTGGGATAGCTGGGTCTATAATAACTGTAATGGAACTATTGGCACCCCACACTAGAGAACAGAGTGGGAAGTTCTCACAATCCTTACCAAGAAGTCTAGCCATCACTCTGTCTTACCTTAATTCACCTTCACATGATCTTGAGCAATACTAGCATATGTAGAATCTGGAATGCTCATTGTAATTTGGACTCCTTAATGTGACTTCCATGATGTCCTCTATACTGAACTAAGAATTTTAGTAATGTAGCTGTTTGAGGTATAAGTAAGCCCTCAATCTTTTTCTGTATTAGTAAGCCCAGTAACATCACTGACTTAACACAATAGACTTTGGTGGAATCATACTTCGTTCTCTCATTTGGTACATTATCTGCATGAATATATTTTGTTGGTTTCTCTCCTTAGGAAAAAAAATGTAAGAATATAGATAATTTTCTTTTCTGTTCTTTTTCGTGTGTGTGTATGAATGTGTATATTCTTGTTCTTTGTTCATGTTTCATGCATACACAGGTCAAAGAATGGCATCAGTTTAACCATATTTTGGTGCAGGGCTTTATTCATCTTTAAGCTCTTTTTATTTTGGCTAGTATGGGAGCCATCAAGCCCTAACAATCTTTCTGGGTTCCTTCTAAATCGTTGTCATTGCAGGAAAATAATGTGCAAGGATACCCTACATTTATCACCCACTTAGAGCTATGTATCCAAGAGGCTTCAGGAATGGGACTCAGTGGTGCAACACCATTTAAGCATATTCAGTGTATGCTGGCTTGGATCCATTGACATTTATGGAGTTTATACCACAGTGTTCTGACAATAGGTCATTTTCTAAAACTGTCCTGAGGTTTATGGACACAGTGTACTATGAAAACCCACAGAGCATTGTTGAAATGGCCTGGGTACAGTGAGTGTTTCATCTGAATGCTGGAAACAAGCAGTAGATATACAGTTGTAATTATGGAGAATGAGACTCCTTATTTACACTTTAATTTGCCTATATCTTTAATGAGTTCCTACTAATGAAACAAGCAAATTGAGAAGCCCGTAACTGCTTCTATACCTTGCTGTTCTTATGAGCCAATTACAAGGCACCTCTCATTGCTGATTGCTGCAAACTCCAGGCTTTTTATGTGAAGCAGGTGTCTTTCCAGTAATAATGATCTTCTAATTTCCCACAGATAAGGAGGGGGATTTTAAAAGACAATGAGAAGACAACTCTATGCCCTTCTAAGAGCAGCAGCTGGTATGTGGTAACCTGTAATCTGGATCAAATACTTTCACCAGTGCAAATATTTCTGTTCCATTTTTACTATCACTACATTCCAGAGACCATGGAAGCAAATGAAAATAACAGTTAAGTACACTTGTAATGCAAAAATAAGGATCAGAGTTTCCAAATGCATGTAATAAGCCAAATAAACACAAATAGTACAACACACAATCGAAAATTATCTGTTGATTAAATAGTTCACACCTGTGTGGTAGTTTGAATGAGATGTTTTCCATAATCTCAAGCATATGCAAACTTGGTCCCTTGTTGGTGCTGCTTTTTGGGGGAGCTTAAGTGATATTGTCTTAGGAAAAGAAGTATGTCACTGTGATTGGGCTTTACCTTGTCAAAAGGCACACAGCATTTGTAGGGTACTCTTTCTGCCATCTGTTTACCTTTTGGGATATTGGCTCTCAGCTTCTTCACAATCAGGCTTGTTCTGCCCATTATACCACTAACTGTAATGGACTCTTACTCCTCTACAAGTGTAACCCACAAATAAACCCTTGTACCAATAAATCACCTTAACTATGGTATTTTTTATAACAAGAGAAAAATAACTAAAATGAAATGCTTCACTCTTTTCTTTTTGTGTGTGTGTGTTCATGTGTGTACATGTACACTATACGTTCATATGCATATGTGCTTGCATGTGGAGATCAAATACAAACCTTGGAAATCACTCATCATCTCTTATCTGCCTTGGGTTCTTTGAGGCAGGGACTTTCACTGCCCTGAATATCCCAGATAAACTATAATGTTTCATCAGTAAAATCCAATGTTCCATGACATTTTATCTCCCCAGTGTGGATGTGCCACCACATCTGGCTTTTATTATATGGGTTTTAGGAATTGAACTAAAGTCCTTTTACTTAGATGACAAGTATTTGATCAAGTGAGCTATCTTCCTATCCCCCATGAAAGCTTTTTCTTTCCTTCATGCTTCTTTGATATTAGCAATTTTCCAAACTAGAAGTCTGTATTAGTTACTTAGAAAAGTGAGAGAACATCATGTGAAAAACAGCTTATAGAAGAGAGTTTAAATGTGGTAACAGTTTTAGAGGAATACGTCCACACTGGTGGTGAAATATACCAGCACAATCTACAGTCAGCATCAAGGAGAGAGAGAATGGAAAGTAGCTTGAGGCTTTGTACTCTTAATGCCCACACCAAGAGATATGCAAGGCTGCAGCACATCCTAAACCTCCCACAACAGTGCCATCAGCTACGGTTGAAATACCAAGTTCCAGAAACTATGGGACATTTCTCATTTAAATGACCCAGCTGTATTTCTTTTTGGAACTCCATTTAATAACCTAGTTATATGTGATGATACAATAATTTAGGACATAAATAAACATGAGTCTTTCTATGAAAAGGCATATCCCCCATACACACACACACACACACACACACACACACACACACACACACATACACACACACATATACATATACAGGTCCTATAGCCACCACAAAACCCCATTAGTGAATTTTAGAAGATGCCCTAAGCCCTGCCTGTTTTGCTTTCTACCCAGAGCAGGTGACATTCCATATACAAATATTGAAATAGAATCAGCAAATCAGGATTAAACATCTGCACTTATGTGTTTCAGGATTGTTGTTGTTGTTGTTGTTGTTGTTGTTGTTGTTGTTGTTGTTGATGATGATGATGATGATGATGATGATGATGATGATGATAGTCTTGACAGAGTACCATTGTAGTAATGGTAGTTAAGGTTAGGGATGTTTAAGGTGAGGTTGCAGAGCTTGTGGAAACCCTCATTTCCTGGCCAGTATTCTCTTAAGTATTGGCATAAAGCATCTCTGGGTGCTATGGATCAGTGGGAGGGGTCCAGGCCGGTGGTCCATGCTGGAGTCCCCTGCAACAGGAAGTTATCAGTCACAGGTATAAATTACCCTTGACTTTCTTTTTATTGCTTCCATCTCAAGCAATATTCAGAGTCAGACTTATCTCAAAGTAACCTAAAGGGTGGTGTTGGAGAGGATTCTTGGAGAAACTCTTGGGACTCTTGAGATTTTTTTTTTTTTGATGAACTATGTGCTTTCTGGGGACTGGCCCTTTAAGAGCAGCAAATCCTTCTCATGGCTTAGACATTGCTTTTCAATATCATACTTACTATTACTTTTTACAGGAGCATATTTAGATCATTTTTTTCCTTGTCCTCCAGTCCAATGAAAATGTAAAAACACAAGAGTGTTACACACCTTACGCACTCTCTATGTTTGCTTAGTACATAAAGTCATTAAGATGTTTAATATTCTACTCAGTTACACCTGTGGATATAGGCATGCAGAATCTACAGGCCAGGATTTCTCTGAATGTAATCCAACAGAAAACTGTGTAGTTACCTAATCCTTATTGCTGCAAAATGCAAAAGAGCAGCACCACACTTGGTTATGAAGATACTGACACATACTTTCCCCCAGGATGAAATTTTGAAGAAAGAGCCTCAAGACTACTAAAAGGCATCAGTGCAACATATCACACATGGCATAAGAGGGCCTTAAAGGAAAAATACTTTCTTTAAAATCTGTAGATGAAGAAATATTGAAAATATGTAAAAATAGACTACCAATCAGCTTTCTGTAGAGGAAAATCACAAAATTTTCAGGAATTTGATAGACTTAGAGTGTACTATATTAAGGAAGGGGATCCAAGTCAGAAAAAAAATAAAATAGTAATCACATTTCCCCTCATTTTTGATCTAGCCTATAATATGTACAAACATTCACACACACACACACACACACACACACACAAATACACACAAATGTGTGCATGATGGTATACATTTAGAAAAAACAAGATTGGCGGTAAAAGATATATGAGTTGTGTGTGGTAAAGATGAAATAAAGCTAATTTTTCATCAGTTTTTAGCATTAAATCCCTTGTCATATATTTTTCTTTTTTTTTTTTTTTTGGTTCTTTTTTTCGGAGCTGGGGATTGAACCCAGGGCCTTGCGCTTCCTAGGCAAGCGCTCTACCACTGAGCTAAATCCCCAACCCCGTCATTTATTTTTCTTTGTTGTGGACAAGGGCATTAACGTGTAATTAGTGATAACAGTACAAAATACAAAGTGAAGGTCCACACTTCCGAATGTTTGTTCAATGGTATAAAAGTTCATTGCGACATATAGAGTTTGGGACAAAGAGTTTGAAAGAGTTTGCTAATTCATACACGCGATGCCTTTATTAGCTCATTGTGACAAGAAGCCTTTTATATTAAAAAAGATGAATTAATGACCATGATATGGGCATGGTTTTTTGTGCTTGCTAAGTCAGTGAAGCACTCTCTTGAAGGAAGGAGGACCTGAATACAATCCCCCAGAATCTATGATGAGGTGGAAGCAGAACTGTCCATAGTTTTGCAAGACTGTACTTCTTGTGCTGGTATGATGGAGTCAAATAATCCATTCAATCATTTGCCAGCCAGACTAACCTCACTAGTTAAGTTTAAGGCTGATAAGGGACCAAATATTAAAAAGAAAGTTGATTTCCAGGAGGAACATCTGAGATTGTCTTTTAGCCAGTACACATTTGTTTGCAAATATGCACACATACTAGAGAACAACAACACACACACACACACACACACTCACACACACACACACACACACACACACACACACACACACACACACACACAGAGGGGGCGGGAATGTGGGGAGTTCAGAAAATCTCCAGGAATCTGTTCTCAGTATGAGAAGTGTGGAAGCCATGAGGTATCTTGACACAGGCTTTTTCATGAAGAGCCTGATGATAATTATAGTAGTGCAGGTCAGAAGGGAGCAACTTAAGGGATACTTACTGCCCACTATGAAGGTGGAGACAGGAGCTGGAAAGCACATTAGCACTTAACAACACATCTGGGTTTCTGGGGAACCAAGATTTCAGTTTTCAGCATCCATATGGGCAGGCTCACAACCACCTCTGACCCCTACTGGGAGGATATAAATATCTCTACTGACCTCTGAGACCACTTTACACACGTGGAGTATGTGTTCGCATTCAGGCTCAAACATACACACATGCAAATGCACATGTAAATGGACACACACATGCTCACACACAGAAACACATAAAAACAAATCTTGAAAAAGACGACAGACAATACATGATATAACTCTTTGGTTGGAATATTTTGTTAGTTATTTTATTTATTTACATTACAAATGTCATTCCCTTTTTCTGTTTCCCCTCTGTAAACCCCATATTCCATACCTCTCCCTCTGCTTCTATGAGGGTACTCCTGCCCCTTCAACCAGGCCCTCCTCACTGCACTATTATTCCCCTGTATTGAGGAATCAAGTCACCACAAGACCAAGGGTCTCCACTCCCATTGAAGCCAGATAAAGCAATGACTGCAACAATGCAGCTGGAGCCATGGGTCCCTACATGTGTATTCTTTGGTTGGTGGATTAGTCCTGGGAACTCTGAGATTTTTTTTCTAAAGGAAATCCAAGAACTGTGAAGATATGTTGTTTCAAAATTCTAAAATACAAGCTGTCCTTTTCCCCCACTAGGTGTGGCACCACAGTGCTCCAAGATATCTGACTGATATCTTCATCCCAGTCAGCAAAGCCTCTGACCCGCATTGTTCCATCCCATATCACACTGCCATTGGCCTCTCTCTGAGCTTGGCAACAATCTCTCTACCACTCCAGTTCCTAAGGCAGGCTGCCATCATGCCAGAAATACACATTTCAATTCCGTGGCAGCTTAGTGTCCTAGTCGCCACATATTCTTTATACTTAATTCGCAACAAGAAAGAAAACACTACATAATAACCTGTGATCCAATTGATAAGATATAATTGCCCACCTGAACATACAAAGCCCTTTACACTTCCATCCCTTAAGAACATGTAACAACCTGTAAATATACAGAGTGGAAACATAACCTCTGCCTTGATGTTCTCCCAATGTCTTCTTCCCCAGTCCTCTTCTGTTCCAGTCTCCTCCTCTTCCCGCAAGCTTTTCTACCCACGCCTATCCTTCCTTCTCATCCAGTGACAGACCTTGTTCTATCTTGGACCTGCCTTCACCTGTATGACATCATCCTACAAAGATAAACTTATGATTACTCAATAAATGGTTAATCAAGTGTCAATTGCTGAATCTTTGGGGCTGTGACTGGTGTAGATATGGATTTAGATTTTTTCTTCTATTGGATATTTTCTTTATTTACATTTCAAATGTTACCTGCTTCCCTGTTTCCCCACCAGAAACTACCTATCCCTTTCCCCCTCCCACTGCTTCTATGAAGATGCTCTTCAAACCACCTATCCATTCCCTCCCTCCTCCAAGCCCTGGCATTCCCCTACTCTGGGGCTTCTAGCCTTAACATTACCAAGGCCCTTTTTTCCCATTGATGTCCAACGATGCCATCTTATGCATATATATGAGGCTGAATCCATGGGTCTTTCATCCATACTCTTTGATGAATTAATACCTTGGAATGCTGGGGGATCTGGTTGGTCGATATTCTTCTTTTAATGGCATTGCAAATCCCTATAGTTGTTTCAGTCCTTTCTCTAACTCCTCCATTAAAGACGATATTCTCAGTCTAATGGTCTACTGGTAACAACGAATTTTTTGTTTGTTAGGCTCTGCCAGATCCTCTAAGCACACAGCTATATCAGGCTATTGTCAGCATCGACTTCTTAACATGTTCAATAGCGACTGGGTTTGGTAAATGTATATTGAACGGAACCCATGGGGCAGTCTCTGGATCATCTTTCCTTCAGTGTCTGCCCCATACTTTGTCTCTATATTTCCTCCTGTGGCTATATTCTTCCCCCTTCATACAACCCTTTTTATAGCAAGTCAGACATACCTGGTTACTGCCAGATAACTGTGGGAAAAAGATTCTAGCTATTATATGTAAGGCTGCAGGAATAGAGAAGAATATGTGTCCTTGTTATATTTTGGAGCATCTTTTGGATATATATCAAAAAGTAGTATAGCTTGATCCTCAGGGAGTACTATGTCCAGTTTTCTGAGGAAACTCCAGAATGATTACCACAGTGGTTGTGTTGAAATCCTACCAGCAATGGAAGAGTGTTCTTTCTTCACATCTTTGCCAGTACCTACTACCACCTGACTTTTTGATCTTAGGCATTCTGACTGGTGTGAGGTGGAATCTCAGGGTCATTTTGATTTGCATTTCCCTTATGACTAAGGATGTTGAACATTTCTTTAGGTGTTTCTCAGCCATTCAATGTTCCTCAGTTGAGAATTCTTTGTTTAGCTATGTACTTCATTTTTAATAGGATTGTTTGTTTCTTTGGAATCTAACTGTTTCAGTTTTTTTTTATGAATTAGACATTGTTATCTATCTAATGTAGGATTGGAAAAAATATTTTCCCAATCTGTAGGTAGCCAATTTGTCCTATTGACGGTATCCTTTCCCTTACAGAAGCTTTCCAGTTTTATGAGATCCCATTTGTCAATTCTTGATCTTAGAATATAAGTCATTGTTATGTGCAGGAAATTTCCCCTGTGCCCATGTCTTCATGGCTCTTCCCCAATTACTCTTCTATTAGTTTGAATGTATCTGGTTTTATGTGGTAGTCCTTGATCCCCTTGGACTTGAGTTTTGCAAAAGGAGACAATAATGGATAAATTTGCATTCTTGTACATGCCAACATCCAGTTGAATCAACACCATTTGTTGAAAGCGCTGTTTTTTCCCCTATTGGAAAGTTTTTAGCTCCTTTGTCAAAAATCAGGTGTGGATGTGCCATGCTAGGGTGTATATAAGCCGTGCCATGCTGGCGCCCCGGGCCCTCTCTTTAAGATACGGTAAACGCTTTTGCTGCAGAAGGATTCGTGTGTCCCCGAGTGTTCTTGCTGGTGAGATAGCGTGGGATATCTGGTTCTGAAACCCGGGAGAAAACGCCACACCATCGCCAGGTGCCGAGGAGGGGTCCTCCGTCCACAGAGAGAATCCAGAACTGTAGTGTTTAAGGAATTTGGTTTCAACACGTTGATGGACTAGTCCAGGAATTGAGACAATCCATCGTCCATATCAACTCCACTCGAATGGATGGTCACCGTGGAAGTGGTGGGAAAGGAGAAATCCTACCTCTCTGCTGACTCCTATTGGAACCTGGGTTCCTATGCTGGGACACCATCTAGTTTTTCCCCTTTGTCTATTGTCTGTCCTTGGTGCACCAAGCTGTCCATGTATGTCAGTTTATGTCTGTGGTTTTTGTTTCTTGTTGCTTAAATGTTCTATGTTTCATGTTCAAAAGAGAAAATGGTAAAAACTTTATCTGCTGGTCGTTCACACCTTGATTTGGTTTAAACTCGTTTCAAAAAGAAACAAATGAATAAAAACAGTTTCAATCGGCCTTTAGAGCCCTACACCTGTAGCCAGGAGTCTAGGTCAGCTGGAGAAGCTGCCCAGGGGTGACTGTCTGCATGAGCTGATTATTAGACTCAACAGGTGACAAGGTGCTTCTCTTAAAATCATAGCTAAAGACCCGCGGATCCCGGCCTGCAGCAGCTCTCTGCCCCCAGACCCTGTGAGAGAGAGACCCAACCGCCTGGTCAGGTGGGCACTCCTGAGGCTGCAGAGCGGAAGAGACCACCAACACTGCTCACCCCTGCCCACATCCCTGGCCCAAGAGGAAACTGTATAAGGCCTCTGGGCTCCCGTGGGGGAGGGCCCAGGAGTGGCAGGACCCCTGCCTGAGACAACACCAGAACCTGAAGGAAACAGACCGGATAAACAGTTCTCTGCACCCAAATCCCGTGGGAGAGGCAGACAAGCCTGGGAAACCAGAAGAGACTGCTCTCTGCACACACATCTCGGACGCCAGAGGAAAAAGCCAAAGACCATCTGGAACCCTAGTGCACTGAAGCTCCCGGAAATGGCGGCACAAGTCTTCCTGGTTGCTGCCGCTGCAGAGAGCCCCTGGGCAGCACCCCACGAGCGAACTTGAGCCTCGGGACCACAGGTAAGACCAACTTTTCTGCTGCAAGAAAGCTGCCTGGTGAACTCAAGACACAGGCCCACAGGAACAGCTGAAGACCTGTAGAGAGGAAAAACTACACGTCCGAAAGCAGAACACTCTGTCCCCATAACTGACTGAAAGAGAGGAAAACAGGTCTACAGCACTCCTGACACACAGGCTTATAGGACAGTCTAGCCACTGTCAGAAATAGCAGAACAAAGTAACACTAGAGATAATCTGATGGCGAGAGGCAAGCGCAGGAACCCAAGCAACAGAAACCAAGACTACATGGCACCATCGGAGCCCAATTCTCCCATCAAAATAAACATGGAATATCCAAACACACCAGAAAAGCAAGATCTAGTTTCAAAATCATTTTTGATCATGATGCTGGAGGACTTCAAGAAAGACGTGAAGAACTCCCTTAGAGAACAAGTAGAAGCCTACAGAGAGGAATCGCAAAAATGCCTAAAAGAATCGCAAAAATCCCTGAAAGAATTCCAGGAAAACATAAATAAACAAGTAGAAGCCCATAGAGAAGAGACACAAAAATCCCTGAAAGAATTCCAGGAAAACATAAATAAACAAGTAGAAGCCCATAGAGAGGAGACACAAAAATCCCTGAAAGAATTCCAGGAAAACACAATCAAACAGTTGAAGGAATTAAAAATGGAAATAGAAGCAATCAAGAAAGAACACATGGAAACAACCCTGGATATAGAAAACCAAAAGAAGAGACAAGGAGCTGTAGATACAAGCTTCACCAACAGAATACAAGAGATGGAAGAGAGAATCTCAGGAGCAGAAGATTCCATAGAAATCATTGACTCAACTGTCAAAGATAATGTAAAGCAGAAAAAGCTACTGGTCCAAAACATACAGGAAATCCAGGACTCAATGAGAAGATCAAACCTAAGGATAATAGGTATAGAAGAGAGTGAAGACTCCCAGCTCAAAGGACCAGTAAATATCTTCAACAAAATCATAGAAGAAAACTTCCCTAACCTAAAAAAAGAGATACCCATAGACATACAAGAAGCCTACAGAACTCCAAATAGATTGGACCAGAAAAGAAACACCTCATGTCACATAATAGTCAAAACACCAAACGCACAAAATAAAGAAAGAATATTAAAAGCAGTAAGGGAAAAAGGTCAAGTAACATATAAAGGGAGACCTATCAGAATCACACCAGACTTCTCGCCAGAAACTATGAAGGCCAGAAGATCCTGGACTGATGTCATACAGACCCTAAGAGAACACAAATGCCAGCCCAGGTTACTGTATCCAGCAAAACTCTCAATTAACATTGATGGAGAAACCAAGATATTCCATGACAAAACCAAATTTACACAATATCTTTCTACAAATCCAGCACTACAAAGGATAATAAATGGTAAAGCCCAACATAACGAGGCAAGCTATACCCTAGAAGAAGCAAGAAACTAATTGTCTTGGCAACAAAACAAAGAGAATGAAAGCACACAAACATAACCTCACATCCAAATATGAATATAACAGGAAGCAATAATCACTATTCCTTAATATCTCTCAATATCAATGGCCTCAACTCCCCAATAAAAAGACATAGATTAACAAACTGGATACGCAATGAGGACCCTGCATTCTGCTGCCTACAGGAAACACACCTCAGAGACAAAGACAGACACTACCTCAGAGTGAAAGGCTGGAAAACAACTTTCCAAGCAAATGGTCAGAAGAAGCAAGCTGGAGTAGCCATTCTAATATCAAATAAAATCAATTTCCAACTAAAAGTCATCAAAAAAGATAAGGAAGGACACTTCATATTCATCAAAGGAAAAATCCACCAAGATGAACTCTCAATCCTAAATATCTATGCCCCAAATACAAGGGCACCTACATACGTAAAAGAAACCTTACTAAAGCTCAAAACACACATTGCACCTCACACAATAATAGTGGGAGATTTCAACACCCCACTCTCATCAATGGACAGATCATGGAAACAGAAAAGAAACAGTGATGTCGACAGACTAAGAGAAGTCATGAGCCAAATGGACTTAACGGATATTTATAGAACATTCTATCCTAAAGCAAAAGGATATAATTTCTTCTCAGCTCCTCATGGTACTTTCTCCAAAATTGACCATATAATTGGTCAAAAAACGGGCCTCAACAGGTACAGAAAGATAGAAATAATCCCATGCGTGCTATCGGACCACCACGGCCTAAAACTGGTCTTCAATAACAATAAGGGAAGAATGCCCACATATACGTGGAAATTGAACAATGCTCTACTCAATGATAACCTGGTCAAGGAAGAAATAAAGAAAGAAATTAAAAACTTTTTAGAATTTAAGGAAAATGAAGATACAACATACCCAAACTTATGGGACACAATGAAAGCTGTGCTAAGAGGAAAACTCATAGCGCTGAGTTCCTGCAGAAAGAAACAGGAAAGAGCATATGTCAGCAGCTTGACAGCACACCTAAAAGCTCTAGAACAAAAAGAAGCAAATACACCCAGGAGGAGTAGAAGGCAGGAAATAATCAAACTCAGAGCTGAAATCAACCAAGTAGAAACAAAAAGGACCATAGAAAGAATCAACAGAACCAAAAGTTGGTTCTTTGAGAAAATCAACAAGATAGATAAACCCTTAGCCAGACTAACGAGAGGACACAGAGAGTGCGTCCAAATTAACAAAATCAGAAATGAAAAGGGAGACATAACAACAGATTCAGAGGAAATTCAAAAAATCATCAGATCTTACTATAAAAACCTATATTCAACAAAACTTGAAAATCTTCAGGAAATGGACAATTTCCTAGACAGATACCAGGAACCGAAGTTAAATCAGGAACAGATAAACCAGTTAAACAACCCCATAACTCCTAAGGACATAGAAGCAGTCATTAAAGGTCTCCCAACCAAAAAGAGCCCAGGTCCAGACGGGTTTAGTGCAGAATTCTATCAAGCTTTCATAGAAGACCTCATACCAATATTATCCAAACTATTCCACAAAATTGAAACAGATGGAGCACTACCGAATTCCTTCTACGAAGCCACAATTACTCTTATACCTAAACCACACAAAGACACAACAAAGAAAGAGAACTTCAGACCAATTTCCCTTATGAATATCGACGCAAAAATACTCAACAAAATTCTGGCAAACCGAATTCAAGAGCACATCAAAACAATCATCCACCATGATCAAGTAGGCTTCATCCCAGGCATGCAGGGATGGTTTAATATACGGAAAACCATCAACGTGATCCATTATATAAACAAACTGAAAGAACAGAACCACATGATCATTTCATTAGATGCTGAGAAAGCATTTGACAAAATTCAACACCCCTTCATGATAAAAGTCCTGGAAAGAATAGGAATTCAAGGCCCATACCTAAACATAGTAAAAGCCATATACAGCAAACCAGTTGCTAACATTAAACTAAATGGAGAGAAACTTGAAGCAATCCCACTAAAATCAGGGACTAGACAAGGCTGCCCACTCTCTCCCTACTTATTCAATATAGTTCTTGAAGTTCTAGCCAGAGGAATCAGACAACAAAAGGAGATCAAAGGGATACAGATCGGAAAAGAAGAGGTCAAAATATCACTATTTGCAGATGACATGATAGTATATTTAAGTGATCCCAAAAGTTCGACCAGAGAACTACTAATGCTGATAAACAACTTCAGCAAAGTGGCTGGGTATAAAATTAACTCAAATAAATCAGTTGCCTTCCTCTATACAAAAGAGAAACAAGCCGAGAAAGAAATTAGGGAAACGACACCCTTCATAATAGACCCTAATAATATAAAGTACCTCGGTGTGACTTTAACCAAGGAAGTAAAAGATCTGTACAATAAGAACTTCAAGACACTGAGGAAAGAAATTGAAGAAGACCTCAGAAGATGGAAAGATCTCCCATGCTCATGGATTGGCAGGATTAATATAGTAAAAATGGCCATTTTACCAAAAGCAATCTACAGATTCAATGCAATCCCCATCAAAATACCAATCCAATTCTTCAAAGAGTTAGACAGAACAATTTGCAAATTCATATGGAATAACAAAAAACCCAGGATAGCTAAAGCTATCCTCAACAATAAAAGGACTTCAGGGGGAATCACTATCCCTGAACTCAAGCAGTATTACAGAGCAATAGTGATAAGAACTGCATGGTATTGGTACAGAGACAGACAGATAGACCAATGGAATAGAATTGAAGACCCAGAAATGAACCCACACACCTATGGTCACTTGATTTTTGACAAAGGAGCCAAAACCGTCCAATGGAAAAAAGATAGCATTTCCAGCAAATGGTGCTGGTTCAACTGGAGGGCAACATGTAGAAGAATGCAGATCGATCCATGCTTATCACCCTGTACAAAGCTTAAGTCCAAGTGGATCAAGGACCTCCACATCAAACCAGACACACTCAAACTACTAGAAGAAAAACTAGGGAAGCATCTGGAACATTTGGGCACTGGAAAAATTTCCTGAACAAAACACCAATGGCTTATGCTCTAAGATCAAGAATCGACAAATGAGATCTCATAAAACTGCAAAGCTTCTGTAAGGCAAAGGACACGGTGGTTAGGACAAAATGGCAACCAACAGATTGGGAAAAGATCTTTACCAATCCTACAACAGATAGAGGCCTTATATCCAAAATATACAAAGAACTCAAGAAGTTAGACTGCAGGGAAACAAATAACCCTATTAAAAATGGGGATCAGAGCTAAACAAAGAATTCACAGCTGAGGAATGCCGAATGGCTGAGAAACACCTAAAGAAATGTTCAACATCTTTAGTCATAAGGGAAATGCAAATCAAAACAACTCTGAGATTTCACCTCACACCAGTTTGAATGGCTAAGATCAAAAACTCAGGTGACAGCAGATGCTGGCGAGGATGTGGAGAAAGAGGAACACTCCTCCATTGTTGGTGGGATTGCAGACTGGTAAAACCATTCTGGAAATCAGTCTGGAGGTTCCTCAGAAAATTGGACATTGAACTGCCTGAGGATCCAGCTATACCTCTCTTGGGCATATACCCAAAAGATGCCTCAACATATAAAAGAGACACATGCTCCACTATGTTCATCGCAGCCTTATTTATAATAGCCAGAAGCTGGAAAGAACCCAGATGCCCTTCAACAGAGGAATGGATACAGAAAATGTGGTACATCTACACAATGGAATATTACTCAGCTATCAAATACAACGAGTTTATGAAATTCGTAGGCAAATGGTTGGAACTGGAAAATATCATCCTGAGTGAGCTAACCCAATCACAGAAAGACAAACATGGTATGCACTCATTGATAAGTGGCTTTTAGCCCAAATGCTTGAATTACCCTAGATCCCTAGAACAAAGGAAACTCAAGACGGATGATCAAAATGTGAATGCTTCACTCCTTCTTTAAATGAGGAAAAAGAATACCCTTGGCAGGGAAGGGAGAGGCAAAGATTAAAACAGAGACTGAAGGAATACCCATTCGGAGCCTGCCCCACATGTGGCCCATACATATACAGCCACCCAATTAGACAAGATGGATGAAGCAAAGAAGTGCAGACCGACAGGAGCCGGATGTAGATCGCTCCTGAGAGACACAGCCAGAATACAGCAAATACAGAGGCGAATGCCAGCAGCAAACCACTGAACTGAGAATAGGTCCCCCGTTGAAGGAATCAGAGAAAGAACTGGAAGAGCTTGAAGGGGCTTGAGACCCCAAAAGTACAACAATGTCAAGCAACCAGAGCTTCCAGGGACTAAGCCACTACCTAAATACTATACATAGACTGACCCTGGACTCTGACCCCATAAATAGCAATGAATATCCTAGTAAGAGCACCAGTGGAAGGGGAAGCCCTGGGTCCTGCTAAGACTGAACCCC
This sequence comes from Rattus norvegicus, assembly GCF_021556685.1. Lineage (NCBI taxonomy): Eukaryota > Metazoa > Chordata > Mammalia > Rodentia > Muridae > Rattus > Rattus norvegicus. Next base: position 3,911,174 of record NC_141535.1, on the reverse strand, counting down.
CAGTGAACTAGACTATGGGGGGAGGGCGGCAATGGGGGGAGGGTTGGGAGGGGAACACCCATAAGGAAGGGGAGGTGGGAGGGGGATGTTTGCCCGGAAACCGGGAAAGGGAATAACACTTGAAATGTATATAAGAAATACTCAAGTTAATAAAAAAAAAAGATAACATCAAATTTATCCATCAGAAAACAAAAAAAAAAATCATAGCTAAAAAGGTAAAAATGGTGCTTGGTCTAAATATTAAAGATATGTGTAGCCAATTCAAAAAAAAAAATCAATTGACCATATATCTGTGTGTTCATTTCTAGGTCTTCAATTATATTCCATTGATCTACGCCTGTCTAGGTACCAATACCAAAAAGTGTTTTATTACTATTGATCTGTAAAACAGCTTGAGGATGGAAATGATGATTACCCAAGAACTTCTTTTATTATTTAGCATAGTTTTCCTATCTTGGGTATTTGGTTATTCCAATGAATTTGCAAAACAATCTTTCATAGTCTGAGAAGAACTGACTTGGTATTTTGATGGGAATTGCCTTGAATATGTAGATTGCTTTCAGCAAGATGACTAATTTTACTATATTAACACTGCCAATCCATGAACATGGGTGGTCTTTCCATATTCTGAGATCTTTGAATTCTTTCTTCAGAGACTTGAAGTTCTTGTTATACAGATGTTTTACTTGCATTGTTGGAATCATCCCAAGGCATTTTATATTATTTGTGACTATGGCAAAGGGTATATTTCCCCAATTTCTTTCTACTTATCCATTGAGTAGACGAAGGGTAATGATTTGATGAATTAATTTAATATCTACTCACTTTGCTGAAGTTGTTTTTCTGCTGTAAGAGTTTTCTGGTGGAATTTTGGGGTCACTCAATTATTAGCATATATTCTGGATATAGTGATATTTTAACGACTTGCTTTCTATTTTGTATACCATTCACCTCTTTAATTTTTGTCTGTTAACTCTGGCTAGGACTTTAAGTACTATACTGAATATGTAGGGGGAGAGTGAGCAGCCTTGTGTAGTCCCTGATTTTAGTGGGATTGCTTCAAGGTTCACTCCATTTAGTTTGATGTTAGCCACTGGTTTGCTGTATATTGCTTTTACTATGTTTAGATATGGGCTGTCGATTCCCAATTTTTCCAAGAATTTTATCATGAAGGGGTTTGAATTTCGACAAATGCTTTGTCTGCATCTAATGATATGACTATGTGGTTTTTTTTCCTTTGACTTTGATTACATAATGGATTGCTTTGTTGGAATTTTATATATTGAACCATCCCTGCATCCCTGGGATGAATCCTACTTGACCATGATGGATGATCATTTTTGTTGTGTTCTTCGATTCAGTGTGAGAGAATTTTATTGAGTATTTTTACATCAATATTCTTAAGGGAAATTGGTTCTCCTTTTTGCATCTTTGTGTTGTTTAGGTGTAAGCGTAATTGTGGTTTCATAGAGCAAATTGAGTAATGATCCTTCTACTTCTATTTTTTGGAATATTTTGAAGTATATCGGTATTAGGTCTTCTTGGAAGGTTTGATGAAATTCTACACTAAACCTTTATGGTTCTGGACATTTTCTGGTTTGTAGATTTTTAATGACTGCTTCTATTTCTTTATGGGTTATGGGAATTTTAGATGGTTTATCCGATCCATATTTAGCTTTGCACATGGTATCTGTCTAGATAATTGTTCTTTTCATCCAGATTTTACAGTTTGGTTGAGTATAAGCTTTTGTAGTAGGATCTGATTAATTTTAGAATGTCATCAGTTTCTCTTGTTATGCATCCAATTTCATTTCTGAATTTGTTAATTTGGATACTGTCTCTATGCTCTCTCATTAGTCTTGCTAAAGGTTTATCTATTCGGTTGATTTTCTCAAAGAATCAGCTCCTTGTTTTGTAGATTCTTTGTATAGTTCTTTTTGTTTCTACTTGGTCAGTTTCTGCCCTGAATTATTCATTTTCTTCTCTTTACTCCTTTTGGGTGAATTTCCTTCTTTTTGTCCTCAGACATCATGTGTGATGTCAAGGTCCTAGTTTTTGCTCTCTCCAGTTTCTTTTTGGAAGCTCTCAGGGCCATGTGTTTTCCTAAGACTGCTTTGATTTTGTCTAATAAGTTTGGGTATGTTGTCCTTTCATTTTAATTAAGTTCCAAAAAGTCTTTAATGTCTCTAATTCTTCCAAGTTATCATTGAGTAAAGCATTGTTTAGCTGCCATGTACAAGCTGGCTTTCTGTTGTTTTTTGTTGTTATTGAAGACCTGTCTTAGCCCATGGTGATCTGATAGGATGCACGGGATTATTTCAAACTTTTTGCGTCTCTTAAGGCCTGTTTTGTAACCAATTATATGATCAAAGTCATGGAAGCTATGATGAGGTGCACAGAAAAAAGTACATTATTCTGTTTTAGAATTACATGTTTTATTGATGTCTGCTAAATCCATTTGGTTCATAACTTCTGTTAGTTCCACTATGTTTCTCTTTGTTTGCTGCTTCAAGATCTATCCATTGCTAAAAATGGGGTGTTGAAATATCCCAAGATTTTTGTGTGAGTTGCATTGTGTGCTTTGAGCTAATTAAAGTTTCCTTTATGAATGGTGGGGGTGTGACCTCACATTTGGAGCATTAGTGTTCGTAATTGAGAGTTTATCTTGGTAGATTTTTCCTTTGCCAATTATGAAGTGTCCTTCCTTATCTTTTTGATAATATTTGGTTGAAAGTCAATTTTATTCGAAATTAGAATGGCTACCCCTGTTTCCTTCATAGAATGGTTTGCTTAGAATTTTTTCCCAGCCTTTTCCTCTGAGGTAGTGTCTGTCTTTGTCACTGAGTTGTTTTTCCTGTATGCAGCAAAATGCTGTATCCTTTTCACATGTACAGTAAGTCAGTGTATGTCTTTGTATTAGGGAATTGAGTTCATTGATATTAAAACATATTAAAGAAAAGTGATGGTTGTTTCCTCATTTTTTTCTCCCCCATTTTCTTTCTTTCTTTCTCTCTATCTTTCTTTCATATTTTTTCATAGCAGCCTTATTTATTTTTTGTGTGTTGTTTTATCTCAGATGGACTGTTTTATTTTTTCTTTTTGTTATTTTCTTTTTTTAATTTTATTTTTTTATTAACTCGAGTATTTCTTATTTACATTTCGAATGTTATTCCCTTTCCCATATTATGGGCAAACATCCCACTAATCCCTCCCTCTCCCCTTCTTTAAGGGTGTTCCCCTCCCCACCCTCCCCTCATTGCCGCCCTCCCCCCAACCATCACGTTCACTGGCGGTTCAGTCTTAGCAGGACCAAGGGCTTCCCCTTCCACTGGTGATCTTACTAGGATATTCATTGTTACCTATGAGGTCAGAGTCCACGGTCAGTCCATGTATACCCTTTAGGTAGTGGCTTAGTCCCAGGAAGCTCTAGTTGCTTGGCACTGTTGTTCATATGGGATCTCGAGCCCCTTAAAGCTCTTCCAGTTCTTTCTCTGATTCCTTCAATAGGGGTCCCATTCTCAGTTCAGTGGTTTGCTGATGGCATTCGCCTCTGTATTTGCTGTATTCTGGCTGTGTCTCTCAGGAGCGATCTACATCCGGCTCCTGTCGGCCTGCACTTATTTGCTTCATCCATCTTGTCTAATTGGGTGGCTGTATATGTATGGGCCACATGTGGGGCAGGCTCTGAATGGGTGTTCCTTCTGTCTCTGTTTTAATCTTTGCCTCTCTATTACCTGCCAAGGGTATTCTTGTTCCCCTTTTAAAGAAGGAGTGAAGCATTCATATTTTGATCATCCGTCTTGAGTTTCATTTGTTCTAGGCATCTAGGACAATTCAAGCATTTGGGTTAATAGCCATTTAACAATGAGTGCATACCATGTGTGTTTTTCTGTGATTGGGTTACCTCACTCAGGATGATATTTTCCAGTTCCAACCATTTGCCTATGAATTTCATAAAGTCATTGATTTGATAGAAAGTAATATTCCATTGTGTAAATGTACCACATTTTCTGTATCCATTCCTCTGTTGAAGGGCATCTGGATTCTTCCCAGCTTCTGGCTATTATAAATGAAGCTGCGATGAACATAGTGGAACACGTGTCTTTTTTATATGTTGGTGCATTTTTGGGTATGTGCCCAAGAGAGGTATAGCTGGATCCTCAGGCAGTTCAATGTCCAATTTTCTGAGGAACCTCCAGACTGATTTCCAGAATGGTTTTACCAGTCTGCAATTCCACCAACAATGGAGGAGTGTTCCTCTTTCTCAGCATTCTCGCCAGCATCTGCTGTCACCTGAGATTTTGATCTTAGCAATTCTCACTGGTGTGAGGTGAAATCTCAGGGTTGTTTTGATTTGCATTTCCCTTATGACTAAAGATGTTGAACATTTCTTTAGGTGTTTCTCAGCCATTCAGCATTCCTCAGCTGTGAATTGTTTGTTTAGCTCTGAACCCCATTTTTAATAGGGGTATTTGTCTCCCTGCGGTCTAACTTCTTGAGTTCTTTGTATATTTTGGACATAAGGACACTATCTGTTGTAGGATTGGTAAAGATCTTTTCCCAATCTGTTGGTTGCCGATTTGTACTAAGCACAGTGTCCTTTGCCTTACAGAAGCTTTGCAGTTTTATGAGATCCCATTTGTCGATTCTTGATCTTAGAGCATAAGCCATTGGTATTTTGTTCAGGAAATTTTTTCCAGTGGCCATGTGTTCCAGATGCTTCCCTAGTTTTTCTTCTATTAGTTTGAGTGTGTCTGGTTTGATGTTGAGGTCCTTGATCCACTTGGACTTAAGCTTTGTACAGGGTGATAAGCATGGATCGATCTGCAGTCTTCTACATGTTGACCTCCAGTTGAACCAGCACCATTTGCTGAAAATGCTATCTTTTTTCCATTGGATGGTTTTGGCTCCTTTGTCAAAAATCAAGTACCCATAGTTGTGTGGGTTCATTTCTGGGTCTTTAATTCTGTTCCATTGGTCTATCCGTCTGTCTCTGTACCAATACCATGCAGTATTTTATCACTATTGCTCTGTAATACTGCTTGAGTTCAGGGATAGTGATTCCCCCTGAAGTCCTTTTATTGTTGAGGATAGTTTTAGCTATCCTGGGTTTTTTGTTTTTCCAGATGAATTTGCAAATTGTTCTGTCTCTTTGAAGAATTGGATTGGTATTTTGATGGGGATTGCATTGAATCTGTAGATTGCTTTTGGTAAAATGGCCATTTTTACTATATTAATCCTGCCAATCCATGATCATGGGAGATCTTTCCATCTTCTGAGGTCTTCTTCAATTTCTTTCTTCAGTGTCTTGAAGTTCTTATTGTACAGTTCTTTTACTTGCTTGGTTAAAGTCACACCGAGTTACTTTATATTGTTTGGGTCTATTATGAAGTGTGTCGTTTCCCTAATTTCTTTCTCGGCTTTTTTTTTCTTTTCTGTAGAGGAAGGCTACTGATTTATTTCTGTTAATTTTATACCCAGCCACTTTGCTGAAGTTGTTTATTAGCTTTAGTAGTTCTCTGGTGGAACTTTTAGGATCACTTAAATATACTATCATATCATCTCCAAATAGTGATATTTTGACTTCTTCTTTACCAATCTGTATCCCCTTGATTTCCTTTTGTTGTCTGATTGCTCTGGCTAGAACTTCAAGGACTATATTGAAGAAGTAGGGAGAGAGTGGGCAGCCTAGTTTAGTCCCTGATTTTGGTTGGATTGCTTCATGTTTCTCTCCATTTAGTTTAATGTTAGCAACTGGTTTGCTGTATATGGCTTTTACTATGTTTAGGTATGGGCCTTAAATTCCTATTCTTTCCAGGACTTTTATCATGAAGGGGTGTTGAATTTTGTCAAATGCTTTCTCAGCATCTAATGAAATGATCATGTGGTTTTGTTCTTTCAGTTTGTTTATGTAATGGATCACGTTGATGGTTTTCCGTATATTAAACCATCCCTGCATGCCTGGGATGAAGGCTACTTTTACATTGTGGAGATTGTTTTGATGTGCTCTTGGATTCGATTTGCCAGAATTTTATTGAGTTTTTTTGCGTCGATATTCATAAGGTAAATTGTTCTGAAGTTCTCTTTCTTTGTTTCTTTGTTGGGTCTTTGTGTGGTTTAGGTATAACAGCAATAGTGGCTTCATAGAAGGTATTCGGTAGTGCTCCATCTGTTTCAATTTTGTGGAATAGTTTGGATAGTATTGGTATGAGGTCTTCTATGAAGGTCTGATAGAATTCTGCACTAAACCTCTCTGGACCTGGGCTCTTTTTGGTTGGGAGACCTTTAATGACTGCTTATATTTCCTTAGGAGTTATGAAGCTGTTTAACTGGATTATCTGTTCCTGATTTAAGTTCGGTACCTGGTGTCTGTCTAGGAAATTGTCAATTTCCTTCAGATTTTCATGTTTTGTTGAATATAGGCTTTTATAGTAACATCTGATAATTTTGTGAATTTCCTCTGAATCTGTAGTTATGTCTCCCTTTTCATTTCTGATTTTGTTAATTTGGAAACACTCTCTGTGTCCTCTTGTTAGTCTGGCTAATGGTTTGTCTATCTTGTTGATTTTCTCAAAGAACCAACTTTTGGTTCTGTTGATTCTTTCTATCATCCTTTTTGTTTCTACTTGGCTGATTTCAGCTCTGAATTTGATTATTTCCTGTCTGCTACTCCTCCTGTGCGTATTTGCTTCTATTTGTTCTAGGGATTTTAGGTATGTGGTCAAGCTGCTGACATATGCTCTCTCCTGTTTCTTTCTGCAGGCACTCAGAGGTATGAGTTTTCCTCTTAGCACAGCTTTCATTGTGTCCCTTAAGTTTGGGTATGTTGTGCCGTCATTTTCATTAAATTCTAAGAAGTCTTTAATTTCTATTTTATTTCTTCCTTGACCAGGTTATGGTTGAGTAGAGCATTTTTCAACATCCACATATATGTGCGCATTCTTCCCTTATTGTTATTGAAGACCAGCTTTAGGCCGTGGTGGTCTGATAGCACACATGGGATTATTTCTATCTTTCTGTACCTTTTGAGGCCCGTTTTTTGACCAATTATATGGTCAATTTTGGAGAAAGTACAATGAGGAGCTGAGAAGAATGTATATCCTTTTGCTTTAGTACAGAATGTTCTATAAATATCTGTTAAGTCCATTTGGTTCATGACTTCTCTTAGTCTGTCTACATCTCTGTTTAATTTCTGTTTCCATAATCCGTCCATTGATGAGAGTGGGGTGTTGAAAACTCCTACTATTATTGTGTGAGGTGCAATGTGTGTTTTGAGTTTCAGTAAGGTTTCTTTTACGTATGTAGGTGCCCTTGTATTTGGGGCATAGATATTTAGGATTGAGAGTTCATCTTGGTGGATTTTTCCTTTGATGAACGTGAAGTGTCCTTCCTTACCTTTTTTCATCACTTTTCGTTGAAAATTGATTTTATTTGATATTAGAATGTTTACTCCAGCTTGCTTATTCCGACCATTTGCTTGGAAAGTTGTTTTCCAGCCTTTCACTCTGAGGTAGTGTCTGTCTTTGTCTCTGAGGTGTGTTTCCTGTAGGCAGCAGAATGCAGGGTCCTCATTGCGTATCCAGTTTGTTAATCTATGTCTTTTTATTGGGGAGTTGAGGCCATTGATGTTGAGAGATATTAAGGAATAGTGATTATTGCTTCCTGTTATATTCATATTTGGATGTGAGGTTATGTTTGTGTGCTTTCATTCTCTTTGTTTTGTTGCCAAAACGATGAGTTTCTTGCTTCTTCTAGGGTATAGCTTGCCTCCTTATGTTGGGCTTTACCATTTATTATCCTTTGTAGGGCTGGATTTGTAGAAAGATTTTGTGTAAATTTGGTTTTGTCATGGAATATCTTGGTTTCTCCATCTATGTTAATTGAGAATTTTGCAGGATACAGTAACCTGGGTTGGCATTTGTGTTCTCTTAGGGTCTGTATGACATCTGTCCAGGATCTTCTGGCTTTCATAGTTTCTGGTGAAAATCTGGTGTGATTCTGATAGGTCTGCCTTTATATGTTACTTGACTTTTTTCCCTTACTGCTTTTAATATTCTTTCTTTATTTTGTGCATTTGGTGTTTTGACTATTATGTGACGGGAGGTGTTTCTTTTCTGGTCCAATCTATTTGGAGTTCTGTAGGCTTCTTGTATGCCTATAGTTATCTCTTTTTTTAGATTAGGGAAGTTTTCTTCTATGATTTTGTTGAAGATATTTACTGGTCCTTTGAGCTGGGAGTCTTCACTGTCTTCTATACCTATTATCCTTAGGTTTGATCTTCTCATTGAGTCCTGGATTTCCTGTATGTTTTGGACCAGTAGCTTTTTCCGCTGTACATTATCTTTGACTGTTGAGTCGATGATTTTTTGCAAACTTCTGCTCCTGAGATTCTCTCTTCTATCTCTTGTATTCTGTTGGTGATGCTTGTATCTACGGCTCCTTGTCTCTTCCTTTGGTTTTCTATATCCAGGCTAGTTTCCATGTGTTCTTTCTTTATTGCTTCTATTTCCATTTTTAATTCCTTCAATTGTTTGTGTTTTCCTGGAATTCTTTCAGGGATTTTTGTGATTCCTCTCTGTAGGCTTCTACTTGTTTATTTATGTTTTCCTGTGTTTCTCTAAGGGAGTTCTTCATGTCTTTCTTGAAGTCCTCCAGCATCATGATCAAATATGGTTTTGAAACTAGATCTTGCTTTTTTGGTGTGTTTGGATATTCTGCGTTTTGTTTGGTGGGAGAATTGTGCTCCGATGATGCCATGTAGTCTTGGTTTCTGTTGCTTGGGTTCCAGCGCTTGCCTCTCACCATCAGATTATCTCTAGTGTTACTTTGTTCTGCTATTTCTGACAGTGGCTAGACTGTCCTATAAGCCTGTGTGTCAGGAGTGCTGTAGACCTGTTTTCCTGTTTTCTTTCAGCCAATTATGGGGACAGAGTGTTTTGCTTTCAGGAGTGTAGTTTTTTCTATCTACCGGTCTTCAGCTCTTCCTGTGGGCCTGTGCCTTGAGTTCACCAGGCAGGTCACTTGTAGCAGAAACGTTGGTGTTACCTGCGTTTCCGAGGCTCCAGTTTGCTCGTGGGGTGTTGCTTATGAGCTCCCCCCAGAGGCAGCAACCAGGAAGCTCTGCACCGCCCTTTGCAGGAGCTTCCAGGCACCAGGGTTCCAGATGGCATTTGGTGTTTTCCTCTGGAGTCAGAGATGTGGGCCGAGTGTAGACTCTTCTGGTTTCCCAAGTGTGTCTGCCTCTCTGAAGGTTTAGCTCTCCCTCCCACAGGATTTGGGTGCAGAGAACTGTTTATCCTGTCGGTCTCTTCAGGTTCCGACAGTGTCCAGACACAGAGGATTTCCTGCTCCTGTGCCCTTATCCAAGGGAACCCAGAGGCTGTATACAGTTTTTTCTTGGGCCAGGGATGTGGGCAGGGGTAGGCAGTGTTGGTGGTCTCTTGTGCTCTGCAGTCTCAGGAGTGCCTACCTGTCTTGGTGGTGAGCTCTCTTTCCCACGGGGTTTGGGAGCAGTGAGCTGGAGGCAGGGAGCGTGAGATTGGGACTCCTGCTAAAAACCGGAAGTTTCCAGTCCTAGAGGAATTTTGCCTCTGTGTGTCCCTATGCCACCAGTCAAGTCACTTGCAGCAGAAAAGTTGGTCTTCCCTGCGGTCCCAAGGCTCAAGTTTGCTTGTGAAGTGTTGCTTATGAGCTCTCCACAGAGGCAGCAACCAGGAAGCTCTATTTTTCTTTCTTTTCTTTTCTTTTTTTTTTGTTGTTATTAGGAATTATGTTTGTGTGGTAGACTTCTATTGGGTTTGTTGAAAGAAGATTACTTTCATGGTTTTTCCTATAATGTAGTTTCTCTCCTTGAATTGGAGTTTTCTCTCTATTAGACTTTGTAGGGCTGTAATTTTGGGAAAATATTGTGTAAATTCGGTTTTATCATTTTATTTTTATTGGATTTTTTAATTTACCTTTCAAATGCTATGCCTTAACCTCACCTAATACTGATGCCTACCCTGTTCACTCCACTGAAATTCTTCTACACTGGGGGAGTCAGATCTTAGAAAGAGAAAGGCCTGTGATGCCCAAAAAGGCCATCCTCTGCTAAGTATGCAGCTTGAGTTAGCGACCTGTCCGTGTGTACCCTTTGGATGGTGATTTATTCCCTGGGAGCTCTGGTTATTGTTATTGTTGTTTTTATAGGGTTGCAATACCCTACAGCTTCTTCTATCTTTTCTCTAATTCTTCCAATGTATTGCCCATTTTCAGTTTAATGGTTGGCTATGAGCATTTGCTTCTGTATTTGTCATCCTCTGGCAGAGCCTCTCAGGAGAAACCTATATCAGTCTCCTGTTAGCATGCACTTCTTGTTCTCAGAAATTTTGTCTGTGTTGGGTGACTGTACGTATATGGGTGGGATCCCCAAGGGGGTCAGGCTCTGTATGGCCATTCCTTCAATCTCTGTTCCAAATTTTGTCTCCATTTTTAATCCCAAGAATATTTTTGTTCCCCCTTCGAAGAAGGACTGAAGCACCTGCAGTAGTCATTCTTCTTGAGCTTTATGTGGTCCATGGATTGTATCTTGGATATTCTGAGCTTTTGGGCTAATATTCACTTATCAGTGAATGCATACCATGCTTTTTGTTGTTGTTGTTGTTGTTGTGTTGTTGTTGTTGTTTGTTTGTTTTTTGTGATTGAGTCACCTCACTCAGGGTGATATTTTCTAGTCACATCCATTTGCCTATGAATTGTAGAAAGTCATTGTTTTTAATAGCTGAGTAGATTGTGTAGATTACCACATCATCTGTATCCGTTTTTCCCTTGAAGGTCATCTGGTTGTTTCCAGTTTCTGGCTATTATAAATAAGGCTGCTATGAACTTGAACATAGTGGAACATGTGTCCTTGTTATATGTTGGAGTATATATGGTATGTACTCTGGAGTAGTATATCTGTGTCCTCAGGTAGTACAATATCCAATTTTCTTAGGAACCTGGAGTGTGATTTCCAGAGTGGGTATACCAGCTTTAAATTCCTCCAAGCATGGAGAAGTGTTCCTCTTTCTCCTCATCAACATCAGCATCTGTTGACATCTGAGTTTTTGATTTTAGCCATTCTGACTGGGATTGAGGTAGAATCTCAGGTTTGATTTGATATGCATTTCCCTGATGTCTAAGGATGTTCAACATTTCTTATGTACTTTTCAGGTATTCAGTGTTTCTCATCTGAGAATTCTTTGTTAACCTCTGTGCCCCATTGTTTTTAATAGGGTTATTTGATTCTCTGGAGTCTAACTTCTTGAGTTCTTTGTATATATAGGATTTTAGTCCTCTATGGGATGTAGGATTGGTAAAGATCTTTTCCTAATCTATTGGTTGCCATTTTGTCCTAATGACAGTGTTTTTTTCCTCACAGAAGCTTTGCAATTTTATGAGGTTCCAATTTTTGACTTTTCATCTTACAGCATAAGCTATTGGTGTTATGTTCAGGAAAATTTCCCCAGTGCCCATGTGTTTGAGGCTCTTCCCCACTTTTTCTTCTATTAGCTTCAGTGTATCTGGTTTTATGAGGTGGTCCTTGATCTAGTTGTAAATTTGGTTTAGTCATGGAATATCTTGTTTTCTCCATCTATGGTAATTGAGAGTTTCTCTGGTTATAGTAGTCTGGGCTGGCATTTGTCTGCTCTTAGGGTCTGTATGACATCTGACCAAGATCTTCTGGCTTTTAGAATCTATGTTAAGAAATTTGGTATAATTCTGATATGTCTGCCTTTATATATTACTTGACCCTTCTGCCTTACTACTTTTAATATTCTTTGTTTTTGTTTTGTGGATTTGGTGTTTTATTATTATGTGATGGAAAGATTTTTTTTTCTGGTCCAGTCACTTGTCATTTGTGAGCTTCTTGTATGTTCTTTAGCAGCTCTTTCTATTTTTAGGGAAGTTTTCCTCTATAATTTTGTTTAAGATACACTGACACTTTGTGTTAGGATCCTAGCTCTTTTCTATACCCATGATCCTTAGGCTTTTTCTTCACATCGTTTTCAGGATTTCCTGGATGTTTTGGGTTAAGAGCTTTTTGCATTTTTGCATTTTCATTGACTTCTATGTCAATGTTTTCTATGGTATTTTCTGCCCCTGAGATTCACTCTGCTATATCGTTTTTGTTTGTGATACTTACTTTTATGACCCCTGATCTCTTTTCTTAATTTTCTATTTCCAGGGTTGTCCCTTGTTTCTATTTCCACTTTTAGATCCTAGATGGTTTTGTTCAATTCCTTCACGTGATTGGTGGTGTTTTCCTGTAATTCTTTAAGGGATTTTTTGTTTCCTCTTTAAATGTTTCTACTTGTTTACCTGTGTTGTCCTGTATTTCTTTAAGGTAGTTATTTATGTCCTTTTTAAAGTCCTTTATTATCATCATGAGATGTGGTTTTTAAATCCATGTCTTGGTTTTCTGTTGTGATCGGTTACCCAGGACTTGATGTAGTGGGAGAAGTGAGTAGTGATGATGCCAAGGAGCCTTGGTTTTTATTGTTTATTCTCTTGTGCTTGTCTCTGTCCATCTGGTTATCTCTATTGTTACCTGTCCATGCTGTTTCTGACTGGAAACTGTCCCTCCTGTGATTCTGGTTTTTTCAGAACTCCTCAGAGTCCAGCTTTCTCTGTGATCCTCTGATTCTGGGATTCTTTGATCCTGAGATTCTGTTGTGTCAGAGCTCCTGAGTGTCAATATTTCTCTCAGATCCTGAAATCCTGGTTTGACCCAGTTCCTGAGATCCTGCTGGGTTATAGCTCCTGGGAGCCAAGGTTTCTCCTTGTGTTGCAGGAGTGGGTAGGGAGCCAGAGCCCTCAGTTTGCTCTGAGCACATATGAAAGCTGGAAGGAACTTGCTTCTGACTGAACAGGAGTTTGTGTTCCCCTGGTCCTTGTGTGTGTCCCAGTTACACTGGATTTTGAGAAAGATAAAGTGGCCTAAGCTGTGATCTTGAGTGTGTCAGAGCTCCAGTGCTCTTGTGTGTGCCAATCTCCTGGGAGTTAGGCTTCCTCTGTGATGTCGGGATACCGAGATCCTGTGATCCTGTATCCTGGGATCCTGTTTCTTTCAGAGCACCTGGGAGTCGCACTCCGTCTGGCTTCTGTAAGAGTGGAGGCAGAGTCAGCACCTCAGGTATGCTCTGAGTGCAAGTCCAAACTGTGATCCAAGGCTTGTGGGAGCACTTCGGAGTTGAGCTTTCTCTGGGTTTTTTGGGGAAAGGGCGCAGAGCCAGTATTCCTGGTCTGCTCACAGCACAGTTTCCGATTGGAAGAAAACAATGCCATTGGCTGACCAGGAGTTTCTGAGGCCCTGGATCCTGGTGGTCCCAGTTACTCTGGGTCTTGGGGCAGTTATGGTCTCCTCGTCTTTGATCCTGGATATGTTAGGGCATCTGGGTTTTGGGCTTTCTCGGGGCGCTGTGGAAATATGCACATAGCCAGTTCCCAATATCTGCTCAGGGAAATTTATTTATTTTTAATTTAAATTAATAAATGTTTTGCCTATAATTGCTTACGTATGTACAACATGTTCCTGCTTGGTGCTGTGGAGATCAGAAAAGAGCATCAAATTACCTGAACTTAAGTAACAATGAGACGTCATGTGGGTGTTGGAGGTGTTAATCCAAGTCCTCTGGAATATCATACATGCTTGTAATCACAGAGACATCTCTCTAGTCCTTGAATGAAAAAAAATCATAACTTAAAAGGTTACTTTCCTGAAATAAATGCCTCAACATCGAACAAAAAGTGACAAAACCAACAGCAGTGTTAGTGTGATTTCTTGATGGCTAAACCGGTCAGTCAGCTGTGTTCTAGAACTGTGAGGGATGTTGTAGAAGCATCTTTGTGGAGTCCTATTCTCTTCTTTACTGGGTTTATTTGTCTTTCTCCTTAAGTTACAGTATCCTTTTTTTTTTACCATTTTTTCTCAAGAACAGACCTGAGCAAATTGATCTGCCACCCATCAACATAAGACTTTTAAGAGGATTGTCTTATGCTTTAGTATTTTAACTTGAAATTCAAGGAGAAATTGATGCTGCCAGATTACTACCATGTAATTGATGTGTAGACGATTATTTGGCCCGGCAAATGTTTTTGCTTAAGTAATGATTATGTTTAACAGGAAAACAGTGATGTGCACAGACTGTTCAGTAGGGGTCAGGTCCTTCCTGAAGGATTTACCAACATTGATGCAAAGAATTTTAACACAGTTGTTGGAGTAAGAGCTGGACTCTGGCAGCCTAGAAACATTATGTCTAGCCATCCATTCTGTATAAGGCAAGGAGAGAAATTAACATAAATTTAAAAAAAAAGAGAGAGAAGAGATTTATTCAGCATGGTCACATTGGGAACCGAAACAAAAAGTTCCAATGGCCCAAATAAGAGTGTTGTCAGGATCCTGAAATAACATTTGGGTTAATATTACACAGAGAATAAACATGGGTGATAACTTGTCCAAAGTGCTTGGACTTTCTTTTCCAGGAAATAAGCTCTATTTGGATGCATCCACCCTCAACATTTCCATTTGGAAACAGGAGAACTCTGGAGGAATTCTAGTTTCTTAGGGACTGTTTTTGAAATAGTCTGATAGTCAAGGGGAGGGATACAAATATATTTTTAGAGTAGTTACATTACCTTAGAGATGACAATCAATAGGGCAACACTTTTACTTAAGTATTTATATTGCCTCCATTTTATTGTTTATTTGTATTGCTTGCTCTCCCTGAAATTTTCTTTCCTGTAGTATTCTAACAAAGGTAATTACAACTCAGAATCAGTGGTACTCAGTGTCCCCAAATAGGCTTATCTCATTTTACGTCATTTTACAATTCAACGTCCCTTCCAGGTCTGAACACAACACCATGTAGGGAGATTAAATAGTCTAGGGCTCTTGCAAGTTGTCTGTCAAGACTTTGGACTTGATGAAGATGGATTTTTTTTATTGAGAAAGATGAAAAGTAGTCAACAAAAGTAAAAAATATTATATACAACCCGTAATTCTGCTCTATGACTGGGTTTTGACAAAACCAGACTCCAGTGTTACTATAAAGGTGTTGAGGATCCACTTTCTTCTACCATAGAAACATGTCCACAATGAGAGATGTGCTGTTATACCCTTTTCAGTTATTATCCAAAAAGTGTTCCTATGTTCATGCTATTCCCCAAATAACCTCCATAGACGCTCTTTCATTCTATTACAGGTCCTCTGTTATAACATGTGTGACTTCCAGCTCATCAAAATACAAAAAAGTTTTTTGTATGTGCAGGCATGTAGGTATCTATATGTGTTGGCGAGAAGACAACTTTAGCTGTCCACTTTCAGGGGAACTACACTTTGACTTCTAAGATAAGGTCTGTTTCTTCACCAAGAGTGTGTTGATATTTTATAATGGTTTGCTGGCAAGCATTAGGGTTTTACTGTTTTGTCCTCCAAAGGCCTGTGCTACCACTGCAGGGTTGTGCTGCCATTCTCCAAGTTTTGATGTGTGCTTTGTGAGTTGTCCTCGTACTTTTTCCTGCAAATGTTTACCACTGAGCCCTTGCCTGAGCCTGTCGCATGCCTTGTGTTAGGATATGGATTTCATTCTCTAGACTGCCAGAGAGATCTCTGTATAAGGAAATAATATTATAAATTAAACTTATTAAACACAGTGGTGTTTTCTCTGGTCCTAGTCCTTATTTATGAAGGTAGATAAGAGCCTCCCTCACAGGGCTACAGTTAATGTCAGTTAGCACATTGGCTAGCCATAATAAAAGATCAGTAAATATTAGCTGGCATTAATAAAAAATTCATTTTAGGTAACTGGCTTAATTAACATATCAAACACTGACCAGCGCATCATACCCAGCTTCTTTAGATGAAATTACATTTTTTGTAGGCAAATTTTACTTCTAAGATGTTTAATCATTTTATACTCTAAAGTGAGTCAGTATTGCGCCAGTGATTTGATTTACTCTTTAAGGTGATCTGAGTATGTTGTTTTGCCCCAAGATGGATTTTATCTACGTGGATTGTCAATAAGTGAAGAAAACTAGAATAGACAAAATATACTGCAGGTAGAAGATCTCCTGTTTGCTCATAGGTAAAGTACTGTTTTAGGTTGTCAGTACCCTATGATCCTTTAGGTAAATAAAGGGAGCTCATAGATAATGTACTGGCATATTTCAGAAAAAAAAAAAAGAAAGAAACCTAAACAGTCATTATGGATTCCCACTTTTTAATGTACTTTCCCTCCAGGATGACACCTAAGCAAAAAAGAGAGATTCTCTCTCTCTCTCTCTCTCTCTCTCTCTCTCTCTCTCTCTCTCTCTCTCTCTCTCTCTCTCTCTCCCTCTCTTTGACAAGGCTCACATATCATGATATCTTGGTCTGTTCTTACCCACTATGTACCTACCAACTGCTTGCCATCCTGCCTCTATTTCATGATTGTGGTGATGCACGTTTACACAGACAACTTTTCTCATGCTTCATGAAGCGTCAGAGATGAAACTTAGGGCTTCTTGCATGCTAGGATGAGCTGTGTGTCAAGTCCCAGGAAGAAAAGAGGGTTTTTGCAAAATCATTTGAAGTATCTTCTTTAAAGTCCCTCTAATAGATTCAGCAGAGTGAAACATTTAACAAAGTTCTCTGCCTCATCACTTCCTAGATGAATCCTCTTCTATTGGTTACCTGGAGAATTGGAGGTGGTGTTTTCTTCCTTTTCTACAGGATCTCCTTTCTGTGCAAAATACTACTAAAAGGTGATCCTGGTCCTTCCCCTTAGTTCCTCAAGGAGATTTTAAAGCAGTGACTCACAAACTTAATACTATGCCCCTTTAAAACTGTTACACAAGGTTTAAAGACCCCCGGGGGGGGGTCGCCCTACCGTCCCCGGGGTGTGGGGGGGCGGTGGGGCCCGCGGGAGGGCTCCCCGGTCCCTCCCCATGTCCGGCGCTCCCTCAGACTCAGCGGGGGGCCCCCCTCCGGCCGCCGGCGCTTCCCGAGGCGGCGGTTCGGGGGGGGGGGGGGGTGGGGGTGTGGGTGGGGGGGTTGGGGGGGTTCCCGGCCGGAGCGCCTGGCTTGTCCCGCCCGTTGGCGGGCCGCCGCCGGGTGCCGGGTTCGTGGCGTCCCGTGTCCCGTGTGAAAAAAAAAAAAAGAAAAAAAAAACTGTTACACAAGATATGGTAACTCCAAATCATAAAACTAATTTTGTTACTATTTCATAACTGTTGTTTTGTTACTATTATGAATCATAATGTAATTTTCTCCAATGGTCTTCAAGAACCTGTGTAAAGGTCATTTGGGCCCCAAAGGTGTCACATTCTGAAGAATGGAAACCACTGTTCTACATGAATTCAACACATTCTTTCTCTGTTTACAATTTTGGAATTTTCAACCCATTTTCATCTCAAAGTCTTGCGTCATCTATCATGGAAACAATTAGCCATTTTTTTTCCTGAGTGAGGTTACAAACCTGAAAAATGAATGGTTCTAAATACTTAGTAGTGAGTGAATTGTTATAGGGGCTTGGAAATATGTGCAAATCTGGTGGTCTAAATGAGTATATTTATTTAGATTAGTGCTAGCAGGGATTAGCTGCAGATGATCAATAATTGAAATGTCTTATAATGTGTTCTAGGAATCACTGTTAAGTAGACCAGTAAGTATGCTAATTTAGGGGTGCTTCTGTCTCCAGGAGATACATTATCTGACTGGGTAGGACAAAGAAGTGGTATGTCAAAGTTTGTGGTAACTGAAGGTTCTATATGGATTCACAATTGCTATAGTGATTATTTCTGCTACACGATGACTACATGATTCTCCAGAGCACCATCATATAACATCAAAACTACTGTCCCAGAATTGTGCCCCACATTTCTTTTTGTCATCTAAAAATCATTTTAAATCAGAGGGGTGTTTGACTGTATAGTATCAAATACTCTCTCATGCACTTTAAAAATTATAATATATTTTAAGGTCCTCTTATCAAGGGACCACAAATATTCCCATAGAAAATAATGTAGAGTTTTTGCTTTTTTGTAATTTCCTTATTATTAGTGGATTGTTAGTATGAGATTGTGGTAGTTTGCATAAGTGAAGACTCTCTTAAGGTCCTGTGTTTATATACTCAGTCCCAACTTCAATGTGCTTGCTGTTTGGTAAGGTTGTGGAACATGTATGTGCTAGAGCCTTGACAGCAAAAGTACTTCACTGGGGATAGACTTTGAAGGTTTATATCACATCATGACTTCCTGCCTCTTTTTGCCTTCTGTATATGAAAATATGACCAGATATCTTTGCTTTAATTCACCAAACTTTCTCACTCTTAGATATCCCAGATACATAGCCTCTTGTGGGAACACAGTCCAGGAATCAAGACATGTAAGGGGGATTTCTGAATGTTTGTAGGAAACTCTGAGGGAAAAAAAAAGACATGAGTCTTGTGACTACAGTTTCTTCAAAACACAAAATCATTCTTGTGATTCTCCCAGGTGTACTGAATAAGAGTGAGTTTACCTTAGATTATTAACTGGCTATCATTTGTTAACAGGCCTGTAGTAGTTTTAATATTCTTGGCCACTATTTGATGGTGTGGCATTTTTGGAATAAGAGTGTCCTTGATGGAGGAAGTTTGTCACTGTGGGAATGGTCCATAAGACCCTCATTTGGGCTGCACAGAAGTTAGTTTATTACTAGAAGACTTCAGATGAAGATGTAGAACTCTCAGCTCTGCATTCACAACGTGTGCCTGGATGCTGCCATGTTTTTGCCTTGATGATGATATGTTGTGATTAGCCCTGAAGTTATCTGCATTTTGATGCTAATCCTACTGCCCCAAGGACAGGTACCTCCTCATATACTCAGGAACAGTTGACTTCACCAGAACCTTCTCCCCATTGAATTTGTAAAGTACAGGTGAGAGGCAGGTACAGAATAGGAGGAGGCCTGTCATTGGAGGAGAAGGAAGGATGGACTGGAGAGAAGTTTGAAGGAAGAAGAGGAGACTAGAACAGAAAGGAAGAGACAAGAGGAGAGGAGAGGTAGGGAGAAGCTGTGGAAGGGCAATGGAGGCTGATGAAAAGATCTTGCTCAGTGTATTTACAGGTTGTTATCAATGTTCCTAAAGGATGGATGGTACCGAACTTTGTATGTTTAAGTGGGCAATTATATCTTATCTATTGGGTCTAAGAATATTGTGTTGTGTGTTCTTTTATGTGACGGTTTCAGTGTAGAAAAGTGTGCGGCAGCAGGAGACACTGGGTTGCCGAGGAGTTGGAATGTGTTTCTGCCAAGACTGGAGGTCAGCATGTAGAAGAATGCAGATCTATCCATGCTTATGACCCTGTACAAAGCTTAAGGCCAAGTGGTCAAAGGACCTCCAAATCAAACCAGATAGACTGAAACTAATAGAAGAAAAAGTGGGGAAGAATCTTGAACACATGGGCATTGGAGAAAATTTCGTGAAAAAAAAATGGCTTATGCTCTAAGATCAAGAATCGACAAATGGGATCTCAAAAATATGCAAAGTTTCTGTAAGGCAAAGGACACTTTTGTCAAGACAAAACGGCATAAAACAGACTGGGAAAAGATCTTTACCAATCCTACAACTGATAGAGGGCTTATATTGAAAATATGCAAAGAACCCAAGAAGTTAGACTGCATGGAGACAAATAACCAAAAAATGGCGTTTAGAGTTAAACAAAGAATTCACAGCTGAGTAATGTTGAATGGCTGAGAAACAAATAAAGAAATGTTCAACATCTTTAGTCATAAGGGAAATGCAAATCAAAACAACCCTGAGATTCCAACTCACACCAGGTGACAGCACATGCTGGCATGTGATGTGGAGAAAGAGGAGCACTCCTCTATTTTTGGTGGGATTGCAGACTGGTAAAACCATTATGGAAATCAGACTGGAGATTCCTCAGAAAATTGGACATTGAGATACCTGAGGACACAGCTATACATCTCTTGGCATATATCCAAAAGATGCTCCAACATATAACAGATGTTCATGTTCCACTATGTTGATTGCAATAACCAAAAGCTGGAAAGAACCCAGATGCCCTTCAACAGACGAATGGATACAGAAAATATGGTACATTTACACAATGGAATATTACTCAGCTATCAAATCAATGCCTTTATGAAATTAATAGGCAAATGCAATGAACTGGAAAATATCATCCTGAGTGAGCTAATCCAATCACAGAAAAACACACATGGTATGCACTCATTGATAAGGGGATATTAGATCAAATGCTCGAATTACCCTAGATGCACAGAACACATGAAACTCAAGAAGGTTGACCAAAATGTGAATGCTTCACTCCTTCTTTTAAAGGGGAACAAGAATACCCTTGTGAGGGAATAGGGGGGCAAAGTTTAGAACAGAGGCAGAAGGAACACCCATTCAGATCCTGCCCACATGTGGCCCATAATCATACACCACCAAACTAGATAAAATGGATAAAGCAAAGAATTGCAGGCTGACAGGAACCAGATGTAGATCTCTCCTGAGAACACATTCAGAATACAGCAAATACATAGGCAAATGCCATCATTAAACCACTGAATTGAGAACAGGACCCCTGCTGAAGGAATCTTAGAAAAGAGCTTGAAGGGGCTTGAGATCCCATATTAACAACAATGCCAAACAGCCAGAGCTTCCAGGGACTAAGCCACTACCCAAAGACTATACATGGACTGACCCTGGGCTCCAACCTCATAAGTAGCAATGAATAGCTTAGTAAGAGCACCAGTGGAAGGGGAAGCCCTTGGTCCTGTCAAGACTGAACCCCCAGTGTAAGTGATTGTTGGGAGGGTGGTAATGAGGGGAGGATGAAGAGAGGAACACCCATAGAGAAGGGGAGGGGGAGCGGTTAGGGGGATGTTGGCCCAGAAACTGGGAAATGGAATAACAATTGAAATGTAAATAAGAAATACCCAAGTTAATGAAGATGAAACAAAAAAGATGTGTAGCAGATATCTTGGGGCACTGAGGTGCTAGACCTAGCAGGGTAAAAGACACCAATACCTTTTTATTTTTTATATTTTTACAACAAAAATGATGGATTGACCTTCTCAACATATAAGACAGCCCCAATTAATTTTTTTTAATGAGCGTTGACTTGGTAAAGGTGTCTGTTCACAGCAGTCAAACCCTAACATAGAAGTTGATGACAAGGACTGAGTTATTGCTATGATAGGCTGGACCTTGTTTTCATTTGGAGAAATTATGATTTTGGGACATTGGATTTGTAAAGTTGTGGAATAAGTGAAGTTAAGCTTAATGGGTCATTCTAGTAGAAATATGGAAGACTTTGTTACTGAGATTG
This sequence comes from Rattus norvegicus, assembly GCF_021556685.1. NCBI lineage: Eukaryota > Metazoa > Chordata > Mammalia > Rodentia > Muridae > Rattus > Rattus norvegicus. Next base: position 3,889,835 of record NC_141535.1, on the reverse strand, counting down.
CTTTGGCTTGTGCAGATCATGCCTAGGAGTTCTCACTGGAAAAGAATGTTAATATGTGGCTGAGAGAATGTTTTAGTGGTATTTTGGTCAGGAATGTGACTATATTTTTGTCCTTGTCTGAGGAATATACCTGAGGCGTAAGAAATTTTACTGATTGCATTGCAAAACAAAGTTTTGAAAGAGCCCCAGAAAGCAAAGAATTTGCTCTCTGCTTTAGTATTAATTAATTAATTAATTAATTAATTAACTTACTTGTTGATTTATTGATTTATATATTTAAATTTTTGGATTTTTAAAATTTACATTTCAAAAGTTATTTCCTTTCCTTGTTTCCCATACATAACACCCCATCCCATCTGATCTTCCACTTCTATGAGGGTGTTCCCCATCCCTAACCCAGCCATACCTCCCTGACATTCCTCTACAATAAGGTCCAGCCTTTAAAGGACAAAAGAATTATCCCGTTCGTGCCCAATAAAGTCATCCTCTGCTGCATAAGCAGCTGGAGCTGTGGGTCTGTCCATGTGTATTCTTTGGGTAGTGGTTTAGTCCCTGGTAGCTCCCGTTGCTTGCTATTGTTCTTATGGGATTGCAAGCCCCTTTAGCTCCTTCAAACCTTTCTCTAACTTATGCATTGGGAACACTATTCTCAGTTCAAAGGTTTGTTGCTAGAATTGCCTCTGTATTTGTCCTGCTCTGTCTGAGCCTCTCCAGAAACAGCTGTATCAGGCTGCTTTCAGCATGCACTTCTTGGCTTCATCAATATTGTCTATGTTTGGTAGATATATATATATATATATATATATATATATATATATATATATATATATATATATATATATATGCTGGATGCCCAGGTGGAAGAGGCTCTAAATGGTCATTCCTTCAGTCTCTGCTCTAAATATTGTTTCCATATCTTCTCTTATGATTAATTTTATTCATTTATTTAAGGACTGAAGCATCTGCACTTTGATTATCCTTCTTCTTGACCTTCATGTAGTCTATGGATTGTATCTTGGGTAATTAGAGCATTTGGGCTAATACCCACTTATCAGTGAATGCATACCATTTGTGTCTTTCTGTGATTCAGTTACGTATTCCAGATGATATTTCTAGTTCCACCCATTTGCTTGTAAGTTTCATGAAGTCATTGTTTTTGATACCTGTATAGTACACCATTGTGTAGAAGTATCACATTTTCTGTATCCATTCCTCTGTTGAAAGGCATCTGGGTATTTTCCAGCTTCTGACTATTATAAATATATCTGCTATGAACATATTTGAGCATGTGTCCTTGTTATAGTTGAAGCATCATTTGGGTATATGCACAAAAGTGGTATAGGTGGGTCATTTGGCAGTACTATATCCAATTTTTTGAGGAATCTCCAGAGCGATTTCCAGAGTGGTTTTACTAGCTTGAAATCCCACCAACAATTAAGGAGTGTTCTTCTTTCTCCACATCCTCACCAGCACCTGTTTATATATGAGTTTTTGATCTTAGCCATTCCGACTGGTGTAAGGTCAAATCTACTGCTTGTTTTCATTTGCATTTTCCTGATGACTAAGAATGTTGAATAGTTGTTTAGCCATTCAATGTTCTTCAGATGAGTATTCCTTCTTTAGCTCTGTACCACATTTTTTATATAGGGTTATTTGACCTCTGGAATCTAACTCCTTGAATTCTTTGTGTATTTTGGATATTAGACCTCTATCAGATGTAGGATAGGTAAAGATCTTTTCCCATCAATTGGGTGTAATTTTGTCCTATTGACAGTGTCCTTTGCATTACAGAAGCTTTGCAATTTTATAAAGTCCCAATTGTTCATTCTTGAAGAGCATAAACCTTTGGTGTTTTGTTCAGGAAATTTTTCAGAGTGCCCACGTATTCGAGGCTCTTCCCCACATTTTCTTCTATTAGTTTGAGTGTATCTGGTTTTATATGCAGGTCCTAGATCCCCTTTGATTTAAGCCTTTTACATAGCCATCAGAATAGAATGATTTACATTTTTCTACATGCTGATCTCCAATTAAACCAGCAAAAATTATTAAAAATGCTACCTTTTTTTCCCCACTGGATGGTTTTAATTCACTGTCAAATATTGAGTGACCATAGGGGTGGGTTCATTCCTGGGTCTTTAATTCTATTCTATTGATCTATCTCCTTTTCTGTTTACCAGGACCATACGGTTTTTATCACTTTTGTTCTGTAATACAGCTTGAGGTCTAAGATGATGATTCCTCCACAAGTTCTTTTATTGTTGAGGATAGTTTTCGATGTCCAGATGAATTTGCAAATTTCTCTTTCTAACTCTATGAATATTAGAGTTGGAATTATGATGGGGATTGCATGGAATCTCTAGATGGCTTTTGGCATGATGGCCATTTTTTATTATATTTATCCTGCCAATCCATAAGCATGGTAGATCCTTCCATCTTCTGAGATCTTCTTTAATTTCTTTCTTCAGAGACTTGAAGTTCTTGTCACACAGATCTTTCCCTTGATTGGTTAGAGTTACACCAAGGTATTTTGTATTATTTATGACTATTATGAATGGTGTCATTTCCCTAATTTCTTTCACTGACTGTTTATACTTTGAGAAGGCTACTGATTTGTTTTTCTTAATTTTCTACACAGCCACTTTGCTGAAGTTTTTTATCAGGCTTACTATCTCTCTGGTGGAATCATTGGGTCAATTAAATATACTATCATATCATCTCCTAATGGTTATATATTGACTTCCTCCTTTCCAATTTGTGTCAGTTTGACCTCAATTTGCTGTCTGATTGCTCTGACTAGGACTTTGAGTACTATATTGAATAAGTAGGGAGAGAGTGTGCAGTCTTGTCTATTCCCTGATGGTAGTGGGATTGCTTCAAGTTTCTCTCCATTTACCTTGATATTAGCTACAGGTTTGCTGTATATTGCTTTTACTATGTTTTGATTTGGATGTTGAATTCTTAATCTTTCCAGGACTTTTATCATAAAGTGGTGTTGAATTTTGTCAAATGCTTTCTCAGAATCTCATGAAATAATTATCTTTCTTTTTTCCTTTGATTTCATTTACATAGTGAATTATGTTTATGGATTTCTGTATATTAAACCATCCCTGGATCCCTGGGATGAAGCCAGCTTGATCATGATGGATGATTGTTTTGAATTCTTTTTGGGTTTGGTTTGCAAGAATTTTATTGAGTGTTTTTGCATCGATATTCATAACCGAAATTGGTTTGCAATTCTTGCTCTTTGTTGGGTCTTTAGGTGTTTTAGTTATAAGCATAACTGTGGCTTCAGAAAATAAATTGTGTAGTGTTTCTTCTATTCTGTGGTATAGTTTGGATGGTATTGGTATAAGGTCTTCTATGGAGTTATGATAGAATGCTGCACTGAACCCATTTTATCCTGGGTATTTTTCAGTTGAGAGACTTTTAGTAACTTCTTTAATTTCTTTAGAAGTTATGGGAATGTTTAGATGGTTTATTTGATCCTGATTTAATTTGATATCAGGTATCTGTCTAGAATATTTTCCACTTGATCCAGATTTTCCACTTTTGTTGATTATTGGCTTTTGTAGTGGGATCTGATGATTGTGTAAATTTTCTCAAATTCTGCTGTTATGTCTCCCTTTTCATTTTTTAACTGTAAAGTGAATGTTTATTTGAATATTTTAGGTTAGCTTTACTACTAATTTATTAGAAATTGCCACATGGTATATGTTCCTCAAGACTGGGTTTTGTCAATGACTTCAAATTTGGGATCCTCAAAGTTGAAGGTAGGAAACTTATCCATCTCTCCTTTACCAACATTTGTTTAAGGTTAAAAAGCTCTCTGTCCAGATATTGGTGATACTCTGGGCCAGTATCAATAGGTCCTCCAGATGTCTGTTGCTTTGTTTTGACCACTTTAATCTTGTCCACGAAGTTTCTGTGCAGGATCAAGTTCCTTATTAAACACCACAGCTGTAACACCAATGTTCCTCCTCAATTGCAAAGAGACTGCTGACCAAAGGACAGAGGAGAGCCTGAAGATCCTTGAAATGATCATGGTTTAGTCTGTGGTACTTGCACTGAGTCCCAAGTTGTCAGAGTCACCACCGCCACTACTGTTCAACTCCTCCCTTTCATTTTGTTAATTTGAATACATTCTCTGTGCCCTCTGGTTACTCTGGTTAAGGGTTAATCTGTCATGTTGATTTTGTCAAACAACCGGCTCCTAGTTTTGTTGTTAATTTTTGAGTTCTTTTTTGTTTTACTTGGTTGATTTCGGCCCTGAGTTTAAATATTTCCTAAATCAGTGTATTTGATTCTTTTTTTTTTCTAGAGCTTTTATGGGTGCTGTCAAGTTGTTAATGTATGCTCTCTCTAGTTTCTTTTTGGAAGCACTCAGAGTTATTAGTTTTCCTCTTAGCATTACTTTCACTGTATCCCATAAGTTTGGGAATCTTGTACCTACATTTTCATTATATTCTGAAAAGTTTTTAATTTCCTTTCTCTTTTTTTATTTCTTCCTTTACAAAGTTATCACTGAGTAGAACATTGTATAACTACCATGTGTATGTGGGCTTTCTGTGGTTTTTGTTGTTATTGAAGAGACAGCCTTTGTCTGTAGTTAGATGATATGATACATGGGATCATTTCCGTCTTCTTGTGTTTGTTTATGCCTGTTTTGTGACTGATTTTATGGTCAATTATGGAGAAGGTATCATGAGGTGCTGAGAAGAAACTATATTCTTTTGTTTTAGGACGAAGTGTGCTAAAAATATATGTTAAATCCATTTGGTGGAAAATTTGTTAGTTTCTCTATGTCTCTCTTTACTTTCTGCTTCCATGATCTGTCCATTGATGAGAGAAGGGGTGTTGAAATCTCCTACTATTATTGTGTGGTGTGAAATGTGTGCTTGGTGCTTTAATAATGTTCATTTTATAAATGTAGGTGTCCTTGCATTTGGAACAGAGGGATTCAGATTTGAGAGTACTTCTCAGTAGTTTTTTCCTCTGATGAATATGAAATTCTTCCCCTTCTTTTTGAAAACTTTTAATGGAAAGTCAATTTTGTTTGATATTAGAATGGCTACCCCAACTTGTTTCTTAGGACCATTTGCTGAGAAAATTGTTTTCTAGTCTTTTATTCTGGGGTACTGGCTGTCTTTGTCACTGAGGTGTGTTTTCCTTATGCAGCAAAAGGCTGGGTCCTCTTTAAGTATCCAGTCTGTTAGTCTATTTCTCTCTATTGGGAAATTGAGTTCATTGATGTTAAGAGATAGTAAGGAAAAGTGATTGTTGTTTCCTGTTATTTTTGTTGTTTGAGGTGTAACTATGTTTGTGTCTCACTTCCTTTGGGCTTGATGCAAGAAAGTAAATTTCTTTCTTTTCCCCGGTTGAAATTTCTCTCCTTCTGTTAGAGCTTTCTCTCTATTATTTTTTGTAGGGCTGAATTTCTGGAAAGTTATTGTGTAAACCTGTTTTTTTATGGAATATCTTGGTTTCTCCATGAATGTTAATTGAGAGGTTTGCTGGATACTGTAGCCTGGGCTTGCATTTGAGTTCTCTTAGAGTCTGTATGAATTCTGCCCAGGATCAGTCTCTGGTGAGAAGTCTGGTTAATTATGATAAGTCTGCCTATATATGTTACTTAACCTTTTTCCTTTACTGCTTTTAATATTCTTTGTATTGTGCATTTGGTGTTTTGACTATTATGTGACAGGAGGAATTTCTTTTATGGTCCAATCTATTTGGAGTTCTGTAGGCTTCTTTTACGTTTGTGGGCTATCTCTTTCTTTATGTTAGGGAAGTTTCCATCTATAATTTTGTTGAAGATATTTAGCAGCCTTTTAATTTGGTAGTTTTCACTCTCTTTTATCCTTCTTATTCTTAGGTTTGATCTTCTCATTGTGTCCTTGATTTTCTGGATGATTTTAGTTAGGGGCTTTTTGCATTTCACTGTTTCTTTGGCAGTTGTGTCCATGTTTTCTATGGTATCTTCTGCCCTCAGAATCTCTCTTCTATCTCTTATATTATGTGTGATTCTTGCATCTATGACTCCTTATCTCTTTCTTAGGATTTCTATCTCCAGGGTTCTCTTCCTTTGTATTTGTTTATTGTTTATATATCTGTTTTTAAATCTTGGGTTGTTTTGTTAAATTCCTTTATCTGTTTGGATGTTTTCCTGTAATTCTTTAAGGGATGTTTGTGTTTCCTCTTTAAGGGCATCTACTTGTTTACCTCTGTTTTCCTTTATTTCTTTAAGGGAGTTTTTTATGTCCTTCTTAAAGTCCTCTATCATCATTATGAGGTGTGATGTTAAATCTTAACCTTGTTTTTCCAGTGTTTTTGGATATTCAGTATTTGCTTTGGTGGGAGAACTGAGCTCTAGTGCTATGAAATAGTCTTGGTTTCTTTACTTAGCTTCCTACACTTGCCTCTCACCACCAGGTTGTCTCTGGTGGTAGCTTGTGTTGTTCTCTCTGTTAGTGTCTTGATCTTCTTGTAAGCCTGCGTGTCAGCACTCTTGTAGACCTGTTTATTTATAGCCAGATCTGTGTTCAGAGAGTTGTGTGACCGCTCAGTTCTGGATGCAGGCAAAAACTATAAGAGTCTTGTTCCAGACTTCTCCTTTATTTGCGTGTCTTGAGGACTGTAGGGAAGTCACTCAGAGAAGAAGAGTTTGTCTTACCTCTGCTGTCAGGTGTATCAGCCTCTGGTTTCGTCCTATGAAGAGCATTTTAGTGAAAAATAGCAATTTGAAAAAGGAAAAAAAAACATATAATATGTTTGGTTCAAGTGAAATTGACTTGACTCCTATATTCAATGAGATAAATGTATTAAGAGAGTGATAATTTTCGGGCCAGACCTCACCCAGCTAAACTTAATTCCAAGCATGATGGCACACACCTTTATTACCAGGAGACTGAGGCAAAGCTGATCTCTTGATTCCTAGGCCTGCCTTCTTTACACCATGTTCCAAGTAGAGAAACACTGAAATTCTGGCCTGTGGTACATGTTTTCACCGCAGCATTCAGGAGAGAGAGAGACATGCAGATCTCTGCGATCAAGGTTAATTATAGAGCAAGTTCGAGGATAGCAAATTTTAGGAAGTGAAGTAAATGAAAATCACAAACCTGCTAATAATGCAGTAAGAAAAGAGGGTCATGTTCTAGTTGCAGAACGCATCATAATTCTATAGATTCAGCCATGTGGATTTGGATTTAGAGTCAACAATGTAAGGGATTCCTGTGACAATTGATGTCAGCTTGAACTAAGAAATTAACTGTGATTAGGAAGAGATCATCATCCCTGTGGGAAAATCTGGAAAGTATTTTCTGAGGTCACAATGAAGCTGTGCTCCAGAGATAGCCAAGCTTTTACCTCATGATGACAGTGGAGTTGGTAATTTATAAGATTCATCCTGGTGGTGGTGGTTTTGAAGGTATAAAGAGAAAATGGAGAGTAGCTGAGACTTGGCACTGTGAGATTCCAGGGAGTATCATTGGTAAAGATGCAGTCTCAGTTTCAGTTGATGGCCAAAAACTGAAGGGGACATGCAAATGAGTTAAAGAAGGTTTCCATGAAGAAAGCCTGTGAGAGGTTATTGATAAATTATAGTTGCTGTGGAAAACTACAGTGGATTGGAGATGCCAGTACCATGAGATGATCAACAGGAAAAACAGCAGCATGGTGAAGTCAATCAGAGCATAGATATGTGCATTGGAGACTTTACAACTTGAAGCTGTAACATTTAATGTGCCTTGGAGACCACATAATATTTGAGAAGGGAAGCAATTGTGTATCTGCTGAGGAAAGCTGCTAACCAGGAATGGAAGCTCACAAAAAGAATTGTTGTGCAGTCAAAAAAATGTCAAAAGTTCTAATTTTGAACAGTGTTTTGACATCAGGCATGGGGATGCAGAGTTTAGAGTTTATCCAGAGAGGCTTTTTCCCAGTATTTATTCACTATGAGATTATTTGATATACATAGCATACGTCATCTAATTTTTGATTTTTACTTTAAAGGCAATTAAACTTATGTAATTGAATGAATCTCAGAAAAGACTTTGATCTTTTGACTTTTATTATTGGTGAGACTGATAAATACTCTGAAGACTCTTGTAGTTAGTCTAAATATAATCTACATTATGCTATGTTTAGGTATGATCTCCATATACTCATATATTTAAAGAAGCCTATGTGGACTAGGGCAAAAAATGTGTTTGTTTGGCCCAGAAAGTGGCAGTCTTTGGAGTTGTGACCCTGTTGGAGAAAGTGTGTCATTGTTGGCTTGGGTTTGAGAGCTTCATCTTAGCTGCCTGAGGATGCCAATCTTATTCTTTTTGGCTATAGAACAAGATGTTGCACTTTTTTCTTCTCTTGTGCCATGCATACCTGGGCATTCCTATTCTCCTGTCTTAATGATAATGGACTGATCTTCTGAATCTGTAAGCTGGCACCATTAAAAGATGTCCCAAAAAAAGTTACCTTAGTCATGTTGTTTGCTCTCAGAAGTAAAATCCTAAGACAGCCCTCAGGCTTGAATACTTGTTTCTGAGTTGGTTGACCTATTCTGGAAGGTTGTGAAATCTGTAGTAGATCTTGTATTGAGAGAGGGGTTATAACTTATATTAACTATGGTACTTTAGAGTCACAGAACTTGCAGAGGAATGAACCTTTCTCTCCATGTGGTCTTAAGTAATGGCACCAAAGTGGCCACAGTACCGAGAACCAGGAGTAAGCCTGGTTAATTTTAAGAAAAGGCCGAGACTCTGATCATTTGTGCGAAGAGAATGCCAATGCTTTACTGAGGTTCACAGTACATATACCCCAAATTCACTGGGTGGAAAATCACAGGAAGCACAATGGAAAAATGAGTTTACATTTTCAGCAGGAAAACAGAAACTGAAACCAAGAACTGACATCAAAGATGTTACAGCCCAGGTGTTACAGCCCAGGCCCAAACAGAAAGGTCAGGATGTTCCTTTCTAAAGAGAAAGGGCTTTCAAATGCATCAGAAAGGCTCAGCAGTGGGTAAACACTGAGGGTCTCCAAGAGGGTCCAACACTTCAGTATATGATGGAATCCAGAAAAACTGGGAGCCAGTGTCAGTGAAGAAATCAATGAACTTACAAGGTGGAGGAAACAGGCAAATAACAAAACCTTCATTCTTCGATCTCCTTATATAGCCTTCCATCAGAAGTTATGTCCTAGACTGAATGATAATCTTTCTACTTCAAGATTTGAATCAAAATCCTGTAGTCTTTCCACCTCAAATGTCTAGACTAGAAGCAGATTCAACCACTTCAAACCAAGCAGGAAATTTCTCACAGATGTACCTTCCATTACAAGATTATAGTTTAGTTCATACATAGTCAAGCTGACAATCATGAATAGCCATCAAAGAGCTGATGCACACTGTGTTCTAACTTAGTTTCTTGACTATTGATGCAATATGACAAGTTGATCTCTTTCCAGCTTCTGTGATGGGATGATCCCCTTGGATTTCTAGGAAGGATAAGCACTTCTTCCTCTAAATTGTCTATTTTAAGTATTTGTTCACAGCAATAAAATGAACAGCTTGTTCACTTGGATACTTGACAATACTGCAGGTTTGATGCTAACATTGTATGCATTGGAAAGACAAAAGAGACAATTTGAAGGGAGAGGATAAGTGCAGGATATTAATCAATCCATGCAATAGGCGGACAGTCTTGGGGCACTCTGCCCCTGCCTCTTGTACAGAGTTCACCATGAAACAAAAAGGAACAGCTGGGTTCTTCCACATCACAGGATGACAAATTTGGCTTCTCAGATCTGCCTTTTACAGTGAAAAGCATCTTATCCTATCCAGTGCTCAAAAGAAAGATATGGTGAACATTTTGATATTTATTTAGCCATTACTATCAGCACAGTTACACTAATAGTAATTACCAGTAACCTAGTACATAGGTGCTGGCTGTTCAACAAAGTGCATTCGGTAACATGCCATTTTTTTTCAATCTACTTTTTATAAGGATTCTAGCTCTCCTCTAGCCCCACACCAAACAGAAGTATTGGAAATGTTATTACGATGCAGTGAGCCTGTTTAGCAATAGTTCTTTGAGGGCAAGCTCTATCTTCTTTGGCAGCTGTTCAGTCCTGTAGGGAACATCAAACAGAACTCAACAGCTGAAACTCAGTCCTCTAGGCAGGCAGACAGCAGGCATGAACTGGTATCTATAGTCCTCTCCTCAAGCAGGCAGACACCGGACAGCTATAATTCAATTCTAAAGAAACTGATGGTCTCACTGACCAAAATAAGGGGAGATTGTGGAAGTAGCAAGCCATCGTAGGAACCCCATAAGCAGTTATTTGGAGAGTTTCTCTTAATGGCTGCTTATTACAAGTTGAACTCAGCAACGCTAGGTAAGGTGAACCAATGCACGTATATTGTTAGCAAAGAAAAGTGAGGTGCAGCAAATCAAATAAATGCTCAGTGCTCAATTTCCAGTGTTGTATGTCACTATTTATACTCCTTATTTCCAAGGTTATATAATGTGTTTGCTATATAAAATTATATTTTCATTTGTGTCTGCTTCAAGAAAACATTCTCTAACATATATGCTCCAGATAAATATCCCTTTACCTGTGTGTTCCAGCAGAATATTCTTTTCTATAACTAACTTTCCAAAGAAACTAGAAGTATCCACTTTAGCAGAGACAGTACCTAATTCCACCTATTACTACTTCAAATGACAAAGTGAAAGAAAGGAGCAGGTCTTGTAGTCATTGTGCAGTTGAATTGTGCTCTCTGGGCTGTTGTAGAGAAGCCAAAAATATTTATTTTTCTTATTTATTTATTATTTATTAAATGTATATGCATTGAGGTGATACCTGCAGGTACCATGGCAGGAAGAGAAATAATCTGTAAAGAGCTCAGAGTGAAAACTAACTTTAGCCTGACTTGCAGGATCAAATTTTGGGAGTCTGATATCATGCACTTTATTCTCATATATTTAAATACCATATAATTTGGGGAAAAAGTTTCCTGGTGTTACACAATCTCCAGTGCACATGAAGGCACAATTACAATGACATTTAACTCAAATATGTATGTCTTCAAAGAAGATGGATTCTTTCAATCGACTGCCTGTTTTAGCTTTGTGACATAGGAAAGGACATGGGATGGCTTCATTCATGCAGATAACTTAAAAGTTGTTTGGGTTATTATCTACATCTACTCCTAGTTGAGGGAGTATGAGAGGGTACAAATATGCATTGAGTGCATGTGTATATGTGAACATATGCATAGAAGCCAGAGAGCAACTTTAAATTTGTCTTTCCTCAGGAGAAAACCACTTATTGTTTTTTTTTTAGTTTTTTTTTCAGACAGAGTTAAGAACTGGCTTGGTGTTCAACTAGACTGTCTGGCAAGTGACCCACAGGAATATGCCTGGCTCTTACTCCTCAGTACTTGAGTCACAGGTGTGTACTTGAACACCCATTTTGTTTTGTTTTAATATAGGTTCTGTGTTTGAACTGGGGTCCTAATGCTTGCTCAGCAAGTATTTTACAGAACAAATGGAATTCTCTCCCCAGCCCTGCTTTTATTTATTTATGTAACATTGCTGATGGCCTGCAAAAGGAGATAAAGTTATCTAGGGAAATATAACAAGGTGGTAATTAAAATATATTTCCATGTTTGTTCATGTTTGCAGAAGCTGGGTCAGGTGATTGATGTTGGATTGGAGGTTGGAGTAGTGTGTTCAGCAAGCAAATCTGAGGTCTGCAGAACCTATAATCTCAGGTGGGAGTACTTATTGTAGTCTTAAGATTGAGAACTGTAGACTGTGCCAGTGACCTGGAAATATATAAATCATAGGGCTTCTGTTGAGTAGTCCTGAGGATGGGTTCTTTCTTTGGAAAGCCCACATTCCCATCTGAGACCTGCTGAAATTAGATGAGTCCACACATATTGAACTAGGATACCCTGGTTTACTCTGAGCCTCTGACTTCAGTAGTAAAGACATCTAAAATGCAAAACATGTGCTCATGTGCACAAAACATATGGGCACTAACTTTCTAGGGATTTCCATGGATATTAATTCTTATCTCCTTAAAGATCATATGATTTGATCCTTAGTAGTGGATAGGTTATTAGTGGTGCCACTTTCTGCCTCGCTACTATGTACAAGAGTTCCAATCTTAGCTTCTACAGGCACCTCCCATTGCATATATCCAAGAATCCCCCTTGCAAGGTGGGCTGAGTGGTTGCCACTTGATAGTGGATTCCTGCCTACCACTGACATGCTGAATTGTGTATTTTCCTTCAGATTCTATGTAAAGTGTACAGATGCTTGGCTGACTGCTTGCCATTGACTTGTAGTTGTCTGAGAACTTGTCTGTTACTAGCTCCCAGTTTACTCTGCTCTTACTAGGATATTTGAATCTTTTAATATTGGTTGTGGCTTTTCAGCATGTGTGGGAATGAATTTCTGTGAAAGGTATTTAATTTTTTCTTATGTATATAGATTTGTGTTGTTTTGTGGTGTGTGTGTGTGTGTGTGTGTGTGTGTGTGTGTGTGTGTGTGCGTTTGCATGAGTGTGAAGGTATGTCTTCCATGTGCGATGGTAAACATATTCATGTTCATTCATTCATTAGGGTAAATATTGTGTGAGTTCCTGGATTCCTTTGTAACTTATTCATTGAGGCAAGGTCTTGAAATGAAACTCAGAGCTGCTGGAAAACCAGTACGTCAAGAAAGCCAGTTTGTTCCTGGGGTACAATGCTGTCTGAATAACAGGTAGGTTGCCATGCCCATTCAGTCTTTCTCTTGGTACAGGAATTTTGATCTCCAATCTACAAACTTGTGCCGCATGTACCATATTCACTAATCCATAAATCAGCTCATGAAAGAGGTTTTTCTGGCGAGGGGGAAGCCCTAGAGGGGATGCTACCTTGTGAGAGTAGACAAGGTGAGTGATAGCTGGGGTGATTATGGCTTTATTTTTTTGGTCCATGGTAACTGTGGCATCTAAATGGAAACATACCCCTCATAGGGGATGCTCATTTGGAACTTGGTGTTGAGAGCACAGAGTGAACAAATATTCTGAAGACAGAGTGAAAATGTGCCTGTGACCTTAAAATTTACTCATTGATCCAGAAACTTCAAAAGTAAAGCCATTAATCACAATGCTGTCAGGTAAAACAGAAAGAACATCTTAGGATTCTCTTGGAACAAACTGCACACAATGCCTTTTTCAATTCCAAACGTCCTGGACTTCAATGGTTGATGCAATTTTTGTTTGCTCTCAGTGATACAAGGTGTCAGGGAAGGATCTGACCTGCTGAGATGAAATTGACTAATTTCTTCTGGGTTTGTAGCCTGGTCTTCCGTGCATGATCGCAACAGTTGTCTCACAGTTGAACCTTTGTTAGAGATTCAAAGGTAAGACAGTAAAATAATGTTAGAATAGGACAGCAGAGTCGGAAACTCAGCCTTACATTGAATGGCAGGCTTGGTAGTGAAATAATTACTCTTTAATCATTCCTTCCTTTAATTTCTCCCCTCTTTGCTTCCGTCCTTTTTTCCTAATTTCCTTTTTTTATTCTAAGTATGTTCTGTGTGTCATGCACATTCTTGTTTGTATGTCATACTTGCATATGAATATTTATGTACATAAGCATGTGGAATTTCAAAACTGATACCAGATACTTTAATTGATTACTCTGTACATAATTTTCTGAAGTGGGCTCGCTGAAAATATAGCTCACCAATTTTATGTACCTAAGCTAAACCTCTTTCCTTGAGACCCATGGTACAAGGACCTTCATACTGCCACTATAAAGGCGAGCTGCTATACCCACTCAGCTTATTTATTGTTTTGTGGAATCTGCTCTATAGACTTCCATCCTCAATCATTGAGGTAAGCACATGATTCTTTGAAGCCATTTCCTCTGCAACACCTCCTGGATTTGTAAATAATATATTGAATACTGAATTGATTTCTAAATGGCACCTTTCATGTGGCCCAAAATACCTACAAATGAGTCCCAAAACAAAATTATGGGCTTACTTAAAGGATTATGAAAGAAAACATAGAGAAAAAAGAAAACAAAATGAAACCACAATAAATCGTCTATTTAATGTTTCACAAAGTGATGCCAATAATTTGTTAAGATAACCAAAGGCAGATGTTTTATTTTTTGACCCTCTCCCTCAGTTAAGTCCCCACAGATTGCAGGATTTTGTTTTGAATTTACAGTATGATAATTTTTTTAAAGATTTCTTAAATAGTATTTTTGTAAATTGTCATACTCAATTTTGGTATACATACATAAATATATATATATATATATATATATATATATATATATATATATATATATTTGTACTGTTATAGTAGAAGTATGCCCCAAAGACCTCACCATATATTTAAAATACCAGAAGATCCTTCTCATACACCTTACCTTCCAGCAGTCATAGTATTGGAGACAAGGGTCATTTTGAGATTTGTTAAATGTGACCAAGCTTCTTCTATATTCATTTCATACATGCACATAATAGATACTGACTGCTTTCCCACCCTCTGAACCCCCATCTGGCTAATGTTGAGCACCCTCCCTATAAGTCCCTTTCCTTCATCCATGTGTTATGGTATTTCTTGTTTTGTGACCCAAAGAGACTAGGAGGTACTCTATGTTACCAGGGTTTGGAACTATTTACTGGGGCCTGTTGATGTCACCAGGGCATACCTAAGAAAAATGAAAACTGTCTTTCTGCTAGAATTTATGCAGTAGCCACAGTGCAAAAAGGATAGGTGGAGATTCATGTCGCCTTGTTCTTTGTAGCTTAGAAAATGAAAAAGATTTTCTTGGCATATTTATTTATTAATTTATTTATTTATTCTGTGTGTGTGTGTGTGTGTGTGTGTGTGTGTGTGTGTGTGTGTGATACATATGGAGGTGGCAGGAGAATTATGAGGAGTTAGTTTGTTTTTCCCACATTTTAGGTCCTAGGGATTGAAAACTGGTTGCCAGATTTGGAGTTAGGCATCTTTACCTAATAAGCATTTCATCAGGTCTTAAAAAGAACAATTTTATATTATTGTGTGTAGACTCATTGAAGGAATGTCCACAACTTCCATGGCTTTCAGGTGATTTGAGAGACACATTGACTAGGAAAGACTTTGGAAAATTTTCTTACCCATCCACATAACCATGCATACATGTACACAACAATGTATATACATAGAAAATTATATAAATAAATGAATAGATAAAAATTTGAAACAAAACAAAACCAAGAAAATCTCTATCCTCATATAAGAGATGCTCACTATTCCTTAATATCTCTCAAAATCAATGGTCTCAACTCCCCAATAAAAAGACATAGATCAACAAACTGGATACACAATGAGGACCCTGCATTTTGCTGCCTACAGGAAACACACCTCAGAGACAAAGACAGATACTACCTCGGAGTGAAAGCCTGGAAAACAACTTTCCAAGTAAATAGTCGGAAGAAGCAAGCTGGAGCAGCCATTCTAATAACAAATAACATCAATTTTCAAGTAAAAGTCATCAAAAAAGATAAGGAAGGACACTTCATATTCATCAAAGGAAAAATCCACCAAGATGAACTCAGAATCCTAAATATCTATGCCCCAAATACAAGGGCACCTACATATGTAAAAGAAATCTTACTAAAGCTCAAAACAAACATTGAACCTCACACAATAATAGTAGGAGATTTCAACACCCCACTCTCATCAATGGACAGGTCATGGAAACAGAAATTAAACAGAGATGTAGAC
Organism: Rattus norvegicus; assembly: GCF_021556685.1. Lineage (NCBI taxonomy): Eukaryota > Metazoa > Chordata > Mammalia > Rodentia > Muridae > Rattus > Rattus norvegicus. The sequence continues at coordinate 3,874,055 of NC_141535.1, read as the reverse complement.
AGACTAAGAGAAGTCATGAACCAAATGGACTTAACAGATATTTATAGAACATTCTATCCTAAAGCAAAAGAATAAACATTCTTCTGAGCTCCTCATGGTACTGTCTCCAAAATTGACCATATAACTGGTCAAAACGGGCCTCAACAGATACAGAAAGATAGAAATAATCCCATGCGTGCTATCAGACCACCACGGCCTAAAGCTGGTCTTCAATAACAATAAGGGAAGAATGCCCACATATACGTGGAAGTTGAACACTGCTCTACTCAACGATAACCTGGTCAAGGAAGAAATAAAGAAAGAAATTAAAGACTTATTAGAACTTAATGAAAATGAAGGTACAACATACCCAAACTTATGGGACACAATGAAAGCTGTGCTAAGAGGAAAAGTCATAACTTTGAGTGCCTACAGAAAGAAACAGGAGAGAGTATATGTCACCAGCTTGACAGCACACAGAAAAACTCTAGAACAAAAAGAAGCAAAGACACCCAGGAGGAGTAGAAGGCAGGAAATAATCAACTCAGAGCTGAAATCAACCAAGGAGAAACAAAAAGGGCCATAGAAAGGATCAACAGAACCAAAAGTTGGTTCTTTGAGAAAATCAACAAGATAGATAAACCCTTAGCCAGACTAACGAGAGGGCACAGAGAGTGTGTCCAAATTAACAAAATCAGAAATGAAAAGGGAGACATGAACTTCAAGTACTTAGACATGTCTATCTACAGAATCAGAGGAAATTATAAAAATTATCAGATCTTCATATAAAAGCCTATATTCAACAAAACTTGAAAATCTGCAGGTAATAGACAATTTCCTAGACAGATACCAGTTACCGAACTTAAATCAGGAACAGATAAACCATTTAAACAACCCCATAACTACTAACAAAATAGAAGCAGTCCTTAAAGGTCTCCTAACCAACAGGAGCCCAGGTCCAGACGGGTTTAGTGCAGAATTCTATCAGACATTCATAGAAGACCTCACACCAATACTATCCTAACTAATACAGAAAATTGAAACAGATGGAGCACTACCGAATTCCTTCTATGAAGCCACAATTACTCTTATACCTAAACCACGCAAAGACCCAACAAAGAAAGAGAACTTCAGACCAATTTCCCTTATGAATTTCGACGCAAAAATACTCAATAAAACTCTGGCAAACCGAATCCAAGAGCACATCAAAACAGTCATCCACCATGATCAAGTAGGCTTCATCCCAGGCATGCCGGGATGGTTTAATATACGGAAAACCATCAATGTGATCCATTATATAAACAAACTGAAAGAAGAGCAGAACTTGGACTTCATTTTTCTGGTTGATTCTGGGCTTTATGTTTGTCCCCAACCATTATGACAAAGGTTTCTGTCTTACTTTTTCATTACTGCACTATTTGTGAAACTCAGATCCAATATTTGAAGGCTCCATTTCACCTACATATTAAACTTACAGAGCAATGGAGATATATTTGAGTCAGGAAAGGAAAGTGGATGTGGTAACCTACTAAGTTGCTGAAGGAAACACGAATGATATGGCTAAGAATTGAGTGGCTTTAATAATTTTGTGGGGTTCCCAAAATAATAGCAGCTGCTTTTCTATCTTTATTGAAGTACATTATTAAAGTTATGGGCTTTTACTGTCTTAATTTTAATGTCTTTTTTTAAGCCTTCAGAGAGAAATGCCAATTAATTTTTGAAGAACACATACTGTTGGACACACATGTCCCAGGACTCTGGGAATAGAGACAGGAGGACAGTAAATGAAACGTCAATCTGAGTGACACAGTGAAATACTCCCAAGAAATCAGGAAACACAACAAAGAACCAAAATTAACTTTGTAGAGAGCATGACTTGAAATTATTGATTTGAAAAGCACCATAAAGCACAATGACTGGTTGTTTGTCTTTCTTCTTTTGTGCTTCTGATACATCCATAATTCCCTGTGAGTGTGTGGAGACTGTTCACATAACTTTTTGAGAAAGGGTCTCTCCCTGAAAGCAATCTTCAGGGATGACCATGTCTCTATCTCAAATTGGCTGGGATTGCATGTAAGTACATGACTCTGAACCTTCCATTTGCTGTGGTGGTATGGTCTGCACTTGGAGTTACTTATACTTGCTGAACAAGCCATGTACAAGTCCCTCACAATCATTTAAAAAATATTTTTATATTATGTATATCACTGAGTGCTGTTGTCCTAAGAGGCCAGATGATGGCATCAGATCTTCTGGAGCTGGGGTTAAATGTGGTTGTGAACTGATGTACATGTTTGCCTGAAACCAAAGTAATTTTCTCTTGAAGAGCAACAATTGTTCTTTATTACTTAGCCATTCCTCTAGCCCCAATATCTTAGTTTTGAGTGTTAGAGGATCACAGGAATGTACTCTGATTATTAGACATCAGAGAGATAGAAAAAGGGGTGTGGGGGAGAACTGAGTCCTTTTTGGCCATGTATAAGTGATGGCAGGAAAGTATTCCTGTTATAATAACAGAACCAGCATGGCAGGGGGCTGCATGAGGATTGATTTGTAAGTTTTGTATGTAGAACAGTGTAGATGTACCCTTTTCGAACTTCCTCCTTGGAGGAATTTCCTTTCTATCAAGGGTACTGACTCCATGATAATCAGAGACAGCCTGAGTCAAGCAAGCAAGATGTGGCTAATGTCTCAACAAACTCTAGACTTTTATAGACATATGGAACTCCCAGAAGCACAAACCTTGTTGAGAAATCCTTCGAATAATTAGGAGAGCTAATATAGTTTATTTAGGATGTTTTCTAGCAGCTATGCAAAGAAAGTTTTATGAAGAGTGAACACACACACTCTTAGAATGTTTTCTAGCTTTCTAATTTTGATCAGAAAATCCAACAATTATTTTTAGAGTTTTTATAGTAGGATTTCTGACTTGGGAAGGAAAATCCAATAATTTTTATAGAAACTTTTCTAACTTTGGTCAGAAAATACTTGATCTATACAGATAGCTATTACAAACAGACAGTAGAGTCTCAACCAGAGAGTTCTGTCTCAAGAGAGAGCTGTCTTTACCGCAAAGTTATGTGGAACAGACTATCAAGACTATGTATAGAAAGCAGAGTAGGGAGCCATCTTGAGCAGAACATAGGCCCTCAGCTACATGATTTGATTTAAAGTCATTTGTTTTGGAACTCACAAATAACCCTTCTCTTAGAAACCTGGATCTAACCAAGGTGAGTCCTTGACACCATGGCATGGTTAAGGATACAGAGGGATGATGGATGTGGGCTTCAGGCAGGTGGCAGGAAACCTTTGTCTTTGTATTTATGTTTCAGATTTTAGAGACTCTCATCTACTCCAAGTAGGGAGTAGGGACAAGGGAGTAAGAACTAGGGAGTAAGGTGTAGGGGAGAGTACATGTAAGAATCAAACAAAGCTAGTTGTAGGGACTGTTCAGAAAAGGTATAAACACATTGCCATAAGGTGAGACATGAATCCATCTGAAATGTAAGATGAAGGGGAAGAAGCAATTTGGAAAATAGATGAAGAATGTTAGAAAGAAACCAAAGAAAACACATATCTGTAGTGCTGAGCTTGGCAGAGGATGACATGTGATGTGTCTCTTTCACTGTCCAATACAACAAACTGCAATTCTGATGCCTAGGTAATTCTCGAAGAATTTATTCTGTTTCCCTGTGTCTTGCACATTTATGTGCCTGGCATAGATTTTGACCTACATTGTTATAGTCTTTGTCACTCCCAGAAAGACAAAATGTGACTAAATTTACCCAACATTACCCTGAGTGTTTCTGTGCCTGGTAGTTGGGTGAGGTGACAAGAGAGAAGTTCTGCACTTACCTATCTTTAAGTTACCCATAAATTCAATTTAATTTTTTTATTGTCAGATGTCTGCAAACTCCTAGTTTATTTTTCTATATAGGAATCCCTAAACATATATATATTTCAGCTTTGCAGTTTTGAGCCATCTTTCAGGGAAACTTTATGTGTTTTGCTCTCTCTCTCTTTCTCTTTCTCTCTCTCTCTCTCTCTCTCTCTCTCTCTCTCTCTCTCTCCGTGTGTGTGTGTGTGTGTGTGTGTGTGTGTGTGTGTGTGACTCACTCTCTTACAGAATTTAAAACAACATAAATATTTTGTTAAAACCAACAAGCATCAAAAGAGGTAACGGATCTTCACCCTTTCTCCCACATGGAATACATGGATTATTATTTTAGAGTACATAAATTTTGATTATTATTTATTTATTTTCTAAAACGCAGGTAATGGGTTTTAGTTTACTTTTAAAGAAACATTTAAACAATGACTAGACAGAAAAATTGAATATATCCTGAGATCATTATAGGTTAGTTTCCAAGTGGTTCAAGTTTTTGACAAATTTGCAAGAAAAGTTAAGTAGTTCTTAAAGCTGAGTCTGTTCTTATGACTTTTATAAAAATCAAATGTATGTTAGAAGAAAGACTTATGGTTTTAAGTAGTGGACTTTTTTTAAATCAATATATTTAATTTCTACCTCAGGAAATTTGGTAACTTATAGTCAAGCAAGGGCTATCTTTAAGTTTTTTTTTTTTCAAATACCTCTGATTTACCTGGGCCTTATGTAAAATAAAGAAAGTTCCTGGTTTTATCTTCATCTTTCCTTCTCCATTTTGGAAAATCAATTTATTTTATCTAATGTAAATATTATCACTTCCATAAAATTCATATTGAGGTTTGTTCTATTGTTCAGTATTTTAATGCTGGCCCCCAAGCTCTGGAATACAACAAGGAGTACACAATTATCACATGCTCACATAATTAAGTAATGCTATGTGACCTTTTCTCATAATTTAAAACTATTGGTTGAATAAAAATGCCAACACTATGTAGCTGATCAGAAGATATGTAGATTGGGTGTGATAGGAGAAAGGAGATCGGGTAAAGAGAGGAGAATATATCATGGAGTAGGAATCCTGAAAATATGGCTTTGAGAGCTGTCCACTTGAAATACAAGTGGCCTAGAGAGAAGATTGTAAGTCATATCATGGGGTTATTGGCCAAGAAGTAAACATACATAGCATAGAGTAAATATCTTCCTAGCCCTAATGCTGTCTGAATCTTATAAACATAAAGATTTTTTATCTTTTATCTGAATGATCAAAGTCAGGGTAGAAACCTGTGATTACAATTATTGCAAAATTGTCATGCTTTAGTTAAAAGACATTTCTTTCTTTTAAAACTTTAATACAATATGTATTTATACTTATACCCTTCTATCATTCCATCCCCTTCTTTTTACTGGGTTCACTTTTTGTGATTTATTTTAAATTAGATATGTCTCTGTGCACATATTTAATGTGTTTGTGGGTTCCAATGGAAGTCAGAGTGAGGTTTTGAGTCCTTTAAAACATGAGCTGTAGGCAGTTGTAAGTCATGCATGAGTGCTATAAACCAAACTGGAGTCCTCTGGAGGAACGTATGGACTCTTCTTTGCTATTTTCTCCATTAATAAAATAAAATATTTTATACTAATAAACAACAAAACAGCATGAGAAATTTGCTGGTTTACAAAAAGAAGATTGAATTCAAATTACAATTATGAAATAAAGTAACAAACTACGGTTATCTGTTTTAGACTTTGTTAAAATATGAAATTCTTGTATATTGCTTATATTAGGCAAGTTTTTTGCTACTTGATTTTTATATATTCATTTGATTACTGTATGTAGTCTGAATATTGCCTTGACCCAAGAGCTTGGCCTTGAGTAAATAAATAGTGTTGTTCACTTTACTCAAAAATGGCTCAGGACAACTATGAATCTTCACCTTTTCAAGTACATAACCTTTGTGCCTGGCTTCCATTACGTTAGGTAATGCATTTGACATTCAGGGATGATGGTGCCTGACTCAAAGTGTTCACAAACCTATAAAATATTAACGGAATTTTGAAATTTCTGTATCTCTATCTTGATCTCCCTTTTTCTTTATTTCTGTGAGGGTACTGGTAATGATTATGGGTGTGTGTGTGTGTGTGTGTGTGTGTGTGTGTGTGTGTTTATATTTCTAAGGTGTCATATCTCTTCTTCCATCTTAAGAATCACTATCTCATAACATCACCATGGTGGACTGTGTCTCTCTGAAACCAGAAGTCAAATAAACTAGTTTTCTCTTATATTTTATCTGTTAGGCATTGTGTCATAGAGGCAGGAAAGCAAAAAATAAATCCTTAGCTCACAGACTGGAGTGCTCCTTAAGGCATTTAAACTCAATGTGGTGATTAATATTCTACTATTCTCCAGTTTGGACCATCCTTTAGAAACATATGTGAGTTTCTCTGTTTGTTTCTTTGTAGTTTTTTTTTCTTTATGCCTCCGTATTGAAGCATATTTTAAATCTCTTCATGGGACCGTAGATATACCAGAGTACAGAGCACTTGTGCCACTTTTGCAGCCTTGTTATGAACTGCGATCATGCTCTCTTGTTCTAGTAGGTATGGAGAAATGAGTGTGTTCTTCATATTGTGATTTAGAATGTTGTCCCTTCATTCTTATGTATATGTTTGTGTATGTATGTGTATGTGTGCATTTGTGTGTGTGTGTTTGTGATAAAATCTTGGGGATATGTGGGATGAATTTGCGGGAGAGAGAGTCAGTGAGAGTTGTATTCCTCTCAAATTCTGTACTATATTATATAAAGTATTTTATTACTATTTTTATTTGTATGATATTTTGTCTTAAATGTATGTCTATGTACGATATTTGTTCCTGGTGCCAATGGAGAACAGAATATGGCCTTTGATTCCATTTAAATTGGCATGATTGACAACTGTAACCTATCCCTTGTATGCTAAAAACGGAACTCAGATCCTCTGGAAGAGTAATCAGTGTTCTATTTAGCCATTTCTTCAGTGTCATTCTTTACATTTCTTGAGTTTCTCATTTAAGCTGGAATTTCTCATTTAATTAGGTAAGACTAGCTGGCCACTGTGTACCAAGAAGCTTATCTCTGCCTCCTTATGACTGAGAATAGGTGTGTTTTGTTTTTGTTTTTGTTTTTGTTTTGGGGGGGAGTGGAGGTTGTTTATTTGTTTCGAATTAGAAATCTAAGTACTTATCTTCATGATTGAATGCAAACTTATACCTTCTTAACTAATCCATCTTTCCCCACGTGGGCTTCTTAATTGTAGCGTCTTAACAGAAGTACATCCTAACTCAACTGCAGCCATAACCCTGTTTTATTGGTACAGATGTCCTTGACTTTCTGGCTGATGTTTTTGGCTCCAGAAGCTCCTTAACCTAGCCTTCTCTGGAATAGGCTCTCATTTTTTCTCCCTGGATGCACAATATTTCCGTTGTTAGTATTTTCCTGATCTATATTTCCAATGTGGAAATCAAGGTGTATTGTCTACTTGTGCCAATCTCCTCCAGATGAAGGATAATATTCATTCATCCGTGAAAGTCAGTAAGTAAGAGACACAGTAAATCTTTATCAAATTGTAAAAATCCATTTTGTGTTCATGGATATGAAGAAGAAACTTCTTGTGCTGAGAATGAGGTTCTGAAGTATTTATTATAAAAAAGCCATTCATATTTCCCAAAAACTTTTTGTGTTGAGAGTTTGAGGTTTCAGTGTGTAGCTGGCATGAAACCTTGAGAGCCTGACGTGTTATTTTATGACACGAATGTTTCCTGCTGTTCATGAAGGGCAAAAATTGTTATCATCAATGAGGATTTCCAAAAACAAGTTTTAAAAAAAAATCTCCTTTCTATACATTTGGATATGGATGTATTTGCAAGATTGTCTATTAAAGGAGAACCCCAGTGTGAAAATCTGTGTAACTTCTCTGACCAGCCATCTCTCTTCCATTATATTGGCACTCAAGAAAACACAAGTCTTGAAGTTTGACTTTGAGTGGTTCTTTCTACCTTGGTTAAGGGAAATATCACTTATGATAGAGATGTTATTTTTTAATGATACACAATAAATCCTTCACATTCGTGCACTATTGCTGAAGCATACGTTGTAATCTTTAGCTCAGTGAAGTGTTCATAAGGTGAGGAAACCTAAGGCTGTGTTTATTAGAGGCAATTAGTATAGACCTCAGTTTAACCTGCTTTCACCTTCAGTGTCCCAGCCCTTTCAATTGATGTGAGTTCAATATGAAGTTTTATGGAAAAGTGAACAAGGATTTAATAATAGTCCACTGACATGGATAAAAGACTCATCTATGTTCCAATATGTCCAACATAAAGCGATATATTCAACATGCCTGGTTGTGCTGTGTGCCTGTTTTAAAAATTGCATGTTCCATTACCTGGCTTCATGGAGCTTTGTTACCATTAAGGTAGAGGCAAAGACAGGGATGATACTTCACAGTTAGTCTCACAAGGCCAAATATCTGCATAATCCCATTGAGTGAGAACTATTTCCAATCTGTCCTCCAGAATTCTACTGCTGAATTCTTATTTTAAATTACTCCACCACTGTCTTTCTGCTTTGGGGTCCTAACTCCCCTCCTTTGAGCCTTATCCTTCTCTTTTCTTATTCATGGAGATCCCTGAAATGATGGTACAAATGGTATTCTACATCATTACAGGTGGAACTTTACAGATGGATCATTACAGGTTTCACACAATAATGGCCATTGTGACTAATACTTCTTTCAGAGATCCTACTCCTGTCTGGATCGGAACTGGAAGCTTCTGTGTTGCTTAATGGAACATCCTCAGAATCTGGACACTTTCCTCCATAGAGAAATATCCACTATGATGCATCAAACTAAATAGGTTTATTTCAGAAGACACCTCTTGCTTGTTATGATTCAATTTATCCTCTGGCTTCTGGCTTGAGATGCTGCAGCTCAGAGACATTTGATCTTCTCAAAGATCACTAAAATGGTACAAACTACAGTGCCTCGGGCCAAATTAGAGGACGTCATAGATTCCTGCACTCTCTAACATCTTTTCTTACCTGCAGAATCTGCTTTCAGAGCTTACAGATCTACGTGACTCCTCAAACTGAGAGACCAAGTCTTTTGGAAACAGACTCCATCTTAGAGAACCTGACCTAAGTTTGACCCAAAGCCAGTATCTAGCATTACTTTCTAAGTTATAACACCCAAGACAAACAAACAAACAAACAAACAAACAAACACAAAACAGTGCCTAACTCCATTTCTTAGGCTAACCCCAAGAAGACCTGCATTTTCATGTTAATATCTTTAACAAACCTGTATCCAGCTCCAGTTTTCAGGTTATTTTCCCCAACAAATTTGCACCATCAGGTACAAATCTACCACTGCATAACAACCATCAATAAGACATAAAGTTTAAGTTTGGCTACCAACATTAGCTAGTTATGCTTAAGGCCACAAAGCATAGGACATAGATGGTAGACAGGCAAGAAACACTCACCCCTTGCTAGCTCTTATTTATAAAATCTTGCAATCTTCCTTGCTGCTTTCTATAAAACCTTGTCCCACTGATTGTATATGGATCTTCTTCACCAAAAACCATCCTGCAGCTCAGCAGTGTATTGAGCCTGAGCTATCTCCAATAAACAAATTGGATTGCATCAGATTTGTTTCTGACAGACCTTTTAGGGTTCACAAGCACTTTCTTGGTACTATAAAACATGCTTGGTGTTTTCCAACCCTTTTCTGGTGTTCTCTCCTTCAGTAATCTCACTTTACATTGTAGAGCTGGTGCCCAATTGTTTTCACAAACCCAGCTCCTACTCCTTTTCAGACTATCACAGATCTGATTCTGTTTTCGTTACCCTCACACTGCTTTGAATTTGCACTCATTAATACAGAGAGTACAGATCTCAGATGGGGCAGGGGCCTTAAATATTTCTTTTGTTCTTGTTATGGAATCATTAATCATATTTATATGAATAAGGCAGGAATGTGATTCTTTGAGACATCTAAACATTATATAACAACTGAAAAACAGTGTAATTAGCCTATATATGACTTTCATTATTCCCACTTTATTTGGAGCAAAATAGCCTCCAGGCACATAGAGTGGGAGAATAGAAGTGGGTGGCTATTTACAACATATAAAAGGTGATCTTTCAACTATGTGAAAATGACAGTAAAAGCCTTGCCCGCAGCCTATGTAAACTCTGGCCTGGTTCCTATATCTGATTTTGTCCTGAGGTTTTTTTGTTTCAGTTACCCCTAAAGCCAAATGGTAGGGTAATAACTTGCTATCTCTATGTAGATTGTGCATTTCTTAGAAACACCTATTATCTTTTGGTACCATATCAGGTATCGCATCTTTTTTTTTCTTATTATTGAAATCACTGTAATGAAGAGATGTAAACTGAGTGGAATGCTTGTCTTCTGGGATTTCCAACAAAATTGCTGGCTGTGTGGGTTAATCTTAATAGTCAACCTGACAGGATCTAGAATCTCCATCGAAGCAAATTATTTGGCTTGTTTTTGGCTTCTCTGAGAGGAGAAGACCAGCCATAGTTGTACGTAGCACCATTGAGTGGTTTGGGGTCCTGGACAGCATAAAAAGAACGGGATCATCACCAATGCTCATATTTCATACCTGAGTGCAGGTGAAGTATGACCAGCTGCCTCCCACTACTGCCCCATGTTTTTCTTGCTCTGAAAGGCTCTACCCTCAAAGTGTGAGTCAAAGTAATCCCCTCCTTCATTAAGTTACCTTTTTCAGGCATTTTATCATAGTAACAATAAAAATCCCATTGATTACATATTAATTTATAGGTCTCTCTTATACTATCGTTGAAACCGAGATATAGATATGGATATAGATATTGTTGAAACTAAGAAATGTTTTGAAATCACATGTTAAGTCATGTGATGAAAAGAGATGAGGATGCAATTATTACCATGCATAGGTTCACAGAAATACTCACCAATACATACATAAATACATGCATACATAGATACAAATTTCTTTAGTTTGACTATATGGAAAGGACCTTGCCAGAGAGCACCTTATATATAACTAGGAATAGACACGTATTCTAAAATGTTACCTGCGGACATTAGATATGCAGAGATTCTTCTTGTAATGGGCCATAAACTAACATTTTTAAACTGGTCTAGATCCCAAAAAAGAAGCATCCAAGAATGATTTTGTTTCAGATGTTACTAAACTATTCTTAATAGCATTTGGCTCAATACTTAAGTCCCTCTTATGAAAGTGGGCTAATTATTACACAGTCAGGAGGCTTGTGCTTTTCATATTCTGAGGCATTCATTTTCTTGGTTGTCAAATCACTTCTGAGTACTTTCTTAGTGAGTCCTTAATTTCTGATTCCTCTGACATGTAAGACTTCATTATCTTTTGTCTCAGATTTTAGTTTCCCATCCTTGGGTAGTGTGCCACTGTTTCCCTATGCTCTAACACCTGTCCCTGTTGGGTGACTACATGGGTTAAGCGAGGTCAATGGCCCACATCCTGGCTCACCAAGCAAGCTCCCTGAGGTATAGTAGATGTGGGACACAAAACCCTACAACCAGTACTACAACATGGGGACAAACCCAATTGTTGTCCCACACAGAGACCCACATTGGAACTCCACATGTCTCAAGTACCTGATTAACCCCTGACCTAGTTCAAAAGACCTAGGCTTTAATTCTTAGCTATACTCTCCAAATCTACCTGCAAATAGCCCTCACTCTCTGCCCCTCCCACAAAACCACAACAAGTGCTCCTACACAGTAACAGCTGTTTTTCAGAAAGCAGCACCAGCTCTGATCTTTCTGCTTTGCCTGCCTGTCACCTTGAGCTCAGCCAGTGGACTCCTTCAGTCCTCATGGGCCCAAAACACTAGATCTGCCCTTGTCCTGTCACACTGGCCAGTGGACTGCTGCAGCTGCAGCTAGAAACACAGAGAGAACATAGCTATGTGTGCTGCCTCTCACTCTCTCTGACCCTCGTGATAACTGTGCTATCCAGCCTCTGTGGTTCTTCCTTTGAGCTTTTCTTCAAAGTTGGTCTTTCATCTTCTGCTTCTGCTCTACATTTAGTATATGCCAGCCAATAAATAAATAAATAAATGGGCAAAACAAGGGGTCCAGTCTGCTAGAGGACACAGCAGCAGCATAATAGAGCAGGCCTTCCTTCATGCACCTAGAAGCTGCTAAAAAAAAAAAATGTATAAGATCTTGCTGCTAAGGAGTCAAAGGAAAAACACACCGGAATTACTCAAAAGTTTTCAGGCTTTGTTTAAATGCTTGTTCTCCCTAACAGGAGCACTTATGACAGTGTTTGTGCATTTCAACCCCAAATTTTTCAGGCTTTTTTATTTAAATGTTGTTTTCTCTAGCATTTACGACTTATGTCCAAGAATTTTCAATTTGTTTAAGATTTCTGTTAAGGTTCTAAATCATACTCCCATAGTTCAAACCAACTATACTGTCACACCCACCACGTCCAGCAAGGAAGACGCAACACTGTCGGATCCTTGTCAATAGCCTTTATTTCGGGACACCTTCATTGCTGATACTGGGACATGAGCGGCAAAGTCGCTCGCCTTATATACACAACAGTATGCTAATAATCTCTCAGGGATTGGTGGGGCACGGGTCACCCCAATATCACCCCACTACTTGTCCTCCAGGGATTGGTGGAGAACGAATCACCTCCCCAGCATGGTACCGCCTCCTCATTAGCATATTACTGGCCAACTGACACCAGGTGCAAAACCCGCCCCTGCGCAGTACTATTGTTCACCACAGGAGGGCGCCGGATCATACAGCTCCCCTGTCGAGGAGACAAGCCTGGGCATGCTCAGTAAGTTGTTTACATTCAGACGGGGCTGGCTGTCAGCGCCATCTTTGTTTTGCCGCGCCGCTCCCTACACCATACTAATAACCAGTATTTGATATTTAATTAACAACCATTTTTCTTTTACAGACAAATTATTACTGCTTATCCCAGATACATAATTAACATAATATATTCTTCCTCAGACATACAAAGCAGAGTTAAAGGTTTCGTTCCATGTCTAAAATCCTCAAACACACTTGATTTTTTAGGATCTTAAAAATGGACCATGATTTCCTCCCAAGCAAACCATTACAGGCTTAACACACACTAACCACCTTATGCAATGCAAACATCACCTTTGGGGTTCTTCTTCTATGTTGTGATTACCCTATAGGCTTATCTCTACAAAAGAAAAGGATAATGTTGCTGTCACAGATCCAGACTGACCACCATCTCCTTGCTGACAGAAGACTCCTGAGACAAACGTGATGAGATCTAAATATGACAGCTGAGACCCACAGAGGACAGGCTTGGGAACTCCCAGCTGAAAGAGTGTACCCCAAAATGGGGAGCCGCGTTTCTCGCTCCGATCACGGGGTGGGGTCCCCCCAGGAATCACGAGTAGCCATTCTTGATGTAACAGCAAGAGGTTGCTTTTATTAACGAGATCCCTATTAGCGGGATCCTGGGTCGATACGTATCCCTCACAGGAGACAGAGGAATCGACCGCGAGCCTCCAAACTCGGGGGTTTATTTAGGGGAGGTTAGGGGCATTCACGAGGTTACACATGATTGGTCATTTCAAATGGTGCACAGTTACTTTCGGCACGAAATTACATCAGCAAGGAGTATGTGCTCTCTAGCAGCTTGGCAGGCAGGTAGGGTGGCTCATCTCACTCAGGGGGGTGAAGGAAGGGGAGGGGGTGGCTACAGATGGTCAATGTCCTTGGGGCTAATAGCTGGTTTGGCAAGTCCTTTCTCTGGCTCTCCCTCAGGCACGTCCGGCCCTGCACATCCAGACTCTGACAATGAGTAACCTTTTTAAAACTCTAGTTCTACATTCCCTTCTCCTTTTTTGTTAATAGTTCTAATCTTAGAACTTCATGGAGAACTCATCTTCATCTAGTATAACAGCTTGGTATTATTGTCTTAACATGAGGATTCTAATCTGGACACTATCCAAGCCTATCCACCAAGGTCATGACTAGCTTTTAAAACTTCTGAGCTTATACAAGCTGTGATCCCTGAGGCACAGTCCCAAGAAGTGTTAAGAGTACTAACATATGCAATGTTACATCATTTGTAATGGAAATCAAGCCTATCCCACACCTATCTTGAGAGAACCCAGGACAAACATGACTGAATTTCCCTCTATGTCCCAGCTCTCAGCCCCAACAGCTAGTGCACGGCTGGTGAGGATTGAGAATTGACAGCTGTCAGGGTGGTCAGCAGTACCAGGTACAGTCCTTTCCAGCGAGGTTCGAATGTCTGGGCTCAGTGTAGCTGCATCCTGGAACTGATGGGATGTCTCAGGGGTCTGCGGGGCATAGGCTGCTGCCAGCTGTGAGCAGATTTCTTTCTGTATCACCTGTAGGTCTTTTAGCCTGGCACACAAATCATTATTACTATGGCACTATGACATGTTGGTTCAGTAACATCATCTAATACAGTCGGGGGCGGGGGGGCTGAGGCCCCATATAAGATCTCAAAGGGGGTAAGGCTGAATCTGGAAGGGGTATTTCTTGCTCTGAAGAGAGCAAGAGGAAAGGAGTGTCACCCAGTCTGTGCCAGTCTCCATGGTTAATTTAATTTGGTCAGGGTTTCTTTTAAAATTTTATTTATTTACTCTACCTGTCCTGAACTTTGAGGTCTGTAAACACAATGTAATTTCCAATCGACCTCTAAATACTTGGCCACACCCTGGCTTACCTTGGCAACGAAAGTAGGGCCGTTGTCTGACTAGATTACCTTGGGCATTCCAAATCAGGGGAAGATTTCTTCCAGTATCTTCTTGATGATTGCAGATGCCGTCTCTCATTTGGTGAGGAAAGCTTCTATCTATTCCTGAAAAAGTATCTACAAGCACTAGGAGATACTTGTGATTATATTTTTCTGGTTTTATCTCAGTGAAGTTCACTTCGACTTTTCACTAAACTCTCTAGGTCTCTTTGCCCTGTTTGCTTGATAAGCATTCACTTATTGACATACCTTATACTTTCTACTGTCTCTCTGGCTAAAATCTTAAAGTCTGTTACATAAACCTTAACTACTTGGACAAACTTCTTATCTCCTAAATGAGTCCATTTCTGTATTTGGCAAAGTGAGTCTTTTCTTTGTTCTCTGGGGAGTATAGCTTTCCCCTCAAGTGTGCCATTGTCCTTTATCTTTTAAGCAATTTGAGCCTTTTCTAAGTGAGGCCATCCCTTAGTCCGATCCTAGTTCTCAGTGGCTGTCTCTTGCAGGCCTGCAACCAGGATAGGCTCCTGCATAGCCATTTTTCGAGCCACTTGATCTGCTTCGTTATTGCCCCATGCCACTGAATCTCTTCCCTCCTGATATCCTGAGCAATGAATAGTACTCACAGTTGTTGGCTTCACCAGGGCATCCAAGAGATGGTAAAGGCATCTGCGGCACTGATGTACTGGGGGGTTGAGGTTCAGCCATCCCAGATGACAATGTGTTGTCCACCATGGCAGCACCCACTTATCTCTGATCTTCATGAAGTGAACTGTTCCCGTCTGTAGGCAAGGTAGCCTCGGCTTTCAGCAGGGGTCAATCAACCAGTCGCAGAGGTCTTTCCTCCACCCATGGGCTTCTGCCAGTGCTTGACACTCGTGCTGTGGTGGCTCCAGGTCCGGATTGGGCAGCAAGGTGACCAGATTGCCCCCAACCGGTGGAGAATCTAGTCCATGGCAGCTGACCAGTGGTCCCATCTTTTGGGACACTCTATTCAAAGGCAAAAAATCAGCCACTCTATCACATTTTAAGTCCTGGATTGGGTGATAATTGTTAGTGCCCGGCTGGCAGGAATGATATGTTCCAGGCAGAACAGGACTAAGTCACACATCTCCCAGCATCAGGTACTGGTGCACTGAGACAGGTCTTAAGCTCCACATACACAGTCTGTAGATATGCATACACATGGCCTCACCCAGTCATTTTAGCCCACGCAAGCCATTTTGGAGAGCAATTTTCTCATGAGCAAGGGATAGGGGCAGTCAGAGATGACCATGAACTAGTGGGTGGGTTACCCGGCCCACGCCAAGGTCCACTGTTCTTCGGGCAGTCCATAAGTATTGTTCGTTGCCAGTAGCCCCTTGCACTCAAGGTCTTTGGATATTGGCCCACTGTGGGGCATAGGAGCACAGAGCACTGGGTCCCTGTATCCACACTTCCCTTCTATCTCTGTACATAGCCAGCACTCTAGGACCAAGAAGCTCTCCAGTGGCCCCTCTTGTTCTTTCTTGGGCAGTCCCTGACCCAGTGTCCTTTTTCTTCGTGTTAGGCACACTGATCTTTAGCCAGGAATTCTCTTCTGTTGCCAGGTACTATCTTCCTAGGTTCCCTAACTACTGTGGCCAGTATATGTTCCTCTCTCGTCTTTTATCTCTCTTTAGCTCTCTAATTTCCTCTTCTTTTTGTCTCTTTTCTTCCCTAGCTTCCTGCTCTTTTTACCTCTTTCTTTCTTTCTTTTTTTTTCAGTCTCTCTGCATCTTCTACAGCTATTAGGTGCTGTCCACTTTTCTCCACAGACCCTGAACCACCATCAACTTATTTTCTCTGCAACTTACAATAACTCTCTCAGTGACTTAGCTTAACCCTTCAAATTTCTGTAACTTTCTCTTCATATCTTTTCCTTATCTTAGCCAGATTGGTGGTGCATTTTCCAGCCCCTCAGAGAACCACCCTTGGAGCCTGGCGGCAGACCTGGAGCACTCCCTACCTTCAGGCGTCTGAAGAGACCAGGCAGAAGTGAGGGCCTTCTATCCATGTCTGGAACATTCTTTCTGGCCTCTAGTAGGATTCTGTCTTTCCTCAGTGATAAAGAAGACCTGTAACAGTTACTAACAAGCATCTCAAATGGGATGGTGAGAAAACAAGAGAATCTTGAGAATAGAGGTCTACCGAAGAGGGCAAACAGCATTTAGTCACACAGCTAAACCAGGAGGCCTTTCTTGGAACGAAAAGGCCATTGTACAAATAAGCACAAGCTTTGTCTATGAAACGGAAAGGTGAGCAGAGAGGCAGCCGATCTGTTATCGACTATCTCTCTAGACTTAGATTTTCCCTCAAGGAGCATCTCTCCTCAGTGTCAGCTCCGTGGCTTTGTCTCTCAAGAGAACTAGCCTCCAAATGACACTAGGCTTTTAGTAACAGCTAATAACAAAAGGATGGAGAGATGGTTAGAACCTGGTTGCTAGATGCCAGGTGGCTGACAAAAGAATCGTAACCAGTTCACCTGGGGCTATCAGGACTTCAGTAGTAGCCCTTTACCAAACTGTCTCACTGGGTTTAAAAGGCCCATGGAAAAGAAAACATTAATCCTGACCTTGGCCATCGCCAAAGCCTGAATTCTAAATTTTGACTGGCACAACAAAACAAAGTTCGTTACAGCTTGTTGTAGATTCTTTGAAACTATTTTAGGGGCTCTTTTTGTCCCCCAACCTGGGGCATTTTGACCATAGGGGCAGGAACTGGCTGCTGTGGGAATAGGACCAAAGGCACTCTCCATGTTAATGATGACCAACGAGAAAAGTAATTTAGTGCTGGAGACTGACTCCTCCCTTGGAATAAAGACAACAGATAAGGCAGGCTTCCTTAAAGAACTTCTCTAAATGAGCGCTCTCCTTCTGTGAGCAAATGTCAGAAATTCCTTTCTTGTTCTTGTGTTCCTTATAGTCCTCTCTCACCTAGCTCTCAGTCTTTTTAGATCATTCTTCTTTCCCGTAGCATTTCTAACACAGCCTGTCCTTTTTTTTTTTATAGCCTGTTGACAGCATTTCTGATCTTTTAGGCAGCTATGCACTAAGTGTCAAACCGGCTGAAACTCGCCTTTTAGATTCCTTACTCCCAAGCAAAATTTAAATCTTCCCCAGCTTATCACAGCTGGCTGCGAGCACAAGCACAGATAAAACACTGTTTTAAAAATTAACTTTGGATATCAACCAACACACCGCCACTAGAGCGGGGTCCATAAGATTAAGTTTCTTAGAACCATCTGATTTTACCTCCCAACAGAATTCCAGAGTATCCCCTTGCCCTAACATCCGTCCAATGGTCCACCATCAAAGACAAAGGGGTTATCACAGTCAGATCTTTTTGACTGCTAGTTGCCGGGTCCTCCCAACAAAGGCTGGCTTGCGGAACGACTCTCACGAGTCCCAGAGCCTGCACGATTGAGGCGTCCCTGGGTGTGCTTTCTAAAAAGGAAAAAAGAAAGAAAAAGACTATTTAGAGTAGGAATCCTTCATCTACCCACGGGCGCCATTTCGGGGTGGGGAACCTTCTTCCACCCATGCACAGGGCAGGAATCCTCCTTCTGCCCAGACAGTGCACTCTCAAGCTAGCTTTCTACGGGGTGGGGAACCTTCTTCCATCCGTGCACAGGGCAGGAAACCTTCTTCTGCCCAAACAGTGCACTAAGACTCTCGTGCACAGGGCAGGAATCCTTCTGCCCAGACAGTGCACCAAGACACTAAACTGGTACCAAAAAACACAGATTATAGGACTTAATTCACACACACACACACACACACACACACACACACACACACACACACACACGCATGCACACATTCAGCAGCGCTTTCCAGCACTCATACTTACGTACCTCCAAGTGGCTTTCGGGGTTCCGGGGAGTCACGTTCCGATCCCGGATGAGCCCCCAAATGAAAGAGCGTACCCCAAAACGGGGAGCCGCGTCTCTCAATCCGATCGTGGGGTGGGGTGCCCCCAGGAATCACGAGTAGCCATTCTTGATGTAACAGCAAGAGGTAGCTTTTATTAACGAGATCCCTATTAGCGGGATCCCGGGTCGATACGTCAGTGTCCTTGGGGCTGATAGCTGGTTTGGCAAGTCCTATCTCTGGCTCTCCCTCAGGCACGTCCGGCCCCTGACAATGAGTAACCTTTTTAAAACTCTAGTTCTACACAGCTACAGATAAACTCTCTTGCCAAAGTCAAATGGCTACTAAACTTGGGGAAAGTTACATGATAGTAAACAAAACACGATGCCCACTTAGATTAATCAAATGTTTAAAACTGATGTTAATACTCTTATGAACTGTACAACCCACAGAACAATTAATTGGTGCAACAATCCTTTGTATTCCCAACCCCCAACTCCACCTCTCATTACTCTTCTGGTTTATTTGTGCTATCCCTCCAACCCAGGTTTTATAGTTATACCCTACTCAAATTTGCACTATAAATGAAACAGTCACTCAGTGATGCCTCTCATTAAAAAAAAGTCGAAGGGGGAGATGTGATCATAAAAGTTATTATGGTTCTCCACTAAGCTAAGGCTAGAAGCCTCAGAGGCCTTGAAGGTTTGGTAGGATATTTGCCTGGTCCCAGGTACCAAGCCACTGTAACTAACTGGAGACCCCCACAGATTTATGGCCATGTGTCATGTTAGGATAATGTCCCAAGACCATCCACATGTAACCTTAACATCACAGACAATAAGAAAAGAGGCATGGCCACAGGTCACATTAGCACAAGACAGAGATCTCCATTTTAATGAAGTACTTAAAAGTCTGGAGGGGTTAGACAATAAGCTTTCTTTCATAGACATTCCTCCCAGCAAAAGGTATTTAATCTTGGGCACACCCTTAGAAGTGGAGTATGGTTTTACCTATCTACTCTCTACCATGACAATAAAGGTCTTAAAACCATGGACTGTCTCTTTTCAGCTGGATACACCATGATTAACTACAGAGATGGCCTTTACACACAGAGCTGCTGTCTAATCTCCCATAGAGGCCTCTCTGCAGTCCCAGACACAACCAACACCAAGCCAAAACCTGGAGTAAAGCCAAGCACTCTCGCACTTGGGAGCAGCTGGAGCTCCAATTTGCTCCCCGGCTCAGGGCAAGATGCAGCCCTCAGGCCCAGATCACAAATTCAGCTCTTCAATGACTTCCAGCAGTGCCTGGGTGTATAAAAGCCTATGAAACCCATGGACTCAGTCTTTTCCATGCAGGGTGACCCAGGAGTCAGCTCCAGTTGTTCCACACCACTGACTGTGCTTTCCCACCTGCAAGTGGTGTTCTGGGCCTTCCCTATGGCCCAACATCTGCCAGGAGCTAAGTGGGGTAAACTTAGTTAAGCTTCCCATATCTTGCTTCCCTGAGTACTGTGCACTGTGGTGCAGGGGATGAGGATCCACAATCTTACACACCCATGCTTGTAAAGGGTCCCAGTTAGTGACTCTGAGACTGTTCAAATTATGTAATACTGTTTCTGAGATGGTGGAAAGTAGGGATTATACAGCTTCTAAATGAAAAGCCTAATAGGTAGTTCAGTGTGAAAAGTCTTCTTTATGTGACTTCCCATTTTGTGCATTCTGTTCATTCCCTATCTGCCTCTCATCTTCTCTCCCTCTTCCTCTCTCCACCTGTCCTTTCCTTTCCCTTCTGTCCTACTCCATCCTTATCATCTGATGTATGTATTATAAAAACACATACCAAAAGATGTTAAAAGAAAAGTAAAGAAATTGAGGTCATGGTCTTACAATAAAGAAAATGCTAAGAAGTGAAGTTGATAAGCAAGGTTCATTCTGAATGTTATGATAAATTCTGTCAATTTGACAGGATCTAGATTCACTTAGAACATAATCCACTGGACATGTCTGTGAGGGGGTTTCTGGACTGCAATAACCACAGTGGTAGGCAGCACTATTCTATTAGAAAGCAGGTAGTGTTATCAACAGAATTCTTTGAATTCTTATTCCTAACTGTGGATATAATGCAACAAGATGCTTCAAGATCTTTCTAACGTGGCTTCAATGTTGATGGTCTGGACCCACAGTTGTAAGCTAAAATAAACCCTTACATTAGCAAGTTGGTATTCTCAGGCATTTTTTTCATGACAAGAACATTAACTACTAATCTAGTGTTTTTGGCTGGTATAAGAAGTCATTGCAAATTTGGCCCCCAGCTTCCCTGCACCTGAAGCTGAGATACACTATCCAAAACCAAAAAGAGCAGCAAAACAAAACAACAACAACAAAAAACAAACAAAAACAAAGACACTTTTAGGAAACATAAAGTTCAGTAAGTCAGCAGAAGTTCAGAGTTTCCTCTTGGCTATTGTTATGAATAGATATGGCTAAAATTACTTAAGCTTGCCTGTAGCATATGTTGTGTTCTGCTGTGTAGCCACTGTGTGTGGATGTTGGGGTAATGCTGTGTTGAGTGGTCTTTGTAACCTAAACATCTAAGGGAAAGAGATGATTTGGTTCCTACTGGGCTTGTGTAATGCAAAGAACGAGACGTTGTTGTACCAAGATTGCAAAAAAAAAACCCAAAGAGACCACTAGGAACCAAAACTCCAATGCAAGCCCATAAGAATCATTATTCAAGCATGAGAGCTTGGCCGATGAAACTTTCTGATGCAAGAGGGTAGGTGAGAGATGCTGAGGTCAAGATAAAGGGGGTATATCAAGAAAAAAAATCCCACAAGGAGGGAATCTATATCAAAAGTGGAGCATCCTGGGGTTGGGGATTTAGCTCAGTGGTAGAGCGCTTGCCTAGCAAGCACAAGGCCCTGGGTTCGGTCCCCAACTCCGAAAAAAAGAAAAAGAAAAAAAAAAGTGGAGCATCCTGACCTGGGAATGACTTTTTTTCTTAGCCCACTCTCTTATTCTTAACTAGCTGCAGCTACTTTGTCTCTTTTGCAGCTATTAGGGACATTTCATGATTTTTCTCAGACATCAAGGGTAGAGGCCATGTGTTTATGATAATAATGATGGGTCAGTGATTGACCGGACTATCCCTGGATCAGAAACACACACACACATACTTTCTCTCTCTCTCTCTCTCTCTCTCTCTCTCTCTCTCTCTCTCTCTCTCTCTCTCTTTCTCTCTCTCTCTCTCCTCCTTCCTTCTCCTCTTTTTCCTCTTCTTTCTTCCTTCCTCTCCTCCTTCTCCTCCTCCTCCTTCTCCTCCTCCTCCTCTTCCTCCTCCTCCTCCTCCTCCTCTTTCTTCATTATGAGGCTGCATTGAATAGTCCTGATTTTCTTGCTTTCACTATTATCTATTTGCCAACAGAGATTGCATAGCTAAGCCTATCTTTTTAGGGATGCTGAGACTCTAATGCATACCTTTAACACACATTTTGTGAGGTGGAGCAGTTCAGAGACATGTGGCCCAAGATCATTATAATGTGAATGTGGGTTATTGGAGGCCATATTTCCAATCTGTAATGCTTTTAAAATTTTCTGGAACGGAGCCTATCAGATGAAAGATTCCTAGTGAGATATGACTGAACACAGACTTTACCCACTCTCAAAAACCGTGTATCTACAGACTCTTATACTGAGTACAGAAAGTATAACTCAGGGGTTATTTACAACTTGGAATGTAGTTTTGACATTTTCAAGTGCCCATGGAGGGAGTAAAATTGAAAAAGATATTGCCTTGGGGAATATTCTTCCACATGACGTTGAACCTCAAAGGCTGACTGCCTCTCCATCTTTTCTTATTTAACTTTTCTACTTTCAGTTTTTCACTTGATCTGATTATTTATCATAAATTATTTTCAGTTTTTAGACCTAATATATTGAGATTGCAGCTCAGGTTCTGGCAGTACATGTAAACACATCCCTGCAGTTGGAGGCTGGGAACCTTTAGAGCATGCAAATCAAGGTCTGCCCATTTCTGTGAAATTCCTGATGGCTCTGTTATTTAGTTTTCAACAGTGTAGCTATGAATGAATCAAGGCCCTTAAGAAATTCATTTCAAAGAGTATCCTCAGAGATTATTACTCCGTGAAAATTATTAGTCACTAAAAAGGGAAAATGTTTATTGGACAGCCATTGAGTGTTTATTACAGCACTTTATATGGGGATTAGGGTGTAATACTCTATAGACTTTAGAACAGTTCTGTTTACCTTATCCTGTACCTCCATGAAGATAGATCAGTTAGAGCATCTCCAGTTGGTGATGGCACAAAATGTATCACTTGCATTCATCTATAAAGAAATTTGGTGGCTTATTTAGGTGTTCAAAGATAAGGTGTGAACTTGATAGTATTTACAATTGTCATGAACATCCAGCTCTGGATGTATAACTTGAAGGTGAGTTTAACTTTATCCAGCTATATGGCTAATATCAGGGAGAGAAGAGAAAAACAAGTACAGGGAAGGAGTAGAATTTGCATGTAGATTCCTGTGGATGGCATGAAACTGGCCAATAAGGGCCAGACCTGTAATCTTTTTCAGGTTCACATGATAAGGGGAAGGCACTCATTGGGAATTTCTTCCTTTCTACCACTGTATGGTCAGTTCATTTAGAACCTATCTTACACATTCTGTTTTTATCAGTGGCTCTGAGACTTACCATAATGTAACATACTGGGGAAGAAAATAATTAAACATGTATGAAATAAACCACATTGGTACAAGTATTGGTTAAATTGGTAGCCTAGTATAGGAGGTACCACCTACATTCTGATTAGATTTAAGATTTGCTCCACAGATGGTAAGTAGTTCATGCCTTGAGAAATTCCAAATCCTAAGAGAACTTCATCTCCACAGCCAGATAGCTAAAGCAAGATTCACCTTGTCTCTTTAGAATATCTTTATTCCTGCCAAGGATATTACATAGAGATTGAAGCATTGATAGTTTTACTTGACATGAGGGTGAACTGTGACAGCAATGAGGTAGTCATACAGCCATTAAATGCATGGAGTCAGATACTTTGTTCAGTAGTATGACCCATTAGGAATGTTGTAGACAGACATGGTACTTCTCAAGCTTCTCTGTGCCTGGGTCTAGATAAAGCCTTTGCTGCCTTTCTGCAAGCTCAGGGTGTGTGTGATGGCTCATCTTGGTTGTCAACTTGGCTACAAGTAGAATCAGCTTAAACCCAAGTGTCTGGACTATGTTTTGGGATGACAGCTAACACAAAGGACATAGAAGAAGAACGACTTGATTTTTCCTGATGGCTCTTACTTTTGCTGGCAAGTTCAAGTATTTTATTGCTGAGACATGCATTCTTTGTAGTTCGAATCTATCTCTATTACACTATCATAGACTGCAAACCAGATTATGGTTGTTTGGATGAGAATGGGCTCTATGGGCTCCTATTTTGAATATATGGTCTCAATTTGAAGGAACCATTTGAGAAGTATTAGTAGAGGTGGTCTTTTGTTAGAGGTATGTCATTTAGCACAATCTTTGAGGTCCAAAATAATCTCAACATTCTCAGTTAGCATTCTCTGTCTCCAACTTGCAGAACAAGATATGACCTGTTCCTTTTACCAGCCCTTTACTCTGTAACCATAGATTCTGACCCTCAGAAATAATAAGTTAAATATTAAGTGCTTTCTTCTATTTGATCTAGGTGTTTTATCTCAGCAATAGAAAGAATTGGGACTTACATATATAAGGTCCCAGGTCTCCAAATTGTAAACAAGACTTCGTTCCCTGTCACAGTTCAATTGAGATCTGTTCTTCCTTCCTTTACATTTTCAAAGATCTAAGCTGTGGGACTCAAGGGGAACACTGCGCTGGATTGTTGGTGGTAAGATGTTTGTTAGAAGGTTTATTATCAGTGTGGACAGAGAGACAGACAGGCACATAGATAAATTATCCTAATAGGGGCTCTGAGGAGATTTCTAGTCACAGTGCCAGAGACAAACAATATATGGTAGGGACTCCAAAAAAGAGTCTGTGCTACATGGCAGAATTGTGCATCTCTTCTCTGAGATTTCTGAAGAAGGTTTCAGAATGTCCTTCTGCTTGTTCTCAATGATTCCCTAGAAGGTAGTATGGAAAATGTGGAAACAGGAATTGTGACCACCATCACCCTTTTGATTTTTCTAAGCCAGGTAACATATAAATTCTCTTCCTCAGATGAGAAACTCAGTCATCAGCAAACATGTTACCTAGAGATTCATGGACAGTGGTACCAGTAATGGTGAGACAAGGACTCTCATTATTTATGACAAGGACTTCAGGTATTGTGGACAGGACAACAGTTTGCTAAGATGTCTACCAGATTTCCATGACAAGAAATTATATCTGAAACCCTCGTTTCTCAGGGTGAGATGAGGGAATGTAAGGAGCTGAGTTGTTGGGAGCAGAGTCCTCTGCTTTTGTGGCTTGTGCGTACATCAAAAGAAGTTGACCTAGGCCTCCCAGTGCCTACTACTTTACCATCCTCTTGCTGAGGATGATATTAGCGACATGTAGATGATGGAGCAAATGTCTCCAGCTACCTTTATTCCAGTGAACTCTTTCCTCATCAGGGTCTTCCTGGAGCTCAACTCATGAGTTGTAGGAAGGACAGCGATAGTTATGACTTGCTGCAAAGCCTATTGTCCTGATTCCACTTCAAGGGAGTAGTTGAAAATTGAGATTGCTCGGTAGCCTCTAGATGTCAGTGACAGTCCTGCATTTTTCATTTTTATGGATTCCAAATAATTTTCAGGTCACATTCTATAACCCTCATTGGAAGACCAAAGGAATTCTAAAGGGAGAGTTTTGTGCTCCTCACTTTAGCTACCATGCATTTGAGAAAGAATGTCACCAGAACCTGCCATTTCTCCAGGTAACTAGCTTAGGAAATTCAAAAGCTGAGGCACTAATGCCTCCCAGAGGGGCTGCTTGTTTCCCAGGAGGAGATTTTGAGTAGTTCTAACAGCTTGTCAGTCCCCTTTCAGGAGAGGCTAAGATAATGATGGCTGTTGATAGGCAGGCCTACACCTGTACCAGGACTGCTGAATTATGCATAGTTCTCACTGTGGTGTAATGTGGATCATTAGACCTCTAAATTTCTTCCCTTCCTGGTTTGGCCACACTGAGTAAACCTTTCTCTGCATTTCACTATTCCTTAACTATTTAATAGACCTTTTAGGGCTTCCAGGAAGTTTTAGGGATGTTAGCCCCAGCCACCTAGTTGAGCAACTCTGAACACTGTGAGCATAAATACCTAGTTCGGATTAATATCACATGTCAACAAAGATAGGTTTCTCTATTATCCTGTGTGTTTAACTAATACCTAGGTAGGTTAAAAAAAGTTAATGGAAAGGAGGTTATTTAGCTCACTGCTTTTTGAAATTCAAAAGTAGTATCAATATTAGCTGACTTCAATAGGAAGTTGTGGTAACAGAGTTGTGTGCGTGTGTGTGTGTGTGTGTGTGTGTGTGTGTCTGTCTGTGTGTGTGTGTGTGTGTATGTGTGTGTTTGGAAGAGTTTCAACATCAAACCATGGGCAGAGAACAATCAGAATCTGAATATGTAACAACTCACCCTTAAAATATCTGAGTCCTGCCATGACAGCTACTTTTATCCTTATGAGAGCAGATCCTGTAGTGTCATTAAGCAGCAATGCTAAAGGATTGTCATTTTACAGCATCACCTTACTAGGGACAAAGTCTAGTACAGGAAACCCTTGCTGACAAACCATGCATAAACATAGAGGTTTATCTCCAATGGTGAAGAAACAGAATCTCGGGGAGCTTTATTGTATTTCAGGTACCATAGCTGTTATGTAATAGAGGAAAGTTCTGAATCCTCTTTGGGTTCCCGATTACTAAGCCTACATTACTGAAATAAAGAAGTGAGCAGAATGGCTGACTGGCATAAAGTAGTGGTCGATATATTCAGGGGTTGTTTTAAGTAGATGCCTATATTTTACAGGTGCATTTGTTCAGAGGAGAATGTGTGTGTTTGTATCTGCATGTGATCATGTGGATATGCATTCTTGAGGAGGCTAGAGACTGTTCCTTGGGAGACATCTACCTTGTTTTCTGTGGCAAGGCCTTTATTGTCCAGAATCTTTCTGAGTAAACTAGGCTGGCTCTCCATATTGCCCTAGTGAATTCACACATTTCTACCTTGCTACACTGACTTTACCGGTATGCACCACCACACCAGCCACACTCATTTACCTAGCAACTGAGGATTAAACTCAAGTGGGTATGATCATGGGGCTCGGACTTTGTGGGCTGAGAAATCTATAATGTGCCTTTATTGGTGATAGTGCCATCTTAAGCAACACAAAGTAACAACACTAATAAATAATACAATAAAATTACTTAAAGTACACTTTTGAAAGGACACAAGAGGTCATCTACATTTGGAGAATTTTTCCAAACATATCTGATCATTAGACTAATATAGCTTTTATTTATTTGTACATGTAAAGTGTATCTTTTCCCTTAGGGCAAAGGAAACTATATTTGGGTAAAAACTTGCTGTTATGAGAATGAACTAATGAAATGAAAAAGCAAAACAAAGCTCCATTGTACAGAACAAATTGTTTCCATTTTCTGCATAAAATGCATTGTTAAGCAAGTGTATACTTCTGAAATAGTCCTTTACAAAAGAGAATGACTCCACATTTTAGTGAGAAGAGGACCATTCAAGTCAGGTGATGTACATTAGCAAGCTGTGCAGGGGCTGGACGAGGAGGTTCAAATACCTCCCCTGCTTAAGTCAGGGACAATGTGTAAATACAGTCTCCTGGAGGAGGAATCCCTGACAAAGTTGGGTTTTTGTTAAGTTTGTTGTTACGTGAAAATTCATTCTAAACACCTCTGACAGGACACCAAAGTAAAGATTCTGTTGTGCAAGGAAATGTTTATGAATCCTAAAAGCCCACCAAGGAACCAAATGCTATCTCCATATGGTCTCTTTACTAAACCTGGAGCTTCTGCTCCCCACCAATCCTACAGAGCAGGAAGATGGAGCCATGAGCCTAGTTTGGGCAAGCATTTATAGAGACAAGAAGATGGTATCTAGCTGGATAAACATCTGATGAGGGGGGAGGCATTACGGCCTTTAATAAAATTGGCTAGTACTGGTAGTCAAACCATTAACTTAACTTTTGCTTTCCTCTTGCATGTATATATGTGTATTTTATATTATATAAAATAACATCGATACACTTAAAATGTTATCCTACTTTCTAATTTCCCTTCTTCAAAGCCCCTATCGTACCCCCGACCCCCAACTTCTATAAGGGAGCTCCCTGACCCACCTACCGACTCTTTCCTAACTGCCCTATAATTCCTTTACAATGAGGCATCGAGCCTCCAATTGACCAAGGGTGTCCCCTCCCATTGATGCCAGATTAAGCAATCTTCTGTTACAAATGCAGCTGGAGCTCTGGTGTACTCTTTGCTTGGCGGTTTAGTTCCTGCGATCTGTGTGTCTGTGTGTATGTGGGATTGGGGGAGGGGGGTCTAGTTGGCTGATATTTTTGGTCTTCCTGTGAGGTTACAGACACCTTCAGCTTCTTCAGTCCTTGTCCTAACTCCTTCATTGGGATACTTGTGCCAGTTCAATGGTTGTCAGCTAGAGTATCTGTGTCTATATTAGTCAGGCTCTGGCAGAGCATCTCAGGGTACTGCTATAACAGACTCTTGCCTGCAAATGCTTCTTGGCATCAGCAATAGTATATGAATTTGGCATCAGCAGATATGATGAATTCCTAGGTGAGGGACTCTCTGGATAGTCTTTCCTTCTGTCTCTGCTCCACTCTCAGTTCCTGCATTTCCTTTGGACTGAAATTTTTTTTTCTTTTAGAGATGGGTGGGAGGCCCAATCTCTCAACCAGGGGGCTTTGGCTAAAGTCTGAATATAGTCTCTACAGGTACTTTCTCCCCTTTCATTGGTTATTTTAGCAAATTTCATCTCCATTTGGTCATGAGAAATTATTACATTACTGACATCTGGGACTTTCTAGTGGCTACTCCCAGTTTCTCAACCCCCACTGCTTCAGACCTCTGTTGAATTCTGAACCAGAAGTATTCCTGTCTAGGAGAACTGCAGGGAAAAATGAAGAAGAGACTAAGGATAGAGGAAAGGCAGCCCAGTGACCACAGTGACTGCTGGAGGCCAGCCACAGAGTGGGGACCATGACAGGATTGTAAATTAATTAATTAATTAATTAATTAATTAATAATTATGGTATGTGCTTATAGAATTGGAGTATTTGTTCATTTCCACACTAGCAGGAAACATAGAAGCAGCAACGGACAGATCACATTAGAACACAAGTTGAATGCTTAAATTCTGATTTGAAACAGCAGCAGAAAAAAGAATGTCACATGACAGTTTAAAACATAAAGCCAGACCCTAGCAGTACAACTTCTTAAAAAACCACAAACCCTAATCTTTCCTAAAGGGTCCAGTAACAAAATAAAAAGTTCTGTAAAACTCTAATCCAAGAGAAGCCAGAAAGTTACCAAGATCTTCAGTGTATAGAAGACTACAAAATAACACTGTTTTCTGAACACCTAGAAATTGATTTCATAAATTCATAACAAATGAAAAAGTGTATTAGATATGTGCTGGCTTAATCAAGACCAAATTTCAGCATAGATATTGCAGGGAGCTTTGAAGACACTCCAACCCCTAGAAAATGAGGTACTAGCAGTTGATGGCTACTAGGAGGAGAATAAGTTCTTTTCAATGTGCAAAACATGGTCAGTTAACCACGTTTTTAAGTGACATGCGCACAAATAGGTATAGATGAGTATCATGAGGTGTATTAGATACTATAATTACAAATTTTGGCAGTTAGGGAAGGGAAAAGATACCTAGAAGGAGTGTGAGTGGTAAATGTGATGAAAATGCATTGTACGAAATTGTCAAACAACTAAAAATAAGAAATATGTTCTTAATAGTCCCTTGAAGTTGCAATAGATGTGAGCCTTAAATGATTCATAAAATCATTTAAGTATATTTTGAAAAACGATCTTTGATACTTTACTAATACATGTTAAATGAAAAAGAGAAAGGAAAAATACTAAAAAGTATAGAAGAAAGTATTAGGAAACGACACCCTTCATAATAGACCCAAATAATACAAAGTACCTCGGTGTGACTTTAACCAAGCAAGTAAAAGATTTGTACAATAAGAACTTCAAGACTCTGAAGAAAGAAATTGAAGAAGTCCTCAGAAGATGGAAAGATCTCCCATGCTCATGGATTGGCAGGATTAATATAGTAAAAATGGCATTTTACCAAAAGCGATCTACAGATTCAATGCAATCCCCATCAAAATACCAATCCAATTCTTCAAAGAGTTAGACAGAACAATTTGCAAATTCATCTGGAATAACAAAAAACCCAGGATAGCTAAAACTATCCTCAACAATAAAAAGACTTCAGGGGGAATCACTATCCCTGAACTCAAGCAGTATTACAGAGCAATAGTGATAAAAACTGCATGGTATTGGTACAGAGACAGACAGATAGACCAATGGAACAGAATTGAAGACCTGGAAATGAACCCACACACCTATGGTCACTTGATTTTTGACAAAGAAGCCAAAACCATCCAATGGAAAAAAGATAGCATTTTCAGCAAATGGTGCTGGTTCAACTGGAGGTCAACATGTAGAAGAATGTAGATCGATCCGTGCTTATCACCCTGTACAAAGCTTAAGTCCAAGTGTATCAAGGACCTCCACATCAAACCAGATACACTCAAACTAATAGAAGAAAAACTAGGGAAGCATCTGGAACACATGGGCACTGGAAAAAATTTCCTGAACAAAACACCAATGGCTTATGCTCTAAGATCAAGAATAGACAAATGGGATCTCATAAAACTGCAAAGCTTCTGTAAGGCAAAGGACACCGTGGTTAGGACAAAACGGCAACCAACAGATTGGGAAAAGATCTTTACCAATCCTACAACAGATAGAGGCCTTATATCCAAAATATACAAAGAACTCAAGAAGTTAGATCGCAGGGAGACAAATAACCCTATTAAAAAATGGGGTTCAGAGCTAAACAAAGAATTCACAGCTGAGGAATGCCGAATGGCTGAGAAACACCTAAAGAAATATTCAACATCTTTAGTCATAAGGGAAATGCAAATCAAAACAACCCTGAGATTTCACCTCACACCAGTGAGAATGGCTAAGATCAAAATCTCAGGTGACAGCAGATGCTGGCGAGGATGTGGAGAAAGAGGAACACTCCTCCATTGCTGGTGGGATTGCAGACTGGTACAACCATTCTGGAAATCAGTCTGGAGGTTCCTCAGAAAATTGGACATTGAACTGCGTGAGGATCCAGCTATACCTCTCTTGGGCATATACCCAAAAGATGCCCCAACATATAAAAAAGACACGTGCTCCACTATGTTCATCGCGACCTTATTTATAATAGCCAGAAGCTGGAAAGAACCCAGATGCCCTTCAACAGAGGAATGGATACAGAAAATGTGGTACATCTACACAATGGAATATTACTCAGCTATCAAAAACTATGACTTTACGAAATTCGTAGGCAAATGGTCGGAACTGGAAAATATCATCCTGAGTGAGGTAACCCAATCACAGAAAAACACACATGGTATGCACTCATTGATAAGTGGCTATTAGCCCAAATGCTTGAATTACCCTAGATGCCTAGAGCAAATGAACCTCAAGACGGATGATCAAAATGTGAATGCTTCACTCCTTCTTTAAAAGGGGAACAAGAATACCCTTGGCAGGGAATAAAGAGGCAAAGATTAAAACAGACACAGAAGGAACACCCATTCAGAGCCTGCCCCACATGTGGCCCATGCATATACAGTCATCCAATTAGACAAGATGGATGAAGCAAAGAACTGCAGGCCAACAGGAGCCAGATGTAGATCTCTCCTGAGAGACACAGCCAGAATACAGCAAATACAGTGGCGAATGCCAGCAGCAAACCATTGAATTGAGAATAGGACCCCCGTTGAAGGAATCAGAGAAAGAACTGGAAGAGCTTGAAGGGGCTCGAGATCCCATAGGTACAACAATGCCAAGCAACCAGAGCTTCCAGGGACTAAGCCACTACCTAAAGACTAAACATGGACTGACCCTGGACTCCGACCTCATAGGTAGCAATAAATATCCTAGTAAGAGCACCAGTGGAAGGGGCAGCCCTAGGTCCTGCTAAGACTGAACTTCCAGTGACCTAGATTGTTGGGGGTGGGCAACAAGGGTGGGAGGATGGGGAGGGGAACGCCCATAAAGAAGGGGAGGGAGGAGGGGGATGTTTGCCCGGAAACCGGGAAAGGGAATAACACTCGAAATGTATATAAGAAATACTCAAGTTAATAAAAAAAAAGAAAGAGACACAAACACACACACACACACACACACACACACACAAAAGAAAGTATTGTATCTTCCTATACCATTATTGTCACTGGATTAAAGATATCTCAAGCATGACTTGTAATGGCTATGGTGAGGTTTTAAAGGGGATTGTGACATTGAAATTTTTTAAAAGAGAAACAAAAAGATTTATATCTAACTTCTACTCAGATCTTTTTCATTTGCTAGCATGCTGTGGCATCCTATGGAGAAATAGGAAGTTACCCATAAAATTGTATTTAGCCGTCTCATTAGAAATCTCATTGTCTCCACAAGGTGTGCACTTGTAGCAGCAGATGGGCTTGCCCTCTAGGGTCACTTAACTGAATCCAGGCCCACAACTCTCACTATATACAGACTGAGGGACCTAAGAAGAATGAAAAAAAGTGTCATCTAATGTTCAGTGTTTTATTAAAAAAATCATAAAAACAGAGTTTTGAATATTATGCAGTGAAGGGTGGAGTATTGCTATTAACACCTAGAGTTACTTAAAAGATTGTGTGGAGTAATGCAGGATGAGGAACTGGGGCTAGCCACCAATAAGTCCCAGATGTCAGGAAAGCAAAAGACTCCCAGGACCCAATGGGGTTGACATTACTTGAAATACCCAACAAAGCGGAGGGAGAACCTATAAAGACTGTATCCAGAGATTACACATGGCCCCTGGTTGAGAGATGGCGCCACCAGACATTTTGAAAATATTGACATAGAATTGCTCTTGAGTAAAGGAAATACAGGGACAAAGAATGGAGCAGAGACTAAAGGAAAGGTCATCCTGAAAGTGCCTCACCTAGGAATTCATTCCATGCAGCTACCGGACCCTAACACTATGGCTGATGCCAAGAAGTGCTTGTTGACAGGAACCTGATATAGCTGTCCCCCAAGAGAGTTTGCCAGACTCTGATACCTATACAGCCAAGCATCTGACAGGGAGCACAATGAAGGAGATGGTGGAAGGACTGCAGGAGCTGAAGAGGATTTCAATCCCATAGGAAGAACAACAATATCAATCAACCAAACAACACAGAGTTCTCAGGGACTAAACTACTAACGAAATAATACACATGGAGGGATCTCTGGCTCCAGCCACATATGTAGCACAGGATGGCCTTACATTGTTTCAATGGGAAAAGAGGCCCTTGGTCCTCTGTAGGCTTGATGCCCCAGTATAGGAGAATGCCATGGCCGGGAGGAGAGAGTGAGTTGGTGGGTAGGTATGGTAGTACCATCAAAGAAACAGGGGAAGGGAGAATGTTATGGGGGTTTGCTTATCAGAAACTGGAAAGGGGAATGATATTTGAAATGTAAATAAATAAAATAAACAATTAAAAAATTAAAAATAAATTAAAGAAATAAAAGATTATACCTTTAGAAGGCAAATGTGTTTACATTTTCGTCTGAGAATTAGCATAGTGTTAAAATAATTTGGAATCTTAATGAGTTAAGGACAAGTTTATGAAACATTGTTGATTAGGAACATGATATACAAGGCCATGTGGTCAATCTAGTATAACACTACCTTTGTATTTTCTGACACCTGTGTTGATCATCTTAACATCCACTGCTTTGGTGAATTTTGACTGTTAATTTGAGAAGATTTATAATTATCAGTGAAACAAATGAACATCTATCTGTATGAAGACATATACTGATAAATTTAGCTATGGTGAAAAGGGTCAGCTAAATCTTAAATGTCACTATTTACTGTACAAATGTCACAATTGTAGAGGAGAGAGCTGCAGTTTTCATTGTTTCCTGCATTCAGAGGATATTATACCATCTGACATTTGAAAATCGCATATTTTCTCTTTTTTTGTAGTTCTTTTTATTTTCTTATAATTTTTATTTCATTTTTTCATCTTTATTAACTTGGGTATTTCTTATTTACATTTCGATTGTTTCTCCCTTTCTCGGTTTCCTGGCCAACATTCCCCTAATCCCTCCCCCTCCCCTTCTCTATGGGCGTTCCCCTCCCAATCATCCTCCCATTACCACCCTTCCCCCAAAATCATGTTCACTAGGAGTTCAGTCTTGGCAGGTCCAAGGGCTTCCCCTTCCACTGGTGCTCTTACTAGGTTATTCATTGTTACCTATGAGGTTGGAGCCCAGGGTTAGTCCATGTATAGTGTTTGGGTAGTAGTTTAGTCCCTGGAAGCTCTGGTTGGTTGGCATTGTTGTTCATATGGGGTCTCAAGCCCCTTCAAGCTCTTTCAGTCCTTTCTAAGATTCCTTCAACGGGGGTTCCGCTCTCAGTTCAGTTGTTTAATGATGGCATTTGCCTAGGTATTTGCTGTATTCTGGCTGTGTCTGTCAGGAAAGATCTACCTTGGGGTTCCTGTTGGCTTGCACTTCTTTGCTTCATCCATCATATTTAGATTGGTGGCTGTATATGTATGGGCCACATGTGGGGCAGGCTCTGAATTTTCAATTTAATGCCCCACATTCTTAAATTTTTCAAGTTATTTGAAGTTATTATTAAACATTGGATGACATAGGACATAATAAGACTTGAAAGACAATTTATCCATGCTAATGGAGTTATTTTATTACATGTTGAAATAGGCTGGAGCATGTGACTACTTATTTCATTTTTGGTGACATTTTATGGGAAGCTATTGAAACTTTCAGGGATGCAGACTTCATGATGAAATGATGGCACAGTGGTTGGGAATTGATATATTATGTTTCCTCAATGCCAGGTCTTTCTTTCTTTCTTTCTTTCTTTCTTTCTTTCTTTCTTTCTTTCTTCCTTTCTTCCTTTCTTCCTTTCTTCCTCTCTCTCTCTCTCTCTCTCTCTCTCTTTCTTTCTACGGTTAATATGAGTGGATATAAATATTTTATTCCTTTTACTATTCCTGTCTCCAGTATAAGCATTTGTTGTCATGCTTCTATCTTTTGTAGGCTTGGATACTTCTGGAACCATAAAGCAAAATATAATCTTTATTCTAAAAGTCATTCTGGTCATGGTACTTGACCATACAATGAAAAATAAATTTCAGGCACTCCAGACTGTGCCTGGATATGAGCAAACTCAGTCAGAGTGCTCCCTGCACGCAAATCCTGTGAGAGGGAGAGCTGGACATTCAGAGGGGCAGACATGCCTGGGAAACCAGAGAATACTCTCTGCCCGCATTTCTGACCTAGTGCCATCTGGGACCCTTGTGCACAGGGACCCAGGAGAATTGGGGGCAGGTCCTTCTGGTTTCTGCCCTCACAGAGAGCTGAAACCCAGCTCCAAGGAGTGACTTCAGGCCCAAGACCAGAAGTAAGACCAACGTTTCTGCCCCAAGTGGCCTGCCTTGTGTACTCAGGGCACACAATGTCAAAATTCCTCTAGGACCAGATCTTTCTGGTTTCTATCTGGTGCCCAAAACTCGCTGATCAAGGCCCACAAGTCCCTGCTCCCAAATCCCGTGTGAGAGAGACCTGATTGCCTAGAAATGTGTGCAATCCTGAGACTGTAGTTCAGGGAAACCACCACTTCTGCCCACCTTTGCCCACATCCTTGGCCCAAGAGGAAACTGAATATTGCCTCTGGGCATGGGAAGTTAGGAGAAGTCAAGCTGCAGGAGCCCTGTGGTCCAGACAGCACCCAGATATGAGAGGAACAGGTCAAAGAGCTCTCTCAACACAAATACCGTGGGAGAGAGAGATGGACCTTCAGAGGGTCATACATGCCTGGGAAACCAGAGGAGACTACTTTCTGCCCACATTTCTGACTCTAGAGGAAAATGCTTAGCACAGTCTGGGCCCCCTGCACACAGGGACCCAGGAGAAGTAGGGGCAGACCCTTGTTGTTCCTTGTCACAGGGACAGCTGAAAGCCAGTGAACAGGAATGACTACAAGCCTGAGAGCAGAACACTCTGTTCCCATAACTGCCTGAAAGAAAACAGGAAAACAGGTCTACAGCACTCCTGACACACAGGCCTATCGGAAGGTCAAGTCCCTGTTAGAAATAGCAAAACATGGGAATACCAGAGGCAACCTGATGGTGAGAGGCAAGCACAGGAGCACAATCAACAGAAACCAAGACTACATGGCATCATCAGAGCCCAATTCTCCCACCAAAGCAAACAGTGAATATCCAAAAACACAAGAAAAGCAAGATCTAGATCTAAAATCACATTTCATCATGATGATGGAGGACATTAAGAAAGACATACAGAACTCCCTTAGAGAAATGCAGGAAAACACAAGTAAACAAGTAGAAGCCCTTGGAGGTAAAATACAAATACCCCTGAAAGAATTAGAAGAAAACACAATTAAACAGGTAAAGGAATTAAAAATGGAAATGGAAACAATAAAGAAAGCACAAAGTGAGACAACACTGGATGTAGAAAACCAAAGGAATAGAAAAGGAACTGTAGATACAAACATCACCAACAGAACGCAAGAGACAGAAGTGAGAATCTCAGGAGTAGAAGATTCCATAGAAATCATGGACACAACTGTCAAAGTTAATGTAAAACGGAAAAAGCTACTGGTCCAAAACATACAGGAAACCCAGGACTCAATGAGAAGATCAAACCTAAAGATAATAGGTAAAGAAGAGAGTGAAGATTCCCAACTCAAAGGTCCAGTAAATATCTTCAACAAAATCATAGAAAAAAGGCCCTAACCTAAAGAAAGAGATGCCTATAAACATTTAAGAAGTCTACAGAATGCTAAAAAAATTGGACCAGAAAAGAAACTCTTCCTGTCACATAAGAGTCAAAACACAAAAATGCACAAAACAAGGAAAGAATATTAAAAGCAGTAAGGGAAAAATGTCAAGTAGCATATAAAGAAAGACCTATCAGAATTACATGAGATTTCCCACCAGAGACCATGAAAGCCAGAAGATCCTGGACAGATGTCATACAGACCCCCAGAGAACAAAAATGCAAGCCCAGGTTACAGTATCCAGCAAAACTCTAAATTCGTGTAGATGGAGAAAACAAGATATTCCATGACAAAACCAAATTTACACAATATCTTTCTACAAATCCAACCCTACAATGGTAAAGCCCAACAGAGGAAAGCAAGCTATCCCCTAGAAAAAGCAAGAAATGAATCTTTCTGCAACAAAACAAAGAGAAGAGAAGCTTACAAACATAATCTCACCTTCAAATATGAAGATAACAGGAAGCAACAATCACTATTTTTAATATCTCTCAAGATCAATGGATTCCATTCCCCAACAAAAAGACACAGATTAACAAACTGGATATGTCATGAGCACACAGCATTTTGCTGCCTACAGGAAACACATCTCAGAGAAAAAGACAGGTACTTCCCAGAGAAAAAAGGCTGGAAAACAACTTTCCAAGCAAATGGTCTGAAGAGGCAAGCTGGAGTAATCATTCTAATATCGAATGAAGTCAAATTTCAACCCAAATTAATCCAAAAAGATACAGAAGGACACTTCATGTTCATAAAAGGAAAAATCAACCAAGATGAACTCTCAATCCTGGAAATCAATGCTGCAAATAAAAGGGCACATACATACATAAAAGAAACTTTATGAAAGCTAAAAGCACACATTGCACCTCACACAATAAAAGTAGGAGATTACAACACCCCACCCTCACCAATGGAGGGATCATGGAAACAGGAATTAAACAGAGACATAGAAAGACTAACAGCGGTTGTGAACCAAATGGACTTAACAGTTATTTATAGAACATTCTATCCTAAAATAAAAGGATATACCTTCTTCTCACCACCTCATAGTACTTTCTCCAAAATAGACCATATAATCCGTCACAAAACAGGCCTCAACAGATATAGAAATATTGAAAAAAATCTCATGTGTCCTATCAGACCACCATGGGCTAAAGCTGGTTTGTAATAAAAATAAAGAAAGAATGTCCACATATACATGGAAGTTGAACAATGCTCTACTCAATGATAACCTGGTAAAGGAATAAATAAAGAAAGAAATTAAAGACTTCTTAGAATTTAATGAAAATTAAGGTACAACATACCCAAACTTATGGGACACAATGAAAGCTGGGCTAAGATGAAAACACATAGCTCTGAGTGCCTACAGAAAGAAACCGGAGATAGCATATATCAGCAGCTTGACAGCACACCTAAAAGCTCTAGAACAAAAAGAAGCAAATACACCCAGGAGAAGTAGAAGGCAGAAAATAATCAAACTCAAAGCTGAAATCAACCAAGCAGAAATGAAAAGGACTATACAAAGAATCTACAGAAACATAAGCTGATTCTTTGAGAAAATCAACAAGATAGATAAACCCTTAGCCACACTAATCAGAGGACACCGAGCATGTGTCAAAATTGACAAAAGCAGAAATGAAAAGGGAGACAAAACAGAGGCAGAGGAAATTCAAAAAAAATCATCATATCCTACTACAAAAGCCTATATTCAGCAAAACTTTAAAATCTGGAAGAAATAGACAATTTCCTAAACAGATACCAGGTACTGACATTAAATCAGGAACAGATCAACCACTTAAGCAACCCCATAATTCCTAAAGAAATGGGAGCAGTCATTAAAAGACTCCCAACCAAAAAGAGCCCAGGTCCAGATAGGTTCAGTACAGAAATCTATCAGACCTTCATAGAAGACCTCATACAAATATTATCCAAATTATTCCACAGATCTGAAACAGCAGGAGCACTACTGAATTCCTTCTATGAAGCCACAATTACTTTTGAACCTAAACCACACAAAGACCCAACAAAGAAAGAGAACTTCAGAGCAATTTCCCCTTATGAATACTGACACAAAAATACTCAATAAAATTCTTGGAAACCAAATCCAAGAATGCATCAAAACAATCATCCATTATGATCAAGTAGGCTTCATCCCAGGCATTCGGGAATGGTTTAATATATGGAAAAATCAACATAATCCACTATAAAAACAAAGTGTAAGATCAAAAACCAAATGATGATTTCATTAGATGCTGAGAAAGCATTTGACAAAACTCAATACCCCTTCATGATAAAAGTCCTGAAAAGAAAAGGAATTCAAGGACCATACCTGAAATAGTAGAAGCCATATACAGCAACCAGTAGCTAACATTAAACTAAATGGAGAGAAACTTGAAGAAATCCCACTAAAATCAGGGACTAGACAATGCTGCCCACTCTCACCCTACTTATTCAATATAGTTCTCGAAGCCCCAACCAGAGCAATAAGACACTGAAAGAAGATCAACGGGATACAGAGTGGAAAGGAAGAAATCAAAATATCTCTATTTGCACATGATAAGATTGTATATTTAAGTGACCCAAAATTCTACAAAGAACTACTAAACCTTATAAACACCTTCAGCAAAATGGCTCGGTATAAAATTAACTCAAAGAAATCAGTAGATTTCCTCTACACACAAAAAAACAAAAACAAAACAAAAAACAAAAATAACAAGTTGAGGAAGAAATTAGGGAAATGAAAACATTCATAATAGTCCCAAATAATATAAAATACCTCAGTGTGACTTTAAGCAAGCAAGTGAAAGATCTGTATGATAAGAACTTCAAGTCTCTGAAGAAAGAAATTGAAGACGGTCTCAGGAGATGGAATGATCTCTTCTGCTCAAGGATTGGCAGGATTAATACAGTGAAAATGGCCATTTTATGAAAAGCAATCTACAGATGCAATGCAATACCCATCAAAATTCCAATCTAATTCTTCATAGAGTTAGCAAGAAAAATTTGCAAATTCATCTGGAATAACAAAAATCCCAGGATAGCTAAAACTATCCTCAACTATAAAAGGAATTCTGGGGGAATCACTATTCCTGAACTCAAGCAGTATTACAGAGCAGTAGTGTTAAAAACTGTATGGTATTGGTACCGAGACTGGCAGATAGACCAGTGGAATAGAAGTGAAGACACAAAAATGACCCCACACACCTATGGTCACTTGATTTTTGACAAAGGAGCCAAAACCATCCAATGAAAAAAAGATTTGCATTTTCAACAATGGTGCAGATTCAGCAATGGAGATCAGCATGTAGAAGAATGGATATCGATCCATTCTTATTACCCTGTACAAAGCTTAAGTTCAAGTAGATTAAGGATCTCCACATCAAAGCAGATACACTCAAACTAATAGACGTATAAGTGGGGAAGAATCTCTAACACATGGGCACTGGAGAAAATTTCCTGAACAAAACACCGAAGGCTTATGTTCTAAGATCAAGAATTGACAAATGTGACCTCATAAAGCTACAAAGTTTCTGTAAGGCAAAGGACACTGATGTTAGGGCGAAACAGCAACCAACAGATTGGGAAAAGATCTTGACCAATCCTTCAAATGATAAAGGGCTTTTATCCAAAATATACAAAGAACTCACAAAGTTAGAGTCTAGGGAGACAAATAACCGTATTAAAAAATGGGATTCAGAGGTAAACAAAGAATTCACATCTGAGGAATATCAAATGGCTGAGAAGTACCTAAAGAAATGTCCAACATCTTTAGTCATAAGGGAAATGCAAATAAAAACAACCCCGAGATTCCACCTCACACCAGTCAGAATGACTAAGATAAAAATCTCTGACAACAGCAGATGCTGGTGTGGATGTGGAGAAAGAGGAACACTGCTCCATTGCTGGTGGGATTGCAGACTGGTACAACCGTTTTGAAAATCAGTCTGCAGGTTCCTCAGAAAATTGGACATTACACTACCTGAGGATGCAGCTATACCTCTTTTAAGCATATGCCCAAAAAATGCTCCAACATACAACAAAGACACATGCTCCACTATATTCACAACAGCCTTATTTATAATGGCCAGAAGCTGGAAAGACCCCATCTGCCCTTCAACAGAGGAATGGATACAGAATATGTGGTACATCTACACAATGGAATACTACACAGCTATCAAAAACAATGGCTTCATGAAATTCATAGCCAAATGGATGGAACTGAAAAATATAATCCT
This sequence comes from Rattus norvegicus, assembly GCF_021556685.1. Lineage (NCBI taxonomy): Eukaryota > Metazoa > Chordata > Mammalia > Rodentia > Muridae > Rattus > Rattus norvegicus. The sequence goes on along the minus strand of NC_141535.1, from coordinate 3,833,117 downwards.
GAGTGAGGTAACCCAAACACATAAAACCACACATGGTATGCACTCATTGGTATACGGATATTAGCCCAAATGCTCAAATTACTGAAGATTCACAGAACACATGAAGCTCAAGAAGGGTGACCAAAATGTGGATGCTTCACTCCTCCTTTAAAAGGGGAACAAGAATACTCTTAGGATGGTATAGGGAGGCAAATTTTAGTACAGAGACTGAAGGAACACCCATTCAGAGCCTGCCCCATATGTGGTCCTACATATACAGCCACCAAACTAGATCAGATGGATAAAGCAAAGAGGTGCAGGCTGACAGGAACTGGATGTATATATCTCCTGAGAGACACATACAGACTATAGCAAATACATAGATGAATGCCAGCCGCAAACCATTGAACTGAGAACGGCCGCCCTGTTGAAGGAATCAGAAAAAGGACTGAAAGAGCTGAATGGGCTCGAGACCCCATATGAACAACAATGCCAACCAACCAGATCCTCCAGGGATTAAGGCACTACCAAAAGACTATACATGGACTGACCCTGGGCTCTGAATTCATAGGTATCAAGGAATAGCCTAGTAGGGGCACCAGTGGAAGGGGAATTCCTTGTCCCTGCCATGGCCGGACCCTCAGTGAAAGGGATTGTTATGGGGATGGCGGTAGTGGGAGGATGATGGGGAGGGGACAGTCACCTATAAGGGGAGGGGAGGAGTGAGCGGAATGTTTGCCTATAAACAGGGAAAAGTAATATCTTTTGAAATGTAAATAAGAAATATATAATTTAATAAAGATGGTGGAAAAACTTAAATTTCAATATTGTTTCATTATATTAATCCCACACGAGAGATCTTTTTCCAGCACATTACATGAGTCATTTGGAGATGGAAATTTCTTCTTATCATATGTCCCATCCCTAATTTGTGACAAATAAAGGAAACCTAATTCTCATATGAATAAACAGTGGGGGACTTATTGACCACTATATACTTCCATTGATCTGAATCACGGAACCCGAATAGTCAGTATACTAGTATCGTATTTCATACTGATACTGGAATTATAAAGGAACTTGAGTCAAGTATCATTATATCAGAAAACATAATTATGTTAGCACAAAGCATTTAGATAATGCATAACATACCTTTGAAAATATTTCTGGCCGTTGAATCATCTGTTCAGATAAAGACAACTGTTGACCCTTGGGAGCATTTGAAAAAAAAGGATCCCATTTTCACTTCTAGTCCAAGACCCTTTGCTAAATCCAAAGGTTAAGAATATCATATTCTGCATCTATTGTCTGTCTCCAATCTAAACTCCTATTGTCTCTTACCTCAAGGTCCTTCAGGAAATTGTTAAGCTGAAGATAAACATAATTTTATATTACATTGTACCCAAGGGGCATAACGAGATGTGGGTTTTGGAATGTGCCTTACTGTTTTTAACTTCTGATGTGACCATCAACAATAATGAAGCTTCAAGTATTGTTGAGTAAGTGACAACCTGAGTGTATAGAATATCACTTTGCTTCTAGATTATTGATCTTTAAGTGAAAATTTTGAACCAAGCTCAAGTAAGCAATTGGTGACAAATGACCCATGAAAAGCTCAAATTTCTTGAAACCTACCCACGAACATTTGCTTTCAGAATACCTTCAGAGGTTCAGTGTCTAAAATTAGAGTGGTGATATTTAGAAATTAATTAAGGGCATCATTTAAGTATAAACCAACAGTGTTTCACATAAATGTTTCTGTTTCTATTTTACTTGTAAGAAATATATAAAGTGTTATTTTTATTGTAACCATTATCATGATTAAATTATAGAGTAATAATTGATGAAATGAACTTAAGGTTGAATAAGGAGATTTGCTTCTAGTAAATACACATCTTTTCACAGCAATGTATTATTGAAGCTGCATTGATGTCTAAATAAGGTTAGAAACACAAAATTTTCTGTAACTGTGGAGAACATAAACTGATTTTTTAAGACATAATTTAGTGTCATTGAAAATCTCATATGTTAGTGTGGTGCCAATAAAATACATAGCAGTTATTACCTGCCATAGGGGAAAAACATCCCTTCTCCATTTTCATATAGTTGCATTTGAACTTGATGAAGTCTCATATCATGGAGGCTGTGCACTACAGCATACACACCATTGTAAATACTAATGTTCTCTTCCCTCATGGCTACATCAAATATATGACTAGGTAACACATCCAAAGAAGCGTTGACTTAACAGTTGTCCAAGAGATGAAAATTAATATCAGAAAATGAGCACTTGAAGAACAAATTCCAAACTTCAGAAGACAAATTTCTTCTGGGTATCTATTAAGATTAACTGTTTGAATGAATTTGGTAAACTCAAATTTTCTCTACAATTGTGCTTAAAAATTAGGTTTCCATGGAATGAGTCAAACATGGAATAATCAGTAACTTCAGTAGCATGGTGATCAATGCTCATGTCCCAGACTTTCCATGGCAATAATTTTTGCCAATGGGACATGCTTATATGGGTGTACTTTTCTTGATATAGCAACATTTTAACGAACAGAATCTAAGTACATTGGTGAATTCAGTGGGTTCCTAATTGGATTCGCATGTAATAAGGGTACTATTCAACATACAGCAACTTTTTAACGAACTGAAACACTGTTTCTTTGTGAATTCAGGTAGTTCCCATTAGCAGGCTCTAGTAATATGTGTACTTTTAAAGATTTATCAAAATTTCTTGAGCCAAATCTAAGTAACTTGGTGAATTCAACTAGTTCCCAATAGGCCGCAATAGTAACAAGTGGACAGTTCGGGATATAGAAAAAAATTCAAGAATGGAATCAACATATCTAGGCAAACTCAGTGAGTTCCCACTGGGACATGCTTGTATGAGTGTACTTTTCAGGATATAGCAACATTTTAACGAAGGGAATCTAATATCATGGTGAATTCATTAGGTTTCCAATAGGATTCGCATGTAATAAGGGTACTATTCAAGATACTGCAACATTTTAACGAACTGAAACACTGATTCTTTGTGAATTCAGGTAGTTCCCATTAGCAAGCTCTAGTAATATGTGTACTTTAAAAGATTTATCAAAATTACGTGAGACGAATCTAAGTAACTTGGTGAACTCATTTAGTTCCCTATAGGCAGCAATAGTAACAAGTGGACTGTTCGGGATATAGAAACATTTTCACGAATGGAATCAAAATTTCTTGGTGAATTCAGTAAGTTCCCAATGGGACGTGCTGGTATGGGTGTACTTTTCAACATATAGCAACATTTTAACGAACGTAAAATAATTATCATGGTGAATTCAGTGGGTTCCCAAAAGGATTCACATGTATTAAGGGTACTATTCAAGATACAGCAACATTTTAATGAACTGAAACATTGTTTCTTTGTGAATTTAGGTAGCTTCCATTAGCACGTTCTAGTAATATGTGTACTTTTAATGATTTATCATAATTACCTGAGCCAAATCTAAGTAACTTGGTGAATTCAGTTAGTTCCCAATAGGCTACAATAGTAATGAGTGGATTGTATGGGATATAGAAAAATTTTCACGAATGGAATCAAAATTTCTAGGCGATTTTAATGAGATCCCAATATGACATGCTTGTATGAGTGTACTTTTCAAGATATAGCAACATTTTAACGAACAGAATCTAAGTATCATGTGAATTCAGTAGGTTCCCAATAGGATTCGCAAGTAATAAGGGTACTATTCAAGATACAGCAACATTTTAACGAACTGAAACATTGTTTCTTTGTTAATTCAGATAGTTCCCATTAGCAGGCTCTAGTGATATGTGTACTTTTAAAGATTTATCAAAATTTCCTGACCCGAATGTAAGTAACTTGGTGAATTCAGTTAGTTCCCAATAGGCCAAAATAGTAAGAAGTGGACTGTTCGTGATATAGAAAAATTTTCACAAATTGAATCAAAATTTCTAGTCGATTTTAATAAGAAACCCAATATGACATGCCTCTATGAGTGTATTTTCAAGACAAAGCAACATTTTAACGAAGAGAATCTAAGTATCATGGTGAATTCAGTGGGTTCCTACTTGGATTCACATGTAATAAGGGTACTATTCAAGATACAGCAACTTTTTAACGAACTGAAACACTGTATCTTTGTGAATTCAGGTAGTTCCCATTAGCAGGCTCTAGTAATATGTGTACTTTTAAAATTTATGAAAATTTCGTGAGCCGAATCTAAGTAACTTGGTGAATTCAGTTAGTTCCCAATATGCCGCAATAGGAACAAGTGGACTGTTCAGGATATAGAAAAATTTTCACGAATGGAATCATAATTTCTAGGCGCATTCAATTAGTTCCCTATGGGACATGCTTTTATGAGTGTACTTTGCAAGATATAGCAACAGTTTAACGAACAGAATCTAAGTATCATGGTGAATTCAGTAGGTTCCCAATAGGATTCACTGGTAATAAGGGTACTATTCAAGATACAGCAACATTTTAATGAACTGAAACATTGTTTCTTTGTGAATTTAGGTAGCTTCCATTAGCACGTTCTAGTAATATGTGTACTTTTAATGATTTATCATAATTACCTGAGCCAAATCTAAGTAACTTGGTGAATTCAGTTAGTTCCCAATAGGCTACAATAGTAATGAGTGGATTGTATGGGATATAGAAAAATTTTCACGAATGGAATCAAAATTTCTAGGCGATTTTAATGAGATCCCAATATGACATGCTTGTATGAGTGTACTTTTCAAGATATAGCAACATTTTAACGAACAGAATCTAAGTATCATGTGAATTCAGTAGGTTCCCAATAGGATTCGCAAGTAATAAGGGTACTATTCAAGATACAGCAACATTTTAACGAACTGAAACATTGTTTCTTTGTTAATTCAGATAGTTCCCATTAGCAGGCTCTAGTGATATGTGTACTTTTAAAGATTTATCAAAATTTCCTGACCCGAATGTAAGTAACTTGGTGAATTCAGTTAGTTCCCAATAGGCCAAAATAGTAAGAAGTGGACTGTTCGTGATATAGAAAAATTTTCACAAATTGAATCAAAATTTCTAGTCGATTTTAATAAGAAACCCAATATGACATGCCTCTATGAGTGTATTTTCAAGACAAAGCAACATTTTAACGAAGAGAATCTAAGTATCATGGTGAATTCAGTGGGTTCCTACTTGGATTCACATGTAATAAGGGTACTATTCAAGATACAGCAACTTTTTAACGAACTGAAACACTGTATCTTTGTGAATTCAGGTAGTTCCCATTAGCAGGCTCTAGTAATATGTGTACTTTTAAAATTTATGAAAATTTCGTGAGCCGAATCTAAGTAACTTGGTGAATTCAGTTAGTTCCCAATATGCCGCAATAGGAACAAGTGGACTGTTCAGGATATAGAAAAATTTTCACGAATGGAATCATAATTTCTAGGCGCATTCAATTAGTTCCCTATGGGACATGCTTTTATGAGTGTACTTTGCAAGATATAGCAACAGTTTAACGAACAGAATCTAAGTATCATGGTGAATTCAGTAGGTTCCCAATAGGATTCACTGGTAATAAGGGTACTATTCAAGATACAGCAACATTTTAATGAACTGAAACATTGTTTCTTTGTGAATTTAGGTAGTTCCCATTAGCAGGCTCTAGTAATATGTGTACTTTTAAAGATTTATCATAACTATGTGAGCCGAATCTAAGTAACTTTGTGAATTCAGTTAGTTCCCAATAGGCTGCAATATTAATAAGATTACTGTTTGGGATATAGAAAAATTTTCACGAATGGAATCAAAAGTTCGAGGCGATTTTAATGAGTTCCCAATATGACATGCTTGTATGAGTGTACTTTTCAAGATATAGCAACATTTTAACGAACAGATTCTAAGTATCATGGTGAATTCAGTGGGTTCCCAATAGGTTTCGCTTGCATTAAGGGTACTATTCAAGATACAGCAACATTTTAACGAACTGAAACACTGTTTCTTTCTGAATTCAGGTAGTTCCCATTAGCAGGCTCTAGTAATATGTGTACTTTTAAAGATTTATCAAAATTTTGTGAGACAAATCTAAGTAACTTGGTGAATTCATTTAGTTCCCAATACGCCGCAATAATAACAAGTGGATTGTTCGGGACATATAAATATTTTCAGGAATGGAATCAAAATTTCTAGACGAATTCAGTGAGTTACCAATGGGACATGCTTGTATGGGTGTGCTTTTCAAGATATAGCAACATTTTAACGAACAGATTCTAAGTATAATAGTGAATTCAGTGGGTTCCCAATAGGATTCACATGTATTTAGGGTACTATTCAAGATACAGCAACATTTTAAAGAACTGAAACACTGTTTCTTTGTGAATTCAGGTAGTTCCCATTAGCAGGCTCTAGTAATATGTGTAATTTTAAAGATTTGATAAAATTACTTGAGCCGAATGTTAGTAACTTGGTGAATTCGGTTAGCTCCCAGTAGGCCGCAATAGTAATAAGTGGACTGATTGGGATATAGAAAAATTTTCACTAATGAAATCAAAATTTCTAGGCGAATGCAGTGACTTCCCAATGGGACATGCTTGTATGAGTATACTTTTCAAGATATAGCCACATTTTATCGAAGGAATCTAAGTATCATGGTTAATTCAGTCGGTTCCCAATAGGATTCCCATGTATTAATGGTACTATTCATGATATGGTAACATTTTAACGAACTGGAACATTGTATCTTTGTGAATTCAGGTAGTTCCCATTAGCTGCCTCTAGTAATATGTGTACTTTTAAAGATTTATCAAAATTTCTTGAACCGATTGTAAGTAACTTGGTGAATTCAGTTAGTTCCCAGTAGGATGTAATAGTAATAAGTGGACCGTTCAGGATATAGAAAAATTTTCTCGAATTTAAACAAAATTTCTAGGCGAATTCAGTGAGTTCCCAATATGACATGCTTGCATGAGTGTCCCTTTCAAGATATAGCAACATTTTAACGGACGGAATCCAAGAATCATGGTGAATTCAGTAGTTTCCCAATAGGATTCGTGTGTAATAAGGGTGCTATTCAAGATACAGCAATATTTTAACGAACTGAAACACTGTTTCTTTGTGATTTCTCCTAGGCCCTTATAGCAGGCTCTAGTAATATGTGTACTTTTAAAGATTTTCCAAATATCGTGAGCCAAATATAAGTAACTTGGTGAATTCAGTTAGTTCCTAAGAGGCCACAATAGAAACATTTGGACTCTTCGGGATGTAGAAAAATTTTCACGAATGGAGTCAAAATTTCTAGGCGAATTCAGTGAGTTCCCAATGGCACATACTTGTATGAGTGTTCTTTTCAAGATATAGCAACATTTTAACGAAGGGAATCTAAGCATCATGGTGAATTCAGTAGGTTCCCAATAGGATTCGCATGTAATAAGGGTACTATTCAAGGTACAGCAACATTTTAACGAACTGGAACATTATATCTTTTTGAATTCAGATAGTTCCCATTAGCAGGCTCTTGTAATATGTGTACTTTTAAAGATTTATCATAATTACGTGAGCCGAATCTAAGTAAATTGGTGAATTCAGTTAGTTCCCAATAGGCCGCCTTAGTAATAAGTGGACTGTTGAGAATATAGAAAAATTTTCACGAATGGATCAAAATTTCTAGGCGAATTTAAGGAGTTCCCAATGGGACATGCTTGTATGAGTGTACTTTTCAAGATATAGCAACAGTTTAACCAACGGAATCTAATCATCATGGTGAATTCAGTAGGTTCCCAGTAGGATTCGCAGGTAATAAGGGTACTATTCATAATACAGCAACATGTTAACGAACTGAAACTCTGTTTCTTTGCGAATTCAGGTAGTTCCCATTAGCAGGCTCTAGTAATATGTGTACTTTTAAAGATTTATCAAAATTTCGTGAGCCTAATCTAAGTAACTCGTTGATTTCAGTTAGTTCCCAATAGGCCGCAATAGTAACAATTGGACTGTTCGGGATATAGAAAAATTTTCACAAATGGAATCAAGCGCATCTCATAGGGAACCTACTGAATTCACCGTGATACTTAGATTCGTTTCGTAAAAATGATGCTATATGTTGTAAAGTACACTTATACAAGCAGGTCCCATTTGGAAATCACTGAATTCGCCTAGAAATTTGATTCCATTTGTGAAAATTTTTCTATATTCAGAAAAGACGACTTTTTACTATCCCGGCCTATTGGGAACTAACTGAATTCACCAAGCAAATGAGATTCGGCTATTGAAAATTTGATCAGTCTTTAGAATTACACTTCTTACGAGATCCTGCTACTTGGATCTACCTGAACTCACAGAGAAATATGTTTCAGTTCGTGAAAATGTTGCTGAATCTTGGATGGTAAAAGCACATTATTACAAGCGCATTATTACAAGCACATCCTATTGGGAACCTACTGAATTCACCATGATACTTAGATTCGGTCCGTCAAAATGTTGCTATATCTTGAAAAGTACACACATACAAGCATGTCTTATTGATAACTGAATGAATTCGCCTAGAAATTTTGATTCCATTTGTGAAAATTGTTTTATATCCCCAAAAGTCCACTTATTAATATTACGACCTATTGGAAACTAAGTGATTCTATCAAGTAACCTAGATTCGGCTCGCGAAATTCTGATAAATCTTTAAAAGTACACATATTACTAGAACCTGCTAAAGGAAACTACCTGAATTCATCAACAAACTGTGTTTCAGTTCATTAAAATTTTGCTGTATTTGAATAGTACCCTTATTACAAGCGCATCCTATTGGGAACCTACTGTATTCACCATGACACTTATATTCGGTTCGTGAAAATGATGCTATATCTTGAAACATACACTTATACAAGCAAGTCCTATTGGAACTGAATAAATTCGCGTAGAAATTTTGATTCCATTTGTGAAAATTTTTCTATATCCCGAAAAGTTCACTTATTACTATCTTGGCCTTGAGTGAACTGAGTTCGCCAAATAACTGAGATTCGGCTCATGAAAATTTTGATAAATCTTTAATGTACACTTCTTACTATAGCCTGCTAATAGGAACGGCCTGAATTCACAAAGAAACTGTATTTCCGTTCGTCACAATTTTGCTGTATCTATATAGTACCCTTATTAGAAGCACATCCTATTGGGAATTCACTGAATTCACCATGATACTTAGATTCGGTTCCTTAAAATGATGCTATATCTTGAAAAGTACACTTATAGAAGCATGTCCCATTTGGAAGTCACTGAATTTGCCTAGAAATTTTGATTCCATTTTTGAAAATTTTTCTATATCCCGAAAAGACCACTTTTTACTATCGCGGCCTATTGGGAACTAACTGAATTCACCAAGCAAATGAGATTTGGCTAGTGAAAATTTGATCAATCTTTTGAAGTACACTTCTTATGAGAGGCTGCTAATAGGAACTACCTGAATTCACAGAGACACTGTGTTTCAGTTCGTTAAAATGTTGCTGTATCTTGAATGGTACCATTATTACAAGCGCATCCTATTGGGAACCTACTGAATTCACCATGATACTTAGATTCAGTTCGTGAAAATGATGCTATATCTTGAAAAGTACACTTATACAAGCATGTCCTATTGGGAACTGAGTAAATTCGCATAAAATTTTTATTCCATTTGTGAAAAATTTCCTATATCCTGAAAAGTCACTTATTTCTATCGTGGCCTATTGGGAACTAACTGAGTTCGCCAAATAACTGAGATTCAGCTCGTGAAAATTTTGATAAATCTTTAAATGTACACTAATTACTAGAACCTGCTAATGGGAACTACCTTAATTCACAAAGAAACTGTGTTTCCGTTCATTCAAATATTTCTATATCTAAATAGTACCCTTATTACAAGCGCATCCTATTGGGAACCTACAGAATTCACCATGATACTTAGATTCGGTTTGTGAAAATGATGCTATATCTTGAAAAGTACACTTATACAAGCATGTCCCATTGGAAAGTCACTGAATTCGCCTAGATTTTTTTGATTCCATTAGTGAAAATTTTTCTAATCCCGAAAAGAACACTTTTTATTTTCGCGGCCTATTGGGAACTAACTGAATTCACCAAGAAAATGAGATTCGGCTAGTGAAAATTTGATAAATCTTTAAAAGTACACTTCTAACTAGAGACTGCTAATGGGGAACTTTTTCTATTAAAAGTGTTTTATTTTATTTTAATAATATGCATGTGTATGTAGTAGCTGCTTGGAGGTTATGGTGGGTATGCACACATGTGAATGAAGTTGCTGGCATCCAGAGAGTGTGTCTGAGCTCTTGGAGCTGAGTCAATTGGTTGTTAGCTGCTAGATGTGTTTGCTTTGGCCAAACTCTGATCCTCTGCAAGAGTATTGTGTTCTCTTCTCTAGTGAAGCATCTCTTCAGTCCTGGAAAAAACTTTTTTGTTTATTTGCTTGTTTGTTATTTTTTTGTTTGTTTGTTTGTTTTTTCTTGGAAACAGGTTCTCACTATGTGTTAGTTTTCTGTCTAAGCTCCACCCCCGCAGTTAATGGTAACAGCCAGGTATGCCAGGCACTATAAAAGGAGCCGCTTGTCCCCTCCTCATTCTCTTACTCTCTTCCTTTCTTGCTTCTTGTTCTTGCCCTGCTTCCCCTCTTCCCCTTTGTCCCTTCTCTCCCCATTCTCCTTCCCCCTTCCCTCCACATGCTCATGGCCGGTCTTTACTCCTCTCCTCTTCTACTCTTCTCTCATTAAACATTTCTACAGGGAACCTTGTCCTGTTGTGGTTTGTCTGGACCTGAAATGAGATTTCTACCCCAATATTATGTAGTCCTGGCTGGCCTGAAACACTCTTTGCTACCCAATCACATGTACCGTTAATGGCAATTTAATATATTTTCATGATAATATTTGAGTATGTGAAACAAGATTCTTGTTGGTTTCAATGAAATATGAACGTGTACATATGAATATGCTCTCCATGTTTATGTCAGCTCAATCTAGGCTATAGTCATCATAAAGGAGGGAACCTCGATTAAGAAAATGACTCCCCATAAGATCAGGTTGTAATCAAACTTATAGGGTGTTATTTCAGTGATTTATACAGGAGGGCCCAGGCTGTTGTGGGTGTGGCCACCTCTGGCCTGTTGGTCCTGGGCTGTATAAGAAAGCAAGGTGAGGAAGGCAGTAAGCAGCACCACTGGTTGACCACTGTACCAGTTCCTGCTTCTAGGTTGCTACCATGTTTGGGTTCCTTTTCCAAGTTCTTTCAGTGATGGATTACCAAGTGGAAGTATAAGGCAAATACTCTCTTTCCTCTGCAACTTGCTTCAGTGTTTCATCACAGTGATAATAACCCTAACTAGGGCAATGAGTATCAATGCAAGTGTGGAGAAATGTATCACTTGCCTTGTATTTGGCCTTTTAGTAGAAATTTTCGGGGGTTTAATTTCCAGAAAACATGATTTGTTTACTTCTAGTTTGTTATTTCTTTTTTAAAATTAATTTATTTATCTTATGTATGTGATTATACCGTCACTCTCTTCAGACACACCAGAAGAGGGCATCAGATCTCATTACAGATCTGATCTGAGCTACCATGTGATTGCTGGGAATTGAACTCAGGACCTCTGGAAGAGCAGTCAGGGCTCTTACACACTGAGACATCTCTCCAGCCTCAGTTCTCATTGGTAATATAGAGATCAGTATATTTGGAAGATTCTTCAACTCCAGTTCTCATTCCTTTCATGAGGTGTTTGTTAAAATTATGGCTGCTCTTCAGCCACTCCTCTGGAGTTGACAGATTATTCTCAGAGAAAAAAGAATCCCATTGGGGAGAAGTAGCAGGTATTTGTAAATTTTGTTGTCTTCGGATATTTATTTCACTAATTTCCACTTCTTGGGAAGTGACTTTGCCTTGGGACAATTTTATATAGAAAACACAGTTTTAGTTTCTTGTGGGGCTTGCACGGTTTTACATTTTTCCTTAATTATTGTCACCATACCCACAGCCTCTTCAATGACAGGCAAGTGCTGCACCCCTGATGCATATCCATAGCCTTAGCATCTCTCTCAGTGTCAGACTTGATACCCTCCTTTTTATAACATCAATAAGGATTTTCTCACTGGCTTTTCACAGCAGAAACTTTGGTGAGCATACCGTGCTCTTAAATGAATAATCAAATGAATTCTTACTATTTTTTATTTCTCACTTATTTTTCTTTTATTTGTTCATATTTTTAAGAAATGAGACTAGGGTTCTGTAGTTGAGGCTGGTCCTGAGTTCATTATATAGATGGGGCTGGCCTTGAAATTCTGATTCTTCTCATTGTACCTCCCAGACACTGAAATTAAAGGTGTAATACACCATACCTGACTTTAAGTTTGAAGATATTCTATTATTTGTAGACAAATGGCAGAACACTGTTCCCAGCTTGTCAGCTTGCAGGCAACCTAGGGTATATATCATCTAAGCAAACTGAGACAAAGTAAGCAGACTTTCTCAAGCAGAGAATCCTGGTGCTCTGCCAAGTAAGCTGCGAACCTGAGGAAGAGACCTTCCTGTTGCTTTTCCCATGAGAAAGTAACTTTGTTCATATTTTAATAGTCATCTTGATGGGAAGCATGGTGGTGAGCAGAAGCAGAGAGAGCAGACTGGATAAACAACATTCTTTACCTCTCAAATCTTCCCTCCTGGGACATCCTTCTTCCAGCAAGGCCATACCTCTTAATGCCTTCCAAACAGCACCACCAGCTAAGTTTCTAAATATCTGAGTCTGTGAGGACATTCTCATGCATATGACTACATGTTGTTACATTTAATGACTGCCACATACACATTAGCAGAATGTTCAAATCATTTGCTGATAAAAGTACGTGTATAGATTCAGAGTTTCTTTGAACCAGTCATTATGCAATAGGGATTTCTTTGGCTCTTAAGGGATGAAGACTAGCAAATAAACCTCTTAAGGAGAATTTATGAGATACATCTGGCAATTCTGGGCTTGATGAGGAACACACCATGGAACACCCTGTTATCTGCCTAGAGCAAATTTAAGAGCAAAGTCCACAGAATTAGTAATTTATTCTCAGGGCCTTTTACATATGCCCCTAAAACATTTAAATTGTCTTTCTCACTCCTAGGACTTAGGTGACAACGTCCATGTGTCTTTAGCCATTTTTCATGTATATAATATGTTGTTAATACAAATGTCAGAAAGAGAAACCAAGTCAAAAGGCATTTCAAAAACTAGGAGTCATGTGTGTGGGTAAAATATGTTTTAACATTAAAGATTCGTACAAATCTTACCAAACCTAGTTTGACTTTGATAGTGAAGGCTTCATATAATAGTCTTTGATATATTCTTAGAGAATTACAGAACGCAATGTAAGTGTTGCATTAATTTACGAAAGTTAACGCAGTGGTGGCCTAACTTGTACCTAGAAAAATTAAATGTGCCTCTTTTGATCCAACAATGACTTAACTAGCTGACTAGTTAGTCCCAAAGCTGGAAGCTTGAGACATGCAAGGATCTGGTAATCTTGGTGTTGTATAGTAGAGTTAAGTGTTGCATTAAGAATGCCAGTGTTTTCTGTCCTCTGACCTTGTCTTCCATTCTCTGCCCTCATGGCTCTGCTCTTGTCTGCCTGCTTCTACCCAGTCTCCAGGCCCTCACCCCTCCCCAATCCTTCTTACCCCTGATCACTTGCATGTAATCATTTCTCAAGAGCACATCTTGGCATGGGTCTGCAGTAAGTAATACTCCCTTTATGTATTTTGTTTCAACCTCATGTATTAAATTTGTTATCACACTAACAAGTCCTTTATGTAGATCTTTTAATGAACTTCTTGGGGGTGCATTTTATTTAGCAGATGTGTTATACTATGTGTGTTTTCTTCAGTGGCTTGTATGACACAGTTTAAGAGTCATTTTAGATCAGATGACAAAGGGAATATTTTAGTAGATTGTTTAACTACTTAATGGTAACAAGTAAGTGACAGTTGGATTTATTGATGTTTTATGCAAAGAGGATATTAAGTGTTATTCAGGAGCGCATACATTCCCCATTGACACCTCTTACAAGTAGAAAGTTGGAAAGTGTTTAAATATGAGACTAAAAGTGTAGGGAGAATGTTCTCTGGACAGACTGCACTGATAAAGCAACCTGAAAACAACACATTTTGATAAGGTTTACTTGGGATTATACTTTGGTCTTTCATTAATTGGACATTAGAGTTTTCAAATTTCCCATTTCCCTTGATAAAATATCAATGAAGAGTACGTTATGGTATAAAATTGACTTTTTTTCTCTCTCCATACAGAATCTCTGCCTACCATGAGGCAGTGCTGTTGGAGGATGAAATCTGAAAATCATGGATGGGGAAAAGGCTGTGTTTTTATGAATAAAGATATTTACATATCCAGATAATTTTTGTTCATTTTAGTTTACAATATGGCTTCAAGTAGAATATATTTTCACTGTTCAAAAATTCTAACCTTTATAGTTAATTTTACTCTCAAAAATTTGTTCAGAGGAAGTAGATATTCTTGCACAGAACAATTCAATATATTTTTGTTTAGCTCAGCATTGCTAGTAATTCTGAGAATTAGGAAAAACATATAAGTATCTAGTACATAGTGTTATTAGTTAATCTTCTGTACATAGTAAAACATATTCTTTTTATGTTTCTAATTTTTGAAAAATACAAAGAACAGATAAAATTTACTAATCAGTAAAAGTAAGTTGTTTGCAGTTTGGACAAAGTATACCACTAGTTGTCACCTATAACTTCACTTTAAAGGCAAACTAATCTTTACTATATTAATCCTGCCAATCCATGAGTTTGGGAGATCTTTCCATCTTCTGAGATCTTCTTCAATTTCTTTCTTCAGAGGCTTGAAGTTCTTATCATACAGGTCTTTCTCTTGCTTGGTTAGAGTCACACCAAGGTATTTTATATTATTTGGGACTATTATGAAGGGTGTCATATCCCTAATTTCTATCTCTGCTTGTTTCTCTTTTGTGTAGAGAAAGGCTACTGATTTGTTTGAGTTAATTTCATACCCAGCCACTTTGCTGAAGGTGATTATCAGGTTTAGTAGTTCTCTGGTGCAACTTTTGGGATCACTCAAGTATACAATCATATTGTCGGCAAATCATGATAGTTTGACTTCTTCCTTTCCAAACTGTATCCCTTTGATCTCCTTTTGTTGTCTGATTGCTCTGGCTAGAACTTCAAGAACTATATTGAATAAGTAGGGAGAGAGTGGGCAGCCTTGTCTAGTCCCCGATTTTAGTGGGATTGCTTCAAGTTTCTCTCCATTTAGTTAAATACTAGCCACTGGTTTGCTGTATATGGCTTTTACTATCTTTAGGTATGGGCCTTGAATTCCTGTTCTTTCCAAGAACTTTATCACGAAGGGGTGTTGTATTTTGTCAAATGCTTTCTCAGCTTCTAATGAAATGATCATGTGTTTTTATCTTTCAGTTTGTTTATATAGTGGATTATGTTGATGCTTTTTCGTGTGTAAAATCATCCCTGCATCCCTGGATTGAAGCCTACTTGATCATGATGGATGATTGTTTTGATATGCTCCTGGATTCGGTTTGCAAGAATTTTATTGAGTATTTTGTGTTGATATTCATAAGGGAAATTGGTCTGAAGTTCTTTTTCTTTCTTAGGTCTTTGTATGGTATATGTATAAGAGTAATTGTGGCTTCATTGAAGGAATTCTGTAGTCCTCCATCTGTTTCAATTTCATGGAATAGTTTGGATAGTATTGGTATGAGGTCTTCTATGAAGGTCTGATAGAATTCTGCACTGAACCAATCTGGACCTGGGCTCTTTTTGATTGGGAGACTTTTAATGACTGCTTCAGATTCAATGAAATCCCCATCAAAATTCCAAGCCAATTCTTCATGTAGATAAAACAACTTTCAAATTCGTCCGGAATAACAAAAAAGCCCAGGGGAGCTAAAACTATCCTTAACAATAAAAAGACTTCCGGGGAAATCACTATCCCTGAACTCAAGCAGTATCACAGAGCAATAGTGATAAAAATTGTATGGTATTGGTACAGAGACAGACAGATAGACCAGTGGAATAGAATTGAAGGGCCAGAAGTGAACCCATACACCTATGGTCACTTAGTTTTTGACAAAGGAGGCAAGGAAAAAAGATAACATTTTCAGAAAATGGTGCTGGTTCAAATGGAGGTAAGCATGTAGAACAATGCAGATCTATCCATTCTTATCACCCTGTACAAAGCTTAAGTCGAAGTGGATCAAGGACCTCCACAACAAACCAGATACACCCAAACTTACAGAAGAAGAAGTGTGGGAAAACCTCGAACACATAGGCACTGGAGAAAATTTCCTGAACAAAACACCAATAGTTTATGCTCTAAGATCAAGAATCGACAAATGGGATCTCATAAATCTGCAAAGCTTCTGTAAGGCAAAGGATACTGTGTTGAGGACAAAATGACAGCCAACAGACTAGGAAAAGATCTTAATAATCCTACGACCAACAGAGGGCTTGTATCCAAAATATACAATGTACTCATGAAATTAGACTGCAGGAAGACAAATAACCGTATTGAAAAATAGAGTTCAGAGCTAAACAAAGAATTCACAGCTGAGGAATGCTGAATGGCTGAGAACCACCTAAAGAAATGTTCAACATCTTTAGTCATAAGGGAAATGCAAATCAAAACAACCCTGAGATTCCACCTCACACCAGTGACTGGCTAAGATCAAAAACTCAGGTGACAGCAGATGCTGGCGAGGATATGGAGAAGAAGGAACACTCCTCCATTGTTGGTGGGATTACAGACTGGTACAACCATTCTGGAAATCAGTCTGGAGGTTCGTCAGAAAATTGGATATTAAACTACCTGAGGACCCAGTTATACCCCTCTTGGGCAGATACCCAAAAGATGCCCTAACATATAACAAAGACACATGCTCCACTCTGTTTAAAGCAGCCTTATTTATAATAGTCAGAAGCTGGAATGAACCCACATGCCCTTCAATAGAGGAATGGATACAAAAAATGTGGTACATCTACACAATGGAATATTACTCGGCGATCAAAAACAATGACTTTATGAAATTCATAGACAAATGGATGGAACTGGAAAATATCATCCTGAGTGAGGTAAGCCAATCACAGAAAAACACACACATGGTATGTACTCATTGATAAGTGGATATTATCCCAAATGTTTGAATTACCCTATATGCACAGAACACATGAAACCTAAGAAGGATGACCAAAATACGAATGCTTCACTCTTTCTTAAAAGGGGAACAAGATAACCCTTGGGAGGGAATAAGGGAGGCAAAGTTTAGAATAGAAACTGAAGAAACACCCATTCAGAGCCTGCCCCACATGTGGCCCATATATATACAGCCACCAAACTAGATAAGATGGATGAAGCAAAGAAGTGCAGGCTGACAGGAACTGGATGTAGATCTCTGCTGAGAGATACACCCAGAATACAGAAAATACATAGGCGAATGCCAGGAGCAAACCACTGAACTGAGAATGGGACCCCCATTTCAGGAATCTTAGAAAGACTTAAAAAGCTTGAAGTGGCTTGAGATCCCATGTGAACAACAATGCCAACCAACCAGAACTTCCAGGGACTAAGTCTGTACCCAAAGAGTATACATGGACTGACCCTGTGCTCCAACGGCATAGGTAGCAATGAATAGTCTCGTAAGAGCACCAGTGGAAGGGGAAGCCCTTGGTCCTGCCAAGGCTGAATTCCCAGTGAATGTGATTGTTGGGGGGAGGGTCGTAATGGGGGGGAGGATGGGAAGGGGAACACCCATATGAAAGGTGAGTGGAAGGGGTTAGGGGGATTTTGTCCTGGAAACCAGGAAAGGGAATAACAATTGAAATGTAAATAAGAAATACCCAAGTTAATAAAGATGGAGAAAAAAAAAGCAAACTAATCAAAATAGTGTAAAAAAACATGAAATTTTATTTGTAAGTGTGCTGGGATTTTAAAGTTATTTTTGTGGCAGGGAGTTGTACCTACTGTTTATTGGAATGTTTTTTCTTGGTTGTAGGATGAGCACCTGACTGCCTTGTTCTAGAAGCTGGAGGAACCATTTGTTCTGTTAAGCAGGAGGATGGAACACTGCAATGTTTAGAGGAAGTGCTATCTATATTAATGGTTAGAAATGTTGAGTGCTTTTTACTGGTTTTGTGCCCAATTTTATCATGAACTTTTTAAGATTAAGAACATTTTATTTTAATCTTCAATAACTTATAATCTGACTTATTTGCTTTTCTGTTACTATAATGAAATAACATGACCAAGTCTGTTTATGGAAGAGTTTATTTTAGTTGTGCCAGTTTTAGGACTGGTACTATCATATTTTGGAACACCAGGGGCAATATTAGAAGTAATACTATTATAACGTAGTGTTATCCTAATAGTTGGGTTATAATAATCCTTATTAACAATCTCTGGTTATTCTAAGTCAGTAATTTTTCTTATGAGATAATATTTACTTTCACCTCCATAAATACAGTAGTCATGTGGCAAAAATAGTAACAGCTAATGATGAAAGAAGAATTCCCTGTGTATATAGACTTTGGTTTTTTTGTGAACTTCTTTTTGAAATATGTCGAATTATAACAGCAGTATTGTTGGTATCAGGAATTCCCTTGAGCCGCGACACCATGTGGTAACTGTTGACATGGAAACAGCCCTACATTCCCAGTATTCCTTTGGTCCAAATCCCAACTCCACGTTGGAGTAGTTATGTCATATTCCAAATGAAAGGCAGACTTCTTCTGCCCTCATGCTCTCTCTTCTCTTCATTCTTTTCTCTTCTTTCTCTCGCCCCTTTCCCTTGTCTTGTTCTCACATTAAATCTCGCCAAGTGGAACTGTGTTAGTTTTGTGTGGTTTATTTTAATGGGTGTGGTGGGTATTTTATTACAACGAGATTTTAATAACAACAAGTATGATAATTTAAGAGCTTGGAAATCAGACTGACTGGAAATAAATTCCAATTTGGGCACTCACCAGATGTTGAACTTATATTACTAAAATAAAAGTTGTGGGTGATAGTAATTTTTCCCTGTAGTGTTGTGAGAATTAATCTAACTCCTTGTAAACCTCTTGTGTTTTATTACTTATCAGGAACATTGGGTAGTAGTAGCCATTTTAATTGTTTCATGAAATAAAGTTTGTAGAGTTGTGGAGAATGGAGTTTATCAAAGCTAAACTACACATAACTACACATAACTAAATTGTATAATCAGATTTATCTTATAAAATTATAATCTTAAAGGAAGAAGGTTAGAATGTAGAACAGGAAATAATGCTATGCTATTGTTAGAAGTGATTTAACATTCTATCAGAAAACTGAAGAAATGGAAATTCATCTATTAAGGTGGCATACAGTCCACAATACATTCTATATAATGTTAACATTATTCTTAAATGTGATTTTTTAAAATGGACTAAATATGTTTTTAATGAGAAGAATTAGTTTGGGTTTGAATGCTCTTTTTTAACATTTAGGCAATATGTCAGTATTGAGGGCACCCAGACATCAGAGCTCTGGAAGGCATGTTGATACTGTTTTTTTCTTTGTCTCCTGGGTGTGAGAAGTATAACAGATCTTAAAGAGCTGTATTCTTGTTTGTTTAAAAAAAACTGATACATAAGAGAGTGTGTGTTGTGTGTGTATATGTGTCTGTGTGTTGTCTGTGTCTGTGTGTGTGTGTCTTTGTGTGTGTGTATCTGAAATTATAACAATATATTCTTTGGAAAGTATTTTGTTCTTTCTCAATTAAATTTATTCATTTGTTCAAATTGGCTACCCTTTATTATCACAGGTATAGGGAAATTAGAATCCTACTGCTGTAGTGTACGTTGAAATATACAGAGAAGAGTATCTTAAATTGAGGACTCTGTTATGTCACATAGATGAGAGTTTCTGGATGTTTTCTATATCTTTTTATTGCTCATTAAGGGGAATTTTCTGCTATACTGTGTCTTCAGACTTTCTCTTCTGTTCAAATAACACTCCTCCCTTAATGTAGGTAAACATACTAACTTCTATGTTTTGGATAATTCTGTATCATTGAGTTGAGTGAACTGGGCAGTCTGTTTTGCAAATGAAATTTCAGGTTTATGTGCGTATTACTTACTAGTATTAGAAGCATTTATTTAGCATTTTTCTTTAGTTCTTTCTGGACAAGATAGCTACATTTGCAGTTTCGTTTGAAAGTCAGTTTTTCTCTTATGTGAAAATACTAGAAAATTCTAGATTCCCAACAAGGCTTTATTTTTGTTCTAGGTAGTTTTGACTCAGCTCTGAAAGGGATTTTTTTTAATGTAAAGGAATTGATTTTAGGCTAGGGACACTTACCTACTGGTCTATTGTTCTTTTGTCTGGCTTATGTAGTGAGGCAGGAGAGCTTTATGTGTTCTGTGTTTCTTTGTTCTCAGCCCCCTGATCTCTAACCTATTTGTACCTACTTATACCAGAATTACAAAAGTCTGATTGTAGTTTTATGTCTCATTTTCTTCTCCTACGATCTGAACCTGATATCTGAGTTGCCTGTTTTTCCTTGTAAGAAATCAAAGGCCACAGAAAACTGACTCTGCTGCTGTTAGATTGAGTCAGTTCATCAGAGCCATGTTTGGTGGAGCAAGCTTTTAATCCTAGCAGGTGAATCTCTATGAGTTCCTGGCCAGCCTGGTCTAAATAGAACACCTTTTCATCCTGATGTTAACACCCAGCTGGAGTAGCATTATTACCAGAATAAACTGAAAGGAAAAGCAGGTGAACATAAGTTCTTTAAAGCAATAGTCCTCCCATGGATGGCCTCTGAATGTTGGTGTAGGTGGTGGTGCATTAGAAGTACAAGTAGAAGTGGAATAATTAGCTCTTTGAAGGCTTTAAGAATGCTAGTGACTGTAGAGAGAGTATCTTGTGTATTTGTATGGATATATCACCTTTCAGTTAAAAAAATGATGGCCTTTAGAAAAGGGTAGAATAGAAGGTGGGACAACCAGGAGGCAGAAAGAAATGAGACTCTTATTTTAAAAGTCCTTAAAATATAAAGGTTATGTAACTTCCTTTTAAAGCTTAATTCATGGTTGGAACTTTGGAATATAATGTATCATGGCTGTTGTCTTTGTTTAGTGACATTTTCTGTTGGTTTGTTATTGATGACCCTTAAATTCTTGCAGATTAAATAGTGGACTGTTGTGGAAACACTGGATAATCTGCTCACTTTGTCTTGAGTTTGTAAGAATGTGACACGTACTTACATTTTACCAGAAGCCATAGCTATGGGTGCTAGGATCTGAAAATATCTGTATGGGGTGTGTTTTGGGAAAATGTTGATGGTTATTGGTCAGATAAGGAAAAGTTATTGGTGGAGTTGGTGTGGTGCTGCTTGTATTTAAATGCTCCCTACATACTGGCTCCCAAGATCTGGAAGCCGTGAGGAGCAGATCCTCAGGTACCCCAAGTGATGCTTTGTAAAGTTTGCTTCTTAGTTCAACTCATCAAAAATGGATAGAGTCTGTGATTAGGCAATAGAAGAAGAAAGGTGGGACTTGAGGATGGAGTGGAGGGTCTCAAGAGGGAGGAGAAGGGGGAACAAGTGAGGAGACAAAGGGAGGAGGAAGCCACCATGTGAGGAGATGGACCCTGAGCATGTGGCCTGGAAAAACACCAAGTAACATGGGACATTATGGCATGGAAATAGGTTACTATAGCTGTAAACCTGCCCAATTAGGCTTATGACTTGTAAATAAAGTACCTGGATTGTGTGTCTTTTACTTGGACTAGTTAGAGTGCTTAATTCCTTTTATAATTGGTGCCCTTGACCCAGAGATTAAGTCTCATGGTCTACTGAAATGAAGTTAGGTATTGAACTGTGTATTTCTGGTGATGCAATAACTTTGTTGTTTTTCATAGAGCATTGAGGTGTTTCAATATGTTTGAAAAAGAGGCAGTGAGTAGTATTTTTAACTATGTGCTACTGCAGTGTACACAGAATAGCCATGTTTGAAATTAGCTAAAGTAATAGGTTTGGGTCCTGCTTTACTAACAGTGTTGTTTGTAGCAGAAAAAGTTCCATAAAAGCACACATCATGCTTCACCTAATAGTATTATCCAGAGATAAATACCAATTTCTTTAATATACTTATCCATTATTAGTGGACTTCTTTATGGTTCAGGTGCCGGGCACATTTATACATCTGGGTGAGATTGCAAATTTGATTTGGATATTACAAATGCTGGTAAGCTGTTTTTCTATCGAAACTCGAATTATGTTCTGCAAAGCACCTACTACTGACTAAAATTGATCTCAGGTTTTTTAGTTGAAGGTGCACTTGTTTCATGACAAGTAGAAAATAATGCTGTTAGACTGTTTTTCCCTGTGCGTAAAAGAAAAATTTTAATATTTAAGATAAAGTGTCATTATAGTATATAAAACTATTTCTATAATGTGCATATATTTATGTGTGTGTGTGTGTGTGTGTGTGTGTGTGTGCGTGTGTTCACGCAGGCGTGCATGTATGGATGGATGTAGTGTATACAGATCACCTAGTTACACTGACTTAGTTTCTGGATATGGGAAACAGGAATCCAAACTTTCAAAAAATGATTAGTAAGTTTTTGTTTAATCAAATGGCTGGCAGAAACTTGAAATTTCTTTAACATATTAGTTTTAAGTTCTATAGAAAGTTCTTTAAGGAAAGAAAAAGTAACCATTCCAAGAAACGTCTTTTCTGTTTTTCCTATTATAGTGAGCTGCATAGTTCTCCTAAGCAAGGAGGTGGACTTCATCCTCCTTACCACTTTCACCTTTGCCTACCCCCATGGACTGTCTGACAAGGTAACAGAATGGTTTACATTTATTAAAACATGATACCGTGAGTTTATTGTGACTCGTTTTTGTCTGAACACTGCTGAAGAATAAAAAAAGAATTTTACTAGTTTTTGTACTAAGTATAGAAATAATGCCCATTCATGCAGGTGTTTGGAACCTAAATATTTGCACCTGACAATAATAGAAACCATATTTCCTTAATAAAATTTAAGGAAAACATATTTTAACATAATGATTAAATCTTATTTTAATGCAGATCTTATATCAGATTATCATTGAGTAAGAATCCCGATTCTACGCAAAGAAATTGAATTGGTTCTGTTTTTTTCAAGAGATGAAATTGGTTCTTGTGGTTATGAAGGCAGGTATGGAGAAGCTAAGTGAGTCCTATTTCTTAATGGAGGTTGATTTCTTTTATATATTTTTAGAAAGATTAATCCTCGCAAGTCAGTTCTACTATTTCCACATATGAAATATATATTACAAAAGGAAATATTTTAGTCTGAGTCTTTCATCTATACTACCATGTAAAGAATTGTAAATAACATAATAGTCCCTAGTGATCCTCCAGTAAAAACCAAAATAATAATAATAATAATAATAATAATAATAATAATAATAATAATAGGCATTGTCACGTTTATCTTCCTTCAGGTATAAAATGGCAAGAAATTGAAAGCTACATTTTCCTTTTTCTTTTTCTTTTTCTTTTTTTATTTGAATGGCATTGGTGGGGCCTTATTTGTCAGTTTTTACAAATAAGAAAAACTCGCTTCACAACTGTTCATAACTGCAGTTCTGGGCAGTCCGTCTCTTCAAGGACACAGTCACATACATTCAAGAAAACACACAGAAAATTAAGCTGAAACTCGATTTCCTTCTAAATTAAAAGTAAACTATTTTCTACCATTGCTGATGACCAATATTGGCATCTGTGTGGTGGGTAAAATGAGGCAGGCAGCCGTTGGGGGTCAGTGCTTAGAGCATTGATGAGGGTGGATCCAGACACCTATGGGGATGCTGTCACAGGCAGCCAGGGACTAGAGATGTTACTCAACAGACAGTTTTCTGAGGGAGCAAAGATTAAGTTACTGGGGGGTTGGCACTCTCTATGATCAGCGAAAACCTATGAACTCTTAACTCCTTGGGGCCAGTGAGAAACACAAGGGAAGAGAGAAAATTCACACACACACACACACACACACACACACACAAACACACACACACACACACACACACACACACACACACACACACAGAGTTGATGGTAGAAGGAACAGTGTTCCAGCCCATCATACACAAGCTTTAACAGATACACATAGTTGATGGATGCCCTAACCTTTGTGCTTTATTCTTTGTTCCATCACTTATATGTCCCAGCCAAATCTTTCAAGCAGCATTAAAATACAATGTAATTGTTTTAGTTTTCTTCTAGACAAAGACAGGAGTAATTATTTCATTATTTATCCTTAAAAAGTATTCTTAAAAGACTCACAGATCTAACCACTTATATAAAAATCAGTCATATCTACTTTAATTCCTCAGAATGAGTATCTACTCAAGAGCAATTCTTAATAAATCTCATCAGGAAGCTGAGGGCAAAATGTGTATAAGAAATCAATTGTTAGTGCCAGAGATGTTGGCCAGTGAGTGATTTGAGGCCCCTTACAGTTTTCCCATAATTCTTAGATTATGAGGAATATGCTGGAAGTGAACAGAGCAGAACTCCATAACAGCATAACAGCATCAAGTCCTCAGGACACATAGCTCTCAGGACACATAGTCCTTGGAGCTGTCAAACTGAGTCGCACCCACACGACTGTGGTAATCGGGGCGGGGGTGCATACTAGATCCTATCTCCATTTTAAATTTGATACTTAAATGGTTTATTTTATTTACATGAAAAATGCATGAAGCTTGGGATTTGCTTCTCAATAACTTAAGAGGTTTCTTAGTTGTTTGTAGTTCTCTGTGGTGATGTGAATGTTAGGAAAATCCCAGAAGCCACTGATTACTAACAGAGTATTATTTATTCTTCTGCTCTTAGCAAGAGAGCAAGAAACACCTGTAGCTGTTTCTTAAGCAGGAATATGTTCAGTGAATTTCTCTATTGTTTTACAGTTTTCATGGCACCCATTCCTTCGTCATATTAATTTCAAGTATTTTCTTGTTGTTTTGTTTTGATTTAGTTTATTGAGAGTAGTATTTTCCCCTTGCTTTCTGTGTTTGTCTTTTGTATATAAAAAGGATACTGATTCCTGTGCTTTAACTTTGTGTTTTTCAACTTTTATCAATATTTATCAGCTCTAGGAGTTTTTTAAAGATTTAGTTTTTATGTATAGAATCTTAAAACATGAAAATAAACATATATTGATTTCTTCCCTTCTCATTTGTATTTGCTTCATTACCTTGACTTGTTTAATTGCTTGACCTAACACTGTTAGAAGTATGTTGAGAAGTGAGAAGAGAGAACATCCTTTTCTTGGTCTCGATTCCAAAACAAGTACTTTGAATTATTCTCTCTCTCTTTTGGATGACTTTTGCTGTATATTGCCTTTATCAAGTTGAGATAAATCCCTTGTATCCCTATTCTCTGCAAGACTTTCCTCACAAATGGAGGCTGTATTTTATCAAAGGTCTTTTATGTATGCAATAGGGTGGTACTTGTACTTATGTGGTAGATTATGTTAATTCTCATGTATTGACGCTTTCCTCCATCTCTGGGATGAAGTTGCCTTAAGCCTAATGGGAAATCTGTTTGTGTTACTGCATTTGGTTTACACATATTTTATTAATGCCTTGTGCACCTATGGTCATCAGAGATGTTGGTGTATGACTTTCTTTTCTGGTTGTTTGGTTTCAGCATCAGGATTAGACTCCCAGTAAATATTTTCTAACTGTTTTGGGAATATCTTACCTTTTCAACTTTGAGAATGTGGTGGCCGCCATTTTCATACTTTTCTTCCCCTACCTTTATATTGGCTCAAATAGGATTCAGGAAGTAATATTGACCTATTGTCAATACAGACTACAATACTGAGCACACTCAAAAAGTATACTTCTTGGTTCTGAACCATGTATGATCTTGGTTCCATTACTATAGGCGGAAATATTTTCAGAACGAAATCTGCTTCCTAAATTTCATAGTGTAGGGCTCACCTGCTTTGTTTTGCAACATAACCCTGTTTTTGCTTTTTGTTTGTTTGTTATGTTTTGTTTTTTGAAAAACTGCTTTTATTTGTTGTAGCACAAAACTGTTATTTAGCCTATTAATTTAAAATTAATAATTTGTAATTACATCCTTGATTTATATGAAAACAAGTCTCTATACCATTTATTTCACTTCTTAGTGTGTTTTTATTGAATTTCACCAGGTCCATTAATGAACATAAGAGGAAGGACCATGGAAAGGAGTATATCTCTTACATATTCACAGAAGATTATGCCAAGCAGGAATACTGTGTATAATACCTAAATTTCATTGGAAGAACCTGACTGAGGAAGTGAAAAGGAAAGGATGGGAAATAGGAAAACATTTGAAAATAAGGCTGTTGACAGGCTGGAGAGGAAGGAGGAGATTGAAAATTTAAAGTGTGCTACCTGAAACAATGTATTTTCATGGATACAAATATGTCTTTGCCTATTTAAAAAAGTACTAGTTACTATGAGGTAGGATTTATCCATGTCAGTTATGGTACAATATGCTTTAGGAATTTAATTCCTGGGGACTTAAATTGAAAGTTAGTGGTATGGTTATTTAAAAACTCATTAAAAACAATTTAAAAAGAGATAATTTCTCACTGTAATCGTGTACTTTATTCCATTTCCATTGTTTATATAAATACTTATTACTTCTTACCATCTTGTAAATGATGTTTAGTTACTTATAATAGTTTTTCTTTATGTGAGCATAGTTATAAACACATGATAGTGAAAGAGTGTACCCCAAAATGGGGAGCTGCGTCTCTCGCTCCGATCGCGGGGTGGGGTGCCCCCAGGAATCACGAGTAGTCATTCTTGATGTAACAGCAAGAGGTAGCTTTTATTAACGAGATCCCGGGTCTTAGCGGGATCCCGGGTCGACACGTATCTCACACTGGAGACAGAGGAATCGACCCCGAGCCTCCAAACTCGGGTTTATATAGGGGAGGTAAGGGGCATTCTCGTGGTTACACATGATTGGTCAATTCAAAAGGTGCACGGTTACTTTCGGCGCGAAATGACATCAGCAAGGAGTATGTGTTATCTAGCAGCTCGGCAGGCAGGTAGGGTGGCTCATCTCACTCAGGGGGGTGAAGGAAGGGGAGGGGTGGCTACGGATGGTCAGTGTCCTTGGGGCTGATAGCTGGTTTGGCAAATACTATCATCTCTGGCTCTCCCTCAGGCACGTCCGTCCCTGCAAATCCGGACTCTGACAATGAGCAAACTTTATGAAACTCTAGTTCTCCACATTCGGGTTCTGACAATGGGTAACCTTTATGAAACTCTAGTTCTACAATAGTATAAAATAATACAAAGAATAATGTACTCTATCTTACTTATCTGTTTGTAAATACTCATTTGTGTGTGTGTGAATAAATGTGTGTGTGTGTGTGTGTGTGTGTGTGTTTGTACTTTTAATGTGAGTGAGGCATGTGCCTTGAGAGTGTGGTGGTTGCCGTGGCAACAGAAGCAAGCAGGTCTTTGTTACCTATAGATGATGTCATTGCTGGATTCATAGGCTAGCTGTAAACCACTTCTGATGATAACATACCTCCCCTTTTCTTATCATAGAGAGAAGAAAAAAGGGAAAAAGGGGAAGCCGATGCTAAAAGGTAAATAGGGGCTTTAGACCTCTTAAACTGCTCCCTGCTGTCTAGGAGCATTATCAGTTTTGGGATGTAGCTGACTTTCACCATCCGGGCCCACGTGATAGTTGTGTAAAAGGAACTGTTTGACTTTTTGGTTAGAAAATTTTGAAATTGTCTTTGAAGGAATATGGAAACAAGATTAATGAGGCAGGAAGGAAATAGTATCTCCAGGAAAATGGGGAGAAGAGGCATTAAGAAGGGCAGTATCCTATTTCCATGTAGGGTTTTGAAAAACCCAGGAATTGGAGGCCTCATGCTTTTCCCTGCATTTCTGGATGTCTGATTGCAGCTGGTGGAATGTATTTCTTACTGCCCCAGATTCGTTGACATAGAAACAGCATTCTTCCTGGAGAAACAGACAAGGACCACCTTCTTTAGCTTTCAGGACATCTAGTCCCTGTCTGTTCTGAAGCACAATTGCTGCCAAAGATTCGATCTTTTTCTGGATGGTGAGCATGGTTTTATAAATTCCTTGGAAACTGTTGTCAAGCTGGGATAAGAACTTCTTGTACATGGTTAGGAAAGTCGTCGGCCCTGCAGTTCCAGTGCCAGCACCTGTAGCTACTCCTGTAGCAACCAGGAATGGCACAACCTGCAGTGCCCTCTTATGCTGGACAGGTATATGTCAAAAACTAGAATTGGTAGAGATTCTTTGCCATGTATTACTCCTAGTTCAGGGAAGGAACACCAGTGTGTAAACTCTTCCTGACCAGCTGGCAGGTAGGTGATGATATATACCAGTGCCACACAGAATTGACGTGTTTTTGGCTGCAGGGCCCTGCGGCAGAGATGGGGTATCAAGGATTGTGGTGCTATTGCACTCTAGGGAACTGAGTTTTCCTTCAGAACATGTCCTGGATGTCCTAAAACTGTCACGCCAATAAGAGGGATATAAAAAAGTATGGGGCGATGGCAGCATCGGAGTCAGGGCAGCTGATAAAAGCTGAGGTAAGGTTATTGGGCAGTATCACTAGAGAGGCTGTAATTGGCAATTGTGAATTAGTTTCAGGAGGGATACTGCATAGCTAGCAGTCTTTAAAGTGACCAGGTTGGGTGCCCTAAGGAGTAGGTACACTAAGGTCAGGGTCTGAATCAAAAGGGTAAATGATAAGTTAATACCATTTGTGAGGGGAGATGTCAAGGACGTAAGGACTTTGGAAGACTGTTTGATTATTTCTCCTATTTTTCCGATATCTAGAGTTTGGGAAATTGGACAAAATTTCTCTGGATGTGGATAGTACTCTGGATGTGGAGGCCCTGCTTGGGATTTACATTAGAGCTTACCAACAACTCCTGTTTTCTTTTTTTTTTTTTTTTTTTTTTTTTTTTATTAACTTGAGTATTTCTTATATACATTTCAAGTGTTATTCCCTTTCCCGGTTTCCAGACAAACATCACCCTCCCCCCTCCCCTTCCTTATGGGTGTTCCCCTCCCAAACCTCCCCCCATTGCCACCCTCCCCGCATAGTCTAGTTCACTGGGGGTTCAGTCTTAGCAGGACCCAGGTCTTCCCCTTCCACTGGTGCTCTTACTAGGATATTCATTGCTACCTATGGGGACAGAGTCCAGGGTCAGTCCATGTATAGTCTTTAGGTAGTGGCTTAGTCCCTGGAAGCTCTGGTTGCTTGACATTGTTGTACTTTTGGGGACTCGAGCACCTTCAAGCTCTTCCAGTTCTTTCTCTGATTCCTTCAACGGGGGACCTATTCTCAGTTCAGTGGTTTGCTGCTGGCATTCGCCTCTGTATTTGCTGTATTCTGGCTGTGTCTCTCAGGAGCGATCTACATCCGGCTCCTGTCGGTCTGCACTTCTTTGCTTCATCCATCTTGTCTAATTGGGTGGCTGTATATGTATGGGCCACCTGTGGGGCAGGCTCTGAATGGGTGTTCCTTCAGTCTCTGTTTTAATCTTTGCCTCTCCCTTCCCTGCCAAGGGTATTCTTTTTCCTCATTTAAAGAAGGAGTGAAGCATTCACATTTTGATCATCCGTCTTGAGTTTCCTTTGTTCTAGGGATCTAGGGTAATTCAAGCATTTGGGCTAATAGCCACTTATCAATGAGTGCATACCATGTATGTCTTTCTGTGAGTGGGTTAGCTCACTCAGGATGATATTTTCCAGTTCCAACCATTTGCCTACGAATTTCATAAACTCGTTGTTTTTGATAGCTGAGTAATATTCCATTGTGTAGATGTACCACATTTTCTGTATCCATTCCTCTGTTGAAGGGCATCTGGGTTCTTTCCAGTTTCTGGCTATTATAAATAAGGCTGCGATGAACATAGTGGAGCACGTGTCTCTTTTATATGTTGAGGCATCTTTTGGGTATATGCCCAAGAGAGGTATGGCTGAATCCTCAGGCAGTTCAATGTCCAATTTTCTGAGGAACCTCCAGACTGATTTCCAGAATGGTTTTACCAGTCTGCAATCCCACCAACAATGGAGGAGTGTTCCTCTTTCTCCACATCCTCGCCAGCATCTGCTGTCACCTGAGTTTTTGATCTTAGCCATTCTCACTGGTGTGAGGTGAAATCTCAGGGTTGTTTTCATTTCCATTTCCCTTATGACTAAAGATGTTGAACATTTCTTTAGGTGTTTCTCAGCCATTCGGCATTCCTCAGCTGTGAATTCTTTGTTTAGCTCTGAACCCCATTTTTTAATAGGGTTATTTGTTTCCCTGCTGTCTAACTTCTTGAGTTCTTTGTATATTTTGGATATAAGGCCTCTATCTGTTATAGGATTGGTAAAGATCTTTTCCCAATCTGTTGGTTGCCGTTTTGTCCTAACCACAGTGTCCTTTGCCTTACAGAAGCTTTGCAGTTTTATGAGATCCCATTTGTCGATTCTTGATCTTAGAGCATAAGCCATTGGTGTTTTGTTCAGGAAATTTTTTCCAGTGCCCACGTGTTCCAGATGCTTCGCTAGTTTTTCTTCTATTGGTTTGAGTGTGTCTGGTTTGATGTGGAGGTCCTTGATCCACTTGGACTTAAGCTTTGTACAGGGTGATAAGCATGGATCGATCTGCATTCTTCTACATGTTGCCCTCCAGTTGAACCAGCACCATTTGCTGAAAATGCTATCTTTTTTCCATTGGATGGTTTTGGCTCCTTTGTCAAAAATCAAGTGACCATAGGTGTGTGGGTTCATTTCTGGGTCTTCAATTCTATTCCATTGGTCTATCTGTCTGTCTCTGTACCAATACCATGCAGTTTTTATCACTATTGCTCTGTAATACTGCTTGAGTTCAGGGATAGTGATTCCCCCTGAAGTCCTCTTATTGTTGAGGATAGCTTTAGCTATCCTGGGTTTTTTGTTATTCCAGATGAATTTGCAAATTGTTCTGTCTAATTCTTTGAAGAATTGGATTGGTATTTTGATGGGGATTGCATTGAATCTGTAGATTGCTTTTGGTAAAATGGCCATTTTTACTATATTAATTCTGCCAATCCATGAGCATGGGAGATCTTTCCATCTTCTGAGGTCTTCTTCAATTTCTTTCCTCAGTGTCTTGAAGTTCTTATTGTACAGATCTTTTACTTCCTTGGTTAAAGTCACACCGAGGTACTTTATATTATTTGGGTCTATTATGAAGGGTGTCGTTTCCCTAATTTCTTTCTCGGCTTGTTTCTCTTTTGTATAGAGGAAGGCAACTGATTTATTTGAGTTAATTTTATACCCAGCCACTTTGCTGAAGTTGTTTATCAGCTTTAGTAGTTCTCTGGTGGAACCTTTGGGATCACTTAAATATACTATCATGTCGTCTGCAAATAGTGATATTTTGACCTCTTCTTTTCCGATCTGTATCCCCTTGATCTCCTTTTGTTGTCTGATTGCTCTGGCTAGAACTTCAAGAACTATATTGAATAAGTAGGGAGAGAGTGGGCAGCCTTGTCTAGTCCCTGATTTTAGTGGGATTGCTTCAAGTTTCTCTCCATTTAGTTTAATGTTAGCAACTGGTTTGCTGTATATGGCTTTTACTATGTTTAGGTATGGGCCTTGAATACCTATTCTTTCCAGGACTTTTATCATGAAGGGGTGTTGAATTTTGTCAAATGCTTTCTCAGCATCTAATGAAATGATCATGTGGTTCTGTTCTTTCAGTTTGTTTATATGATGGATCACGTTGATGGTTTTCCTTATATTAAACCATCCCTGCATGCCTGGGATGAAGCCTACTTGATCATGGTGGATGATTGTTTTGATGTGCTCTTGAATTCGGTTTGCCAGAATTTTATTGAGTATTTTTGCGTCGATATTCATAAGGGAAATTGGTCTGAAGTTCTCTTTCTTTGTTGGGTCTTTGTGTGGTTTAGGTATAAGAGTAATTGTGGCTTCATAGAAGGAATTCGGTAGGGCTCCATCTGTTTCAATTTTGTGGAATAGTTTGGATAATATTGGTATAAGGTCTTCTATGAAGGTTTGATAGAATTCTGCACTAAACCCGTCTGGACCTGGGCTCTTTTTGGTTGGGAGACCTTTAATGACTGCTTCTATTTCCTTAGGAGTTATGGGGTTGTTCAACTGGTTTATCTGTTCCTGATTTAACTTCGATACCTGGTATCTGTCTAGGAAATTGTCCATTTCCTGAAGATTTTCAAGTTTTGTTGAATATAGGTTTTTATAGTAAGATCTGATGATTTTTTGAATTTCCTCTGAATCTGTAGTTATGTCTCCCTTTTCATTTCTGATTTTGTTAATTTGGACGCACTCTCTGTGTCCTCTCGTTAGTCTGGCTAAGGGTTTATCTATCTTGTTGATTTTCTCAAAGAACCAACTTTTGGTTCTGTTGATTCTTTCTATGGTCCTTTTTGTTTCTACTTGGTTGATTTCAGCTCTGAGTTTGATTATTTCCTGCCTTCTACTCCTCCTGGGTGTATTTGCTTCTTTTTGTTCTAGAGCTTTTAGGTGTGCTGTCAAGCTGCTGACATATGCTCTTTCCTGTTTCTTTCTGCAGGCACTCAGCGCTATGAGTTTTCCTCTTAGCACAGCTTTCATTGTGTCCCATAAGTTTGGGTATGTTGTACCTTCATTTTCATTAAATTCTAAAAAGTTTTTAATTTCTTTCTTTATTTCTTCCTTGACCAGGTTATCATTGAGTAGAGCATTGTTCAATTTCCACGTATATGTGGTCATTCTTCCCTTATTGTTATTGAAGACCAGTTTTAGGCCGTGGTGGTCCGATAGCACGCATGGGATTATTTCTATCTTTCTGTACCTGTTGAGGCCCGTTTTTTGACCAATTATATGGTCAATTTTGGAGAAAGTACCATGAGGAGCTGAGAAGAAGGTATATCCTTTTGCTTTAGGATAGAATGTTCTATAAATACCCGTTAAGTCCATTTGGCTCATGACTTCTCTTAGTCTGTCTACATCTCTGTTTAATTTCTGTTTCCATGATCTGTCCATTGATGAGAGTGGGGTGTTGAAATCTCCCACTATTATTGTGTGAGGTGCAATGTGTGTTTTGAGCTTTAGTAAGGTTTCTTTTACATATGTAGGTGCCCTTGTATTTGGGGCATAGATATTTAGGATTGAGACTTCATCTTGGTGGATTTTTCCTTTGATGAATATGAAGTGTCCTTCCTTATCTTTTTTGATGACTTTTAGTTGAAAATTGATTTTATTTGATATTAGAATGGCTACTCCAGCTTTCTTCTTCTGACCATTTGCTTGGAAAATTGTTTTCCAGCCTTTCACTCTGAGGTAATGTCTGTCTTTGTCTCTGAGGTGTGTTTCCTGTAGGCAGCAGAATGCAGGGTCCTCGTTACGTATCCAGTTTGTTAATCTATGTCTTTTTATTGGGGAGTTGAGGCCATTGATATTGAGAGATATTAAGGAATAGTGATTATTGCTTCCCGTTATATTCATATTTGGAAGTGAGGTTATGATTGTGTGCTTTCATTCTCTTTGTTTTGTTGCCAAGATGATTAGTTTCTTGCTTCTAGGGTATAGCTTGCCTCCTTATGTTGGGCTTTACCCTTTATTATCCTTTGTAGTGCTGGATTTGTAGAAAGATATTGTGTAAATTTGGTTTTGTCATGGAATATCTTGGTTTCTCCATCTATGTTAATTGAGAGTTTTGCAGGATACAGTAACCTGGGCTGGCATTTGTGTTCTCTTAGGGTCTGTATGACATCTGTCCAGGATCTTCTGGCCTTCATAGTTTCTGGCGAAAAGTCTGGTGTGATTCTGATAGGTCTCCCTTTATATGTTACTTGACCTTTTTCCCTTACTGCTTTTAATATTCTTTCTTTATTTTGTGCGTTTGGTGTTTTGACAATTATGTGACGGGAGGTGTTTCTTTTCTGGTCCAATCTATTTGGAGTTCTGTAGGCTTCTTGTATGCCTATGGGTATCTCTTTTTTTAGGTTAGGGAAGTTTTCTTCTATGATTTTGTTGAAGATATTTACTGGTCCTTTGAGCTGGGAGTCTTCACTCTCTTCTATACCTATTATCCTTAGGTTTGATCTTCTCATTGAGTCCTGGATTTCCTGTATGTTTTGGACCAGTAGCTTTTTCCGCTTTACATTATCTTTGACAGTTGAGTCAATGATTTCTATGGAATCTTCTGCTCCCGAGATTCTCTCTTCCATCTCTTGAATTCTGTTGGTGAAGCTTGTATCTACAGCTCCTTGTCTTTTCTTTTGATTTTCTATGTCCAGGGTTGTTTCCATGTGTTCTTTCTTGATTGCTTCTATTTCCATTTTTAATTCCTTCAACTGTTTGATTGTGTTTTCCTGGAATTCTTTCAGGGATTTTTGCGATTCCTCTCTGTAGGCTTCTACTTGTTCTCTAAGGGAGTTCTTTATGTTTTTCTTGAAGTCCTCCAGCATCATGATCAAATATGATTTTGAAACTAGGTCTTGCTTTTCTGGTGTGTTTGGATATTCCGTGTTTGCTTTGGTGGGAGTATTGGGCTCCGATGATGCCATGTAGTCTTGGTTTCTGTTGCTTGGGTTCCTGTGCTTGCCTCTCGCCATCAGATTATCTCTAGTGTTACTTTGTTCTGCTATTTCTGACTGTGGCTAGACTGTCCTATAACCTGTGTGTCAGGAGTGCTGTAGACCTGTTTTCCTGTTTTCTTTCAGCCAGTTATGGGGAGAGAGTGTTCTGCTTTCGGGCGTGTAGTTTTTCCTCTCTACAGGTCTTCAGCTGTTCCTGTGGGCCTGTGTCTTGAGTTCACCAGGCAGGTTTCTTGCAGGGGAAAAATTGGTCCTACCTGTGGTTCCAAGGCTCAAGTTTGCTCGTGGGGTACTGCCTAAGTCCTCTCTGCTGTGGTAGCAACCGGGAAAATCTGTGCCGCTCCTTCCGGGAGCCTCCGTGCACCAGGGTTCCAGATGGCGTTTGGTGTTTTCCTCTGGGGCCTGGATGTGCACAGAGTGCAGTCTCTTCTGGTTTCCCAGGCGTGTCCGCCTCTCTGAAGGTTCAGCTCTCCCTCCCTCGGGATTTGGGTGCAGAGAACTGTTTATCCGGTCTGTTTCCTTCAGGTTCCGGCAGTGTCTCAGGCGCAGGGGTCCTGCTGCTCCCGGGCCCTCCCCTACGGGAACCCAGAGGCCTTATACAGTTGCCTCTTGGGCCAGGGATGTGGGCAGGGGTGGGCAGTGTTGGTGGTCTCCTCCGCTCTGCAGCCTCAGGAGTGCCCACCTGATCAGGCGGTGAGGTCTCTCTCCCACGGGGTTTGGGAGCAGAGAGCTGCTGCGGTCCGGGATCCGCCGGTGTGGGACTTCCGGTAAACACAGGAAGTGCCCGGCCTTAGAGGAATTTTGCCTCTGTGTGTCCTGAGTTCACCAGGCAGGTTTCTTGCAGGGGAAAAGTTGGTCCTACCTGCAGTTCCAAGGCTTAAGTTTGCTCGTGGGGTACTGCCTAAGTCCTCTCCGCTGTGGCAGCAACCGGGAAGATCTGCGCCGCTCTTTCTGGGAGCCTCCGTGCACCAGGGTTCCAGATGGCGTTTGGTGTTTTCCTCTGGCGCCTGGATGTGCACAGAGTGCAGTCTCTTCTGGTTTCCCAGGCGTGTCCGCCTCTCTGAAGGTTCAGCTCTCCCTCCCACGGGATTTGGGTGCAGAGAACTGTTTATCCGGTCTGTTTCCTTCAGGTTCCGGCAGTGTCTCAGGCGCAGGGGTCCTGCCGCTCCCGGGCCCTCCCCTACGGGAACCCAGAGGCCTTATACAGTTGCCTCTTGGGCCAGGGATGTGGGCAGGGGTGGGCAGTGTTGGTGGTCTCCTCCGCTCTGCAGCCTCAGGAGTGCCCACCTAATCAGGCGGTGGGGTCTCTCTCCCACGGGGTTTGGGAGCAGAGAGCTGCTGCCAACTCCTGTTTTCTACCTGGGATTCCATGGGTTTTGTATATAGAAGAACAGGGTCTTGCATTGCTGACAGAAGTGATTGGTCCTTGATCCTAACATATGTATCTGGAACGACCGATATGGGCAGCCCCCATATTTATCTGGCCATTTTTTGCAATCATCTGGTCAAAGAGGAATGAGACAAAGAGAACATAATATGTAGAAGGAATGACAGATATAGGGATGACAGCAATTTGGAGTGGCTCCCAGCATGGAGTGGTTTCCTGATCCTATTGGGAAAGTCTGTTTGTTATCAGTGGGGATTCCTTGAACCTCGAATCTCTAGATGTAAGTGATACCATGGATGGAAACGATCAGATAAGCCCAGGTCTAATCCAGTGGAGTGGAGCGCAGATGCTAGAATGGTGTCTCATTCTTCTGGGATTGGGCACAAGGTGGGTGGTCTCAACATCTTTTGCAGCTTAAGAGAGCAGGGTCCATGAAGGGCCCTACCATTTAGGAAAGAAAGCTAAGAGCTGCTGATCTGGAGGGTACAGAAGAACTTGGTCTCAAATGTTGATAGGTAGTGGACAGGGGACAGCATGTGGACTTAGTCAGTGGTGGTCAGTAAAGATCCATAGGAGAGAAAGGGGGAGAGAAAGTAATGGGGTAAGTAAATGGTCTAGGAGGGGAGTGCATTTAGTTGAAAGACCAGGAATTAGTACTGACATCCATACATGAGTTTGAAAGGTGAGACAAAGAGAAGTCACTTGGGGAGAGCTTGTAGCATCAAATGAGCAAGAGGTAGGAATTTTTCCCAATCAATTTCCTGTGACAGTTTGACAAGAGTGGCTTGTAGGGAGCAGTTAGTTCTTTCTACCTCACCTGAAGATTGAGGGTGGTATAGAATATGAAAATGCCAGGTGATGTCTAGGGCCTTAGACAGAATTTGAGAAATTTGGGAAGTAAATTAGGGACCATTGTCTCACTGAAGGGAGGCTGAGACACCAAATTGGGATGATCTCTTGGAAGAGGAACTCAGAAACTGTCTGAACCCTTTTGTTAGTTGTGGGATATGCCTCCACCCACCCTGAGAATGTGTCAATCAAAACTAGGAGGTAACTGGCACATTTGGCATGTGGGT
Organism: Rattus norvegicus; assembly: GCF_021556685.1. Classification (NCBI taxonomy): domain Eukaryota; kingdom Metazoa; phylum Chordata; class Mammalia; order Rodentia; family Muridae; genus Rattus; species Rattus norvegicus. Next base: position 3,795,996 of record NC_141535.1, on the reverse strand, counting down.
AAAGACAAGTTGCCAGTCAGTTCCAGGAAGGGAACCTCTGGCCTGATGGGTAGAAAAAGGGGTGCTACAATACCAGAGGTTGAAGTCTGACACTTGACAGACTTTGGAAGAGGCAGTGATGGATTTAAGAAACTTAAGTCCTTAGGAGTAGGCTTCTGGTGGGTTGTAACAAAATAAGACAATGCCTTGCTGTTAGGATGAAAGATGTGGCTAGGATAGGACAGATTTTGATGAGTGTTAGGGAGTGAGAGTGGGGATGTGGGTTGCAGTGTAAGAATGTCCTGGGGAGGGTGAGACATGTGTAGGCCCCAAGGGCCGCAGCTCTGGCTGCCTCTTCAGCTCCGTTGTTTCCCTTTGAGACAATAGAGTCATTCATCAAGTGGGATCTGCAGTCGACAAACCCAATAGGTATGTGGAGATGGGAGGCCTTTAGCATGGCCATAATTTTGTTTGCATTAGTTACTGATCCTCCTTTATTCATAAGTACCCCATGCTCCTTCCAGTTAGGGGCATGGGTCAGGATGATATGGAAAGCATGTTAGAATCTGTGTAGATGTTGAGGGATTGTCCCTGTGCTAGTTGAAATGTGTGGGTAAGGACTACTACTTCAGCCTGTTGACTGGTGGTGTGAGCAGGAAGGGCCTGTGCCTCAGTGTCTGTGACTATGGGGCAGCTGACTCTTATGGCTCCTTCACGTAGAAAGGAGCTTCCATCTGTATACCTGTATACACTCCTGTATGTGTGAAGGGTGAGGTAATAATTCCTCTAAGGTTTTAGTGCAGGGATGAGATAAGGAGTGGTTAGTATTTGGTGGAGAAAGAAGATTAGAAAGGCAGGTGTGATTGAAAGGGAAGTGTGAAGTCTTCTATTAGTGCTACCTGAAGGGAAAGAACCTTGCAGGGAGGTAGATTCTGTAAACCTTTGAAAGGTAGGAGCTGTGACATGTTATAAGAGGAGAAAACCATTATAGGCAACGCAAATGTTAGGTTTTCTTATTCTTAAATAAGGAGTTCAGCAGCTGCTAAGGTACAAACACAAGGTGCCATCCCTGCATGGTTAGATCTAGTTTTTTTGACAGGTATGCTACAGGTACAAAGGAGGGTCCCAGTTGGTGACCTACATTTCTAAATGTTGGTATCAGGAACTGCTTTTACCTCCAGCAATGATGTCATCTGGTCACCTGAGCATCTGTTGTCAAGGCAACTGTCATCCATTTCCAGCATATATTTCATGTTATGGTTACACCACATTTCACATAAAAGGCAGATCCTTTCTGCCCTCTTCAACTTCTCTCTCCTCTCTTCCCTTTTTTCCTCTCTTTCTCTCCTACCTCTCTTCACCCCTTTGGCCTTTGTCTCTTCCATTCCAATAAACCTCTCCACGTGGAGCCCTGTTGGCCTGGTGTGGTTTGTCCAGACGTGAGCCATAGAGCCTCGCTGCAAAAGACAATGTAAAAGGTGGTATGTGTATGGCTACTTAAAAAGACAACCAAAAACCATCAGTGGCTGAACAAAAAGGAAAGTGAAAGGAAATGGATTCATGGGAGTTCAATCCCATTTTACATTTTATGCCCAGGTTTGGTGCCATAGGAAAACAGCCTATAGTATAGTTGGTGACCTCCAAAGGAGCTTGGAGTTTGGTTGAATCTTGTGAAAAGATCAAATGCAGAGAACTCATTCTGAACCGTACAGATCCCATAGGATGCTTTATGCTAAGAAATATAATATCAGTGCTGGAATATTGTTATTGGTTAAACTTAGGCTTTAATACCAAAGTACTCATTTTGGTTCAAACTGAATTTGAACACCTGCAGCGTGAAATACCGAAGAGGGCACCATCCCATATTACCCCATGTATCAGCAGGTCACATGGCACCAATGGGTCATTTGGCCCTGGTGGGCTGTTCTCATCTTGACAGACTTTCTGTTCTGTAGATCCAGAAATCTCTTCACCCAATTTGCTAAGGTACCTTAGAAGGTCACTACCATGACAATCCTCAGACTCGAGCATCCAAATTTATCAGCTGGCGGGGGTGGGGGTTTGGGGTGGGAGATTGGCTGTACCTATCTCTGGAAATCAGTTGAGAAGCTGTGTAATGGCAAACACCATACAAACTTAATTTAGAATCAACAGGTAATTCAATCACTGGGTACAACTACTAACATCATTATTAGTAAGCCATAGTAAATGAAATCCTTCAGTGGCTGATCCTGAGTGATCAGAAATCTAAGTGGGAGGCTCTAGTTCATTATATCACCTACCCCAAGTTCTCCCACAATCCAACAATCCACAGGTCCCTTTTCTCATCCTCTCTTTCTCCCTCCAACCTGGAAGTCTAACCTGAAAGTATATGTCCAGTGATTGGTGCCCTGAAATCTTTATTCATTAAGGAAAAGACCTTGCCACAAACAGCCACCATATCAAAAACTAATCCATATGAAATAAGCATGGGCATGGTTGATGTGGATACCACAGGTCATATGGTAAGTTGGAAAGAGAAAAGAAGATAAGTCTTGGATGCTTCTGATCAAGGTAGCCTTGACTACTCAGTGGTAGTAGCAATAGAGTCTGCCCAGGACAAGATAAGGGGTGAGAACCTACACATGAACTTTTCCTCTGACTTTCACATGTGTTTCCACACAAATGGGTGTGCATTCACACATAAATATATACACATCACACACATGCCACACACACAGAAACACACACACACACACACACACACACACACACACACACAGACCACATACATTTATAAAGACAGATGTGCAAAGAAGACACCTAACCCATGGGTATATACCAGCCACACTTGTATATGTGTATATATGTAGGCATGTGTGTACATATGTCTACTTGAATATTGTAAAATGTTTTTGAGTAATTTAGTAAATATGTAACTTATTTACATGTGTATGTAGATGTCTGTCTGACACACAGATACACATAATAAATGCATAGGTTCTTTGTATATTTGGTTTTGTCATGGAGTATATTGGTTTCTCCATCTTTGTTAATTGACAGTTTTGCTGGATAGAGTAGCCTGGATATGTGTTCTCTTAGGGTCTGTATGACATCTGCCAAGGATCTTCTGGCTTTAATAGTCTCTGGTGAGAGGTCTGGTGTAATTCTGATAGGTCTGCCTTTATATGTTACTTGATATTTTCCCTTACTGCTTTTAATATACTTTCTTTGTTTTGTGCATTTGGTGTTTTGACTATTATGTGATGGGACAGATTTCCTTTCTGGTCAATCTATTTGGAGTTCTGTAAACTTCTTGTTTGTTTATGGGCATGTCTTTCTTTTCTTTAGGGAAGATTCCTTCTATAATTTTGTTGAAGGTATTTACTGGACATTTATGTTGGAAATCTTAGTTCTGTTCTATACCTACTATCCTTAGGGTTGATCTTTTCATTGTGTCTTGGATCTCCTCAATATTTTGGGTTAGGAGCTTTTTGCGTTTTACACTATCCTTGATGGTTGTGTCAGTGTTTTCTGTTATCTTCTGCCGATGAGATTCTCTCCTCTATATCTTGATTTCTGATTGAAAATACTTGTGTTTCTGATACCTGATCTTCTTCCTTCTTTTTCCATCTCCAGGGTTGTCACCCTTTGTGCTTTCTTTATTGTCTCTATTTCCATTTTTAATTCCTGGATGACTTTGTTCAATTCCTTTACCTGTTAGTTTGTGCTTTCCTGTAGTTCTTCAGGAGATTTCTGTGTTTCATTTTTAAGGGCTTCTATTCCTTACCTGTGCTGTGCTGTATTTCTTTAAGATAGGTATTTATGTCCTACAAAGAATAATAGATTGAAAACTCAAACACAAGGAGAAAAACTAACCCTAGAAAAAGCACAAAAGTAATCTTCTTGCAACAAAACCAAAGGAAGAGAAATACACAAATATAATGCCACCTCTAACAACAAAAAGTAACAGGAAACAACAATCCTAATCTTTAATATCTCTTAAAATCAATGGACTCACTTCTCTAATAAAAACACATGGACAAACAGAGTGGATACTTAAAGAGGACTAAGTATTTGCTGTGAACAGGAAACCTGCATAGGTGACAATGACAGACATTACCTCAGAGTAAATTGCTGGAAAATAATTTCCCAGGCAAATGGTCAAAAGAAGAAAGCTAGAGTAGCCATTCTCATATCGAATAAAATCAACTTTCAACTAAAAGTTTTCAGAAAAGACAAGGAAGGACACTTCATATTCATCGAAGGAAAAGTCCAACAAGATGAACTCTCAGTCCTGAATATCTATGCTCCAAATGCCAGGGCACTTGCATTCATAAAAGAAACCTTACTAAATCTCAAAGCATATATTGCATGTCACACAGTAACAGTGGGAGATTTCAACACCCCACTTTCATAAATGGACAATTCATAGAAACAGAAATTAAAAAGAGACATAGAGAAACTAACCTAAGTTATGAGCCAAATGGACTTAACAGATATTAATAGAACTTTTCATCCTAAAACAAAAGAATATACCTTCTTCTTACAACCTCATGGTACCTTCTCCAGGACTGACCATATAACTTATAACAAGACAGACCTCAACAGATATAAGATTGAAATAATTGCATGCATCCTATCAGATTACCATGGACTAAGCCTTGTTTTCAATAACAACAATAGTGACAGAAAGCTCACATATACATGGAAGCTGAATAACACTCTACTCAATGGTAACTTGGTCATGGAAGAAATAAAGAAATAAGTTAAAGAATTTTTAGGATTTAATGAAAATAAAGGTACAACGTACCCAAACTTATGGAACACAATGAAAGCAGTGCTAAGAGGAAAACCTCACAGCTCAAAAAGAAATTGGAGAGAGCATACATTAGCACATTGACAGAACACCTAAAACCTCTAGAACTAAAAGAAGCAAATGCACCCAAGAAGAGCAGAAGGCAGGAAACTGAATTAAACTCAGGACTGAAATCAACCAAGTAGAAACAAAAAAGGAATATACAAAGAATCAACAAAAGTGGGAGCTGGTTTTTTGAGAAAATCAACAAGATAGATAATAAACCCTTAGCCTGGCTAACCACAGAGTATCCAAATTAACAAATCAGAAATGAAAAATAAGACATAACAACAGAATATGAGGAAATTCAGAAAATGATCAGATCCTACTACAAAAGCTAATATTCAACAATACTGGAAAATCTGTATTGAGTGGATAATTTTCTAGGCAGATACCAGGTAGAAAAGTTAAGTCAGGATCACACAAAGCATCTAAACAGTCCCATAACTACTAAAGAAATAGAAGCGGTTATTAAAAGTCTCCCAATCAAATAAAGCCCAGGACCAGGTGTGTTTAGTGCAGAATTCTATCAGACCTTCATAGAAGATGTCAGACCAACATGGTGCAAACTATTCCACAAAATAGAAAAATAAGGAACACTACCCAAATCCTTCTATGAAACCATAATTATGCTTGTTGTTGTTAAATGTTGACTGCGCCTGTCCAGAAAGAGCACACGAAACCAATAACAACACGGTTTCTTGTGGTGAGATTTAATAATCCCTTATTGAATACAAGGAGAAGGGGCCAGAGAAAGAACAGAAAAGAGAGTGAGGGTGGAGGGAGTCTGCTTTTATTTGTACTGTGAGGTAAAGATGCCTAGGTAGAGGTGAGACTTGAGCCAAAACGTCTTCTGGGACTGTACGGTGTTACTGCTAAAGGCAACACTTGATACCAACAATGCTTATACCTAAACCACACAAAAAACCAAGAAAGAAAGAGAACTTCAGAGCAATTTCCCTTATGAATATGAAAGCAAAAATACTCAATAAAATTCTTACAAACCAAATCCAAGCGACCATCAAAATGATAATCCATCATGATTAAGTAGATTTCATCCCAAGGATGCAGAGATGGTTCAATATATAGAAATCCATCAATGTTATTCTCTAGAGGGGCAGGCAGTGAAAGATACCCTGATTCCTGCTGGAGATAGGTTGAATCCCCAGGACACTTAAAGGGGACTGACAGTGCCTTCCCAATTTCCAAGGATAACAGGTCCCCCCAAAGACCCCTTTACAGAGGTGGGAGACAGACCAGTCATATAGGGCAATGCTGCAAGCCCCTTCAGCACAGGTCATGTAGGCTCAAGACAGATCAGAGGTGGAAGCAGGACCACACCTACAAATAAGTATATGAGGAGGTCTTCCCAAGCTCTCAGGACAAACCAATAGGAAGTACCTTCTGTCAGACACTGACCCATTCACAAAACTATTTAAGCACAATGAAAGGCGTGCAGGAATTATTCCATTGTCTATGAGCTTCTGTTATAAAAGCTGTTACTCTGCCACTAGGAGATGAGAACTGCTCTACAGAAATCATCACTGCCATAATCTCCCTTGCACTCCTCACTGGCTAGTCAGTCCCCTGCTGGTTCAGCCCAGCCCAGGTAACCAAAGTGGCAGGCAGTGGGGGTAAGGAGAAGGACCAGCACATGGGGTGGCAAAAAAAGGTTCCCTCTCCCTGACTGAGATCTTTCTCCCTTTGCCTTGAAAGGAGAATTATACGAATTCTGGTTTCAGTTTGGTACCGAAGCCACGTGGCGCGTCTGTTTGTTACTTGTTTGACTGTTGGAATTGTTTGTCTTCTTTGTGACCTGACTGTGGTTTTCTGGATGTGTTGGTGTCTGTTAGTGTCTTTTTGACTTTTGTTTCGTGTTTGAATTTGGACTGACGACTGTGTTTAAAATCTTGGACTGACGACTGTGTTTGAAATCATGAAACTGTTTGCTTTGTTCCTCAAAGAGTTTTACTTGGTCCTGTTGGTGCTTAAGTTAAAAGTTGAAAATAATTTGCTTGAGAGAAATTGTTTTCTGCCAGGAGTTTTATCTTTCTCTCTTGAGCCTCCTCCCCAAGGAGAGATGCCCCAGGTTTGGGGGCAGAGAAGCCCCTAAAATAGTTTCAAAAAGAATCTACAACTGTGAAAAACTTTGTTTTGCCAGTCAGGATTAATGTTTTCTTTTCCATGGGCCTATAGCCCACTGAGACAGTTTGGTAAAGGGCTGCTACTAAAGTCCTGAAAGCCCCAGGTGAACTGGTTACAATTCTTTTGTCAGCTGCTTAGTATCTAGCACCCAGGTTCTAACGTCTTTCCATCCTTTTGTTATTAGTTGTTACTAGAAGCCTAGTGTCATTTGGAGGCTGGTTCTCTTGAGAGACAAAGCCACCAAGCTGACACTGAAGGGAGGTACTCCTTAAGGGAAAATCTAAGTCCAGAGAGACAGCCGGTAACAGATAGGCTGCCTTTTTTGGCCTTTTTTGTCCAAGAAAGCCTCCTGGTTTAGCTGTGTGACTAAATGCTGTTTGCCCTCTTCAGTGGACCTCTATTCTCAAGATTCTCTTGTTTTCTCACCATCCCATTTGAGGTGCTTGTTAGTAACTGTGACAGGTCTTCTTTACCACTGAGGAAAGACAGAATCCTACTAGAGGCCAGAAAGAATGTTCCAGACATGGGTGGAAGGCCCTCACTCCCGACTGACTTCAATACACCTGAAGGTAGGGAGTGCTCCGGGTCTGCCCCCAGGCTCCAAGGGTGGGTCTCCTAGGGGCTGGAAAATGCCCCACCAATCTGGCTAAGATAAGGAAAGGGTATGAAGAGAAAGTTACAGAAATTTGAAGGGTTAAGCTAAGTTGCTGAGAGTTAGTATAAGTTACAGAGAAAGTAAGGTTAAACACAGAGAAAGAGAAAAGAAGATAAAAAGAGCAGGAAGCTAGGGAAGAAAAGAGACTAAAAGAAGAGGAAGCTAGAGAGCTAAAGAGAGGTAAAAGACAAGAGAGGAGCATATACTGGCCACAGTAGTTAGGGAACCTAGGAAGACAGTACCTGGCAACAGAAGAGAATTCCTGGCTAAAGATCAGTGTGCATAATGCAAAGAATAAAAAAAGACACTGGGTCAGGGACTTCCCCAGAAAGAACAAGAGGGGACACTGGAGAGCCTCTCGGTCCTGGAGTGCTGGCTATGTGCAGAGATAGGAGGGAAGCCTGCCCAGTTGTTTTATGGATACAGGGACCCAATGCTCTGTGCTCCTAGGCTCCAGTGGGCCAGTATCCAAAGACCTTGGGTACAGAGGGATACTGGCAACAAACAACACTTATGGACTGCCCGAAGAACAGTGGACCTTGGCGTGGGCCAGGTAACCCACTAACTCATGGTCATCCCTGATTGCCCCTATCCCTTGCTCATGAGAAAATTGCTCTCCAAAATGGCTTGCATGGGCTAAAATGGCTGGGTGAGGCCATGTGTATGCATATCTACAGACTGTGAATGTGGAGCTTAAGACCTGTCTCAGTGCACCAGTACCTGATGCTGGGAGATGTGTGGCTCAGTGCTTTTCTGCCTGGAACACGTCACTCCTGCCAGCTGGGCACTAACAATTATCACCCAATCCAGGACTTAAAGTGTGATAGAGTGGTTGATGTTTTGCCTTTGAATAGAATGTCCCAAAAGATGGGACCACTGGTCAGCTGCGATGGACTAGATTCTCCACTGGTTGGGGACAATCTGGTCCCCTGGCTGCCCAATCCTGACCTGGAGCCACTGCAACATGAGTGTCAAGCACTGGCAGAAGCCCATGGGTGGAGGAAAGACCTCTGCGACTGGCTGATTGACCCCTGCTGAAAGCCGAGGCTACCTTGTCTACAGACGGGAACAGTTCTCTTCATGAATGAAGGTCAGAGACAAGTGGATGCTGCCATGGTGGACAACACAATGTCTTCTGGATGGCTGAACCTCAACCCCCCCTCCCCCGTACATCAGTGCCGCAGATGCCTTTGCCATCTCTTGGATGCCCTGGTGAAGCGAACAACTGTGAGTACTATTCATTGCCCAGGACATCAGGAAGGAAGAGATTCAGTGGCATGGGGCAATAACGAAGCAGATAAAGTGGCTCGGGAAATGGCTATGCAGGAGCCTATCCTGGTTGCAGGCCTGCAAGAGACAGCCACTGGGAACTGTGATTGGACTAAGGGATGGCCTCACTTAGAAAAGGCCCAAATTGCTTAAAAGATAAAGGACAATGGCACACTTGAGGGGAAAGCTATACTCCCCAGAGAACAAAGAAAAGACTCACTTTGCCAAATACAGAAATGGACTCATTTTGGAGATAAAAAGTTTGTCCAAGTAGTTAAGTGTATGTAATAGACTTTAAGATTTTAGCCAGAGAGGCAGTAGAAAGTATAAGGTATGTCAATAAGTGAATGCTTAGCAAGCAAACAGGGCAAAGAGACCTAGAGAGTTTAGTGAAAAGTCGAAGTGAACTTCACTGAGATAAAACCAGAAAAATATAATCACAAGTATCTCCTAGTGCTTGTAGATACTTTTTCAGGAATAGATGGAAGCTTTCCTCACCAAACGAGAGACTGCCTCTGCAATAATCAAGAAGATACTGGAAGAAATCTTCCCCCGATTTGGAATGCCCAAGGTAATCTAGTCAGACAACGGCCCTACTTTCGTTGCCAAGGTAAGCCAGGGTGTGGCCAAGTATTTAGAGGTCGATTGGAAATTACATTGTATTTACAGACCTCAAAGTTCAGGACAGGTAGAGTAAATCAATAGAACTCTAAAAGAGACCCTGAGTAAATTGACCATGGAGACTGGCACAGACTGGGTGGCACTCCTTCCCTCTTGCTCTCTTCAGAGCAAGAAATACCCCTTCCAGATTCAGCCTTACCCCCTTTGAGATCTTATATGGGGCCTCAGCACCCCTGACTGTATTAGATGATGTTACTGAACCAACATGTCATAGTGCCATAGTAATAATGATTTGTGTGCCAGGCTAAAAGACCTACAGGTGATACGGAAAGAAATCTGCTCACAGCTGACAGCAGCCTATGCCCCGGAGACCCCTGAGTTCCAGGTCGGAGACTGCAGCTACACTGAACCCAGACTTTCGAGCCTCGCTGGAAAGGACCGTACCTGGTGCCGCTGACCACCCTGACAGCTGTCAATTCTCAGCCCTCACCAGCCGTGTACTAGCTGTTGGTGCTGAGAGCTGGGACCTAGAGGGAAATTCAGTAAATTCAGTCATGTTTGTCCTGGGTTCTATCAAGATAGGTGTGGGATAGGCTTGATTTCTATTACAAATGATGTAACATTGCATATGTTAGTACTCCTAACACTTCTTGGGACTGTGCCTCAGGGATCACAATCTGTATAAGTTTAGAAGTTCTAAAAGCTAGTCATGACCTTGGTGTGTAGGTTTAGATAGTGTCCAGATTGGAATCCTGATGCTAAAGACTTAGTAAGAAAAAAAAAAAAAGAGTTGAGAATTACTTAAGGCTATCTAGGTGCTGCAAGGGAAGCACAAGGACATCTGCCATTGCCCTGAAATGCAAGGCTTATAGAGAATTCAGAACTGCCATTGACTCAGATATAAAAAGAGTGAAAGACTTTTTAGCTGACCTCCAAGAATAACTAACCTCCCTCTCAGAGGTAGTCCTTCAGAATAGGAGAAGATTAGACATGATATTCCTTAAAGAAGGAACCTGTGTGCTACACTGAAAGAATGTTGCTTCTATGCAGACCATTCAGGAGTAATTAAAGACTCCATGAATAAACTTAGAGAAAGGTTAGACAAAAGACAGAGAAGCGTATCAGGGATGGTTCGAGAGCTGGTTTAGTAGATCTCCTTGGATGACTACCCTGATATCTTCCCTTATGGGACCCTTCTTAATTTTGCTTCTGCTTCCGATTATAGGTCCATGAGTGTTAGAGAAACTAGTTAATAGGTTTGACTCCTACAAAAAGATAGAGACGTTCAACGTTTGAGTCTTGGTTCACTCGGTCTCCCTGGATGACTACCCTACTCTCTGCTATATGGCTGGGCCATTACTAATAATTTTCTTGGTTTTAGTTTTTGGACCCTGCGTGACAAACAGGTTAATTGCTTTTGTTAAAAATCGAGTGGGTGCTGTGTGGTTGATGGTTCTGAGACAACAGTACCAGTCAGTTAGGACAACTGGTGAGACCAAATACGAGACTTGAGATCAAAATTCTAAGATTAGAATTATTTAGTAGAAGGAGAAGAGAATGAAAGGAGTATTATATGAATTCTAGTTTTGGAGATACAAAATTAAAAGAATAAACCCCAAAAGGCCACAGATACAAAATTAAAAGAATAAACCCCAAAAGGCCTCAGACTGAGGGCTAAGCCCTACAGCCAGGACTAGCAGGCCATAAAGATAAAGGAGCACAGGAAACACTGTCTAGGCAGGACTGGCAAGCCATAAAGATAAGGAAAGGAATGAAGAACAGACCAGGAGTACCGGATCTGACTCACAAGCCACCTGGCAGGAAGAGATAAGCCCCCAGCCCCCAACATCCAGGATGCCCCAAACCTGCCAATGTGTGTAGCTCTACCTTATTACCTCATGATGTGAAATAGCCAATCATATGTGAACATGTCTATGTGCCTCGTTTGAATCCACCAATCCCCATAACTATGCATGTGCTTCTGTATGCCCGCTTCTGCTTCCCCAATCCCTATAAAAGCCCCATGCTGGAACTGCTGGGCGCGCAAGTCCTCAGAAGAGACTGTGTGCCCGCAGGTACCTGTGTTTTCCAATAAACCCTCTTGCTGATTGCATCCGAGTGGACTCGGCTCGGTCATTGGGCGCTTGGGACTACTCCTGAGGGAAAGGTCCTCTCCGGGGGTCTTTCATTATGGGGGCTCATCCGGGATTTGGAGACCCTCCGCCCAGAGATCACCGACCACCCACCGGGAGGTAAGCCGGCCGGTGTTTGTCTTGTCTGTTGTGTCTTGTCCTGTGAACGATCGATCAATAGGCTCAGATCTGGGGACTATCTGGGCAGGCCAGAGAAGGAGCTGACGAGCTCAGACTTCTCCCCCGCAGCCCTGGAAGACGTTCCAAGGGTGGTTGGAGGAGAGGTAGATCCGGATCCGTGGCACCTCCGTCCGTTTTCGGAGGGATCCGCACCCTTGATGACTCCGTCAGAATTTTATTGGAGTAGAGGATCGAAGACCCTCGCTGACTCCGTCTGAATTTTTGGTTTCAGTTTGGTACCGAAGCCACGTGGCGCGTCTGTTTGTTACTTGTTTGACTGTTGGAATTGTTTGTCTTCTTTGTGACCTGACTGTGGTTTTCTGGATGTGTTGGTGTCTGTTAGTGTCTTTTTGACTTTTGTTTCGTGTTTGAATTTGGACTGACGACTGTGTTTAAAATCTTGGACTGACGACTGTGTTTGAAATCATGAAACTGTTTGCTTTGTTCCTCAAAGAGTTTTACTTGGTCCTGTTGGTGCTTAAGTTAAAAGTTGAAAATAATTTGCTTGAGAGAAATTGTTTTCTGCCAGGAGTTTTATCTTTCTCTCTTGAGCCTCCTCCCCAAGGAGAGATGCCCCAGGTTTGGGGGCAGAGAAGCCCCTAAAATAGTTTCAAAAAGAATCTACAACTGTGAAAAACTTTGTTTTGCCAGTCAGGATTAATGTTTTCTTTTCCATGGGCCTATAGCCCACTGAGACAGTTTGGTAAAGGGCTGCTACTAAAGTCCTGAAAGCCCCAGGTGAACTGGTTAAAATTCTTTTGTCAGCTGCTTAGTATCTAGCACCCAGGTTCTAACGTCTTTCCATCCTTTTGTTATTAGTTGTTACTAGAAGCCTAGTGTCATTTGGAGGCTGGTTCTCTTGAGAGACAAAGCCACCAAGCTGACACTGAAGGGAGGTACTCCTTAAGGGAAAATCTAAGTCCAGAGAGACAGCCGGTAACAGATAGGCTGCCTTTTTTGGCCTTTTTTGTCCAAGAAAGCCTCCTGGTTTAGCTGTGTGACTAAATGCTGTTTGCCCTCTTCAGTGGACCTCTATTCTCAAGATTCTCTTGTTTTCTCACCATCCCATTTGAGGTGCTTGTTAGTAACTGTGACAGGTCTTCTTTACCACTGAGGAAAGACAGAATCCTACTAGAGGCCAGAAAGAATGTTCCAGACATGGGTGGAAGGCCCTCACTCCCGACTGACTTCAATACACCTGAAGGTAGGGAGTGCTCCGGGTCTGCCCCCAGGCTCCAAGGGTGGGTCTCCTAGGGGCTGGAAAATGCCCCACCAATCTGGCTAAGATAAGGAAAGGGTATGAAGGGAAAGTTACAGAAATTTGAAGGGTTAAGCTAAGTTGCTGAGAGTTAGTATAAGTTACAGAGAAAGTAAGGTTAAACACAGAGAAAGAGAAAAGAAGATAAAAAGAGCAGGAAGCTAGGGAAGAAAAGAGACTAAAAGAAGAGGAAGCTAGAGAGCTAAAGAGAGGTAAAAGACAAGAGAGGAGCATATACTGGCCACAGTAGTTAGGGAACCTAGGAAGACAGTACCTGGCAACAGAAGAGAATTCCTGGCTAAAGATCAGTGTGCATAATGCAAAGAATAAAAAAGACACTGGGTCAGGGACTGCCCCAGAAAGAACAAGAGGGGACACTGGAGAGCCTCTCGGTCCTGGAGTGCTGGCTATGTGCAGAGATAGGAGGGAAGCCTGCCCAGTTGTTTTATGGATACAGGGACCCAATGCTCTGTGCTCCTAGGCTCCAGTGGGCCAGTATCCAAAGACCTTGGGTACAGAGGGATACTGGCAACAAACAACACTTATGGACTGCCCGAAGAACAGTGGACCTTGGCATGGGCCAGGTAACCCACTAACTCATGGTCATCCCTGATTGCCCCTATCCCTTGCTCATGAGAAAATTGCTCTCCAAAATGGCTTGCATGGGCTAAAATGGCTGGGTGAGGCCATGTGTATGCATATCTACAGACTGTGAATGTGGAGCTTAAGACCTGTCTCAGTGCACCAGTACCTGATGCTGGGAGATGTGTGGCTCAGTGCTTTTCTGCCTGGAACACGTCACTCCTGCCAGCTGGGCACTAACAATTATCACCCAATCCAGGACTTAAAGTGTGATAGAGTGGTTGATGTTTTGCCTTTGAATAGAATGTCCCAAAAGATGGGACCACTGGTCAGCTGCGATGGACTAGATTCTCCACTGGTTGGGGACAATCTGGTCCCCTGGCTGCCCAATCCTGACCTGGAGCCACTGCAACATGAGTGTCAAGCACTGGCAGAAGCCCATGGGTGGAGGAAAGACCTCTGCGACTGGCTGATTGACCCCTGCTGAAAGCCGAGGCTACCTTGTCTACAGACGGGAACAGTTCTCTTCATGAATGAAGGTCAGAGACAAGTGGATGCTGCCATGGTGGACAACACAATGTCTTCTGGATGGCTGAACCTCAACCCCCCCTCCCCCGTACATCAGTGCCGCAGATGCCTTTGCCATCTCTTGGATGCCCTGGTGAAGCGAACAACTGTGAGTACTATTCATTGCCCAGGACATCAGGAAGGAAGAGATTCAGTGGCATGGGGCAATAACGAAGCAGATAAAGTGGCTCGGGAAATGGCTATGCAGGAGCCTATCCTGGTTGCAGGCCTGCAAGAGACAGCCACTGGGAACTGTGATTGGACTAAGGGATGGCCTCACTTAGAAAAGGCCCAAATTGCTTAAAAGATAAAGGACAATGGCACACTTGAGGGGAAAGCTATACTCCCCAGAGAACAAAGAAAAGACTCACTTTGCCAAATACAGAAATGGACTCATTTTGGAGATAAAAAGTTTGTCCAAGTAGTTAAGTGTATGTAATAGACTTTAAGATTTTAGCCAGAGAGGCAGTAGAAAGTATAAGGTATGTCAATAAGTGAATGCTTAGCAAGCAAACAGGGCAAAGAGACCTAGAGAGTTTAGTGAAAAGTCGAAGTGAACTTCACTGAGATAAAACCAGAAAAATATAATCACAAGTATCTCCTAGTGCTTGTAGATACTTTTTCAGGAATAGATGGAAGCTTTCCTCACCAAACGAGAGACTGCCTCTGCAATAATCAAGAAGATACTGGAAGAAATCTTCCCCCGATTTGGAATGCCCAAGGTAATCTAGTCAGACAACGGCCCTACTTTCGTTGCCAAGGTAAGCCAGGGTGTGGCCAAGTATTTAGAGGTCGATTGGAAATTACATTGTATTTACAGACCTCAAAGTTCAGGACAGGTAGAGTAAATCAATAGAACTCTAAAAGAGACCCTGAGTAAATTGACCATGGAGACTGGCACAGACTGGGTGGCACTCCTTCCCTCTTGCTCTCTTCAGAGCAAGAAATACCCCTTCCAGATTCAGCCTTACCCCCTTTGAGATCTTATATGGGGCCTCAGCCCCCCTGACTGTATTAGATGATGTTACTGAACCAACATGTCATAGTGCCATAGTAATAATGATTTGTGTGCCAGGCTAAAAGACCTACAGGTGATACGGAAAGAAATCTGCTCACAGCTGACAGCAGCCTATGCCCCGGAGACCCCTGAGTTCCAGGTCGGAGACTGCAGCTACACTGAACCCAGACTTTCGAGCCTCGCTGGAAAGGACCGTACCTGGTGCCGCTGACCACCCTGACAGCTGTCAATTCTCAGCCCTCACCAGCCGTGTACTAGCTGTTGGTGCTGAGAGCTGGGACCTAGAGGGAAATTCAGTAAATTCAGTCATGTTTGTCCTGGGTTCTATCAAGATAGGTGTGGGATAGGCTTGATTTCTATTACAAATGATGTAACATTGCATATGTTAGTACTCCTAACACTTCTTGGGACTGTGCCTCAGGGATCACAATCTGTATAAGTTTAGAAGTTCTAAAAGCTAGTCATGACCTTGGTGTGTAGGTTTAGATAGTGTCCAGATTGGAATCCTGATGCTAAAGACTTAGTAAGAAAAAAAAAAAAAGAGTTGAGAATTACTTAAGGCTATCTAGGTGCTGCAAGGGAAGCACAAGGACATCTGCCATTGCCCTGAAATGCAAGGCTTATAGAGAATTCAGAACTGCCATTGACTCAGATATAAAAAGAGTGAAAGACTTTTTAGCTGACCTCCAAGAATAACTAACCTCCCTCTCAGAGGTAGTCCTTCAGAATAGGAGAAGATTAGACATGATATTCCTTAAAGAAGGAACCTGTGTGCTACACTGAAAGAATGTTGCTTCTATGCAGACCATTCAGGAGTAATTAAAGACTCCATGAATAAACTTAGAGAAAGGTTAGACAAAAGACAGAGAAGCGTATCAGGGATGGTTCGAGAGCTGGTTTAGTAGATCTCCTTGGATGACTACCCTGATATCTTCCCTTATGGGACCCTTCTTAATTTTGCTTCTGCTTCCGATTATAGGTCCATGAGTGTTAGAGAAACTAGTTAATAGGTTTGACTCCTACAAAAAGATAGAGACGTTCAACGTTTGAGTCTTGGTTCACTCGGTCTCCCTGGATGACTACCCTACTCTCTGCTATATGGCTGGGCCATTACTAATAATTTTCTTGGTTTTAGTTTTTGGACCCTGCGTGACAAACAGGTTAATTGCTTTTGTTAAAAATCGAGTGGGTGCTGTGTGGTTGATGGTTCTGAGACAACAGTACCAGTCAGTTAGGACAACTGGTGAGACCAAATACGAGACTTGAGATCAAAATTCTAAGATTAGAATTATTTAGTAGAAGGAGAAGAGAATGAAAGGAGTATTATATGAATTCTAGTTTTGGAGATACAAAATTAAAAGAATAAACCCCAAAAGGCCACAGATACAAAATTAAAAGAATAAACCCCAAAAGGCCTCAGACTGAGGGCTAAGCCCTACAGCCAGGACTAGCAGGCCATAAAGATAAAGGAGCACAGGAAACACTGTCTAGGCAGGACTGGCAAGCCATAAAGATAAGGAAAGGAATGAAGAACAGACCAGGAGTACCGGATCTGACTCACAAGCCACCTGGCAGGAAGAGATAAGCCCCCAGCCCCCAACATCCAGGATGCCCCAAACCTGCCAATGTGTGTAGCTCTACCTTATTACCTCATGATGTGAAATAGCCAATCATATGTGAACATGTCTATGTGCCTCGTTTGAATCCACCAATCCCCATAACTATGCATGTGCTTCTGTATGCCCGCTTCTGCTTCCCCAATCCCTATAAAAGCCCCATGCTGGAACTGCTGGGCGCGCAAGTCCTCAGAAGAGACTGTGTGCCCGCAGGTACCTGTGTTTTCCAATAAACCCTCTTGCTGATTGCATCCGAGTGGACTCGGCTCGGTCATTGGGCGCTTGGGACTACTCCTGAGGGAAAGGTCCTCTCCGGGGGTCTTTCATTATGGGGGCTCATCCGGGATTTGGAGACCCTCCGCCCAGAGATCACCGACCACCCACCGGGAGGTAAGCCGGCCGGTGTTTGTCTTGTCTGTTGTGTCTTGTCCTGTGAACGATCGATCAATAGGCTCAGATCTGGGGACTATCTGGGCAGGCCAGAGAAGGAGCTGACGAGCTCAGACTTCTCCCCCGCAGCCCTGGAAGACGTTCCAAGGGTGGTTGGAGGAGAGGTAGATCCGGATCCGTGGCACCTCCGTCCGTTTTCGGAGGGATCCGCACCCTTGATGACTCCGTCAGAATTTTATTGGAGTAGAGGATCGAAGACCCTCGCTGACTCCGTCTGAATTTTTGGTTTCAGTTTGGTACCGAAGCCACGTGGCGCGTCTGTTTGTTACTTGTTTGACTGTTGGAATTGTTTGTCTTCTTTGTGACCTGACTGTGGTTTTCTGGATGTGTTGGTGTCTGTTAGTGTCTTTTTGACTTTTGTTTCGTGTTTGAATTTGGACTGACGACTGTGTTTAAAATCTTGGACTGACGACTGTGTTTGAAATCATGAAACTGTTTGCTTTGTTCCTCAAAGAGTTTTACTTGGTCCTGTTGGTGCTTAAGTTAAAAGTTGAAAATAATTTGCTTGAGAGAAATTGTTTTCTGCCAGGAGTTTTATCTTTCTCTCTTGAGCCTCCTCCCCAAGGAGAGATGCCCCAGGTTTGGGGGCAGAGAAGCCCCTAAAATAGTTTCAAAAAGAATCTACAACTGTGAAAAACTTTGTTTTGCCAGTCAGGATTAATGTTTTCTTTTCCATGGGCCTATAGCCCACTGAGACAGTTTGGTAAAGGGCTGCTACTAAAGTCCTGAAAGCCCCAGGTGAACTGGTTAAAATTCTTTTGTCAGCTGCTTAGTATCTAGCACCCAGGTTCTAACGTCTTTCCATCCTTTTGTTATTAGTTGTTACTAGAAGCCTAGTGTCATTTGGAGGCTGGTTCTCTTGAGAGACAAAGCCACCAAGCTGACACTGAAGGGAGGTACTCCTTAAGGGAAAATCTAAGTCCAGAGAGACAGCCGGTAACAGATAGGCTGCCTTTTTTGGCCTTTTTTGTCCAAGAAAGCCTCCTGGTTTAGCTGTGTGACTAAATGCTGTTTGCCCTCTTCAGTGGACCTCTATTCTCAAGATTCTCTTGTTTTCTCACCATCCCATTTGAGGTGCTTGTTAGTAACTGTGACAGGTCTTCTTTACCACTGAGGAAAGACAGAATCCTACTAGAGGCCAGAAAGAATGTTCCAGACATGGGTGGAAGGCCCTCACTCCCGACTGACTTCAATACACCTGAAGGTAGGGAGTGCTCCGGGTCTGCCCCCAGGCTCCAAGGGTGGGTCTCCTAGGGGCTGGAAAATGCCCCACCAATCTGGCTAAGATAAGGAAAGGGTATGAAGGGAAAGTTACAGAAATTTGAAGGGTTAAGCTAAGTTGCTGAGAGTTAGTATAAGTTACAGAGAAAGTAAGGTTAAACACAGAGAAAGAGAAAAGAAGATAAAAAGAGCAGGAAGCTAGGGAAGAAAAGAGACTAAAAGAAGAGGAAGCTAGAGAGCTAAAGAGAGGTAAAAGACAAGAGAGGAGCATATACTGGCCACAGTAGTTAGGGAACCTAGGAAGACAGTACCTGGCAACAGAAGAGAATTCCTGGCTAAAGATCAGTGTGCATAATGCAAAGAATAAAAAAGACACTGGGTCAGGGACTGCCCCAGAAAGAACAAGAGGGGACACTGGAGAGCCTCTCGGTCCTGGAGTGCTGGCTATGTGCAGAGATAGGAGGGAAGCCTGCCCAGTTGTTTTATGGATACAGGGACCCAATGCTCTGTGCTCCTAGGCTCCAGTGGGCCAGTATCCAAAGACCTTGGGTACAGAGGGATACTGGCAACAAACAACACTTATGGACTGCCCGAAGAACAGTGGACCTTGGCATGGGCCAGGTAACCCACTAACTCATGGTCATCCCTGATTGCCCCTATCCCTTGCTCATGAGAAAATTGCTCTCCAAAATGGCTTGCATGGGCTAAAATGGCTGGGTGAGGCCATGTGTATGCATATCTACAGACTGTGAATGTGGAGCTTAAGACCTGTCTCAGTGCACCAGTACCTGATGCTGGGAGATGTGTGGCTCAGTGCTTTTCTGCCTGGAACACGTCACTCCTGCCAGCTGGGCACTAACAATTATCACCCAATCCAGGACTTAAAGTGTGATAGAGTGGTTGATGTTTTGCCTTTGAATAGAATGTCCCAAAAGATGGGACCACTGGTCAGCTGCGATGGACTAGATTCTCCACTGGTTGGGGACAATCTGGTCCCCTGGCTGCCCAATCCTGACCTGGAGCCACTGCAACATGAGTGTCAAGCACTGGCAGAAGCCCATGGGTGGAGGAAAGACCTCTGCGACTGGCTGATTGACCCCTGCTGAAAGCCGAGGCTACCTTGTCTACAGACGGGAACAGTTCTCTTCATGAATGAAGGTCAGAGACAAGTGGATGCTGCCATGGTGGACAACACAATGTCTTCTGGATGGCTGAACCTCAACCCCCCCTCCCCCGTACATCAGTGCCGCAGATGCCTTTGCCATCTCTTGGATGCCCTGGTGAAGCGAACAACTGTGAGTACTATTCATTGCCCAGGACATCAGGAAGGAAGAGATTCAGTGGCATGGGGCAATAACGAAGCAGATAAAGTGGCTCGGGAAATGGCTATGCAGGAGCCTATCCTGGTTGCAGGCCTGCAAGAGACAGCCACTGGGAACTGTGATTGGACTAAGGGATGGCCTCACTTAGAAAAGGCCCAAATTGCTTAAAAGATAAAGGACAATGGCACACTTGAGGGGAAAGCTATACTCCCCAGAGAACAAAGAAAAGACTCACTTTGCCAAATACAGAAATGGACTCATTTTGGAGATAAAAAGTTTGTCCAAGTAGTTAAGTGTATGTAATAGACTTTAAGATTTTAGCCAGAGAGGCAGTAGAAAGTATAAGGTATGTCAATAAGTGAATGCTTAGCAAGCAAACAGGGCAAAGAGACCTAGAGAGTTTAGTGAAAAGTCGAAGTGAACTTCACTGAGATAAAACCAGAAAAATATAATCACAAGTATCTCCTAGTGCTTGTAGATACTTTTTCAGGAATAGATGGAAGCTTTCCTCACCAAACGAGAGACTGCCTCTGCAATAATCAAGAAGATACTGGAAGAAATCTTCCCCCGATTTGGAATGCCCAAGGTAATCTAGTCAGACAACGGCCCTACTTTCGTTGCCAAGGTAAGCCAGGGTGTGGCCAAGTATTTAGAGGTCGATTGGAAATTACATTGTATTTACAGACCTCAAAGTTCAGGACAGGTAGAGTAAATCAATAGAACTCTAAAAGAGACCCTGAGTAAATTGACCATGGAGACTGGCACAGACTGGGTGGCACTCCTTCCCTCTTGCTCTCTTCAGAGCAAGAAATACCCCTTCCAGATTCAGCCTTACCCCCTTTGAGATCTTATATGGGGCCTCAGCCCCCCTGACTGTATTAGATGATGTTACTGAACCAACATGTCATAGTGCCATAGTAATAATGATTTGTGTGCCAGGCTAAAAGACCTACAGGTGATACGGAAAGAAATCTGCTCACAGCTGACAGCAGCCTATGCCCCGGAGACCCCTGAGTTCCAGGTCGGAGACTGCAGCTACACTGAACCCAGACTTTCGAGCCTCGCTGGAAAGGACCGTACCTGGTGCCGCTGACCACCCTGACAGCTGTCAATTCTCAGCCCTCACCAGCCGTGTACTAGCTGTTGGTGCTGAGAGCTGGGACCTAGAGGGAAATTCAGTAAATTCAGTCATGTTTGTCCTGGGTTCTATCAAGATAGGTGTGGGATAGGCTTGATTTCTATTACAAATGATGTAACATTGCATATGTTAGTACTCCTAACACTTCTTGGGACTGTGCCTCAGGGATCACAATCTGTATAAGTTTAGAAGTTCTAAAAGCTAGTCATGACCTTGGTGTGTAGGTTTAGATAGTGTCCAGATTGGAATCCTGATGCTAAAGACTTAGTAAGAAAAAAAAAAAAAGAGTTGAGAATTACTTAAGGCTATCTAGGTGCTGCAAGGGAAGCACAAGGACATCTGCCATTGCCCTGAAATGCAAGGCTTATAGAGAATTCAGAACTGCCATTGACTCAGATATAAAAAGAGTGAAAGACTTTTTAGCTGACCTCCAAGAATAACTAACCTCCCTCTCAGAGGTAGTCCTTCAGAATAGGAGAAGATTAGACATGATATTCCTTAAAGAAGGAACCTGTGTGCTACACTGAAAGAATGTTGCTTCTATGCAGACCATTCAGGAGTAATTAAAGACTCCATGAATAAACTTAGAGAAAGGTTAGACAAAAGACAGAGAAGCGTATCAGGGATGGTTCGAGAGCTGGTTTAGTAGATCTCCTTGGATGACTACCCTGATATCTTCCCTTATGGGACCCTTCTTAATTTTGCTTCTGCTTCCGATTATAGGTCCATGAGTGTTAGAGAAACTAGTTAATAGGTTTGACTCCTACAAAAAGATAGAGACGTTCAACGTTTGAGTCTTGGCTCACTCGGTCTCCCTGGATGACTACCCTACTCTCTGCTATATGGCTGGGCCATTACTAATAATTTTCTTGGTTTTAGTTTTTGGACCCTGCGTGACAAACAGGTTAATTGCTTTTGTTAAAAATCGAGTGGGTGCTGTGTGGTTGATGGTTCTGAGACAACAGTACCAGTCAGTTAGGACAACTGGTGAGACCAAATACGAGACTTGAGATCAAAATTCTAAGATTAGAATTATTTAGTAGAAGGAGAAGAGAATTAAAGGAGTATTATATGAATTCTAGTTTTGGAGATACAAAATTAAAAGAATAAACCCCAAAAGGCCACAGATACAAAATTAAAAGAATAAACCCCAAAAGGCCTCAGACTGAGGGCTAAGCCCTACAGCCAGGACTAGCAGGCCATAAAGATAAAGGAGCACAGGAAACACTGTCTAGGCAGGACTGGCAAGCCATAAAGATAAGGAAAGGAATGAAGAACAGACCAGGAGTACCGGATCTGACTCACAAGCCACCTGGCAGGAAGAGATAAGCCCCCAGCCCCCAACATCCAGGATGCCCCAAACCTGCCAATGTGTGTAGCTCTACCTTATTACCTCATGATGTGAAATAGCCAATCATATGTGAACATGTCTATGTGCCTCGTTTGAATCCACCAATCCCCATAACTATGCATGTGCTTCTGTATGCCCGCTTCTGCTTCCCCAATCCCTATAAAAGCCCCATGCTGGAACTGCTGGGCGCGCAAGTCCTCAGAAGAGACTGTGTGCCCGCAGGTACCTGTGTTTTCCAATAAACCCTCTTGCTGATTGCATCCGAGTGGACTCGGCTCGGTCATTGGGCGCTTGGGACTACTCCTGAGGGAAAGGTCCTCTCCGGGGGTCTTTCATTATGGGGGCTCATCCGGGATTTGGAGACCCTCCGCCCAGAGATCACCGACCACCCACCGGGAGGTAAGCCGGCCGGTGTTTGTCTTGTCTGTTGTGTCTTGTCCTGTGAATGATCGATCAATAGGCTCAGATCTGGGGACTATCTGGGCGGGCCAGAGAAGGAGCTGACGAGCTCAGACTTCTCCCCCGCAGCCCTGGAAGACGTTCCAAGGGTGGTTGGAGGAGAGGTAGATCCGGATCCGTGGCACCTCCGTCCGTTTTCGGAGGGATCCGCACCCTTGATGACTCCGTCAGAATTTTATTGGAGTAGAGGATCGAAGACCCTCGCTGACTCCGTCTGAATTTTTGGTTTCAGTTTGGTACCGAAGCCACGTGGCGCGTCTGTTTGTTACTTGTTTGACTGTTGGAATTGTTTGTCTTCTTTGTGACCTGACTGTGGTTTTCTGGATGTGTTGGTGTCTGTTAGTGTCTTTTTGACTTTTGTTTCGTGTTTGAATTTGGAATGACGACTGTGTTTAAAATCTTGGACTGACGACTGTGTTTGAAATCATGAAACTGTTTGCTTTGTTCCTCAAAGAGTTTTACTTGGTCCTGTTGGTGCTTAAGTTAAAAGTTGAAAATAATTTGCTTGAGAGAAATTGTTTTCTGCCAGGAGTTTTATCTTTCTCTCTTGAGCCTCCTCCCCAAGGAGAGATGCCCCAGGTTTGGGGGCAGAGAAGCCCCTAAAATAGTTTCAAAAAGAATCTACAACTGTGAAAAACTTTGTTTTGCCAGTCAGGATTAATGTTTTCTTTTCCATGGGCCTATAGCCCACTGAGACAGTTTGGTAAAGGGCTGCTACTAAAGTCCTGAAAGCCCCAGGTGAAGTGGTTACAATTCTTTTGTCAGCTGCTTAGTATCTAGCACCCAGGTTCTAACGTCTTTCCATCCTTTTGTTATTAGTTGTTACTAGAAGCCTAGTGTCATTTGGAGGCTGGTTCTCTTGAGAGACAAAGCCACCAAGCTGACACTGAAGGGAGGTACTCCTTAAGGGAAAATCTAAGTCCAGAGAGACAGCCTTTTTTGGCCTTTTTTGTCCAAGAAAGCCTCCTGGTTTAGCTGTGTGACTAAATGCTGTTTGCCCTCTTCAGTGGACCTCTATTCTCAAGATTCTCTTGTTTTCTCACCATCCCATTTGAGGTGCTTGTTAGTAACTGTGACAGGTCTTCTTTACCACTGAGGAAAGACAGAATCCTACTAGAGGCCAGAAAGAATGTTCCAGACATGGGTGGAAGGCCCTCACTCCCGACTGACTTCAATACACCTGAAGGTAGGGAGTGCTCCGGGTCTGCCCCCAGGCTCCAAGGGTGGGTCTCCTAGGGGCTGGAAAATGCCCCACCAATCTGGCTAAGATAAGGAAAGGGTATGAAGAGAAAGTTACAGAAATTTGAAGGGTTAAGCTAAGTTGCTGAGAGTTAGTATAAGTTACAGAGAAAGTAAGGTTAAACACAGAGAAAGAGAAAAGAAGATAAAAAGAGCAGGAAGCTAGGGAAGAAAAGAGACTAAAAGAAGAGGAAGCTAGAGAGCTAAAGAGAGGTAAAAGACAAGAGAGGAGCATATACTGGCCACAGTAGTTAGGGAACCTAGGAAGACAGTACCTGGCAACAGAAGAGAATTCCTGGCTAAAGATCAGTGTGCATAATGCAAAGAATAAAAAAAGACACTGGGTCAGGGACTTCCCCAGAAAGAACAAGAGGGGACACTGGAGAGCCTCTCGGTCCTGGAGTGCTGGCTATGTGCAGAGATAGGAGGGAAGCCTGCCCAGTTGTTTTATGGATACAGGGACCCAATGCTCTGTGCTCCTAGGCTCCAGTGGGCCAGTATCCAAAGACCTTGGGTACAGAGGGATACTGGCAACAAACAACACTTATGGACTGCCCGAAGAACAGTGGACCTTGGCGTGGGCCAGGTAACCCACTAACTCATGGTCATCCCTGATTGCCCCTATCCCTTGCTCATGAGAAAATTGCTCTCCAAAATGGCTTGCATGGGCTAAAATGGCTGGGTGAGGCCATGTGTATGCATATCTACAGACTGTGAATGTGGAGCTTAAGACCTGTCTCAGTGCACCAGTACCTGATGCTGGGAGATGTGTGGCTCAGTGCTTTTCTGCCTGGAACACGTCACTCCTGCCAGCTGGGCACTAACAATTATCACCCAATCCAGGACTTAAAGTGTGATAGAGTGGTTGATGTTTTGCCTTTGAATAGAATGTCCCAAAAGATGGGACCACTGGTCAGCTGCGATGGACTAGATTCTCCACTGGTTGGGGACAATCTGGTCCCCTGGCTGCCCAATCCTGACCTGGAGCCACTGCAACATGAGTGTCAAGCACTGGCAGAAGCCCATGGGTGGAGGAAAGACCTCTGCGACTGGCTGATTGACCCCTGCTGAAAGCCGAGGCTACCTTGTCTACAGACGGGAACAGTTCTCTTCATGAATGAAGGTCAGAGACAAGTGGATGCTGCCATGGTGGACAACACAATGTCTTCTGGATGGCTGAACCTCAACCCCCCCTCCCCCGTACATCAGTGCCGCAGATGCCTTTGCCATCTCTTGGATGCCCTGGTGAAGCGAACAACTGTGAGTACTATTCATTGCCCAGGACATCAGGAAGGAAGAGATTCAGTGGCATGGGGCAATAACGAAGCAGATAAAGTGGCTCGGGAAATGGCTATGCAGGAGCCTATCCTGGTTGCAGGCCTGCAAGAGACAGCCACTGGGAACTGTGATTGGACTAAGGGATGGCCTCACTTAGAAAAGGCCCAAATTGCTTAAAAGATAAAGGACAATGGCACACTTGAGGGGAAAGCTATACTCCCCAGAGAACAAAGAAAAGACTCACTTTGCCAAATACAGAAATGGACTCATTTAGGAGATAAAAAGTTTGTCCAAGTAGTTAAGTGTATGTAATAGACTTTAAGATTTTAGCCAGAGAGGCAGTAGAAAGTATAAGGTATGTCAATAAGTGAATGCTTAGCAAGCAAACAGGGCAAAGAGACCTAGAGAGTTTAGTGAAAAGTCGAAGTGAACTTCACTGAGATAAAACCAGAAAAATATAATCACAAGTATCTCCTAGTGCTTGTAGATACTTTTTCAGGAATAGATGGAAGCTTTCCTCACCAAACGAGAGACTGCCTCTGCAATAATCAAGAAGATACTGGAAGAAATCTTCCCCCGATTTGGAATGCCCAAGGTAATCTAGTCAGACAACGGCCCTACTTTCGTTGCCAAGGTAAGCCAGGGTGTGGCCAAGTATTTAGAGGTCGATTGGAAATTACATTGTATTTACAGACCTCAAAGTTCAGGACAGGTAGAGTAAATCAATAGAACTCTAAAAGAGACCCTGAGTAAATTGACCATGGAGACTGGCACAGACTGGGTGGCACTCCTTCCCTCTTGCTCTCTTCAGAGCAAGAAATACCCCTTCCAGATTCAGCCTTACCCCCTTTGAGATCTTATATGGGGCCTCAGCCCCCCTGACTGTATTAGATGATGTTACTGAACCAACATGTCATAGTGCCATAGTAATAATGATTTGTGTGCCAGGCTAAAAGACCTACAGGTGATACGGAAAGAAATCTGCTCACAGCTGACAGCAGCCTATGCCCCGGAGACCCCTGAGTTCCAGGTCGGAGACTGCAGCTACACTGAACCCAGACTTTCGAGCCTCGCTGGAAAGGACCGTACCTGGTGCCGCTGACCACCCTGACAGCTGTCAATTCTCAGCCCTCACCAGCCGTGTACTAGCTGTTGGTGCTGAGAGCTGGGACCTAGAGGGAAATTCAGTAAATTCAGTCATGTTTGTCCTGGGTTCTATCAAGATAGGTGTGGGATAGGCTTGATTTCTATTACAAATGATGTAACATTGCATATGTTAGTACTCCTAACACTTCTTGGGACTGTGCCTCAGGGATCACAATCTGTATAAGTTTAGAAGTTCTAAAAGCTAGTCATGACCTTGGTGTGTAGGTTTAGATAGTGTCCAGATTGGAATCCTGATGCTAAAGACTTAGTAAGAAAAAAAAAAAAAGAGTTGAGAATTACTTAAGGCTATCTAGGTGCTGCAAGGGAAGCACAAGGACATCTGCCATTGCCCTGAAATGCAAGGCTTATAGAGAATTCAGAACTGCCATTGACTCAGATATAAAAAGAGTGAAAGACTTTTTAGCTGACCTCCAAGAATAACTAACCTCCCTCTCAGAGGTAGTCCTTCAGAATAGGAGAAGATTAGACATGATATTCCTTAAAGAAGGAACCTGTGTGCTACACTGAAAGAATGTTGCTTCTATGCAGACCATTCAGGAGTAATTAAAGACTCCATGAATAAACTTAGAGAAAGGTTAGACAAAATACAGAGAAGCGTATCAGGGATGGTTCGAGAGCTGGTTTAGTAGATCTCCTTGGATGACTACCCTGATATCTTCCCTTATGGGACCCTTCTTAATTTTGCTTCTGCTTCCGATTATAGGTCCATGAGTGTTAGAGAAACTAGTTAATAGGTTTGACTCCTACAAAAAGATAGAGACGTTCAACGTTTGAGTCTTGGCTCACTCGGTCTCCCTGGATGACTACCCTACTCTCTGCTATATGGCTGGGCCATTACTAATAATTTTCTTGGTTTTAGTTTTTGGACCCTGCGTGACAAACAGGTTAATTGCTTTTGTTAAAAATCGAGTGGGTGCTGTGTGGTTGATGGTTCTGAGACAACAGTACCAGTCAGTTAGGACAACTGGTGAGACCAAATACGAGACTTGAGATCAAAATTCTAAGATTAGAATTATTTAGTAGAAGGAGAAGAGAATGAAAGGAGTATTATATGAATTCTAGTTTTGGAGATACAAAATTAAAAGAATAAACCCCAAAAGGCCACAGATACAAAATTAAAAGAATAAACCCCAAAAGGCCTCAGACTGAGGGCTAAGCCCTACAGCCAGGACTAGCAGGCCATAAAGATAAAGGAGCACAGGAAACACTGTCTAGGCAGGACTGGCAAGCCATAAAGATAAGGAAAGGAATGAAGAACAGACCAGGAGTACCGGATCTGACTCACAAGCCACCTGGCAGGAAGAGATAAGCCCCCAGCCCCCAACATCCAGGATGCCCCAAACCTGCCAATGTGTGTAGCTCTACCTTATTACCTCATGATGTGAAATAGCCAATCATATGTGAACATGTCTATGTGCCTCGTTTGAATCCACCAATCCCCATAACTATGCATGTGCTTCTGTATGCCCGCTTCTGCTTCCCCAATCCCTATAAAAGCCCCATGCTGGAACTGCTGGGCGCGCAAGTCCTCAGAAGAGACTGTGTGCCCGCAGGTACCTGTGTTTTCCAATAAACCCTCTTGCTGATTGCATCCGAGTGGACTCGGCTCGGTCATTGGGCGCTTGGGACTACTCCTGAGGGAAAGGTCCTCTCCGGGGGTCTTTCATTATGGGGGCTCATCCGGGATTTGGAGACCCTCCGCCCAGAGATCACCGACCACCCACCGGGAGGTAAGCCGGCCGGTGTTTGTCTTGTCTGTTGTGTCTTGTCCTGTGAATGATCGATCAATAGGCTCAGATCTGGGGACTATCTGGGCGGGCCAGAGAAGGAGCTGACGAGCTCAGACTTCTCCCCCGCAGCCCTGGAAGACGTTCCAAGGGTGGTTGGAGGAGAGGTAGATCCGGATCCGTGGCACCTCCGTCCGTTTTCGGAGGGATCCGCACCCTTGATGACTCCGTCAGAATTTTATTGGAGTAGAGGATCGAAGACCCTCGCTGACTCCGTCTGAATTTTTGGTTTCAGTTTGGTACCGAAGCCACGTGGCGCGTCTGTTTGTTACTTGTTTGACTGTTGGAATTGTTTGTCTTCTTTGTGACCTGACTGTGGTTTTCTGGATGTGTTGGTGTCTGTTAGTGTCTTTTTGACTTTTGTTTCGTGTTTGAATTTGGAATGACGACTGTGTTTAAAATCTTGGACTGACGACTGTGTTTGAAATCATGAAACTGTTTGCTTTGTTCCTCAAAGAGTTTTACTTGGTCCTGTTGGTGCTTAAGTTAAAAGTTGAAAATAATTTGCTTGAGAGAAATTGTTTTCTGCCAGGAGTTTTATCTTTCTCTCTTGAGCCTCCTCCCCAAGGAGAGATGCCCCAGGTTTGGGGGCAGAGAAGCCCCTAAAATAGTTTCAAAAAGAATCTACAACTGTGAAAAACTTTGTTTTGCCAGTCAGGATTAATGTTTTCTTTTCCATGGGCCTATAGCCCACTGAGACAGTTTGGTAAAGGGCTGCTACTAAAGTCCTGAAAGCCCCAGGTGAAGTGGTTACAATTCTTTTGTCAGCTGCTTAGTATCTAGCACCCAGGTTCTAACGTCTTTCCATCCTTTTGTTATTAGTTGTTACTAGAAGCCTAGTGTCATTTGGAGGCTGGTTCTCTTGAGAGACAAAGCCACCAAGCTGACACTGAAGGGAGGTACTCCTTAAGGGAAAATCTAAGTCCAGAGAGACAGCCGGTAACAGATAGGCTGCCTTTTTTGGCCTTTTTTGTCCAAGAAAGCCTCCTGGTTTAGCTGTGTGACTAAATGCTGTTTGCCCTCTTCAGTGGACCTCTATTCTCAAGATTCTCTTGTTTTCTCACCATCCCATTTGAGGTGCTTGTTAGTAACTGTGACAGGTCTTCTTTACCACTGAGGAAAGACAGAATCCTACTAGAGGCCAGAAAGAATGTTCCAGACATGGGTGGAAGGCCCTCACTCCCGACTGACTTCAATACACCTGAAGGTAGGGAGTGCTCCGGGTCTGCCCCCAGGCTCCAAGGGTGGGTCTCCTAGGGGCTGGAAAATGCCCCACCAATCTGGCTAAGATAAGGAAAGGGTATGAAGAGAAAGTTACAGAAATTTGAAGGGTTAAGCTAAGTTGCTGAGAGTTAGTATAAGTTACAGAGAAAGTAAGGTTAAACACAGAGAAAGAGAAAAGAAGATAAAAAGAGCAGGAAGCTAGGGAAGAAAAGAGACTAAAAGAAGAGGAAGCTAGAGAGCTAAAGAGAGGTAAAAGACAAGAGAGGAGCATATACTGGCCACAGTAGTTAGGGAACCTAGGAAGACAGTACCTGGCAACAGAAGAGAATTCCTGGCTAAAGATCAGTGTGCATAATGCAAAGAATAAAAAAAGACACTGGGTCAGGGACTTCCCCAGAAAGAACAAGAGGGGACACTGGAGAGCCTCTCGGTCCTGGAGTGCTGGCTATGTGCAGAGATAGGAGGGAAGCCTGCCCAGTTGTTTTATGGATACAGGGACCCAATGCTCTGTGCTCCTAGGCTCCAGTGGGCCAGTATCCAAAGACCTTGGGTACAGAGGGATACTGGCAACAAACAACACTTATGGACTGCCCGAAGAACAGTGGACCTTGGCGTGGGCCAGGTAACCCACTAACTCATGGTCATCCCTGATTGCCCCTATCCCTTGCTCATGAGAAAATTGCTCTCCAAAATGGCTTGCATGGGCTAAAATGGCTGGGTGAGGCCATGTGTATGCATATCTACAGACTGTGAATGTGGAGCTTAAGACCTGTCTCAGTGCACCAGTACCTGATGCTGGGAGATGTGTGGCTCAGTGCTTTTCTGCCTGGAACACGTCACTCCTGCCAGCTGGGCACTAACAATTATCACCCAATCCAGGACTTAAAGTGTGATAGAGTGGTTGATGTTTTGCCTTTGAATAGAATGTCCCAAAAGATGGGACCACTGGTCAGCTGCGATGGACTAGATTCTCCACTGGTTCGGGACAATCTGGTCCCCTGGCTGCCCAATCCTGACCTGGAGCCACTGCAACATGAGTGTCAAGCACTGGCAGAAGCCCATGGGTGGAGGAAAGACCTCTGCGACTGGCTGATTGACCCCTGCTGAAAGCCGAGGCTACCTTGTCTACAGACGGGAACAGTTCTCTTCATGAATGAAGGTCAGAGACAAGTGGATGCTGCCATGGTGGACAACACAATGTCTTCTGGATGGCTGAACCTCAACCCCCCCTCCCCCGTACATCAGTGCCGCAGATGCCTTTGCCATCTCTTGGATGCCCTGGTGAAGCGAACAACTGTGAGTACTATTCATTGCCCAGGACATCAGGAAGGAAGAGATTCAGTGGCATGGGGCAATAACGAAGCAGATAAAGTGGCTCGGGAAATGGCTATGCAGGAGCCTATCCTGGTTGCAGGCCTGCAAGAGACAGCCACTGGGAACTGTGATTGGACTAAGGGATGGCCTCACTTAGAAAAGGCCCAAATTGCTTAAAAGATAAAGGACAATGGCACACTTGAGGGGAAAGCTATACTCCCCAGAGAACAAAGAAAAGACTCACTTTGCCAAATACAGAAATGGACTCATTTAGGAGATAAAAAGTTTGTCCAAGTAGTTAAGTGTATGTAATAGACTTTAAGATTTTAGCCAGAGAGGCAGTAGAAAGTATAAGGTATGTCAATAAGTGAATGCTTAGCAAGCAAACAGGGCAAAGAGACCTAGAGAGTTTAGTGAAAAGTCGAAGTGAACTTCACTGAGATAAAACCAGAAAAATATAATCACAAGTATCTCCTAGTGCTTGTAGATACTTTTTCAGGAATAGATGGAAGCTTTCCTCACCAAACGAGAGACTGCCTCTGCAATAATCAAGAAGATACTGGAAGAAATCTTCCCCCGATTTGGAATGCCCAAGGTAATCTAGTCAGACAACGGCCCTACTTTCGTTGCCAAGGTAAGCCAGGGTGTGGCCAAGTATTTAGAGGTCGATTGGAAATTACATTGTATTTACAGACCTCAAAGTTCAGGACAGGTAGAGTAAATCAATAGAACTCTAAAAGAGACCCTGAGTAAATTGACCATGGAGACTGGCACAGACTGGGTGGCACTCCTTCCCTCTTGCTCTCTTCAGAGCAAGAAATACCCCTTCCAGATTCAGCCTTACCCCCTTTGAGATCTTATATGGGGCCTCAGCCCCCCTGACTGTATTAGATGATGTTACTGAACCAACATGTCATAGTGCCATAGTAATAATGATTTGTGTGCCAGGCTAAAAGACCTACAGGTGATACGGAAAGAAATCTGCTCACAGCTGACAGCAGCCTATGCCCCGGAGACCCCTGAGTTCCAGGTCGGAGACTGCAGCTACACTGAACCCAGACTTTCGAGCCTCGCTGGAAAGGACCGTACCTGGTGCCGCTGACCACCCTGACAGCTGTCAATTCTCAGCCCTCACCAGCCGTGTACTAGCTGTTGGTGCTGAGAGCTGGGACCTAGAGGGAAATTCAGTAAATTCAGTCATGTTTGTCCTGGGTTCTATCAAGATAGGTGTGGGATAGGCTTGATTTCTATTACAAATGATGTAACATTGCATATGTTAGTACTCCTAACACTTCTTGGGACTGTGCCTCAGGGATCACAATCTGTATAAGTTTAGAAGTTCTAAAAGCTAGTCATGACCTTGGTGTGTAGGTTTAGATAGTGTCCAGATTGGAATCCTGATGCTAAAGACTTAGTAAGAAAAAAAAAAAAGAGTTGAGAATTACTTAAGGCTATCTAGGTGCTGCAAGGGAAGCACAAGGACATCTGCCATTGCCCTGAAATGCAAGGCTTATAGAGAATTCAGAACTGCCATTGACTCAGATATAAAAAGAGTGAAAGACTTTTTAGCTGACCTCCAAGAATAACTAACCTCCCTCTCAGAGGTAGTCCTTCAGAATAGGAGAAGATTAGACATGATATTCCTTAAAGAAGGAACCTGTGTGCTACACTGAAAGAATGTTGCTTCTATGCAGACCATTCAGGAGTAATTAAAGACTCCATGAATAAACTTAGAGAAAGGTTAGACAAAAGACAGAGAAGCGTATCAGGGATGGTTCGAGAGCTGGTTTAGTAGATCTCCTTGGATGACTACCCTGATATCTTCCCTTATGGGACCCTTCTTAATTTTGCTTCTGCTTCCGATTATAGGTCCATGAGTGTTAGAGAAACTAGTTAATAGGTTTGACTCCTACAAAAAGATAGAGACGTTCAACGTTTGAGTCTTGGCTCACTCGGTCTCCCTGGATGACTACCCTACTCTCTGCTATATGGCTGGGCCATTACTAATAATTTTCTTGGTTTTAGTTTTTGGACCCTGCGTGACAAACAGGTTAATTGCTTTTGTTAAAAATCGAGTGGGTGCTGTGTGGTTGATGGTTCTGAGACAACAGTACCAGTCAGTTAGGACAACTGGTGAGACCAAATACGAGACTTGAGATCAAAATTCTAAGATTAGAATTATTTAGTAGAAGGAGAAGAGAATGAAAGGAGTATTATATGAATTCTAGTTTTGGAGATACAAAATTAAAAGAATAAACCCCAAAAGGCCACAGATACAAAATTAAAAGAATAAACCCCAAAAGGCCTCAGACTGAGGGCTAAGCCCTACAGCCAGGACTAGCAGGCCATAAAGATAAAGGAGCACAGGAAACACTGTCTAGGCAGGACTGGCAAGCCATAAAGATAAGGAAAGGAATGAAGAACAGACCAGGAGTACCGGATCTGACTCACAAGCCACCTGGCAGGAAGAGATAAGCCCCCAGCCCCCAACATCCAGGATGCCCCAAACCTGCCAATGTGTGTAGCTCTACCTTATTACCTCATGATGTGAAATAGCCAATCATATGTGAACATGTCTATGTGCCTCGTTTGAATCCACCAATCCCCATAACTATGCATGTGCTTCTGTATGCCCGCTTCTGCTTCCCCAATCCCTATAAAAGCCCCATGCTGGAACTGCTGGGCGCGCAAGTCCTCAGAAGAGACTGTGTGCCCGCAGGTACCTGTGTTTTCCAATAAACCCTCTTGCTGATTGCATCCGAGTGGACTCGGCTCGGTCATTGGGCGCTTGGGACTCCTCCTGAGGGAAAGATCTTCTCTGGGGGTCTTTCAACCTTTACCCATACAACTAGCCAGCCTGGTCAGAGATGACTGCGGAGAGCACTCAGGCACCATAGCCCTACAATGTAGTGCTCGAACAATGATCAATTAAACTGCAGTGCAGGAAGGTGAGTCACCTCCCCCATCTCTGGAGACTAGCAACTAATCTTTTCCTGCTGAGTTTTCAGTCAGCACCATCTCAAGCTTAGGTCAAGCTGAAGGGGCAACTGAAGGCTCCTGGCCAGAGATACTCTCTGGAGTTGGCTAAAGGTCCCTCTAGCCCCTGTCTAAATTCTGACAGCCTGCAAAACAGCCTGCAATCAGTTTTGGCAGACTCCCTATCTTACTTGGTAAAGCAGCAGACACTTTAAGCAACAGGGCACCTGCTCATTCTTTAATCTGCAGGAAGGCTTAACCTTTTGGACTCCTGTGGAATCCACCAAGGTGGATAGGCCAAGGGAATGTTCCCATTAGACAAACCATTTCTCCTCTTTTCTGTAACAGACAGTTCACCAACACACACAAAAACAACATTAAAAAAAAATTCCTCAGTTCCTGCACCACCACCACCACCACCACCCCCACCAAACCTCTGGCAGTGTTCTTGCAGCCTTCCACAACCCAACATCTACCCTGTGGCAGTGTGGGGTAAGTGTGGTCAAACTTCTAAGTTCTGTATCACCTAGGGGATGTGCTCTGTGGCTCAGCTGATGCAGAAAACCCCCAAGGCTTCAAATGAGACACTAAACAGTCTGTCTGCTCCTCCCTCTCCCCCAGCCCCCAGGGTAGGTCTCCATTAAAAAAACAAAGGAGCTTCCACCTGCCTCTCCCTTTACTCCACCTTCCCCCATCCAAATAAGGAGATCTCTCCTTAGAGGTAGTGGTTAAAAGAGCCAACCAGATAAAGACCACAGTAGGACAGAAGATATCACCTATAAAGACAATGGAATACCCAAGGAGACCCAAAATGCCCCCTCCAAGTCACCCCCAATTCGAAGGGCCACTGTTGACAGCACACCTAAAAGCTCTAGAACAAAAAGAAATAAATAAACCCAAGTGGAGTAGAAGGCAGGAAATAATCAAAATCAGAGCTGAAATCAACCAAGTACAAAAAAATTAGTATACAAAGAATCAGAAAACCAAGAGCTGGTTCTTTGAGAAAATCAACATGATAGATTAACCCTTAGACCAACCAGAGGTCACAAATAGGGTATCCAATTAACAAAATCAGAAATGAATAGGGAGGCATAACAGCAGCATCTGAAGATATTAAAGAAATTACATCCTACTACAAAAGCCTATATTAAACAAAACTTGAAAATCTGGAGGAAATGGACAATTCTCTAGACAGATAGCAGATACCAAATCTAAATCAGGAACCATTAAAACACCCCCATAACTCCTAAAGAAATAGAAGCAGTTATTGTTAAGAGTCTCCCAACCAAAAAGAGCCCAGGCCCAGATGGATTCAGGTCTGAATTCTACCAGACCTTCACAGAAGACCTCATACTAATACTGTTCAAACTATTCTACAGAATTGAAACAGATGGAACACACCTAAATTCCCTCTATGAATTAATAATTGTATAATAAGATTATACAATTAATCTTATACTGAAACCACACAAAGACCCAATAAGGAAAAAGAAGTTCAGAATAATTTCCCTTATGATTATTGATGCAAAAATACCCTTGAAAGTCTTAAAACAGAACTCAAGAACACATCCAAATTATCATCCATCATAATCAAGTAGGCTTCATTCCAGAGATGCAGGGATTGTTTAATATACAAAAATCCATCAATGTAATCCACTATATAAACTAACCCAAAAATAAGAATGACATGGTCATTTGATTAGATGCTGAAAAAGCATTTGACAAAGTTCAACACCCCTTCATAATAAAAGTCCTGGAAAAATCAGGAATTCAAGTCCCATATCTGTATATATTAAAAGCAATATACAGCAAACCAGTAGCTAACATCAAACTAAATGGAGAGAAAATTGAAGCAACCCAACTAAAATCAGGAACTAAAAAAGACTGCCCACTCTCTCCCTACTTATTCAGTCTAATATTCGAAGTCATAGCCAGAGCAATCAGACAGTGAAAAGAGATCAAAGAGATACAAATTTGAAAGGAAGAAATCAAATTATCACTATTTGCAGATGATGTAATTGTATACTTAAGTGACCCCAAAAGTTCCACCAGAGAACTACTTAACCTGACAAACAACTTCAGCAAAGTGCCGAGGTATGAAATTAACTCAAACAATTCAGTACCCTTCTTCTACTCAAAGGATAAACAGACTGAGAAAAAAATTAAGGAAATGACACCCTTCACAATATTCCCAAGTAATATAAAATATCTTGGTGTGACTTTAACCAAGCAAATGAAAGATCTGCATGACAAGAACTTCAAGTCTCTTAAGAAAAAAATTGAGGAAGAACTGAGAAGATGGAAAGGTCTTCCATGCTCATGGATTGGCAGGATTAATATAGTAAAGATGGCCATTTTGCCAAAAGCAATCTATAGATTCAATACAATCTCAATCAATATCCCTACTCAATTCTTTATAGAGATTAAAAGAGCAGTTTGCAAAACCCAGGATAGCGAAAACTATACTCAACATTAAAAGAACTTCTGTGAGAATCACGATCACTGATTTCAAGTAGTATTACAAAGGAATCATCATAAAAACTGTACGGGATTGGTACAGAGACAGACTGATAGATCAGTGGAATAGAAGTGAAGACCCAGAAATAAACCCACACACCTATAGTCACTTGATCTTTGACAAAGGAGCTAAAACCATCCAATGGCAGAAAGATAACATTTTCAACAAATTGGAGGTCAGCATGTAGAAGAATGCAAATTGATCCATTCTTATTACCATGTACAAAGCTTAAATCCAAGTGGATCAAGGCCCTCCACATCAGACCACATACACTCACACTAAGAGAAGAAAAAATGAGGAAGTGTCTCGAACACATGGGCACTGGGCAAAATATCCTGAACAAAACAACAATGGCTCATGCTCTAATATCAAGAATCGACAAATGGGACCTCATAAAGCTGCAAAGCTTTTGTAAAGCTAAAGACACTGTCAATAGGATGAAATGGCAACCAACAGATTGGGAAAACATCTTTACCAATCCTACATCTGATACAGGGCTAATATCTAAAACATACAAAGAACTCAAGAAGTTAGAATCCAGAGAGTGAAATAACCCTATTAAAAATGGATACATAGCTAAACAAATCATTCTCAGCTGAGGATTATCGAATGGCCAAAAAACAGCTAAAGAAATGTTTAACATCCTTAGTCATCAGGGAAATGCAAATCAAAACAACCCTGAGATTCTACATCACACCATTCAGAAAAGCTAAAATAAAAAACTCAGTTGACAGCAGATGCTGGGGAGGATGTGGAGAAAGAGGAACACTCTTCAATTGTTAGTGGGATTGCAAACTGGAACAACCACTTTGGAAATCAGTCTGGAGTTTCCTCAGAAAATTGGAGATTGCACTACCTGAGAACCCAGCTATACCTCTCTTAGTCATATACCCAAAGATGTTCCAACATACAACAAAGACACATGCTCCAATATGTTCATATCAGCCTTCTTTATAATAGCCAGAAGCTGGAATGAACCCATATGCCCTTCAAAAGAGGAATGGATTCAAAAAAGTGGTACATCTACTCAGTGGAGTACTACTCAGCTATCAAAAACAATGACTTCATGAAATTCATAGGCAAATGGAATGAACTAGAAAATATCATCCTGAGTGAGGTTACTCAATCACAGGAAAACACATTTGGTGTACACTCATTGATAAGTGGATATTAGCCAAAAAGCTCGAATTACCCAAGATGCAATCCACAGACCACAGGAAGCTCAAGAAGGATTACCAAAATTCAGATGCTCCCACTCTTTAAAAGGGGATATATATGTGTGTGTATATATATATATATGTATATGTATATGTATATGTATATGTATATGTATATGTATATGTATATGTATATGTATATGTATATGTATATGTGTATATATGTATATATGTATGTATATATATGTATGTATACTAGATACAATTGATGAAGTAATAAAATGCATATTGAAAGGAACCGGATATCGATCTCTCCTGGGAGACACATCCAGAGGATGTCCAATACAGAAGTCAATGCTAGCAGCAAACCACTGATCTGAGAACAAGACCCTTGGAGGGAATTAGACGAAATATTCAAACAGTTGAAGGAGCATGCAACCCCATCAAACCAACAACGCCAAGCAAACAGAGCTTCCAGGGCCTAAACGAGGATCGAAAGGCTATACATGGAATAATCCAGGACTCCAACCGCATATATAGCAGAGAATAGACTTGTAGGGGCACCAGGGGAAGGGGAAACCCCTGGTCTTGCCAAGGTTCGACCACCAGTACAGGGGAATATGGGGGGTGTAAAGTGGATGTATAGGGGGAATACCTGTATGGGGGAGGGGGATGGGAGGGAATGGGGGCTTATATACAGGAAATTGGGAAGGGGAATAATGTTTGAAATATAAGTAACGAAATATATCCAATAAAAATTTTAAAAAAATTATAATTTAGGAACCAAGAAGATTCCAATGCCAGTTCTAGCTATAATGTTTAGGACCTGAGATGGAGAAGGGGAGTTAACAAAAGTGAAGTCAGTAACCATCTTTTGATTTTCAGGCAAGTGGCCACAAATAACTTGAGCCTTCTATATTTATACAATGAAAATTGTGCTTAACCAAGCAGTGATATCATTGCTTACATTATTAAAAGAAATCATAATATCCACATTTCAAAAGCTCTATCTTTACAGAAATCCCCCAATAGTTCCCCTTCCTCCTTCTCCCATTCCTTGGATCAGTCACCACCTAAACTTATTTTGCATTAAAAAGCGCAATTTCAGCAAGACAAAAGAGATGTCTGGCCAGGCTTGTCCTGTGAACAGGAAGACATACCTGTCTGGTAGCAAACTTGGTTACATATTCATGCATGGTGAGACACCGAATTAAACATTTGTTGGTAAACTATCTCTAGTTATTATCTCCTATCATAATTCCCTTTTAATTGCAGACAGACAAGTTCATTTTACAAAGCAGATCTTCTAGACATCTTTTTAATATATAGATCTTTGTAAGATGTAATCATTCTAAGAGCCATTTTCAAGTCTCTATTAATCCAACATAATCTCTGCATTTTCTGTGTCTCCACTGACCAGATATAGCTTCTTAAAAATAGTTATGTAAGCAGGACCCACCTCTCTCCACAACTGACACAGACTTTCTCAGTGTGACTGGGTACTTCTCTAAAGATATGATTATAAGTCTCAAATTCCCAGGATTTATGGTAACATCTGGAGGATTGATAGATACAAAAAGAGGTGAAGAACATTTTATGCTTTGAAAGAGTTTTGAGAAAAATGTAGAATCATCCACAGTGACTTAGTCTGTGTGACTCCAGATGGCCTTGTCCATGACTGATGAAGTGCTACAGTTTTGATAATGACTTTATGCAGTACAATGAAGGAATGGAGAGCTTGTAGGGCATGCAAACTTGGTACTAAATATTAAGGCCACCAAATTTACCTTGTCAACTGAGAAGTGGTTTCCATGGACTTGCCATAGTAGAATCCTGTCATTGAAGCACTCATATGCTATTCCTTGCAGCAGCTACATGGCCACTGCCAGAAAGAGGTAGCACCCCTGCTAAATTATTTCTGATACATGCATGAGGATCTAAGTGCGGTCTCCAGAGAACATGTAAAATGTCATGGGACTGTGTTCCAAGCTAATCATCCTGGTGCCTGTGAAATGGAAAAGAAAGAAACCCTGTGGCTTGACAGAGCCCCAGTCTACCTAAATTGGTAAATCCATGGTCAGCTTGAGACCACATCACAAAATCAATACAGTAGAGAGTGACTGAGAATGATACCCAGTATTGACCTTTGACCTCCTTATTCACACCTGTGGACATGCAACTGCAGACACATGTGCCCCCACACAAACATGTACACACAAAGTACTGTGACCTTCTAAGCAGACTCAAGCCTCTTTAGAAAGTTTCATGTCATTCTTTACCCTGCAACATCTCTCATACAGCACACTGTTCCTTATTGTTTGCACTTTATCTTTTCTTAGTTTTAGATATATTATGCCCATTGTCTATCATAATGAATTTCATCTTTAAAAATAACATCAGTATCATTATATTCATTCAGCCTCCTTGTCTTTAGGCAACAGAAATCATTTTTTTTAACTTATTTTTACAGGAGACTGGAGAATTGACGGAGAAGGTAAGAACATGTTCTACTTCTGAAGAAGACCCATGTTAGATTCAAAGAACAAGATGACTCATAATCACTGGTAATTTCAGTTTCAGGAACCCAATACCCTTCGTTTTCTAGCCTCCACAGGCAACCCTATGCAGGCAAATATTCACACATAATTTAATAAAGAAACAGCCCCCACACACACGTTTACAATTTAAATTATTTTCTGGCCTTATTTTTTTTTTAACTAGGACAAAGCGGGTAAAATTATTCAATCTAATTCATATTTCTGAAGGGGAACAACATTTTGTCTTCTCAATAGGAGACAAACCCCTCCAGATTTAGAGGCATCTAAATCCAAGTTGACAAAAGTGTCCATCATATACACTAATGTGCCTTTTGAATTGTCTTTTACTTTTCCATAATGGGTATTGTTTACAATTGTGTTGCTGCAGATTTGGTTTTACCACAGGCTTCTTCGATGCTCTGAGCTGCTTTGATTTTAATTTCTGCTCCTCTCTCAATTAGCTTCTAAACCTACATTGTTATTCTATCTTATCATTCATTTTATAACATCCATGCTCCATGAATTTGAAGAAGATAACAATGGCTGCTTAAAGTGTACTTCTTTTCCTTATAGTCACTCTATTGAAAAACATAGACTTTTGCCATTAATTGTTGTTTTGTTTCTTTGACACAGCTTTTTCCTTGAGTATAATAATTCTGTTTTACTCTTTTAAATTTATTCTTTCCAAGTAAGACAATAGAAAACTCATGGGGGTGCCTTGTAAATGAATATGAGAATGATCCCTATTGTCTATATTTTGATGTCTTCTACATTTGAAAAATGAGTGCTGATTCAGTTACTAAATCCTGCACAGGCAACCACTGTGTAGAGTCCAGTGGAAGTATTCCAGGACTCCTGATGGATGTCAGATCCCCTTGGACTCATACACCTGACATTTTTAACTAGTATATTACCCTAAACCCAGGTTGTTGGGGTATTGTCTTTCATGCTCTACCTCATATCTCAGAAAGAATGAAGAATATCATATTGGAACAAGGTCACTCGATTCTATTTCACGATGTGACTAAGAAACCTGGAATCTCCTAGTCGTAGTCCTGATTTGGTTATAAAGGAGAACATTTTGTTTTATTTCTCTAGTTACATACAGTACATTTCAGTGTAGATGCCTATTCCTCTACCATGCAAGGAAAGGTCCCTATAAATCTAAGTGATACAAATAGAAGTGCTATTGTCTGGTCACCCTGGTTACAGAATTCCACAGTGGAAAAGTCTCTGGAAACCACATGCCCCATATTTAAGTTTTTTGATTCACCAATCTGAGTAATACATGTTCATGAGTCTGAACTTATTTTATCCAGGAGTTGTTTAGTTTATCTCTGTAAGACCAAGTTGCCTTCATATGAACTATGTTTGTATTCTTTTGTTAATTCTCAATGTTATGTTCTGTTGCTCTGTAATACTAGGCAGAAATTCCATGTATGTAATTTTTTTCTTGCTTCAGAAATGGGAGAAACGGAACACACATATGTACAGGGATACAGGATGACAGAGTACAATTTATGGCATTCATTTCCTCCTTCCATTGTGTATGTCCCAAGGACCAAACCAAGGTTAACAGCCTTGGCAACAAATATCTTTACCTACTGAGCTATTTCACTCTTCCTAGTATATTTCATAATTTATTGTTGCAAGCCCAATTACTACCCCATGCCAAAAAAAGGAATGTTTTCTTGCTGGTGTGTGCTATAATCTAAAGCATTTCTTTAGATTAAGTCATTGTCCTCTTTAATACCCTATTATGATACATATAATATCTGTGGGCATGCAGAAACACATGTACACACATAATTTCACTGACATACACTGTCAGTGCCCAATGCCCTCACTGACATGGTACTGAGAATCAGGCGAAAGCCTGCGGGATTAAAGAAACACACACACACACATACAAACACACACACACACACACACACACACACACATACACACATACACACACACACACAGAGGTTATTATTAGCCATTCTTTTGTAAAATTTTTAATGATATCACTTCAATACACAAGCTTAGAGATATACATCCACAAACTCTCAACTACAAACTATATAGGAAGGTTTTTTATCAATGTGATATAAAACTAAAGATAACTTGGAAGAAGAAATCTTTACTGAGAAAAAATTCTTCATAAGATTGTCCTATGAAAAAGCCTGTGGGCACTTTCTTGATCAATAATTTTGTTGGAGGGCCCAACTCCCTGCAGGTTGTCCCACTGCTGGGTGTATTGTTCTAGCTTTTATAAAAACACAGGCTGAGCAAGTGATAAACAGAGACCAATAAACAATCTTCTTTCCATGTCTCTCTAACATTTCCTGCCTGCTTAATCACTGGGATATCTTCCTACCCTACCTCATGCAACTAGGATTTGTTTTAGTGATTTTCTGTTTTGGACTGATGGCTGCTAATGTGATCATAAAATAAGACTTAAATTGAATCTTTCAACCTTCTAGAAAATGTGTAAAATAATTTTATTCTAATACCCTCATCTTTCAGACACAGGACATCATATATGAAAGGTCAGAAAGATTCTGCCATAAATATAGGCATCCTGAAAGGTTAATTCTTTACAACCAATAGGTCCAGGTAAGAACTAGGTAGATAAATATTAGCAAAATGATTGTACATTGTAAGGTTAGTTTAAAAACTGACAGAATGTATCACAGATAAAATGTGCCCAATTCACATGAGAACAGCTTAGGAATAAGAGAATGCATAAGAGTAGAGAAAGAGAGACAAAACTAAACAAAAGAAAGACAGAGAGAAGTAGAGCAAGAAAGAGAAGTTGTGGTGTGTGGCATGGGTTTACGGAAGTTTTCTGGACATGTTTTTACAGATTCAGGTTCTGAGAGAACAAACTATCCACTGGGGAAAACAGAAAAAGCTGGAGAATTAGAAGGATCCAGAAGATTGTAACACATTGTCCAAGTTAATGTGAGTCCAAGCAGAACATCTCATGAAGATGCCAAGAGAAACCATATTGAATCAGTCAGCTTGGAAGGTTGGATTACATGGAGGCTAGAAGCTCCTAGTATTATGTCTATAAATAGTAGAACAGAGGGAAAAAATACTCTGGCCTCAGCCTAAAGGACATATTTGAATAGCTTGGGTAAGACTCTTATCTCATCACTTTATCTAAGAAAAGAAAAGTGACATTCACTTAGAAAGACATACAGACAGACACACAGACAGACAGACAGACAGACAGACACACACATACACAGAGACACACAAACACACAAACATACAAACATAGAGTGGTGTGGGGAGGGAGGGAAGAAGAGAGGGAGGGAAGAAGGGAGAATGCTTGCAGTCAACCATTGAACTCAGAACAAGGTTCCAAAGAGAGGAGTTACAGAAAGAAGTGAAGTAGTTGAAGGGGTTTGCCACCCCATAAGAAGAACAATATCAACCAAACAAACCCCTGCCCTTGATCTTCCATGGACTAAACAACCATCCCAAGAATACACAAGGATGAGCCTGTGGCTCCATCTGCATATGAAGCAGAGGATGTCCTTTTCAGGCACCAATGGGAGCCAATGTCCTTGGTCCTGTCAAGGCTTGATGCCCCAGTGTAGGAAACTGTCAGAATGGGCAGGTTGGAAGGAGTGAGTGGGTGACTGAGGAACTGCCCTCATAGAACAGGAGGCATGAGCGGAAATAATAGCTGGTTTCTAGAGGACAAATCAGGAAAGAGGATAATATTTAAAATGTGAATTAAAACAATCCCCTCCCCTAATGAAAGAAAAAGAAAGAGAAATGGAGAAAGAAAAAGTAAAACAAATGGGGGTACATAACTAAACAGATGCCGCCTGGGTTCGTGGTGGTGTCATTCCCTTGATAGTCAAGCATCTTCTGAGAATCCAAAGTCTTTGTGTTCCGGTGGAGTATGGTTGCAAAGTAGAAACTTAAAGGAATTGACAGAAAGGCACCACCAAGAGTTGAGCCTGCAGCTTAATTTGACTCAACACGGGAATCCTCACTCGGCCTGGACACAGACAGGATTGACAGATTGATAAGTCTTTCTCGCTTCCGGGTGGTGGTTCATGGCTGTTCTTAGTTGGTGGAGCGATATGTCTGGTTAATTCCTATAAGGAAGAAGACTCTGGCATGCTAACTAGTTACGCGACCCCCTGAGCGGTCGGCGTCCCCCAACTTCTTAAAGGGACAAGTGCTGTTCAGCCACCTGAGATTGAACAATAACAGGTCTGTGATGCCCTTAGATGTCCTCGGCTGCATGTGCACCACACTGACTGGCTCAGCATGTGCCTACCCTATGCCTGCAGGCACGG
The DNA here is from genome assembly GCF_021556685.1 of Rattus norvegicus. NCBI lineage: Eukaryota > Metazoa > Chordata > Mammalia > Rodentia > Muridae > Rattus > Rattus norvegicus. The sequence goes on along the minus strand of NC_141535.1, from coordinate 3,751,692 downwards.
GTAACCCATTGAACCGCATTCGTGATGGAGATCTGGGATTACAATTATTCCCCATGAAAGAGGAATTCCCAGTAATTGCAGGTCATAAGCTTGCTTTAATTAAGTCCCTGTCCCTTGTACACACAGCCCTTCGCTACTGCCGATTGGATGGTTTAGTGAGGCCTCATCAGCCCATGGTCCTGTGGGAGGGCTGAGAAGATGGTGGAACTTGATTATCTAGAGGAAGTAAAAGTCTTAACAAGGTTTCTGCAGGTGAACCGGTGGAAGGATCATTAATGGAGAAGGCCGAGGGGGTGTCTGGTCCTTTCTTGGGCCTGTGTGAGTCCCTCCTCTCACCGGGAGGGGTGTCCCTGTGTCCTGGTCGCCATTGTGGCCCTCGCCACAGCCTACAAGCCAAGTGAGCTTTTCGGGAAAAGCAGGGATTGTTATGGAGCGGTGCGGAGAGGGTGTCAGGTCTGGTCCATTGAGGGATCTCCTCCATTCTCTCTCTCTCCCTCCCTCCTCTGCCTCCATCCACACCTCCCTGTGCCCTCCTCTGCCTCTGCCGCCGCCTCCAGCACCTCCCTTGCCCAAAGCCGCCGGGTGCTGGGTTAGCGGCGTCCCATGTCCCTTGTTTCCCCGTCTTTCCGATCCCGACCCTGTCTTTTTTTTCTTTTCACGTGTATCCTTTAGTTTCCTGCTGGCCGGCCTGAGGTGGAACCGCCTCGCCATTGGCCCCTCTCTTCCAGTGCAGCAGGGGCGGGCGGGGGAGCTTGTGCCAGTGTTAGCACCCATACAAGGCCGCTCACACCCCACATAGCCATACAACTCTTAGCGGTGGATCACTTGGCTTGTGCGTCGATGAAGAATGCAGTTAGCTGCGAGAATTAATGTGAATTGCAGGACACATTGATCATGGACACTTCAGATGCACTTGCAGGCCCGGGTTCCTCCCTGGACTACACCTGTCTGAGAATCACTTGAGGATCAATTGCTGCCCTCTTGTGGTTTCGCTGCCGCTGCGGGAGGGGGGGGTTGGGGGATGGGCGCATCGCGCGGCTTGGACTCTGCTCACAGGGCCTCTCCCCTTGGCCGTCCGTCTCCAGAAGGACAGACATGGGCAGTGTCCAGCGTTCGTCCACGCCTGGTTGGTGTGAGCGGGCCTCATCCTCCCCATCCACTGGCACCGCGCGCCGGCCAACCTCCTTGTGGCTCCTTCCTGCTTGCCCCGCCGCTCCCGCTCCCGTCCTCGCCCGCTCTCCCCACCATGTGGACACGTCGGCATGGGCCAGTCGGGTGCCTGGGCGCCAGAGGGGCTGCGTCTCCGGGGTCGGTCATCCTGCCTCTGATCTGGTGGGAGGCAGGCCCTTCCCATGGGGTCGGTGCATCCACCACCACTGTGCACCCGCCAGTGCACACAGAGAGAGTGACCTGCAAGCGTCGGATGGGGTGGGGGCCATACCTCACCCGCGGGGGCCTGTCTCAGGTTCCTCTCCTCCCCCCTCCTTCTGCCGGGGGCCGACCACTCGGGCGCCAGCCAGAGGGACACCGTGGGGTCCCTGCGCTGACCCGACTTGCCCCCGGGATGTGGGAGCTGGCCGGGGTAGAGAGGTCGCAAGCCCCGGCCTGGGACCCCGGCATCCTCTCGCTCTCCTCTCCGTCCATCTGCCCGCGACAGCACACGCGCCCTACTTTCCTCCTTCCCCTCTCGACAGTGACCTCAGATCAGACGTGAGGACCCGCTGAATTTAAGCATATTAGTCAGCGGAGGAAGAGAAAGTAACCAGGATTCCCTCAGTAATGGTGAGTGAACAAGGAAGAGCCCATCGCTGAATCCCTGCCGCGTGCCGTGGCGCGGGAAATGTGGCGTATGGAAGACCCACTCCCAGGCGCCGCTGGTTGGGGGCCCAAGTCCTTCGGATCGAAGCCCAGCCTGTGGATGGTGTGAGGCCGGTAGCGGACCCAGGAGCGCCGGGCGCGGGTCTTCCCAGAGTCGGGTTGCCTGGGAATGCAGCCCAAACAGGGTGGTAAACTCCATTTAAGGCTAAATACTGGCAGGAGACTGATAGCCAACAAGTACAGTAAGGAAAAGTTGAAAAGAACTTTGAAGAGAGAGTTCAAGAGATCGTGAAATCGTTAAGAGGTAAACTGGTGGGGTCAGCGCAGTCCGCCAGAGGATTCAACCTGGCTGCACATGTTCGGCTGGGCCAGTGAACCCAGTGGATCTTTCCCGCTCTCCGTTCCTCCCGACCTCTCCACCTGTGCGACTTTCTTCCCCCTCCACGCGTCCAGCTGTCGCCATCCCCGCTCCTCCCAATGCGGGGTAGGGGGGGTCGGCGGGCGCTCCCGGGAGGGCGCGGGGTGCGGTGTGGGCGCCTAGGTGGGACCTGGGGTAGGGTTGGTGGGTAATGCCTCCCCCCACCCCCGCGTCGGTGGCTCGCCACGCTGGGCGTCCTTCCACTGTGGTGGTGCACCAAAACCGGCTACGGGACCTCTGGGAAGGCCATGTGGGGAAGGCACTGCGGGGAAGGTGACTTGGGAGGCGGTGTGGCAACACCCCTGGGCCCTGGACCACCCTGCCCCGAGTATTACAGCACATCCTCTCCATACAGAAGACACTGACAGACAGACAGACAGACACACACACACACACACACACACACACACACACACACACACAGGCACTCACACACACAGAGACACACACACACAAATACATATTTAAATATTTAAAATGATGTTTACAAAAACCAGTCTTCCTGTTTAACAGAGGTTTAAAGGGAAGTTGGCTGACAGAATGTTTTTGTGGGTTTTTATTCTCTTTTCTACCAAATAGAAAGTATATCTGTTGGCCCTTTTATTAAAAGCCAAAGTATTAAGTGGGGAGCCGATGTTTCAAATTTTAACATTTTGTTCCTTTCACGAAAACCAGGTAGTGTTGTTTCTTTGACTTTTCCTTTTTGAAACAAAATGGAAGGAGCTCTACCAGTTGGCCTAGTTTCCCTGTTCCTTTTACCTCTTCCACTGTATGCTCAATGAAATAAAGGAAATAAATGAAATTTCTAGTCATTTATTTGTTTGGGAGACCCGAACTCTCTCTCCAGAGATATTTCCATCTTCACCCCCCCCACACACACACACAGGAGGCCTACTCCCTGTATGTGGGGGAAGGGGGAGGGGTGGACAGGAGCTAGCTAAGAGGGGGTGGGGTGGGGCTGGAGAATATGCATGTCCCTGAAGGTCTGTCAGGGAAATACTGCTGCTGTCCTAGCATGCTTTGCTTCAGTGCTGAGCCAGGCACACACACACACACACACACACACACACACACACACACAGAGAGAGAGAGAGAGAGAGAGAGAGAGAGAGAGAGAGAGAGAGAGAGAGCAATCAATCTGTTAATCTGTTTGTCTCCCTCCCCTAGTTTTTCAGACAGGGTTTCTCTATGAATTCCTCTGTAGACTGATGGCTCAGAGGGCAAAGCTGCTGGCTCTTAGGGTCTAGGGAAAACATGAAGGCCTAGATGCAGTGTGTAGGCCTGAGGGAACTGTTAAGGCCTAGATGCCCTTTGAAGGAGGCCTACATCATATATACATATATACACACATATTCATATATATGAATATGTATGTGAATGTGTATACACTCAGGTATCCTTTATTTTATTGGCTTATTTTGAATATAATTTCCATGCTAATCAAAAAGAGGAAATTTTCTTGGCATCGGATTCTTCTTCAACAAAAAATGGAAATAAATAATCACATATTCAGATGTTATGTCTAATATTGAGAAGATATTCCCAGATATGGTGTTAATCCATCATAGTCAATGTGTGAACACAAAACAGACGTAGTAAGAATTTTGGCAAGTGGATTTTAAAAACTTATATAGGGTTATTAAGAGCAGTGGTAACATTTTTTAACTTGATATTTTATATATTTACATTGCAAATGTTATTCCCTTGCTGAGTTACCCACTCTCCCAGAACCCACCCCCTGCTTCCATGAGGATGCTTTTCCTCCCATCCACCTACTTGCACTTCAATAGCATACCATTCCCCTGCACTGGAGAAAGGAACATTCACAGGACCAAGGGCTTCTCCTCCTATTGATGCCAGACAATGCCATCCTCTCCTCCATATGCAACTGAAGCATTAGGCTTTTACATGAGTACTATTTGGTTAGTAGTTTAATCCCTGGGAGCACTGGTAAGTCTAGTTGGTTAATATTGTTGTTCTTCCTATGGGTTTGAAAACCATTTCAGGTCTTCCTTCACTCCTTCATTGGAGTCCCCATGGAGTCCGATGGTTGGCTTCAAGCATGCTTGTCTATATCAGTGAGGTTCTGGCATAGTCTCTCAGGGGACATCCACATCAAGCTCCCATCTATAAGGACTTCTTGGCATCAGCAATACTGACTAGGTTTGGTGGCTGCATATGTGATAGGTCCCCAGATGGGACAACATCTAGATGACCTTTCCTTAAGTCTCTGCTCCACTCTGTGTCCCTATATTCCCCTCCCTCTTGAGTGTTTTGTTCCCCCTTCTAGAAAGGACTGAAGTGTACACATTTTGTTCTTCCGACTTCTTGAGCATCATATGGTCTATGAATTGTATCTTGGGTATTCCAAGCTTTGGACTAGTATATACTAACTCTGTTAATTCACTCAGGATGATATTTCCTAGTTCTATCCGTTTGCCTAGGAATTTCATGAAGTCATTGTTTTTAAAAGCTGAGTAGTACTTCATTGTGTAAATATGCCACATTTTCTGTATCCATTCCTCTGTTGAAGGGCATCTGGGTTCCAGCATCAGGCTGGAGGGCCTTTGCACTAGAACTCTTCCAGTCTGATGTCTCTCTCTCAGACATGCTCAAAAGTTTTTGTCCTGGGTGATTCTAGAATCCCATAAAATTACAAAAGCATTTTAATTAAATTAAAATATAGCAAAAGTAAAAACTATGGATAAACTCTCTTCAGCTTAATCTTTTATTGATTATTATCAGTATATAAGATACATACTGGGTGACAACAGCAAATTAAGAATTACCCTGCAGTCCCTTAACCATTTTCTATGTATCTGTGGTGTTGTGTGTTGTAAGAATGTTGGAGGATGTTAGTGTGTGGTGCATGCCTGTAACTGTGTGGCTTTACCCATCTGTGGATGTGTTTTTGGAGTTCTGAGAAGGATTTCAAGCGTCTTCTTTAGTGCTGTTCACCGTTCTTGACATAAGTTCTGTTGTTGAACTAGAAATTCAGTGTGGGATTGGAGAACTGGTCTGTGAGCCCTCAGGATTCAGAGGTAATAGTTATGTGTAGCTATCCCCTATGTTTGGCATTATTTATACGTGCTGAATATTCACACCCAGGTCCATATATTTTTACCCTCTGAGCAATTTCCCAGTCCTAGAGTGATGAATGTTTGCTTAAGATTTGATAACAGACCTTAATTGTTTTCTGTTTTTGCTTTTGTTTGTAATTTTACATAGGTAACAAGCAGGTGGACATTATAAAAGAGACCTGAATATACCAGAAAATAAAAATAGGAGTAGATGCATTACAAGCAATTCTATAAAATCGTATTTTGCATACTTACCTTGTGAAGCAAAGTTGATATTTCTGGGTTTGCCTGTTATATAAACAGCATAGTTTTATATAAGGACAATTTAGACTCTTTAAATAGAAAAGAATAAGAGAGATAAATCTCTTAAAATAGTATAGAGAATGTGATACTTTATCACATGAGAATTAAAACAGAGCCACATAACCTTCAGCAGAGGAAATGAGGGAGAAGTGTGTATATACCTTTTGCAGCACAGTCTCTGGAATAAAACAAACAGGGACATTTAAATAAATATATAGCAGTATTTAAGACTTCATTTCTCTTCCAATATTTGCAATTACATAGTCAAACATTATATCTGGAGTCATAGATCTCTGTGCTATCTAGGGTTGCACGATGAGGATGGCATAGTGGTAGTATAGCAATATAACTGATAGGAAAAGCAGAGCAGTCACCCCATTAGGATTCATATGAATTGCATTCCCTCCATGCTGGGAACTAAGCAACAATGGGTGAAACTGTACAAGTACCTCTGTAGTAATTTGGTGTCTTGGGGTTATGTCCAGAGGATATACAGCTGGAGCACATGGTGTTCAATTTATTTTTAGTTTGTCTGATTTAAAATTTAACTGCTGTTAGTAAACATTTTTGTGATGATTGCTTGAAATTTATTTGCACTTTATTAGAAATTGTAGAATCATATTTATAATTTGCAGTCCTGGGGGTACTGGTGGTTGTACATGGGGAACAACTAAGTCAGCAAATGAATAAGTCAGACAATGCTGACGAAAAGAATATGGGATACCACAGTTACAGCTGCCTAAGAACTGATAACCACAACCTAAGAGTAGAGTCTCTTCCCTCAACCTTGACTCCTTTAAGACATTGGCTTCAGCATTAGACAGGCCTTGACAAATTTGATCCTGGGTAAAGGCATAGAACTAGTGTTCCAGTTATTGTTTTGGCCAGGTCTTTCACACAGCCTAGGGCAGTACTGGCTCCCCACATTAATAGGTACTTCATAGTATTCATAAGACTTTCCAGCTGGATGAGACTTTTGAATTTTCTTTCATAAGCAGGGAAGTGTTAGATCACAGTCCTGTCTAACTGGCTGCTTTCCTCAAACCTGCCATTTCCTTTGTAACCTCTCAATATAATTGATAAGCAACATATTCTGTGGCCTTGTAGTCTCTCTGTCCCTTGCATCTGATTCCCAGGCCCCAAAAACCTTTAATGGTAACTCTGCCTCCACCTTTTTTCTTTCTGTGGTTCATCTATTAGTCTAGATCACAAGGTATATATCCTACCCAAAAAAATCATATGATTGAGAAACACCAAAATCCTATAATTTCTTGGAAATTAAAAATCTTCACTCTCCTATCTTTGTCTTTAGTATCCCATCATGGTTATATGTGGCCATGATGCAATAAATCACTTCATACTTAAGGACTTAAGCATGTTTTCCCTTCAGGACGCTCGACACACAATATATGTGCTGCAATAAAAATAAAAACAACAAAACAGAAAAAAAAAAAAACCCGACTGAACTATTTCCCAGTTATACCCTAGGTGTCTCACTCCCTTAATATTTCTGGTGCCATTGGAAATAGCAATAATTTATCTAGTGGCTCCATGCTGCCCCATCTACTTTCTGACACACTATTCTTCCCAACACGGCACCCTGTCAGGCTGCTCCTCCCTCATCCACAGCCCTCTTGGTTGGGTTTCCACCACGCCAGGCAAACACATCCCGATTCTTTGGTAGGCCCATGCATCTGGCCACCATACACTCTCTTAAACTCAATTAAGTTGCCTTATGAAAGAACACATCAAACAATATTTTCTGATGTAATTGATAAGATATAATTTGCCAATCTAGATGGCACAAAATCCTGTACACACCCATCCCTTGAGAATAGTCATAACAAACTCCAATACGTACAGAGAGGTATCTAAACATCTACTGCCATGTTCTCTGTGCTCTCACATTCTCACTCTGGCTTCCTCTGCCTCTCTAAAACTTCTCTCCCACCCATCCTTCCTTCTTATCCAATGACAGGCCTGGTTCAATACTGTACCTCCCTTCACCTTAATAATGACATCAATCTACTCTTTTACCCTTTTAATTAAAAAAAAACAGATTTTTTTCTCAAATATAAGTTGAGCAGAACTATAATCATTTGTAATTTAAAAGTATAAGATGTACCTAACACCCAGCCCAACTTTTATCAGTTAAACAGAACATGTAGTTATATATTTTAGCTTTTAAAAGGCTTAAAATCTGTTATATCCTGGCTAGCTTATGTATTATCTGATAACTAGCTAATTAAATATGTATTCTCAAAGTTAAATTGGCTGAATGGGTTATAAGATTATACTAAGTTTTCAACCCCGCCAGTAATCTGAGAATGAGCCATATATCTGTAAATATAGGAAGCCTAGCATGACTTCTAGAACTGAGACAGGTTATAGTGACAATTTTCTATTTGCACAGTCCCCTGTGAGCAACACGTTAGAGCAAGTCTACAGGCTTCTGGCCTAGGATCATCAGACTGACTTTTGAAACACTGAATTTTTAAGGGCTAAACATTCTGGCTTGGCAGAAATTTTCAGCCAACTTATTCTGCAATGTTTCCTTTTCTGGAGAGTAATTAGTCTGTAGAAGAATTGGAGCAATTTTTGCATAGTGTCTGTCGGCCACAATAAATCACCTCACGTGGAGGTGGAGATTTTCAGTTTCTTCTTTGAATATACCAAAGGGGAGCTGGTGGGAGTGGACATGTCTCAATAAAAGTTAAAGAACATTAAATGTCACATTTTGTGGACTTCTGGTGTTTTTTAGAAACCATCTAACTATATGAGTAATCTGGACTGTTTTCCATTAATTATCTTAATAAATTATCTTGAAAGCATTCTAACAATAAACTTAGAGACATGAATTTGGTATTTGGCCTTAAACTCACGTGCATAATCATCTCTGCTTCATTTTTTAATAGCTGAAAAGGACTGGGTATAAGCCATCTATGCTGAAATGTGTTGTATAGGCACAATACGTGTACATCAGAGTAACAATATTAATTTTAAATCAGTGAGAAATTTATATTAAAGAAAATCTTAAAAATCTAAATTTGTATGAAATAAATTCTGTGCCAATGTAAAAGATCATAATTTTAGTTTAGTAATAAATATAAATATAATTATGTACAGCTTGAAGAAACCATTGAAGAGTTTTTGCCCCAATTCCCTGGACTTTGGAGGACTAAAAGTAGTTATTCTAAGGTTGTTTTAGAAATGCGTACAATTTAACAGGGAGGAATTAGCTCAAACTGATTATACATAATCTCAGTCGGAGAAAAACCTTGTATTTATTACTAAGCTAAAGTTATAATCTTTTACATTTGAAAGTATATTATAATACATTACATTCTCTCCCATAATCTCTTACGATGATCTCTTAAACAGTGAAGAAAATTTGTACATCTTTTAAACTCATCTATTATTTCTAGCTTTATGTATATATGCTATTTAGAATTTGTCTGTAGAAATATTCTATCTTCTGTTAATTAAGTAAACATTTGTCCTTTCATATTTTTCTTTATTTTTTAGATAAAGAAATATACTTGCAGGCACTCTACATTCTCTACCAAATCTCACCAGATTTCCTATAATACATCTCCTGACACCATGTCTTCATCTGTTTACATTTTAGATCTCATCAAAGAATCAGAATCTAGTGTCACTTGTGAAGGGAATCTATTGAAGCACAAGCAAATTACCAAGGCAATACCCCCCCCCAAATGAATGATTCTTCATTCACCAGTAGCCATCAAATGTCAAAAGCACCTCAATATAGCATTGGCAAGGGTTTGTCAACCCATCTATGCCCTGACTCTAGCTGGCTTGATCATGTGAAAGTATTGTGTTAACACAGGTGCTGTGGGTTCATGAGTGTGATAACCATGAGCTCCAGAGGACAGCTTTTCATTCTCTGTACCGAACAGCTATCACAATTTTCTTGATACAATAGAGATCAATGTTCATTGCAAGAAGGCAGGAACATACTCATCTAATTATGATGGAGATGTTATTAAAAATTTTAGTTTCTAAATGCCTTTTATTTATGTAAAATTCCAGAAAATTTTATTTCTGCTTATGGTCTGAAACATCTTCCTTTCATTCACAACAAACACAATGGTAGTTCTAACTTTTGTAATGAAATTATAATATAATGTATATGTATCAAACTTTTCTAAATTTGTGTGCATGTGTATCCCATTTTTAAGAGTATTAAGTTTTTTCTTAATGTTTTCTAGCTGTATTAATACGATCATAAGATTTTCTTTTTAAGTAAAATAACTTATGCATTATTTTACTAACAGAAGTCTTAATTTTATATCTCAAATATTATTTTCTATTGCATACATAGATGAACTTTAGTTGTTAACATTTGGTTGATCAATTAGTTCCTTGTTTATTAAATTGTAAATTTATACTTTTGTGTTGAAACTAACATTTGTAAAGTTTTACATACATAATTTTAATATTTATTCAGCTGATAGCACGTGATTCATAAAATTCTTTCTCTTCAAATAACTACAACATAGATTTTGATTAGTTTAATGAACAAAGACTATTAAATGCACCTGTAGAAATTATTGATTTGAATATTGATTTGGATAATTATAGAGAATAATTTGATATTAAATACTGGGTAGGAGTGTGGGACTGCATTTTAACTATCTGAATTATGCTGTTTCAAGGTTATGTTAAATGACTTTTTTTATAGATATGTACAGTATTAACATGACTTATATTCAAATCATTGTTCTTTGTCCTTCATTTTCTTTTTGACTTTTTTTAGTTTTTCATATTTAAAAGTGGTTTTAAATATTTGCTTTATGCATCTGTACATGTGTGCACAAATGAATACAGGTACTTGCAAAATGTAGGAGAGGGTACCCAATTTCCAGAGCTCGATTGACAAGTAGTAATGACCCACCAAGTATAGATACTGGACACTGAACTTAGGTTCTCTACTAGATACCAAGGAAAACCCATGAACCTTTTCTATGGGTCCTGATTTTAATTTTTGTTAAGGGTTTAGTTCTGTGTGCCTTTGTTATTCAGGAAAACAACTTTGTCGAATTTGATACAAATAATTTTGTGTAAATATCCATCTTTAATGAATTGGGATTCAAAAATTTGGACTGTATTTCCAATTGATTTTAGTAAGATGATATCATACTGATATATACTATCAGAAAATCCTGCATGAAGTCACCATGACTGAAAATAGGAATAAAGAAGGCTTAAAAAATTGTACTTCATTAAAGGTTGACATGTCCACCATTCCTCTCATTAAAGTAAGCTCATATGTGGGAAAAGATACTTCAAATCAATCAGTTGAGGATTTGCGTTATTCTTATACTATCAACTCAGCTCATTTACATTCTACCACTGTGAGCAAATTCCCTCCCCAGGTGACTGCCATGTGGTTATTATCATTGTCTTTTTGAATTTTGCTGTACATATGGCTAGTTTGAAAAATTGGGAACTTAATGAGGCTTGAATGGACTCAGAAAGAATCACCAGTGTTTCATTTTCTCAGTCCTTTTTTTTTTTCCCTTTGCAACACCTCGAACTGCCTTTATTTCAGTATGCATCCACATTTTAACATTTAGTGGTCCTGAACAGAGTGGGGAGCTTGTCAATGAACCAGGAGCCAGGCCCACCTATCTGCAAAGGATCTGTAAACATGGTGACACAGAGCTCCTCTGGGTCCCTGCCCAGGGTCTGAGGAGCAACACTGAAACCTGAGTTGGCAGAGTCAGGTTCTCCTGCTAAACCTGTCAGACTCCACTCCAGACCCAATGCGTGATCAGGGTGACTGAGAGCACTGGTCAAACTTCTTCAACTTGTAAAAACAAAGCAATTATGGGAAAAGGAAACAACTAAGAACCATGTGCAGCAAGGACTCTCCACAAGGCCTTGCTCTAGGCATATATCCAAGGACCCTGAGCGGTGGCCCATCTGAGTCGCCCTGTGGCTGCTCTGTTCACCTCTAGACCTGAGCTCAAAGCTCAGGAGCTGACGGTGGTGGCAGGGCCTCGGACCCAGAGCTCCCTTCCCAGGATGTTGGCAGGTGAACAAGTGTGGTCCAGAGCTAAGGGAGGGAGGCCAGGCTTTTTCAACCTCATCTGAGGGCTTCTGGCCACAGCAAGTGTTGGGTGGTGATTGGCAACAAGAGACTTGAGGAGGGGAAAGCAGCACCCCTTGATAAAGGTGGGGAGATTGAAAGCTCTGAATTCCACACCTGCGGCCAATTTCAGGGGAGGGGAGGTTACAATCTAAGCTTTGACCAAGGGTGGGAGTGGAGGAGTGGGGACCATGGCTTGGATGGGGCAATCACTTAGACTTAATAAAGCATTGGGTACAGCCAGAGCACCCCAAGTCTAGTGGTGGTCAGTCCCACGGCTGCTACCTGAAACCTCCCCATCTATTCTATGGGCCACCACACAGTTGTGTCAGGGGGCAGGGCGGGCAAAGGCATACTCAGGCCAAGTGCCAGCAGCAGGTGATTGTGTGAGATGTGTCTGTCCACAGTTGCGTTAGCTGTTCCCACCGCTCCCAAAGGAAACCAAATTCAACACACCTTATTGATCCCATAAGTTCAACCAGGCAGACAGTGGTTATACTCGACAGATGATGTTACACAGCACAACTTAGGTATTTCAAATGGACAAGAAGTTAGTATCAGAGCAGTGTCTCAAGATGAAGTCCAAGTGGGGCTTCCTCTCCAGTACTTTGAGGTCTACAGATGCATCTAGAAAATTCACTACTGTGGAAAATGAAGACTTGGGTTAGATGGGGAAGGGAGACCGGGGCCTTGGTGACTAATGGCTGTAACACTGTCCTTCTGGTGGCTGTGGCAGCTTCATGTTCTCTTTTGACATCATCAAGCACCTCAGTTCCTGCAGGATGACTTTGATGGTGTGGGAATTCTGTCACTTTGCCAGCACTGCCATGGCTCGAGGATCCACAACTCCATTGGAACTGCTCACGCCATTCATATTGACTCTTGATACAAATCTCACAGACTGGGATGCTTCTGGATACTAGAGTGGCCCACACTCTATCTTAAGGCTGCATATTCGGTTTTCATAAATTGTTCATGGAGGTCCAATTATCATGCCTGTCAATCTTGTGAGTGTCATGTCCTCATAGTCCTCCAGATCCTAGCTAACTGTGCTTTCGACTACTCCTTTCTGGCCTTCTTGCAGCTCTTCCAACAGTCGGAAATCTCGAAGGACTTTTACTCCCGAGCCTGTGGTGGCTACCATCTTGCGTCGCTATCGCTCGAAGTCAGTCCCTCCTTTCTTCCTCTGCCCTTAGGTCCCTAGCTCCATCTCTCTCTCTCTCTCTCTCTCTCTCTCTCTCTCTCTCTCTCTCTCTCTCTCTCTCTCTCTCTCTCTCTCTCTTTAACACAGGGTCTCATAAACCCCAGACTTGCCTGAAGCTCACTATATATCCAGTGATGACTTTGAATGTCTGATATTCGTCAATAAATTATAGATACGAACAACCATGCCTGATCTTGTACAGTTTTGGAACTCATCCAAGGTTGTCTTCCATACTGGCATGTAGCCTGTCAAATGAGCAACTTACCAAATCTCTTCCTGTTTCTTCCTTGTTCCCTTCCTTCCTTCCTTCCTTCCTTCCTTCCTTCCTTCCTTCCATGCTTTCTTCCTTCCCTTCTTTTATTTTCCTTCTGTTCTTTCTGTTTATGCATTTTGTTTTCATTTTGATTTTGAAGTTAAAAGCTATTACTGAAGTTTTCACTTCTTGAAACCAGAAAGCATGAGCTGTAGAGCATTTAGACTTTCATATGTAGAAATCATTGTGTACGTATTGCAAAAACTATATACATTAAAGGTGACAGAATCATTATTGTCTCAAAGTACTTGCTCTGTTCTTCAATTATTGTTAGAAACTTTTATTATTATTAATAGTCCATATAATCCAATATGTATACTATGAACATCTGCATTTTGAAAATGACAAAGGGGTATAAATTACATTTTCAATGCAGTAACACAGAAACAAGCATTTTTCCAATATTCTCATTCTAGAGTTAATATTTTATCTATCATGAAATGTATTCTAGAGAAATTCATTAAGGATTCTCCTCTTGCTTAACTGTAGGTGACATTATCAAAACTTCTGAGAAAAAAAGAATTCCAATGTGATTGTACTTAATATCTTAAAGTTGAAATTGGTACAAAAAACTACACTAGGATGAATTTTTTTATAACTTCTGATTTCATTGAATAGGCATGAGATTAGACATGGCTTGTGTCATTCTTAGAAGTTCTTACAAGAAAGTAACAGGAGAATTCTTTTGGAGCTTCCATAATTCATGTCATTATTTGAAGAAGATGCTTATCAGTTTTATCTGAGGTTACTGTCTAGGTGAGGTGTTTCCAGGATGTTTTCATCTTATTACAAGAAGTCACAGAGAGCAAGGTGACAAACTTTATTCAAAAGCAAAGTGAGAAACACTGGTATTCAGCGTAGCTTTAATTTGGGGACCTCTTGAGAAGGAGGAATTATTTACTTAGAGTTCAGTGTGGATATTTCTGTTTTCATTGGCTTTTTTTGATTAGGCAAGCCTTAATTAACTGTGAACATCAGTTTCCATGATGCATTTGATTAAATCAAATGCATATTCCTTATCACTAGGTATATGACATTAAACAGGATGTTTCCCTTGAAAGTTGTTCCAGAGGATTCAATACGACTTACTGAGTATATATTCTAAACTGTCTCAGGCCAGTTGAAACAGATTTCTCCCTCCAGTATGTGGATATGCTCTTGAATACTTTTGAATGGAAGTTGATCATGAAAGAGAAGTTGATAAACAATGTTATGTGCAGGGAGTCTTAGTCCATTGTTTGATATGTATACAGCTTCATGCAGGTGAGATGAGGTGAGCAACTTCATTGTTAGGTATATTTCTGGAAGGTAGATTTTTATGCAGCCTAAGTCAAGTGAAGTCCCAGGTTGAAGTGCTTTTCCCATACCTATATGCCTCATTCAAGGAATTTTAGTGCTTTTGCTTGTATCGTTACTTAGGCTATAGTACACCTCACTGTTTCTTTGATGTTTGCTCAGACTCAGCTCAGTCAGTGACTACATCTCACTAGCTGCTGGACTTATTTGGCTCTTGTTCTTTGTCTTCCAATTTAATGGTAACTTCTTCAAGGACCAAACAATTTGGTCATTCTATGAATATTAATATAACTAGTCATAACACTTATCAAATGATATCCAAGTCTCCTATGCTGACATAAAATGGAATTGAGAATCCAGAGGCTTGCTGAGCTTCAATATGAACTTCTAACTTCATGATGAGTAAATAACCGTCATCAATTGCTTATAAGAAATTCATTTAAATTTTGACAATTATGTTGGGCCAGAAAGAGGGAAAAAGGACTTGCAGAACAAGCTCAACACCCTCACTTTAAACATAGGAATCCATAGATAATGACCCATTACAGAAATTGGCCATCTGGCCTATAAACATGCTGTGAAATCAGAAGACCTACGTGAAAACACACACACACACACACACACACACACACACACACACACACACACCAAAAAATAATAAACTAATGTTTTTTAAATTTTTTACTATTAATATGTCATGCGCTTTCTTTATTCTGACAACTGATTTATTTTACATATGTGGATTCATGGTCCACAGAATAGTATTCATGATCAATGGCAATTATAAATGTCAAGTGGAAAATTTTCATGAGTTCAAGGTTATAAATTTTTAATTTAATATTCCTCAGTACATGACCACCAAGAATTAGTGTGTGTGATATGGTGTGTTTGTGCGTGTGTGTGTGTATGTGTGTGTGTGTGTGTGTGTGTCTGTCTGTTTATGTCTTCATGCCTATGTGTTCAAGCAGAAGACAGAGAAAATAAATAGTATCCTCTTTTATAACTTTCTACACAATTTTCTCAATTCAAAGCCTTTCACTTATACTGATGCTATCTTGCTGTGCACAAGCTCCAGAAATTCTTTCCCTGTCATCATAGCACTGGGGTTATAGCTGTATACAAGCATGACTGTTTTAAAGTGCGGGCACAGAAATTTGAATTCTCTTCTTTCTGCAGCAAATTCTTTCCCACACTAGGTTATCTCTTATCATCACTTCTGAGTAATTCTGAAGACTGATGTTTTCACTCTCTGTAAACTTGGTAAATTATATTTACAGTCAGGATTTGGAATTTCTAAGGTCTGATAATAAAACCTACCCCATGTCGACTAAGAGCATTTAGAATGTGGCCATTGCTCTTTACTTTTCATAATTTCTAATGTCTCCTCCTAAACAGAAATCAATGTGTTTTGATAATCATAATTTAGAATGTTTCCAATTTATTTATAATGTTACTTCAAATTGATAATTCATTTCTTTTTTTTTTTTTTGTATCATGAGATGATTTGGGCTTCTGGAAATAGTAAGTTCAAGCAGAAATAAAAGTTTAGACATACGTATCTACACAGCTAAGGCTTAAGCAGCCAACAAGGATTTCTCTAACTGACACGTTTACAAAGGTGTCCTGTGAAAAAATAAACTAAAAAGTCAGAACTTTGCTAGTTCAACACTCTGGGAACAAGTAGTTGAAATGACTGATCTTCTCTGTCAGACTGAGGATTTCCTCCCAATGCACTGCAGTGTCAGCAATCAATGTTGTCTCTTTTCTCTTGATCCATCTGACTAATTCCAGATACCTGATCTAACTGAAGTGGTGATTTGAAATATTGCTGCATTCACTGGCCATTTCAGTATAGAAAGAACTGGAAATAATATCTAAAAGGAGAAGACTCAAACTGAGCAAAGCATACTCTAGCTAAAGCTGCAAGGTAACATGGTGATCAACATAGTTGGTTTCTGACAGACCTGTGTTTCATCTGTGGATGTCTAAAAGATATAACACTGTGAAAATCTACATATTCTTAGAGATGTAACATTCCTTCTCTGTTCACTGTGAGGATAAAATTAAATTGTTCATGCAATAGTCGTAGTGGGAACTATGTCAAACTAATAACCATACATGATAGCAATTGTTATTTGGACTCTCTTCTTGATGCTGTCCTTTCACAGCAAGTCTGTTATCAATTAGTATTCAAAATATAACTGAAAAGAATGCCTCTACTGAAAACAGATGCTTATCTAAAACCTAAGAGAATACATATTCTATGAAACTCCACATGACTTTTCCTCTTCTTCTCCTCCTCCTTCTTCTTCTTCCTCTTCTTCTTCCTCTCCCTCTTCTTCTTCCTCTTCTTCTTTTTCTTCTCCTCCTCCTCCTTCTTCTTCATTCTTCCTATTCCTCTGCCTCCCTCCTCCCCTCCTCCTCTTCTTGCTCTCTCTCTCTCTCTCTCTCTCTCTCACACACACACGCACACACACACACACACACACACACTTGCCCTTTCTTAGAAGATCTAGGCTAAGGCAAGCCTCAAACTCCTTATGTATGATAAAATCTTATCCTGATACCTGGGATGAACAGCTCAAGTCATTATATCTGGTTAAGTTATAGAAGAATGTATATCAGTGCCTTGTACATGCTAGGGATGCATTGTTCTGAATTTTATCTCTAGCCCCCATCTACTTCCTAAAGCACAACATTTTCTAGCTTTAAATTGTTGAGACAGCATCTCATGAACATTATGTTGGTTTTAATTTTACTGTGTAATTGAAAATGACCTTGAATTTCTGTTCTTTGCATCCCGACTTCTCGAATGCTGGAAGTACAGCTGTGTGCTGCCACACTGAGTCTTTTCTTTCTTCCTAGCCAGAAAAATAATAATGAACATTTCATCTAATGTACAAGACAAGTGGAGGAGGAGCTGTGACTCAAGATACTTGAGACACACACACACACACACAGACACACACACGCACACACATTTATATCACAGCTCTGTCTATTTGTTCAGTTTTCACAGGTAAAGACACTGTGTGTCATGTACAAAATCCCCATGCAAATTAATTTTAGCTAACAAACCAGTCAAGCATTTTGCTCCTTCCCTTTCTAATTTGTTTGGCAAGCTAATCACTATACCACACCTCCTTGACAACTGTTTTGTCTTGCAAATTCACAGATGCACACTCAGTGTAATGGCAGTTGACCAGGAGAGATTTTGCTAAAGTGTGTGTTGTTTTGTTATATCCAGGTTCCTTTAATTAAAATTTCAGACCTATGATATATCCTTATGGAAAACTGCACTTTGTTTACACTGAAAATACTATCTTTTAGAAATATTAAGGGTTGATGCTGAAAAGATGGATTACTCAACAAAGGGCTTGCCACACTACATCAAGACCTGAGTTTGAGCACCAGAAACCATGGGCTGCAGCTCGATTTCTATTACTAGGATAAAACATCATAACCAATTACAACTTAATACAGAAACACTTTGTCTTAAGATTAGATCATCATAAGGGAAAGTGAAGGCAGAAACTTGAAGATAGAAACCAAAGCTGCCACGAAAAAACACTGCTTAACTGTTTGTTATCCATTGCATTCTCAGCCTGCTATCTTCTACAACCCAAAACAAACTGCCAAGGTGAGGCCCCACAATATTCCTAACTCCAATACTGATTCTTTACAAGGAAAAGGCCCAGGAACCAGTCTTTTGGGAACATTTTTGTCAGAAGCCATAGTAGGAGGTAAGGTTCAGATTATAATCTGCAACAGTTTTTCTTTATAGGCAAAGACCAAGAGAATTTATTTAAGAAAGATTCCTGATATTAATATATGTTTCTTGTTATTATTAAACATATATAGCAATCATTAGGTACTAGCCCACCCCTTTTGAGCAGATAGCTGCAGATCTATGAATATGTACTCTCTTGCAGTGATGCTATATAGACAAATAGATGACTTCTTAATTCTTAAGGATGATCCTACAAGAATTACTGAAATATCAGTGATTATTAAGCTCTCTTAATAGAAGTACTGCTAGTAGATCCCTTTCTGATAGTCAAAACTGCAATGAGAATTCTGTCAGTCTCCTAAGTGTCACTAAGTAATTGATTCTTAGACAGTAACCATACTTTCTATTACTCAGAACACATACCAAGAGATTGTCAAAACAATTAACTAAGGTCACGTAAAGGGAACTAACAATTTATTATAGGTTAAAAGAAGATAAAATATCGTCTGGGTTAATCTATACAAAACTTCAGTAATAGCTTAATTATGGTTTTCAACTCTCTGTGAACCTGTGAAGATGTGACAAGTGGTGGATGTTTAACTAGATAATTACTCCTAATGGCTATGCATGTAAACACTCTCAGTTGTAAACTTCTATGTCATTTATGATTTGCTTTTATGTGTGAACGTGTGATGAACTTTTTAACATGTGATCATGTATTCTGAAACTTGTATAAGTAGTGAGGACAAAAAGATGCGAAAGAGAATTTTTCCCTTTTCCCATTCAGGATCTTTCTGCTTTTCCCCTTAGATAGCTTTCATAAGAAATGTTTTACAACTTAGTAATAAATATTATAATCACTTCTCAAAGTACCCCCCTTTTCCTGTAACATCTGACTAGCTGGTGGAAAGTTCTATCTGTGCTGAGTTCCTGCTGAGATAGCACAAAGTCTACTTACTTAATCCTTTGCTGTTTTAGGAAGAGGTGTTAAGTGCCAGAAACTTGCAGTTTCTAGGCAGTTCAGCTACAGTAGCAAGGTAATTTAGTCTCAGATAAGTAAATTTTTTTATTATTACACAGCAACCCTAAATATGTCATAAGACAAAATCTTATCCCTGTATCTTGGTAGGAAATGTTGTATCCTCTCCCGATGCTCTTTCCTTTCTCTGCCTTATGAAAAACTGCCAAGAAAGAAGACCATGCCAAAGTTGGCACTGGGCACATTTTTTTTTCAGTTGAAGATTCCTCTTCCCAAATGACCCTAGTTTGTTTCATGTTGACAAAAGAAAATAGTCAAGCAGTATGCAATGTAAAAAGGAGGACAACTAAAAGATTTCTAATTCTACCAGTGAGAAAATAAGGAAGTTAAGCAGAAATAGCTCTTGTGTGCTAGGAATAGTCAGTTTAACTAATTTTCAAGATATAGCTTCTGTTATGAAAACTTATCTCAAGAAGAAGATATTTAAAGGAGATAAAGAGGAACCTTAATAAGAGGATTAAGGGGGGACAGGGAGGAGGTGGTAGGCTATTATAGGGACTACTGTGACAGACAAGTAACTATAAACACCCCTTCAATATACATTTGGGACACTACCACTGTAGAACCTTCCTAAGCTACACACACATACACACATACACACACACACACACACACACACACACACACACACATTATATGAAAGGAAGATAGATGGGGTCATCAAAGATGAAGTTCTAAATAGATATATATGTCACCATTTGAAACGTTCGGCCAGGAATGCCTTGCACATTGTTAAATCATTGATGAAAGACGATAACATAGATCACCCCTCCCATCACAGGCCATTCTTCTGGGCATTATTTACTCTCTATAACATGATCAGAAATGTATAGTACTGAGGATAACATACAATGTCAAACATGGAGAAGTAGAGCCAGAGCCCAGAAAAATGTTTCATTCTTATTGACTAGAGTTTATGATGCTGGAAGGGAAAAAATATTTAGATATAAGTCCTATAATCTATAACAGTCAGTTGGTTAAAAAAATGTACTCACTTAATAGTGGTATAAATGAGTGAGTAAACAACCTCTTTTCTTTTACATTGTATTTGAGCCCCACTCTGTGAGACAGAATTCATATCTGACACTGATAAAGTAGCCACAAACCTGAGAATATATGTATGTATATATGTATGTATTTATGTACATGTATAAATATGTATATATATATGTATATGTATGAGTGTGTTTGTGTGTGTGTGTATTTTCACATACATTAAGCGAAAAGCAATAATTTTATTATTCTAAAGGAACATAGCAATAAAATGAATGGCTCCTGCTAATGTACTCTTGTTATAGTTGTAGATCAGTGCCATGTACAGCCTTCGGAAGAGAAGCTTTCTTTCAGTTGAAGGGAACTAATGTAGAGTTCAGACAGTGATGGAATTTTGAGCTCTCTATCATAAGTGAGATTTTTTTATCATACCCCTTACCTAAAATATCAGGCATCTGTATGGTAGAGGAGGCAGAAAGAATGAAAGAGCCAGAGGTAGGTGATGACTTCAAAGAAACCGTATTTTCAAAACACAATCATACAGATACACATATGAAGTCATAGGAACTCTGACAGCTTGCACAAGTTCTGAGCAAGCTCAAACCAGATTAAAAAGCTAGCACTGAGAAGGAAACATATATACAAAGTCTCATCCCTAGGCAAGAAGTTGTTGGTGATTGAAACTTCCTGACAAAGTGAAAACCAATTTTCTCCAAAGGAGTATCATGGTATACCATCTTCACTCACTAGAAAGGAAAAAAAGAACATGCCGTAGAGTGTTGGGCAGCACTTATTGCCTCTACAATTCTTTGTGTGTCTCTGTGTATACCCTGTCTTATTTTGTTTGTTTGGATATTATTTTGTCTTATTACTTTTGTGTTTATTTTTAGTTGATTTTTGGGTAGGCTTTATATTCTTAAGAAAGGGAAAGACAGAGTTCTAGAAAAAGCATAAACATGGATCTGTAGATAGGTTTGGGGTAGTTGTATAGATTTTAATGAGAAGAAAAAATATAACTGAAATATATTTTCTGTATTTTATTTTTTAATTAAAGAAGTAAAACTTTAAATAGATAAATAATAAATAAGGTAGGAAAGAAATGAAGAAGACTTTGGATGGCAACCTCTAGTTTCTACAGTCACCTATACCAAAAGGAATGCACACTAAGTAAACACTAAATTTCTACAAATAACAGTAGATAATAAAAACACTACACTCACAAAAATAGAAAAAAAATTATGGTTTATCAAGTAACATGGAGAAATTATCATTGTATTGCAATAAAAATTTACTTAAAAATATGATAGTTTAATCTTGTATTTTTTAGAAAAGTTGGAAGGCATAAAAGGTTTGACCTTTCAGGCTTTTTTTTGGTTTTAGAAAAGAGTTTAATTTAAGAAACACATCTATCTGCAGCATGGTCTTTATACTGAAAGCACAAATTCTTATTTTATTCTTTTCATTGCTATTTATACACATCTCGGTGATTAATTTTGTTGTCAACTTGACAGGATCTAAAATCACCTAGGAGACAAACTTCAGGAAGTATCTGTAATGTGGGTTCTGAATTTAATCGATTAATGGGGAAAGACTCCACCTATGTACAGGCAACATCAGCATTCACCTCTTTCTGCTTGCTGACAATAGAGGGTGGGTTACTAGCTGTGTATTACTACTTCTCCTGTGCACTGTATCATGAACTCTAATCTCAAATAAGACATTTATTTGTTAAGTAGTCTTTTTCAGATATTGTGGCATAAGAACAGGCAAAGGAAAAAAGATATTTCATGTGTAATTTGTCATAATTATACAGGTAGGATGTTAGAAAGAGACATGGTCCTTTGTCCTCATGTCCAAGGATAGTGGCAAGCTTGATCTTTAGATAATCCCAATTTGGTCCTAAGAAATATTCCTTGGCCCTAAGATAAAAACTATCTTTAATCTATTTCTAGATTATATTTGATATTAAAAACTATATTGGACCCACAGATAAGTTTACATACATCTATTTCTTGCCCTTGGTTTTATCTTCTCTGTAAAGTATGGCATGGGTATGTCTGAATATATGTTTCCTCTTTATGTGGTAGAATCTTTAAATAGAAGAACCTAGATTTATGATAACACATACTGCTCTTCTTTTTTTTTATCTTTATTAACTAGAGGACTTCTTATTTACATTTCAATTGTTTCTGATTTCTGGGTCCAAATCCCCCTAATCCCTCCCTTCCCCTTCTATATGGGCTTCCCCTCCCCATCCTCCCCCCCAGTACCCCCCCCCCCCAACAATCACATCCACTAGGTGTCCAGTCTTGGCAGGACCAAGGGCTTCCCCTGCCACTGGTGCTCTTACTAGGCTATTCATTGCTACCTAAGAGGTTGGAGTCCAGGGTCATATCATGTATAGTCTTTGGATGATGCCTTAGACCCTGGAAGCTCTGGTTGGTTGGCATTGTTGTTCATATGGGGTCTTGAGTCCCTTCAAGCTCTTCCAGGCCTTTTTCTGATTCCTTCAATGGGGGTCCTGTTCTCAGTTCAGTGGTTTGCTGCTGACATTCGCCTATGTATTTGCTGTATTCTGGCTGTGTCTCTCAGGAGAGATCTACATCCGGCTGCTGTCAGCTTGCACTTCTTTGCTTCATCCATCTTATTTAGTTTGGTGGCTGTATATGTATGGGCCACGTGTGGGGCAGGCTCTGAATGGGTGTTCCTTCTGCCCCTGTTCTAAACTTTGCCTCCTATTCCCTGCCAAGGGTATTCTTGTTCCCCTTTTAAAGAAGGAGTGAACACATACTGCTCTTATTTTGTGTATGTGTGGGTGTGTGTGTGTGTGTGTGTGAGTGTGTGTGTGTGTGTGTGTGTGTGTGTGTGTGTGTGTGTGTGATATACATGATAATGTCTGGGTATGTTTGCTGACAGAGGGCAGAGGAATACATAATGCATCTTTCTCTACCACTCTTTATTTTTCCCATGATACAGGGATACTCTCTCCCATCTTTTACAGACATATTAATAAATCTTTTTCCATAGCTACTCAATTTGAACACATTATTGTATGGGAATTCCCTTAATTAATTGTTTGGGTATTAAAGATGAAAAGAAGCCAATCATTGAATGAGAAGGAGGAGGTGAGTCTTCCAGGTCCTAGAGAGGAAAAGGGGACTAAGGAAGAAGAAACAGGCTTTAAACAGGGAGGCAAGAGGGAGAGGAGGCAGGATATAGACTGGGAACTGTTAGCCCTGGTAGCAGCCTCCCCCACAAGAAGATTTCTAACATAGAATAATTGGTGAGTTTAGAAGGATAGATTTCACACCTAGTGGTTGTGTCATCTGTTCATTTTAAACAAAGAGTACTGGTGTTTTCCATTCTAAGTGACCTAGATGAGCATGAGGGAAAGAACATAGCCAGGCGGCATTCAGCTAGCGTTTTGAATGGAAAGAAAAGTCCAAGCTCCAGAGGAGAGGAAACCACTGGAGAGCCCAGGCTGGCAAAATGCGCCCGGAACTGGCTATGGGTGGTGTACTGGCAAGAGAGTGGTCTTGGAGATCAGGAGAGGTAGAGCTGGCATTTGTGAGAGAGGTGTTGCCTAGGAAAAACACACAGTCATGGATCTTAGACTCTGTACCAGGATAGGAACAGAGACTACCAATGCCAATACATAGCTGACTTTAGCATGGGTTCATTTTTAAAGCTACATGGCTACAATAACTCATAACCTCCAAAGCATGTGAATAGTTCAATGGACATAGTAAGGTTTTTCAAAATTTGGCTTAACATGTGTACCTTGTTCCATCAGCTATACTATAAAGAGTGTGTAAAAAACAAATCTAGCTATAATCCCAGTAAGGAAAATATATATTATTTATTTGTTTTGAGGAGCATTCATTTATTTCTATGCCTTTTACATGTTTTGGTATGTCTTGACAGAAATTCATATTAAAAAATGTTCATACCACAACTTTTGGTCTCAATTTCTCTTCTAGTTTTCTTTATGTGCTATGAAAAACATTAGAACTAAAAGCAACTTGGGAAAGAAAGAATATTTCTAGATTAGACATTTAGGGAAAGGTTGAAGTAGGCTCTTAAAACAGTAACAGTGGAGGATGGCTGCTTGGGGAGTCACTCTGGTTTGCTCAGGCTCATACTTAACTAACTTTGTAATACATCCTGAGTGAACCTTCAGATGGATTGGTACCACCAATAATAGACTGAGTCTTTCTAAATCAATTAGCAAAGCAGTCTCTTACAGACAGGATGTTGAAGACAGATTATTTCATTGAGATTTCTTTTTTGGATGAATCTAGGTCCTGTTAAAATGACAAGGCTAGGGAGGTCATATACTTCCTCTATGTCCACAAATGCACACTGATCTGTTTTATAAATGGTAGGTTTTTTCAGGAATACATGTTTAATAAATTTAGAAGAAAGCTATTAATAACTTTATAGAACTATTACCCTACTTAGAAAATCTCATCATTAGCAATTTTCTGAGGAACCAACAAAAGACTAGGGAATTATGGCATTTGAACACACACTCACACACACACACACACACACACACACACACACGACTTGATAATAAAGAGACAAATTTCTGATTTTTCTCTAGGAAGACACCACTGGATTATATAGAGCTGATTATTATATTTTATAAGCACAGTCAAATAAATTGGTTTTTCTGAAACTCATAAAGTAAATCTGAACTTACTTATCAAATAGTTTACATACATGCTAGTTTTGTATCTATGAGAATTGGTACTGAAAAATGTCTAGGTTTCTTTTGGAGATCCTATCTGACATCCGTGTTATTAGTGAGCTAATAATCATTAAGAAAATTTCATCAACTAACCCAAATATTATAATATTTGAGATTTCAGAGTACTCAGGATATATACCAGAGACAAAAATAAGTTTAATTTACTTAATATTTGTATGAAACAAGTTTTAAAAAGTTTTATTGTTTTTTTACATTTATGGGTAAATATATATGGATGTGGAGAGATGAGAGCAGTTGCTCCAAAAGTTCAAAAGAAGGCATTGGATTTTTCACAGTTGAAGTTACAAACTGTTGCTATCCACTAAGTGTGTTTGCTACAAACTGAGCTAGAGTCCAGTGAAAAGCTGCAAGCACTGTCAACTACCAAGTGATCTCTCCACTTCTTATATAGTATACTTTCAATTATGACCTGAGGCATTATTAAATCTTTCACTGAAAATAGCATGAGCATTTTTCTTACCAGAAGAATCTTTGCTTAAACTCGTTTTTGACAAAATGTGTAAGAAAAGCTATTCACGTTTACACAGTCCCCAAAATAGCCGAAAAGAAACAACACAAGAAAGAGCTTAAACACCACACATGTGCGTGCACGCAAACACAGACACACCCTGTTTCTCTCCCTTATACATTCAACCAATGTTGCGTTGAGACCATTGAGTGCAACCATTGATTGTAAAAGTTTAAATTCACAGAGGATGGAAGGAAGGTGGAGGAAGACAAAGATGATCCAGATTCTGTGTGGCATTAAATAGCCCACAGGTAGCTATGAATATCTTATAAGGGATGGATAATTACAGGATAATTTGTCTCATTTAGTTCCAGAGGGAGAAGACTTCATCATGGCTAGGAAGTATCAAAGCAGGACGAAAAGCTGCAAGATCACATCTTGTAACAGAAATCCAGGGCAGACAGAGAGAACCAGAAGTAAGCTGCCTCAGGCTCCTGTCACCATAGCCAGAGCTGCTCTGACTGGCCTGCCTTCCCCTCCTCCATGAGTCCGGTGTCCTAACTGGCCACTACAAACAAACCATGGATAAGTTGATTTAGTCGAATATGTTGTCCCAGCAATGAGAAGAATAACGAATACCATCATCTCCCTGAAATGAGAAGTGCTGGCCACCTCAACAGATTCCTGACTTTTCATAAAGCATTCATTCACAAGAAAGAAGTGAGTCTCTGGTATCATCAAAAGACCAAAGCTGTTAAAACTCACTATTTGTGCAGTTTCCAGGGATGACAAGTTCAGGTTGAAAAGAGAGCATCAAAGTTAGTTATTCAAAAGCTCTTAATGATGCACAAAGCCGTTTTCACTACAAAGCCTTAATTAAAAGTTGCCCCTTAATTATTTATGTGCCACCCAGTGCATTCCAATGATGTCCCTAGAAGTGGCAGCTAACCTACTGCAGAGTAGGGAGCATTGCATACAGTGACTCTGTGAAATTCATTCAGACTACTCCCTGGTTCTTCCAATCTGCCTTCAACTGCAGAGAAAGGTGAGAGCTCATGAGGACTCTGATGAGATTAAGAGCTAGGAAAGTGCTGGTATTTGGGGATACTCATTTAAGGCCCAGAGAAATGTAAAACTCTAAGGTTTTTGTTTGTTTGTATTGTTTTGGTTTTGTTTTTTGATGTTTTAAAAAAAATCAGCTCACAGGTGAACAATCAGGCTGAGACCCGAACAGATTTTAAAGAAATAATAACAACCCTGATGAAAGAAAAGTGACAAGTTATCTAATGCAGCCTCCTGGTGAGCAGACTGACTCTGAGATTGCAGGAGCAACTGTCTGGCAAACTCCAGCCCTGGGCAGGTAAAGTAAGAACACTTGAGAGAGAAGGATCCCAATCTGGGCCATCTCCATAGCCCCCAAAGCAAAGAGCAAGGATTCGTGGGATTCTTACATTCCTAGCTCTTGGAGGGTGGAAGCAGGAGAAGCAAAGTGCTCAAGGTCATCTTTGGCTACATTAGTGTGTTGAGGCCAGGCTGAGCTTTGTAACACCTTATCTCAGAAAGCAAACACGCAAAGGAAAATCCCAGAAAACAAACAAATGAGCCGCATAGGCACTCACAACTCCTCCAGCATCCTGACAGGACAGGAGAAATGAGCCGCATAGGCACTCACAACTCCTCCAGCATCCTGATAGAATGGGAGAAATGTCTTTCCACTTGGACATCTATGGCAGGAAAGCTACAGACCGTGAACTTTCACATTTTGATGAGCTGAGGGAAAAATTGAGGATGTATCCTGGTGTCCACGAAGCAGGTCAGCCAACATCTGTACAGCTACTGGTGGGAGGTGTTGGAAGAAGGCATTGTGGGAAGCTCTGTGACCAGTGAGACTCAGGATAGGAAAACATCCAGTCTGTTAAACTGAATTTTGGATTCACAAATACAGAGTCAAAAAACAAAGAAAGAAAGAAAAGGAAAGGAAAAAAGAAAAAAAGAGGTCAGGTTCAGGGATTTTGGTCTTTCAGTGACTTGAGTATGGTCCTTAATCCCTTTGGAGTTGAGTTGTGTTCAGGGTGAGAGATATGGATCTATTTTCATTTCTCTGTATGCTGCTATTCACACCATCTGTCTGCCAAGAAGCTGACTTTTTCCCCAGTGTGTAATTTTGTTTGCTTTGTCACAAACAAGGTGTTTTTACCTGTATGGAGTTACATCTGGATCTGAGTCTTCAATTCTATACATTGATCAATGTGTCTATTATTTCAATAATATGCTTTCTTTTTATTATTGTAAGCTTTTTAATACAACTTGAAATCTGGGAAAAGAAAGCTTAAATCCGCTGTAATGACATGTATTCTGAGTTTTTCTACACTTTACCATACAAAGTTATCCCTTCAACCATTTCCATGGTCATAAATATCAATAATTTATCAATTAAATTCAAATACATTCATTTAGTCATTTTCAGGTTAGTTTACCAAATCAACTGCAAGACCTCAACTCAAATATGAGGCATGATTCTACTACAAAAATCATAACTTTTCACAACCTATGGCATCTATAATTTATTATTTGAGTATGTGCTTAGACAATATCCCCTGTAAACTTAGCTTGACTTAAAACTCATGAACAATATAATGTAGCAGTTTGATCGAGTTCTTCCACACAGCGTCATGCTCTGAGAACTAAGACTCAGACTCAAGATATATTTACAAATACCTTGAGGCTCTTCTCTAACTAGATCACAATTTAGAATAACTGACTTATTTTAACATACATTCTGTAATATACCCACTTAACCATGTTCAGGTACTATGTGTCTCTCTCCTCACGTCTTCCAAGGTGTATCTCCTGCCGCATTCTATCTCAGAATTATGATTTCTCCCAGATTTCCCACGTCTTATTTACCACCTAAATAATAAGCCATCAGATTTATTATTAACAAGTACCATAGTCATATCGATATTAGATATTCTCTCAATAATCCCCCTTTGAAGTACAATAAATGTCTCTTTTTCAAATATAAATTGAATAAAATTATAAAAATTATAATAGTTATAAGGTGTGATATATATTTACAATGTCAAGTCCATAGTATGTGGTAATTTAAAAAAATATCCTATTATCTATCCTATCCTGGTGAGTTCAGAGTTCTGGATCTAAATCACATTTTATCCTAACTTGCATTAACAACCTAACACCATCTTTTTAGGTCTAATAATTCTTCTTAAATATAACAACTTAAGCTTTTATTGAGACTATGATTATCTTGTATTCAACCCCAAAAGACAACTAAGAAGAAATATTTCCTGATTAAGTAGGAAGTGCAGACAAACACTTTCAAAGTTTTAAAAATGGCAGACAGTTGGCTGTCAAGACCACTTCAAAGTATTCTAAGACATTGGAGCACTGTCTTCAGCTCTCTTGTTCAAAGTATCTGACAAACCTTATGTGAAGCCGGAATTACCAAGGATTTGCTTACCCTCTATTGGCAAAGCTTGGCAATCAAGTTCCATGCATTTATTTTAATTTTGATTTCTTTTCTTTTCTGGGTGGCATTCTGTCTGCCGATTAAGTTAGGGCACTTTCTTGGCCCAGAGGCTAGCTTGCCACAAATAAAGACAGCTCTAAATGGAGTTTCTTTGGAGCTCATTATCATCTTCTTCTAAGTTTAATGAGGTACAGCTGGGATCTGATATGTTTTGAAAGACCCTTAGACCGAGGAGACTCTCGCTCCAATCCTGAGGACACCCACCACCCCACAAACATGCGGGACTCAGTCTTGATGGAAAAACAAGAGGTTTACATTGGGATACCAATGCACTGGGGCTTGACACGGTCCTCATGCAGGAGGAATGGGAAGAGCCCAGACCAGCAGAAATATACAGCTTATATAATCATTTAAGGTTACACAGTTTAATTAGCTCAGCTAAGTTCATTATGAGAAAATTTTAAGATGGCAGCATTGAATCAGCACTCTGCTCATATTTTGACCTTATATTCTGGTTTGCTTACATTTTTATGTCAATCTTACTTTTTTAACATTATTCTTATTTTTGTATGCCTAGGAAAGTGTTGGTATATGTATATTGATCTTATATACAAGACAGAATATAGTTTGTGGTGTTAGCGCTTCCCTTCCACCATAGAAGAACTAGGAATCAATAAAACTGCCAGGTTTGGTGGCAAACATCTTACCTCTATGGTATACTGTTCTCAAAGACAATTTCAATTAACTATTCGGCCTTCCTGATTTCTCACCAGAAACTAGATAAAGTCTGAATCACTAAATTCTTATACAAACACCACCAAATGAAGAAGAATGAAACATAAATAATGAAAAAATAGTGACAGTGGCAAACTGCTAATTGTTGATGTGTGTTCTTTTGCTATGTATGGTGTTAAATACTACCACAAAATCTGTTTGTTCCCAGGGATGTGGAGATCCTCACATGCACCAACTGATGGTAATAAAACGTTCCTCCTTAGTTTAAAACTATTGTATGAATAAAGATGCCTACAGTCTGTAGCTGAGCTGAAGAGAGGCAGGCAGAGCTGCAGTTCCTGGGCTTGAAGTCTGATGCAGAGACCATGAGGAGGAGATCAGAGAGAAGAAGAAAGAAGGAGATGCCATGAAGTAGATGGTTCATGAGAACATGGGCATGAGGGTTGGCCATTTGGAGTAAGAGTAGCCTACCTGAATCATGGAAAGTTATATCTCAGAGTTATTGATAGGGTAGTAGACATAATAGAGAGCTGATATCTACCCAGCTTTAATGCTACTAAGTCTTACAATAAATATGAAGGTTTTGTGTCTCTTATTTGGGAACTAAATGATCTAAGGTGGTGTAGAAACCCCCACATAATATTTAAACTACAAGAAATAAGCGGGGTTGGGGATTTACCACTGGGTAGAGCACTTGCCTAGGAAGCTCAAGGCCCTGGGTTTGGTCCCCAGCTCTGAATAAAAGAACCAAAAAAAAAAAAAAAAAAAGGAAAAAAAAAGAAATAAGCAAATGTCTGCTAAAAACAATTACATAACATCCATTTCGATAATATCATCTCACCCTACTATGCAGTGTGATACACAGATATAGTGAAATTTCCCAGTGACACTGCAGCCAGGATCAACAGTTTTGAAACAAAAAAGAATCTATTTCTCCTGCTGAGTTTTTCATTCACACTGCAGTGTAATATAATCCACTTTGACTAGTTGTAAACTTTGCTCTGCTAAAGCCAGAATTTTGGTAGTAAGAATTATTTTCAGAAATTCAATGTTTGATTTAAAAGTCAGAAAATAGTTTCCATAGACAAGGACTTTTATGTACAAAATGAATGTAACAGAATTTTTCCAGCCCTCTGAGACAACTAGTGTATAGTGAGCCCAGAATTGCTCAGTTGATTTAAAATGATTTTCATACTTGAAAGAGCTAAATAATTTGTTACTTTCATTGTCTTTTGAGCTAATGATTTTCTTAGCAGAATTTTTTATTTCTAAAGAACTTGAGGAATGAAAAACTCATTCCAAATTTTCAGTGGAACATGCACACACACACACACACACACACACACACACACACACACACACATCTGTGTATTCATGATTGCCTTTTCAGAATACTTATCAAATATGTTTATAAGGTTGTAGATAATTGGATCAGCATCTATGAGTACTTACTGCTATTGCAGAGAACTGCAGTTGGTTCAGAGCACATATATCAGGCTGATTACAACTGCCTGTTTCAGGTAAAAAGGATGTTATGCCTCTTCTTGGGTTCCAGGATATGTGTGATGAACTCATACTGGCACAGAGACACTGACACAAACACATGCATGCAAACCTTAACAAAAAATCTCATTAAAAAATGTATTCATAGTGCAGTAGAGTTTGCTCAGTGCTTCTGCCAAGCCTGCGGACCTGATAGTGCCCATGGTTTATCCCCATGAACAACATGGAGGAATAGTAGAACTGAGTACAAGTTGTCCTCTGACCTCCAACAAACATGGTTTGGTTCAAGTGTATCCACACACATACAAATAAACAAATATAAGTATTACTTATATTTTAATTTATATAAGCTAAAGTTTGTAGAATATTTTAACACAAATGTCATTTTTTTAATGAGTACTATCTCTAGAAAATTCAAGTTCATGAACAGCTATAAGCATGCCAATCCCTACTATGTCTAAGTGGTTGTGAAGAAATCTGTAACTCGTGGTAACTATCTTAAGCTTGATAGTGTACTATTCATATCTTATATTCTATATAAGG
The DNA here is from genome assembly GCF_021556685.1 of Rattus norvegicus. NCBI lineage: Eukaryota > Metazoa > Chordata > Mammalia > Rodentia > Muridae > Rattus > Rattus norvegicus. The sequence continues at coordinate 3,719,890 of NC_141535.1, read as the reverse complement.
GGTAGTAGATTATTTGGTAAAGTGAATATCTGTCTAGACTGAGAACTTGAGTTTGATGCTACAAGAAAACATGTTAAAAACTTATGGATAGCGGACTCTCCCCCATCCCCCACAATTAGGTTTTTTTGAGCTGTCCTAGAGATCTCACTTGCTTCCAGGTCAGCTGTCTCACAAATGACTATAACTACATTCCCAGGGAAATTGGATATTCTCTTCTAGTCTCAGATAGCACCATCTCACATATATATTAATTAAATTATGAAAGTACAAAATTGCTCTCTCCTCCAGCCAAGCAAGATGCCCAAAGGAAAGAAGGCCAAGGGGAAGAAGATGGCCCCAGCCCTCACCGTGGTCAAGAAACAGGAGGCCAAAAACTTGGTCAATCCTTTGTTTGAGAAAAGGCCTAAGAACTTTGGCATTGGACAGGACATCCAGCCCGAAAGAGATCTCACATGCTTCGTCAGTGGCCCTGCTACCTCAGGCTACAGCAAGAGGCATCCTCTATCAGCAACTCAAAATATCTCCTGCCATCAACCAGTTCACCCAGGCCCTGGACAGGCAAAACAGTGACTCAGCTGCTTAAGCTTGCCCACAAGTACAGGCCAGAGACAAAGCAGGAGAAGAAGCAAAGGGGGCTGGCCCACGCTGAGAAGAAAGCTGCTGGTAAAGGGGACATCTCAACTAAGAGACCACTTGTCCTAGGAGCAGGGGTCAATACAGTCACCACCTTGGTGGAGAACAAGAAGGCTCAGCTGGTGGTGATTGCCATGATGTAGACCCCATTGAGCTGGTGGTTTTCTTGCTGGCCCTATTTTGAAAGATGGGGGTGTCCTACTGCATCATCAAAGGAAAAGCCAGTCTGGAGCACCTTGTCCACAGGAAGACATGCACCACTGTTGTCTTCACACAGGTTAACTCGGAAGACAAGGGTGCTCTGGCTAAGCTGGTGGAAGCTATTAGGACCAATTATAATGACAGATATGACAAGATCCGCCGCCACTGGGGAGGCAAGGTCCTGGGTCCTAAGTCTGTGACTCGCATTGCCAAATTGGAAAAGGCAAAGGCTAAGGAACTCGACACTAAACTGGGTTAAATGTACACTTAAGTTTTCTGTACTTAAATATAATTACAAAATTTTTAAAAAGTAAAAAATTAAATACAGATGTGGTGATACATTCTTGCATGCTCAGAGGGGAAGAAATCTGTGATCTATGTCTCAGTGGTCACTCAAGCATATTTGGTTAGTTCTATGTGGAAGATGAGACACTGCCTCAAGAATTTTTTGTTAGATGATTTGACTTACATATATCTTCGGTCTTGGTTTAAATTAGTATATCAATGTGGTAGAATTCAGTTATCCAAATGGATGCCCTTCCCATTGCTGCCATCTGTAGCTATGGTACAGGTGACATTTGTTCTTCACTAAAGTGCCATCTGTGCAAAACTGAGAATCAGTAGAGAAACTAGTGCATTAGAGAAAATATTTCTAAATATATCATGAACAGGAAAAGATCCATTTTTCCAAATCATTAATTCTCATGAATAAAGAGAATGTTAGCATGGCTGATTTATGGAGAAATCTTTCCACAACTGAACAGAAGTGTATGTGTGCCTAAAATTTTCTTTCCACAGAGATGTGTGATGAATTTGCTGTTCTGCTTCACCAGAAACTGAGGAATTCTATTTTTTTTAAGACTGGCATCAAGGTTTATTTTTATTTTTTTAAAGATTTATTTGTTTATTTTATAAGTACTCTGCTGCTGTCTTCAGACATACCAGAAGAGGGAATCAAATCCCATTACAGATGGCTGTAGGCCACCATGTGATTGCTGGGAATTGAACTCAGGACCTCTGGAAGAGCAATCAGTGCTCTTAACCACTAAGCCATCTCTCCAGCCCTTATTTTTTTTAATACAAAATGACAAAACCTTTTTAATAGCCAACCCATCTTAAAAATAATACAGGACATTATTTTACTGGGTTTCTTTTTTTTCTTCCATCTTTATTAACTTGAGTATTTCTTATTTACATTTTGATTGCTATTCCCCTTCCCCATTTCCGGGCCAACATCTCCCTAATCCCACCTCTCCCCTTCTATATGGGTGTTCCCCCCCCATCCTCCCCCGAGTACCACCCTCCCTCTAACAATCACCTTAACTGGGGGTTCAGTCTTGGCAGGAACAAGGGCTTCCCCTTCCACTGGTGCTCTTACTAGGCTATTCATTGCTACCTATGAGGATGAAGCCAAGGGTCAGTCAAGGTATAGTCTTTGGGTAGTGGCTTAGTCCCTGGAAGCTCTGGTTGATTGGCATTGTTGTTTACATGGGGTCTCGAGCAACCTTCAAGCTCTTACCGGTCCTTTCTCTGATTCCTTCAAATGGGGTACCGTTCTCAATTCAGTGGTTTGCTGCTGTCATTCGCCTATGTATTTGCTGTAAATCATAATCATGTAAACCAATAGATACAATATAGCTAAGATAGGAGATGCATTTGAAAGATGGTAGGAGAGTAATCAACATGATTTAGTGTCATGAAAAATATTGGGAATTCTACTATAGCATGTCTCATTGATCACATGGGATGATAAGGCTATAATACAGACAAGACCATCAGTCATCAGTCTTAGAATAGTGAATGTCATAAGTTATAATCCTTCAAGAAATTGAAATTAACAGCAAGTGATCAAAGCTGCTTTCTGACCATGGTGCTTTCTAGCACCATGTATAGAAGTGGGGATAGGAACATGGACTATAAAAGAGAGTCTTAGTTCTGACAGTTGAAAATGGAAAAAAAAGACTGCCCTAGAATATTTTTAAAGATTTTTATTATTAGGTATTGAGTCAAACAATAATAGATTTCATCATCTTACATTTCATACATGCTAATAATTTGATCCCATCCATTCCCCTTCCTCTCCATTCTTCCTGTCACACTCTTTCTCTCTCTCCACCTTTCCTTTTATTCTGCCTCTACTTTTCTGTCATTTTCTGGGGGGGGGTAATTATTTTAATTAGGGTTTCTCACAGGAACATGTGCAACTTACCTGTAGCAAACCATTGAGGAAAATCTCTCCCTCCTCTAGCCACTATAATTGCCTATAGACTACTCTCAGAGAGAGCCAGAAAACAGCATTATTTAAAAATCATCAGATCAAACATGGGTGTAATGATCATTTTGGGCAATCCACTACAGAGACTAAAAACATAGGAAGAAACTTCAACTTTGGATATGTAATGGGACACAGCATACAATGTATGCTCTATAGTTGCCAGTCCAGTAACTTCTGAGATCATGACAAACTCTTTTGGTTATCCCATGGATGAAGAATGCTGACAACTGACCTAGTGATGTTACTTTTAATCCATGCTTTGTTGTTGCTGTTGTTGTTGTTGTTGTTGTTGTTGTTGTTGTTGTTGTTGTTGTGGCATTGTCATCCTCTTCCTCCTCTCCCTCATCTTCCTCTGCTTCTTTCTCCTCCTCCTCCTCTCATTTGGATATTTCTGAGTTTTAAGAATGCAAAGAGGATGATTTAGTCTTTAAACAATCTCATTCACTTATAACGGGCGATGAAAGATATTCAGAACAAAAAGAGAAGAGTCTCATGAGCCTAGGCCTCTTCCGTGGGGTTGATAGGCAGCTAACAATTCCTAGATGTAGAAAAACTCATGAGGCCCATCATTGTCTGTGGGTTATGGGTTTGTGAATTTCAGTGATATCTCCCCTGGAATGATCATTGTTTCTTTTTCTGAAATGAAATCCCCCAAAGTTCAGAATCTCCAGCAACTTGAAAATGAGAGAAAATCTTCCAAAGGTATCTTTTATTCCACGGGAATGTTTGCAGCGATAAGAATGGATCGGTTTGCATTCATCTACATGCTGAGCTCCAGTTGAAGCAGAAAGATTCATTGAAAATGCTATCTATTTTCCACTGGATGGAAAATACCCTTTGTAAATATCAAGTGACAATAGGTGTGTGGGTTCATTTCTGGTTCTTCAATTCTATTCTATTGATCTACCTGCCTGTCTCTGTACCAACCTTCTCTTATACCTGGGAACATACTCTGGAGTGTGCATATGCACGTTTCCTTTTCTGTAGGGATGTTTGCATTCCTATGCTCCTGGGAGCGTCTTTACATAGTTATTGCCATTGTGTCTTGTAAGTATACATTTTAATCACACAAGAATATATATTCACCATCTTTTAAATTTTTTATTAGTTATATTTCTTTAATTAAATTTCAAACCTTATTCCCCTTCCCGGTTTCCTGTCCATAAGCCCTCATTCCCTCCCTTCCCCCTCCCCCGTACAGCTATTCCCCTATACATCTCCCTTATTGCCCGCCCATATTCCCCTATGCTGGGGGTCCAACCTTGGCAGGATCAATGTCTTCCCGATCCCCTGGTGCCCCAACAAGTCTATTCTCTACTACATATGCAGTTGGACCCTTCGTCAGTCCATGTGTAGTCTTTCCATCATATTTAACATTTTAATCAAAACTTGCTATAAATCTACAGAGTCAAGACATATCCATTCATCATAATTTGATAATATAATAAAAATTCTGTACAATTTTTTCACAAATAAGGTATTTGAAAGCTCAGAGAGACCTAATAATATACCCAATGAAAGAATTTGTGCTATATCACCTATACTTTTGTTTTTGTAATAAAATATTTGAATTTCCTCCTTTTAAAATAAAGTTTTAACAAAGACTTTTTAACAAGGTTTTTAAAATTCTTTTTTAAGTTTTTCCTTCTGTACCTTTTTTTTCAGGTGCTCACAGATCTAAAACAGGCCTCAGATTTTTGGGGTAGTGGGCTGTGTACAGCTAGGAACCACCATAGCTGGTGATCTAACTCTGGGCTTTTTTAACACAAGTGCTTTTTAGTGCTGAGACACAGCACCAGTTCTGAAAAAAATGTGTTTAAACAAACTTAAGGGCAGAAGTGGAGATAGCACGATGGAGAGCAATGATTTTAAAAGAAAATTATGTATTAGTATATAAAGTATCAAATAAGGCCATGGGAAATTAATTTAAAAGGGAAAAGAAAAAAATATTGTCTTAAAGGAATTCCTTAGAAAAGCAAAACACAAAATGCAATAGTGTATGGAATACAGCTAGAAATTCAAGGAACAGGGGCAGACTGTCCTCTGCCTGTGCTAGATCTCAGTGGGAATTCAAGGAGCTGACAGGATTAGAAGAAAAACTCTGTTGCCATCCCCATGCCCTCAACAATTAGCCTGAACTTGGAAGATGATAGTGTGTAGGGTATTTGCAGAGAAGTGGAGCTGTTCACTCCCCTGTGCTTGCTTTACAGCTGACAGGGGCTCCATTCAATTTCACACTTTTATTTTAAAAATTAAAACAGAGAGATTCCTTGATAAAGATCTAATTATACTTTTAAAATTTACAAGAAGGAGTTGCCAGTTCGTTTTTTGGTTTGTTTATATGTTCATTAAATGCCTATATTTGTCCACTCAAAGGATGACTCAGCAGTTAAGAGCACTGCTGCAGGAATCATTCTACTTCTTTAGCCTCTGGAGACATCTGTACTCATTTGGCAGACTCAAATACACATATGTCCAAGCAGTCACACACAAAAAATAAAAATAAGTCTTTTATTTTTAACTCTGCATTTGTCATTTTCACTTAAAACTTTATTCCAAATGCCTGGTGGAGAACGTCTTTACATTTATGAATTATTAATATAAGTTAACTTAATGAAAAAGTTCAGCACCATTTTTGGTACTACATGTAGAAGGTGATAGTGAGAAGACTTAAAACCTAGGGAATAAACATGTTCAATTCCCCAAAAAGTATACTGGGTTCCTTAGAGAGGGACACTGACAATAGGTCTTTAGTCTGTGACAGCCCTGACTTAGGCAGCGTAACTCTGGAGCTGTGTCACCTCCTGGGACACCTAGGTAGAAGAGATAACAAGGCCAAAACTTAGCTGGTTTCTAAAATTCTTCAAGGTCTCACCAAATAAAATGAAACTAACATAGCAGCCACTCAAAATTGTACTAGTGTGACTACTTTGTCCTTACCAATTATATTACAAGTTATGTAACCCTTATGGAAAATTCCCTAACCCTGCCTTAAAAAGGGTCTGACACGTTAGTCAAGTTCTTGTCATTTTGAATGGTTAACCAATATGCTGGTCATTTCTGCAGAAATGCTAACTCCAGGAGCATCAGACAACTTTCTCTTTCATGTGCCCATTCCACACACATAAAAAGAAGTCAAAATGAAAATTTGAGATTCATGAAAGTTCCTTCTCTGTGATAATGCTCTGGTAGTCATGTTGTGAAGAAGCTTGCAAACACTTTAGTCACAGGGCTAGAATGAGACTGAGGTGAGTTCAGAGTCAAAATCTGCCTAACAATATCTCCATTTAATCCTCTTTGATTCTGGAACTATGTCAGCCCAGTCCCTGTAATTGGAAGGAGGCTTGCCAGTGACAAAATCAAATAAGACTTTCTCTTTACTGAAAGAATAAAAAATACAGCCAAAAAGTCAGAAGTTTAGAAATGCTATCTCACCCCTAAGAATCCCTAAATACCTCAAATTCCAGACCCTGATCTCCACCTGTAATAGGTAGAAGGTCACATTTCTTGAGCCTGCTCTCCCAGAACCTAGATAAAATGGCTGAAAGATAAGGCCCTTAGATCCTGACCTAGTAAGGGTCTCCTTACTTGAGTGAGGGTCTCCCCACTCTGGGGGTCTTTCGTACTCAGTGGCTGACAAATACATTGTCTCTATCTCAGCTGACTATCCAGCTCAATTAAGCTAGTACCACATGATTTGTTTGTTTAAAAACCCATTCTCTCAGTCCAGTGTTCATGATTGCCACATTTGAAATTTAAAATCAATCAACATTCCTGATCTGGTAAATTGTATAAACAACACCTCATATGAATTAGTTTTCAGAATTTTAAGTCTCACAAAGTTAAGGTTAGAAAGAGAAGGCCATCTTAAAATGTCAAGGTTTAAACAATTAAAATAATTTTAGAAGTTTTTAAAGTACATGAACACTTTGAATTTCACCTGGAGCCTTAGATTTTTTGAAATGTAACAGTAATAAGAGCCTACATTCACTAGAAGTTAAATCAAACAAAATTTCTTCGTTTATATTAACAAGGAATTGATTTGTGTTAATCCCATTTCTAAGCTCTTATCTATCTAATTTGTCGTAATGAAGTATATCAAAACATTTACAAAAGAATGTTATGACTATTCTATCTCCTGGAATAAATTTTTATATTCAAATACAAGTTCTTAAATGTTGTAGGATTCATTTTCTTTTCTCTGGTGGCACAAACATCTATGGAACAGTGTATAGGCATCAGTTAACTAACTCATTCATACCCATCAAGATGCTCACCAACAATAGCTAATTTCTTTTCATCCATTTCTAGTTTTACTGTATTTTCTTATTTTATTAGATTTGCCCTTTTCTTTCTTCTTAAACATATTCGTGTGTGTGTGTGTGTGTGTGTGTGTGTGTGTGTGTGTGTGTTTCTGTTGTATGGGAGACCCTCACTCAAGTCTCAGGATGACCCGACCCCCCAAGAACTCACACAAGACTGTCTTTGCTTTAATCACATGAGGCTTATCAATAGGAACCAGTGCACTGTGGTCGGGACTCATATACCACACAGGAGCACAGGAGTTCGACCCCCAGTAGCTGGGAGAAGGGTTATTTGAAGGAAGAAGTCACAACCCAAGGGGGCAGGGATGGTGTCATTGGAAAATGTGGAGAATACCAGTGAAAAATCATGAGGAGAAGCTTCCGGTCTCTCAAGATTGCTTTTGAGAGTGTAATCTAACTTTATGGTCAGCTAGTTCCTGGAAGAAGCCTCCTCTTCTCTTAGATAGGATCACCTATCTAAGGGCCTTAAGCCCTTTTATCTGGATCCTGGGAGAGCAGGCTCAAGAAATGTGACCTCTTACTTACAGGCAGAGAGCTGGAATTTGGCTCCTTAGGGGTGAGGTAGCATTTTTAAGCTTCTGACTTTTTGGCTGCATTTTTTATTCTTCCACATGCATGCAAGTATATGTTTTGAGATAACAGAATGACCTCAGATGTGGACACTGATTTCTTTGGTATTTGAGGCCAGCTAACCAGTACACTTGAAATTAGATTCTCTTCTCTCTACCTCCTATTTATCTTAGCATTATTGTTATAGGCATGAGTACGATGGTGTCTTATTTAATGTGGGCTTTGAACTCAAGTTTCCATCTTGTCTAGTAAAGAAACACAGGACACCTGCCCCCATCTCTGCTCATCAAATCCTGTACTCTCCTGTCCTTGAACAGAGTCAAAGCAGTTAGTATTCTCTTCCTCCACCCCATGACCCCCTGTGTGGAGCCAGAACAATGCCTCTGCTTTTGAAAAGGGCTGACAAAAGGAAGCCCATCTTAATTACTATATAATGACACTCAATTTACAGCAATTAGAACCCAAGCTTAAGGCAGGGGGTAGGATGAGTTTGGGGCAGGTGTCAGGTTAGCTGGAAAAGAAACCTATTCTATCTAAAAAAGAAGTAAAAGTGGCCAAAGACTGAGGGCACAATAGCTACAACTTCTCCCAGCAAGTTTGAAAACGTGCTGAAGAGAGTTTGTCCTGTAGCCATGAAGCCTAAGCAGATCAGAAACATAGAGCATTGAAAAGGCTTGGCCAGGTCTGCCATTACCAAACTAGTGCTGGGATAAAAACAACACAATACACAAAATAAAAGCCATAGGCAGCTAAACTTGTGGGGCATTAAACTTAAAATTGGTAAAACAAAGTCCTTTGAGAGATGTTTTGAGATTAAAAACAAAAAATGTTTTCTATATTTGGGATGAGGGAAAGCGCAATGACACAGGGTATCTGGATTTCATATGATCTTGCTTTGTTTATAAGCATGTAAATGGCTATATTTCAATCATTATAGTTCTCTATGTCCTCTTTGGGAGAAATCAGAATATGGAAGATTTGGGAGATTGAGAAATTAAATACTAGATTAAAGATCATAAAACAGAGGTTGAAAGCATCTTTAAATCAAAACAGGAAACCCTCAGAAGAATACAATCTGTAATTTACTATAGTAAAATCAAAAAATGTAGTTCCAGTTAGAATGGTTCCACATGAGCTTGAGAAATTAGGATGGCAGCTCATAGGCATATAATATATTGAATTAAGAATACAGATTCTGTTTATTAATCCTAAATAAAAGCAATGCCATACAATAGATTGTATTTTAATTTTATTTAGAAAATTTGATACAGTGTAACATTGGAAAATGTTACAATGGCTTTCTGCCTTGAGTTCTGAGGAGGATAATGCTGAGATTACACATTTATTAGAAATGAAGGCTATCTTAGATATACCTTTACAGATTAAAACTGATGATGCTTAGCAATATAGGTTCATTAAAATAAAATTTCATGGGCATTATGGCATGAAGCCTATTCCAGATAAAGTTTACAATCCTACAGGTTAAGCCTTTATAAAAAGGCCTAACAATGTTTCATTGTTGAAATAGGCTATAAATAGAAGTCCCTCAAAAGTACCAAACACTCAGAGAATATGGCATTTAAACATAATTTTATTAATTTATGAACTTTGTTGATATTGAAACTGAAAGATACCTGTTTGATAATAGTGTAGCCATTTCTTATTTTTTTTTTCTCTCCATCTTTATTAACTTGGGTTTTTCTTATTTACAGTTCAATTGTCATTCCCTTTCCTGGTTTCTGGGCCAACATCCCCCAACTCCTCCTAATTCCCTTCTATATGGGTGATCCCCTCCCCATCTCCCACCCATTACAACCCCCCCAACAATCACTTTAACTGTGGGTTCAGTCTTGGCAGGACCAAGGGCTTCCCCTTCCACTGGTGCTCTTACAAGTCTATTCATTGCTACCTATGCTGTTGGAGGCCAGGTTCAGTCCATGTATACTCTTTTGTAGTGGCTTAGTCCCTGGAAGCTCTGGTTGGTTGGCATTGTTGTTCATATGGGGTCACGAGCCCCTTCAAGCTCTTCCAGTCCTTTCTCTGATTCCTTCAATGGGGGTCCCATTCTCAGTTCAGTGGTTTGCTGCTGACATTCGCCTATGTATTTGCCATACTATGGCTGTGTCTCTCAGGAGAGACCTACGTCTGGTTCCTGTCAGCCTGCAGTTCTTTGCCTCATCCATCTTATCTAGTTTGGTGGTTGTATATGTATGGGCAACATGTAGGGCAGGCTCAGAATGGGTGTTCCTTCAGTCTCTATTCTAAACTTTGCCTGCCAAGGGTATTCTTGTTCCCCTTTTAAGGAGTGAAGTATTCGCATTTTGGCCATCCTTCTTGAGTTTCATATCTTCTGTGCATCTAGGGTTTTTCGAGCATTTGGGCTAATAGCCACTTATCAATGAGTACATACCACGTGTGTTTTTCTGTGAGTGGGTTACCTCACTCAAGATGATCTTTTCCAGTTCCATCATGTGCCTATGAATTTCATAAAGTCATTGTTTTTGATAGCTGAGTAGTATTCCATTGTGTAGATATCCCACATTTTCTATAACCATTCCTCTGTTGAAGGGCATCTGGGTTCTTTCCAGCTTCTGCTATAATAAATAAGGCTGCTATGAACATAGTGGAGCACATGTCTTTGTTATATGTTGGGGCATCTTTTGGGTACATGCCCAAGAGTGGTATGGTTGGGTCTTCAGGTAGTTTCCAATTTTCTGAGGAACCTCCAGGCTGATCTCCAAAATGGTTGTACCAGTCTGCAATCCCACCAACAATGGAGGAGTATTCCTCTTTCTCCACATCCTCGCCAGCATCTGCTGTCACTTGAGTTTTTGATCTTCACCATTCTCACTGGTGTGAGGTGAAATCTCAGGGTTGTTTTGATTTGCATTTCCCTCATGACTAAAGATGTTGAACATTTATTTAGGTGTTTCTCAGTCATTCGGCATTCCTCAGCTGTGAATTCTTTGTTTAGTTCTGAACACCATTTTTTAATAGGGTTATTTGTCTCCCTGCAGTCTAACTTCTTGAGTTCTTTTTATGTTTTGGACATAAGCCCTCTACCGGTTGTAGGATTGGTAAAGATCTTTTCCCCATCTGTTGGTTGATATTTTTGTCCTTACAACACTGTCCTTTGCCTTACAGAAGCCTTGTAGTTTTATGAGATCCCATTTTTCGATTCTTGATCTTAGAGCACAAGCCATTGGTGTTTTATTCAGGAAATTTTCTCCAGTGCCCATGTGTTCAAGATTCTTCCCCACTTTTTCTTCTATTAGTTTGAGTGTATCTGGTTTGATGTGGATGTCCTTGATCCATTAGACTTAAGCTTTGTACAGGGTGATAAGAATGGATCAAGTTCAGCCATTTGTTAAGAATGAGAATCTTTAAAGCTGTACCTTGCTTAGAACCTAGACGTTAGACAATAGACCAGAAAGTACAGAAAGCACATTCCCACCCACTCTCTTGGAAGGTACCCAATCATAAAACAGATGGTATAGATCATATTTACTGCAGGGCAATTACAAGGCAAGAAACATCTCCGGGAAGCTGACTGGCCACTATAGATTGTGCTGCAGGATGAAAAACATATATTAAGTTAGATGTCCTGGGTACTGACATAGCTGTGCTGATATAGCTATAGCCTTGTCCTGGGAACACCAGGAGAGAAACATCTGCCAAGTCAGATATCCTTGGTCTTTGTCCTGGGAACCCCAGGATGGACAAACATATATCAAGTCAGACATCCTTGGTACTGAAATGGCTGTATTGATATGGTTGCATCCTTTTCTCAGAAACTCTAGAACAAGAACATCTGCCTAGTCTGATATCCTTGGCACCAAAATAGCTGAGCTAATGAATCTGTGTAACCTTAAATGATTGTATAAGCTGTATATTTCTGCTGGTCTGGGCTCTTTACATTCCTCTTGCGTGAGAACCGTGTCAAGCCCCAGTGCATTGGTATCCCGAAGTAAACATCTTGTTTTTCCATCAAGACTGAGTCCCGCATGTTTGTAGGGTGGTGGGTGTCCTCAGGCTTGGAGTGAGAGTCTCCTCGGTCTGAGGGTCTTTCAAAACATATCAGATCCCAGCTGTACCTCATTGAACTTAGAAGAAGAAGATGATGAGCTCCAAAGAAACTCCATTTATAGTTGTCTGCATTTGTGGCAAGCTAGCCCCTGGGCAAAGAAAGTGCCCTAACTTAATCAGCAGACAGAATGCCACCCAGAAAAGAAAAGAAATCAAAATGAAAACAAATGCATGGAACTTGATTGCCAAGCTTTGCCAATACAGGGTAAGCGAATCCTTGGTAATTCCTGCTTCACATAAGGTTTGTCAGATACTTTGAACAAGAGGACTGAAGACAGTGCTCCAATGTCTTAGAATACTTTGAAGTGGTCTCGACAGCCAACTGCCTGCCATTTTTAAAACTTTGAAAGTGTTTGTCTGCACTTCCTACTTAATCAGGAAATATTTCTTCTTAGTTGTCTTTTGGGGTTGAATACAAGAAAATCATAGTCTCAATAAAAGGTTAAATTGTTATATTTAAGATGATTTATTAGACCTAAAAAGATGGTGTTAGGTTGTTAATGCAAGTTAGGACAAAATGTGATTTAGATCCAGAACTCTGAACTCACCAGGATAGGATAGATAATAGGATATTTTTCTTAATTACCACATACTATGGACTTGACATTGTAAACATATATCACACCCTATAACTATTATAATTTTTATAATTTTATTCAATTTATATTTGAAAAAGAGACTTTTATTGTACTTCAAAGGGGGATTATTGAGAGAATATCTAATATTGATATGACTATGGCACTTGTTAATAATAAATCTGATGGCTTATTATTTAGGTGGTAAATGAGAAGTGGGAAATCTGGGAGAAATCATAATTCTGAAATAGAATGCGGCAGGAGATTCACCATGGAAGACGTGAAGAGAGAGACACATAGTACCTGAACATGGTTAAGTGGGCATGTTACAGTCCATGTTACAGTTTAAAATAAGTCAGTTAATCTAAATTGTGATCTAGTTAGAGAAGAGCCTCACTATATACTCAAGGTATTTGTAAATATATCTTGAGTCTGAGTCTTAGTTCTCGGAGCATGGAGTTGTGTGGAAGAACTGGATCAAACTGCTACCTTATATTGTTCATGAGTTTTAAGCCAAGCTAAGTTTAAAGGGGATATTGCCAAAGCACATACTCAAATAATAAATTATAGATGCCATAGGTTGTAAAAGTTATGATGTTTGTAGTAGAATCATCCCTCATATTTGAGTTGAGGTCTTGCAGTTGATTCGGTAGACTAACCTGAAATTGACTAAATGAATGTATTTGAACTTAATTCATAAATTATTGATATTTATGTCCATGGAAATGGTTGAAGGGATAACTTTGTACGGTAAACTGAAGAAAAACACAGAATACATGTCATTACAGTGGATTTAAGCTTTTTTCCCCAGATTTCAAGTTGTATTAAAAAGCTTACAGTAATAAAATAAAGCATTTTATTGACGTAATAGACACATTGATCAATCTGTAGAATTGAAGACTCAGATCCAGATGTAATTCCATACAGGTAAAAACAACTTGTTTTTCACAAAGCAAACAAAATTACACACTGGGGAAAAGGTCAGCATCTTGGCAGACAGATGGTGTGAATAGCAGCATACAGAGAAATGAAAATAGATCCATATCTCTCACCCTGAACACAACTCAACTCCAAAGGGATCAAGGACTGCACTCAAGTCACTGAAAGACCAAAAGCCCTGAACCTGACCTCTCTTTTTCTTTTTTCCTTTTCTTTCTTTTTTTTTTTTTTTGACTCTGATATGTGAATCCAAAATTCAGTTTAACAGACTGGATGTTTTCCTATCATGAGTCTCACTGGTCACAGAGATTCCCACAATGCCTTCTCCCATTTCCTCCCACCAGCAGCTGCACAGATGTTGGCTGACATGCTTCGTGGTCATCAGGATACATCCTCAATTTTTCTCTCTGCTCATCAAAATGTGAAAGTTCACGGTCTGTAGCTTTCTTGCCATAGATGTCCAAGTGGAAAGACATTTCTCCCATCCTGTCAGGATGCTGGAGGAGCTGTGAGTGGCTATGCGGCTCATTTGTTTGTTTTCTGTGATTTTCCTTTGTATGTTTGCTTTCTGAGATAAGGTGTTACAAAGCTCAGCCTGGACTCAAACACACTGATGTAGCCAAAGATGACCTTGAGCACTTTGCTCCTCCTGCTTCCACCCTCCAAGAGCTAGTAATATAAGAATCCAGTGAATCCTTGCTCTTTGCTTTGGGGACTATGGAGATGGCCCACATTGGGATCCTTCTCTCTCAAGTGTTCTTAGCTCACCTGCCCAGGGCTGGAGTTTGCCAGACAGTTGCTCCTGCAACTCAGAGTCAGTCTTCTCACCAGGAGGCTGCATTAGATAACTTGATCACTTTTCTTTCATCAGGGTTGTTATTATTTCTTTAAAATCTGTTCGGGTCTAAGCCTGATTGTTCACCTGTGAGCTGATTTTTTTAAAACATCAAAAAACAAAACCAAAACAATACAAACAAACAAAAACCTTAGAGTTTTACATTTCTCTGGGCCTTAAATGAGTATCCCCAAATATCAGCACTTTCCTAGCTCTTAATCTCATCAGAGTCCTCATGAGCTCTCACCTTTCTCTGCAGATGAAGGCAGACTGGAAGAACCAGGGAGTAGTCTGAATGAATGTCACAGAGTCACTGTATGCAATGCTCCCTACTCTGCAGAAGGTTAGCTGCCACTTCTACGGACATCATTGGAATGCACTGCGTGGCACATAAATAATTAAGGGGCGACTTTTAATTAATGCTTTGTAGTGAAAACGGCTTTGTGCATCATTAAGAGCTTTTGAATAACTAACTTTGATGCTCTCTTTTCAACCTGAACTTGTCATCCCTGGAAACTGCACAAATAGTGAGTTTTAACAGCTTTGGTCTTTTGATGATACCAGAGACTCACTTCTTTCTTGTGAATGAATGCTTTGTGAAAAGTCAGGAATCTGTTGAGGTGGCCAGCACTTCTCATTTCAGGGAGATGATGGTATTCATTATTCTTCTCATTGCTGGGACAACATATTCGACTAAATCAACTTATCCATGGTTTGTTTGTAGTGGCCAGTTAGGACACCAAACTCATGGAGGAGGGGAAGGCAGGCCAGTCAGAGCAGCTCTGGCTATGGTGACAGGAGCCTGAGGCAGCTTACTTCTCGTTCTCTGTCTACTCTGGATTTCTGTTACAAGATGTGATCTTGCAGCTTTACGTCCGGCTTTGATACTTCCTAGACATGATGAAGTCTTCTCCCTCTGGAACTAGATAAGACAAATTATCCTGTAATTATCCATCCCTTATAAGATATTCATAGCTACCTGTGGGCTATTTAATGCCACACAGAATCTGGATCATCTTTGTCTTCCTCCATCTTCCTTCCATCCTCTGTGAATTTAAACTTTTACAATCAATGGTTGCACTCAATGGTCTCAACACAACATTGGTTGAATGTATAAGGGAGAGAAACAGGGTGGGTCTGTGTTTGTGTGTGTGCACATTCGTGGTGTTTAAGCTCTTTCTTGTGTTGTTTCTTTTCGGCTATTTTGGGGACTGTGTAAATGTGAATAGCTTTTCTTACACAAATTTTCAAAAACAAGTTTAAGCAAAGATTCCTCTGGTAAGAAAAATGCTCCTGCTATTTTCAGTGAAAGATTTAATAATGCCTCAGGTCATAATTGAAAGTATACTATATAAGAAGTGGAAAGATCACTTGGTAGTTGACAGTGCTTGCAGCTTTTCACTGGACTCTAGTTCAGTTTGTAGCAAACACACTTAGTGGATAGCAACAGTATGTAACTTCAACTGTGAAAAATCCAATGCCTACTTTTGAACTTTTTCAGCAACTGCTCTTATCTGTCCACATCCATATATATGTATCCATAAATGTAAAACAAATAAAGCTTTTTAAAACTTGTTTCTTACAAATATTAAACAAATTAAACTTATTTTTGTCTCTGGTACATATCCTGAATACTCTGAAATCTCAAATATGATAATATTTGGGTTAGTTTCTGAAATTGGCTTAATGATCATTAGCTCACTAACAACACTGCTGTCAGATAGGATCTCCAAAAGAAACCTAGACATTTTCGGTAGCCAATTCTCACAGATACACAACTAGCATGTATGTAAACTATTTGATAAGTAAGTTCAGACTGTAACTTTACGAGTTTCAGGAAAACCAATTTATTTCACTGTGCTTATAATATATAATAACCAGCTCTATATAATCCAGTGGTGTCTTCTTAGAGAAAAATCAGAACTTTGTCTCTTTATTATCAAGTCATGTGTGAGTGTGTGTGTGTGTGTGTGTGTGTGTGTGTTCAAATGCCATAAATCCCTTGTCTTGTGTTTGTTCCTCAGAAAATTGCTAATGATGAGATTTTTTAGTAAGGTAATAGTTCTATAAAGTTATTAATAGTTTTCTTCTAAATTCATTAAACATGTATTCCTGAAAAATCCTACCATTTATAAAACAGATGAGTGTACATTTGTGGACATAGAGGAAGTATATGACCTCCCTAGCCTTGTCAGTTTGACATGACCTAGATTCATCCAAAAAAGACATCTCAATGAAATAATCTGTCTTCAACATCCTGTCTGTAAGATACTGCTTTGCTAATTGATTTAGAAAGACTTAGTCTATTATTAGTGGCACCAATCCCTCTGAAGTTTCCATCATGATGTATTATAATGTTAGTTAAGTGTGAGCCTGAGCAAACCAGATTGAGTCCCCAAGAAGCCTACCTCCATTGTTACTGTGTTAAGAGCCCACTTCAACCTTTCCCTAAATGATGGGGTTTGACTTAAATGTGTAAGCTAGATATACTCTTTCTTTCCCAAGTTGCTTTTAATTCTAATGTTTTTCATAGCACATAAAGAAAACTAGAAGAGAAATTGAGACCAAAATTTGTGTATGAACATTTTTTTAATATGAATTTCTCTCAAGACATACGAAAACATGTAAAAGGCATAGAAATAAATGAATGCTCCTCAAAACAAATAAATAATATATATTTTCCTTACTGGGATTATAGCTAGATTTGTTTTTTACACACTCTTTATAGTATAGCTGATGGAACAAGGTACACATGTTAAGTCAAATTTTGAAAAACCTTACTATGTCCATTGGACTATTCACCTGCTTTGGAGGTTATGAGTTATTGTAGCCATGTAGCTTTAAAAATGAACCCATGCTAAAGTGAGCTATGTATTGGCATTGGCGGTGTCTGCTCCTATCCTGGTACAGAGTCTAAGATCCATGACTGTGTTTTTCCTAGGCAACGCCTCTCTCACAAATGCCAGCTCTAACTCTCCTGATCTCCAAGACCACTCTCTTGCCAGTTCACCACCTCATAGTCAGTTATGGGGACATTCTTGCCAGCCTGGGCTCTCCAGTGGTTTCCTCTCCTCTGGAGCTTGGACTTTTGTACAGTCTTTCCATTCAAAACCCTAGCTGTATGCCGCCTGGCTATGTTCTTTCCCTCATGCTCATCTAGGTCACTTAGAATGGAAAACACCAGTACTCTTTGTTTAAAATGAACAGATGACACAACCACTAGGTGTGAAATCTATCCTTCTAAACTCACCAATTATTCTATGTTAGAAATCTTCTTGTGGGGGAGGCTGCTACCAGGGCTAACAGTTCCCAGTCTATATCCTGACTCCTCTCCCTCTTGCCTCCCTGTTTAAAGCCTGTTTCTTCTTCCTTAGTCCCCTTTTTCTTTCTAGGACCTGGAAGACTCACCTCCTCCTTCTCATTCAATAATTGGCTTCTTTTCATCTTTATTAGCCAATCAATTAATTAAGGGAAATTCCCGTACAAGTAATGTGTTCAAATTGAGTAGCTATGGAAAAAGATTTATTAATATGTCTGTAAAAGTTGGGAGAGAGTATCCCTGTATCATGTGAAAAAGAAAGAGTGGTAGAGAAAGATGCTTTATGTCTTACTCTGCCCTCTGTCAGCAAACATACCCAGACGTTATCATGTATATCACACACACACACACACACACACACACACATACACACACACACACACACACACACACACACACACACAAAATAAGAGCAGTATGTGTTCACTCCTTCTTTAAAAGGAGAACAAGAATACCCTTGGCAGGGAATAGGAGGCAAAGTTTAAAACAGAGGCAGAAGGAACACCTATTCAGAGCCTGATCCACATGTGGCCCATACATATACAGCCACACAATTAGACAAGAGGGATGAAGCAAAGAAATGCGGGCCGACAGGAAGTGGATGTAGATCTCTCCTGAGAGACACACCCAGATACAGCAAATACATAGGTGAATGCCAGCAGTAAACCACTGAACTGAGAACAGGATCCCCATTGAAGGAATCGGAGAGAGGACTGGAAGAGATTGAAGGGGCTCGTGACCCCATATGAACAACAATGCCAACCAACCAGAGTTTCTAGTGACTAAACCATTACCCTAAGACTATACATGGATTGACCCTGGGCTCCCACCTCATAGGTAGCAATGAATAGCCTTGTAAGAGCACCAGTGGAAGGGGAAGCCCTTGGTCCTGACAGGACAGAATACCTAGTGAACGTGATTGTGGGGGGAGGGTGGTACAGGGGGAAGGATGGGGAGGGAAGCCCATATATAAGGGGAAGGGATGGATTAGGGGGATTTGGACCCAGAAACCGGCAAGGGTAATAACAATCGAAAGGTAAATAAGAAGTACTCAAGTTAATAAAGATAAAAAAAGAAGAGCAGTATGTGTTATCATAAAGCAAGGTTCTTCTATTTAAAGATTCTACCACATAAAGAGAAACATATATTCAGAAATGACCATGACATACTTTACAGAGAAGATAAAACCAAGGGCAAGAAATAGATGTATGTAAACTTATCTGTGGGTCCAATATAGTTTTTAATATCAAATATAGTCTAGAAATAGATTAAAGTTAGTTTTTACCTTAGGGCCAAGGAATATTTGTTAGGACCAAATTGGCATTATCTAAGGATCCAGCTTGCCACTATCCTTGGACATGAGGACAAAGGACCATGTTTCTTTCTAAGATCCTACCTCTATAATTATGACAACTTACACATGAAATATCTTTTTTCCTTTGCCTGTTCTTATGCCAAAATATCTGAAAAAGACTACTTAACAAATAAATGGCTTATTTGAGATTAGAGTTCATGATACTGTGAACAGGAGAAGTAATAATACACAGCTAGTAACCCACCCTCTATTGTTAGCAAATAGATAGAGGTGAATGCTGATGTTGCCTATACACAGGTGGAGTCTTTCCCCATTAATCAATTAAATTCAGAACCCACATTACAGATATTTCCTGAAGTTTGTCTCCTAGGTGATTTTAGATCCTGTCAAGTTGACAACAAAATTAATCACCGTGATGTGTATAAATAGCCAAGAAAAGAATAAAATAAGAATTTGTTCTTCCAGTATAAAGACCATGCTGCAGATAGACGTGTTTCTTAAATTAAACTCTTTTCTAAAACCAAAAAAGGCCTGAAAAGTCAGACCTTTTATGCCTTCCAAATTTTCTAAAACATACAAGATTAAACTATCATATTTTTAAGGAAATTTTTATTGCATTACAATGATACTTTCTCCATGTTACTTGATAAACCCTAATTTTTTTCTATTTTTGTGAGTGTAGTGTTTTTATTATCCACTGTTATTTGTAGAAATTTAGTGTTTACTTAGTGTGCATTCCTTTTGGTATAGGTGACTGTAGAAACTAGAGGTTGCCATCCAAAGTCTTCTTCATTTCTTTCCTACCTTATTTGTTATTTATCTATTTAAAGTTGTACTTCTTTAATTAAAAAATAAAATTACAGAAAATACATTTTGGTTATATTTTTCTTCTCATTGAAATCTACACAAATACTCCAAACCTATCTACAAATTCATGTTTATGCTTTTTCTAGAACTCTATCTTTCCCTTTCTTAAGATTATAAAGCTGAAAATCAACTCAAAATAAAGACAAAAGTAATAAGACATAATAATACCCAAATAAACAAAATAAGACAAGGTATACACAGAGACACACAAAGAATTGTAGAGTCAACAATGTGCTGCCCAACACTCCAGGGCATGTTTTTTTTTTCCTTTCTTGTGAGTGAAGTTGGTATACCATGATATTCCTTTGGAGAAAATTGGTTTTCACTTTGTCAGCAAGTTTCAATCACCAACAGCTTCTTGCCTGGGGATGAGACTTTGTGTATATGTTTCCTTCTCAGTGCTAGCATTTTAATCTGGTTTGAGCTTGCGTAGAACTTGTGCAGGCTGTCAGAATTCCTATGACTTCATATGTGTATCTGT
The DNA here is from genome assembly GCF_021556685.1 of Rattus norvegicus. Classification (NCBI taxonomy): domain Eukaryota; kingdom Metazoa; phylum Chordata; class Mammalia; order Rodentia; family Muridae; genus Rattus; species Rattus norvegicus. Next base: position 3,699,469 of record NC_141535.1, on the reverse strand, counting down.
ATGATTGTGTTTTGAAAATACGGTTTCTTTGAATTCATCACCTACCTCTGGCTCTTTCATTCTTTCTCCCTCCTCTTCCATACAGATGCCTGATATTTTAGGTAAGGGGTATGATAAAAAAATCTCACTTATGATAGAGAGCTCAAAATTCCATCACTATCTGAACTCTATATTAGTTCCCTTCAACTGAAAGAAAGCTTCTCTTACGAAGGCAGAACATGGCACTGATCTACACCTATAACAACAGTTCATTAGCAGGAGCCATTAATTTTATTGCTATGTTCCTTTAGAATAATAAAATTATTACTTTTCTCTAAATGTATATGAAAATACACATACACACAAACCCACTCATATATGTACATATATATATATATACATGTATTCATATACATATATATATTCTCGGGTTTGTGGCTAATTTATCAGTGTCAGATATGAATTCTGTCTCACAGAGTGGGGCGCAAATACAATGTAAAAGAAAAGAGGTTGTTTATTCACACATTTATACCACTATTAAGTGAGTACATTTTTTTAACCAACTGACTGTTATAGATTATAGGACTTATATCTAAATATCTTTTCCCTTCCAGCATCATAAACACTAGCCAATAGGAATGAAACATTTATCTGGACTCTGGCTCTACTTCTCCATGTTTGACATTGTATGTTATCCTCAGCACTATACATTTATGATCATGTTATAGAGAGTAAATAATACCCAGAAGAATGGCCTGTGATGGGAGGGGTGATCTATGGTATCGTCTTTCATCAATGATTTAACAATATGCAAGGCATTCCTGGGCAAACGTTTTACATGGTGACATATGGTATATATTTAGAACTTCATCTTTGATGATTCCATCTATCTTCCTTTCATATAATGTGTGTGTGTGTGTGTGTGTGTGTGTGTGTGTAGCTTACGAAGGTTCTACAATGGTAGTGTCCCAAATGTATGTTCAAGGGGTGTTTATAGTTACTTGTCTGTCACAGTAGTCCCTATAATAGCCTACCACCTCATCCCTGTCCCCCCTTAATCCTCTTATTAAGGTTCCTCTTTATCTCCTTTAAATATCTTCTTCTTGAGATAAGTTTTCATAACTGAATCTGTATCTTGAAAATTGGTTAAACTGACTATTCCTAGCACACAAGAGCTATTTCTGCTTAACTTCCTTATTTTCTCACTGGTAGAATTAGAAATTTTTTAGTTGTCCTCCTTTTTACATTGCATACTGCTTGACTACTTTCTTTTGTCAACTTGAAACAAACTAGGGTCATTTGGGAAGAGGAATCTTCAACTGAAAAAAAAAGTGCCCACTGCCAACTTTGGCAGGGTCCTCTTTCTTGTCAGCTTTTCATAAGGCAGAGAAAGGAAAGAGCATCGGGAGAGGATACGACTTTTCGATACAAGATACAGGGATAAGACTTTGTCTTATGACATATTTAGGGTTGCTGTGTAATAATAAAAAACTTTACTTATCTGAAGCTAAATTACCTTGCTACACTAGCTGAACTGCCTAGAAACTGGAAGTTTCTGGCACTTAACACCTCTTCCTAAAACAGCAAAAATTAAGTAGACTTTGTGCTATCTCAGCAGGAACTGCACAGATAGAACTTTCCACCAGCTAGTCAGATGTTACAGGAAAAGGGGGGTACTTTAAGAAGTGATTATAATATTTATTACTAAGTTATAAAACATTTCTTATGAAAGCTATCTAAGGGGAAAAGCAGAAAGATCCTGAATGGGAAAAGGGAAAAATTCTCTTTTGCATCTTTTTGTCCTCAGTACTTAAACAACTTTCAGAATACATGATCACATGTTAAAAAGTTCATCACACGTTCACACATAAAAGCAAATCATAAATGACATAGAAGTTTACAACTGAGAGTGTTTACATGCATAGCCATTAGGAGTAATTATCTAGTTAAACATCCACCACCTGTCACATTTTCACAGGTTCATAGAGAGTTGAAAACCATAACAAAGCTATTAGTGAAGTTTTGTATAGATTAACCCAGACGATATTTTATCTTCTTTTACCTATAATAAATTGTTAGTTCCCTTTACATGACCTTAGTTAATTGTTTTGACAATCTCTTGGAATGTGTTCTGAGTAATAGAAAGTATTGTTACTGTCTAAGAATTAATTACTTGGTGACACATGGGAGACTGACAGAATTCTCATTGCAGTTTTGACTATCAGAAAGGGATCTACTAGCAGTACTACTATAAAGAGAGCTTAATAATCACTGATATTTCAGTAATTCTTGTAGGATCATCCTTAAGAATGAAGAAGTCATCTATTTGTCTATATAGCATCACTGCAAGAGAGTATATCTTCATAGATCTGCAGCTATCTGCTCAAAAGGGGTGGGCTAGTACCTAATGATTGTTATATATGTTTAATAATAACAAGAAACATATATTAATATCAGGAATCTTTCCTAAATGAATTATCTTGGGCTTTGCCTATAAAGCAAAACTGTTGCAGATTATAATCTGAAGCATACCTCCTACTATGGCTTCTGACAAAAATGTTCCCAAAAGACTGGTTCCTGGGCCTTTTCCTTGTAAAGAATCAGTATTGGAGTTAGGAATATTGTGGGGCCTCTCCTTGGCAGTTTGTATTGGTTTATAGAAGATAGCAGGCTGAGAATGCCATGGATACCAAACAATTAAGCTGTGTTTCTTCGTGGCAGCTTTGTTTTCTATCTTTAAGTTTCTGCCTTCACTTTCCCTTATGATGATCTAATCTTAAGACAAAGTGTTTCTGTATTAAGTTGTAATTGGTTATGATGTTTTATCCTAGTAATAGAAATCAAGCTGCAGCCCATGGTTTCTGGTGCTCAAACTCAGGTCTTGATGTAGTGTGGCAAGCCCTTTGTTGAGTAAACCATCTTTTCAGCATCAACCCTTAATATTTCTAAAAGATAGTATTTTCAGTGTAAACAAAGTGCAGTTTTCCATAAGGATATATCATAGGTCTGAAATTTTAATTAAAGGAACCTGGATATAACAAAACAACACACACTTTAGCAAAATCTCTCCTGGTCAACTGCCATTACACTGAGTGTGCATCTGTGAATTTGCAAGACAAAACAGTTGTCAAGGAGGTGTGGTATAGTGATTAGCATGCCAAACAAATTAGAAAGGAAAGGAGCAAAATGCTTGACTGGTTTGTTAGCTAAAATTAATTTGCATGGGGATTTTCTACAGGACACACAGTGTCTTTACCTGTGATAACTGAATAGACAGAGCTGTGATATAAATATGTGTGTGTGTGTGTCTCAAATATCTTGAGTGTGTGTGTGTGTGTGTGTGTGTGTGTCTCAAATATCTTGAGTCACAGCTCCTCCTCCACATGTCTTGTATACTAGATGAATTGTTCATTATTATTTTTCTGGCAAGGAAGAAAGAAAAAACTTAGTGTGGCAGCACACAGCTGTACTTCAAGCATCGAGAAGCAGGGACGTAAAGAACAGAAATTCAAGGTCATTTTCAATTACACAGTAAAATTAAAACCAATGTAATGTTCATGAGATGCTGCCTCAACATTTTAAAGCTAGAAAATGTTGTGCTTTAGGAAGTGGATGGAGGCTGGAGATAAACTTCAGAACAATGCATCCCTAGCATGTACAAGGCACTGATATACATTCTTCTATAGCTTAACCAGATATAATGACTTGAGCTGTTCATCCCAGGACTCAGGATAAGATTTTATCATACATAAGGAGTTTGAGGCTTGCCTTACCCTAGATCTTCTAAGAAAGGGCAAGTGTGTGTGTGTGTGTGTGTGTGTGTGTGAGAGAGAGAGAGAGAGAGAGAGAGAGAGAGAGAGAGAGTGCAAGAAGATGAGGAGGGGAGGAGGAAGGCAGAGGAAGAGGAAGAATGAAGAAGAAGGAGGAGGAGTAGGAGGAGAAGAAGAAGAACAGGAAGAAGAAGAAGAAGAAGAAGAAGAAGAAGAAGAAGAAGAAGAAGAAGAAGAAGAAGAAGAAGAAGGAGGAGGAGGAGGAGGAGGAGGAGGAGGAGGAGGAGGAGGAGGAGGAGGAGAAGGAGAAGGAGAAGGAGAAGGAGAAGGAGAAGGAGAAGGAAAAGAAGGAGAAAACGGGGAAGGAGAAGGAGAAGGAGAAGAAGGAGAAGGAGAAGAGGAAGAAGGAGAAGGAAAAGAAGAGGAAAAGTCATGTGGAGTTTCATAGAATATGTATTCTCTTAGGTTTTAGATAAGCAACTGTTTTCAGTAGAGGCATTCTTTTCAGTTATATTTTGAATACTAATTGATAACAGACTTGCTGTGAAAGAACAGCATCAAGAAGAGAGTCCAAATAACAATTGCTATCATGTATGGTTATTAGTTTGACATAGTTCCCACTACGACTATTGCATGAACAATTTAATTTTATCCTCACAGTGAACAGAGGAGGAATGTTACATCTCTAAGAATATGTAGATTTTCACAGTGTTATATCTTTTAGACATCCACAGATGAAACACAGGTCTGTCAGAAACCAACTCTGTTGATCACCATGTTACTTTGCAGCATTAGCTAGAGTATGTTTTGCTGAGTTTGAGTCTTCTCCTTTTAGATATCATTTCCAGTTCTTTCTATACTGAAATGGCCAGTGAATGCAGCAATATTTCAAATCACCGCTTCAGTTAGATCAGGTATCTGGAATTAGTCAGATGGATCAAGAGAAAAGAGACAACATTGATTGCTGACACTGCAGTGCATCGGGAGGAAATCCTCAGTCTGACAGAGAAGATCAGTCATTTCAACTACTTGTACCCAGAGTTTTGAACTAGCAAAATTTCTGCCCTTTTAGTTTATTTTTCACAGGACACCTTTGTAAACATGTCAGTTAGAGAAATGCTTGTTGGCTGCTTAAGCCTTAGCTGTGTAGATACAGTATGTCTAAACTTTTATTTCTGCTTGAACATACTATTTCCAGAAGCCCAAATCATGTCATGATACAAAAGAAAGAAATGAATTAACAATTTGAAGTAACATTTTAAATCAGTTGGAAACATTCTAAATTATTATTATCAAAACACATTGATTTCTGTTTAGGAGGAGACATTTGAAATTATGAAAAGTAAAGAGCAATGGCCACATTCTAAAAGCTCTTAGTCGACATGGGGTAGGTTTTATTATCAGATTTTAGAAATTCCAAATCCTGACTGTAAATATAATTTACCAAGTTTACAGAGAGTGAAAACAGCAATCTTCAGAATTACTCAGAAGTGATGATAAGAGATAACCTAGTGTGGGAAAGAATTTGCTGCAGAAAGAAGAGAATTCAAATTTCTGTGCCCGCACTTTAAAACGGTCATGGTTGTATACAGCTATAACCCCAGTGCCATGATGACAGGGAAAGAATTTCTGGAGCTTGTGCACAGCAAGATAGCATCAGTGTAAGTGAAAGGCTTTGAATTGAGAAATTGTGTAGAAAGTTATAAAAGAGGATAGTATTTACTTTCTCTGTCTTCTGCTTGAACACATAGGCATGAAGACATTGACAGACAGACAGACAGACAGACACTCACACACACACACGCATACGCACACCATATCACACACATTAATTCTTGGTGGTCATGTACTGAGGAATATTAAATTAAAAATTTATAACCTTGAACTCATGAAAATGTCCACTTGACCTTTATAATTGCCATTGATCATGATTACTATTTTGTGAACCATGAATCCACATATGTATAATAAATCAGTTGTCAGAATAAAGAAAGGGCATGACATATTAATATTAGAAAAATTAAAAAACATTAGTTTATTATTTTTTTGGTGTGTGTGTGTATGTGTGTGTGTGTGTGTGTGTGTGTGCTGCATGTGTGTGTGTTCACATAGGTCTTCTGATTCCACAGCATGTTTATAGGCCAGATGGCCAATTTCTGTAATGGGTCATTATCTATGGATTCCTATGTTTAAAGTGAGGGTGTTGAGCTTGTTCTGCAAGTCCTTTTTCCCTCTTGCTGGTCAAACGTAATTGTCAAAATTTAAATGAATTTCTTATAAGCAATTGATGACGGTTATTTACTCATCATGAAGTTAGAAGTTCATATTGAAGCTCAGCAAGCCTCTGGAGTGACAATTCCATTTTATGTCAGCATAGGAGACTTGGATATCATTTGATAAGGGCTTATGACTAGTTGTATTAAAATTCATAGAATGACCAAATTGTTTGATCCTTGAAGAAGCTACCATTAAATTGGAAGACAAAGAACAAGAGCCAAATAAGTCCAGTAGCTACTGAGATGCAGTCACTTACTGAGCTGAGTCTGAGCAAACATCAAAGAAACAGTGAGCTGTACTGTAGCCTAAGTAACGATACAAGCAAAAGCACTAAAATTCCATGAATGAGGCATATAGGTATGGGAAAAGCACTTCAACCTGGGACTTCACTTGACTTAGGCTGCATTAAAATCTACCTTCCAGAAATATACCTAACAATGAAGTTGCTCACCTCATCTCACCTGCATGAAGCTGTATACGTATCAAACAATGGACTAAGACTCCCTGCATATAACATTGTTTATAAACTTCTCTTTCATGATCAACTTCCATTCAAAAGTATTCAAGAGCATATCCACATACTGGAGGGAGAAATCTGTTTCAACTGGCCTGAGACAGTTTAGAATATATACTCAGTAAGTCGTATTGAATCCTCTGGAACAACTTTCAAGGGAAACATCCTGTTTAATGTCATATACCTAGTGATAATGAATATGCATTTGATTAAATCAAATGCATCATGGAAACTGATGTTCACAGTTAATTAAGTCTTGCCTAATCAAAAAAAGTCAATCATAACAGAAATATCCACACTGAACTCTGAATAAACAATTCCTCCTTCTTGTGAGGTCCACAAATTAAAGCTACACTGAATACCAGTGTTTCTCACTTTGCTTTTGAATAAAGTTTCTTTGTCACCTTGCTCTCTGTGACTTCTTGTAATAAGATGAAAACATCCTGGAAACACCTCACCTAGACAGTAACCTCTGATAAAAGTGATAAGCATCTTCTTCAAATAATGACACGAATTATGGAAGCTCCAAAAGAATTCTCCTGTTACTTTCTTGTAAGAACTTCTAAGAATGACACAATCCATGTCTCATGCCTATGTAATAAAATCAGAAGTTAGAAAAAATTCATCCTAGTGTTGTTTTTTGTACCAATTTCAAATTTAAGATATTAAGTACAATCACACTGGAATTCCTTTTTTCTCAGAAGTTTTGATAATGTCACCTACAGTTAAGCAAGAGGAGAATCCTCAATGAATTTCTCTAAAATACATTTGCATGATAGATAAAATATTAACTCTAGAATGAGAATATTGGAAAAATGCTTGTTTCTGTGTTACTGCATTGGAAATGCAATTTATACCCCTTTGTCATTTTCAAAATGCAGATGTTCATAGTATACATATTAGATTACGTGGACTATTAATAATAATAATAATAAAAGTTTCTAACAATAATTGAAGAACAGAGCCAGTAATCTGAGAAAATAATGCTTCTGTCACCTGTAATGTATATAGTTTTTGCTATAGGTACACAATGATTTCTACATATGAAAATCTAAATGCTCTACAGCTCATGCTTTCTGGTTTCAAGAAGTGAAAACTTCAGTAATAGCTTTTAACTTCAAAATCAAAATGAAAACAAAATGCATGAAAAGAAAGAACAGAAGGAAAATAAAAGAAGGGAAGGAAGAAAGCATGGAAGGAAGGAAGGAAGGAAGGAAGGAAGGAAGGAAGGAAGGAAACAAGGAAGAAACAGGAAGCTGGGGGTACTTGGCCTGGGTATGCCTTTGCCCGCCAAGCCCTCTGCCACAGCTGTGTGGTAGCCCATAGAATAGATGGGGAGGTTTCAGGTAGCAGCCGTGGGACTGACCACCACTAGGCTTGGGGTGCTCTGGCTGTACCCATGCTTTCTTAAGTCTAAGTGATTGCCCCATCCAAGCCATGGTCCCCACTCCTCCACTCACACCCTTGGTCAAAGCTTAGATTGTAACCTCCCCTCCCCTGAAATTGGCCACGGGTGAGGAATTCAGAGTTTTCAGTCTCCCCATCTTTATCAAGGGGTGCTGCTTTCCCCTCCTCAAGTCCCTTGTTGCCCATCACCACCCAACACTTGCTGTGGCCAGAAGCCCTCAGATGAGGTTGAAAAAGCCTGGCCTCCCTTTCTTAGCTCTGGACCACACTTGTTCACCTGCCACCAGCATGGGAAGGGAGCTCTGGGTCCGAGGCCCTGCCACCACCTTCAGCTCTTGAGGTTTGAGCTCAGGTCTAAAGGTGAACAGAGCAGCCACAGGGCGACTCAGATGGGCCACCGCTCAGGGTCCTTGGATATATGCCTAGAGAAAGGCCATGTGTAGAGTCCTCGGTGCACATGGTTCTGAGTTGGTTCCTTTTCCCATAATTGCTTTGTTTTTACAAGTTGAAGAGGTTTGAACAGGACTCTCAGTCACCCTGATCACCCATCAGGTCTGGGGTGGAGTCTGACAGCTTGAGCATGAGGCCCTGACTCTGCAAACTCGGGTTTCAGTGTTGCTCCTCAGACCCTGGGCAGAGACCCAGAGAAGCTCTGTGTCACCATGTTCACAGATCCTTTGCAGATAGGTGGGCCTGGCTCCTGGCTCATTGACAAGCTCCCCACTCTGCTCAGGACCACTAAATGTTGAAATGTGGATGCATACTGAAATAAAGGCAGTTCGAGGTGTTAAAAAGGATAAAAAAAAAGGACTGAGAAAATGAAACACTGGTGATCCTTTCTAAGTCCATTCAAGTCTCATTAAGTTCCAAATTTTTCAAACTAGCCATATGTACAGCAAAATTCAAAAAGACAATGTAACCACATGGCAGTCACCTGGGGAGGGAATTTGCTCACAGTGGTAGAATGTAAATGAGCTGAGTTGATAGTATAAGAATAACGCAAATCCTCAACTGATTGATTTGAAGTATCTTTTCCCACATATGAGCTTACTTTAATGAGAGGAATGGTGGACATGTCAACCTTTAATGAAGTACAATTTTTTAAGCCTTCTTTATTCCTATTTTCAGTCATGGTGACTTCATGCAGGATTTTCTGATAGTATATATCAGTATGATATCATCTTACTAAAATCAATTGGAAATACAGTCCAAATTTTTGAATCCCAATTCATTAAAGATGAATATTTACACAAAATCATTTGTATCAAATTCGACAAAGTTGTTTTCCTGAATAACAAAGGCACACAGAACTAAACCCTTAACAAAAATTAAAATCAGGACCCATAGAAAAGGTTCATGGGTTTTCCTTGGTCTCTAGTAGAGAACCTAAGTTCAGTGTCCAGTACTTGGTGGTCATTACTACTTGTCAATCGAGCTCTAGAAATTGGGTACCCTCTCCTACATTTTGCAAGTACCTGTACTCATTTGTACACACATGTACAGATGCTTGAAGCAAATATTTAAAACCGCTTTTAAATATGAAAAACTAAAAAAGTCAAAAAGAAAATGAAGACAAAGAACAATGATTGGAATATAAGTCATGTTAATACTGTACATATCTATAAAAAAAGTCATTTAACATAACCTTGAAACAGCATAATTCAGATAGTTAAAATTCAGTCCCACACTCCTACCCATTATTTAATATCAAATTATTCTCTATAATTATCCAAATCAATATTCAAATCAATAATTTCTACAGGTTCATTTAATAGTCTTTGTTTATTAAACTAATCAAAATCTATGTTGTAGTTATTTGAAGAGAAAGAATTTTATGAATCACGTGATATCAACTGAATAAATATGAAAATTATGTATGTAAAACTTTACCAATGTTAGTGTCAACACAAAAGAATAAATTTACAATTTAATAAACAAGGAACTAATTGATCAACCAAATGTTAACAACTAACATTCATCTATGTATGTAATAGAAAATAATATTTGAGATATAAAATTAAGACTTATGTTAGTAAAATAATGCATAAGTTATTTTACTTAAAAAGAAAATCTTATGATCATATTAATACAGCTAGAAAACATTAAGAAAAAACTTAATACTCTTAAAAATGGGATACACATGCATACAAATTTAGAAAAGGTTGATACATATACATTATATTATAGTGTCATTTCAAAAGTTAGAACTATCATTGTGTTTGTTATGAATGAAAGGAAGATGTTTCAGACCATAAACAGAAATAAAATTTTCTGGAATTTTACATAAATAAAAAGCATTTAGAAACTAAAATTTTTAATAACATCTACATCATAATTAGATGAGTATGTTCCTGCCTTCTTGCAATGAACATTGAATTGATCTCTATTGTATCAAGAAAATTGTGATAGCTGTTCGGTACAGAGAATGAAAAGCTGTCCTCTGGAGTTCATGGTTATCACACTCCTGAACCCACAGCACCTGTGTTAACAAAATACTTTCACATGATCAAGCCAGCTAGAGTCAGGGCTTAGATGGGGTGACCAACCCTTGCCAATGCCATATTGAGGTGCTTTTGACATTTGATGGCTACTTGTAAATGAAGAATCATTCATTTTTTTTGGGGGGGGGTATTGCCTTGGTAATTTGCTTGTGCTTCAATAGATTCCCTTCACAAGTGACACTAGATTCTGATTCTTTGATGAGATCTAAAAGGTAAACAGATGAAGACATGGTGTCAGGAGATGTATTACAGGAAATCTGGTGAGATTTGGTAAAGAGACTGTAGAGTGCATTCAAGTATATTTCTTTATATGAAAAATAAAGAAAATTATGAAAGGACAAATGTTTACTTAATTAACAGAAGATAGAATATCTCTATAGACAAATTCTAAACAGCTTATATACATAAAGCTAGAAATAATAGATGAGTTTAAAAGATGTACAAATTTTCTTCACTGTTTAAGAGATCATCGTAAGAGATCATGGGACAGAATGTAATGTATTCTAATATACTTTCAAATGTAAAAGATTATAACTTTAGCTTAGTAATAAATACAAGGTTTTTCTCCGACTGAGATAATGTATAATCAGTTTGAGCTAATTTCTCCCTGTTAAATTATACGCATTTCTAAATTCCTCATAAAAACAACCTTAGAATAACTACTTTTAGTCCCCCAAAGTCCAGGGAATTGGGGCAAAAACTCTTCAATGGTTTCTTCAAGCTGTACATAATTATATTTATATTTATTACTAAACAAAAATTATGATATTTTACATTGGAACAGAATTTATTTGATACAAATTTAGATTTTAAGATTTTCTTTAATATAAATTTCACATTGATTTAAAATTAATATTGTTTCTCTGATGTACACGTATTGTGCCTATACAACACACTTCAGCATAGATGGCTTATACCCAGTCCTTTTCTGCTATTAAAAAATGAAGCTGAGATGATTAAGCACGTAAGTTTAAGGCCAAATAGCAGATTCATGTCTCTAAGTTTATTGTTAGACTGCTTTCAAGATAATTTATTACGATAATTAATGGACAACAGTCCAGATTATGTATATAGTTAGATGGTTTGTAAAAAAACACCAGAAGTCCACAAAATATGACATTTAATATTCTTTCACTTTTATTGAGACATGTCCACTCCCACCAGCTCCCCTTTGGTATATTCAAAGAAGAAACTGAAAATCTCCACCTCCACGTCAGGTGATTTATTGTGGCAGACAGACACTATACAAAAATTGCTCCAATTCTTCTACAGACTAATTACTGTCCAGAAAAGGAAACATTGCAGAATAAGTTGGCTGAAAATTTCTGCCAAGCCAGAATGATTAGCCCTTCAAAATTCAGTGTTTCAAAACTCTTTCTGATGATCCTAGGCCAGAAGCCTGTAGACTTGCTCTTACATGTTGCTCACAGGGGACTGTGCAAATAGAAAATTGTCACTATAACCTGTCTCAGTTCTAGAAGTCATGCTAGGCTTCCTATATTTACAGATATATGGCTCATTCTCAGATTACTGGCGGGGTTGAAAACTTTGTATAATCTTATAACCCACTCAGACAATTTAACTTTGAGAATACATATTTAGTTAGCTAGTTATCAGATAATACATAAGCTAGAAAGGACATAACAGATTTTAAGCCTTTTAAAAGCTAAAATATATCTAAATGTTCTGTTTAACTGATAAAAGTTGGGCTGGGTGTTAGGTACATCTTATACTTTTAAATTACAAAATGATAATACTTGTGCTCAACTTATATTTGAGAAAAAAGTTTCTGTTTTTTTTTAATTAAAAGGGTAAAAGAGTTGATTGATGTCATTATTAAGGTGAAGGGAGGTACAGTATAGAACCAGGCCTGGCATTGGATAAAAAGGAAGGATGGGTGGGAGAAAAGTTTTAGAGAGGCAGAGGAAGCCAGAGTGAGCATGTGAGAGCACAGAGAACATGGCAGTAGATGTTTAGATGTCTTTCTACATATTACAGGTTGTTATGACTATTCTCAAGGGATGGGTGTGTACAGGACTCTGTGCCATCTAGATTGGCAAATTATATAGTATCAATTGCATCAGAAAATATTGTTTGATGTGTTCTTTCATAAGGCAACAACATTGAGTTTAGGAAGAGTGTATGGTGGCCAGATGCATGGGCCTACCAAAGAATCGGGATGTGTTTGCCTGGCGTGGTGGAAACCCAACCAAGAGGGCTGTGGATGAGGGAGGAACAGCCTGACAGGGAGCCATGTTGGGGAGAATAGTGTGTCAGAAAGTAGATGGGGGCAGCATGGAGCCACTGAGATAAATTATTGCTATTTCCAATGGCACCAAAAAAATTAAGGGAGTGAGACACCTAGGGTATAACTGGGAACCAGTTCTGTCAGGTTTTTTTTTTTCTGTTTTGTTGTTTTTATTTTTATTGCAGCACATATATTGAGTGTCGAGTGTCCTGAAGGGAAACATGCTTAAGTCCTTAAGTATGAAGTGATTTATTGCATCATGGCCACATATAACCATGATGGGATACTAAAGACAAAGATAGGAGAGTGAGGATTTTTAATTTCCAAGAACTTATAGGATTTTGGTGTTACTCAATCATATGATTTTTTTTGGGTAGGATATATACCTTGTGATCTAGACTAATAGATGAATCACAGAAAGTAAAAAGGTGGAGGCAGAGTTACCATTAAAGGTTTTTGGGGCCTGGGAATCAGATGCAAGGGACAGAGAGACTACAAGGCCACAGAATATGTGGCTTATCAATTATATTGAGAGGTTACAAAGGGAATGGCAGGTTTGAGGAAAGCAGCCAGTTAGACAGGACTGTGATTTAACACTTCCCTGCTTAAGAAAGGAAATTCAAAAATCACATCCAGCTGGAAAGTCTTATGAATACTATGAAGTAGCTATTAATGTGGGAGCCAGGACTGCCCTAGACTTTGTGAAAGACCTGGACAAAACAATAACTGGAACACTTGTTCTATGCCCTTACCCAGGATCACACTTGTCAAGGCCTGTCTAATGCTGAAGCCAATGTCTAAAAGGAGTCAAGGTTGAGGGAAGAGACTCTACTCTTAGGTTGTGGTTATCAGTTTTTAGGCAGCTGTAACTGTGGTATCCCATGTTCTTTTCGTCAGCATTGTCTGACTTAATCATTTGCTGACTTAGTTGTTCCCCATGTAAAACCACCAGTACCCCCAGGACTGCAAATTATAAATATGATTCTACAATTTCTAATAAAGTGCAAATAAATTTCAAGCAATCATCACAAAAATGTTTACTAACAGCAGTCACATTTTAAATCAGACAAACAAAATATAAATTGAACACCATGTGCTCCAGCTGTATATCCTCTGGACATAACCCCAAGACACCAAATTACTACAGAGGTACTTGTACAGTTTCACCCATTGTTTCTTAGTTCCCAGCAGGGAGGAAATGCAATTCATATGAATCCTAATGGTGTGACTGCTCTGCTTTTCCTATCAGTTATTTTGCTATACTGCCACTATGCCATCCTCATCGTGCAATCCTAGATACCACAGTGATCTATGACTCCAGATATAATGTTTGACGATGTAATTGCAAATATTGGAAGAGAAATGAAGCCTTATATACTGCTATATATTTATTTAAATGTCCCTGTTTGTTTTATTCCAGAGACTGTGCTGCTAAAGGTATATACACACTTCTCCCTCATTTCCTCTGCTGAAGGCTATGTGGCTCTGTTTTAATTCTCATGTGATAAAGTATCACATTCTCTATACTATTTCAAGAGATGTATCACTCTTACTCTTTTCTCTTTAAAGAGTCTAAACTGTCGTTATAACAAACTGTGCTGTTTATTTAACAGGCAAACCCAGAAATATCAAGTGTGCTTCACAAGGTAAGTATGCAAAATACGGTTTTATAGAATTCCTCGTAATGCATCTATTCCTATTTTTATTTTCTGGTCTATTCAGGTGTCTTTTATAATATCCACCTGCTTGTTACCTATGGAAAATTACAAACAAAAGCAAAAACAAAAAACAATTAAAGTCTGTTATCAAATCTTAAGCAAACATTCATCACTCTAGGACTGGGAAATTGCTCAGAGGGTAGAAACATATGGACCTGGGTGTGAATATTCAGCATGTATACATAATGCCAGGCATAGGGGATAGCTACACATAACAATTACCTCTGAATCCTGAGGGCTCACTGACCAGTTCTCCAATCCCACACTGAATTTCAAGTTCAACAAGAGAACTTATGTAAAGAACAGTGAACAGCACTAAAGAAGACACTTGAAATTTTTCTCAGAACTCCAAAACACATGCACAGCTGGATAAAGCCACAGAGTTACAGGCATGCACCACACACTCACATCCACCAACATTCTTACAACACACAACACCACAGATACATAGAAAATGGTTAAGGGACTGCAGGGTAATTCTTAATTTGCTGTTGTCACCCAGTATGTATCTTATATACTGATAATAATCAAGAAAAGATTAAGCTGAAGAGAGTTTATCCATAGTTTTTACTTTTGCTATATTTTAACTTAATTAAAATGCTTTTGTAATTTTATGAGATTCTAGAATCACCCAGGACAAAAACTTTTGAGCATGTCTGAGAGAGAGAGACATCAGACTGGAAGAGATATACTGCAAAGGCCCTCCAGTCAGAAGGTGGAACCCAGATGCCCTTCAACAGAGGAATGGATACCGAAAATGTGGCATATTTACACAATGAAGTACTACTCAGCTTTTAAAAACAATGACTTCATGAAATTCCTAGGCAAATGGATAGAACTAGGAATTATCATCCTGAGTGAATTAACACAGTTAGTATATACTAGTCCAAAGCTTGGAATACCCAAGATACAATTCATAGACCATATGATGCTCAAGAAGTAGGAAGAACAAAATGTGTACACTTCAGTCCTTTCTAGAAGGGGGAACAAAACACTCAAGAGGGAGGGGAATATAGGGACACAGAGTGGAGCAGAGGCTTAAGGAAAGGCCATCTAGGTGCTGCCCCATCTAGGGATCTATCACATCTGCGGCCACCAAACCTAGTCAGTATTGCTGATGCCAAGAAGTCCTTATTGATGGGAGCTTGATGTGGATGTCTCCTGAGAGACTATGCCAGAACCTCACTGATATAGACAAGCATGCTTGAACCTAACCATCGGACTCCATGGGGACGCCAATGAAGGAGTGAAGGAAGACCTGAAATGGTTTGCAAACCCATAGGAAGAACAACAATATCAACCAACTTGACTTACCAGTGCTCCCAGGGATTAAACTACTAACCAAATAGTACTCATGTAAAAGCCTAATGCTTCAGTTGCATATGGAGCAGAGGATGGCATTGTCTGGCATCAATACGAGGAGAAGCCCTTGGTCCTGTGAATGTTCCTTTCTCTAGTGCAGGGGAATGCTATGCTATTGAGGTGCGAGTGGGTGGATGGGAGGAAAAGCATCCTCATGGAAGCAGGGGGTGGGTTGTGGGAGAGTGGCTAACTCGGCACAGGAATAACATTTGCAATGTAAATATATAAAATATCAAGTTAAAAAATGTTACCACTGCCCTTAATAACCCTATATAAGTTTTCAAAATCCACTTGCCAAAATTCTTACTATGTCTGTTTTGTGTTCACACATGGACTATGATGGATTAACACCATATCTGGGAATTTCTTGTCAGTATTAGACATAACATCTGAATATATGATTATTTATATCCATTTTTTGTTCAAGAAGAATCCGATGCCAAAGAAAATTTCCTCTTTTTGATTAGCATGGAAATTATATTCAAAATAAGCCAATAAAATAAAGGATACCTGAGTGTATACACATTCACATACATATTCATATATATGAATATGTGTGTATATATGTATACATGATGTAGCCCTCCTTCACAGGGCATCTAGGCCTTAACAGTTCCCTCAGGCCTACACATTGCATCTAGGCATTCGTTTTTCCCCTAGACCTTTAAGAGCCAGCAGCTTTGCCCTCTGAGCCATCAGTCTACAGAGGAATTCATAGAGAAACCCTATCTGAAAAGCTAGGGGAGGGAGATAAACAGATTAACTGATTGATTGCTCTCTCTCTTTCTCTCTCTCTCTCTCTCTTCTCTCTCTCTCTCTCTCTCTCTCCCTCCCTCTCTCTCTCTCTATCTCTCTATCTATCTATCTATCTATCTATCTATCTATCTATCTATCTCTCTCTCTCTGTGTGTGTGTGTGTATGTGTGTCTGTGTGTGTGTGTGTGTGTGTTTGTGTGTGTTCAACTGAGGAGGCACTGGCAAATAAATGTTTGCCCCTCCTTTGTAAGCCAGCCGCCCCAATACTGCCTTCCCTTTTCCTTAGTTTGTTTGGTTTATTCCAAGTTAATTGTATCTGTTTCTTTAATTTCCTCTTCATTTCTTTAGTTGAGTCAGGGGTCTTTGCACATAAGCCCTGGAAATCAGAACCTGGATCAGGTCTGCAGCCTGCTCACAGGGTTCTAACCACCTCCACCACTCAAGTGATGCAATTAATGACATGCAGCACCGCACCTGGCTTCTTTTCACTGCATATTTACTTTAGTTGCAAGGTTCATTCAGGTCTGAGAGAGGAGGGAGGGAAGGAGGGAAGAGAGACAGAGAGTGACAGAGAAACAGTGAAAGAGAGGGAAAATTGTAGGTTATTGCTCCTTCTCTTCAATCACTGTCTGTTGTTTGCCATCTTGGCAACCATGCCCCGAAACCCTACCTTGGGTAAGATCAAGCATAATGGTAACAACCATATAATTCCTGCTTAGTCGCACTGAACACCCCAGTCATCACTACCTGTAGAGAATTGTAAGGGGGTTACTCTGATCTAGAGAGTAGTACCCTTGAATGAAATGAGAAGCACAACAAGCATTATTTGTTTTGAAATATAAGACATGGAAATAACTACATGTGTGGATTTACAGACAGAAAGACAGAGAGACAGACAGACAGGACGGACAAGACAGAATAGGACAGGACAGAACAGGACAGGACAATAGAAGAAAACAAGAACACAAACAAAAACTCAAAATGGAAGTCTGGTTCCAAATAGTCTTTGTCTGCACTGTAGCTCTAGTGTTGGTGGTCCAGCTTATAAAAACTTATACATGGATGGTTTTGGGAAATGCTGCTGGGTGTTCGGTTCAGGTCCAAGATAATTGCAGGTAACTAGACAACAAAGAAAGCAGTAGACTAACTTCTACAGTGTTTGTTTTCTGAGTGTGTTATCACACAGAAGAACCTACCAGATATGTCATGAATTCCGGCAGTAACAGCAGAAACAACCAATGAGAAAGTGTCCTTATAATATTAGTAACTGCAACAAAATGGCAGACTATCTAGGTAACAGTTACCTAGCCATTAACTAATCTGACATAGGCCTTCTTCACATTGCATCTACATAGGCCTTCCTATCTTCCTCTCCAGTGCTGAGACCAAAGTGAGATCAAAGTCATGCATCACCATGGGTGCCTTCCTTTTCATTTTTTTCTTTCATCCTAGGAAGTGTGTGTGTGTGTGTGTGTGTGTGTGTGTGTGTGTGTGTGTGTGTGTGTGTGTGTTGAAAGAGAGAGAGAGAGAGAGAGAGAGAGAGAGAGAGAGAGCTTTAAAATCAGCACTCAAGACTTTTTTCTTCCTATCCCTATCCCAATCCCCCCAAACCAGCAGTAAAGCCACCAGCACCAGAGACAGGAAGATGAAATCTCTAGTCTGAAAAACTAGAGGAGGAAGATAAACAGATCTCTCTCTCTCTCTCTCTCTCTCTCTCTCTCTCTCTCTCTCTCTCTTCTCTCTCTCTCTCTCTCTCTCTCTCTCTCTCTCTCTCTCTCTCTCTCTCTCTCTCTCTCCCTCATAATTTGTAAAAGTGTTCCCTTTGTGCTGTGTGGATTCCACTTTATTAAACAAGTTTCACATCGTACTAGCTCCAAAGAGGAGTCAACAGTCTCTTGGCATGCAGGCAGTTGTTGCCTGCTTTAAATATTTTTTGGTGTGTTTGTTTGTTTGTTTGTTTCAAAACCCAGGACCTGCCTTTGTTCAACAGATCCAAACCCAGTTCTCCAAGGGAAAAATGGAGTCAAGTCCGAAGTCACTGGCATTTAAGTCATCTGCCATTGACAGTCATAGGAGATTGGAATATTGTGCTTTCTCCAATGGAGATTCACCTGGGTATGCATCAACCACATATAAGGAAAGGCCTGGGGTACAACGGGGTGGTGGATGGGGAGGAAGGATCTGGAAAGAGCTTTGCGATGGGAAACTATGATCAGAATGTTGCATAGAAAACAAAATTTGTACTTTAAAAAAAAAAAAAAAGCTCCCGATATCTATCCAAAAAGGAAAGAAAAAAAAAAAACCGACAGCACAGCTTTACTGAATACAAATGTTCCATCTCCCTGTATCCAACCACTCCACTCCCAGATAGGTAGATGATAGTTTGCACTTCTGTCCCAGTTGTGCTATCGAAGTCAATAAAAGGGGAACCACCTCTGTGGTCCTGTTTTACACACTCAAAATAAAATGAGTGGATAGACGTGCCTGGCATTTTAAGATGCTCAGTTTCTTTGTAAGCTTCATTTTGTTTCATTCTTTTAAAGGTTTATTTATTTATTTTCATTTATATGAGTACAGTAAAGCCTTTTTCATATACACACGGCAGTAGAGTACACGGGATATCCCTTTGTAGAGGGTTGTGAGCCACTATATGGTTTCTGTGGAATGAAACTCAGGACCTCTGGAAGAGCAGAGCAGTGAGTGCTCTTAACCTCAGAGCCATCTCTCCAGCCCTTCACAAGCTTTATTTAACTAAACATTAAACATGAATCAGAAATGCCAAATCTTGTAAATATGGTCCAGATTTTGCGTTACTTAGAAATCCAGAGCTGGCAGGGCGATGCTAGGATTTGAGAGTGAGCAAAGGGAGTCTTCCTCTTTCCCTGAGGGTGTGCTATCAATTCCATTACCATTTCCAAACAGCTGGGTGTGAGTCTAACTAAGGTTTTCTTCAGTCATTTGCCATGAGCCAGAGCACTGAAAGGATAGCTAGGGATCAAACATTCACACTGAAATCATCACTCACTGATTTCAGGCAGAAAACTTGACCCCCCCCCCAAAGAGGCACCGACTGGCTCAGCACTGAAGCAAAGCATGCTAGGGCAGCTGCAGTATTTCCCTGACAGAGCTTCAGTGCCATGCGTATTCTCCAGCCCCACCCCACCCCCTCTTAGCTAGCTCCTGTCCACCCCTCCCCCTTCCCCCACATAGAGGGAGTAGCCCTCCTGTGTGTGTGTGTGGTGGTGGTGGCGAGGGGGCGGGTTGGAAATATCTCTTGAGAGAGAGTTCGGGTCTCCCAAACAAATAAATAACTGGAAACTTCATTTATTTCCTTTATTTCATTGAGCATACAGTGGAAGAGGGAAAAGGAACAGGGAAACTAGGCCAACTGGTAGAGCTCCTTCCATTTTGTTTCAAAAAGGAAAAGTCAAAGAAACAACACTACCTGGTTTTCATGAAAGGAACAGAATGGTAAAGGTTGATACATCTGCTCACCACTTAATACTTTGGCTTTTAATAAAAGGGCCAAGAGATCTACCTCCTATTTGGTAAAAAAGAGAATAAAAACCCACAAAAACATTCTGTCAGCCAACTTCCCTTTAAACCTCTGTTAAACAGGAAGACTGGTTTTTTTAAACATCATTTTAAATATTTAAATATGTATTTGTGTGTGTGTGTGTCTCTGTGTGTATGAGTGCCTGTGTGTGTGTGTGTGTGTGTGTGTCTGTCTGTCTGTCTGTCTGTCTCTCTGTCTGTCTGTCAGTGTCTTCTGTATGGAGAGGATGTGCTGTAATACTCGGGGCGGGGGAGGAGGATCCCTCAATGGACCAGACCTGACACCCTCCCCGCACTGCTCCATAACAATCCCTGCTGTTCCCGAAATGCTCACTTGGCTTCCAGGCTGTGGCACGGGCCACGATGGCGACCAGAACAAGGGGACGCCCCTCCCGGTGAGAGGAGGGACTCACACAGGCCCAAGAAAGCACCAGACACCCCCTCCGCATTCTCCATTAATGATCCTTCTGCAGGTTCACCTACAGAAACCTTGTTATGACTTTTACTTCCTCTAGATAATCAAGTTCCACCATCTTCTCAGCCCTCCCACAGGGCCATGGGCTGATGAGGCCTCACTAAACCATCCAATCGGTAGTAGCAAAGGGCGGTGTGTACAAGGGACAGGGACTTAATCAAAGCAAGCTTATGACCTGCACTTACTGGGAATTCCTCTTTCATGGGGAATAATTGTAATCCCCGTTCTCCATCATGAATATGGTTCAATTGGTTACACACGCCTGCAGGCATAGGATAGGCACATGCTGAGCCAGGCAGTGTGGTGCACGTGCAGCCCAGGACATCTAAGGGCATCACAGACCTGTTATTGCTAACTCTCAGGTGGCTGAACACCACTTGTCCCTCTAAGAAGTTGGGGGACGCCGACTGCTTGGGGGTCGCGTAACTAGTTAGCATGCCCGAGTCTTCTTCCTTATCTGAATTAACCAGACATATCGCTCCACCAACTAAGAACAGCCATGAACCACCACCCAAGGAATCGAGAAAGACCTATCAATCTGTCAATCCTGTCTGTGTCCAGGCTGGGTGAGGATTCCCGTGTTGAGTCAAATTAAGCTGCAGGCTCCACACTTGGTCAATTCTGTTAAGTTTCAGCTTTGCAACCATACTCCACCGGAACCCAAAGACTTTGGTTTCCCAGAAGATGCTTGACTATCATGGGAATAACGCCACCAGGAACCCAGTTGGCATCTGTTTAGTTATGTACCCCCATTTGTTTTTCTTTTTCTTTCTCCATTTCTCTTTCTTTTTCTTTCGTTGGGGGAGGGCATTTTTTTAATTCACATTTTAAGTATTATCCCCTTTCCTGATTTGTCCTCTAGAAACCAGCTATTATTTCCCCTCATGCCTCCTGTTCTATGAGGGCAGTTCCTCAGTCACCCACTCACTCCTTCCAACCTGCCCATTCTGACAGTTCCCTACACTGGGGCATCAAGCCTTGACAGGACCAAGGGCATCTCCTCCCATTGGTGGCCGAAAAGGACATCCTCTGCTTCATATGCAGATGGAGCCATAGGCTCATCCTTGTGTGTTCTTGGGATGGTTGTTTAGTCCATGGAAGATCAAGGGCAGGGTTTGGTTGGTTGATATTGTTCTTCTTATGGGGTGGCAAACCCCTTCAACTACTTCACTTCTTTCTGTAACTCCTCTCTTTGGAACCTTGTTCTCAGTTCAATGGTTGACTGCAAGCATTCTCCCTTCTTCCCTCCCTCTCTTCTTCCCTCCCTCCCCACACCACTCTATGGTTGTATGTTTGTGTGTTTGTGTGTCTCTGTGTATGTGTGTGTGTGTGTGTTTCTGTCTGTCTGTGTGTCTGTCTGTATGTCTTTCTAAGTGAATGTCAGTTTTCTTTTCTTAGATAAAGTGATGAGATAAAAGTCTTACCCAAGCTATGCAAATATGTCCTTTAGGCTGAGCCCAGAGTATGTTTTCCCTCTGTTCTACTATTTATAGACCTAATACTAGGAGCTACTAGCCCCCATGTAATCCAACCTTCCAAGCTGACTGATTCAATATGGTGTCTCTTTGCATCTTCATGAGATATTCTGCTTGGACTCACATTAACTTGGACAGTGTGTTACAATCTTCTGGATCCTTCTAATTCTCCAGCTTTTTCTGTTTTCCCCAGTGAATAGTTTGTTCTCTCAGAACCTGAATCTGTAAAAACATGTCCAGAAAACTTCCATAAACACATGCCACACACTACAACTTCTCTTTCTTGCTCTACTTCTCTCTGTCTTTCTTTTGTCTATTTTTGTCTCTCTTTCTCTACTCTTGTGCATTCTCTTATTCCTAAGCTGTTCTCATGTGAATTGGGCACATTTTAACTGTGATACATTCTGTCACTTTTTTCTTTGAATTACTACTTTATCTGGCCCTCAATTATATGACACTTTCAAACATGGCTACTTCCTTACATAAACTAACCTTACAATGTACAATCATTTTGCTAATATTTATCTACCTAGTTCTTACCTGGACCTATTGGTTGTAAAGAATTAACCTTTCAGGATGCCTATATTTATGGCAGAATCTTTCTGACCTTTCATATATGATGTCCTGTGTCTCAAAAATGAGGGTATTAGAATAAAATTATTTTACACATTTTGAAGAAGTTTGAAAGATTCAACTTAAGTCTTATTTTATGATCCAATTAGCAGCCATCAGTCCAAAACACAAAATCACTAAAACAAATCCTAGTTACATCAGGTAGGGTGGGAAGATATCCCAGTGATTAAGCAGGCAGGAAATGTTAGAGAGACATGGGAAGAAGATTGTTTATTGGTCTATATTTATCGCTTGCTCAGCCTGTGTTGTTATAAAAGCTAGAACAATACACCCAGGAGTGGGACAACCTACAGGGTGCTGGGCCCTCCAACAAAATTATTGATCAAGAAAGTGCCCACAGGCTTTTTCATAGGACAATCTTATGAACAATTTTTTCTCAGTTAAGATTTCTTCTTCCAAGTTATCTCTAGTTTTATATCACATTGATAAAAAACCTTCATATATAGTTTGTAGGTGAGAGTTTGTGGATGTATATCTCTAAGCTTCTGTATTGAAATGATATCATTAAAAATTTTACAAAAGAATGGTTAATAATAACCTCTCTGTGTGCGTGCGTGCGTGTGTGTGTGTGTGTGTGTGTGTGTGTGTGTGTGTGTGTGTGTATGTGTTTCTTTAATCCCGCAGGCTTTCGGTGATTCTCGGTACCGTGTCAGTGCGGGCATTGGGCATCGACAGTGTATGTCAGTGAAATTATGTGTGTATATGTGTTTCTGCATGCCCACAGATATTATATGTATCATAATAGGGTATTAAAGAGGACAATGACTTAATCTAAAGAAATGCTTTAGATTATAGCACACACCAGCAAGAAAACATTCCTTTTTTGGCATGGTGTAGCAATTGGGCTTGCAACAATAAATTATGAAATATACTAGGAAGAGTGAAATAGCTCAGTAGGTAAAGATATTTGTTGCCAAGGCTGTTAACCTTGGTTTGGTCCTTGGGACATACATAATGGAAGGAGGAAATGAATGCCATAAATTGTACTCCGTCATCCTGTATCCCTGTACATATGTGTGTTCCGTTTCTCCCATTTCTGAAGCAAGAAAAAAATTACATACATGGAATTTCTGCCTAGTATTGCAGAGCAACAGAACATCATATTGAGAATTAACAAAAGAATACAAACATAGGTCATATGCAGGCAACTTGATCTGGCAGAGATAAGCTAAACAGCTCCTGGATAAAATAAGTTCAGACTCATGAACATGTATTACTCAGATTGGTGAATCAAAAAACTTAAATATGGGGCATGTAGATTCCAGAGACTTTTCCACAGTGGTATTTTGTAACCAGGGTGACCAGACAATAGCACTTGTATTTGTATCACTTAGATTTATAGGGACCTTTTCCTTGCATGGTAGAGGAATAGGCATCTACACTGAAATGTACTGTATGTAACTAGAGAAATAAAACAAAATGTTCTCCTTTATAACCAAATCAGGACTACGACTAGGAGATTCCAGGTTTCTTAGTCACATCGTGAAATAGAATCAAGTGACCTTGTTCCAATATGATATTCTTCATTCTTTCTGAGATATGAGGTAGAGCATGAAAGACAATACTCCAACAACTTGGGTTTAGGGTAATATACTAGTTAAAAGTGTCAGGTGTATGAGTCCAAGGGGATCTGACATCCATCAGGAGTCCTGGAATACTTCCACTGGACTCTCCACAGTGGTTGCCTGTGGAGGATTTAGTTGCTGAATAAGCACTCATTTTTCAAATGTAGAAGACATCAAAATATAGACAATAGGGATCATTCTCATATTCATTTTCAAAGCACCCCCACAAGTTTTCTATTGTCTTACTTGGAAAGGATAAATTTAAAAGAGTAAAACAGTATTATTATACTCAAGGAAAAAGCTTGTGTCAAAGAAAGAAAACAATAATTAAAGGCAAAAGTCTATGTTTTTCAATAGAGTGACTATAAGGAAAAGAAGTACACTTTAAGCAGCAATTGTTGTTATCTTCTTCAAATTCATGGAGCATGAATGTTATAAAATGAATCATAAGATAGAATAACAATGTAGGGTTAGAAGCTAATTTAGAGAGGAGCAGAAATTAAAATCAAAGCAGCTCAGAGCATCAAAGAAGCCTGTGGTAAAACCAAATCTGTAGCAACGCAATTGTAAGCAATACCCATTATGGAAAAGTAAAAGACAATTCAAAAGGCTTATTAGTGTATATGATGGACACTTTTGTCAACTTGGATTTAGATGCCTCTAAATCTGGAGAGGTTTGTCACCTATTGAGAAAGCAAAATGTTGTTCCCCTTCAGAAATATGAAGTAGATTGAATAATTTTACCCTCTTTGTCCTAGTAAAAAAAATAAGGCCAGAAAATAATTTAAATTGTAAACATGTGTGTGGGGGGCTATTTCTTTATTAAATTATGTGCGAATATTTGCCTCCATAGGGTTGCCTGTGGAGGCTAGAAAATGAAGGGTATTGGGTCCCTGAAACTGAAATTACCAGTGATTATGAGTCATCTTGTTCTTTGAATCTAACATGGGTCTTCTTCAGAAGTAGTACATGTTCTTAACTTCTCCGTCAAGTCTCCAGTCTCTTGTAAAAATAAGTTAAAAAATGATTTCTGTTGCCTAAAGACAAGGAGGCTGAATGAATATAATGATACTGATGTTATTTTTAAAGATGAAATTCATTATGATAGACAATGGGCATAATATATCTAAAACTAAGAAAAGATAAAGTGCAAACAATAAGGAACAGTGTGCTGTATGAGAGATGTTGCAGGGTAAAAAATGACATGAAACTTTCTAAAGAGTCTTGAGTCTGTTTAGAAGGTCACAGTACTTTGTGTGTACATGTTTGTGTGGGGGCACATGTGTCTGCAGTTGCATGTCCACAGGTGTGAATAAGGAGGTCAAAGGTCAATACTGGGTATCATTCTCAGTCACTCTCTACTGTATTGATTTTGTGATGTGGTCTCAAGCTGACCATGGAATTACCAATTTAGGTAGACTGGGGCTCTGTCAAGCCACAGGGTTTCTTTCTTCTCCATTTCACAGGCACCAGGATGATTAGCTTGGAATACAGTCCCATGACTTTTTACATATTCTCTGGAGACTGCACTCAGATCCTCATGCATGTATCAGAAATAATTTAGCAGAGGTGCGACCTCTTTCTGGCAGTGGCCATGTAGCTGCTGCAAGGAATAGCATATGAGTGCTTCAGTGACAGGATTCTACTATGGCAAGTCCATGGAAACCACTTCTCAGTTGACAAGGTAAATTTGGTGGCCTTAATATTTAGTACCAAGTTTGCATGCCCTACAAGCTCTCCATTCCTTCATTGAACTGCATAAAGTCATTATCAAAACTGTAGCACTTCATCAGTCATGGACAAGGCCATCTGGAGTCACACAGACTAAGTCACTGTGGATGATTCTACATTTTTCTCAAAACTCTTTCAAGGCATAAAATGTTCTTCACCTCTTTTTGTATCTATCAGTCCTCCAGATGTTACCATAAATCCTGGGAATTTGAGACTTATAATCATATCTTTAGAGAAGTACCCACTCACACTGAGCAAGTCTGTGTCAGTTGTGGAGAGAGGTAGGTCCTGCTTACATAACTATTTTTAAGAAGCTATATCTGGTCAGTGGAGACACAGAAAATGCAGAGATTATGTTGGATTAATAGAGACTTGAAAATGGCTCTTAGAATGATTACATCTTACAAAGATCTATATATTAGAAAGATGTCTAGAAGATCTGCTTTGTAAAATGAACTTGTCTGTCTGCAATTAAAAGGGAATTATGATAGGAGATAATAACTAGAGATAGTTTACCAACAAATGTTTAATTTGGCCTTTCACTATGCATAACTTTGTAACCATGTTTGCTACCAGACAGGTATGTCTTCCTGTTTACAGGACAAGCCTGGCCAGACATCTCTTTTGTCTTGCTGAAATTGTGCTTTTTAATGCAAAATAAGTTTAGGTGGTGACAGATCCAAGGAATGGGAGAAGGAGGAAGGGGAACTCTTGGGGGATTTATGTAAAGATAGAGCTTTTGAAATGTGGATATTATGATTTCTTTTAATAATGTAAGCAATGATATCACTGCTTGGGTAAGCACAATTGTCATTGTATAAATATAGAAGGCTCAAGTTATTTGTGGCCACTTGCCTGAAAATCAAAAGATGGTCAGTGTCTTCATTTTTGTTAACTCCCCTTCTCCATCTCAGGACCTAAACATTATAGCTAGAACTGGCATTGGCATCTTCTTGGTTCCTAAATTTTAATTTTTTAAAAATTTTTATTAGATATATTTCTTTTCTTATATTTCAAACATTATTCCCCTCCCAATTTCCTGTATATAAGCACCCATTCCCTCCCATCCCCCTTCCCCATACAGGTATTCCCCATATATATCCACTTTATTCCCCCCCATATTCCCCTGTATTGGTGGTCCAACCTTGGCAAGATCAGGGGCTTCCCCTTCCCCTGGTGCCCCTACAAGTCTATTCTCTGCTATATATGCGGTTGGAGTCCTGGATTATTCCATGTATAGTCTTTCGGTCCTGGTTTAGGCCCTGGAAGCTCTGTTTGGTTGGCGTTGTTGGTTTGATGGAGTTGCATGCTCCTTCAACTGTTTCAATATTTCGTCTAATTCCCTCCAAGGGTCTTGTTCTCAGATCAGTGGTTTGCTGCTAGCATTGACTTCTGTATTGGTCATCCTCTGGATGTGTCTCTCAAGAGAGATCGATATCCGGTTCCTTTCAAGATGCATTTTATTACTTCATCAATCGTATCTAGTATACATATATATACATATATACATATATATATATACATACACACATATATATATCCCCTTTTAAGGAGTGGGAGCATCTGAATTTTGGTAATCCTTCTTCTTGAGCTTCTTGTGGTCTGTGGATTGCATCTTGGGTAATTCGAGCTTTTTGGCTAATATCCACTTATCAATGAGTGCATACCAAGTGTGTGTTCCTTTGATTGAGTAACCTCACTCAGGATGATATTTTCTAGTTCATTCCATTTGCCTATGAATTTCATGAAGTCATTATTTTTGATAGCTGAGTAGTACTCCACTGAGTAGATGTACCACTTTTTTGAATCCATTCCTCTTTTGAAGGGCATATGGGTTCATTCCAGCTTCTGGCTATTATAAAGAAGGCTGATATGAACATATTGGAGCATGTGTCTTTGTTGTATGTTGGAACATCTTTTGGGTATATGCCTGAGAGAGGTATAGCTGGGTTCTCAGGTAGTGCAATCTCCAAATTTCTGAGGAAACTCCAGACTGATTTCCAAAGTGGTTGTTCCAGTTTGCAATCCCACCAACAATGGAAGAGTGTTCCTCCTTCTCCACATCCTCGCCAGCATCTGCTGTCAACTGAGTTTTTTATTTTAGCTTTTCTGAATGGTGTGAAATAGAATCTCAGGGTTGTTTTGATTTGCATTTCCCTAATGACTAAGGATGTTAAACATTTCTTTAGTTGTTTTTTGGCCATTCGATAATCCTCAGCTGAGAATGATTTGTTTGGCTCTGTACCCCATTTTTAATAGGGTTATTTCACTCTTTCGATTCTAACTTCTTGAGTTCTTTGTATGTTTTTAGGTATTACCCCTGTATCAGATGTAGGATTGGTAAAGATGTTTTCCCAATCTGTTGGTTGCCATTTCATTCTATTGACAGTGTCTTTAGCTTTACAAAAGCTTTACAGCTTTATGAGGTCCCATTTGTCGATTCTTGATATTAGAGCATGAGCCATTGTTGTTTTGTTCAGGAAATTTTGCCCAGTGCCCATGTGTTCGAGACACTTCCTCATTTTTTCTTCTCTTAGTGTGAGTGAATCTGGTTTGATGTGGAGGCCCTTGATCCACTTGGACTTAAGCTTTGTACATGGTAATAAGAATGGATCAATTTGCATTCTTCTACATGCTGACCTCCAATTTGTTGAAAATGTTATCTTTCTGCCATTGGATGGTTTTAGCTCCTTTGTCTAAGATCAAGTGACTATAGGTGTGTGGGTTTATTTCTGGGTCTTCAATTCTATTCCGTTCTCCTATCAGTCTGTCTCTGTACCAATCCCATACAGTTTTTATGAAGATTCCTCTGTAATACTTCTTGAAGTCCGTGATGGTGATTCTCACAGAAGTTCTTTTCATGTTGAGTATAGTTTCACTATCCTGGGTTTTGCAAATTGCTCTTTTTATCTCAATAAAGAATTGAGTAGGGATATTGATGGAGGTTGTATTGAATCTATAGATTGCTTTTGGCAAAATGGCCATCTTTACTATATTAATCCTGCTAATCCATGAGCATGAAAGACCTTTCCATCTTCTCAGTTC
Source organism: Rattus norvegicus (assembly GCF_021556685.1). Taxonomy (NCBI): domain Eukaryota; kingdom Metazoa; phylum Chordata; class Mammalia; order Rodentia; family Muridae; genus Rattus; species Rattus norvegicus. Next base: position 3,670,458 of record NC_141535.1, on the reverse strand, counting down.
TTCCTCAATCTTTTTCTTAAGAGACTTGAAGTTCTTGTCATGCAGATCTTTCGTTTGCTTGGCTAAAGTCACACCAAGATATTTTACATTACTTGGGAATATTGTGAAGGGTGTCATTTCCTTAATTTTTTTCTCAGCCTGTTTATCCTTTGAGTAGAAGAAGGGTACTGAATTGTTTGAGTTAATTTCATACCTCGGCACTTTGCTTAAGTTGTTTGTCAGGTTAAGTAGTTCTCTGGTGGAACTTTTGGGGTCACTTAACTATACTATCATATCATCTGCAAATAGTGATAATTTGATTTCTTCCTTTCAAAGTTGTATCCCTTTGACCTCTTTTCACTGTCTGATTGCTCTGTCTATGACTTTGACTATTAGATTGAATAAGTAGGGAGAGAGTGGGCAGTCTTGTTTAGTTCCTTATTTTAGTTGGGTTGCTTCAATTTTCTCTCCATTTAGTATGATGTTAGCTACTGGTTTGCTGTATATTGCTTTTACTATATACAGATATGGGACTTGAATTCCTGATTTTTCCAGGACTTTATTATGAAGAGGTGTTGAACTTTGTCAAATGCTTTTTCAGCATCTAATCAAATGACCATGTCATTCTTATTTTTGGGTTAGTTTATATAGTGGATTACATTGATGGATTTTTATATATTAAACAATCCCTGCATCCCTGGCATGAAGCCTACTTGATTATGATGGATGATCATTTGGATGTGTTCTTGAATTCTGTTTTAACACATTCAAGGGTATTTTTGCATCAATAATCATAAGGGAAATTGGTTTGAACAGTATTAGTATGAGGTCTTCTGTGAAGGTCTGGTAGAATCCAGACCTGAATCCATCTGTACCTTGGCCCCTTTTGGTTGGGAGACTCTTAATAACAATAACTGCTTCTATTTCTTAAGAGTTATGGGGGTGTTTTAATGGTTCCTGATTTAGCTTTGGTACCTGGTATCTGTCTAGAAAATTGTCCATTTCCTCCAGATTTTCCAGTTTTGTTGAATATAGGCTTTTGTAGTAGGATGTCATTTTTTTTTAATTACTTCAGATGCTGCTGTTATGCCTCCCTATTCATTTCTGATTTTGTTCATTTGGATACCCTTTCTGTGATCTCTGGTTAGTCTACGGGTTTATCTATCATGTTGATTTTCTCAAGGAACCAGCTCTTGGTTTTGCTGATTCTTTGTATACTTATTTTTGTTTGTACTTGGTTGATTTCAGGTCTGATTTTGATTATTTCCTGCCTTCTACTCCTCTTTCTTTTTGTTCTAGAGCTTTTAGGTGTGCTGTCAACAGTGGCCCATAGAATTGGGGGTGATTTGTAGGGAACGTTTTGGGTCTCCTTGGGTCTCATTGTCTTTATAGGTGATATCTTCTGCCCTAATGTGGTCTTTATCTGGTTGGCTGTTTTATCCACTACCTCTAAGGAGAGATCTCCTTAGTTGGATGGGGGAAGCTGGAGTAAGGGGAGAGGCAGGTGGAAGCTCCTTTGTTTTTTTAATGGAATCCTGCCCTGGGGTGGGGGAGGGAGGAGCAGACAGACTGTTTAGTGTCTCCTTTGAAGCCTTGGGGGTTTTCTGCATCAGCTCAGCCACAGGGCACATCCCCTAGGTGATACAGGACTTAGAAGTTTGACCACTTACCACACTTACCCCACACTGCCACAGGGTGGGTGTTGGGCTGTGAAAAGCTGCAAGAACACTGCCGGGGGAGGGGTGCAGGAACTGAGGAATTTTTTTTTTTAATATTGTGTTTTTGTGCTGGTGTCTGTTACAGAAAAGAGGAAAACGGTTTGTCCAATGGGAACATTCCCTTGGCCTATTGGCCTTGGTGGATTCCACAGGAGTCCAAAAGGTTAAGCCTTCCTGCAGATTAAAGAATAAGCAGGTGCCCTGTGGCTTTAAGTGTCTGCTGCTTTATCAGGTTAGATAGGGAGACTGCCAAACTGATTGCAGGCTGTTTTGCATGCTGTCAGGATTTAGACAGGGGCTAGAGGGACCTTCAGCCAACTCCAGAGAGTATCTCTGGCCAGGAGCCTTCAGTTGCCCCTTCAGCTTGACCTAAGCTTGAGATGGGGCTGACTGAAAAGTCAGCAGGAAAAGATAGGTTGCTAGTCTCCAGAGTTGGGGGAGGTGACTCACCTTCCCACACTGCAGTTTTGTTGATCATTGTTCCAGCACTACATTGTAGGGCTCTGGTGCCAGAGTGCTCTCCACAGTGATCTCTGACCAGGCTGGCTAGTTGTGTGGGTACAGGTAAAGGGAGAAAGATCTCAGGCAGGAAGGGGGAACATTTATTTGCCACCCCAATTGCCTGTCCTTCTCCTTACCCCCACTGCCTGCCACTTTGGTTACCTGGGCTGGGCTGAACCAGCAGGGGACTGACTAGCCAGTGAGGAGTGCAAGGGAGATTCTGGCAGTGATGATTTCTGGAGAGCAGATCTCATCTCCAAGTGGCAGAGTAACAGCTCTTATAACAGAAGCTCATAGACAATGGAATAATTCCTGCATGCCTTTCATTGTGCTTAAATAGTTTTGTGAATGGGTCAGTGTCTGACAGAAGGAACTTCCTATTGGTTTGTCCTGAGAGCTTGGGAAGACCTCCTCATATACTTATTTGTAGGTGTGGTCCTGCTTCCACCTCTGATCTGTCTTGAGCCTACATGACCTGTGCTGAAGGGGCTTGCAGCATTGCCCTACATGACTAGTCTGTCTCAAACTTCTGAAAGGGGTCTTTGGGGGGACCTGTTATCCTGGGAAATTGGGAAGGCACCAGCAGTCCCCTTTAAGTGTCCTGGGGATTCAACCTATCTCCAGCAGGAATCAGGGTACCTTTCACTGCCTGCCCCTCTAGTGAATTACATTGAAGGATTTCCATATATTGAACCATCTCAGCATCCTTGGGATGAAATCTACTTAATCATGATGGATTATTATTTTGATGGTTGCTTGGATTGGGTTTGTAAGAATTTTATTGAGTATTTTTGCTTTGATATTCTTAAGGGAAATTGCTCTGAAGTTCTCTTTCTTTCTTGGTTTTTTTGTGTGGTTTAGGTATAAGCATTGTTGGTATCAAGTGTTGCCTTTAGCAGTAACACCGTACAGTCCCAGAAGACGTTTTGGCTCAAGTTTCACCTCCACCTGGGCATCTTTACCTCACAGTACAAATAAAAGCAGACTCCCTCCACCCTCACTCTCTTTTCTGCTCTTTCTCTGGCCCCTTCCCCTCGTATTTAATAAGGGAATTATTAAATCTCACCACAAGAAACCATGTTGTTATTAGTTTCGTGTGCTCTTTCTGGACGGGCGCAGCCAATATTTAACAGCAACAAGCATAATTATGGTTTCATAGAAGGAATTGGGTAGTGTTCCTTCTTTTTCTATTTTGTGGAATAGTTTGCACCATATTGGTATGCCATCTTCTGTGAAGGTCTGATAGAATTCTGCACTAAACACACCTGGTCCTGGGCTTTATTTGATTGGGAGACTTTTAATAACCGCTTCTATTTCTTTAGTAGTTATGGGACTGTTTAGATGCTTTGTCTGATCCTGACTTAACTTTTGTACCTGGTATCTGTCTAGAAAATTATCCACTCAATACAGATTTTCCAGTATTGTTGAATATAAGCTTTTGTAGTAGGATCTTATCATTTTCTGAATTTCCTCAGATTCTCTGGTTATGTCTTACTTTTCATTTCTGATTTGTTAATTTGGATACTCTGTGCCCTCTGGTTAGCCAGGCTAAGGGTTTATTATCTATCTTGTTGATTTTCTCAAAAAACCAGCTCCCACTTTTGTTGATTTTTTGTTTATTCCTTTTTTGTTTCTACTTGGTTGATTTCAGCCCTGAGTTTAATACAATTTCCTGCCTTCTGCTCTTCTTGGGTGCATTTGCTTCTTTTAGTTCTAGAGGTTTTAGGTGTTCTGTCAAGGTGCTAATGTATGCTCTCTCCAATTTCTTTTTGAGCTGTGAGTTTTCCTCTTAGCACTGTTTTCATTCTGTTCCATAAGTTTGGGTATGTTGTACCTTTATTTTCATTAAATCCTAAAAAGTCTTTAATTTATTTCTTTATTTCTTCCATGACCAATTATCATTGAGTAGAGTGTTATTCAGCTTCCATGTATACGTGAGCTTTCTGTCACTATTGTTGTTATTGAAAACAAGGCTTAGTCCATGATAATCTGATAGGATGCATGCAATTATTTCGATCTTATATCTGTTGAGGTCTGTTTTGTGATCAATTATATGGTCAGTCCTGGAGAAGGTACCATGAGGTTGTAAGAAGAAGGTATATTCTTTTGTTTTAGGATGAAATGTTCTATTAATATCTGTTAAGTCCATTTGGCTCATAACTTAGGTTAGTTTCTCTATGTCTCTGTTTAATTTCTTTTTCTATGAGCTGTCCATTGATGAAAGTGGGGTGTTGAAATCTCCCACTGTTATTGTGTGACATGCAATATGTGCTTTGAGCTTTAGTAATGTTTCTTTTATGAATGCAAGTGTCCTGGCATTTGGAGCATAGATATTCAGGACTGAGAGTTCATCTTGTTGGACTTTTCCTTCGATGAATATGAAGTCCTTCCTTATCTTTTCTGAAAACTTTTAGTTGAAAGTTGATTTTATTCGATATGAGAATGGCTACTCCAGCTTTTTTGTTTGGACCATTTGCTTGGGAAATTATTTTCCAGCAATTTACTCTGAGGTAATGTCTGTCATTGTCACTTATGCAGGTTTCCTTTTTGCAGCAAATACTTAGTCCTCTTTAACTATCCACTCTGTTTGTCCATGTGTTTTTATTAGAGAAGTGAGTCCATTGATATTAAGAGATATTAAAGATTAAGATTGTTGTTTCCTGTTATTTTTTGTTGTTAGAGGTGGAATTATATTTGTGTATTTCTCTTCCTTTGGTTTTGTTGCAAGAAGATTACTTTTGTGCTTTTTCTAGGGTTACTTTTTCTCCTTGTGTTTGAGTTTTCGGTCTATTATTCTTCGTAGGACATAAATACCTATTTTTTTTATTAACTTGAGTATTTCTTATATACATTTCAAGTGTTATTCCCTTCCCCGGTTTCCGGGCAAACATCTCCCTTCCCTCTCCCCTTCCTTATGGGTGTTCCCCTCCCCACCCTCCCCCCATTGCAGCCCTCCCACCAACAGTCTAGTTCACTGGGGGTTCAGTCTTAGCAGGACCCATGGCTTCCCATTCCACTGGTGCTTTTACTAGGATATTCATTGCTACCTATGAGGTCAGGGTCCAGGGTCAGTCCATGTATAGTCTTTAGGTAGTGGCTTAGTCCCTGGAGGCTCTGGTTGTTTGGTATTGTTGTACATATGGGGTCTCGAGCCCCTTCAAGCTCTTCCAGTTCTTTCTCTGATTCCTTCAACGGGGGTCCTATTCTCTGTTCAGTGGTTTGCTGCTGGCATTCGCCTATGTATTTGCTGTATTCTGGCTGTGTCTCTCAGGAGCGATCTACATCCAGCTCCTGTCAGTCTGCACTTCCTTGCTTCATCCATCTTGTCTAATTGGGTGGATGTATATGTATGGGCCACATGTGGGGCAGGCTCTGAAGAGGTTTCTTCAGTCTCTGTTTTAATCTTTGCCTCTCTATTCCCTGCCAAGGGTATTCTTGTTCCCCTTTTAAAGAAGGCGTGAAGCATTCACATTTTGATCATCCATCTTGAGTTTCATTTGTTCTAGGCATCTAGGGTAATTCAAGCATTTGGGGTAATAGCCACTTATCAATGAGTGCATACCATGTGTGTCTTTCTGTGATTGGGTTAGCTCACTCAGGATGATATATTCCAGTTCCAACCACTTGCCTATGAATTTCATAAAGTCATTGTTTTTGATAGCTGAGTAATATTCCACTGTGTAGATGTACCACATTTTCTGTATCCATTCCTCTGTTGAAGGGCATCTGGGTTCTTTCCAGCTTCTGGCTATTTTAAATAAGGCTGCGATGAACATAGTGGAGCACATGTCTTTTTATATGTTGGGGCATCTTTGGCTATATGCCCAAGAGTGGTATAGCTTGATCCTCAGGCAGTTCAATGACCCATTTTCTGAGGAACCTCCAGACTGATTTCCAGAATGGTTGTATCAGTCTGCAACCCCACCAACAATGGAGGAGTGTTCCTCTTTCTCCACATCCTCTCCAGCATCTGCGGTCAACTTAGTTTTTGATCTTAGCCATTCTCACTGTTGTAAGGTGAAATCTCAGGGTTGTTTTGATTTGCATTTCCCTTATGACTAAAGATATTGAACATTTCTTTAGGTGTTTCTCAGCCATTAGGCATTACTCAGCTGGGAATTCTTTGTTTAGCTCTGAGCCCCATTTTTTAATAGGGTTATTTGTCTCCCTGCGGTCTAACTTCTTGAGATCTTTGTATATTTTGGATATAAGGCCTCTATCTGTTCTAGGATTGGTAAAGATCTTTTCCCAATCTGTTGGTTGCCGTTTTGTCCTAACCACAGTGTCCTTTGCCTTACAGAAGCTTTGCAGTTTTATGAGATCCCATTTGTCGATTCTTGATCTTAGAGCATAAGCCATTGGTGTTTTGTTCAAGAAATTTTTTCCAGTGCCCATGTGTTCCAGATGCTTCCCTAGTTTTTCTTCTATTAGTTTGAGTGTGTCTGGTTTGATGTGGAGGTCCTTGATCCACTTGGACTTAAGCTTTGTACAGGGTGATAAGCATGGATCGATCTGCATTCTTCTAAATGTTGACCTCCAATGGAACCAGCACCATTTCTGAAAATGCTATCTTTTTTCCATTGGATGGTTTTGGCTCCTTTGTCAAAAATCAAGTGACCATAGGTGTGTGGGTTCATTTCTGGGTCTTCAATTCTATTCCATTGGTCTATCTGTCTGTCTCTGTACCAATACCATGCAGCTTTTATCACTATTGCTCTGTAATACTGCTTGAGTTCAGGGATAGTGATTCCCCCTGAAGTCCTTTTATTGTTGAGGATAGTTTTAGCTATCCTGGGTTTTTTGTTATTCCAGATGTATTTGCAAATTGTTCTGTCTAACTCTTTTAAGAATTGGATTGGTATTTTGATGGGGATTGCATTGAATCTGTAGATCGCTTTTGGTAAAATGGCCATTTTTACTATATTAATCCTGCCAATCCATGAGCATGGGAGATCTTTCCATCTTCTGACGTCTTCTTCAATTTCTTTCTTCAGAGTCTTGAAGTTCTTATTGTACAAATCTTTTACTTGCTTGGTTAAAGTCACACCGAGGTACTTTATATTATTTGGGTCTATTATGACGGGTGTCGTTTCCCTAATTTCTTTCTCGCATTGTTACTCTTTTGTGTAGAGGAAGGCTACTGATTTATTTGAGTTAATTTTATACCCAGGCACTTTGCTGAAGTTTTTCTCAGCTTAGTAGTTCTCTGGTGGAACTTTTGGGATCACTGAATTATACTATCATGTCATCTGCAAATAGTGATATTTTGACTTCTTCTTTTCTGATCTGTATCCCCTTGACCTCCTTTTGTTGTCTGATTGCTCTGGCTAAAACTTCAAGAACTATATTGAATAAGTAGGGAGAGAGTTATTCATAACTATATTAAATAAGTAGGCAGCCTTGTCTAGTCCCTGATTTTAGTGGGATTGCTTCAAGTTTCTCTCCATTTAGTTTAATGTTAGCAACTGGTTTGCTCTATATGGCTTTTGCTATGTTTAGGTATGGGCCTTGAATTCCTATTCTTTCCAGGACTTTTATCATACAGGGGTGTTGAATTTTGTCAAATGCTTTCTCAGCATCTAATGAAATGATCATGTGGTTTTGTTCTTTCAGTTTGTTTATATAATGGATCACGTTGATGGTTTTCCATATATTAAACCATCCCTGCATGCCTGGGATGAAGCCTACTTGATCATGGTGGATGATTGTTTTGATGTGCTCTTGGATTCTGTTTGCCAGAATTTTATTGAGTATTTTTGCGTCGACATTCATAAGGGATATTGGTCTGAAGTTCTCTTTCTTTGTTGGGTCTTTGTGTGGTTTAGGTATAAGAGTACTTGTGTCTTCATAGAAGGAATTCGGTAGTGCTCCATCTGTTTCAGTTTTGTGGAATAGTTTGGATAATATTGGTATGAGGTCTTCTATGAAGGTCTGATAGAATTCTACACTAAACCCGTCTGGACATGGGCTCTTTTTGCTTGGGAGACGTTTAATGACTGCTTCTATTTCCTTAGGAGTTATGGGGTTGTTTAACTGGTTTATGTGTTCCTGATTTAATTTTGGTAGCTGGTATCTGTCTAGGAAATTGTCCATTTCCTGTAGATTTTCAAGTTTTGGTGAATATAGGCTTTTATAGTAAGATCTGATGATTTTTTGAATTTCCTCTGAATCTGTAGTTATGTCTCCCTTTTCATTTCTGATTTTGTTAATTTGGACACACTCTATGTGTCCTCTCATTAGTCTGGCTAAGGGTTTATCTATCTTGTTGATTTTCTCAAAGAACCAACTTTTGGTTCTGTTTATTCTTTCTATGGTCCTTTTTGTTTCTAGTTGGTTGATTTCAGTTCTGAGTTTGATTTTTTCCTGCCTTCTAATCCTCCTGGGTGTATTTGCTTCTTTTTGTTCTAGAGCTTTTAGGTGTGCTGTCAAGCTGCTGACATATGCTCTTTCCTGTTTCTTTCTGGAGGCACTCAGCGCTATGAGTTTTGCTCTTAGCACAGCTTTCATTGTGTCCCATAAGTTTGGGAATGTTGTACCTTCATTTTCATTAAATTCTAAAAAGTTTTTAATTTCTTTCATTATTTCTTCCTTGACCAGGTTATCATTGAGTAGAGCATTGTTCAATTTCCAAGTATATGTGGGCATTCTTCCCTTATTGTTATTGAAGACCAGTTTTAGGCCGTGGTGGTTCGATAGCACGCATGGGATTATTTCTATCTTTCTGTACCTATAGAGGCCCGTTTTTTGACCAATTATATGGTCAATTTTGGAGAAAGTACCATGAGGAGCTGAGAAGAAGATATATCCTTTTGCTTTAGGATAGAATGTTCTATAAATATCTGTTAAGTCCATTTGGCTCATGACTTCTCTTAGTCTTTCTATGTCTCTGTTTAATTTCTCTTTCCATGATCTGTCCATTGATGAGAGTGGGGTGTTGAAATCTCCTACTATTATTGTGTGAGGTGCAATGTGTGTTTTGAGCTTCAGTAAGGTTTCTTTTACGTATGTAGGTGCCCTTGTATTTGGGGCATAGATATTTAGGATTGAGAGTTCATCTTGGTGGATTTTTCCTTTGATGAATATGAAGTGTCCTTCCTTATCTTTTTTGATGACTTTTAGTTGAAAATTGATTTTATTTGATATTAGAATGGGTACTCCAGCTTGCTTCTTCCGACCATTTGCTTGGAAAGTTGTTTTCCAGCCTTTCCCTCTGAGGTAGTGTCTGTCTTTGTCAATGAGGTGTGTTTCCTGTAGGCAGCAGAATGCAGGGCCCTCGTTGCGTATCCGGTTTGTTAATCTATGTCTTTTTATTGGGGAGTTGAGGCCATTGATATTGAGAGAAATTAACGAATAGTGATTATTGCTTCCTGTTATATTCATATTTGGATGTGAGGTTATGTTTGTGTGCTTTTCTTCTCTTTGTTTTGTTGCCAAGATGATTAGTTTCTTGCTTCTTCTAGGGTATAGCTTGCCTCCTTTTGTTGGTCTTTACCATTTATTATGCTTTGTAGTGCTGGATTTGTAGAAAGATATTGTGTAAATTTGGTTTTGTCATGGAATATCTTGGTTTCTCCATCTATGTTAATTGAGAGTTTTGCAGGATTCAGTAACCTGGGCTGGCATTTGTGTTCTCTTAGGGTCTGTATGACATCAGTCCAGGATCTTCTGGCCTTCATAGTTTCTGGCGAGAAGTCTGGTGTGATTCTGATAGGTCTGCCTTTATATGTTACTTGACCTTTTTCCCTTACTGCTTTTAATATTCTTTCTTTATTTTGTGCGTTTGGTGTTTTGACAATTATGTGACGGGAGGTGTTTCTTTTCTGGTCCAATCTATTTGGAATTCTGTAGGCTTCTTGTATGCCTATGGGTATCTCTTTTTTTAGGTTAGGGAAGTTTTCTTCTATGATTTTGCTGAAGATATTTACTGGTCCTTTGAGCTGGGAGTCTTCACTCTCTTCTATACCTATTATCCTTAGGTTTGATCTTCTCATTGAGTCCTGGATTTCCTGTATGTTTTGGACCAGTAGCTTTTTCCGCTGTACATTATCTTTGACAGTTGAGTTGATTTCTATGGAATCTTCTGCTCCTGAGATTCTCTCTTCCATCTCTTGTATACTGTTGGTGAAGCTTGTATCTACAGCTCCTCGTCTCTTCTTTTGGTTTTCTATATCCAGGGTTGTTTCCATGTGTTCTTTCTTGATTGCTTCTATTTCCCTTTTTAATTCCTTCAACTGTTTGATTGTGTTTTCCTGGAATTCTTTCAGGGATTTTTGCGATTCCTCTCTGTAGGCTTCTACTTGTTCTCTAAGGGAGTTCTCGTGTCTTTCTTGAAGTCCTCCAGCATTATGATCAAATATGATTTTGAAACTAGATCTTGCTTTTCTGGTGTGTTTGGATATTCCATGTTTTTTTTGGTGGGAGAATTGGGCTCCGATGATGCCATGTAGTCTTGGTTTCTGTTGATTGGGTTCCTGCACTTGCCTCTCGCCATCAGATTATCTCTAGTGTTACTTTGTTCTGCTATTTCTGACAGTAGCTAGACTGTCCTATAAGCCTGTGTGTCAGGAATGCTGTATACCTGTTTTCCTGTTTTCTTCCAGCCTGTTATGGGAACAGAGTGTTCTGCTTTCGGGCGTGTAGTTTTTCCTCTCTACAGGTCTTCAGCTGTTCCTGTGGGCCTGTGTCTTGAGTTCACCAGGCAGGTCACTTGCTGCAGAAAATTTTGTCTTACCTGTGTTCCCGAGGCTCAAGTTTGCTCGTGGGGTGCTGCCCACGAGCTCTCTGTGGCGGCAGCAACCAGGAAGATCTGTGCCGTCGTTTCTGGGAGCTTCAGTGCACCAGGGTTCCAGATGGCCTTTGGTGTTTTCCTCTGGCGTCTGAGATGTGTGCAGAGTGCAGTCTCTCCTTATTTCACAGGCGTGTCCGCCTCTCTGAAGGATTAGCTCTCCTTCCCATGGGATTTGGGTGCAGAGAACTGTATATCCCGTCTGTTCCTTCAGAGTATGGTGGTGTCTCAGGCGCAGCGGTCCTCCTGCTCCTGGGCCCTCTTCTGCGTGAACTCAGAGGCCACGTACAGTTTCGTCTTGGGCCAAGGATGTGGGCAGGGGTGGGCAGTGTTGGTTGTGTCTCTTCTGCTCTACAGCCTCAGGAGTGCCCACCTGATCAGGCGGTTAGGTCTCTCTCCCACGGCATCTGGGAGCAGAGAGCCATAAATACCTATCTTAAAGAAATACAGACCCGCGGATCCCGGCCCACAGCAGCTCTCTGCTCCCAGACCGGGTGAGAGAGAGACCCAACCGCCTGGTCAGGTGGGCACTCCTGAGGCTGCAGAGCGGAAGAGACCACCAACACTGCTCACCCCTGCCCACATCCCTGGCCCAAGAGGAAACTGTATAAGGCTTCTGGGCTCCCGTGGGGAGGGCCCAGGAGCGGCAGGACACCAGCCTGAGACACCGCCGGAACCTGAAAGAAACAGACCGGATAAACAGTTCTCTGCACCCAAATCCCGTGGGAGGGAGAGCTAAACCTTCAGAGAGGCAGACAAGCCTGGGAAACCAGAAGAGACTGCTCCCTGCACACACATCTCGGACGCCAGAGGAAAAAGCCAAAGACCATCTGGAACCCTGGTGCACTGAAGCTCCCTGAAGGGGCGGCACAGGTCTTCCTGGTTGCTGCTGCTGCAGAGAGCCCCTGGGCAGCACCCCACGAGCGTACTTGAGCCTCAGGACCACAGGTAAGACCAAATTTTCTGCTGCAAGAAAGCTGCCTGGTGAACTCAAGACACAGGCCCACAGGAACAGCTGAAGACCTGTAGAGAGGAAAAACTACACGCCCGAAAGCAGAACACTCTGTTCCCATAACTGACTGAAAGAGAGGAAAACAGGTCTACAGCACTCCTGACACACAGGCTTATAGGACAGTCTAGCCACTGTCAGAAATAGCAGAACAAAGTAACACTAGAGATAATCTGATGGCGAGAGGCAAGCGCAGGAACCCAAGCAACAGAAACCAAGACTACAATGCATCATCGGAGCCCAATTCTCCCACCAAAACAAACATGGAATATCCAAACACACCAGAAAAGCAAGATCTAGTTTCAAAATCATATTTGATCATGATGCTGGAGGACTTCAAGAAAGACATGAACACACTTAGGGAAACACAGGAAAACATTAATAAACAAGTAGAAGCCTACAGAGAGGAATCGCAAAAATCCCTGAAAGAATTCCAGGAAAACACAATCAAACAGTTGAAGGAATTAAAAATGGAAATAGAAGCAATCAAGAAAGAACACATGGAAACAACCCTGGATATAGAAAAACAAAAGAAGAGACAAGGAGCTGTAGATACAAGCTTCACCAACAGAATACAAGAGATGGAAGAGAGAATCTCAGGAGCAGAAGATTCCATAGAAATCATTGACTCAACTGTCAAAGATAATGTAAAGCGGAAAAAGCTACTGGTCCAAAACATACAGGAAATCCAGGACTCAATGAGAAGATCAAACCTAAGGATAATAGGTATAGAAGAGAGTGAAGACTCCCAGCTCAAAGGACCAGTAAATATCTTCAACAAAATCATAGAAGAAAACTTCCCTAACCTAAAAAAAGAGATACCCATAGACATACAAGAAGCCTACAGAACTCCAAATAGACTGGACCAGAAAAGAAACACCTCCCGTCACATAATTGTCAAAACACCAAATGCACAAAATAAAGAAAGAATATTAAAAGCAGTAAGGGAAAAAGGTCAAGTAACATATAAAGGGAGACCTATCAGAATCACACCAGACTTCTCGCCAGAAACTATGAAGGCCAGAAGATCCTGGACTGATGTCATACAGACCCTAAGAGAACACAAATGCCAGTCCCAGGTTACTGTATCCAGCAAAAGCCTCAATTAACATAGATGGAGAAACCAAGATATTCCATGACAAAACCAAATTTACACAATATCTTTCTACAAATCCAGCACTACAAAGGACAATAAATGGTAAAGCCCACCATAAGGAGGCAAGCTGTACCCTAGAAGAAGCAAGAAACTAATCGTCTTGGCAACAAAACAAAGAGAATGAAAGCACACAAACATAACCTCACATCCAAATATGAATATAAAGGGAAACAATAATCACTATTCCTTAATATCTCTCAATATCAATGGCCTCAACTCCCCAATAAAAAGACATAGATTAACAAACTGGATGCGCAACGAGGACCCTGCATGCTGCTGCCTACAGGAAACACACCTCAGAGACAAAGACAGACACTACCTCAGAGTGAAAGGCTGGAAAACAACTTTCCAAGCAAATGGTCAGAAGAAGCAAGCTGGAGTAGCCATTCTAATATCAAATAAAATCAATTTCCAACTAAAAGTCATCAAAAAAGATAAGGAAGGACACTTCATATTCATCAAAGGAAAAATCCACCAAGATGAACTCTCAATCCTAAATATCTATGCCCCAAATACAAGGGCACCTACATATGTAAAAGAAACCCTACTAAAGCTCAAAACACACATTGCACCTCACACAATAATAGTGGGAGATTTCAACACCCCACTCTCATCAATGGACAGATCATGGAAACAGAAATTAAACAGTGATGTCGACAGACTAAGAGAAGTCATGAGCCAAATGGACTTAACGGATATTTATAGAACATTCTATCCTAAAGCAAAAGGATATACCTTCTTCTCAGCTCCTCATGGTACTTTCTCCAAAATTGACCATATAATTGGTCAAAAAACGGGCCTCAACAGGTACAGAAAGATAGAAATAATCCCATGCGTGCAATCGGACCACTATGGCCTAAAACTGGTCTTCAATAACAATAAGGGAAGAATGCCCACATATACTTGGAAATTGAACAATGCTCTACTCAATGATAACCTGGTCAAGGAAGAAATAAAGAAAGAAATTAAAAACTTTTTAGAATTTAATGAAAATGAAGATACAACATACTCAAACTTATGGGACACAATGAAAGCTGTGCTAAGAGGAAAACTCATAGCGCTGAGTGCCTGCAGAAAGAAACAGGAAAGAGCATATGTCAGCAGCTTGACAGCACACCTAAAAGCTCTAGAACAAAAAGAAGCAAATACACCCAGGAGGAGCAGAAGGCAGGAAATAATCAAACTCAGAGCTGAAATCAACCAAGTAGAAACAAAAAGGACCATAGAAAGAATCAACGGAACCAAAAGTTGGTTCTTTGAGGAAATCAACAAGATAGATAAACCCTTAGCCAGACTAACGAGAGGACACAGAGAGTGCGTCCAAATTAACAAAATCAGAAATGAAAAGGGAGACATAACTACAGATTCAGAGGAAATTCAAAAAATCATAAGATCTTACTATAAAAACCTATATTCAACAAAATTTGAAAATCTTCAGGAAATGGACAATTTCCTAGACAGATACCAGGTATCGAAGTTAAATCAGGAACAGATAAACCAGTTAAACAACCCCATAACTCCTAAAGAAATAGAAGCGGTCATTAAAGGTCTCCCAACCAAAAAGAGTCCAGGTCCAGACGGGTTTAGTGCAGAATTCTATCAAACCTTCATAGAAGACCTCATACCAATATTATCCAAACTATTCCACAAAACTGAAACAGATGGAGCCCTACCGAATTCCTTCTACGAAGCCACAATTACTCTTATACCTAAACCACACAAAGACACAACAAAGAAAGAGAACTTCAGACCAATTTCCCTTATGAATATCGACGCAAAAATACTCAATAAAATTCTGGCAAACAGAATCCAAGAGCACATCAAAACAATCATCCACCATGATCAAGTAGGCTTCATCCCAGGCATGCAGGGATGGTTTAATATACGGAAAACCATCAACGTGATCCATTATATAAACAAACTGAAAGAACAGAACCACATGATCATTTCATTAGATGCTGAGAAAGCATTTGACAAAATTCAACACCCCTTCATGATAAAAGTCCTGGAAAGAATAGGAATTCAAGGCCCATACCTGAACATGGTAAAAGCCATATACAGCAAACCAGTTGCTAACATTAAACTAAATGGAGAGAAACTTGAAGCAATCCCACTAAAATCAGGGACTAGACAAGGCTGCCCACTCTCTCCCTACTTATTCAATATAGTTCTTGAAGTTCTAGCCAGAGCAATCAGACAACAAAAGGAGATCAAGGGGATACAGATCGGAAAAGAAGAGGTCAAAATATCACTATTTGCAGATGACATGATAGTATATTTAAGTGATCCCAAAAGTTCCACCAGAGAACTTCTAAAGCTGATAAACAACTTCAGCAAAGTGGCTGGGTATAAAATTAACTCAAATAAATCAGTTGCCTTCCTCTATACAAAAGAGAAACAAGCCGAGAAAGAAATTAGGGAAACGACACCCTTCATAATAGACCCAAATAATATAAAGTACCTCGGTGTGACTTTAACCAAGCAAGTAAAAGATCTGTACAATAAGAACTTCAAGACACTGAAGAAAGAAATTGAAGAAGACCTCAGAAGATGGAAAGATCTCCCATGCTCATGGATTGGCAGGATTAATATAGTAAAAATGGCCATTTTACCAAAAGCAATCTACAGATTCAATGCAATCCCCATCAAAATACCAATCCAATTCTTCAAAGAGTTAGACAGAACAATATGCAAATTCATCTGGAATAACAAAAAACCCAGGATAGCTAAAGCTATCCTCAACAATAAAAGGACTTCAGGGGGAATCACTATCCCTGAACTCAAGCAGTATTACAGAGCAATAGTGATAAAAACTGCATGGTATTGGTACAGAGACAGACAGATAGACCAATGGAATAGAATTGAAGACCCAGAAATGAACCCACTCACCTATGGTCACTTGATTTTTGACAAAGGAGCCAAAACCATCCAATGGAAAAAAGATAGCATTTTCAGCAAATGGTGCTGGTTCAACTGGAGGGCAACATGTAGAAGAATGCAGATCGATCCATGCTTATCACCCTGTACAAAGCTTAAGTCCAAGTGGATCAAGGACCTCCACATCAAACCAGACACACTCAAACTAATAGAAGAAAAACTAGGGAAGCATCTGGAACACATGGGCACTGGAAAAAATTTCCTGAACAAAACACCAATGGCTTATGCTCTAAGATCAAGAATCGACAAATGGGATCTCATAAAACTGCAAAGCTTCTGTAAGGCAAAGGACACTGTGGTTAGGACAAAACGGCAACCAACAGATTGGGAAAAGATCTTTACCAATCCTACAACAGATAGAGGCCTTATATCCAAAATATACAAAGAACTCAAGAAGTTAGACCGCAGGGAAACAAATAACCCTATTAAAAAATGGGGTTCAGAGCTAAACAAAGAATTCACAGCTGAGGAATGCGGAATGGCCGAGAAACACCTAAAGAAATGTTCAACATCTTTAGTCATAAGGGAAATGCAAATCAAAACAACCCTGAGATTTCACCTCACACCAGTGAGAATGGCTAAGATCAAAAACTCAGGTGACAGCAGATGCTGGCGAGGATGTGGAGAAAGAGGAACACTGCTCCATTGTTGGTGGGATTGCAGACTGGTAAAACCATTCTGGAAATCAGTCTGGAGGTTCCTCAGAAAATTGGACATTGAACTGCCTGAGGATCCAGCTATACCTCTCTTGGGCATATACCCAAAAGATGCCTCAACATATAAAAGAGACACGTGCTCCACTATGTTCATTGCAGCCTTATTTATAATAGCCAGAAAATGGAAAGAACCCAGATGCCCTTCAACAGAGGAATGGATACAGAAAATGTGGTACATCTACACAATGGAATATTACTCAGCTATCAAAAACAACGAGTTTATGAAATTCGTAGGCAAATGGTTGGAACTGGAAAATATCATCCTGAGTGAGCTAAAACAATCACAGAAAGACATACATTGTATGCACTCATTGATAAGTGGCTATTAGCCCAAATGCTTGAATTACCCTAGATGCCTAGAACAAATGAAACTCGAGACGGATGATCAAAATGTGAATGCTTCACTCCTTCTTTAAATGAGGAAAAAGAATACCCTTGGCAGGGAAGGGAGAGGCAAAGATTAAAACAGAGACTGAAGGAACACCCATTCAGAGCCTGCCCCACATGTGGCCCATACATATACAGCCACCCAATTAGACAAGATGAATGAAGCAAAGAAGTGCAGACCGACAGGAGCCGGATGTCGATCGCTCCTGAGAGACACAGCCAGAATACATCAAATACATAGGCGAATGCCAGCAGCAAACCACTGAACTGAGAATAGGTCCCCTATTGAAGGAATCAGAGAAAGAACTGGAAGAGCTTGAAGGGGCTCGAGACCCCAAAAGTACAACAATGCCAAGCAACCAGAGCTTCCAGGGACTAAGCCACTACCTAAAGACTATACATAGACTGACCCTGGACTCTGACCCCATAGGTAGCAATGAATATCCTAGTAAGAGCACCAGTGGAAGGGGAAGCCCTGGGTACTGCTAAGACTGAACCCCCAGTGAACTAGTCTATGGGGGGAGGGCGGCAATGGGGGGAGGGTTGGGAGGGGGACACCCATAAGGGAGGGGAGGGGGGAGGGGGATGTTTGCCCGGAAACCGGGAAAGGGAATAACACTCGAAATGTATATAAGAAATACTCAAGTTAATAAAAAATTAAAAAAAAAAAAAATACAGCACAGCACAGGTAAGGAATAGAAGCCCTTAAAAAGGAAACACAGAAATCTCCTGAAAAACTACAGGAAAGCACAAACTAACAGGTAAAGGAATTGAACAAAGTCATCCAGGAATTAAAAATGGAAATAGAGACAATAAAGAAAGCACAAAGGGTGACAACCCTGGAGATGGAAAAAGAAGGAAGAAGATCAGGTGTCAGAAACACAAGTATTTTCAATCAGAAATCAAGAGATAGAGGAGAGAATCTCATCAGCAGAAGATAACAGAAAACACTGACACAACCATCAAGGACAAGGTAAAACGCAAAAGCTCCAAACCCAAAATATTGAGGAAATCCAAGACACAATGAAAAGTTCAACCCTAAGGAAAGTCAGTATAGAAGAGAGCTAAGATTTCCAACATAAATGTCCAGTAAATATCTTCAACAAAATTATAGGAGGAAATTTCCCTAAAGAAAAGGAAGACATGCCCATAAACATACAAGAAGTTTACAGAACTCCAAATAGATTAACCGGAAAGGAAATCTGTCCCATCACATCATAGTCAAAACACCAAATGCACAAAACAAAGAAAGAATATTAAAAGCAGTAAGGGAAAATATCAAGTAACATACAAAGGCAGACCTATCAGAATTACACCAGACTTCTCACCAGAGACTATTAAAGCCATAAGATCCTTGGCAGATGTCATACAGACCCTAAGAGAATACAAATCCAGGCTAATCTATCCAGCAAAACTGTCAATTAACAAAGATGGAGAAATCAATATACTCCATGCAAAACCAAATATACAAAGAACCTCTGCATTTATTATGTGTATCTAACTGTGTGTCAGACAGACATCTCTATACACATGCAAATAAGTTACATATTTACTAAATTACTCAAAAACATTTTACAATATTCAAGTAGACATATGTACACACATGCCTACATATATACACATATACATGTGTGGCTGGCATATACCCATGGGTTAGGTGTCTTTTTTGCACATCTGTCTTTATAAATGTATGTGGTCTGGGTGTGTGTGAGTGTGTATGTGTGTGTGTGTGTGTGTCAATGTGTGTGGCATGTGTGTGATGTGTATATATTTATGTGTGAATGCACACCTTTTTGTGTGGAAACACATGTGAAAGTCAGAGGAAAAGGTCATGCGTATTTTCTCACCCCTTATCTTGTCCTGGGCAGACTCTATTGCTACTACTACTGAGTAGTCAAGGCTACCTTGATCAGAAGCATCCAAGACTTATCTTCTTTTCTCTTTCCACCTTACCATATGACCTGTGGTATCCACATCAACCATGCCCATGCTTATTTCATATGGATTAGTTTTTGATATGGTGGCTGTTTGTGGCAAGGTCTTTTCCTTAATGAATAAAGATTTCAGGGCACCAATCACTGGACATATACTTCCAGCTTAGACTTCCAGGTTGGAGGGAGAAAGAGAGGATGAGAAAAGGGACTTGGGATTGTTGGATTGTGGGAGAATTTGGGGTAGGTGATATAATGAACTAGAGCCTCCCACTTAGATTTCTGATCACTCAGGATCACCCACTGAAGGATTTCATTTACTATGGCTTACTAATAAGGATGTTAGTAGTTGTACCCAGTGATTGAATTACCTGTTGATTCTAAACTAAGTTTGTGTGGTGTGTGCCATTATACAGCTTCTCAACTGATTTCCAGAGATAGGTACAGCCCCACTCCCACCCCAAACCCCCACACCCGCCAGCTGATAAATTTGGATGCTCGAATCTGAGGTTTGTCATGGTAGTGACTTTCTAAGTTGACATAGCAAATTGGGTGAAGAGATTTCTGGAGCTACAGGCCAGAAAGTCTGTCAAGATGAGAACAGCCCACCAGGGCCAAAGACCCGTTGGTGCAATGTAACCTGCTGGTACATGGGGTAATATGGGATGGTGCCCTCTTCGGTATTTCACGCTGCAGGTGTTCAAATTCAGTTTGAACCAAAATGAGTACTTTGGTATTAAAGCCTAAGTTTTAACCAATAACAATATTCCAGCACTGACATTATATTTCATAGCATAAAGCATCCTATGGGATCTGTACGGTTCAGAATGAGTTCTCTGTATTTGATCTTTTCACAAGATTCAACCCAACTCCCAGCTCCTTTGGAGGTCACCAACTATACAATAGGCTGTTCTCCTATGGCACCAAACCTGGGCATAAAATGTAAAATGTTATCAGGTTGATTGAACTCCCATGAATCCATTTGCTTTCACTTTCCTCTTTGTTCAGCCACTGACGGCTTTTGGTTGTCTTTTTAAGTAGCCATTCACATACCACCTTTTACATTGTCTTTTACAGCGAGGCTCTATGGCTCACATCTGGACAAACCACACCAGGTCAACAGGGCTCCATGTGGAGAGGTTTATTGGAATGGTAGAGACAAAGGCCAAGGGGTGAAGAGAGGTAGGAGAGAAAGAGAGGAAAAAAAGGGAAGAGAGGAGAGAGAAGTGGAAGAAGGCAGAAAGGATCTGCCTTTAATGTGAAATGTGGTGTAACCGTAACATGAAATGTGTAACCGTAACATGAAATATATGCTGGAAATGGATGACAGTTGCCTTGAAAACAGATGCTTAGGGGACCAGATGACATCATTGCTGGAGGTAAAAGCAGTTCCTGATACCAAGATTTGGAAATGTAGGTCACCAACTGGGACCCTCCTTTTTACCTGTAGCATACCTGTCAAAAAAACTAGATCTAACCATGCAGGGATGGCACCTTGTGTTTGTACCTTAGCAGCTGCTGAACTCCTTATTCAAGGGTAAGAAAACCTAATATTTGGGTTGCCTATAATGGTCTTCTCCTCTTATAACATGTCACAGCTCCTACCTTTCAAAGGTTTACAGAATCTACCTCCCTCCAAGGTTCTTTCTCTTCAGGTAGCACTAATAGAAGACTCTATACTACCCATTCAATCACACCTGCCTTTCCAATCTTCTTTCTCCACCAAATACTAACCACTCTTTATCTCACCCCTGCACTAAAACCTTAGAGGAATTCCCTCACCCTTCACAAATACAGGAGGGCAATTTGCCTCAGACCGTCTATACCTGGTATACAGATGGAAGCTCCTTTCTACGTGAAGGAGCCGTAAGAGTCAGCTGCTCCATAGTGTCAGACACTGAGGCACAGGCCCTTCCTGCTCATACCACCAATCAACAGGCTGAAGTAGTAGTCCTTACCCATGCCTTTCAACTGGCACAGGGACAGTCCCTCAACATCTACACAGATTCTAAACATGCTTTCCATATCATCCTAACCCATGCCCCTAACTGGAAGGAGCATGGGGTACTTATGACTAAAGGAGGATCAGTAACTAATACAAACAAAATTATGGCCATGCTAAAGGCCTCCCATCTCCACACAGCTATTGGGTTTGTCCACTGCAGATCCCACCTGACGAATGACTCTATTATCTCCAAGGGAAACAACGGAGCTGAAGAGGCAGCCAGAGCTGCAGCCCTTAGGGGCCTACACATGTCTTACCCTCCCCAAACATTCTTACACTGCAATCCACATCCCCACACTCACTTCCTAACACCCATGAAATTCTGTCCTATCTTGGCCACATCTTTCATCCTAACAGCAAGGCATTGTCTTATTTTGTTAAAACCCACCAGAAGCCTACTCCTAAGGATTTAGTTTCTTAAATCCA
This sequence comes from Rattus norvegicus, assembly GCF_021556685.1. Taxonomy (NCBI): domain Eukaryota; kingdom Metazoa; phylum Chordata; class Mammalia; order Rodentia; family Muridae; genus Rattus; species Rattus norvegicus. The sequence goes on along the minus strand of NC_141535.1, from coordinate 3,648,908 downwards.
TCACTGCCTATTCCAAAGTCTGTCAAGTGTCAGACTTCAACCTCTGGTATTGTAGCACCCCTTTTTCTACCCATCAGGCCAGAGGTTCCCTTCCTGGAACTGACTGGCAACTTGTCTTTACCCACATGCCCAATGTGCCAATTACCTCCTAGTTTGGATTGACACATTCTCAGGGTGGGTAGAGGCATATCCCACAACTAACAAAAGGGTTCAGACAGATTCTGAGCTACTCTTCCAAGAGACCATCCCCAATTTGGTGTCTCAGCCTCCCTTCAGTGAGACAATGGTCCCTAATTTGCTTCCCAAATTTATCAATTTCTGTCTAAGGCCCTAGACATCACCTGGCATTTTCATATTCCATACTACCCTCAATCTTCAGGTAAGGTAGGAAGAACTAACTGCTCCCTATAAACCAGTCTTGTCAAACTGTCACAGGAACTTTGATTGGGCAAAACTCCTACCTCTGGCTCATTTTATGCTACAAGCTCTCCCCAAGTGACTTCTCTTTGTCTCACCTTTCAAACTAATGTATGGATGACAGTACTAATTCCTGGTCTTTCAACTAAATGCACTCCCCTCCTAGACCATTTACTTACCCCATTACTTTGTCTCCCCCTTTCTCTCCTATGGAACTTTACTGACCACCACTGACTAAGGCCACACACTGTCTCCTGTCCACTACCTATCAACATTTGAGACCAAGATCTTCTGTCCCCTACAGATCAGCAGCTCTTAGCTGTCTCTCCTAAATGGTAGGGTCCTTCATGGACCCTGCTCTCTTAGGCTCCACAAGATGTTGAGACCACCCACCTTGTGCCCAATCCCAGAAGAATGAGACACCACTCTAGCATCTGTGCTCCACCCCACTGGATTAGGCCTAATCCATGGTATCACTTACATCTAGAGATTCGAGTTTCAAGGAATCCCCACTGATAACAAACAGACTTTCCCAATAGGATCAGGAAACCACTCCATGCTGGGAGCCAATCCAAATTGCTGTCATCCCTATATCTGTCATTCCGTCTACATATTATGTTCTCTTTGTCTCCTTCCTCTTTCACCAGATGATTGCAAAAAATGGCCAGATAAATATGTGGGCTGCCCATATTGGTCGTTCCAGATACATATGTTAGCATCAAGGACCAATCACTTCTGTCAGCAATGCAAGACCCTGTTCTTCTATATACAAGACCCATGGAATCCCAGGTAGAAAACAGGAGTTGTTGGTAAGCTCTAATGTAAAAACCAAGCAGGGCCTCCACATCCAGAGTACTATCCACATCCAGAGATATTTTGTCCAATTTCCCAAACTCTAGATATCGGAAAAATAGGAGAAATAATCAAACAGTCCTCCAAAGTCCTTATGTCCTTGACATCCCCCCTCACAAATGGAACTAACTTGTCATTTAGCCTTTTGATTCAGACCCTGACCTTGGTGTACCAACTCCTTAGGACACCCAACCTGGTCACTTTAAAGACTGCTAGCTACGCAGTACCCCCCCTGAAACTAATTCACAATTGCCAATTACAGCCTCTCTAGTGATACTGCCCAATAACCTTACCTCAGCTTTTATCAGCTGCCCTGACTCCGATGCTGCCATCGCCCCATACTTTTTTATATCCCTCTTATTGGCATGACAGTTTTAGGACATCCAGGACATGTTCTGAAGGAAAACTCAGTTCCCTAGACTGCAATAGCACCACAATCCGTGATACCCCATCTCTGCCGCAGGGCCCTGCAGCCCAAAACACGTCAATTCTGTGTGGCACTGGTATATATCATCACCTACCTGCCAGCTAGTCAGGAAGAGTTTACACACTGGTGTTCCTTCCCTGAACTAGGAGTAATACATGGCAAAGAATCTCTACCAATTCCAGTTTTTGACATATACCTGTCCAGCATAAGAGGGCACTGCAGGTTGTGCCATTCCTGGTTGCTGCAGGAGTAGCTACAGGTGCTGGCACTGGAACTGCAGGGCCAACGACTTCCCTAACCCTGTAAAAGAAGTTCTTATCCCAGCTTGACAACGGTTTCCAAGGAATGTATGAAACCATGCTCATCATCCAGAAAAAGATCAATTCTTTGGCAGCAGTTGTGCTTCAGAATAGACAGGGACTAGATGTCCTGACAGCTAAAGAAGGTTGTCCTTGTCTGTTTCTCCAGGAAGAATGCTGTTTCTATGCCAACGTATCTCGGGCAGTAAGAAATACATTCCATCAGCTGCAATCAGACACCCAGATGCAGGGAACAGCATGAGGCCTCCAATTCCTGGGTTTTTCAAAACCCTACATGGAAATAGGATATTGCCCTTCTTAATGCCTCTTCTCCCCATTTTCCTGGAGATACTATTTCCTCCCTGCTGCATTAATCTTGTTTCCATATTCCTTCAAAGGAAAATTCAAAATTTTCTAACCAAAAAGTCAAACACTTCCTTTTATACAACTATCAAGTGGGCCCGGATGGTGAAAGTCAGCTACATCCCAAAACTGATAATGCTCCTAGACAGCAGGAAGCAGTTTAAGAGGTCTAAAGCCCCTATTTCCCGTTTATCATCGGCTTCCCCTTTTTCCCTTTTTTCTTCTCTCTATGATAAGAAAAGGGGAGGTATGTTATCATCAGAAGTGGTTTACAGCTAGCCTATGAATCCAGAAATGACATCATCCTTAGGTAACAAAGACCTGCTTTCTTCTGTTGCCACGGCAACCACCACACTCTCAAGGCACATGCCTCACTCACATTAAAAGTACAAACACACACTCACACACACACACATATTGACACACACACACAAATGAGTATTAAAAACAGATAAGTAAGATAGAATACACTATTCTTTGTATTATTTTATACTATCATGTGTTTAGAACTATGCTCACATAAAGAAAAACTATTATAAGTAACTAAACATCATTTACAAGATGGTAAGTAGAAGTAATAAGTATTTATATAAACAATGGAAATGGAGAAAAGTACACAATTACAGTGAGAAATTATCTTTTTAAATTGTTTTTAATGAGTTTTTAAATAACCATACCACTAACTTTCAATTTAAGTCCCCAGGAATTAAATTCCTAAAGCATATTGTACCATAACTGACATGGATAAATCCTACCTCATAGTAACTAGTACTTTTTTAAATAGGCAAAGACATATTTGTATCCATGAAAATACATTGTTTCAGGTAGCACACTTTAAATTTTCAATCTCCGCCTTCCTCTCCAGCCTGTCAACAGCCTTATTTTCAAATGTTTTCCTATTTCCCATCCTTTCCTTTTCACTTCCTCAGTCAGGTTCTTCCAATGAAATTTAGGTCTTATACACAGTATTCCTGCTTGGCATAATCTTCTGTGAATATGTAAGAGATATACTCCTTTCCATGGTCCTTCCTCTTATGTTCATTAATGGACCTGGTGAAATTCAATAAAAACACACTAAGAAGTGAAATAAATGGTATAGTGACTTGTTTTCATATAAATCAAGGATGTAATTACAAATTATTAATTTTAAATTAATAAGCTAAATAACAGTTTTGTGCTACAAAAATTAAAGCAGTTTTTCAAAAAACAAAACAAAACAAACAAACAAAAAGCAAAAACAGGGTTATGTTGCAAAACAAGGCAGGTGACCTAAACTATGACATTTAGGAAGCACATTTTGTTCTGAAAATATTTCCGCCTATACTAATGGAACCAAGATCATACATGGTTCAGAACCAAGAAGTATACCTTTTGAGTGTGCACAGTATTGTAGTCTGTATTGACAATAGGTCAATATTACTTCCTGAATCCTATTTGAGCCAATATTAATGTAGGGGAAGAAAAGTATGAAAATGGCGGCCACCACATTCTCAAAGTTGAAATGGTAAGATATTCCCAAACAGTTAGAAAACATTTACAGGGAGTCTAATCCTGATGCTGAAACCAAACAACCGGAAAAGAAAGTCATACACCAACATCTCTGATGACCGTAGGTGCATAAGGCATTAATAAAATACATGTAAACCAAATGCACTAACACAAACAGATTTCCCATTAGGCTAAGGCAACTTCATCCCAGAGATGGAGGAAAGCGTCAATACATGAGAATTAATATAATCTACCACATAAGTACAAGTACCACCCTATTGCATACATAAAAGACCTTTGATAAAATACAGCCTCCATTTGTGAGGAAAGTCTTGCAGAGAATAGGGATTCAAGGGATTTATCTCAACTTGATAAAGGCAATATACAGCAAAAGTCATCCAAAAGAGAGAGAGAATAATTCAAAGTACTTGTGTTGGAATCAAGACCAAGACAAGGATGTTCACTCTTCTCACTTCTCAACATACTTCTTACAGTGTTAGGTCAAGCAATTAAAGAAGTCAAGGTAATGAAGCAAATACAAATGAGAAGGGAAGAAATCAATATATGTTTATTTTCAGGTTTTAAGATTCTATACATAAAAACTAAATCTTAAAAAAAAAAAACTCCTAGAGCTGATAAATATTGATAAAAGTTGAAAAACACAGAGTTAAAGCACAGGAATCAGTATCCTTTTTAATATGCAAAAGACAAACACAGAAAGCAAGGGGACAATACTACTCTCAATAAACTAAATCAAAACAAAACAACAAGAAAATACTTGAAATTAATATGACAAAGGAATGTGTGCCATGAAAACTGTAAAACACTAGAGAAATTCACTGAACATATTCCTGCTTAAGAAACAGCTACAGGTGTTCCTTGCCCTCTTGCTAAGAGCAGAAGAATAAATAATACTCTGTTAGTACTCAGTGGCTTCTGGGATTTTCCTAACATTCACATCACCACAGAGAACTACAAACAACTAAGAAACCTCTTAAGTTATTGAGAAGCAAATCCCAAGCTTCATGCATTTTTCATGTAAATAAAATGAACCATTTAAGTATCAAGTTTAAAATGGAGATAGGATCTAGTATGCCCCCCCCCCCCCGATACCACAGTCCTGTGGGTGCGACTCAGTGTGACAGCTCCAAGGACTATGTGTCCTGAGAGCTGTGTGTCCTGAGGACTTGATGCTGTTATGCTGTTATGGAGTTCTGCTCTGTTCACTTCCAGCATATTCCTCACAATCTAAGAATTATGGGAAAACTCTAAGGGGCCTCAGATCACTCACTGGCCAACATCTCTGGCACTAACAATTGATTTCTTACACACATTTTTGCCCTCAGCTTCCTGATGAGATTTATTAAGAATTGCTCTTGAGTAGATACTCATTCTGAGGAATTAAAGTAGATATGACTGATTTTTATATAAGTGGTTAGATCTGTGAGTCTTTTAAGAATACTTTTTAAGGATAAATAATGAAATAATTACTCCTGTCTTTGTCTTGAAGAAAACTAAAACAATTACATTGTATTTTAATGCTGCTTTAAAGATTTGGCTGGGACATATAAGTGATGGAACAAAGAATAAAGCACAAGGGTTAGGGCATCCATCAACTATGTGTATCTGTTAAGGCTTGTGTATGATGGGCTGGAACACTGTTCCTTCTACCATCAACTCTGTGTGTGTGTGTGTGTGTGTGTGTGTGTGTGTGTGTGTGTGTATGTGTGTTTGTGTGAATTTTCTCTCTTCCCTGGTCTTTCTCATTGACCACAAGGAGTTAAGAGTTCATAGGTTTTTCGCTGATCATAGAGAGTGCCAACCCCCGAGTAACTTAAGCTTTGCTCCCTCAGAAAACTGTCTGTTGAGTCACATCTCTAGTTGCTGGCTGCTTGTGGCAGCATCCCCATAGGTGTCTGGATCCACCCTCATCAAAAGCTTTAAGCACTGACCCCCAACGGCTGCCTGCCTCATTTTACCCACCACAAAGATGCCAATATTGGTCATCAGCAATGGTAGAAATTAGTGTACTTTTAATTTAGAAGGAAATCGAGGTTCAGTTTAATTTTCTGTGTGTTTTCTTGAATGTATGTCACTGTGTCCGTGAAGAGAGGGACTACCCAGAAATGCAGTTATGAACAGTTGTGAGGCGAGTTTTTTTTATTTGTAAAAACTGACAAATAAGGCCCCACCAATGCCATTCAAATAAAAAAAGAAAAAGAAAAAGAAAAATGTAGCTTTCAATTTCTTACCATTTTATACCTGAAGGAAGATAAACGTGACAATGCCTATTATTATTATTATTACTATTATCATTATTATTTTGGTTTTCACTGGAGGATCACTAGGGACTATTATGTTATTTAAAATTCTTTAGATGGTAGTATAGATGAAAGACTCAGACGAAAATATTTCCTTTTGTAATATATATTTCATATGTGGAAATTGTAGAACTGCCTTCCGAGGATTAATCTTTCTAAAAATATATAAAAGAAATCAACCTCCATTAAGAAATAGAACTCACTTAGCTTCTCCATACCTGCCTTCATAACCACAAGAAGCAATTTCATCTCTTGAAAAAAACAGAAACAATTCAATTTCTTTGCGTAGAATCGGGATTCTTACTCACTGATAATCTGATATTAGGTCTGCATTAAAATAAGATTTAATCATTATGTTAAAATATGTTTTCCTTAAATTTTATTAAGGAAATATGGTTTCTATTATTTTCAGGTGCAAATATTTAGGTTCCAAACACCTGCATGAATGGGCATTATTTCTATACTTAGTACAAAAACTAGTAAAATTCTTTTTTTATTCTTCAGCAGTGTTCAGACAAAAACGAGTCACAATAAACTCACGGTATCATGTTTTAATAAATGTAAACCATTCTGTTAACTTGTCAGACAGTCCATGGGGTAGGCAAGGGTGAAAGTGGTAAGGAGGATGAAGTCCACCTCCTTGCTTAGGAGAACTATGCAGCTCACTATAATAGGAAAAACAGAAAAGAAGTTTCTTGGAATGGTTACTTTTTCTTTCCTTAAAGAACTTTCTATAGAACTTAAAACTAATATGTTAAAGAAATTTCAAGTTTCTGCCAGCCACTTGATTAAACAAAAACTTACTAATCATTTTTTGAAAGTTTGGATTCCTGTTTCCCATATCCAGAAACTAAGTCAGTGTAACTAGATGATCTGTATACACTACATCCATCCATACATGCACGCCTGCGTGAACACACGCACACATACCACACACACACACACACACACACACACAAATAAATATATGCACATTACAGAAATAGTTTTATATACTATAATGACACTTTATCTTAAACATTAAAATTTTTCTTTTAAGCACAGGTAAAAACAGTCTAACAGCATTATTTTCTACTTGTGTAAACAAGTGCACCTTCTACTAAAAAACCTGAGCTCAATTTTAGTCAGTAGTAACTGCTTTGCAGAGCATAATTCCAGTTTCGATAGAAAAACAGTTTACCAGCATTTGTAATATCCAAATCAAATTTGCAATCTCACCCAGATGTATAAATGTGCCCGGCACCTGAACTATAAAGAAGTCCATTAATAATGGATAAGTATATTAAAGAAATTGGTCATTATCTCTGGATAATACTATTAGGTTAAGCATGAAGTGTGCTTTTATAGAACTTTTTCTGCTACAAACAACACTGTTAGTAAAGCAAGACCCAAACCTATCACTTTAGCTAATTTCAAACATGGCTATTCTGTGTACACTGCAGTAGCACATAGTTAAAAATACTACTCAGTGCCTCTTTTTCAAACATATTGAAACACCTCAATGCTCTATGAAAAACAACAAAGTTATTGCATCACCAGAAATACACAGTTCAATATCTAACTTCATTTCAGTAGACCATGAGACTTAATCTCTGGGTCAAGGGCATTAAATACTCTAACTAGTCCAAGTAAAAGACACACAATCCAGGTACTTTATTTACAAGTTATAAGCCTAATTGGGCAGGTTTACAGCTATAGTAACCTATTTCCATGCCATAATATCCCTTGTTACTTGCTGTTTTTCCAGGCCACATGCTCAGTGTCCATCTCCTCATATGGTGGCTTCCTCCTCCCTTGGTCTCCTCTCTTGTTCCCCCTTCTCCTCTCTCTTGAGACCCTCCACTCCATCCTCAAGTACCACCTTTCTTCTTCTATTGCCTAATCACAGACTCTATCCATTTTTGATGAGCTAAACTAAGAAGTAAACTTTACAAAGCATCACTTGGGGTACGTGAGGATCTGCTCCTCACGGCTTCCAGATCTTGGGAGCCAGTATGTAGGGAGCATTTAAATACAAGCAGCACCACACCAGCCCCACCAATAACTTTTCCTTATCTGACCAATAACCATCAGCATCTATTCCTAATACACACCCCATACAGATATTTTCAGATCCTAGCACCCATAGCTATGGCTTCTGGTAAAATATAAGTACGTGTCACATTCTTACAAACTCAAGACAAAGTGAGCAGAATATCCAGTGTTTCCACAACAGTCCAGTATTTAATCTGCAAGAATTTAAGGGTCATCAATAACAATCCAACAGAAAATGCCACTAAACAAAGACAACAGCCATGATACATTATATTCCAAAGTTACACCCATGAATTAAGCTTTAAAAGGAAGTTACATAACCTTTATATTTTAAGGACTTTTAAAATAAGAGTCTCACTTGGAAATTATGCAAAGTTCATCTTAGACCACTGAGTGTGGCCCATGCACCCCCACTGCCCTGGCCTGAAAGGCAACACCATAGTGTTCTTCTTCACTGGGCTAGCTGACCTGTTCCACATTGCAGCAGAGTATATGGGTCTCTTCACAAGGAGAGTGAGCTACTCTATGTGAGATTCATGGAAATGCAAGGATACACGGTCCTCACTGGAGGGCAAACTAGACAAGCACATGGAGAAAGGATGTGGAGGAATAGTTGGAGAAATCAGAGACCAGGAAACAAGATAGTGAAAGAGAAATCGCTGAAAGTCAGTCTGGGACTAATATAATTTTTTTAACTGTTGCTCCTGTAGAATGAAAAGGAAAGTTGCTAACAGGGTAGAAAACATCTGCATCCTAGGAATCCAGGAAGGGTTTGTAAAAGGCCCCAAACATGTGCAGAGATTAAATAGCTCTAAATGGAATCATGAAAGAGATGATTCAGGAAACAGCACACAAAGGAAGTCACAGATGGATCAAATGCTCTGGTTACATTGACCTAATTTCTTAGTATAAGGAACAAAAACTCAGTTTCCAAAAAAACAAATATGCTTCATCTAATAATACAAGTCAATATCAGACCTAATTTTTATAGAGCTAATGTGTAGAAGTCAAAGATACTAACTTCTAAAATAACTCTTAGTACATTTAATTTTTGTGCGATGTCTAATAATGACTCAGAGAATGTGATATTGGAAAAAAGTAGAAGAAAGGCATAGGAAAAGGAGTTTTAGGCACAGGTTTGGCTGTAAATTTAATACAAGACAATCTAGTCCTTCTATATCTAGCAAATACTTTTACAGGCTCCAAATGGGTCAAAGACCTTAAGATACAAAAATCAATGTCATAAAGTTAAAACAAGAATATAGTATCAAGGTATTATGACCACTTTTTTAAAGGAAAGGAATATTTCATTTTGTCACTTTTCAATAGCAAGTGGAACTTAAACATTTCGTCTCATATTTGAATTCTGGTGGCCCATCCAAAAGAAATGAAGAAGATGTGGATTATAAAAGGATGTTAAATATTTTAAAAATCCAGTGGCTAGTAAGATGCAGCTAATTAAGTAAGCAAAAAAATATTCTGCTGCAAAACCATGCTTGGCCAGCCAGTGATGGAAAGCAAGACAAAAGAAGATTAGTATCCTGCTACTTCCAAAGAACAAGCACCTACCCAGGTCAAAATCTAGATGCAGACTACTAAAACAAGCAGCTGACACGGAGTCTACCCACCAGACTGAGCAACAAAGGAACTTAGAAACACCACCAAACATGCACAACTGGTTTTTTTTTTTCCCTCATTTTGACAGATATTCACTCAGTATTTTCTTAGTTTTCAGCATGGGACACGTACTGTGTACTTCCTTCAGTTACACATCCCTTGCTTTCTAGAACTTAAATTTTTATCTGTTTAATAAAACGAATTAGAAAATTCAGAAAGAAAAAGCAACCTGATACACAAGTATGCTGAAGAAACTGACCAGAGACAATGAAACAAAGACTCAACAAGCTCAGGAAGTTATGCCAAGATCTACTGACACAAATCACTAATCTCAAAATTTTCTGAAAACATTTAACAGCTAATAAGAACCCTAGAAAACTTGAAAAACTGATACACATATAAAATATAAATTTGTGTACAATCACCCTTCCTGGTGCACCTTGTAAGCAGATGATGGCAACCAAGAAAGACTATTCCAGAAAAGAAATCCATTGGCCAGATTCTGTTTTGCCTCCTCAGGGTCGTTTCTAAAATAACCATTTTTTTTTTACTTTATCTGCATTTATTTATGCTGAATTTTTTCCCGTGCCATGAGCTTTTGTTTCTTCAGTTTCTTCTGGGATACCTTTTTCTTCGGTGCAACCTTCTCTTCTGGCTTTGGAACAATCTGTTCCTTCTCAGTGAGCATCATCTTGATGTGGCAGATGGAGCTCATGTATGGGTTAATCCAGCCGTGAGCTCTGTAGGTTCGTCTGCGCATCGTAGGAGCCTTGTTCACCTGGATGTGTTCAATGACCAGAGAATCTACATCCAAACCCTTAAGTTCAGCATTACTCTCTGCATTTTTAAGCATGTGCAGGAAAAATTCAGCACTCTTTTTTGGCCACCGTCCCTGTGTCCAACCCCACTGTTTGGCCTGGGCGCACCTACCAACTCCACCATTATACTGCCGGAATGGCACACACTGCTTCTTTAAAGTGACATCCTTCAGATACTTGGTGGCTTTGCGGATATGCATACCCTTGATGGCCTGGGCAGTTTCCTGGGTGTTCTTAAAGTGAACTCGAAGGTTTGAGCCTCTTGACTTGCATGATTTCGTGGGGTTTTCTGGGTCTAGGGAGTAGCGAACCATCTTCACAGGTCCCCTCTGGCCGATTACAGGAAGAACAACCATTGTTTTTTTAAATCTGGCAAAATAGGGAACAGAAGCAACTGGGATAAAACCAAAATCTAAATCCTTTCTACTGTGCTATATATGTCTTTCTTCTCATTAATGTGTTCCTAAAACAATGATTTTTTTTTTAATATTTGTGGTTTTACAATTTATTCTACAAGGAAACCAATGGGAAAGACTTGCCAATTTCTGTGGAACTGTAATGCAGGGTAGTAAAACAAATGAAGATCTTGTGATTGTAGAGAGACTAATTTTCCAAGACAGTTATGGAAATACTTCTTCTAAGAAACCAGCTCACTCAAATGAGGCATTTCGACTCTGGTTACAATAGTCATTGTGCCCTTCCTTGAATCGGGGTTCCCTGCTCTGTAGCCTTCCCTTGAAAGTTCTGTTCTCTTGGTGTCATATCCTGAAAGCCGAGATTAGGTACCATGCTGTCTGCTTTTAAGTTCTAAAAAATATTGAAGAACATAAATATTCAGTGTCTGCACGGTGATATAAGCCACATCGCTAATAGCTCATCTAGTTAGTATGAAATAAATCATGCTTTCACTCCCAACCTATGTTGGGATTGAGTTCCAGGTGAAGGTCATCATTCTGTTCCAAAAATCAAAACTATACACTGGTCATTGCTCAGATTTAGATTTTGTTTGGATTCATGTTGTCACTTGTAGAAGTTTGGACCTGGTTCTTCCTCCCAGCCCCATGATCCCAGGAATAAGACAGAGACTCAAAATATATTAACAAATACCTTGGCCATAGAGCTAGACTCTTCTCTGACAAATTCTAACCCACTTACTCAAATCTACATTCCGCCATGTGGCTCATTACCTGCGCTCAGGAACCACGAGTCTGTCTGGTCACATTTTCCAGGGCAAATCTCTCCCACCTGGCTCTATCCCAGAATTCTTTCTGCCTCCTGGTTGTCCCACCTTCTATACTACCCTTTCCTAAAGGCCATAATTTTTTTTTAACTGAAAGGTGATATATCCATACAAATACACAAGATACTCTCTCTACAGTCACTAGCATTCTTAAAGCCTTAAAAGAGCTAATTATTCCAATTCTACTTTTACTTCTAATGCACAAACACCAACACCAACATTCAGAGGCCATCCATGGGAGGACTATTGCTTTAAAGAACTTATGTGCACCTGCTTTTCCTTACACTTTATTCTGGTAATAATGCCACTCCAGCTGGTGGTTAGCATCATGATGAAAAGGTGTTCTATGTAGACCAGGCTGGCCGGGAACTCATAGAGATTCACCTGCTAGGATTAAAAGCTTGTTCCACCAAACATGGCTCTGATGAACTGACTCATTCTAACAGCAGCAGAGTCAGTTTTCTGTGGCCTTTGATTTCTTACAAGGAAAAACAGGCAATTCAGATATCAGGTTCAGATTGTAGGAGAAGAAAATGAGACATAAAACTACAATCAGACTTTTGTAATTCTGGTATAAGTAGGTATAAATAGGTTAGAGAGCAGGGGGCTCAGAACAAAGAAACACAGAACACATAAAGCTCTCCTGCCTCACTACATAAGCCAGACAAAAGAACAAGAGACCAGAAGGTAAGTGTCCCTAGCCTAAAATCAATTTCTTTACATTAAAAAAAATCCCTTTCAGAGCTCAGTCAAAACTACCTGGAACAAAAATAAAGCCTTGTAGGGAATCTAGAATTTCCTAGTATTTTCACATAAGAGAAAAACTGACTTTCAAACGAAACTGCAAATGTAGCTATCTTGTCCAGAAAGAACTAAAGAAAAATGCTAAATAAATGCTTCTAATACTAGTAAGTAGTACACACATAAACCTGAAATTTCATTTGCAAAACAGACTGCCCAGTTGACTCAACTCAATGATACAGAATTATCCAAAACACAGAAGTTAGTATCTTTACCTACATTAAGGGAGGAGAGTTATTTGAACAGAAAAAGTCTGAAGACACAGTATAGCAGAAAATTCCCCTTAATGAGCAATAAAAAGATATAGAAAATATCCAGAAACTCTCATCTATGTGACATAACAGAGTCCTCAATTTAAGATACTCTTCTCTGTATATTTCAACCTACACTAAAGCAGTAGGATTCTAATTTCCCTATAACTGTGATAATAAAGGGTAGCCAATTTGAACAAATGAATAAATTTAATTGAGAAAGAACAAAATACTTTCCAAAGAATATATTGTTATCATTTCAGATACACACACAGAGAGACACACACACACAGACACACACACATACAGACACATACACACAAACAACACACACTCTCTTATGTATCAGTTTTTTTTAAACAAACAAGAATACAGCTCTTTAAGATCTGTTATACTTCTCACACCCAGGAGACAAAGAAAAAAACAGTATCAACATGCCTTCCAGAGCTCTGATGTCTGGGTGCCCTCAATACTGACATATTGCCTAAACGGCAAAAAAGAGCATTCAAACCCAAACTAATTCTTCTCATTAAAACATATTTAGTCCATTTTAAAAATCACATTTAAGAATAATGTTAACATAATATAGAATGTATTATGGACTGTATCCCACCTTAATAGATGAATTTCCATTTCTTCAGTTTTCTGATAGAATGTTAAATCACTTCTAACAATAGCATGGCATTATTTCCTATTCTACATTTTAACCTTCTTCCTTTAAGATTATAATTTTATAAGATAAATCTGATTATACAATTTAGTTATGTGTAGTTATGTGTAGTTTAGCTTTTATAAACTCCATTCTCCACAACTCTACAAACTTTATTTCGTGAAACAATTAAAATGGCTACTACTACCCAATGTTCCTGATAAGTAATAAAACACAAGAGGTTTACAGGAGTTAGATTAATTCTCACAACACTACAGGGAAAAATTACTATCACCCACAACTTTATTTTAGTAATATAAGTTCAACATCTGGTGAGTGCCCAAATTGGAATTTATTTCCAGTCAGTCTGATTTCCAAGCTCTTAAATTATCATACTTGTTGTTATTAAAATCTCGTTGTAATAAAATACCCACAACACCCATCCAAATAAAGCACACAAAACTAGCACAGTTCCACTTGGTGAGATTTAATGGGAGAACAAGAAAGGGAAAAGGGCAAGAGAAAGAAGAGAAAAGAATGAAGAGAACAGAGAGCATGAGGGCAGAAGAAGTCTGCCTTTCATTTGGAATATGACATAACTACTCCCATATGGAGTTGGGATTTGGGCCAAAGGAATACTGGGAATGTAGGGCTGTTTCCATGTCAACAGTTACCAAATGGTGTCGCTGCTCAAGGGAATTCCTGATACCAACAATACTGCTGTTATAATTCGACATATTTCAAAAAGAAGTTCACAAAAAAATCAGTCTATATACACAGGGAATTTTTCTTTCATCATTAGCTGTTACTAGTTTTGCCGCATGACTATTATATTTATGGAGGTGAAAGTAAATATTATCTCATAAGGAAAATTACTGACTTAGAATAACCAGAGATTGTTGATAAGGATTATTATAACCCAACTATTAGGATAACACTACGTTATATTAGTATTACTTCTGATATTCCCCCTGGTGTTCCAAAATATGATAGTACAGGTCCTAAAACTGACACAACCAAAATAAACTCTTCCATAAACTGACTTGGTCATGTTATTTCACTATAGTAACAGAAAAGCAAATAAGTCAGACTATAAGCAATTGAAGATTAAAACAAAATTTTCTTAATCTTAAAACGTTCATGATAAAATTGGGCACAAAACCAGTAAAAAGCACTCAACATCTCTAACCATTAATATAGATAGCACTTCCTCTAAACATTGCAGTGTTCCATCCTCCTGCTTAACAGAACAAAGGGTTCCTCCAGCTTCTGGAACAAGGCAGCCAGGTGCTCATCCTACAACCAAGAAAAGACATTCCAATAAATAGTCGGTACAACTCCCTGCCACAAAAATAACATTAAAATCGCAGCACACTTACAAAAAAATTTCATTTTTTTTACACTATTTTGATTAGTTTGCTTTTTTTTCTCCATCTTTATTAACTTGGGTATTTCGTACTTACATTTCAATTGTTATTCCCTTTCCTGGTTTCCAGGACAAAATCCCCCTAACCACTTCCCCTCACCTTTTATATGGGTGCTCCCCTCCCCATCCTCCCCCCATTACGACCCTCCCCCCAACAATCACATTCACTGAGGATTCAGCCTTGGCAGGACCAAGGGCTTCCCCTTCCACTGGTGCTCTTACAAGACTATTCAAGGCTACCTGTGCAGTTGGAGCACAGGGTCAGTCCATGTATACTCTTTGGGTACAGACTTAGTCCCTGGAAGCTCTGGTTGGTTGGCATTGTTGTTCATATGGGATCTCAAGCCCCTTCAAGCTTTTTAAGTCTTTTCTAAGATTCCTGCAATGGGGGTCCCATTCTCAGTTCAGTTTGCTGCTGGCATTCACCTATGTATTTGCTGTATTCTGGGTGTGTCTTTCAGCAGAGATCTCCATCCAGTTCCTGTCAGCCTGCACTTCTTTGCTTCATCCATCTTATCTAGTTTGGTGGCTGTATATGTATGGGCCACATGTGGGGCAGGCTCTGAATGGGTGTTTCTCCAGTTTCTATTCTAAACTTTGCCTCCCTTATTCCCTTCCAAGAGTTATCTTGTTCCCCTTTTAAGAAGGAGTGAAGCATTCGTATTTTGGTCATCCTTCTTGGGTTTCATGTGTTCTGTGCATATAGGGTAATTCAAACATTTGGGTTAATATCCACTTATCAATGTGTACATACCATGTGTGTTTTTCTGTGATTGGCTTACCTCACTCAGGATGATATTTTCGAGTTCCATCCATTTGCCCCTGAATTTCTTAAAGTCATTGTTTTTAATAGCTGAGTAGTATTCCATTGTGTAGATGTACCACATTTTTTTGTATCCATTCCTCTGTTGAAGGGCATCTGGGTTCTTTCCAGCTTCTGGCTATTATAAATGAGGCTGCTTTAAACAGAGTGGAGCAAGTATCTTTATTATGTGTTAGGGTATCTTTTGGGTATCTGCCCAAGAGAGTTATAGCTGGGTCCTAAGGTAGTTCAATGTCCAATTTTCTGAGGAACCTCCAGACTGATTTCCAGAATGGTTGTACCAGTCTGTAATCCCACCAACAAGGGAGGAGTGTTCCTCTTTCTCCACATCCTCACCAGCATCTGCTGTCACCTGAGTTTTTGATCTTAGCCAGTCACTGGTGTGAGGTGGAATCTCAGGGTTGTTTTGATCTCATTTCCCTTATGACTAAGGATGTTGAACATTTCTTTAGGTGTTTCTCAGCCATTCAGCATTCCTCAGCTGTGAATTCTTTGTTTAGCTCTGAACCCTATTTTTTAATACGGTTTCTTGTCTCCCTGCAGTCTAATTTCGTGAGTTCTTTGTATATTTTGGATTCAAGCACTCTGTTGGTCGTAGGATTATTAAAGTTATTTTCCTAATCTGTTGGTTGTCATTTTGTCCTTAAAATGTGTCCTTTGCCTTACAGAAGCTTTGCAGATTTATGAGATCCCATTTGTCAATTATTGATCTTAGAGCATAAGCTATTGGTGTTTTGTTCAGGAATTTTCTCCAGTGCCTATGTGTTCGAGGTTTTTCCCCACTTCCTCTTCTATAAGTTTGGGTGTATCTGGTTTGATGTGGAGGTCCTTGATCCACTTGGACTTAAACTTTGTACAGGGTGATAAGAATGGTTAGATCTGCATTGTTCTACATGCTTACCTCCATTTGAACCAGCACCATTTTCTGAAAATGTTATCTTTTTTCCTTGGCTCCTTTGTCAAAACTAAGTGACCATAGGTGTATGGGTTCACTTCTGGCTCTTCAATTCTATTCCACTGGTCATACAGTTTTTATCACTATTGCTCTGTGATACTGCTTGAGTTCAGGGATAGTGATTTCCCCGGAAGTCTTTTTATTGTTGAGGATAGTTTTAGCTCCCCTGGGCTTTTTTGGTATTCCGCATGAATTTGAAAGTTGTTCTAACTCCATGAAGAATTGGCTTGGAATTTTGATGGGGATTGCATTGAATCTGAAGCAGTCATTAAAAGTCTCCCAATCAAAAAGAGCCCAGGTCCAGATTGGTTCAGTGTAGAATTCTATCAGACCTTCATAGAAGACCTCATACCAATACTATCCAAACTATTCCATGAAATTGAAACAGGTGGAGGACTATCGAATTCCTTCTATGAAGCCACAATTACTCTTATACCTATACCATACAAAGACCCAACAAAGAAAGAGAACTTTAGACCAATATCCCTTATGAATATCAACACAAAATACTCAATAAAATTCTTGCAAACCAAATCCAGGAGCATATCAAAACAATCATCCATCATGATCAAGTAGGCTTCATTCCAGGCATGCAGGGATGATTTTACACAAGAAAAAGCATCAACGTAACCCACTATATAAACAAACTGAAAGATAAAACCACATGATCATTTCATTAGAAACTGAGAAAGCATTTGACAAAATACAACACCCCTTCATGATAAAGTTCCTGGAAAGAACATGAATTCAAGGCCCATACCTAAAGATAGTAAAAGCCATATACAGTAAACCAGTAGCTAGTATTTAACTAAATGGAGAGGAACATCAAGCAATCCCACTAAAATCAGGGACTAGACAAGGCTGCCCACTCTCTTCCTACTTATTCAATATAGTTCTTGAAGTTCTAGCCAGAGCAATCAGACTACAAAAGGAGATCAAAGGGATACAGATTGGAAAGGAAGAAGTCAAAATATCACGATTTGCAGACAATATGATTGTATACTTGAGTGATCCCAAAAGTTGCACCAGAGAACTACTAAACCTGATAAACACCTTCAGCAGAGTGGCTGGGTATAAAATTAACTCAAACAAATCAGTAGCCTTTCTCTACACAAAAGAGAAACAAGCAGAGATAGAAATTAGGGAAATGACACCCTTCATAATAGTCCCAAATAATACAAAATACCTTGCTGTGACTCTAACCAAGCAAGAGAAAGACCTGTATGATAAGAACTTCAAGCCTCTGAAGAAAGAAATTGAAGAAGATCTCAGAAGATGGAAAGATCTCCCAAACTCATGGATTGGCAGGATTAATATAGTAGAGATTAGTTTGCCTTTAAAGTGAAGCTATAGGTGACAACTAGTGGTATACTTGGTCCAAACTGCAAACAACTTACTTTTACTGATTAGTAAATTTTATCTGTTCTTTGTATTTTTCAAAAATTAGAAACATAAAAAGAATATATTGTGCTATGTACAGAAGATTAACTAATAACACTATGTACTAGATACTTATATGTTTTTCCTAATTCTCAGAATTACGAGCAATGCTGAGCTAAACAAAAATATATTGAATTGTTCTGTGCAAGAATATCTACTTCCTCTGAACAAATTTTTTGAGAGTAAATTTAACTTTAAAGGTTAGAATTTTTGAACAGTGAAAATATATTCTACCTGAAATCATATTGTAAACTAAAATGAACAAAAATTATCTGGATATGTAAATATCTTTATTCATTAAAACACAGCCTTTTTCCCATCCATGATTTCCAGATTTCGTCCTCCAACAAGACTGCCTCATGGTAGGCAGAGATTCTGTATGGAGAGAGAAAAAAAAAGTCAATTTTATACCATAACGTACTCTTCATTGATATTTTATCAAGGGAAATGGGAAATTTGAAAACTCAAATGTCCAATTAATGAAAGACAAAAGTATAATCCCAAGTAAGCCTTATCAAAATGTGTTATTTTCAGGTTGCTTTATCAGTCCAGTCTGTCCAGAGAACATCCTACCTACGCTTCTAGTCTCATATTTAAACACTTTCCAACTTTCTACTTGTAATCGGGGTCAATGGTGAATCTATGCCCTCCTGAATAACACTTAACATCCACTTTGCATAAAACATCAATAAATCCAACTGTCACTTACTTGTTACCATTAAGTAGTTAAACAATCTACTAAAATATTCCCTTTGTCATCTGACCTAAAATGACTCTTAAACTGTGTCATACAAGCCACTCAAGAAAACACACATAGGATAACACAGCTGCTAAAAAAATGCACCCCCAAAAAGTTCATTAAAAGATCTACATAAAGGACTTGTTAGTGTGATAACAAATTTAATACATGAGGTTGAAACAAAATACATTAAGGGAGTATTACTTACTGCAGACCCATGCCAAGATGTGCTCTTGAGAAATGATTACATGAAAGGGATAAGGGGTAAGAAGGATTGGGGAGGGGTGAGGGCCTGGAGACTGGGTAGAAGCAGGCAGTCAAGAGCAGAGCCATGAGGGCAGAGAAGGAAAGAAAAGGTCAGAGGACAGAAAACACTGGCATTCTTAATGCAACACTTAACTCTACTATACAACACCAAGATTACCAGATCCAGGCATGTCTCAAGCTTCCAGCTTAGGGACTAACTAGTCAGCTAGTTAAGTCATTGTTGGATCAAAAGAGGCACAATTAAGTTTTTCTAGGTACAAGTTAGGCCACTACTGCATTAACTTTCATAAATTAATGCAACACTTACATTGCGTTCTGTAATTCTCTAAGAATATAACAAAGACTATTATATGAAGCCTTCACTATCAAAGTCAAACTAGCTTTGGTAAGATTTATAAGAATCTTTAAACTTAAAACATATTTTACCCACACACATGACTCCTAGTTTTTGAAATGCCTTTTGATTTGGTTTCTCTTTCTGACATTTGTATTAACAACATATTATATACATGAAAAATGGCTAAAGACACATGGACGTTGTCACCTAAGTCCTAGGAGTGAGAAAGACAATTTAAATGTTTTAGGGGCATACGTAAAAGGCCCTGAGAATAAATTACTAATTCTGTGGACTTTGCTCTTAAATTTGCTCTAGGTGGGTACCAGGGTGTTCCATGGTGTGTTCCTCATCAAGCCCAGGATTGCCAGATGTATCTCATAAATTCTCCTTAAGAGGTTTATTTGCTAGTCTTCATCCCTTAAGAGCCATGAAATTCCTATTGCATAATGACTGGTTCAAAGAAACTCTGAATCTATACAGGTACTTTTAACAGCAAATGATTTGAACATTCTGCTAATGTGTATGTGGCAGTCATTAAATGTAACAACATGTAGTCATATGCATGAGAATGTCCTCACAGACACAGATATTTAGAAACTTAGCTGGTGGTGCTGTTTGGAAGGGATTAAGAGGAATGGCCTTGCTGGAAGAAGCATGTCCCAGGAGGGAAGCTTTGAGAGGTAAAGAATGTTGTTTACCCAGTCTGCTCTCTCTACTTCTGCTCACCACTGTGCTTCTCATCAAGATGTCTATTAAACTATAAACAAAGTTACTTTCTCATGGAAAAAGCAACAAGAAGGTCTCTTCCTCAGGTTTGCAGCTTACTTGGCAGAGCACCAGGATTCTCTGCTTGAGAAAGTCTGATTCCTTTGTCTCAGTTTGCTTAGAATGACAAAGACCCTAGGTTGCCTGCAAGCTGGCAAGCTGGGAACAGTGTCCTCCTGCCATTTCTCTACAAATAATAGAATATATCTTCAAACTTAAAGTCAGGTATGGTGTATTACACCTTTAATTTCAGTGTCTAGGAGGTAAAATGAGGAGAATCAGAAGTTCAAGGCCAGCCCCATCTATATAATGAACTCAGGACCAGCCTCAACTACAGAACCCTAGTCTCATTTCTTAAAAATATGAACAAATAAAAGAAAAATAAGTGAGAAATAAAAAAATAATAACAATTCATTTGATTATTCATTTAAGAGCACGGTATGCTCGCCAAAGTTTCTGCTGTGAAAAGCCAGTGAGAAAATCCTTTTTGATGGTGCAAAAAGGAGGGTATAAAGTCTGACACTGAGAGAGATGCTAAGGCTATGGATATGCATCAGGGGTGCAGCACTCGCCTATCATTGAAGAGGCTGTGGGTATGGTGTCAATAATTACGGAAAAATACAAAACCAAGCAAGCCCCACAAGAAACTAAAACTATGTTTTCTATAAAAAAATTGTCCCAAGTCAAAGTCACTTCCCAAGTAGTGGAAATTAGTGAAATAAATATCTGAAGAGAACAAAATTTACAAATACCTGCTACTTCTCCCCAAAGGGATTCTTTTCTCTCTGAGAATAATATGTCAACTCCAGAAGAGTGGCTGAAGAACAGCCATAATTTTAACAAACACCACACGAAAGGAATGCGAACTGGAGTTGAAGAATCTTCCAAATATACTGAACTCTATATTACAAATAAGAACTGAGGCTGGAGAGATGTCTCAGTGAGTAAGAGCCCTGACTGCTCTTCCAGAGGTCCTGAGATCAATTCCCAGCAACCACATGGTAGCTCAGATCAGATCTGTAATGAGATCTGATGCCCTCTTCTGGTGTGTCTGAAGAGAGTGACAGTATACTCACATACATAAGATAAATAAATTTTAAAAAAGAAATAACAAACTAGAAGTAAACAAATCATGTTTTCTGGAAATTAAACCCCCGAAAACTTCTACTAAAAGGCCAAATACAAGGCAAGTGATACATTTCTCCACACTTGCATTGATACTCATTGCCCTAGTTAGGGTTATTATCACTGTGATGAAACACTGAAGCAAGTTGCAGAGGAAAGAGTGTATTTGCCTTACACTTCCACTTGGTAATCCATCACTGAAGGAACTTGGGAAAGGAACCCAAACATGGTAGCAACCTAGAAGCAGGAACTGGTACAGTGGTCAACCAGTGGTGCTGCTTACTGCCTTCCTCACCTTGCTTTCTTATACAGCCCAGGACCAACAGGCCAGGGGTGGTCACACCCACAACAGCCTGGGCCCTCCTGTATAGATCACTGAAATAACACCCTATAAGCTTGATTACAACGTGATCTTATAGGGAGTCATTTTCTTAATCGAGGTTCCCTCCTTTATGATGACTATAGCCTAGATTGAGCTGACATAAACATGGAGAGCATATTCATAAGTACACGTTCATATTTCATTGAAACCAACAAGAATCTTGTTTCACATACTCAAATATTATCATGAAAATATATTAAATTGCCATTAACTGTACATGTGATTGGGTAGCAAAGAGTGTTTCAGGCCAGCCAGGACTACATAATATTGGGGTAGAAATCTCATTTCATGTCCAGACAAACCACAGCGGGACAAGGTTCCCTTTAGAAATGTTTAACGAGAGAAGAGTAGAAGAGGAGACGAGTAAAGACCGGCCATGTGCATGTGGAGGGAAGGGGGAAGGAGAATGGGGAGAGAAGGGACAAAGGGGAAGAGGGAAAGCAGGGCAAGAACAAGAAGCAAGAAAGGAAGAGAGTAAGAGAATGAGGAGGGGACAAGCAGCTCCTTTTATAGTGCCAGGCATACCTGGCTGTTACCAAGTAACTGTGTGGGTGGAGTTTAGACAAAAAACTAACACATAGTGAGAACCTGTTTACAAGAAAAAAACAAACAAACAAACAAAAAATAACAAACAAGCAAAATGAACAAAAAAGTTTTTTTCCAGGACTGAAGAGATGCTTCAGTAGAGAAGAGAACACAATTCTCTTGCAGAGGATCAGTTTGGCCAAAGCAAACACATCTAGCAGCTAACAACCAATTGGCTCAGTTCCAAGAGCTCAGACACACTCTCTGGATGCCAGCAACTTCATTCACATGTGTGCATACCCACCATTACCACCAAGCAGCTACTACATACACATGCATATTATTAAAATAAAATAAAACATTTTTAATAGAAAAAGTTCCCCATTAGCAGTCTCTAGTTAGAAGTGTACTTTTAAAGATTTATCAAATTTTCACTAGCCGAATCTCCTTTTCTTGGTGAATTCAGTTAGTTCCCAATAGGCCGCGAAAATAAAAAGTGTTCTTTTCGGGATTAGAAAAATTTTCACTAATGGAATCAAAAAATCTAGGCGAATTCAGTGACTTTCCAATGGGACATGCTTGTATAAGTGTACTTTTCAAGATGTAGCATCATTTTTACGAACCAAATCTAAGTATCATGGTGAATTCTGTAGGTTCCCAATAGGATGCACTTGTAATAAGGGTACTATTTAGATATAGAAAAATTTGAGGGGTTGGGGATTTAGCTCAGCGGTAGAGCGCTTGCCTAGGAAGCGCAAGGCCCTGGGTTCGGTCCCCAGCTCCGAAAAAAAGAACCAAAAAAAAAAAAAGACAAAAGAAAAATTTGAAGGAACGGAAAAACAGTTTCTTAGTGAATTAAGGTAGTTCCCAATAGCAGGCTCTAGTAATTAGTGTACTTGTAAAGATTTATCAAAATTTTGACGAGCTGAATCTCAGTTATTTGGCGAACTCAGTTAGTTCCCAATAGGCCACGATAGAAATAAGTGACTTTTCAGGATATAGGAAAATTTTCACAAATGGAATCAGAATTTTATGCGAATTTACTCAGTTCCCAATAAGACATGCTTGTATAAGTGTACTTTTTAAGATATAGCATCATTTTCACAAACCGAATCTAAGTATCGTGGTGAATTCAGTAGGTTCCCAATAGGATGCGCTTGTAATAATGGTACCATTCAAGATATAGCAACATTTTAACGAACTGAAGCACAGTGTCTCTGTGAATTCAGGTAGTTCCCATTAGCAGCCTCTCATAAGAAGTGTACTTCAAAAGATTGATCAAATTTTCACTAGCCAAATCTCATTTGCTTGGTGAATTCAGTTAGTTCCCAATAGGCCGCGATAGTAAAAAGTGGTCTTTTCGGGATACAGAAAAATTTTCAAAAATGGAATCAAAATTTCTAGGCGAATTCAGTGAGTTCCAAATGGGACATGCTTGTATAAGTGTACTTTTCAAGATATAGCATCATTTTCAGGAACCGAATCTAAGCTTCATTGTGAATTCAGTGAGTTCCCAATAGGATGCGCTTCTAATAAGGATACTATATAGATACAGCAAAATTTTGACGAACGGAACCACAGTTTCTTTGTGAATTCAGGTAGTTCCTATTAGCAGGCTATAGTAAGAAGTGTACATTCAAGCTTTGTCAAAATTTTCACGAGCCGAATCTCAGTTATTTGGCGAACTCAGTTCCCACTAGGCCAAGATAGTAATAAGTGAACTTTTCAGGATATAGAAAAATTTTCTAAATGGAATCAAAATTTCTATGCGAATTTATTCAGTTCCAATAGGACTTGTTTATATAAGTGTATGTTTCAAGATATGGCATCATTTTCATGAACCGAATATAAGTATCATGGTGAATACAGTAGGTTCCCAATAGGATGCGCTTGTAATAAGGGTACTATTCAAATACAGCAAAACTTTAATGAACTGAAACACTGTTTCTTTGTGAATTCGGGTAGTTCCCACTAGCAGGCTTTAGTAATATGTGTAATATTAAAGATTTATCAAAATATCGTGAGCCGAATCTAAGTAACTTGTTGTATTCAGTTAGTTCCCAATAGGCCGCAATAGTAACAGGTGGAATGTTCAAGATAAAGAAAAATTTTCAGAAATGGAATCAAAATTTCTAGGCGAATTCATGGAGGTCCCAATGGGACATGCTTGTATGAGTGCACTTTTCAAGATATAGCAACATTTTAACAAACGGAATCTAAGTATCATTTTTAATACAATAGATTCCCAGTATGATTCCCATGAAATAAGGGTACTATTCAAGATACAGCAACATTTTAAAGAACTGAAACACTGTTTCTTTGTGAATTCTGGTAGTTCCCATTAGCAGGCTCTAGTAATATGTGTACTTTTAAAGATTTATCAAAATATCATGATCTGAGTCTAAGTAACTTGGTGAATTTGGTTAGTTCCCAATAGGCCGCAATAGTAATAAGTGGACTGTTTGGGATATAGAAAAATTTTCAGGAATGTATTCAGAATTTCTAGACGAATTCAGTGGGTTCCCAATGCGACATGCTTGTATGAGTGTGCTTTTCAAGAAATACCAACATTTTAACGAATGGAATCTAAGTATCATGGTGAATTCAGTGGGTTCCCAATAGGATTCACATGTATTAAGGGTACTATTAAAGATACCGCAACATTTTAACGAACTGAAACACTGTTTCTTTGTGAATTCAGGTAGTTCCCTATAGCAGGCTGTAGTAATATGTGTACTTTTAATGATTTATCAAAATTCCCGAACAGTCCACTTGTTACTATTGCGGCCTATTGGGACTAATGGAATTCACCAAGTTACTTAGATTTGGTTCACGAAATTTTGATAAATCTTAAAGTACACATATTACTAGACCTGCTAAAGGGAACTACATGAATTCACAAAGAAACATTGTTTGAGTTCGTTAAAATGTTGCTGTATCATGAAAAGTAAACTCATACAAGCATGTCCCATTGAAAACTCACTGAATTCCCCTAGAAATTTTGATTCCATTCGTGAAAATGTTTGTATATCCCGAACAGTCCACTTGTTACTATTGCGGCCTATTGGGAACTAACTGAATTCACAGTTACTTAGATTCGACTCACGAAATTTTGAACAATCTTTAAAAGTACACATATTTCTAGAGTCTGCTAATGGGAACTACCAGAATTCACAAAGAAACAGTGTTTCAGTTCTTTAAAATGTTGCTGTATCTTGAATAGTACCATTATTACATGCGAACCCTATTGGGGACCTACTGAATTCACCATGATATTTAGATTCCTTTTGTTAAAATGTTGCTATATCTTGAAAAGCACACTCATACAACCATGTCCCATTGGGAACTCACTGAATTCGCCTAAAATTTTGATTTCATTCGTGAAAATTTTTCTATATCCCGAACCGTCCACTTGTTACTCTTGCGGCCTATTGGAAACAAACTGAATTCACCAAGTTACTTAGATTCGGCTCACGAAATTTTGATAAATGTTTAAAAGTACACATCTTACTAGAGCCTGCTAATGGGAACTACCTGAATTCACAAAGAAACAATGTTTCAGTTCATTAAAATGTTGCCGTATCTTGAATAGTACACTTAATACACGCGAAACCTATTGGGAACCCACTGAATTCACCATGATACTTAGATTCTGTTCGTTAAAATGTTGATATATCTTGAAAAGTACACTCATACAAGCATGTCCCATTAGGAAGTCACTGAATTCACGTAGAAATTTTGATTCCATTCGTGAAAATTTTTCTATATCCGGAACAGTCCACTTATTACTATTGTGGCCTACGGGCAACTAACCGAATTGACCAAGTTACTTATATTCGGCTAAAGAAATTTGGATAAATCTTTAAAAGTACAGGTATTACTAGGGCCTGCTAATGGGAACTACCTGAATTCACAAAGAAACAGTGTTTCCGTTCCTTAAAATGTTGCTGTATCTTGAATAGTACCATTATTGCATGCAAATCCTATTGGGAACTTACAGAATTCACCATGATACTTGAATTCCGTTCGTTAAA
Source organism: Rattus norvegicus (assembly GCF_021556685.1). NCBI lineage: Eukaryota > Metazoa > Chordata > Mammalia > Rodentia > Muridae > Rattus > Rattus norvegicus. The sequence goes on along the minus strand of NC_141535.1, from coordinate 3,622,513 downwards.
ATGTTGCTATATCTTGTAAAGCACACTCATACAAGCATGTCCCATTGGGAACTCACTGAATTCGTCTAGAAATTTTGATTAATTCCTGAATATTGTTCTATATCCCAAACAGTCCACTTATTATTATTGCAGCCTATTGGGAACTAACCAAATTCACCAAGTTACTTAGATTCGGCTAACGATATTTGATAAATCTTTAAAAGTACACATAATACTAGAGCCTGCTAATGGGAACTACCTGAATTCACAAAGAAACAATGTTTCAGTTCATTAAAATGTTGCCGTATCTTGAATAGTACACTTAATACACGCGAAACCTATTGGGAACCCACTGAATTCACCATGATACTTAGATTCTGTTCGTTAAAATGTTGATATATCTTGAAAAGTACACTCATACAAGCATGTCCCATTAGGAAGTCACTGAATTCGCCTAGAAATTTTGATGCCATTCGTGAAAATTTTTCTATATCCGGAACAGTCCACTTATTACTATTGTGGCCTACGGGCAACTAACCGAATTGACCAAGTTACTTATATTCGGCTAAAGAAATTTGGATAAATCTTTAAAAGTACAGGTATTACTAGGGCCTGCTAATGGGAACTACCTGAATTCACAAAGAAACAGTGTTTCCGTTCCTTAAAATGTTGCTGTATCTTGAATAATACCCTTATTGCATGCAAATCTTATTGGGAACTTACAGAATTCACCATGATACTTGGATTCCGTTCGTTAAAATGTTGCTATATCTTGTAAAGCACACTCATACAAGCATGTCCCATTGGGAACTCACTGAATTCGTCTAGAAATTTGATTAATTCCTGAATATTGTTCTATATCCCAAACAGTCCACTTATTATTATGGCAGCCTATTGGGAACTAACCAAATTCACCAAGTTACTTAGATTCGGCTAACGATATTTGATAAATCTTTAAAAGTACACATATTACTAGAGCCTGTTAATGGGAACTACCTGAATTCACAAAGAAACAGTGTTTCAGTTCGTTAAAATCTTGCTGTATCTTGAATAGTACACTTATTACATGCGAATACTATTAGGAACCCACTGAATTCACCATGATACTTAGATTCTGTTCATTAAAATATTACTATATCTTGAAAATACACTCATACAAGCATATCCCACTGGGAAGTCACTTAATTCACCTAGAATTTTTGATTCCATTAGTGAAAACATTTCTATATCCCGAGCAGTTCACTTGTTACTATTGCGGCCTATTGCGAACTAACCAAATTCACCAAGTTACTTAAATTCGGCTCAAGAAATTTTCACAAATCTTTAAAGGTACACGTTAGTAGAGCCTGCTAATGGGAACTACGTGAATTTACAAAGAAACAGTGTTTCAGTTCGTTACAATGTTGCTGTATCTTGAATTGTACCCTTATTACATGTGAATCCTTTTGGGAACCTACTGAATTCACCATGATACTTAGATTCCGTTCCTTAAAATGTTGCTTTATTTGGAAAAGTACACTCAAAAAAGCATGTACCATTGGGAACTCACTGAATTCGCCTAGAAATTAGGATTAATTCGTGAACATTTTTCTATATTCCAAATTCTCCTCTTGTTACCATTGCGGCCTATTGGGAACTAACTGAATTCACCAACTTAATTAGATTCGGCTCACGAAATTTTGATAAATCATTAAAATACACATATTACTAGAGCCTGCTAATGGGAACTACCTGAATTCACAAAGAAAGAGTGTTTCAGTTCGTTAAAATGTTGCTGTATCTTGAACAGTACCTTATTACATGCGAATCCAATAGGTAACGCACTGAATTCTCCACGATACTTAGATTTTGTTCGTTAAAATGTTGCTATATCTTGAAAAGTACACTCATACAAGCACGTCATATTGGGTTCTCATTAACATCGCCTAGAAATTTTGATTCCATTCATGAAAATTTTTCTATATACTGAACAGTCCACTTGTTACTATTGCAGCCTATTGGGAACTAACTGAATTCACCAGATTACTTAGACTGGGTTCACGAAATTTGATAAATCTTTAACAGTACACTTATTACTAGAGCCTGCTAATGGGAACTTCCTGAATTCACAAAGAAACATTGTGTCAGTTCGTTAAAATATTACTGTTTCTTGAATAGTACACTTATTACATGTGAATCCTATTGGGAACCTACTGAATTCACCATGATACTTAGATTTCGTTGGTTAAAATGTTGCTATATCTTGTAAAGCACACTCATACAAGCATGTCCCATTGGGAACTCACTGACTTTGCCTAGTAATATTGATTCCTTTCCTGAAAATTTATCTATATCCCGAACAGTCCACTTGTTAATATTGTGTCCTATTCGGAACTAACTGAATTCACCAAGTTACTTAGATTCGGCTCATGAAATTTTGATAAATCTTTAAAAGTACAGATATTACTAGAGCCTGCTATAGGGAACTACCTGAATTCACAAAGAAACATTGTGTTTCTATATCTATATCATGTTGCTATATCTTGAAAAGCACACTCATACAACCATGTCCCTTTGGGAACTCACTGAATTCGCCTAGAAATTTTGATTCCATTCGTGAAAATTTTTCTATATCCCGGACACTCCACTTGTTACGATTGCGGCCTATTTGGAACTAAATGAATTCACCAAGTTACTTAGATTCGACTCACGAAATTTTGAAAATTCTTTAAAAGTACACAAATACTAGAGCCTGCTAATGGGAACTACCCGAATTCACAAAAAATAGTGTTTCAGTTCAGTTCTTGAGTAGTACCCTTATTATATGCGAATCCTATAAGGAACCCACTGAATTCACCATGATACTTAGAATCTAGTCGTTAAAATGATGCTATATCTTAAAAAGTACACTCATACAAGCATGTCCCATTGGGAAGTCACTTAATTCACCTAGAAATTTTGATTCCATTCGTGAAAAATTTTCTATATCCCGAAGAGTCCACTTATTAATATTGCGGCCTATTGGGAACTAACTGAATTCACCAAGTTACTTAGATTCGGCTCATGAAATTTTGATAAATCTTTAAAGCACACATATTACTAGAGCCTGCAAATGGGAACTACCTGAATTCACAAAGAAACATTGTGTCAGTTCGTTATAATATTGCTGTATCTTGAATAGTACCTTTATTACATGCGAATCCTTTTGGGAACCTACTGAATTCGCCATGATACGTAGATTTTGTTCGTAAAAATGATGCTATATCTTGAAAAGCACACTCATACAAGCATGGCCCATTGGGAACTCCCTGAATTCGTCTAATAATTTTGAATCCTTCTGAAAATTTATCTATATCCCGAACAGTCCACTTGTTACTATTGTGTCCTATTCGGCACTAACTGAATTCACCAAGTTACTTAGATTCGGCTCATGAAATTTTGATAAATCGATAATGCACACATATTACTAGAGCCTGCAAATGGGAACTACCTGAATTCACAAAGAAACAGTGTGTCAGTTCGTTAAAATGTTGAGGTATCTTGAATAGTACTCTTATTACATGTGAATCCTTTTGGGAACCTACTGAATTCACCATGATACGTAGATATCGTTCGTAAAAATGATGCTATATCTTGAAAAGCACACTCATACAAGCATGGCCATTGGGAACTCACTGAATTCGTCTAGTAATTTTGAATCCATTCATTAAAATTTTTCTATATCCCGAACATTCCACTTGTTACTATTGCAGCCTATTGGGAACTAAATGAATTCACCAGGTTACTTAGATTGTGCTCACGAAATTTGATAAATCTTTAACAGTACACATATTACTAGAGCCTGCTATAGGGAACCACCTGAATTCACAAAGAACCAGTGTTTCAGTTCACTAAAATGTTGCTGTATCTTGAATAGCACCCTTATTACATGCGTATCTTATTGGGAACCTACTGAATTCACCATGATACTTATTCCTTTCATCAAAATGTTCCTATAACTTGAATAGCACACTCATAAAAGAATGTCCCATTGGGAATTCACTGAATTCGCCTAAAATTTTGATTCCATTCTTAAAAAATTTTCTATATCCCGAAAAGTCCACTTGTTACTATTGCGGCCTACTGGGAACTAACTGAATTCATCAAGTTACACATTCGGCTCTGGTAATTACGATAAATCTTTAAAAGTACACATATTACTAGAGCCTCCTAATGGGAACTACCTGAATTCTCAAAGAAACAGTGTTTCAGTTCGTTAAAATGTTGCTGTATCTTGAATAGCACCCTTATTACATGCGAATCCTACTGGGAACCTACTGAAATCACCATGTTACTTAGATTCCGTTTGTTAAAATGTTGCTATATCTTGAAAAGTACACTCATACAAGCATGTCCCATTGGGAACTCACCAAATTCGCCTAAAATTTTGACTCCATTTGTAAACATTTTTCTATATTCCGAAAAGTCCACTTGTTACTGTTGCGGCCTACTGGGAACTAACTGAATTCAACAAGTTACTAAGATTCTGCTCACAAATTTTGATAAATCTTTAAAAGTACACATATTTCTAGAGCCTGCTATAGGGAACTACCTGAATTCACAAAGAAAGAATGTTTCAGTTCATTAAAATGTTACTGTATCTTGAATAGTACCCTTATTACATGCAAATCTTATTCGGAACCTACTGAATTCACTATGATATTTACATTCCATTTGTTAAAATGATGCTCTATCTTTAAAAGTTCACTCATACAAGCATGTCATATTTGAAACTCACTGAATTCGCCTAGAAATTTTGATTCCATTCCTGAAAATTTTACTATATCCCGAACAGTCCTCTTATTACTATTGCAGCCTATTGGGAACTAACTGAATTCACCAACTTACGTAGATTCGGTTCAGGTAATTATGATAAATCTTTAAGAGTACACATATTACTAGAGCCTGCTAATGGGAACTTCCTTAATTCACAAAGAAACAATGTTTCAGTTCGTTAAAATGTTGCTGTATCTTGAATAACACCCTTATTACATGCGAATCCTACTGGCAACCTACTGAAATCACCATGTTACTTAGATTCCGTTTGTTAAAATGTTGCTATATCTTGAAAAGTACACTCATACAAGCATGTCCCATTGGGAACTCACTGAATTCGCCTAAAATTTTGACTCCATTTGTAAACATTTTTCTATATTCTGAAAGGTCCACTTGTTACTGTTGCGGCCTACTGGGAACTAACTGAATTCACCAAGTTACTAAGATTCTGCTCACAAATTTTGATAAATCTTTAAAAAGTACACATATTACTAGAGCCTGCAAATCGGAACTACCTGAATTCACAAAGAAAGAATGTTTCAGTTCATTAAAATGTTACTGTATCTTGAATAGTACCCTTATTACATGCGAATCCTATTCGGAACCTACTGAATTCACTATGATATTTACATTCCATTTGTTAAAATGATGCTCTATCTTTAAAAGTTCACTCATACAAGCATGTCATATTTGAAACTCACTGAATTCGCCTAGAAATTTTGATTCCATTCCTGAAAATTTTACTATATCCCGAACAGTCCTCTTATTACTATTGCAGCCTATTGGGAACTAACTGAATTCACCTAGTTACGTAAATTCGGTTCAGGTATTTATGATAAATCTTTAAGAGTACATATATTATTAGAGCCTGCTACTGGGAACTACCTGAATTCACAAAGAAACAATGTTTCAGTTCGTTAAAATATTGCTATATCTTGAAAAATATACTCATACAAGAATGTCCCATTGGGAACTCACTGAATTCACCTGGAAATTTTGAATCCATTCGTGAAAATTTTTCTATATCCTGAAAACTCCACTTTTACTATTGCGGCCTACTGGGAACTAACTGAATTCACCAATTTACGTAGATTCTGCTCACAAATTTTGATAAATCTTTAAAAGTACACATATTACTAGAGCCTGCAAATCGGAACTACCTGAATTCACAAAGAAACAATGTTTCAGTTCATTAAAATGTTACTGTACCTTGAATAGTACCCTTATTACATGTGAATCCTATTGGGAACCTACTGAATTCACCATGATATTTACATTCCATTTGTTAAAATGTTCCTCTATCTTGAAAAGCACACTCATACAAGCATGTCATATTTGAAACTCACTGAATTCGCCTAGAAAATTTGATTCCATTCGTGAAAATTTTTCTCTATTCCGAAGAGTCCACGTGTTACTATTGCGGCTTATTGGGAACAAACAGAATTCACCAATTTACTTAGATTCGGCTCACAAAATTTTGATAAATCTTTAAAGGTACAGATATTGCTAGAGCCTGCTAATGGGAACTCTGTTAATTCACAAAGAAACAGTGTTTCAGTTCATTAAAATGTTGCTGTATCTTGAATAGTACCCTTATTACGTGCGAATCCTATTGGGAACCTACTGAATTCACCATGATACTTAGATTCCATTCCTTAAAATGTTGCTATATCTTGAAAAGAACACTCATATAAGCATGTCATACTGGGAAATCATTAAATTCTCCTAGAAAGTTTGATTCCATTCGTGAAAATTTTTCTATATCCCAAACACTCCACTTTTTACTACTGCGGCCTTTTGGGAACAAACAGAATTCACCAAGTTATTTAGAATCGGCTCACAAAATTTTGATAAGTCTTTAAAGGTACACATATTACTAGAGCCTGCTAATAGGAACTATGTGAATTCACAAAGAAACAATGTTTCAGTTCATTAAAATGTTGCTGTATCTTGAATAATATTCTTATTACATGCCAATCCTACTGGGAACATACAGAATTAACCATGATATTTACATTCCGTTTCTTAAAATGTTGCTCTATCTTGAAAAATACACTCATATAAGCATGTCATATTGGGAACTCACTGAATTCACATAGAAATTTTGATTCCATTTGTGAAAATTTTACTATATCCCGAATAGTCCACTTATTACTATTGCAGCCTATTGGGAACTAACTTAATTCACCAAGTTACATAGATTCGGTTCAGGTAAGTATGATAAATCTTTAAAAGTATACATTCACAAAGAAACAATATTTCAGTTCGTTAAAATGTTGCTATATCTTGAGAAAAAAACTCATACAAGAATGTCCCATTGGGAACTCACTGAACTCGCAAAGACATTTTGATTCCATTCGTGAAATTTTTTCTATATCCCGAAGAATCCACTTGTTACTTTTGCGGCCTATTGGCAACTAACTGAATTCACCAAGTTACTTAGATTTGGCTCATGAAATTTGGAAAAATCTTTAAAAGTACACATATTACTAGAGCCTGCTATAGGGAACCACCTGAATTCAAAAAGAAATAGTGTTTCAGTTTGTTAAAATGTTCCTGTATCTTGAATAGCACCCTTATTACATGTGAATCCTATTGGGAACCTACTGAATTCACCATGATACTTAGATTCCGTTCGTTAAAATATTGCTACATCTTGAAAAATACACTCATACAAGATGTCCCATTGGAAACTCACTGAATTCGCCTAGAATTTTTTATTCCATTCGTGAAAATTTTTCTTTATCCCGAACAGTCCACTTGTTACTCTTGCGGCCTATTTGGAACTAACTTAATTCACCAAGTTACTTCGACTGGGATCACGAAATTCTGATAAATCTTTGAAAGTACACATATTACTAGAGCCTGCTACAGGAACTACCTGAATTCACAAAGAAACAGTGTTTCAATTCCTAAAAATATTGCTGTATCGTGAATAGTACCCTTATTACACGCAAATGCTATTGTGAACCTAAAGTATTCACCATGATAATTAGATTCCGTTCGTTAAAATGTTGCTATATCTTGAAAAGAACAGTCATACAAGCATCTCCCTTTGGGAACTCACTGAATTCGCCTAGAAATTATGATTCCATTCGTGAAAATTTTTCTATATCCCGAACAGTCCACTTGTTACAATTGCGGCCTATTGGAAACTAACTGAATTCACCAAGTTACTTAGATTTGGCTCACGAAATTTTGATAAATCTTTAAAAGTACACATATTACTAGATCCTGCTAATTTGAACTACATGAATTCACAAAGGAACAGTGTTTCAGTTTGTTAAATTGTTGCTCTTTCTTGAATAGCGCCCTTATTACATGTGAATCCTCTTGGAACCTACTGAAATCACCATGATACTGAGATTCCGTTCGTTAAATGTTGCTCTATCTTGAAAAGTACACTCATACAAGCATGTCCCAATGGGCACTCGCTGAATTCGCCTAAAATTTTGATTCCTTTCGTGAAAATTTTTCTATAACCTGAAAAGTCCACTTTTACTATTGCGGCCTATTGGGAATTAACTGAATTCACCAAATTACTTAGATTCTGCTCAGGAAAATTTGATAAATCTTTAAACGTACATGCGAATCCTCTTGGGAACCTACTGAATTCACCATAATATTTACATTCCATTTGTTAAAATATTGCTCTATCTTGAAAAGTACACTCAAACAAGCATGTCATATTGGAAATTCACTGAATTCGCTTAGAAATTTTGATTCCATTCGTGAAAATTTTTCTATAAGCGAACAGTCCACTTATTACTATTGCAGCCTATTGGGAACTATCTGAATTTACCAAGTTACTTAGATTCGGTTCAGGTAATTATGATAAATCTTCAAGAGTACACATATTACTAGAGCCTGCTATTGGGAACTACCTGAATTCACAAAGAAACAATATTTCAGTTCGTTAAAATATTGCTATATCTTGAAAAATACACTCATAAAAGAATGTGCCATTGGGAACTCCCTGAATTGGCCTAGAAATTTTGTTCCATCATGAAAATTTTCCTATATCCTTAACAGTCCACTTGTTACCATTGCGGCCTATTGGGAACTAACTGAATTCACCAAGTTACTTATATTCGGATCAGGTAATTATGATAAATCTTGGGGCTGGGGATTTAGCTCAGTGGTAGAGCGCTTGCCTAGGAAGCGCAAGGCCCTGGGTTCGGTCCCCAGCTCCGAAAAAAAAAACCAAAAAAAAAATTATGATAAATCTTTAGAGTACACATATTACTAGAGCCTGCTATAGGGATCTACCTGAATTAAAATGAAACAGTGTTTCAGTTCTTTAAAATGTTGCTGTATCTTGAATAGTACCCTTATTACATGCGAATCCTACTGGGAACCTATGGAATTCACCATGATATTTACATTCCATTTGTTAAAATGTTGCTATATCTTGAAAAGTACACTCATATAAGCATGTCCCATTGGGAATTCACTGAATTCGCCTAGAAATTATGATTCCATTCGTAAAAATATTTCTGTATCCTGAACTGTCCTCCTGTTACTAATTCGGCATATTGGGAACTAACTGAATTCACCAAATTACTTAGATTCGGGTAACGAAATTTTGATAAATCTTTAAAAGTACACATATTACTAGAGCCTGCTATAGGGAATCACCTGAATTCACAAAGAAATAGTGTTTCAGTTTCTAAATATATTGCTGTATCTTGAATAGTACCCTTATTACATGCAAATCCTATTCGGAACCTACTGAATTCACCATGATACTTAGATTCAGTTCATTAAAATGTTGCTATATCGTGAAAAGTACACTGATACAAGCATCTCCCATTGGGAACTCACTGAATTTGCGTAGAAATTTTGATTCCATTCGTAAAACTTTTTCTATATCCTGAACAGTCCACTTGTTACTATTGCAGCCTAATGGGAACTAATGTAATTCACCAAGTTACTAAGATTCGGCTCAGGTAATTATGATAAATCGTTAGAGTACACATATTACTAGAGCCTGCTAATGGGAACTTCCTGAATTCACAAAGAAAGAATGTTTCAGTTCGTTAAAATGTTGCTGTATCTTGAATAGTACCCTTATTACATGTGAATCCTATTGGGAAGTTACTGAATTCACCATGATACTTAGATTCCGTTCGTTCAAATGTTGCTATATCTTGAAAAGTACACTCATACAAGCATGTCCCATTGGGAACTAACTGAATTCACCAAGTTACTTAGATTCGGATCACGAAATCTGATAAATCTTTAAAAGAACACATATTTCTAGAGCCTCCTATAGAAAACTACCTGAATAAACAAAGAAACAGTGTTTCAGTTGGTAAAAATTTTGCTGTATATTGAATAGCACCCTTATTACTTGCGAATCCTACTGGGAAACTACTGAATTCACCATGATACTTAGATTCCGTTAGTTAAAATGGTGCTATATCTTAAAAAGTACACTCATACAAGCATGTCCCATATGGAAGTCACTGAATTCGCCTAGAAATTATGATTCCATTCGTGAAAATATTTCTGTATTCCGAACTGTCCTCTTGTTACTAATGCAGCCTAGGAATCTAACTGAATTCACCAAGTTACTTAGATTCGGGTAACGAAATTTTGATAAATCTTTAACAGTACACATATTACTAGAGCCTGCTATAGGGAACTACCTGAATTCACCATGATACTTAGATTCCGTTGGTTAAAATGTTGCTATATCTGGAAAGTACACTCACACAAGCATGTCCCATAGGGAAGTCACTGAATTCGGCTAGAATTTTTTATTCCATTCGTGAAAATTTTTCTATATCCTGAACAGTCCACTTGTTACTATTGCGGCCTATTGGGAACTAACTGAATTCACCAAGTTACTAAGATTTGGCTCACGAAATTTTAATAACTCTTTAAAAGTACACGTATTACTAGAGCCTGCTAATGGGAACTACCTGAATTCAAGAAAGAAACAGTGTTTCAGTTCTTTAAAATGTTGCTGTCTGGGGTTGGGGATTTGGCTCAGTGGCAGAGCGCTTGCCTAGGAAGCACACGGCTCTGGGTTCGGTCCCCAGCTCAGAAAAAAGAACCAAAAAAAATGTTGCTGTATCTTGAATAGCACCCTTATTATCTGCAAATCCTACTGGGAACCTAAAGAATTCACCGTAATAATTAGATTCGGTTCGTTAAAATGTTGCTATATCTTGAAAAGTACACTCATCCAAGCATCTCCCATTGGGAACTCACTGAATTTGCCTTGAAATTATGATTCCATTTGTGAAAATTTATCTATATCCCGAACTGTCCTCTTGTTACTATTGCGGCCTATTGGGAACTAACTGAATTCACCAAATTACTTAGAATCCGGTAACGAAATTTTGATAAATCTTTAAAAGTACACATATTACTAGAGCCTGCTATAGGGAACTACCTGAATTCACAAAGAAACAGTGTTTCAGTTCGTTAAAATGTTGCTGTATCTTGAATAGCACCCTTATTACATGCGAATCCTATTGGGAACCTTCTGAATTCACCATGATACTTAGATTCCGTTTGTTAAAATGTTGCTATATCTTGAAAAGTACACCCATACACGCATCTCCCTTTGGGAACTCACTGAATTCGCCTAGAAATTTTGATTCCATTCGTGAAAATTTTTCTATATCCCAAACAGTCGACTTGTTACTATTGCGGCCTATTGGGAACTAACTGAATTCACCAAGTTACTTAGATTCAGCTCAATAAATTTTGAAAAAATTTTAAAAGTACACATATTACTAGAGCCTGCTATAGGGAATTACATGAATTCTCAAAGAATCAGTGTTTCAGTTCATTAAAATATTGCTGTAAGTTGAATAGCACTCTTATTACATGCGAATCCTACTGGGTTCCTACTGAATTCACCATGATACTTAGATTCCGTTCGTTAAAATGTTGCTACATCTTGAAAAGTACACTCATACAAGTATTTTCCATTGGAAACTCACTGAATTCGCCTAGAAATTATGATTCCATTCGTGAAAATTTTTCTATATCCCGAACTCTCCTCTTGTTACTATTGCGGCCTATTGGGGACTAACTGAATTCACCAAGTTACTTAGATTCGGCTCACGAAATTTTGATACATATTAAAAGGACACATATTACTAGAGCCTGCTATAGGGAACTACCTGAATTCACAAAGAATCAGTGTTTCAGTTCGTTAAAATGGTGCTGTATCTTGAATAGGACCCTTTTTACTTGCGAATCCTATTGGGAACCTACTGAATTCACAAAACACAATAAACACATGAGATGTTTAAGATGGAGATCATAATTCTGTGTTATAAAGCAAAATTCCTAAAACGCTGCTTATTATATGACAATCTCTGATCCTTGGCAATACCTCTCCTTTAGGAATGTCTTCTGCTATATCTCCACACAGGAAAGGCAAAAGTATGTGATGAAGATGTGAAAAAATAAATCAAATCCGTCTCTGTGACTCGGCTGCTCTCTAATTTTCAACATGGTATACAACAGCTCTTCTCATTTCATAATGTATTTAATTCATGTTGAAATTGTGCTAGTAAAATTTAAGATATACAAATACTGAGGGATGATAATGTAATCATTAATATTAATTGTCAGTATGACAGGATTTAGATTCACTTAGGAAACAAATCCCAGACAATGACTCTAAGGGAGAATTATGACTGTCCTAACTAAGGTGAGAATACTCTGAATGTGGACTGCACCATTCAATGTGCTGCAGTCATGAATAGAATATAAAGGAGAAAGTTGAGCCGAGCACAGCATTCATTTCTCTGCTTGTAATGCAATGTTAAGATGAGTTTCACACAGTTTGTAGTTATGTCCTCCCTGTTAAATAGATAATGTCTTCAAATGAGAGGCAAAATAAACCTTTTATTCATCAAGTTTTATAAGAGGCCATGATTTGGGAAGAATACCCCAGACTCAAATAGTATGCAACAGGAAAGAGTGTTTATTTTGTACATAACCTGCCAGCAGGGAGGGGGGTCTACCATTCATCAGGATGGAAGACAAAGGTGTGGAAATTTCAGGGTCAATTTTAAGTCTGTTAGGGTACGAATGGGTGACTTTTATCTTTCATTCCTATTACTGATTAGCTCTATCTCCAGGAGTATGGCTGCCTTTGTGATTGGTTAAAGCACTGAGGGATTTGGGGACTTTTGCTACTTAATTATACTAGTCTCAGGCTAGCTGGTGGGTCAGCTTTTACAGCTTCTGATTGGTTGCCCATGAGGTTGGCTCAGACTAGTTGGTAAGGCATCTTCCTGATTGGCTGCCAGCAAGTGGTATTTTTTCCTGGAATTGACTGTGTTCAGTCTTTTCCAATGCTTGGAAACATAAATTTGGGCTATTCTCCCAAACTGTTGGTTTTCAGCCTGTCATGGAGTCAGCCTGAGTCTGGCTCACTCAGTCCTCTCAGCTTCTTTCATCGGATATTTTCTTACATCAATAAAAAAATAACTAATATTCATAGTAATTAGGTTTACTCATTTCTACTAATGCTGGGCTGGAATGAAGGAAGAGAAAAGGTGATAATGAAAAAGATCCAAGAAATATTGATAAAGAAAATTCATTTTATATTCCTGGGTTTTGCCTTTTTATCTGCGGCTTGAGATGTCTCCTACTAGAGAACATATAGACTTCAGCCTAGTATTCCTATAGATCTAATATTTCACTATAGAAGAAACTTGTTTAAAAACTGAGAGATGACTTGGTAAAGTGTACTGTGAAAATGTAAGAACCTGAGTTCTTATATTTATCACCCATATGAAAATCTAAACTTGTGATGTTGTTTTTCTATTTTACGAGAGACATGGTTGAGAAGACACACAAACGAGATTTCTGAATCTTGGTGGTTAGCCAGTATAGCAGATTTAGTTAAGCTCCAGAATCTCCCCCGAGAGACAAATTCAAAACAATAATGTAGACAGCTGGAAATATTACCCAGGTGAAAGGTCAGTTGTTAGACAGACAGATCACAGAAGAGAACCAACTCATGCTAGTTGTTCCCAGACTTCCACATGTGCTTTGTAGAATTTGAATGCACAAGAACAAGCACACACACACACGCACACACACACACACACACACACACACACACACACTTACTCACAAAAGTCTACACAGACAATATATGAACAGAATTTCAAAAATTAATAGAACCTACAAAGTATTGAAAAACATAAGCTGGAGAAATAATTGAAGAAGAAAACTGACATGAACCTTTGTCCTCTGCAAGTACACATTTGGTAGATTGAACCTACATACAAAAGTGTGGATGCCTGTATACAATATACATACACACAAACCCTCTCAAATAAACACACCACAATCCATTCTTGACTATACTAGTGTCACTATGCATCTATTATCCCATTGGCTCTCCTCCTGCTTACTCTTCTGTGTCATAGCTGGCAAGGACTAAACCTACCAACCTCCTCTGCATTTCTTTCCTTACCAATCCTTTTTACTCTCATTTTCTATTTGTCTTCTCTTTTCCCCTTTTGTTCTGTGGTTTGCAGAAACGTACTGAATGTTTTCTTATAGAAACTTAAAGAAAAACTCATTACTCTATTGAGCTTTCTGCCACATTTCAAATTCTAGCAATGAGATTCTTTGAGGATTTGTAAACTTTTTATTGTCATATTTATATTTGAAGCATACATTATTACTTATTTCTTAATGTGTCACTTCTTTGCTGGATGAATTTGAAGTAGGATGAAATAAAAGTCATATATAATAAAGCTAATGCAACTGGAATGTATTTTAAAATTTCAGAATCAGATATATCTAATGACAAATAAAGAATGTCTAGGAATCCACATATAGTTACCAGTGCTCCCTGGCACTCACATGTTGTTACATTCAAGTTTCTCATCATAGAAAATACAGCAATCAGTCAAGCAAAAATGATTGCATTCTAGTCTGGAAGTGTATTGAATATAAGTTTGTTGTATAAAAACACTGATAGGGAGTATTGCAGATGACAATAACACAATGATAACCTATTTTTGACTTAATGTGTAATTGGTTTCCAGTTATTGTAATTTTAGTGCTTAAAGTTTTTCAAAAATATATTCTGTTTAAGCCACTGAAGATATGTCTGTCAATATCAAGATATATTACCCATATCTTATAGTGGATTTTCAGATCTTGAGGCTGAAAAACACATGCTTTTGATGTGAGTCTTGAAACATAGTCATCATGAAAAGCTTAGTCAGAGAAAGGTGGTACATGCCTTTAATCCCAGGAGAGAGAGGAAATCAGATCTCTGTTCAAGGTCAGCCTGAGACAGATCGTTTCAAGTAAAGAATACCATAGATCCAGATGTTGTGGTACACACTTTAATCTGGGAAAGATTTTCTGCTGGAGGCATACATAAGGTCAGTGAAAGAAGGAAAGTTTCCTTTTTCTATGCAACTGCTTGCAGTTACTTGCTAGCATTCTTTCCAAACTTCTTGCCCAGCAGAATTTAGGGTTGCAGAGACAACATTTAGTGGGCTACCTGGAGTGGTAGTGAATGCGCTTTTCCACCTCTTGATTTCTGGACCCATAGATCCTGTCTGTGGGAGAAACTGCACCATATATAGGATGCTGATTCAAAGCATACACTCCCTTGTGAAGAAACTTGCCCCAGATTTCCATGCTGTTTCCATCTAATTGGAGTACAAAGAAGCTGTGTTCCAGAGATGTTCAAGGTTTTATCTCCTGCTGCAGCTGGACTTGTAATGTGTAAGAATCACCAAGGTAGTATTGGCTTTAAAGGTATGAAGGGGTCATGAGATCACATGAGGCTTGGTACTGTGAGAGTGTAGGGATGGCCACTGTTGAAGGAACAGCCTTAGTAACAGTTGAGGTCTCAGGAATGAAGGGACCATGAAAAGAAGTTGAGGCTTAGCATCATGAAGAGAGTCTATGAGAGACTACTGGTGAAACCTGATTGTAGGTGAAGACCCCAGGATATTGGAGATTCCAGAACCATGGGATGATCACCAAGAAAAGCATCAGGGAATTAGACTCAATAAGAGCTTAGAGTGCTACAGAGTACAGAGCTAGAGAAGTGGCAAAACCCTTTGGAGGAGCCCAGAAAATCATGTGTGGATCCTAGACATTTGAACAAGATGCTGTAAAGGTTAAGTTGTCTTGGATGCCACATGATGTTAGAGATACCACAGTTGTAGGCAAACTGCTTAAGAAAGTTTGCAACAGGGAATGGAAGAACAGAGAATGAAGAAGTTTCTTGCTGTTAAATGCAGGATCTGGCAATAGAAGTGAACAAGGATGGAAAGACTCAGAAATCTGACGATTGCTTTGGCTTTAACACCAGAAATGGAGATGCAGAGTTTGGAGTTTGCTCAGGTTGATTTTCATCTTGTTTCATCCAGTGTTTTCTTACCATGACATTTTGGAATGAGAATGTATATCCTGCATGATATTGGGAGTATGTGGTCTTCTTTTTGTTTTTGATTTTTAAGGGATTACAGTTTAGAGATTACCTAATCTCAGAAGAAAAATTGAACTTTGAACTCCTAACATTGGAGAAACTCTTATAGACTATGGGGACTGTAACATTGGAATAATGTATTTTGCATTGTGCTGTGCCTAGGTATGACCTCTATAGAGTCATGTATTTGAACTGTCCCATTCTAACCAGGGAGTAGAATGTGGTTTGAATATATTTGGCAAATTGGAAGTGGTACTATCATGAGATGTGGCCTTGTTGGAGGAAATGTGTCCCTGTGGGCATGGGCTTTGAGACCCTCTTTCTAGCAAGGTAGGAAATAAGATATAAATAAGATATAAATAAGATATAAATAAGATATCACAATTTCAACTCCTCCAGGGCCATGGTTTCTGCTTTGATGATAATGGATTGAACCCCTCCCCTGAACCTGTAAAGCAAGCCCCAATTAAATGCTGTCCTTTAAAATACTCACCTAGGTCATGGTGTCTCTTCACAGTAATGAAAACCCTATCTAAGACAATGGTGTAGTAAGTGCAGCTTTCACAAAGATTAGTTCTCAAAATGGAGCAACATGTCTCATTGGAGGCCTTCAGAGGTTTGTAGTTCAAGACATTGGAACTACTCATGGGTTTGTTGAGCAGAAATGGATAGGAAAAAAAAAACATGATGCATACTGCTATCCCTGGAATTTCAAAACTCCCTCGCACATGTGACTTCATATGATTGAAGCTAAGATGGACATTTCACTAACTTCAGTACTAAGTATAGGGTCTGAAACAGACCTGAAGAAGACCCTTTTAATACCTTGTTTTACAGGGAACAAGTACAAAATATTAAAAAGTAGCCAAGAATCAAGTATGGAGAAAGTCTGGTAACAACAGATCCAGGAGACATGGGCTAAATATTTCTTTATCTCTTTAACGCTTCATAAAAACAGTTCAATATGAGCTGTTGGCTCCTGGAGAAGATTGGTGAGGATAGACAGCAAAACTGACTCTATTGGATGCTTTACCATAGAACATGGGGACTTCATTTCAATAAATGATTTATGCCATTGATGTAGTTCTCTGCGTTTTCCTTTACACAAAAGAGATATTAATAAAATAGCATGATTTAGGCATGGAAAAGTAGTTCAGTATGGAAAAGTTCCTGTTGTGTCAGCAAAAAGATCTGATTCAATTCCTAGCAACAATATGAAAAGCCAAGCATGAGATTTGGGGCACAGACAAAAGAGGATCACTGGCTTGCTGACTGCCAGCTTAGCTCCAAGTTCAATGAGTGACATTGTCTCAAGGAAATAAGGTGGCAAGTAACACAACTGGATGCATGATGTCAACATCTGTGTTCCATGTAAACCCCTGTCCAAAGGCATAGTATATGCAGATTCTGAAAAAAGGCAAAATTGGAAAATTTGTTATTTCTACAAAACTACCACTTGAGGCACTCTGAGGAAAAAAATTCATCATGGAAAATAGTTGTTAATGAATAAAATGAGTCTCTGGGCTCATATTTCCAATTACAGCAGTAGAATGATTGAGGGGACAAAGCTCCAGAAAGAGACATTTGGGAGCACTCCCCAATCAAATAGGAGCCTGAGAAACAAGGGTACAGATCTGCTCCAGACAGCCATCTATCCCTATTAACTCAGAATATTAATATTAATATATTCTGGAAGAGAAAGCCAGGGGGTCACTCTTTTATCTTGCTGTGAAGAAACTGAATATTGAATGACCTTGAATAAATGGAGTGTTATTGATGCCATTTTTGTCTCAAAAGAAGGAAAACCAGGGAGCCATCCCTAATCTCTCTCTTTTGTTTGGTTTGAGTTTTAGTCTCAAAGAAACCTACACAAAAACTCAAAGTACCAGGCTATAAAGACAAGTGTAATTTTAGATAGTGTGGCCTGTGAAGAGCTCATCTTTTCTCTATCTGTTAGCAACACTAGACTCTCTGAACTCGACAGAGAAGGAGCATATTCCCTTTCACTGCCAATTGAAGATGATTTAAGAATGAGAAGACCCCACCCGAAGGTTTGTGCTCTCTAAGGAAAATTAGGCACATAATGAGAAAAGACTGCCAGGATTCATTAGTGGTGCAGTTCCACATTTTATTAAGTGCTGTGAGCCTGGTTTATTTCATGAAAAGGTCTGAGTGCATGAAGGACAAGATATTAAAGACAAGAAAGAAAAACAGTTTCACTACGTAAAGGTGCTGTGTGTCTAAAGCATACAAACTCCCCAGCAATCACAATCATGAGGTTAGAAAATGGCTAACACCATCTTTAGTATTTGTTGTTTGATATTTTGTTTTAATGATTTTTTTCTTCATTTGGAGATGTTTTCAAGCATCTTAATATATATATATATATATATATATATATATATATATATATATATATATATATATATTGCAGTTGGGGACCGAACCCAGGTCCTTCCGCTTCCTAGGCGAGCGCTCTACCACTGAGCCAAATCCCCAACCCCCCAAGCATCTTATTATTAAGCTTATTCTTCGACAATTATTTACATAAACATAATGCTGTTTGATTACCCTCTCTCTTCCTGTGAGACTAAAACAGGAACAATATACATTACAAGTTAATGAGAAAACAAAACAATAAAAATATACCTTGCAGGTTGAGGGTTTTGTTTGTAGTGAAGATTAAGTTCCAGTTTTTACAATGTTAAATCTGTGAAATACTTACAGAATAAGCTTGTTTACCCTGTATTAAATCCTTGCAAGTTAAGATTTCTATTTGTAATGAAGAATACATTTATTTCTACTTTGACGTAAAATACAAAATCTGTTTTGAGGTATTTACTCATTTACTTATTTATTTATTTGTATTTTTTTTTCAAGACTGGGTATAACTAGCTCCGGCTGCCCTGGAAATAGCCCTATATTTTTAATTGATGATCTTATAGCATATAGTATTGGTGTTC
Organism: Rattus norvegicus; assembly: GCF_021556685.1. Lineage (NCBI taxonomy): Eukaryota > Metazoa > Chordata > Mammalia > Rodentia > Muridae > Rattus > Rattus norvegicus. The sequence continues at coordinate 3,603,331 of NC_141535.1, read as the reverse complement.
TGTTCAGAATGTTGTCTCATATGCCAAAGTGTTTAAGGCTATTTTCTAATTTCTCCTCTATCAAGTTCAGTGTTTCTGGTTTTATGGTAAGGTCGTTGATCTACTTGTACTTGAGATTTGAGCAGGATAATAAATATGGCATCATTTGCATCCTTCACCTGGAGACACCCAGTTTGACAAAATCTATTTTTTGAAGATTTTTCTTTACAGATGATAATTTCTGGCTTCCCTGTCCTTAGGTGTGAATTTATGTCTGGTCCTACAATTCAATTCTGTTTGTTGTTGTATCTGTTTTTATGCCAATACCTTGTGGGTTTTATCACTGTAGCTTTATAGTATGACTTGAAAATCAGTGAAAGTAATACCTCCAACATTTTTTGTTGTTCTTTCTGTTGTTGTTCTTTTTTGTTTTGTTTTTCATATTCAGGATTGTTCTAGAGATCCTGGGTTCTTGGATTTTGGTTTTCTCTAGGAAGTTGAGAATTGTCATTTCCTGGTCTGTAAAGAATTGTGTTGGAATTCTGATGGGGATTGCATTCAGTCGGTAGACTATTTTGATAAAAACGACCATTTTTACTGTTAATCCTACCAATCCCTGAGGATCGAGATCTTTCCATTTTCTGGTATCTTCTTCAATTTTTCCTTCAAAGATTATAAGCTTATAAGCATAGAAATCTTTCATTGACTTGGATAGACATTATCTACATCTTGAGGCTCATGTGAAGAGTGATTGTTCCTCATTTTCTTCCTCAGTCTGCTTATCATTTCTATATAGAAAGGCTACTGAGTACTTACAGTTAATCTTGTATGCAACTACTGTGCTAAAAGTGTTTATCAACCCTCGGAGATACCTAGTATAATTTTTAGGGTCACTAATGTACTCTCATTTCATCCAAAGTTAATGATACTTTCAATACTTCCTTTCCAATTTGTATCCCCTTGATCTCATTTGGCTGTCTTATTGCTATAGATAAAACTTCAAGTGCTATGTTGAATTGTATGAACAGAGTGGAATGTCTTGTTCCTTATTTTAGTGGAATTAGTTTGCATTTCTATCCATTCAATTTGGTGTTAGCTATCGACTTGAATTAAATCAAGATATGTTCCTTTTCCACTAATCTTGTGAATACTTTTACCATGAAGTGGTTGTGGAATTTATTAAAGACTTTTCACATATCACTATCTGCAGATGACATGATAGCATATTTAAGTGATCCCAAAAGCTCCACCAGGGAACTACTAAACCTGATAAACACCTTCAGCAAAGTGGCTGGATATAAAATTAACTCAAATAAATCAGTAGCCTTCCTCTACACAAAAGAGAAACAAGTCTAGAAAGAAATTAGGGAAACGACACCCTTCATAATAGTCCCAAATAATATAAAATACCTCAGTGTGACTTTAAACAAGCAAGAGAAAGATCTGTATGATAAGAACTTCAAGCCTCTGAAGAAAGAATTTGAAGAAGATCTCAGAAGATGGAAAGATCTCCCATGTTCATGGATTGGCATTATTAATGTATTAAAAATGACCACTTTACCAAAAGCGATCTACAGATTCAATGCAATCCCAATCAAAATACCAATCCAATTCTTCAGAGTGTTAAACAGAACAATTTGCAAATTCATCTGGAATAACAAAAAACCGAAGATAGCTAAAACTATCCTCAACAATAAAAGGACTTCTGAGGGATTCACTATCCCTGAAGTCAAGCAGTATTACAGAGCAATAGTGATAAAAACTGCATGATATTGGTACAGAGACAGATGGATAGACCAGTGGAATACAATCGACGACCTAGAAATGAATTCACATACCTACGGTCACTTGATTTTTGACAAAGGAGCCTAAACCATCCAATGGAAAAAGAGCATTTTCAACAAATGGTGCTGGTTCAACTGGAGGTCAACATGGAGAAGAATGCAGATCGATCCATGCTTATCACCGTGTAAAAAGGTTAAGACCAAGTGAATCAAGGACATCAAACCAGATACACTCAAACTAATAGAAGAAAAAGTGGGGAAACATCTAGAACACATGGGCACTGAAGAAAATTTCCTGAATAAAACACCAATGGCTTCTGCTCTAAGATCAAGAATCGACAAAGGGGATCTCATAAAACTGCAAAGCTTCTTTCAGGCAAAGGACACTTTTGTTAGGACAAAACGGCAACCAAATGATTGGGAAAAGATCTTTGCCAATCCTACAACTGATAGAGGGCTTATATCCAAAGTATACAAAGAACACAAGAAGTTAGACCGCAAGGAGACAAATAACCCTATTAAAAATGGGGTTCAGAGCTAAACAAAGAATTCCCAGCTTAGGAATACCAAATGGCTGAGAAACACCTAAACATCTTTAGTCCTAAGGGAAATGCAAATCAAAACACCCCTGAGATTTCACCTCACACCAGTGAGAATGGCTAAGATCAAAAACTCAGGTGACAGCAGATGCTGGCAAGTATGTGGAGGAAGAGGAACAGTCCTCCATTGTTGGTGGAATTGGAGACTGGTACAACCATTCTGGAAATCTGTCTGGAGGTTCCTCTGAAAATTGGACATTGAACTACCTGAGGACCCAGCTATACCTCTCTTGGGCATATACCCAAAAGATGTCCCAATGTATAACAAAGACACGTGTTCCACTATGTTCATAGCAGCCTTATTTATAATTGCAAGGAGCTGGAAAAAACCCAGATGCCCTTCGGCAGAGGAATGGATGCAGAAAATGTGGTACATCTAAACAATGGAATATTACTCAGCTATCAATAGTAATGACTTTATGAAATTCATAGGCAAATGGATGGAACTGGAAAGTATCATCCTGAGTGAGGTTACACACTCACAGAAAAACACACATGGTATGCACTCATTGATAAGTGGTCATTAGCCCAAATGCTTGATTTACCCTAGATGCACAGAACACATGAAACTCAAGAAGGATGACCAAAATGCGAATGTTTCACTCCTTCTTCAAAAGGGAAACAAGAATACCCTTGGGAGGGAATAGGGAGGCAAAGTTTAGAACAGAGGCAGAAGAGGCACATGTGGCCCATACATATACAGCCACCCAATTAGACAAGATGGATGAAGCAAAGAAATGTAGGCCGACAGGAATTGGATGTAGATTTCTCCTGAGAGACACAACCAGAATATAGCAAATACATAGGCGAATGCCAGCAGCAAACCACTGAACTGAGAACAGTACCCCAGTTGAAGGAATCAGAGAAAGGACTGGAAGAGCTTGAAGGGGCTCGTGACCGCATACGAACAACAATGCCAACCAACTAGAGCTTCCAGGGACTTATCTACTACCCAAAGACTATATATGGACTGACCCTGTACTCCAACCGCCTAGGTAGCAATGAATAGCATAGTAAGAGTACCAGTGGAAGGGGAAGCCCTTGTTTATGCCAAGACTGAACCCCCAGTGACCGTGATGGTTGGGGGCAGGGCGGTAATGGGGGGGAAAGGGAACACCTATAGAGAAAGGAAAGGGGAGGGGTTAGGGGGATGTTGGCCAGGAAACCGGGCAGGGGAAAATCAATCGAAATGTAAATTAGAAATACTCAAGTTAATAAAGATGAAAAAAATTAAAAAAAAAAGACTTTTCACTATCTAATGAAATGATCGTTAGATTTTTTTTTGCTTTATTTTCATAATGCATTACTTTACTGTTTTTCTTATGTTCAACAATCCTTACATCTCTGGGATGAAGCCTACCTGTTCATGGTGAGTGATCCTTTGGATGCATTCTTGCATTTGATTGGCAAAAATTTTATTGAGTATTTTTCATCTGTGTTCCCAAGGTAAACTGTTCGGTTTTCTCTTCCTGTTTTCTCATTATGTAGTTTTTACATCAACTACAAATATGTAATGTGTGTCCTAATTAAATCAACACTTATCTATATGTGCTACCTCAGCATAATCCTCCAGCTTCCCGTGCTATATTCCTTCCATGCTTCCCTAGATGATGAACTATAACCTGGATGTATGAGTTGGAATCCACACGTTCCTCATGAAGTTGGTTTTGGTAAGTGTTTTGCTAGGGCAACACAAAACAAATTAGAGCATCTGACTTTTATGTAAGTTTCGGGCATTCAAACTCAACTCCTCATGTTTTCACGTTAAAACCTTACCCAACCGTCTCCCAGTGCATTTCCAATTCCTGTGAAATGATCAAATTCTCGTTGTAGAATGTCAGATTCCCCAAACTTGAACATGAACTGTAGGAGGGAAGAAACATCACATATCTTGAAAGGTGGAAACTTGACTGAGTCTAGACACTCCCCACCCCACAAGCTTTAGGGACACTCAGAGGGAGGCAATGATGACCAAGAAGCAGTGACAGGAGATAAATCTTTGGACTTGTAGAGTTTCATTCAACTTGTGTTGTTTTTGTGAGTCACCTTCTATGTTGAAGTGGGGTATTTTGCTAAGGCAGCTGCTTTTGTGTCAGCAATGCTCTAAAGTACTCTCCAGTGAAACCCCTGTTTTTCATCCCCCCAAAAACTCATTGCATCACCAAGTTGGACTTTGATACAGTTGTCACTTAGGTCTGACATGGCTTTTTTCATAAGTCATCTAGTCCTCTCTTCTCTCTTCTCTCATTTCACTCTATCCCTCACTCTTCTGTATGTGTGTACTTATTGCATGTCCCCAAGAAAAACCTTTACAAAATAAGTAGGAATAATTAATATATGCAGTATTCATGTTACTTAAGGATTAGAACTATATATTTTATTAAATTTCATTTACTCAAAAACAAAAAAAAATGTAAGGGTGTTTTTGGCCTAAATTAAAATGATAATGTTCAAAATTATACACAAAACTGCTACTAGATCTTCTGCTTTTGTTCTATTGTTATCATCATATATTAAAATAAATTGGGTAGACACATGTGCATACATGCACACACCAGCACTTAATGAGAGTTTTTTTCTATTTTCCTATCTTTTGTTGGATATTTTCTTTATTTACATTTCAAATGTTATCCCCTTTCCTTCTTTCCCTCCAAAGAACCCCTATCTTATCCTCCATCCCCCTCCTTCAATTAGGGTGCCCCCTAACTACCCATCTGCTCCCTCCTGCCACTCCTCCCTGGCATCCGCTAATACTGGGGCATCAAACCTTCAGAAGACCTAGGGCCTCTTCTCCCATTGATGCTTGACAAGGCCATTTTTTGCTACAGATGTGGCTAGAGCCAGGAGTCGCTTCATGGGTACTCTTTGATTGGTGGTTTTGTCCATGGGAGCTCTGGGATGTCTGGTTAGTTGATATTTTTGTTCTTCCCATAAGGTTGCAAACATCTTGAGCTCCTTCAGTCCTTTCTCCTAGGTATCCCAGTGCTCAGTTTGATGATTAGTTGCAAGCATCTTAATTTGTATCAGAGCCTCTCAGAGGACAGCTATAGCAGGCTCCTTTCAGCATGAACTTCTTGGAATCCACAATACTGTCTGATTTTGGAGACTGTATTTGGGAAGGATCCCCAGGTGGGGCAGACTCTGAATGGCCTTTCTTTCAGTCTCTGTTCCACATTTTGTCTTCTCACTTCCTCCTGTGAGTATTTTGTTTCTCCTTCTAAGAAGGATAGAAGCATTCACACAGTGGTCTTCCTTTATCTTGAGCTTCATGTGGTCTGTGGAATATATAGTGGGTATTCTGAGCTTTTGTGCTAATATCCACTTATCAGTAAGTGCATACCGTGTATGTTATTTTGTGATTAGGTTACCTCACTCAGGATGACACTTTCTAGTTCTATCTATTTGCCTAAGAATTTCATGAAGTCATTTAAGTACTTAAATAGCCCTATAAAGCACAATGCTAGAAATCTTAGTCCCAGTCTGAAAACAGACTATGCAACTAAAAGCAAAATCCAGTCTTGGGGCATTCCGCTCATGATTTTTCCTCAAAGTCTGTAAGACCATACTAGAAATGTCATTCAATGTACAGTGTGACTTTCCACTGTTTATGGATATCTTTCCTTGGCTAGTCTCCTGCATGTAGCAGCTAACTAAACATGAAGCCACTCCATGTCAGAAATATTATAACCCAGGGGACTTGTTGTAAAATTCTTATGATTATTTTAAGATCTATTACTTACACAGGGACAGAAGTATTTGTAGCATTTTGCATTCAGCAAGACATGCATCATTAAGATAATATCTGCAAATATTAGAAACAAAGAGGTTATAATTAAATAACTGAGTAGCAGTGAACTTCAGGTGCTCAAGATACAGACATATAAGAATAAAAGAGAGGAATCATATATAGCAACTCTGAATTTGGGAGAACACTAAGTATACCAGTTAATTTTTCCAATTTTTGTGACCAAACATATAACAGAAGCAACTAAAGAAAGTATTGTTTATTTTGTTTCACATTTTGATGATCCAGTGCATCTCCTCAGGGATGTCTGTCACAGTTGCCCACACCTGATGCTGCTATGTTACTCTGCATCCATGGCCAGGAAGCAGAGAGATGAATGCTGGTCCTTAGCCCACTTTCTCATTTTCACTTACATGAGATGTCAGTCCAGGAATTGTCTTTTCAAAATTCAGGTTGGGTGTTCCTTGCTCACCCAACCATCCTTGAAATACCCTCACAAACCAAGGTGTGCAACCACCATGATCTGTAACTCATTAACTTTTCACTGGAATTAAGTATCACAGAAAGAAACATTTAATCAAACCACTGCAGTACCCAATGAAGGCATGAGATATTGTAAAGTCATATACTCTAACATTTAGCCTATTAAGGCAAAAAATGAAGACATGTTAAAAATCTACTAAAATTTTATTTTGGTTCTTTAATTCTACATCTCATCAACTTCTTTCTCTTCCCTACATAGCAATTTCTCCTTGTCCCTTTCCTAGATACCTTATTATAAATGTGATAAAAGTATCCTGAACAAATAGCTTAGGGGAGAAAAAGTTCATTTTGTCCATTATTTCAGAAGGATATGATATATCAAACTGGGAATTGCCTGGCAGCAGACATAGAAGAGAATGCAGCAAGAGTAAGAAGTAGTTGGTCACAATCTATCTATATTCAGGAATCCAAGAACAAAAAATGAAAATTAAGCCTGATTACAAAGCCTCAAGGCCTTTTCCTAGTGACCCACTTCCAACATTGCTCTACCTCCTAGAAATTCCACAAGCATCCGTATAGCATCATTAGTTGTGGTCCATATGTTCAAATAGGTAAGCCTATGAGGGAGTTACCATTTAAACCACACAACCTGTTTGCTCCTTTTCCACTCTATCTCTAGAGCTGATAGGGCCTTTATTAGTTCAACCCTGCCAATTGTCAATGCTGTCTCTCACTGGTTCATCCACTCATCCTGTCAAGTCACATTCCTTTTCACTTCCCAATGAACTTTTGAATCTCTGATAATTATTTCAAAGCAAACAAAAGGCCACACAAAATGAACCATTTCTTTGTTGTCTTTTTAATTTCCTAAATGACTTTTTTCATACTATTAACACACTTTAGACATATCCTCCCTTCTGTAGATATCTGTATGTCCCAGCTCAAGTAAGTGTTCCCTCCTACTGTCTCATAGTCAAATGCTCTGTTCTATTTTGCAACACATGTGTTGGATTAAGTGGATATCCGTGTAATAATTATGAAGAATCTTGCTACTGTGCTCTTAAAATATTGCTTGACTTTTATCATTGGGTCCAGGTCAGTTCCCTCAGTATATTCTTGTATCTTTGGTTCTCCAAAGTACAAAAGAGGAACATCCTCTTTCAAGTTGGCGGACATTTTCTTATCATCTCCATTAAACTTTTTCTGTAGCTTTATCCATCAACTTGACATTAGCGTGTAGGTTCTTTGCTATGTACTTACAATCATGAAGATACTTTACAGGTTGGATTTCGGAAAAGACTTACTTTAGTGGTTTGCCCATACTTGTCTTCAACACTCACGGAAGTCAAGGCAGTCTTTCAGTTAACACAGAAATGACTATGGAACACACATAGTTTACTCAACAGATACTGAAGTATAACAAAGCACAAGATGTGTCCAAGCACATGGCCATCACTGGAAACCAAATTCACAAGTGTGAACAGAAAGTGGGCTGAGTATGTCAAGTAGTAGCACAAATATCACATCAAACCTCTTACAAAAAACTGGAGGGTGATCTACAATAGGGAAGCACTTCTTTGTCCCTAATGATCACATATAAATCATAATCATATAAACCAATAGATACAATATAGCTAAGATAGGAGATGCATTTAAAGATGGTAGGAGAGAAATCAACATGATTTAGTGTCATGAAAAATATTGGGAATTCTACTATAGCATGTCTCATTGATCACATGGTATGATAAGTCAATAGTACAGACAAGACCATCAGTCATCAGTCTTAGAATAGTGAATGTCATAAGTTATAATCCTTTAAGAAATTGAAATTAACCACAAGAGATCAAAGCTGCGTTCTGACCATGGTGCTTTCTAGCACCATGTATAGAAGTGGGGATAGGAACATGGATTATAAATGAGAGTCTTAGCTCTGACAGTTGAAAATGGAAAAATAGACTGCCCTAGAATATTTTTAAAGATTTTTATTATTATGTATTGAGTCAAACAATAATAGATTTCATCATCTTACATTCATACATGCTAATAATTTGATCCCATCCATTCCCCTTCCTCTCCATTCTTCCTGTCACACTCTTTCTCTCTCTCCACCTTTCCTTTTATTCTGCCTCGACTTTTCTGGCATTTCTGGGGGGGGGTTAATTATTTTAATTAGGGTATATCACAGGAACATGTGCAACTTACCTATAGCAAATCATTGAGGAAAATCTCTCCCTCCTCTAGCCACTATAATTGCCTATAGACTACTCTCAGAGAGAGCCAGAAAACAACATTATTATATCAAAATCATCAGATTAGACATGGGATCATTTTGGGCAATCCACTACGGAGACTAAAACAATAGGAAGAAACTTCAACTTCTGATATGTAATGGGACACGGCATACAATGGATGCTCTGTAGTTGCCAGTCCAGTAACTTCTGAGATCATGACAAACTCTTTTGGTTATCCCATGCACAGAGAATGCTGACAACTGACCTAGTGATGTTACTTTTAATCCATGCTTTGTTGTTGTTGTTGTTGTTGTTGTTGTGGCATTGTCATCCTCTTCCTCCTCTCCCTCCTCTTCCTCCTGTTCTTCCTCCTCATCCTCATCCTCCTCTCGTTTGGATATTTCTGAGTTGTAAGACTGCAAAGAGGATGATTTAGTCTTTAAACAATCTCATTCACTCATAAAGGGCGATGGAAGATATTCAGAACAAAAAGAGAAGAGTCTCATGAGCCTGGGCCTCTTCCGTGGGGTTGATAGTCAGCTAACAATTCCTAAATGTAGAAAATCTCATGAGGCCCATCATTGTCTGTGGGTTATGGGTTTGGGAATTACAGTGATATCTCCACTGGAATGATCACTGTTTCTTTTTCTGAAATGAAATCCCCCAAAGTTCAGAATCTCCAGCAACTTGAAAATGAGAGAAAATCTTCCATAGGCATCTGTTATTCCACGGGAATGTTTGCAGCGATAAGAATGGATCGATTTGCATTCATCTACATGCTGAGCTCCAGTTGAAGCAGAAAGATTCATTGAAAATGCTATCTTTTTTCCACTGGATGGAAAATACCCTTTGTCAAATATCAAGTGACAATAGGTGTGTGGGTTCATTTCTGGTTCTTCAATTCTATTCTATTGATCTACCTGCCTGTCTCTGTACCAATACTATACTTTTTTTTATTAATATTGCTCTATAATACAGCTTTAGATTAGGGATGCTCATTCCTCCAGAAGGTCTTTTATTATTGAGGATAGTTTTCGCTATCCTGGGTTTTTTCTTATTCCAAATGATTTGCAAATTGCTCTCTCAAATTCCATAAAGAATTGAGTTGGAATTTTGATGTGTATTTCATTGCCTCTGTAGATAGATTTTGGCAAAATGGAAATTTTAAAATATTAATCCTGTAAATTCATGAGCATTGGGAGGTCTTTCCATCTTCTGAGATCTTCAATTTCTTCTTCAGAGACTTGAAATTTTTGTTGAAGGGCATCTGGGTTCTTTCCAGTTTCTGGCTATTATAAATAAGGCTGCGATGAACATAGTGGAGCACGTGTCTCTTTTATATGTTGAGGCATCTTTTGGGTATATGCCCAAGAGAGGTATAGCTGGATCCTCAGGCAGTTCAATGTCCAATTTTCTGAGGAACCTCCAGACTGATTTCCAGAATGGTTTTACCAGTCTGCAATCCCACCAACAATGGAGGAGTGTTCCTCTTTCTCCACATCCTCGCCAGCATCTGCTGTCACCTGAGTTTTTGATCTTAGCCATTCTCACTGGTGTGAGGTGAAATCTCAGGGTTGTTTTGATTTGCATTTCCCTTATGACTAAAGATGTTGAACATTTCTTTAGGTGTTTCTCGGCCATTCCGCATTCCTCAGCTGTGAATTCTTTGTTTAGCTCTGAACCCCATTTTTTAATAGGGTTATTTGTTTCCCTGCGGTCTAACTTCTTGAGTTCTTTGTATATTTTGGATATAAGGCCTCTATCTGTTGTAGGATTGGTAAAGATCTTTTCCCAATCTGTTGGTTGCCATTTTGTCCTAACCACAGTGTCCTTTGCCTTACAGAAGCTTTGCAGTTTTATGAGATCCCATTTGTCGATTCTTGATCTTAGAGCATAAGCCATTGGTGTTTTGTTCAGGAAATTTTTTCCAGTGCCCATGTGTTCCAGATGCTTCCCTAGTTTTTCTTCTATTAGTTTGAGTGTGTCTGGTTTGATGTGGAGGTCCTTGATCCACTTGGACTTAAGCTTTGTACAGGGTGATAAGCATGGATCGATCTGCATTCTTCTACATGTTGCCCTACAGTTGAACCAGCACCATTTGCTGAAAATGCTATCTTTTTTCCATTGGATGGTTTTGGCTCCTTTGTCAAAAATCAAGTGACCATAGGTGTGTGGGTTCATTTCTGGGTCTTCAATTCTATTCCATTGGTCTATCTGTCTGTCTCTGTACATAATTCACTTGCTTGGTTAGAGTCACACAGAAATATTCTATTTTATTTGTGACTGTTCTGAATGGTGTCATTTCCATAATTTCTTTCCCAGATTTTGAATAAAGGAAGGCTACTGATTTTGTTTGACTTAGTTTTATGCACACCCACATTGCTGAATTTCTTTATCAGGCTTAGCAGTTCTTTGGTGGCACTTTTGGGGTCACTTAAGTATACTGTCATATCATCTGCAAATAGAGATATTTTTACTTCTTCCTTTCCAATTTGGATTCCTTTGACCATCTTTTGTTTTCTGATTGCTGTGGCTAAAACTTTGAATACTACATTGAATAAGTAAGGAGACAGTTTGCAGCCTTGTCTAGTCCCTGATTTTAGAGGCATTGCTTCAAGTTTTTCTCCATCTAGTTTGATGGGGCTACAGGTTTCTTGTATTTGTTATATTTAGTCATAGGTTGTGAATTTTTTTAAGGCTTTTAACATGAAGGAGTTTCAAATTTTCTCAAATTCTTTCTCAGCATCTAATGAGATTATCATGTTCTTTATGTTTGTTTGGTTTTTTGGGGTGTTTTTCGTTTTCGTTTTTGCTTTTATCTATTTGGTTTATTTTAGCCCTGAGTTTGATTATTTCCTGCCATCTATCCTTCTTGGCGGTATTTCCTTTTTTTTTTTGTTCTAGAACTTTTAGGTGTGCTGTCAAGCTGCTAATATATATTCTGTGAAGTTTCTTTTTGGAGGCAGTCAGAGCTGTGAGTTTTCCTCTTAGCACTGCTTTGACTGTGTCCCATAAGGCTGGGTGTGCTCTGCCCTCATTTTCATTAACTTCTAAAAAGTCTTTAATTTCTTTCTTCACTTTTTCCTTGGTCAAGTTATCATTGAGTAGAACATTGTTGAACTTCCATGTGTATATGGAATTTCTGTCATATTTTTTCTTTTTTTGTTATTGAAGACCAGCCTTATTTCATGGTGATATGATAGGATGCATGAGGATTATTTCAAATTTCCTCTATCTGTTGAGGTCTGTTTTGGAGAAGGTACCATAAGTGTTGAGAAGAAGGTATGTTCTTAGGATCAAATGTTCTATAAATATCTGTTAAATTGATTTGGTTCATAACTTCTGTTAGTTTCTCTATGTCTCTGTTTAGTTTCTCTTTCCATGATCTGTCCATTGATGAGAATGGGGTGTTGAAATCTTCCACTATTATTGTGGGAGGTTCAATGTGTGCTTTGAGCTTCAGAAAGGTTTCTTTTATGAATGTAGGTTCCCTTGCACCTGGAGCATAGATACTCAGGATTGAGAGTTCACCTTGGTGTATTTTTCTTTGATGAATATGAATTGTCCTTGCTTAACACTTTCGAAAACTTTTGGTTGGTAGTCAATTTTATTGGATATTGGAGTATATACTCCAGCTTGTTTCTTGGGACCATTTGCTTGGGAAATTGTTTTCAGGCTTTTACTCTGAGGTAATCTTTTTCTTTTTTACTGACTTCTGTTTCCTGTATGCAGGAAAATGCTGGGTCCTCTTTACGTATCCAGTCTGTTAGTCTATGGCTTTTTATTGGGGAATTGAGTCCAATGATATTAAGAGATATTAAGCAGTAGTGATTATTGTTTCCTTTTATTTTTGTTGTTAGAGGAGTAATCACATTTGTTCGGCTCTATTCTTTCAGGTTTATAGCAAGAACATTACATTCTTGCATTTTTTAGGATGCAGTTTCTCTCCTTGTGTTGGAGTTTTCCATCTATTATCCTTTGTAGGGCTGGATTTGGGGAATATATTGTATAAATTTGGCTTTGTCATAGAATATCTTGGTTTCTCCATTTATGTTAATTGAGAGTTTTACTGGATATAGCAGCGTGCGCTGGCATTTGTGATCTCTGAAGGTCTATATGACATCTACCCGATATCATCTGGTTTCTGTTGCTTAGGTTTCTGCTCTTGCCTCTCACCATCAGGTTGTCTCTGGTTTCAGCTGGCCTTGCTATCCCTGACAGTGGCTTGACCCTCCTATAAGCCTGTGTGTCCCACACAGACCTGTTTTCTCCCAGTGGGATCTGGGTACAGAGAAGAGAACCGTAGGTCCTGGTCAGGTCTGGGTTCAGACAGAAACTGGAAGATCCTTTCCCAGACTCTTCCTCGATTCCTTTGTCCTGAGGGTTCCAGGCATGTCTCTTGGAGCAGAAGTGGTGTTCTTACCTTTGCTCTCAAGTGTGTCAGCATGCTTGGTGACTGGCTTTCAGCTCTAGGTGCAGGCAAAGCCAGGAAGGATCCTGTCCCTGGCTGCTCCTAGCTTCCTGTGTCTAGAGGGCTCTAGACAGGTTCCTCTTGTCCAGATTATGAGCAGAAGTGGTGGTCTCCCCTGACCTGTCAGGACTGTCTGCCTTTCTGAGAGTCCAGCTCTCTCCCCTATGGAATCTGGGTACAGAGAACTGTGGGACAGAGTCATCACTGGTGGCATGCAGAAACTGGAAGCGGTGTTTAATACTTTAATTATATAAATCAAATAGAAATAAGAGAGGCTGAGTTTAAAGTCTCCTGGAAAAACTACTACTATTACATCCCCCAAAACCTTCTATTATACCTCGGAACATACTCTGGAGTGTGCATATGCACCTTTCCTTTTCTGTAGGGATGTTTGCATTCCTCTGCTCCTGGGAGCGTCTTTACATAGTTATTGCCATTGCGTCTTGTAAGTGTACATTTTAATCACACCAGAATATATATTCAACATCTTTTAAATTTTTTATTAGTTATATTTCTTCACTAAAATTTCAAACCTTATTCCCCTTCCTGGTTTCCTGTCCATAAGCCCTCATTCCCTCCCCTCCCCTTCCCCCGTACAGCTATTCCCCTATATATCTCCCTTATTGCCCCCCCATATTCCCCTGCGCTGGGGGTCCAACCTTGGCAGGATCAAGGTCTTCCCGATCACCTGGTGCCCCAGCAAGGCTATTCTCTACTACATATGCAGTTGGACCCTTGGTCAGTCCATGTGTAGTTTTTCCGTCATATTTAACATTTTAATCAAAACTTGCTATAAATCTACAGAGTCAAGACATATCCATTCATCATAATTTGATAATATAATGAAAATTCTCTACAATTTTTTCACAAATAAGGTATTTAAAAGCTCAGAGAGACAGAATAATATACCCAATGAAAGAATTTGTGCTATATGACCTATACTTTTGTTTTTGTAATAAAATATTTGAATTTGCTCCGTTTAAAATGAAGTTTTAACAAAGATTTTTTAAAAAGGTTTTTAAAATTCTTTTTAAAGTTTTTCCTTCTGTACATTTTTTTCAGGTGCTCACAGATCTAAAACAGGCCTCAGATTTTTGGGGATGTGGGCTGTGTACAGCTAGGAACCACCATAGCTGGTGATCTAACTCTGGGCTTTTTTAATACAAGTGCTTTTTAGTGCTAAGACACATCACCAGTTCTGAAAAAACGTGTTTAAACAAACTTAAGGGCAGGAGTGGAGATAGCACGATGGAGAGCAATGATTTTAAAAGAAAATTATGTATTAGTATATAAAGTATCGAATAAGGCCATGGGAAATTAATTTAAAAGGGAAAAGAAAAAATATTGTCTTAAAGGAATTCCTTAGAAAAGCATAACACAAAATGCAATAGTGTATGGAATACAGCTAGAAATTCAAGGAACAGGGGCAGACTGTCCTCTGCTGTGGTAGATCTCAGTGCGAATTCAAGGAGCTGACAGGATTAGAAGAAACACTCTGTTGCCATCCCCATGCCCTCAACAATTAGCCTGAACTTGGAAGATGATAGTGTGTAGGGTATTTGCAGAGAAGTGGAGCTGTTCACTCCCCTGTGCTTGCTTTACAGCTGACAGGGGCTCCATTCAATTTCACACTTTTATTTTAAAAATTAAAACAGAGAGATTCCTTGATAAAGATCTAATTATACTTTTAAAATTTACAAGAAGGAGTTGCCAGTTTGTTTTTTGGTTTTGTTTATATGTTCATTAAATGCCTATATTTGTCAACTCAAAGGATGACTCAGCAGTTAAGAGCACTGCTGCAGGAATCATTCCACTTCTTTAGCCTCTGGAGACATCTGTACTCATTTGGCAGACTCAAATACACATATGTACAAGCAGTCACACACAAAAAATAAAAATAAGTCTTTTATTTTTAACTCTGCATTTGTCATTTTCACTTAAAACTTTATTCCAAATGCCTGGTTGAGAACTTCTTTACATTTATGAATTATTAATATAAGTTAACTTAATTAAAAAGTTCAGCACCATTTTTGGTACTACATGTAGAAGGTGATAGTGAGAAGAGTAAAAACCTAGGGAATAAACATGTTCAATTCCCCAAAAAGTATACTGGGTTCCTTAGAGAGGGACACTGACAATAGATCTTTAGTCTGTGACAGCCCTGAGTTAGGCAGTGTAACTCTGGAGTTGTGTCAACTCCTGGGACACCTAGGTAGAAGAGATAACAAGGCCAAAACTTAGCTGGTTTCTAAAATTCTTCAAGGTCTCATCAAATAAAATGCAACTAACATAGCAGCCACTCAACATTGTACTAGTGTGACTACTTTGTCCTTACCAGTTATATTAGAAGTTATCTAACCATTACGGAAAATTCCCTAAACATGCATTAAAAAGGGTCTGACATGTCAGTCAAGTTCTTGTCATTTTGAATGGTTAACCCAATATGCTGGTCATTTCTGCAGAAATGCTAACTCCAGGAGCATCAGACATCTTTCTCTTTTATGTGCCCATTACACACATAATAAGCAGTCAAAATGAAAATTTCAGATTCATGAAAGTTCCTTCTCTGTGATAATGCTCTGGTAGTCATGTTGTGAAGAAGCTTGCAAACACTTTAGTCACAGGGCTAGAAAGAGACTGAGCTGAGTTCAGAGTCAAAATCTGCCTAACAATATCTCCCTTTAATCCTCTTTGATTCTGTAACTATGTCAGCCCAGTCTCTGTAATTGGAAGGAGGCTTGCCAGTGACAAAATCAAATAAGACTTTCTCTTTACTGAAAGAATAAAAAATACAGCCAAAAAGTCAGAAGTTTAGAAATGCTATCTCACCCCTAAGAATCCCTAAATACCTCAAATTCCACATCCTGCTCTCCACCTGTAATAAGTAGAAGGTCACATTTCTTGAGCCTGCTCTCCCAGAACCTAGATAAAATGGCTGAAAGATAAGGCCCTTAGATCCTGACCTAGTAAGGGTCTCCTTACTTGAGTGAGAGTCTCCCCACTCTGGGGGTCTTTCATACTCAGTGGCTGACAATTAGATTGTCTCTGTCAGAGCTGACTCTGCAACTCAATTAAGCTAGTACCACATGATTTGTTTGTTTAAAAACCCATTCTCCCGGTCAAGTGTTCATGATTGCCACATTTGAAATTTAAAATCAATCAACATTCCTGATCTGGTAAATTGTATAAACAACACCTCATATGAATTAGTTTTCAGAATTTTAAGTCTCACAAAGTTAAGGATAGAAAGAGAAGGCCATCTTAAAATGTCAAGGTTTAAACAATTAAAATAATTTTAGAAGTTTTTATAGTACATGAACACTTTGAATTTCACCTGGAGCCTTAGATTTTTTGAAATGTAACAGTAATAAGAGCCTACATTCACTAGAAGTTAAATCAAACAAAATTTCTTCGTTTATATTAACAAGGAATTGATTTTGTGTTAATCCTTTTCTAAGCTCTTATCTATCTAATTTGTCGTAATGAAGTATATCAAAACATTTACAAAAGAATGTTATGACTATTCTATCTCCTCCACTAAATTTTTATATTCAAATACAAGTTCTTAAATGTTGTAGGATTCATTTTCTTTTCTGTGGTGGCACAAACATCTATGGTACAGTGCATAGGCATCAGTTAACTAAATCATTCATACCCATCAAGATGCTCATCAACAATAGCTAATTTCTTTTCATCTATTTCTAGTTTTACTGTATTTTCTTATTTTATTAGATCTGCCCTTTTCTTTCTTCTTAAAAGTATTCGTGTGTGTGTGTGTGTGTGTGTGTGTGTGTGTGTGTGTGTGTGTTTCTGTTGTATGGTAGACCCTCACTCAAGTCTCAGGATGACCCGACCCCCCAAGAACTCACACAAGACTGTCTTTGTTTTAATCACATGAGGCTTATCAATAGGAACCAGTGCACTGGGGTCGAGACTCATATCCCATGCAGGGGCACAGGAGTTCGACCCACAGTAGCTGGGAGAAGGGTTATTTAAAGGAAGAAGTCACATCCCAAGGGGGCAGGGATGGTGTCATTGGAAAATGTGGAGAATACCAGTGAAAAATCATGAGGAGAAGCTTCCTGTCTCTCAAGATTGCTTTTGAGAGTGTAATCTAACTTTATGGTCAGCTAGTTCCTGGAAGAAGCCTCCTCTTCTCTTAGATAGGATCACCTATCTAAGGCCCTAAGCCCTTTTATCTGGATCCTGGGAGAGCAGGCTCAAGAAATGTGACTTCTTACTTACAGGCAGAGAACTGGAATTTGAGGTATTTATGGCTCCTTTGGGGTGAGGTGGCTTTTTTAAGCTTCTGACTTTTTGGCTACATTTTTTATTCTTTCACATGCATGCAAGTATACGTGTTGAGATAACAGAATGACCTCAGATGTGGACACTGATTTCGTTGGTATTTGAGGCAGATATACTACAGGCCA
This sequence comes from Rattus norvegicus, assembly GCF_021556685.1. Classification (NCBI taxonomy): domain Eukaryota; kingdom Metazoa; phylum Chordata; class Mammalia; order Rodentia; family Muridae; genus Rattus; species Rattus norvegicus. Next base: position 3,585,606 of record NC_141535.1, on the reverse strand, counting down.
GCTAACCAGTAAACTTGAAATTAGATTCTCTTCTCTCTACCTCCTATTTATCTTAGCATAATTGTTATAAGCATGAGTATGATGGTGTCTGATTTAATGTGGGCTTTGAACTCAAGTTTCCATCTTGTCTAGTAAAGAAACACAGGACACCTGCCTCCATCTCTGCTCATTAAATCCTGTACTCTCCTGTCCCTGAACAGAGTCAAAGCAGTTAGTATTCTCTTCTTCCACCCCACGACCCCCTGTGTGGAGCCAGAGCAATGCCTCTGCTTTTGAAAAGGGCAGACAAAAGGAAGCCCATTTTAATTACTATATAATGACACTCAATTTACAGCAATTAAAACCCAAGCTTAAGGCAGGATGAGGTTGGGGCAGGTGTCAGGTTAGCTGGAAAAGAAGCCTATTCTATTTAAAAAAAGAAGTAAAACTGGCCAAAGCCTGAGGGCACAATAGCTACAATTTCTCCCAGCAAGTTTGAATGGTTCCACAGGAGCTTGAGAATTAAGGATGGCATCTCATAGGCATATAATATATTGAAATAAGAATACAGATTCTGCTTATTAATCCTAAATAAAAGCAATGCCATACAACAGGTTGTGTTTTAATTTTATTTGGAAAATTTGATAAAGTGTAACATTGGTAAATGTTACAATGGCTTTCTGCCTTGAGTTCTGAGGAGGATAATGCTCAGATTACACATTTATTAGAAATGAAGGCTATCTTAGATATACCTTTACAGATTAAAACTGATGATGCTTAGCAATATAGGTTCATTAAAATAAAATTTCATGGGCATTATGGCATGAAGCCTATTCCAGATAAAGTTTACAATCCTACAGGTTAAGCCTTTATAAAAAGGTCTAACAATGTTTCGTTGTTGAAATAGGCTATAAATAGAAGTCCTTCAAAAGTACCAAACACTCAGAGAATATGGCATTTAAACATAATTTTATTAATTTAAGAACTTTGTTGATATTGAAACTGAAAGATACATGTTTGATATTAGTGTAGCCATTTCTTTTTTTATTTTTTTCTCCATCTTTATTAACTTGGGTATTTCTTATTTACGTTTCAATTGTCATTCCCTTTACTTGTTTCTGGGCCAACATCCTCCAACTCCTCCTAATTCCCTTCTATATGGGTGATGCCCTCCCCATCTCCCAGCCATTACCACCCCCCCCAACAATGACTTTAACTCTGGGTTCAGTCTTGGCAGGACCAAGGGCTTCCCCTTCCACTGGTGCTCTTACAAGTCTATTTATTGCTACCTATGTGGTTGGAGGCCAGGTTCAGTCCATGTATAGTCCTTGGTAGTGGCTTAGTCCCTGGAAGCTCTGGTTGGTTGGCATTGTTGTTCATATGGGGTCACGAGCCCCTTCAATCTCTTCCAGTCCTTTCTCTGATTCCTTCAATGGGGGTCCCGTTCTCAGTTCAGTGGTTTGCTGCTGACATTCGCCTATGTATTTGGCATACTATGACTGTGTCTCTCAGGAGAGACCTACATCCGGTTCCTGTCAGCCTCCACTTCTTTGCCTCATCCATCTTATCTAGTTTGGTGGCTGTATATGTATGGGCAACATGTAGGGCAGACTCAGAATGGGTGTTCCTTCAGTCTCTATTCTAAGCTTTGCCTGCCAAGGGTATTCTTGTTCCCCTTATAAGGAGTGAAGTATTTGCATTTTGGCCATCCTTCTTGAGTTTCATGTCTTCTGTGCATCTAGGGTAATTCGAGCATTTGGGCTAATATTGATTTCTCAATGAGTACATACCATGTGTGTTTTTATGTGAGTGGGTTACCTCACTCAGGATGATCTTTTCCAGTTCCATTCATTTGCCTATGAATTTCATAAAGTCATTGTTTTTGATAGCTGAGTAGTATTCCATTGTGTAGATATTCCACATTTTCTATATCCATTCCTCTGTTGAAGGAGATCTGGGTTCTTTCCAGCTTCTGGCTATAATAAATAAGGCTGCTATGAACATAGTGGAGCACATTTCTTTGTTATATGTTAGGGCATCTTTTGGGTACATGCAAAGAGAGGTATAGTTGGGTCCTCAGGTAGTTTCCAATTTTCTGAGGAACCTCCAGACTCATCTGCAAAATGGTTGTACCAGTCTGCAATCCCACCAACAATGGAGGAGTGTTCCTCTTTCTCCACATCCTTGCCAGCATCTGCTGTCACTTGATTTTTTGATCTTCGCCATTCTCACTGGTGTGAGGTGGAATCTCAGGGTTGTTTTGATTTGGATTTCCCTTATGACTAAAGATGTTGAACATTTATTTAGGTGTTTCTCAGTCATTTGGCATTCCTCAGCTCTGAATTCTTTGTTTAGCTCTGAACCCCATTTTTTAATAGGGTTATTTGTCTCCCTGCGGTCTAACTTCTTGAGTTCTTGTATGTTTTGGATATAAGCCTCTACCGGTTGTAGGATTGGTAAAGATCTGTTCCCCATCTGTTGGTTGATTTTTTGTCCTTACAACACTGTCCTTTGCCTTACAGAAGCCTTGCAGTTTTATGAGATCCCATTTGTCGATTCTTGATCTTAGAGCACAAGCCATTGGTTGTAGAGGGTCGCAATACATTACCACCACTAGATGGCGCTGTCTTCCACTACACCCCAAGTGGTAGGTCAGGATAGACTCCGCCATTGCAAGATGGCCCCAACCTTCACCGTGCCAGTCGGCCCCCCTTTCAGGATGTTAACTGTGTGCATGTGCAAAGTGCCTTCCTGCCAGGTCTTTGCCCACTCCGGGGCGTGCCTGATGAGATCATGGGTAACAACCAATCAGGTGTGGGTGTGCCGCACTAGGGTTTTATAAGCGCACCATGTTGGCACGGCATGGCTTTTTCCTCTTCTAAGATTAATAATGTGGTCACAGGAAGGATTTCTAATGTCCGCGTGCTCCTTGCCGGCGAAAAGTCGTGCGCGGGACAATTGGTGTTTTATTCAGGAAATTTTCTCCAGTGCCCATGTGTTCAAGATTCTTCCCCACTTTTTCTTCTATTAGTTTGAGTGTATCTGGTTTGATGTGGAGGTCCTTGATCCACTTGGACTTATGCTTTGTACAGGGTGATAAGAATTGATCAAGTGCAGCCATTTCTTAAGAATGAGAATCTTTAAAGCTGTAACTTGCTTAGACCCTAGACGTTAGACAATAGACGAGAAAGTACAGAAAGCACATTTCCACCCACTATCTTGGACTGTACCCAATCATAAAACAGATGGTATAGATCATATTTACTGCAGGGCAATTACAAGGCAAGAAACATCTCCGGGAAGCTGACTGACCACTATAGATTGTGCTGCAGGATGAAAAACATATATCAAGTTAGATGTCCTTGGTACTGACATAGCTGTGCTGACATAGCCTTTTCCTGGGAACACCAGGAGAGAAACATCTGCCAAGTCAGATATCCTGGGTCTTTGTCCAGGGAACCCCAGGATGGAAAAACATATATAAAGTTTGACATCCTTGGTACTGAAATGGCTGTATTGATATGGTTGCATCCTTTTCTCAGAAACACCAGAACAAGAACATCTGCCTAGTCATATATCCTTGGCACCAAAATAGCTGAGCTAATGAAACTGTGTAACCTCAAATGATTGTATAAGCTGTATATTTCTGCTGGTCTGGGCTCTTCACATCCCTCCTGCGTGAGAACCGTGGCAAGCCCCAGTGCATTGGTATCCCAAAGTAAACCTCTTGTTTTTCCATCAAGACTGAGTCCCGCATATTTGTGGGGTGGTGGGTGTCATCAGGATTGGAGTGAGAGTCTCCTCGGTCTTTGGGTCTTTCAAAACATATCAGATTGCAGCTGTACCTCATTGAACTTAGAAGAAGAAGATGATGAGCTCCAAAGAAACTCCATTTAGAGCTGTCTGCATTTGTGGCAAGCTAGACTCTGTACAAAGTAAGTGCCCTAACTTAATCGGCAGACAGAATGCCATCCAGAAAAGAAAAGAAATCAAAATGAAAACAAATACATGGAACTTGATTGCCAAGCTTTGCCCATACAGGGTAAGCAAATCATTGGTAATTCCTGCTTCACATAAGGTTTGTCAGATACTTTGAATAAGAGGGCTGAAGACAGCGCTCCAATGTCTTAGAATACTTTGAAGTGGTCTCGACAGCCAACTGTCTGCCATTTTTAAAACTTTGAAAGTGTTTGTCTGCACTTCCTACTTAATCAGGAAATATTTCTTCTTAGTTGTCTTTTGGGGTTGAATACAAGATAATCATAGTCTCAATAAAAGGTTAAGTTGTTATATTTAAGAAGATTTATTAGACCTAAAAAGATGGTGTTAGGTTGGTAATGCAAGTTAGGACAAAATGTGATTTAGATCCACAACTCTGAACTCACCAGGACAGGATAGATAATAGGATATTTTTCTTAATTACCACATACTATGGACTTGACATTGTAAACATATATCACACCTTATAACTATTATAATTTTTATAATTTTATTCAATTTATATTTGAAAAAGAGACATTTATTGTACTTCAAAGGGGGATTATTGAGAGAATATCTAATATGGATATGACTATGGCACTTGTTAATAATAAATCTGATAGCTTATTATTTAGGTGGTAAATGAGAAGTGGGAAATCTGGGTCAGCATCTTGACAGACAGATGGTGTGAATAGCAGCATACAGAGAAATGAAAATAGATCCATATATCTCACCTTGAACACAACTCAACTCCAAAGGGATCAAGGACCGCACCCAAGTCACTGAAAGACCAAAAGCCCTGAACCTGACCTCTCTTTTTCTTTTTTCCTTTTCTTTTCTTTTCTTTTCTTTTCTTTTTCTTTTCTTTTCTTTTTTTTTTTTTTTTGACTCCGATATGTGAATCCAAAATTCAGTTTAACAGACTGGATATTTTCCTATCATGAGTCTCACTGGTCACAGAGCTTCCCACAGTGCCTTCTCCCACCACCTCCTACCAGCAGCTGCACAGATGTTGGCTGACCTGCTTCGTGGTCATCAAGATACATCCTCAATTTTTCTCTCTGCTCATCAAAATGTGAAAGTTCAAGGTCTGTAGCTTTCTTGCAATAGATGTCCAAGTAGAAAGACATTTCTCCCATCCTGTCAGGATGCTGGAGGTGTTGTGAGTGCCTATGCGGCTCATTTGTTTGTTTTCTGTGATTTTCCTTTTCGTGTTTGCTTTCTGAGATAAGGTGTTACAAAGCTCAGCCTGGCCTCAAACACACTGATGTAGCCAAAGATGACCTTGAGCACTTTGCTCCTCCTGCTTCCACCCTCCAAGAGCTAGGAATATAAGAATCCAATGAATCCTTGCTCTTTGCTTTGGGGACTATGGAGATGGCCCACATTGGGATCCATCTCTCTCAAGTGTTCTTAGCTCACCTGCCCAGGACTGGAGTTTGCCAGACAGTTGCTCCTGCAACTCAGAGTCAGTCTTCTCACCAGGAGGCTGCATTAGATAACTTGATCACTTTTATTTCATCAGGGTTGTTATTAGTTCTTTAAAATCTGTTTGAGTCTCAGCCTGATTGTTCTCCTGAATTGATTTTTTTAAAACATCAAAAAACAAAAACAAAACAATACAAACAAACAAAAACCTTAGAGTTTTACATTTCTCTGGGCCTTAAATGAGTATCCCCAAGTACCAGCACTTTCATAGCTCTTAATCTCATCAGAGTCCTCATGAGCTCTCACCTTTCTCTGCAGTTGAAAGCAGACTGGAAGAACCAGGAAGTAGTCTGAATGAATGTCACAGAGTCACTGTATGCAATGCTCCCTACTCTGCAGAAGGTTAGCTGCCACTTCTAGGGACATCATTGGAATGCACTGGGTGGCACATAAATAATTAAGGGGCGACTATTTTTTTGGTTCTTTTTTTTCGTAGCTGGGGACCGAACCCGGGGCCTTGCGCTTCCTAGGTAAGCGCTCTACCACTGAGCTAAATCCCCAGCCCAGGGGCGACTTTTAATTAAGGCTTTGTAGTGAAAACGGCTTTGTGCAACATTAAGAGCTTTTGAATAACTAACTTTGATGCTCTCTTTTCAACCTGAACTTGTCATCCCTGGAAACTGCACAAATAGTGAGTTTTAACAGCTGTGGTCTTTTGATGATACCAGAGACTCACTTCTTTCTTGTGAATGAATGCTGTGTGAAAAGTCAGGAATCTGTTGAGGTGGCCAGCACTTCTCGTTTCAGGGAGATGATGGTATTCGTTATTCTTCTCATTGCTGTGACAACATATTCGACTAAATCAACTTATCCATGGTTTGTTTGTAGTGGCCAGTTAGGACACCAGACTCATGGAGGAGGGGAAGGCAGGCCAGTCAGAGCAGCTCTGGCTATGTTGACAGGAGCCTGAGGCAGCTTACTTCTGGTTCTGTCTGCTCTGGATTACTGTTACAAGATGTGATCTTGCAGCTTTTCGTCCTGCTTTGATACTTCCTAGACATGATGAAGTCTTCTCCCTCTGGAAGTAGATAAGACAAATTATCCTGTAATTATCCATCCCTTACAAGATATTCATAGTTACCTGTGGGCTATTTAATCCCACACAGAATCTGGATCATCTTTGTCTTCCTCCATCTCCTTCCATCCTCTGTGAATTTAAACTTTTACAATCAATGGTTGCACTAAATGGTCTCAACACAACATTGGTTGAATGTATAAGGGAGAGAAACAGGGTGTGTCTGTGTTTGTGTTCGCACACATGCATGCTGTTTAACCTCTTTCTAGTGTTGTTTCTTTTCGGCTATTTTGGGGACTGTGAAAAAGTGAATAGCTTTTCTTACGCATTTTGTCAAAAACAAGTTTAAGCAAAGATTCTTCTGGTAAGAAAAATGCTCATGCTATTTTCAGTGAAAGATTTAATAATGCCTCAGGTCATAATTGAAAGTATACTATATAAGAAGTGGAGAGGTCACTTGGTAGTTGACAGTGCTTGCAGCTTTTCACTGGGCTCTAGTTCAGTTTGTAGCAAACACACTTAGTGAATAGCAACAGTTTGTAACTTCAACTGTGAAAAATCCAATGCCTACTTTTGAACTTTTTCAGCAACTGCTCTCATCTGTCCACATCCATAGATATGTATCCATAAATGTAAAACAAATAAAACTTTTTAAAACTTGTTTCATACAAATATTAAATAAATTAAACTTATTTTTGTCTCTGGTACATATCCTGAGTACTCTGAAATCTCAAATATTATAATATTTGAGTTAGTTGCTGAAATTTGCTTAATGATCATTAGCTCACTAGCAACACTGATATCAGATAGGATCTCCAAAAGAAACCTAGACATTTTTCAGTAGCCAATTCTCACTTATACACAACTAGCATGTATGTAAACTATTTGATAAGTAAGTTCAGACTGTAACTTTACGAGTTTCAGGAAAACCAATTTATTTCACTGTGCTTATAAAATATAATAATCATCTATATATAATCCAGTGGTGTCTTCTTAGGGAAAAATCAGAACTTTGTCTCTTTATTATCATGTCGTGTGTGTGTGTGTGTGTGTGTGTGTGTGTGTCTGTGTGTGTGTGTTCAAATGCCATAATTCCCTTGTGTTGTGTTGGTTCCTCAGAAAATTGCTAATGATGAGATTTTTTTAGTAGGGTAATAGTTCTATAAAGTTACTAATAGTTTTCTTCTAAATTTATTAAACATGTATTCCTGAAAAATCATACCATTTATAAAACAGATGAGTGTACATTTGTGGACATAGAGGAAGTATATGACCTTCCTAGCGTTGTCAATTTGACATGACCTAGATTCATCCAAAAAAAGATCTCAATGAAATAATCTATCTTCAACATTCTGCCTGTAAGACACTGCTTTGCTTATTGATTCAGAAAGACTCAGTCTGAGGAGGGAGAGCTAAACCTTCAGAGAGGCAGACACACCTGGGAAACCAGAAGAGACTGCACTCTGCACATATTACTGATTCCAGAGGAAAACACCGAACGCCATCTGGAACCCTGGTGCACTGAAGGTCCCGGAAACGGTGGCGCAGATCTTCCTGGTTGCTGCCGCCTCAGAGAGCTCGTGGGCAGCACCCCACGAGCAAACTTGAGCCTCGGGACCACAGGTAAGACCAAATTTTCTGCTGCAAGTGACCTGCCTGGTGAACTCAAGACACAGGCCCACAGGAACAGCTGAAGACCTGTAGAGAGGAAAAACTACACGCCTGAAAGCAGAAAACTCTGTCCCCATAACAGGCTGGAAGAAAACAGGAAAACAGGTATACAGCACTCCTGACACAGGCTTATAGGACAGTCTAGCTACTGTCAGAAATAGTGGAACAAAGTGACACTACAGATAATCTGATGGCGAGAATCAAGCGCAGGAACCCAAGCAACAGAAACCAAGACTACATGGCACCATCGGAGCCCAATTCTCCCATCAAAACAAACATGGAATATCCAAACACACCAGAAAAGCAAGATCTAGTTTCAAAATCATATTTGATCATGATGCTGGAGGACTTCAAGAAAGACGTGAAGAACTCCCTTAGAGAAACACAGGAAAACATTAATAAACAAGTAGAACCCTACAGAGAGGAATTGCAAAAATGCCTGAAAGAATTCCAGGAAAACACAATCAAACAGTTGAAGGAAATAAAAAGGGAAATAGAAGCAATCAAGAAAGAACACATGGAAACAACCCTGGATATAGAAAAACCAAAAGAAGAGACAAGGAGCTGTAGATACAAGCTTCACCAACAGAATACAAGAGATGGAAGAGAGAATTTCAGGAGCAGAAGATTCCATAGAAATCATTGACTCAACTGTCAAAGATAATGTAAAGAAGAAAAAGCTACTGGTCCAAAACATACAAGAAATCCCGGACTCAATGAGAAGATCAAACCTAAGGATAATAGGTATAAAAGAGAGTGAAGACTCCCAGCTCAAAGGACCAGTAAATATCTTCAACAAAATCATGGAAGAAAACTTCCCTAACCTAAAAAGAGAGATGACCATAGGCATACAAGAAGCCTACAGAACTCCAAATAGATTGGACCAGAACAGAAACACCTCCCGTCACATAATAGTCAAAATACCAAACGCACAAAATAAAGAAAGAATATTAAAAGCAGTAAGGGAAAAAGGTCAAGTAACATATAAAGGCAGACCTATAAGAATGACACCAGACTTTTCGCCAGAAACTATGAAGGCCAGAAGATCCTGGACTTATGTCATACAGACCCTAAGAGAACACTAATGCCAGCCCAGATTACTGTATCCTTCAAAACTCTCAATTAACATAGAAGGAGAAACCAAGATATTCCATGACAAAACCAAATTTACACAATATCTTTCTACAAATCCAGCACTACAAAGGATAATAAATGGTAAATCCCAACATAAGGAGGCAAGCTATTCCCTAGAAGAAGCAAGAAACTAATCCTCTTGGCAAGAAAACAAAGAGAAGAAAAGCACACAAACATAAACTCACATCCAAATATGAATATAAGAGGAAGGAATAATCACTATTCCTTAATATCTCTCAACATCAATGGCCTCAACTCCCCAATAAAAAGACATAGATTAACAACACGGATACACAATGAGGACCCTGCATTCTGCTGCCTACAGAAAACACACCTCAGAGACAAAGACAGACACTACCTCAGAGTGAAATGCTGGAAAACAACTTTCCAAGCAAATGGTCGGAAGAAGCAAGCTGGAGTACCCATTCTAATATCAAATAAAATCAATTTTCAACTAAAAGTCATCAAAAAAGATAAGGAAGGACACTTCATATTCATCAAAGGAAAAATCCACCAAGATGAACTCTCAATCCTAAATATCTATGCCCCAAATACAAGGGCACGTACATACGCAAAAGAAACTTTACTAAAGCTCAAAACACACATTGCACTTCACACAATAATAGTAGGAGATTTCAACACCCCACTCTCATCAATGGACAGATCATGGAAACAGAAATTAAACAGAGACGTAGACAGACTAAGAGAAGTCATGAGCCAAATGGACTTAACAGATATGTATAGAACATTCTATCCTAAATCAAAAGGATATACATTCTTCTTAGCTCCTCATGGTACTTTCTCCAAAATTGACCATATAATTGGTCAAAAAACGGGCCTCAACAGGTACAGAAAGATAGAAATAATCCCATGCGTGCAATCGGACCACTATGGCCTAAAACTGGTCTTCAATAACAATAAGGGAAGAATGCCCACATATACGTGGAAATTGAACAATGCACTACTCAATGATAACCTGGTCAAGGAAGAAATAAAGAAAGAAATTAAAAACTTTTTAGAATTTAATGAAAATGAAGGTACAACATTCCCAAACTTATGGGACACAATGAAAGCTGTGCTAAGAGCAAAACTCATAGCGCTGAGTGCCTCCAGAAAGAAACAGGAAAGAGCATATGTCAGCAGCTTGACAGCACACCTAAAAGCTCTAGAACAAAAAGAAGCAAATACACCCAGGAGGATTAGAAGGCAGGAAAAAAATCAAACTCAGAACTGAAATCAACCAAGTAGAAACAAAAAGGACCATAGAAATAATCAACAGAACCAAAAGTTGGTTCTTTGAGAAAACTAACAAGATAGGTAAACCCTTAGCCAGACTAACGAGAGGACACAGAGAGTGTGTCCAAATTAACAAAATCAGAAATGAAAAGGGAGACATAACTACAGATTCAGAGGAAATTCAAAAAATCATCAGATCTTACTATAAAACTTGAAAATCTGCAGGAAATGGACAATTTCCTAGACAGATACCAGGTACCGAAGTTAAGTCAGGAACAGAAAAACCAGTTAAACAACCCCATAACTCCTAAGGAAATAGAAGCAGTCATTAAAGGTCTCCCAACCAAAAAGAGCCCAGGACCAGACGGGTTTAGTGCAGAATTCTATCAGACCTTCATAGAAGACCTCATACCAATATTATCCAAACTATTCCACAAAATTGAAACAGATGGAGCACTACCGAATTCCTTCTATGAAGCCACAATTACTCTTATACCTAAACCACACAAAGAGCCGACAAAGAAAGAAAACTTCAGACCAATTTCCCTTATGAATATCAACGCAAAAATACTCAATAAAATTCTGGCAAACAGAATCCAAGAGCACATCAAAACAATCATCCACCATGATCAAGTAGGCTTCATCCCAGGCATGCAGGGATGGTTTAATATATGGAAAACCATCAACGTGATCCATTATATAAACAAACTGAAAGAACAAAACCACATGATCATTTCATTAGATGCTGAGAAAGCATTTGACGAAATTCAACACCCCTTCATGATAAAAGTCCTGAAAAGAATAGGAATTCAAGGCCCATACCTAAACATAAAAAGCCATATACAGCAAACCAGTTGCTAACATTAAACTAAATGGAGAGAAACTTGAAGCTATCCCACTAAAATCAGGGACTAGACAAGGGTGCCCACTCTCTCCCTACTTATTCAATATAGTTCTTGAAGTTCTAGCCAGATCAATCAGACAACAAAAGGAGGTCAAGGGGATACAGATCGGAAAAGAAGTAGTCAAAATATCACTATTTGCAGATGATATGATAGTATATTTAAGTGATCCCAAAAGTTCCACCAGAGAACTACTACAGCGATAAACAACTTTAGCAAAGTGGCTGTGTATAAAATTAACTCAAATAAATCAGTAGCCTTCCTCTAAACATAGGAGAAACAAGCCAAGAAAGAAATTAGGGAAACGACACCCTTCATAATAGACCCAAATAATAAAAAGTACCTCGGTGTGACTTTAACCAAGCAAGTAAAAGATTTGTACAATAAGAACTTCAAGACATTGAAGAAAGAAATTGAAGAAGACCTCAGAAGATGGAAAGATCTCCCATGCTCATGGATTGGCAGGATTAATATAGTAAAAATGGCCATTTTACCAAAAGTGATCTACAGATTCAATGCAATCCCCACCAAAATACCAATCCAATTCTTCAAAGAGTTAGACAGAACAATTTGCAAATTCATCTGGAATAACAAAAAACCCAGGATAGATAAAACTGTCCTCAACAATAAAAGGACTTCAGGGGGAATCACTATCCCTGAACACAAGCAGTATTACAGAGCAATAGTGATAAAAACTGCATGGTATTGGTACAGAGACAGACAGATAGACCAATGGAATAGAATTGAAGACCCAGAAATGAACCCACACACCTATGGTCACTTGACTTTTTACAAAGGAGCCAAAACCATCCAATGGAAAAAAGATAGCATTTTCAGCAAATGGTGCTGGTTCCATTGGAGGTCAACATGTAGAAGAATGCAGATCGATCCATGCTCATCACCCTATAGAAAGCTTAAGTCCAAGTGGATCAAGGACCTCCACATCAAACCAGACACACTCAAACTAATAGAAGAAAAACTAGGGAAGCATCTGGAACACATGGGCACTGGAAAAAATTTCCTGAACAAAACAATAATGGGTTATGCTCTAAGACACAAGAATCGACAAATGGGATCTGCCAATCTTCTGTAAGGCAAAGAACACTGTGGTTAGGACAAAACGGCAACCAACAGATTGGGAAAAGATCTTCACCAATCCTACAACAGATAGAGGCCTTATATCAAAAATATACAAAGAACTCAGGAAGTTAGACCGCAGGAGGACAAAAAACCCTATTAAAAATGGGGTTCAGAGCTAAACAAAGAATTCACAGCTGAATAATGCAGAATGGCTGAGAAACACCTAAAGAAATGTTCAACATCTTTAGTCATAAGGGAAATGCAAATCAAAACAACGGTGAGATTTCACCTCACACTAGTGAGAATGGCTAAGATCAAATACTCAGGTGACAGCAAATGCTGGCGAGGATGTGGAGAAAGAGGAACACTCCTCCATTGTTGGTGGGATTGCAGACTGGTACAACCATTCTGGAAATCAGTCTGGAGGTTCCTCAGAAAATTGGACATTGAACTGCCTGAGGATCCAGCTATACCTCTCTTGGGCATATACCCAAAATATGCCTCAACATATAAAAGAGACACGTGCTCCACTATGTTCATCGCAGCCTTATTTTTAATAGTCAGAATTTGGAAAGAACCCAGATGCCCTTCAACAGAGGAATGGATACAGAAAATATGGTACATCTACACAATGGAATATTACACAGCTATCAAAAAACAATGACTTTATGAAATTCTAAGGCAAATCGTTGGAACTGGAAAATATCATCCTGAGTGAGCTAAAACAATCACAGAAAGACATACATGGTATGCACTCATTGATAAGTGGCTATTAGCCCAAATGTTTGAATTATCCTAGATGCCTAAAACAAATGAAACTCAAGACGGATGATCAAAATGTGAATGCTTCACTCCTTCTTTAAAAGGGGAAAAAGAATACCCTTGGCAGGTAATAGAGAGGCAAAGATTAAAACAGAGACTGAAGGAACACCCATTCAGATCCTGCCCCACATGTGGCCCATACATATACAGCCACCCAATTAGACAAGATTGATGAAGCAAAGAAGTGCAGACTGACAGGAGCCGGACGTAGATCGCTCCTGAGAGACACAGCCAGAATCCAGTAAATACAGAGGCGAATGCCAGCAGCAAACCACTGAACTGAGAACAGGACCCCCGTTGAAGGAATCAGAGAAAGAACTGGAAGAGCTTGAAGGGGCTCGAGACCCCATATGTACAACAAGCAAAGCAACCAGAGCTTCCAGGGACTAAGCCACTACCTAAAGACTATACATGGACTGACCCTGGACTCTGACCTCATAGGTAGCAATGAATATCCTAGTAAGAGCACCAGTGGAAGGGAAAGCCCTGGGTCCTGCTAAGACTGAACCCCCAGTGAACTAGACTCTTGTGGGGAGGGCGGCAATGGGGGGAGGGTGGCGAGGGGAACACCCATAAGGAAGGGGAGGTGGGAGGGGGATGTTTGCCCAGAAGCCGTGAAAGGTAATAACACTCTAAATGTATATAAGAAATACTCAAGTTAATAAAAAAAAATAAAAAAAGAAAAAAAGAAAGACTCAGTCTATTATTGGTGGCATCAATCCCTCTGAAGTTTCCCTCATGATGTATTATAATGTTAGTTAAGTATGAGCTTGAACAAACCAGATTGAGTGCCCAAGGAGCCTGCCTCCATTGTTACTGTTTTAAGAATCCACTTCAACCTTTCCCTAAATGATGGGGTTTGACTTAAATGTGTAAGCTAGATATACTCTTTCTTTCCCAAGTTGCTTTTAGTTCTAATGTTTTTCATAGCACACAAAGAAAACTAGAAGAGAAATTGAGACCAAAAGTTGTGGTATGAACATTTTTTAATATGAATTTCTCTCAAGACATACCAAAACATGAAAAAGGCATAGAAAAAAAATGAATGCTCATCAAAAAAAATAAATAATATATATTTTCCTTACTGGGATTATAGCTAGATTTGTTTTTTACACACTCTTTATAGTATAGCTGATGGAACAAGGTACACATGTTAAGCCAAATTTTGAAAAACCTTACTATGTCCATTGGACTATTCACATGCTTTGGAGGTTATGAGTTATTGTAGTCATGTAGCTTTAAAAATAAACCCATGCTAAAGTAAGTTATGTATTGGCATTGGCGGTGTCTGTTCCTATCCTGGTACAGAGTCTGAGATCCATGACTGTGTGTTTTTCCTAGGCAATGCCTCTCTCAGAAATTCCAGCTCTACCTCTCCTGATCTCCAAGATCACTCTCTTGCCAGTTCACCACCCCATAGTCAGTTCTGGGGACATTCTTTCAAGCCTGGGCTCTCCAGTGGTTTCCTCTCCTCTGGAGCTTGGACTTTTGTACAGTCTTTCCATTCAAAACCCTAGCTGAATGCCACCTGGCTATGTTCTTTCCCTCATGCTCATCTAGATCACTTAGAATGGAAAACACCAGTACTCTTTGTTTAAAATAAAAAGATGACACAACCACTAGGTGTGAAATCTATCCTTCTAAACTCACCAATTATTCTATGTTAGAAATCTTCTTGTGGGAGAGGCTGCTACCAGGGCTAACAGTTCCCAGTCAATATCCTGCCTCCTCTCCCTCTTGCCTCCCTGTTTAAAGCCTGTTTCTTCTTCCTTAGTGCCCTTTTCCTTTCTAGGACCTGGAAGACTCACCTCCTCCTTCTTGTTCAATGATTGGCTTCTTTTCATCGTTATTAGCCAATCAATTAATTAAGGGAAACTCCCGTACAAGTAATGTGTTCAAATTGAGTAGCTATGGAAAAATATTTATTAATATGTCTGTAAAAGTTGGGACAGAGTATCACTGTATCATGGGAAAAAGAAAGAGTGGTAGAGAAAGATGCATTATGTCTTCCTCTGCCCTCTGTCAGCAAACATACATAGACATTATCATGTATATCACACACACACACAACACACACACACACACACACACACACACACACACACACACACACACACACACAAAATAAGAGCAGTATGTGTTCACTCCTTCTTTAAAAGGGGAACAAGAATACCCTTGGCAGGGTATAGGGAGGCAAAGTTTAGAACAGAGGCAGAAGGAACACCCATTCAGAGCCTGCCCCACATGTGGCCCATACATATATAGCCACCAAACTAGATAAGATGAATGAAGCAAAGAAGTGCAGGCCGACAGGAACCGGATGTAGACCTCTCCTGAGAGACACACCCAGATACAGCAAATACATAGGTGAATGCCAGCAGCAAACCACTGAACTGAGAACAGGACCCCTCATTGAAGGAATCAGAGAAAGGACTAGAAGAGCTTGAAGGGGCTCATGACCCCATATGAACAACAATGCCAACCAACCAGAGCTTCCAGTGACTAACCCATTACCCTAAGACTATACATGGATTGACCCTGGGCTCCCACCTCATAGGTAGCAATGAATAGCCTTGTAAGAGCACCAGTGGAAGGGGAAGCCCTTGGTCCTGCCAAGAGTGAATACCTAGTAAATGTGATTGTGGGGGGAGGGTGTTACTGGGGGGAGGATGGGGAGGGAAGCCCATATATAAAGGGCGGGGACGGGTTAGGGGGATTTGGACACAGAAACCGGCAAGGAGAATAACAATCGAAAGGTAAATAAGAAGTACTCAAGTTAATAAAGATAAAAAAAGAAGAGCAGTATGTGTTATCATAAAGCTAGGTTCTTCTATTTAAAGATTCTACCACATAAAGAGGAAACATATATTCAGAGATAACCATGACATACTTTCCAGTGAAGATAAAACCAAGGGCAAGAAATAGATGTATGTAAACTTATCTTTGGGTCCAATATAATTTTTAATATCAAGTATAATCTAGAAATAGATTAAAGATAGTTTTTACCTTAGGGCCAAGGAATATTTGTTAGGACCAAATTGGGATTATCTAAGGATCCAGCTTGCCACTATCCTTGGGCATGAGGTCAAAGGACCATGTTTCTTTCTAACATCCTACCTGTATAATTATGACAAATTACACATAAAATATCTTTTTTCCTTTGCCTGTTCTTATGCCAAAATATCTGAAAAAGACTACTTAACAAATAAATGGCTTATTTGAGATTAGAGTTCATGATACAGTGAACAGGAGAAGTAATAATACACAGCTAGTAACCCACCTTCTCTTGTCAGCAAATAGAAAGAGGTGAAAGCTGATGTTGCCTATACATAGGTGGAGCCTTTCCCCATTAATCAATTAAATTCAGAACCCACATTACAGATATTTCCTGAAGTTTGTCTCCTAGGTGATTTTAGATCCTGTCAAGTTGACAACAAAATTAATCACCGTGATGTATATAAATAGCCATGAAAAGAGTAAAATAAGAAATTGTTCTTCCAGTATAAAGACCATGCTGCAGATAGACGTGTTTCTTAAATTAAACTCTTTTCTAAAACCAAAAAAGGCCTGAAAAGTCAGACCTTTTATGCCTTCCAACTTTTCTAAAACATACAAGATTAAACTATCATATTTTTAAGTAAATTTTTATTGCAATACAATGATACTTTCTCCATGTTACTTGATAAACCCTATTTTTTTCTATTTTTGTGAGTGTAGTGTTTCTATTATCCACTGTTATTTGTAGAAATTTAGTGTTTACTTAGTGTGCATTCCTTTCGGTATAGGTGACTGTAGAAACTAGATGTTCCCATCCAAAGTCTTCTTCATTTCTTTCCTACCTTATTTGTTATTTATCTATTTAAAGTTGTGCTTCTTTAAATAAAAAATAAAATTACAGAAAATACATTTTGGTTATATTTTTCTTCTCATTGAAATCTACACAAATACTCCAAACCTATCTACAAATCCGTGTTTATGCTTTTTCTAGAACTCTATATTTACCTTTCTTAAGAATATAAAGCTGAAAATCAAGTAAAAATAAACACAAAAGTAATAAGACAAAATAATACCCAAATAAACAAAATAAGACAAGGTATACACAGAGACACACAAAGAATTGTAGAGTCAACAATGTGCTGCCCAACACACCAGGGCATGTTTTTTTTTTTTTTCCTTTCTAGTGAGTGAAGTTGGTATACCATGATACTCCTTTGGAGAAAGTTGGTTTTCACTTTGTCAGCAAGTTTCAATCACCAACAGCTTCTTGCCTGGAGATGAGACTTTGTATATATGTTTCCTTCTCAGTGCTAGCTTTTTAATCTGGTTTGAGCTTGCGCAGAACTTGTGCAGGCTGTCAGAGTTCCTATGACTTCATATGTGTATCTGTATGATTGTGTTTTGAAAATACGGTTTCTTTGAAGTCATCACCTACCACTGGCTCTTTCATTCTTTCTCCCTCCTCTTCCACACAGATGCCTGATATTTTAGGAAAGGGGTATGATAAAAAAATCTCACTTATGATAGAGAGCTCAAAATTCCATCACCATCTGAACTCTATATTAGTTCCCTTCAACTGAAAGAAAGCTCTTACAAAGGCAGAACATGGCACTGATCTATACCTATAACAACAGTACATTAGCAGGAGCCATTCATTTTATTGCAATGTTCCTTTAACATTATTAACATTAACATTAACATTCATTAAATTATGTAAAAATACACACACAAACACACTCATATATATACATATATATACATATATACATATACATATATATTATCAGGTTTGTGGCTACTTTATCAGTGTCAGATATGAATTCTGTCTCACAGAGTTGGGCTCAAATACAATGTAAAAGAAAAGAGGTTGTTTATTCACACATTTATACCACTATTAAGTGAGTACATTTTTTAACCAACTGACTGTTATAGATTATAGGACTTATATCTAAATATTTTTTCCCTTCCAGCATCATAAACACTAGTCAATAGAAATGAAACATTTACCTGGGCTGTGGCTCTACTTCTCCATGTTTGACATTGTATGTTATCCTCAGCACTATACATTTATGATCATGTTATAGAGAGTAAATATTACCCAAAAGAATGGCCTGTGATGGGAGGGGTGATCTATGGTATCGTCTTTCATCAATAATTTAACAATATGCAAGGCATTCCTGGCCGAACGTTTTACATGGTGACATGTGATATCTATTTAGAACTTCATCTTTGATGACTCCATCTATCTTCCTTTTATATAATGTGTGTGTGTGTGTGTGTGTGTGTGTTTGTGTGTATGTACCTTAGGATGGTTCTACAGTGGTAGTGTCTGTCACAGTAGTCCCTATACTAACCTACCACCTCATCAGTGTCCCCCTTTAATCCTCTTATTAAGGTTCCTCTATATCTCCTTTAAATATCTTCTTCTTGAGATAAGTTTTCATAACAGAAGCTGTATCTTGAAAATTTGTTAAACTGACTATTCCTAGCACACAAGAGCTAGTTCTGCTTAACTTCCTTATTTTCTCACAGGTAGAATTAGAAATTTTTTAGTTGTACTCCTTTTTACATTGCATACTGCTTGACTACTTTCTTTTGTCAACTTGAAACAAACTAGTGTCATTTGGGAAGAGGAATCTTCAACTGAAAAAAAAAATGTGCCCAGTGCCAACTTTGGCTGGGTCTTCTTCCTTGTCAGGTTTTCATAAGGCAGAGAAAGGAAAGAGCATCGGGAGAGGATACGACTTTTCCTTACAAGATACAGGGATAAGACTTTGTCTTATGACATATTTAGGGTTGCTGTGTAATAATAAAAAACTTTACTTATCTGAGACTAAATTACCTTGCTACTGTAGCTGAACTGCCTAGAAACTGCAAGTTTCTGGCACTTAACACCTCTTCCTAAAACAGCAAAGGATCAAGTAAGGAGACTTTGTGCTATCTCAGCAGGAACTGCACGGATAGAACTTTCCACCAGCTAGTCAGAAGTTACAGGAAAAGGGGGGTACTTTGAGAAGTGATTATAATATTTATTACTAAGTTGTAAAACATTTCTTATGAAAGCTATCTAAGGGGAAAAGCAGAAAGATCCTGAATGGGAAAAGGGAAAAATTCTCTTTCGCATCTTTTTGTCCTCACTACTTATACAAGTTTCAGAATACATGATCACATGTTAAAAAGTTCATCACACGTTCACACATAAAAGCAAATCATAAATGACATAGAAGTTTACAACTGAGAGTGTTTACATGCATAGCCATTAGGAGTAATTATCTAGTTAAACATCCACCACCTGTCACATCTTCACAGGTTCATAGAGAGTTGAAAACCATAAATAAGCTATTAGTGAAGTTTTGTATAGATTAACCCAGATGATATTTTATCTTCTTTTACCTATAGTAAATTGTTACTTCCCTTTACGTGACCTTAGTTAATTGTTTTGACAATCTCTTGGAATGTGTTCTGAGTAATAGAAAGTATGGTTACTGTCTAAGAATCAATTACTTGGTGACACATGGGAGACTGACAGAATTCTCATTGCAGTTTTGACTATCAGAAAGAGATCTACTAGCAGTACTACTATTAAGAGAGCTTAATAATCACTGATATTTCAGTAATTCTTGTAGGATCATCCTTAAGAATTAAGAAATCATCTATTTTTTTTGGTTCTTTTTTTTTCGGAGCTGGGGACCGAACCCAGGGCCTTGTGCTTCCTAGGTAAGCGCTCTACCACTGAGCTAAATCCCCAGCCCAAGAAATCATCTATTTGTCCATATAGCATCACTGCAAGAGAGTACATCTTCATAGATCTGCAGCTATCTGCTCAAAAGGGGTGGGCTAGTACCTAATGATTGCTATATATGTTTAATAATAACAAGAAACATATATTAATATCAGGAATCTTTCCTAAATGAATTCTCTTGGCTTTGCCTATAAAGCAAAACTGTTGCAGATTATAATCTGAAGCATACCTCCTACTATGGCTTCTGACAAAAATGTTCCCAAAAGACTGGTTCCTGGCCCTTTTCCTTGTAAAGAATGAGTATTGGAGTTAGGAATATTGTGGGGCCTCACCTTGGCAGTTTGTTTTGGGTTGTAGAAGATACCAGGCTGAGAATGCCATGGATACCAAACAATTAAGCAGTGTTTCTTCTTGGCAGCTTTGGTCTCTATCTTCAAGTTTCTCCCTTCACTTTCCCTTATGATGATCTAATCTTAAGACAAAGTCTTTCTGTATTAAGTTGTAATTGGTTATGATGTTTTATCCTAGTAATAGAAATCAAGCTGCAGCCCATGGTTTCTGGTGCTCAAACTCAGGTCTTGATGTAGTGTGGCAAGCCCTTTGTTGACTAAACCATCTTTTCAGCATCAATCCTTAATATTTTTAAAAGATAGTATTTTCAGTGTAAACAAAGTGCAGTTTTCTATAAGGATATATCATATGTCTGAAATTTTAATTAAAGGAACCTGGATATAACAAAACAACACACACTTTGGCAAAATCTCTCCTGGTCAACTGCCATTACATTGAATGTGCATCTGTGAATTTGCAAGACAAAACA
The DNA here is from genome assembly GCF_021556685.1 of Rattus norvegicus. Taxonomy (NCBI): domain Eukaryota; kingdom Metazoa; phylum Chordata; class Mammalia; order Rodentia; family Muridae; genus Rattus; species Rattus norvegicus. Next base: position 3,564,742 of record NC_141535.1, on the reverse strand, counting down.
GTTGTCAAGGAGGTGTGGTATAGTGATTAGCATGCCAAACAAATTAGAAAGGAAAGGAGTAAAATGCTTGACTGATTTGTTAACTAAAATTAATTTGCATGGGGATTTGGTACATGACACACAGTGTCTTTACCTGGGAAACTGAACAAATAGACAGAGCTGTGATATAAATGTGTGTGTGTGTGTGTGTGTGTGTGTGTGTTTGTGTGTGTGTGTGTGTCTCAAATATCTTGAGTCACAGCTCCTTCTCCACAGGTCTTGTACATTAGATGAATTGTTCATTATTATTTTTCTGGCAAGGAAGAAAGAAAAAACTCAGTGTGGCAGCACACAGCTGTACTTCCTGCATTTGAGAAGTAGGGACGCAAAGAACAGAAATTCAAGGTCATTTTCAATTACACAGTAAAATTAAAACCAATATAATGTTCATGAGATGCTGCCTCAACAATTTAAAGCTAGAAAATGTTGTGCTTTAGGAAGTAGATGGGGGCTAGAGATAAAATTCAGAACAATGTATCCCTAGCATGTACAAGGCACTGATATACATTCTTCTATAACTTAACCAGATATAATGACTTGAGCTGTTCATCCCAGGACTCAGGATAAGATTTTATCATACATAAGGAGTTTGAGGCTTGCCTTACCCTAGATCTTCTAAGAAAGGGCAAGTGTGTGTGTGTGTGTGTGTGAGAGAGAGAGAGAGAGAGAGAGAGAGAGAGAGAGAGAGAGAGAGAAAGAGAGAGAGAGCGAGCAAGAAGAGGAGGAGGGGAGGAGGGAGGCAGAGGAATAGGAAGAATGAAGAAGAAGGAGGAGGAGGAGAAGAAAAAGAAGAAGAGGAAGAAGAAGAGGGAGAGGAAGAAGAAGAGGAAGAAGAAGAAGGAGGAGGAGAAGAAGAGGAAAAGTCATGTGGAGTTTCATAGAATATGTATTCTCTTAGTTTTTAGATAAGCAACTGTTTTCAGTAGAGGCATTCTTTTCAGTTATATTTTGAATACTAATTGATAACAGACTTGCTGTGAAAGAACAGCATCAAGAAGAAAGTCCAAATAACAATTGCTATCATGTATGGTTATTAGTTTGACATAGTTCCCAATATGACTACTGCATGAACAATTTAATTTTATCCTCACAGTGAACAGAGGAGGAATGTTACATCTCTAAGAATATGTAGATTTTCACAGTGTTATATCTTTTAGACATCCACAGATGAAAGACAGGTCTGTCAGAAACCAACTATGTTGATCACCATGTTACCTTGCAGCATTAGCTAGAGTATGCTTTGCTCAGTTTGAGTCTTCTCCTTTTAGATATTATTTCCAGTTCTTTCTATACTAAAATGGCCAGTGAATGCAGCAATATTTCAAATCACCGCTTCAGTTAGATCAGGTATCTGGAATTAGTCAGATGGATCAAGAGAAAAGAGACAACATTGATTGCTGACACTGCAGTGCATTGGGAGGAAATCCTCAGTCTGACAGAGAAGATCAGTCATTTCAACTACTGGTTCCAAGAGTGTTGAACTAGCAAAGTTCTGACTTTTTAGTTTATTTTTTCACAGGACACCTTTGTAAACATGTCAGTTAGAGAAATCCTTGTTGGCTGCTTAAGCCTTAGCTGTGTAGATACAGTATGTCTAAACTTTTATTTCTGATTGAACTTACTATTTCCAGAAGCCCAAATCATGTCATGATACAAAAAAAAAAAAAAAGAAATGAATTATCAATTTGAAGTAACATTATAAATCAATTGGAAACATTCTAAATTATGATTATCAAAACACATTGATTTCTGTTTAGGAGGAGACATTAAAAATTATGAAAAGTAAAGAGCAATGGCCACATTCTAAATGCTCTTAGTCGACATGGGGTAGGTTTTATTATCAGACCTTAGAAATTCCAAATCCTGACTGTAAATATAATTTACCAAGTTTACAGAGAGTGAAAACAGCAGTCTTCAGAATTACTCAGAAGTGATGATAAGAGATAACCTAGTGTGGGAAAGAATTTGCTGCAGAAAGAAGAGAATTCAAATTTCTGTGCCCGCACTTTAAAACAGTCATGGTTGTATACAGCTATAACCCCAGTGCTATGATGACAGGGAAAGAATTTCTGGAGCTTGTGCAAAGCAAGATAGCATCAGTATAAGTGAAAGGCTTTGAATTGAGAAAATTTTGTATAAAGTTATAAAAGAGGATACTATTTATTTTCTCTGTCTTCTGCTTGAACACATAGGCATGAAGACACAAACAGACAGACACACACACACATACACACACACACGCACGAGCACACCATATCACACACACTAATTCTTGGTGGTCATGTACTGAGGAATATTAAATTAAAAATTTATAACCTTGAACTCATGAAAATTTTCCACTTGACATGTATAATTGCCATTGATCATGAATACTATTTTGTGGACCATGAATCCACATATGTAAAATAAATCAGTTGTCAGAATAAAGAAAGGGCATGACATATTAATAGTAGAAAATTTAAAAAAAACATTAGTTTATTATTTTTTGGTGTGTGTGTGTGTGTGTGTGTGTGTGTGTGTGTGTGTGTTCACGTAGGTCTTCTGATTTCACAGCATGTTTATAGGCCAGATGGCCAATTTCTATAATGGGTCATTATCTATGGATTCCTATGTTTAAAGTGAGGGTGTTGAGCTTGTTCTGCAAGTCCTTTTTCCCTCTTGCTGGCCCAACATAATTGTCAAAATTTAAATGAATTTCTTATAAGCAATTGATGACGGTTATTTATCATCATGAAGTTAGAAGTTCATACTGAAGCTCAGCAAGCCTCTGGAGTGACAATTCCATTTTATGTCAGCATAGGAGACTTGGATATCATTTGATAAGTGTTATGACTAGTTATATTAATATTCATAGAATGACCAAATTGTTTGGTCCTTGAAGAAGTTACCATTAAATTGGAAGACAAAGAACCAGAGCCAAATAAGTCCAGCAGCTAGTGAGATGTAGTCACTGACTGAGCTGAGTCTGAGCGAACATCAAAGAAACAGTGAGGTGTACTGTAGCCAAAGTAACGATACAAGCAAAAGCACTAAAATTCCTTGAATGAGGCATATAGGTATGGGAAAAGCACTTCAACCTGGGACTTCACTTGACTTAGGCTGCATAAAAATCTACCTTCCAGAAATATACCTAACAATGAAGTTGCTCACCTCATCTCACCTGCATGAAGCTGTATACATATCAAAAAATGGACTAAGACTCCCTGCACATAACATTGTTTATCAACTTCTCTTTCATGATCAACTTCCATTCAAAAGTATTCAAGAGCATATCCACATACTGGAGGGAGAAATCTGTTTCAACTGGCCCGAGACAGTTTAGAATATATACTCAGTAAGTCGTATTGAATCCTCTGGAACAACTTTCAAGGGAAACATCCTGTTTAATGTCATATACCTAGTGATAAGGAATATGCATTTGATTTAATCAAATGCATCATGGAAACTGATGTTCACAGTTAATTAAGGCTTGCCTAATCAAAAAAAGCCAATGAAAACAGAAATATCCACACTGAACTCTAAGAAATAAATCCTCCTTCTCAAGAAGTCCCCAAATTAAAGCTACACTGAATACCAGTCTTTCTCACTTTGCTTTTGAATAAAGTTTGTCACCTTGCTCTCTGTGACTTCTTGTAATAAGATGAAAACATCCTGGAAACACCTCAACTAGACAGTAACCTCAGATAAAACTGATAAGCATCTTCTTCAAATAATGACACGAATTATGGAAGCTCCAAAAGAATTCTCCTGTTACTTTCTTGTAAGAACTTCTAAGAATGACACAAGCCATGTCTAATCTCATGCCTATTCAATGAAATCAGAAGTTATAAAAAAATTCATCCTAGTGTAGTTTTTTTGTACCAATTTCAACTTTAAGATATTAAGTACAATCACATTGGAATTCTTTTTTTCTCAGAAGTTTTGATAATGTCACCTACAGTTAAGCAAGAGGAGAATCCTTAATGAATTTCTCTAGAATACATTTCATGATAGATAAAATATTAACTCTAGAATGAGAATATTGGAAAAAATGCTTGTTTCTGTGTTACTGCATTGAAAATGTAATTTATACCCCTTTGTCATTTTCAAAATGCAGATGTTCATAGTATACATATTGGATTATATGGACTATTAATAATAATCAAAGTTTCTAACAGTAATTCAAGAACAGAGCCAGTACTTTGAGACAATAATGATTCTGTCACCTTTAATGTATATAGTTTTTGCAATACGTACACAATGATTTCTACATATGAAAGTCTAAATGCTCTACAGCTCATGCTTTCTGGTTTCAAGAAGTGAAAACTTCAGTAATAGCTTTTAACTTCAAAATCAAAATGAAAACAAAATGCATAAACAGAAAGAACAGAAGGAAAATAAAAGAAGGGAAGGAAGAAATCATGGAAGGAAGGAAGGAAGGAAGGAAGGAAGGAAGGAAGGAAGGAAGGGAACAAGGAAGAAACAGGAAGAGATTTGGTAAGTTGCTCATTTGACAGGCTACATGCCAGTATGGAAGACAACCTTGGATGAGTTCCAAAACTGTACAAGATCAGGCATGGTTGTTTGTATCTATAATTTATTGACGAATATCAGACATTCAAAGTCATCACTGGATATATAGTGAGCTTCAGGCAAGTCTGGGGTTTATGAGACCCTGTGGTAAAGAGAGAGAGAGAGAGAGAGAGAGAGAGAGGGAGAGAGAGAGAGATGGAGCTAGGGACCTAAGGGCAGAGGAAGAAAGGAGGGACTGACTTCGAGCGATAGCGACGCAAGATGGCAGCCACCACAGGCTCGGGAGTAAAAGTCCTTCGAGATTTCCGACTGTTGGAAGAGCTGCAAGAAGGCCAGAAAGGAGTAGTCGAAAGCACAGTTAGCTAGGATCTGGAGGACTATGAGGACATGACACTCACAAGATGGACAGGCATGATAATTGGACCTCCATGAACAATTTATGAAAACCGAATATGCAGCCTTAAGATAGAGTGTGGGCCACTCTAGTATCCAGAAGCATCCCAGTCTGTGAGATTTGTAACAAGAGTCAATATGAACGGCGTGAGCAGTTCCAATGGAGTTGTGGATCCTCGAGCCATGGCAGTGCTGGCAAAGTGACAGAATTCCCACACCATCAAAGTCATCCTGCAGGAACTGAGGTGCTTGATGATGTCAAAAGAGAACATGAAGCTGCCACAGCCACCAGAAGGACAGTGTTACAGCCATTAGTCACCAAGGCCCCGGTCTCCCTTCCCCATCCAACCCAAGTCTTCATTTTCCACAGTAGTGAATTTTCTAGATGCATCTGTAGACCTCAAAGTACTGGAGAGGAAGCCCCACTTGGACTTCATCTTGAGACACTGCTCTGATACTAACTTCTTGTCCATTTGAAATACCTAAGTTGTGCTGTGTAACATCATCTGTCGAGTATAACCACTGTCTGCCTGGTTGAACTTATGGGATCAATAAGGTGTGTTGAATTTGGTTTCCTTTGGGAGCGGTGGGAACAGCTAACGCAACTGTGGACAGACACATCTCACACAATCACCTGCTGCTGGCACTTGGCCTGAGTATGCCTTTGCCCGCCCTGCCCTCTGACACAACTGTGTGGTGGCCCATAGAATAGATGGGGAGGTTTCAGGTAGCAGCCGTGGGACTGACCACCACTAGACTTGGGGTGCTCTGGCTGTACCCAATGCTTTATTAAGTCTAAGTGATTGCCCCATCCAAGCCATGGTCCCCACTCCTCCACTCCCACCCTTGGTCAAAGCTTAGATTGTAACCTCCCCTCCCCTGAAATTGGCCGCAGGTGTGGAATTCAGAGCTTTCAATCTCCCCACCTTTATCAAGGGGTGCTGCTTTCCCCTCCTCAAGTCTCTTGTTGCCGATCACCACCCAACACTTGCTGTGGCCAGAAGCCCTCAGATGAGGTTGAAAAAGCCTGGCCTCCCTCCCTTAGCTCTGGACCACACTTGTTCACCTGCCAACATCCTGGGAAGGGAGCACTGGGTCCGAGGCCCTGCCACCACCGTCAGCTCCTGAGCTTTGAGCTCAGGTCTAGAGGTGAACAGAGCAGCCACAGGGCGACTCAGATGGGCCACGGTTCAGGGTCCTTGGATATATGCCTAGAGCAAGGCCTTGTGGAGAGTCCTTGCTGCACATGGTTCTTAGTTATTTCCTTTTCCCATAATTGCTTTGTTTTTACAAGTTGAAGAGGTTTGACCAGTGCTCTCAGTCACCCTGATCACGCATTGGGTCTGGAGTGGAGTCTGACAGGTTGAGCAGGAGACCCTGACTCTGCCAACTCCGGTTTCAGTGTTGCTCCTCAGACCCTGGGCAGGGACCCAGAGGAGCTCTGTGTCACCATGTTTACAGATCGTTTGCAGATAGGTGGGCCTGGCTCCTGGCTTATTGACAAGCTCCCCACTCTGTTCAGGACCACTAAATGTTGAAATGTGGATGCGTACTGAAATAAAGGCAGTTCGAGGTGTTGCAAAGGGGGGAAAAAAAGGACTGAGAAAATGAAACACTGGTGATCCTTTCTAAGTCCATTCAAGCCTCATTAAGTTCCAAATTTTTCAAACTAGCCATATGTACAGCAAAATTCAAAAAGACAATGATAATAACCACATGGCAGTCACCTGCAGAGGGATTTTGCTCACAGTGGTAGAATGTAAATGAGCTGAGTTGATAGTATAAGAGTAACGCAAATCCTCAACTGATTGATTTGAAGTATCTTTTCCCACATATGAGCTTACTTTAATGAGAGGAATGGTGGACATGTCAACCTTTAATGAAGTACAATTTTTTAAGCCTTCTTTATTCCTATTTTCAGTCATGGTGACTTCATGCAGGATTTTCTGACAGTATATATCAGTATGATATCATCTTACTAAAATCAATTGGAAATACAGTCCAAATTTTTGAATCCCAATTAATTAAAGATGAATATTTACACAAAATTATTTGTATCAAATTCGACAAAGTTGTTTTCCTGAATAACAAAGGCACACAGAACTAAACCCTTAACAAAAATTAAAATCAGGACCCATATAAAAGGTTCATGGGTTTTCCTTGGTATCTAGTAGAGAACCTAAGTTCAGTGTCCAGGATCTATACTTTGTGGGTCATTACTACTTGTCAATCGAGCTCTGGAAATTGGGTACCCTCTCCTACATTTTGCAAGTACCTGTACTCATTTGTGCACACATGCACAGAGCATAAAGCAAATATTTAAAACTGCTTTTAAATATGAAAAACTAAAAAAAGTCAAAAAGAAAATGAAGGACAAAGAACAATGATTTGAATATAAGTCATGTTAATACTGTACATATCTATAAAAAAAGTCATTTAACATAACCTTGAAACAGCATAATTCAGATAGTTAAAATGCAGTCCCACACTCCTACCCAGTATTTAGTATCAAATTATTCTCTATAATTATCCAAATCAATATTCAAATCAATAATTTCTACAGGTGCATTTAATAGTCTTTGTTCATTAAACTAATCAAAATCTTTGTTGTAGTTATTTGAAGAGAAAGAATTTTATGAATCACGTGCTATCAGCTGAATAAATATTAAAATATGTATGTAAAACTTTACAAATGTTAGTTTCAACACAAAAGTATAAATTTACAATTTAATAAACAAGGAACTAATTGATCAACCAAATGTTAACAACTAAAGTTCATCTATGTATGCAATAGAAAATAATATTTGAGATATAAAATTAAGACTTATCTTAGTAAAATAATGCATAAGTTATTTTACTTAAAAAGAAAATCTTATGATCATATTAATATAGCTAGAAAACATTAAGAAAAAACTTAATACTCTTAAAAATGGGATACACATGCACACAAATTTAGAAAAGTTTGATACATATACATTATATTATAATTTCATTTCAAAAGTTAGAACTACCATTGTGTTTGTTGTGAATGAAAGGAAGAGGTTTCAGACCATAAGCAGAAATAAAATTTTCTGGAATTTTACATAAATAAAAGGCATTTAGAAAATAAAATTTTTAATAACATCTCCATCATAATTTGATGAGTATGTTCCTGCCTTCTTGCAATGAACATTGATCTCTATTGTATCAAGAAAATTGTGATAGCTCTTCGGTACAGAGAATGAAAAGCTGTCCTCTGGAGCTCATGGTTATCACACTCATGAACCCACAGCACCTGTGTTAACACAATACTTCCACATGATCAAGCCAGCTAGAGTCAGGGCTTAGATGGGGTGACAAACACTTGCCAATGCCATATTGAGGTGCTTTTGACATTTGATGTCTACTGGTGAATGAAGAATCATTTGGGGGGGGGGGTATTGCCTTGGTAATTTGCTTGTGCTTCAATAGATTCCCTTCACAAGTGACACTAGATTCTGATTCTTTGATGAGATCTAAAATGTAAACAGATGAAGACATGGTGTCAGGAGATGTATTATAGGAAATCTGGTGAGATTTGGTAGAGAATGTAGAGTGCATGAAAGTATATTTCTTTATATAAAAAATAAAGAAAAATATGAAAGGACAAATGTTTACTTAATTATCAGAAGATAGAATATTTCTACAAATTCTAAATAGCTTATATACATAAAGCTAGAAATAATAGATGAGTTTAAAAGATGTACAAATTTTCTTCACTGTTTGAGAGATCATCGTAAGAGATCATGGGAGAGAATGTAATGTATTATAATATACTTTCAAATGTAAAAGATTATAACTTTAGCTAAGTAATAAATACAAGGTTTTTCTCCAACTGAGATTATGTATAATCAGTTTGAGCTAATTCCTCCCTGTTAAATTGTACGCATTTCTAAATTCCTCAGAAAAACAACCTTAGAATAACTACTTTTAGTCCCTCAAAGTCCAGGGAATTGGGGCAAAAACTCTTCAATGGTTTCTTCAAGCTGTACATAATTATATTTATATTTATTACTAAACTAAAATTATGATCTTTTACTTTGGCACAGAATTTATTTCATACAAATTTAGATTTTTAAGATTTTCTTTAATATAAATTTCTCACTGATTTAAAATTAATATTGTTACTCTGATGCACACGTATTGTGCCTATACAACACATTTCAGCATAGATGGCTTATACCCAGTCCTTTTCAGCTATTAAAAAATGAAGCAGAGATGATTATGCACGTGAGTTTAAGGCCAAATATCAAATTCATGTCTCTAAGTTTATTGTTAGAATTCTTTCAAGATAATTTATTAAGATAATTAATGGAAAACAGTCCAGATTACTCATATAGTTAGATGGTTTCTAAAAAACACCAGAAGTCCACAAAATGTGACATTTAATGTTCTTTAACTTTTATTGAGACATGTTCACTCCCACCATCTCCCCTTTGGTATATTCAAAGAAGAAACTGAAAATCTCCACCTCCACTTGAAGTGATTTATTGTGGCAGACAGACACTATGCAAAAATTGCTCCAATTCTTCTACAGACTAATTACTTTCCAGAAAAGGAAAAATTGCAGAATAAGTTGGCTGAAAATTTCTGCCAAGCCAGAATGATTAGCCCTTCAAAATTCAGTGTTTCAAAAGTCTGTCTGATGATCCTAGGCCAGAAGCCTGTAGACTTGCTCTAACGTGTTGCTCACAGGGGACTGTGCAAATAGAAAATTGTCACTATAACCTGTCTCAGTTCTAGAAGTCATGCTAGGCTTCCTATATTTACAGATATATGGCTCATTCTCAGATTACTGGTGGGGTTGAAAACTTAGTATAATCTTATAACCCACTCAGCCAATTTAACTTTGAGAATACATATTTAATTAGCTAGTTATCAGATAATACATAAGCTAGCCAGGATATAACAGATTTTAAGCCTTTTAAAAGCTAAAATATATAACTACATGTTCTGTTTAACTGATAAAAGTTGGGCTGGGTGTTAGGTACATCTTATACTTTTAAATTACAAAATGATAATAGTTCTGCTCAACTTATATTTGAGAAAAAAATTCTGTTTTTTTTAATTAAAAGGGTAAAAGATTAGATTGATGTCATTATTAAGGTGAAGGAAGGTACAGTATAGAACCAGGCCTGTCATTGGATAAGAAGGAAGGATGGGTGGGAGAAAAGTTTTAGAGAGGCAGAGGAAGCCAGAGTGAGAATGTGAGAGCACAGAGAACATGGCAGTAGATGTTTAGATACCTCTCTGTACATATTGGAGTTTGTTATGACTATTCTCAAGGGATGGGTGTGTACAGGATTTTGTCCCATCTAGATTGGCAAATTATATCTTATCAATTGCATCAGAAAATATTGTTTGATGTGTTCTTTCATAAGGCAACTTAATTGAGTTTAAGAGAGTGTATGGTGGCCAGATGCATGGGCCTACCAAAGAATCGAGATGTGTTTGCCTGGCATGGTGGAAACCCAACCAAGAGGGCTGTGGATGAGGGAGGAGCAGCCTGACAGGGTGCCATGTTGGGAAGAATAGTGTGTCAGAAAGTAGATGGGGCAGCATGGAGCCACTAGATAAATTATTGCTGTTTCGAATGGCACCAGAAATATTAAGGGAGTGAGACACCTAGGGTATAACTGGGAAATAGTTCTGTCTGGTTTTTTTTTCTGTTTTGTTGTTTTTATTTTTATTGCAGCACATATATTGTGTGTCGAGCGTCCTGAAGGGAAAACATGCTTAAGTCCTTAAGTATGAAGTGATTTATTGCAAAATGGCCACATATAACCATGATGGGATACTAAAGACAAAGATAGGAGAGTGAGGATATTTAATTTCCAAGAAATTATAGGATTTTGGTGTTTCTCAATCATATGATTTTTTTGGGTAGGATATATACCTTGTGATCTAGACTACTAGATGAACCACAGAAAGAAAAAAGGTGGAGGCAGAGTTACCATTAAAGGTTTTTGGGGCCTGGGAATCAGATGCAAGGGACAGAGAGACTACAAGGCCACAGAATATGTTGCTTATCAATTATATTGAGAGGTTACAAAGGGAATGGAAGTTTGAGGAAAGCAGCCAGTTAGACAGGACTGTGATCTAACACTTCCCTGCTTATGAAAGAAAATTCAAAAGTCACATACAGTTGGAAAGTCTTATGAATACTATGAAGTAGCTATTAATGTGGGAGCCAGGACTGCCCTAGGCTGTGTGAAAGACCTGGACAAAACAATAACTGGAACACGTGTTCTATGTCCTTACCCAGGATCAAACTTGTCAAGGCCTGTCTAATGCTGAAGCCAATGTCTTAAACGAGTCAAGGTTGAGGGAAGAGACTCTTCCGTTAGGTTGTGGTTATCACTTCTTAGGCAGCTGTAACTGTGGTATCCCATGTTCTTTTCGTCAGCATTGTCTGACTTAATCATTTGCTGACTTAGTTGTTCCCCATGTACAACCACCAGTACCCCCAGGACTGCAAATTATAAATATGATTCTACAATTTCTAATAAAGTGCAAATAAATTTCAAGCAATCATCACAAAAATGTTTACTAACAGCAGTTACATTTTAAATCAGACAAACTAAAAATAAATTGAACACCATGTGCTCCAGCTGTTTATCCTCTGGACATAACCCCAAGACACCAAATTACTACAGAGGTACTTGTACAGTTTCACCCATTGTTGCATAGTTGCAAGCATGGAGGGAATGCAATTCATATGAATCCTAATGGTGTGACTGCTCTGCTTTTCCTATCAGTTATTTTGCTATACTGCCACTATGCCGTCCTCATAGTGCAACCCTAGATAGCACAGTGATCTATGACTCCAGATATAATGCTTGACTATGTAATTGCAAATATTGGAAGAGAAATGAAGTCTTAAATACTGCTATATAGTTATTTAAATGTCCCTGTTTGTTTTATTCCAGAGACTGTGCTGCAAAAGGTATATACACACTTCTCCCTCATTTCCTCTGCTGAAGGTTATGTGGCTCTGTTTTAATTCTCATGTGATAAAGTATCACATTCTCTATACTATTTCAAGAGATGTATCTCTTTTATTCTTTTCTATTTAAAGAGTCTAAACTGTCCTTATATAAAACTATGCTGTTTATATAACAGGCAAACCCAGAAATATCAACTTTGCTTCACAAGGTAAGTATGCAAAATACGGTTTTATAGAATTGCTTGTAATGCATCTACTCCTATTTTTATTTTCTGGTCTATTCAGGTCTCTTTTATAATGTCCACCTGCTTGTTACCTATGTAAAATTACAAACAAAAGCAAAAACAGAAAACAATTAAGGTCTGTTATCAAACCTTAAGCAAACATTCATCACTCTAGGACTGGGAAATTGCTCAGAGGGTAGAAACATATGGACCTGGGTGTGAATATTCAGCACGTATACATAATGCCAGGCATAGGGGATAGCTACACATAACTATTACCTCTGAATCCTGAGGGCTCACAGACCAGTTCTCCAATCCCACACTGAATTTCTAGTTCAACAACAGAACTTATGTCAAGAACAGTGAACAGCACTAAAGAAGACGCTTGAAATCCTTCTCAGAACTCCAAAAACACATCCACAGATGGGTAAAGCCACACAGTTACAGGCATGCACCACACACTAACATCCACCAACATTCTTACAACACACAACACCACAGATACATAGAAAATGGTTAAGGGACTGCAGGGTAATTCTTAATTTGCTGTTGTCACCCAGTATGTATCTTATATACTGATAATAACCAAGAAAAGATTAAGCTGAAGAGAGTTTATCCATAGTTTTAGCTTTTACTATATTTTAATTTAATTAAAATGCTTTTGTAATTTTACAAAAAATATCCAGATTTATGGCATTCTAGAATCACCCAGGACAAAAACTTTTGAGCATGTCTGAGAGAGAGACATCAGACTGGAAGAGTTCTAGTGCAAAGGCCCTCCAGCCAGATGCTGGAACCCAGATTCCCTTCAACAGAGGAATGGATACAGAAAATGTGGCATATTCACACAATGAAGTACTACTCAGCTTTTAAAAACAATGACTTCATGAAATTCCTAGGCAAATGGATAGAACTAGGAAATATCATCCTGAGTGAATTAACAGAGTTAGTATATACTAGTCCAAAGCTTGGAATACCCAAGATACAATTCATAGACCATATGATGCTCAAGAAGTCCGAAGAACAAAATGTGTGCACTTCAGTCCTTACTAGAAGGGGGAACAAAACACTCAAGAGGGAGGGGAATATAGGGACACAGAGTGGAGCAGAGACTTAAGGAAAGGTCATCTAGATGTTGTCCCATCTGGGGATCTATCACATCTGCAGCCACCAAACCTAGTCAGTATTGCTGATGCCAAGAAGTCCTTATTGATGGGAGCTTGATGTGTTGTCTCCTGAGAGACTATGCCAGAACCTCACTGATATAGACAAGCATGCTTGAAGCCAACCATCGGACTCCATGGGTACTCCAATGAAGGAGTGAAGGAAGAGGTGAAATAATTTTCAAACCCATAGGAAGAACAACAATATCAACCAACTAGACTTACCAGTGCTCCCAGGGATTAAACTACTAACCAAATAGTACTCATGTAAAAGCCTATTGCTTCAGTTGCATATGGAGCAGAGGATGGCATTGTCTGGCATCAATAGGAGGAGAAGCCCTTGGTCCTGTGAATGTTCCTTTCTCCAGTGCAGGGGAATGGTATGCTATTGAAGTACGAGTAGGTGGATGGGAGGAAAAGCATCCTCATGGAAGCAGGGGGTGGGTTGTGGGAGAGTGGGTAACTCGGCAAGGGAATAACATTTGCAATGTAAATATATAAAATATCAAGTTAAAAAATGTTACCACTGCTCTTAATAACCCTATATAAGTTTTTAAAATCCACTTGCCAAAATTCTTACTACGTCTGTTTTGTGTTCACACATGGACTATGATGGATTAACACCATATCTGGGAATATCTTCTCAATATTAGACATAACATCTGAATATGTGATTATTTATATCCATTTTTTGTTCAAGAAGAATCCGATGCCAAAGAAAATTTCCTCTTTTTCATTAGCATGGAAATTATATTCAAAATAAGCCAATATAATAAAGGATACCTGAGTGTATCCACATTCACATACATATTCATATATATGAATATGTGTGTATATATGTATACATGATGTAGGCCTCCTTCACAGGGCATCTAGGCCTTAACAGTTCCCTCAGGCCTACACACTGCATCTAGGCCTTCATGTTTTCCCTAGACCCTAAGAGCCAGCAGCTTTGCCCTCTGAGCCATCAGTCTACAGAGGAATTCATAGAGAAACCCTGTCTGAAAAACTAGGGGAGGGAGACAAACAGATTAACAGATTGATTGCTCTCTCTCTCTCTCTCTCTCTCTCTCTCTCTCTCTCTCTCTGTGTGTGTGTGTGTGTGTGTGTGTGTGTGTGTGTGTGTGTGCCTGGCTCAGCACTGAAGCAAAGCATGCTAGGACAGCAGCAGTATTTCCCTGACAGACCTTCAGGGACATGCATATTCTCCAGCCCCACCCCACCCCCTCTTAGCTAGCTCCTGTCCACCCCTTTCCCTTCGCCCACATACAGGGAGTAGGCCTCCTGTGTGTGTGGGGGGGGGTGAAGATGGAAATATCTCTTGAGAAAAAGTTCGGGTCTCCCAAACAAATAAATGACTAGAAATTTCAATTATTTTCTTTATTTCATTGAGCATACAGTGGAAGAGGGAAAAGGAACAGGGAAACTAGGCCAACTGGTAGAGCTCCTTCCATTTTGTTTCAAAAAGGAAAAGTCAAAGAAACAACACTACCTGGTTTTCGTGAAAGGAACAAAATGGTAAAAGTTGAAACATCAGCTCACCACTTAATACTTTGGCTTTTAATAAAAGGGCCAACAGATCTACCTCCTATTTGGTAAAAAAGAGAATAAAAACCCACAAAAACATTCTGTGAGCCAACTTCCCTTTAAACCTCTGTTAAACAGGAAGACTGGTTTTTTTAAACATCATTTTAAATATTTAAATATGTATTTGTGTGTGTGTGTCTCTTTGTGTGTGTGAGTGCCTGTGTGTGTGTGTGTGTGTGTGTGTGTGTGTGTCTGTCTGTCTGTCTGTCTGTCTGTCTGTCTGTCTGTGTCTTCTGTATGGAGAGGATGTGCTGTAATACTGGGGGCGGGGTGGTCCAGGGCCCAGGGGTGTTGCCACACCGCCTCCCAAGTCAACTTCCCCACAGTGCCTTCCCCGCATGGCCTTCCCAGAGGTCCTGTAGCCGGTTTTGGTGCACCACCACAGTGGAAGGACGCCCAGCGTGGCCAGTCACCGACGCGGGGGGGGGGAGGCATTACCCACCAACCCTACCCGTTGTCCCACCTAGACGCACACACCGCACCCCGCGCCCGTCCGGGAGCGCCCGCCGACCCCCCCCCCCCCGCATTGGGAGGAGCGGGGACGGCAACAGCGGGATGCATGGAGGGGGAAGAAAGTCGCGCAGGTGGAGAGGTCTGGAGGAACGGGGAGCGGGAAAGATCCACTGGGTTCACTGGCCCAGCCGAACATGTGCAGCCGGGTTGAATCCTCTGGCGGACTGTGCTGACCCCACCAGTTTACCTCTTAACGATTTCACGCCCTCTTGAACTCTCTCTTCAAAGTTCTTTTCAACTTTTCCTTACTGTACTTGTTGGCTATCAGTCTCCTGCCAGTATTTAGCCTTAAATGGAGTTTACCACCCTCTTTGGGCTGCATTCCCAGGCAACCCGACTCTGGGAAGGCCCGCGCCCGGCGCTCCTGGGGTCCGCTACCGGCCTCGATCCGAAGGACTTGGGCCCCCCACCAGCGGCGCAGGGGAGTGGGTCTTCCATACGCCACATTTCCCGCGCCACGGCACGCGGCAGGGATTCAGTGATGGGCTCTTCCTTGTTCACTCACCATTACTGAGGGAATCCTGGTTACTTTCCCTTCCTCTGCTGACTAATATGCTTAAATTCAGCGGGTCTACACGTCTGATCTGAGGTCACTGTCGAGAGGGGAAGGAGGAAAGGAGGGCGCGAGTGCTGCTGCGGGCAGATAGACGGAGAGGAGAACGAGAGGGTGCCAGGGTCCCAGGCCAGGGCCTGCGACCTCTCTACCCCGGCCAGCTCCCACACCCCGGGGGCAAGTCAGGTCAGCACATGGACCCCATGGTGTCCCTCTGGCTGGCGCCCGAGTGGTCGGCCCCCGGCAGAGGGAGGGGGGAGGAGAGGAACCTGAGACAGGCCCCCGCGGGTGAGGTATGGCCCCCACCCCATCCGACGCTTGCAGGTCACTCTCTCTGTGTGCACTGGCGGGTGCACAGTGGTGGTGGATGCACCGACCCCATGGGAAGGGCCTGCCTCCCACCAGATCAGAGGCAGGATGACCGACCCCGGAGACGCAGCCCCTCTGGCGCCCAGGCACCCGACTGGCCCATGCCGACGTGTCCACATGGTGGGGAGAGCGGGCGAGGACGGGAGCGGGAGTGGCGGGGCATGCAGGAAGGAGCCACAAGGAGGTTGGCCGGTGCGCGGTGCCAGTGGATGGGGAGGATGAGGCCCGCTCACACCAACCAGGCGTGGACGAACACTGGACACTGCCCATGTCTGTCCTTCCGGAGATGGATGGCCAAGGGGAGAGGCCCTGCGAGCAGAGTCCAAGCCGCGCGATGCGCCCATCCCCCAACCCCACCCTCCCGCAGCGGCAGCGAAACCGCAAGAGGGCGGCAATTGATCCTCAAGTGATTCTCAGACAGGTGTAGTCCAGGGAGGAACCCGGGGCCGCAAGTGCGTCCAAAGTGTCCATGATCAATGTGTCCTGCAATTCACATTAATTCTCGCAGCTAGCTGCATTCTTCATCGACGCACAAGCCAAGTGATCCACCGCTAAGAGTTGTATGGCTATGTGGGGTGTGAGCGGACTTGTATGGGTGCTAACACTGGCACAAGCTCCCCCGCCCGCCCCTGCTGCACTGGAAGAGAGGGGCCAATGGCGAGGCGGTTCCACCTCAGGCCGGCCAGCGGGAAACTAAAGGATACACGTGAAAAGAAAAAAAAGACAGGGTCGGGATCGGAAAGACGGGAAACAAGGGACATGGGACGCCGCTAACCAAGCACCCGGCGGCTTTGGGCAAGGGAGGTGCTGGAGGCGGCGGAGGAGGCAGAGGAGGGCACAGGGAGGTGTGGATGGAGGCAGAGGATGGAGGGAGAGAGAGAGAATGGAGGAGATCCCTCAATGGACCAGACCTGACACACTCCCCGCACCACTCCATAACAATCCCTGCTTTTCCCGAAATGCTCACTTGGCTTGCAGGCTGTGGCACGGGCCATGATGGCGACCAAGACACAGGGACACCCCTCCCGGTGAGAGGAGGGACTCACACAGGCCCAAGAAAGGACCAGACACCCCCTCGGCCTTCTCCATTAATGATCCTACCACTGGTTCACCTGCAGAAACCTTGTTAAGACTTTTACTTCCTCTAGATAATCAAGTTCCACCATCTTCTCAGCCCTCCCACAGGGCTATGGCCTGATGAGGCCTCACTAAACCATCCAATCGGCAGTAGCGAAGGGCTATGTGTACAAGGGACAGGGACTTAATCAAAGCAAGCTTATGACCTGCAATTACTGGGAATTCCTCTTTCATGGGGAATAATTGTAATCCCAGATCTCCATCACGAATGGGGTTCAATGGGTTACCCGTGCCTGCAGGCATAGGGTAGGCACATGCTGAGCCAGTCAGTGTGGTGCACATGCAGCCGAGGACATCTAAGGGCAGCACAGACCTGTTATTGTTCAATCTTGTGGCTGAACACCACTTGTCCCTTTAAGAAGTTGGGGGACGCCGACTGCTCAGGGGGTCACGTAACTAGTTAGCATGCCAGAGTCTTCTTCCTTATAGGAATTAACCAGACATATCGCTCCACCAACTAAGAACAGCCATGAAACACCACCCAGGGAAGCGAGAAAGACCTATCAATCTGTCAATCCTGTCTGTGTCCAGGCCGGGTGAGGATTCCCGTGTTGAGTCAAATTAAGCTGCAGGCTCCACTCTTGATGGTGCCTTTCGGTCAATTCCTTTAAGTTTCAGCTTTGCAACCATACTCCACCGGAACCCAAAGACTTTGGATTCTCAGAAGATGCTTGACTATCCTGGGAATAACACCACCACGAACCCAGTCGACATCTGTTTAGTTATGTACCCCCATTTGTTTTACTTTTTCTTTCTCCATTTCTCTTTCTTTTTCTTTCATTAGGGGAGGGGATTGTTTTAATTCACATTTTAAATATTATCCCCTTTCCTGATTTGTCCTCTAGAAACCAGCTATTATTTCCGCTCATGCCTCCTGTTCTATGAGGGCAGTTCCTCAGTCACCCACTCACTCCTTCCAACCTGCCCATTCTGACAGTTCCCTACACTGGGGCATCAAGCCTTGACAGGACCAAGGACATTTGCTCCCATTGGTGCCTGAAAAGGACATCCTCTGCTTCATATGCAGATGGAGCCATAGGCTCATCCTTGTGTATTCTTGGGATGGTTGTTTAGTCCATGGAAGATCGAGGGCAGGGGTTTGGTTGGTTGATATTGTTCTTCTTATGGGGTGGCAAACCCCTTCAACTACTTCAGTTCTTTCTGTAACTCCTCTCTTTGGAACCTTGTTCTCAGTTCAATGGTTGACTGCAAGCACTCTCCCTTCTTCCCTCCCTCTCTTCTTCCCTCCCTCCCCACACCACTCTATGTTTGTATGTTTGTGTGTTTGTGTGTCTCTGTGTATGTGTGTGTGTGTGTGTCTGTCTGTCTGTCTGTTTATGTGTCTGTCTGTATGTCTTTCTAAGTGAATGTCACTTTTCTTTTCTTAGATAAAGTGATGAGATAAGAGTCTTACCCAAGCTATTCAAATATGTCCTTTAGGCTGAGACCAGAGTATTTTTTCCCTCTGTTCTACTATTTATAGACCTAATACTAGGAGCTTCTAGCCTCCATGTGATCCAACCTTCCAAGCTGACTGATTCAATATGGTTTCTCTTGGCATCTTCATGAGATGTTCTGCTTGGACTCACATTAACCTGGACAATATGTTACAATCTTCTGGATCCTTCTAATTCTCCAGCTTTTTCTGTTTTCCCCAGTGAATAGTTTGTTCTCTCAGAACCTGAATCTGTAAAAACATGTCCAGAAAACTTCCGTAAACCCATGCCACACACCACAACTTCTCTTTCTTGCTCTACTTCTCTCTGTCTTTCTTTTGTTTAGTTTTGTCTCTCTTTCTCTACTCTTGTGCATTCTCTTATTCCTAAGCTGTTCTCATGTGAATTGGGCACATTTTATCTGTGATACATTCTGTCACTTTTTTCTTTGAATTACTACTTTATCTGGCCCTCAATTATATGACACTTTCAAACATGGCTACTTCCTTATATAAACTAACCTTACAATGTACAATCATTTTGCTAATATTTATCTACCTAATTCTTACCTGGACCTATTGGTTGTAAAGAATTAACCTTTCAGGATGCCTATATTTATGGCAGAATCTTTCTGACCTTTCATATATGATGTCCTGTGTCTGAAAGATGAGGGTATTAGAATAAAATTATTTTACACATTTTCTAGAAGGTTGAAAGATTCAATTTAAGTCTTATTTTATGATCACATTAGCAGCCATCAGTCCAAAACAGAAAATCACTAAAACAAATCCTAGTTGCATGAGGTAGGGTAGGAAGATATCCCAGTGATTAAGCAGGCAGGAAATGTTAGAGAGACATGGAAAGAAGATTGTTTATTGGTCTATGTTTATCCCTTGCTCAGCCTGTGTTTTTATAAAAGCGTGAACAATACACCCAAGAGTGGGACAACCTGCAGGGAGTTGGGCCCTCCAACAAAATTACTGATCAAGAAAGTGCCCACAGGTTTTTTCATAGGACAATCTTATGAAAAATTTTTTCTCAGTTAAGATTTCTTCTTCCAAGTTATCTTTAGTTTTATATCACATCGATAAAAAACCTTCCTATATAGTTTGTAGGTGAGAGTTTGTGGATGTATATCTCTAAGCTCGTGTATTGAAGTGATATCATTAAAAATTTTACAAAAGAATGGCTAATAATAACCTCTGTTTGCGTTGTGTGTGTGTGTGTGTGTGTGTGTGTGTGTGTGTGTGTGTGTTTCTTTAATCCCGCAGGCTTTCGCCTGATTCTCGGTACCGTGTCAGTGAGGGCATTGGGCACTGACAGTGTATGTCAGTCTAATTTTTTTTTTTGGTTCTTTTTTTTTTTTCCGGAGCTGGGGACCGAACCCAGGGCCATGCACTTCCTAGGTAAGCGCTCTACCACTGAGCTAAATCCCCAGCCCATGTCAGTGTAATTATGTGTGTACATGTGTTTCTGCATGCCCACAGATATTATATGTATCATAATAGGGTATTAAAGAGGACAATGACTTAATCTAAAGAAATGCTTTAGATTATAGCACACACCAGCAAGAAAACATTCCTTTTTTTGGCATGGGGTAGCAATTGGGCTTGCAACAATAAATTATGAAATATACTAGGAAGAGTGAAATAGCTCAGTAGGTAAAGATATTTCTTGCCAAGGCTGTTAACCTTGGTTTGGTCCTTGGGACATACACAATGGAAGGAGGAAATGAATGCCATAAATTGTACTCTGTCATCCTGTATCCCTGTACATATGTGTGTTCCGTTTCTCCCATTTCTGAAGCAAGAAAAAAATTACATACATGGAATTTCTGCCTTGTATTACAGAGCAACAGAACATAACATTGAGAATTAACAAAAGAGTCTACGGCCATACCACCCTGAACGCGCCCGATCTCGTCTGATCTCGGAGAATTAACAAAAGAATACAAACATAGTTCATATGAAGGCAACTTGGTCTTACAGAGATAAACTAAACAACTCCTGGATAAAATAAGTTCAGACTCATGAACATGTATTACTCAGATTGTTGAATCAAAAAACTTAAATATGGGGCATGTAGATTCCAGAGACTTTTCCACAGTGGAATTCTGTAACCAGGGAGACCAGACAATAGCACTTGTATTTGTATCACTTAGATTTATAGGGACCTTTCCTTGCATGGTAGAGGAATAGGCATCTACACTGAAATGTACTGTATGTAACTAGAGAAATAAAACAAAATGTTCTCCTTTATAACCAAATCAGGACTACGACTAGGAGATTCCAGGTTTCTTAGTCAAATCGTGAAATAGAATCAAGTGACCTTGTTCCAATATGATATTCTTCATTCTTTCTGAGATATGAGGTAGAGCATGAAAGACAATACCCCAAAACCTGGGTTTAGGGTAATATACTTTAAAAATGTCAGGTGTATGAGTCCAAGGGGATCTGACATCCATCAGGAGTCCTGGAATACTTCCACTGGACTCTCCACAGTGGTTGCCTGTGCAGGATTTAGTTACTGAATCAGCACTCATTTTTCAAATGTAGAAGACATCAAAATATAGACAATGGGGATCATTCTTATATTCAATTACAAGGCACCCCCACAAGTTTTCTATTGTCTTACTTGGAAAGAATATATTTAAAAGAGTAAAACAGAATTATTATACTCAAGGAAAAAGCTGTGTCAAAGAAACAAAACAACAATTAAAGGCAAAAGTCTATGTGTTTCAATAGTATGACTATAAGGAAAAGAAGTACACTTTAAGCAGCCATTGTTATCTTCTTCAAATTCATGGAGCATGAATGTTATAAAATGAATGATAAGATAGAATAACAATGTAGGTTTAGAAGCTAATTGAGAGAGGAGCAGAAATTAAAATCAAAGCAGCTCAGAGCATCAAAGAAGCCCGTGGTAAAACCAAATCTGCAGCAACACAATTGTAAACAATACCCATTATGGAAAAGTAAAAGACAATTCAAAAGGCACATTAGTGTATGTGATGGACACTTTTGTCAACTTGGATTTAGATGCCTTTAAATCTGGAGGGGTTTGTCTCCTATTGAGAAGCCAAAATGTTGTTCCCTTTCAGAAATATGAAGTAGATTGAATAATTTTACCCTCTTTGTCCTAGTTAAAAAAAAATAAGGCCAGAAAATAATTTAAATTGTAAACGTTGGGGGGGCTGTTTCTTTATTAAATTATGTGTGAATATTTGCCTGCATAGGGTTGCCTGTGGAGGCTAGAAAACGAAGGGTATTGGGTCCCTGAAACTGAAATTACCAGTGATTATGAGTCATCTTGTTCTTTGAATCTAACATGGGTCCTCTTCAAAAGTACATGTTCTTAACTTCTCCGTCAACTCTCCAGTCTCCTGTAAAAATAAGTTAAAAAAATGATTTCTGTTGCCTAAAGACAAGGAGGCTGAATGAATATAATGATACTGATGTTATTTTTAAAGATGAAATTCATTATGATAGACAATGGGCATAATATATCTAAAACTAAGAAAAGATAAAGTGCAAACAATAAGGAACAGTGTGCTGTATGAGAGATGTTGCAGGGTAAAAAATGACATGAAACTTTCTAAAGAGGCTTGAGTCTGCTTATAAGGTCACAGTACTTTGTGTGTACATGTTTGTGTGGGGGTACATGTGTCTGCAGGTGCATGTCCTCAGGTGTGAATAAGGAGGTCAAAGGTCAATACTGGGTATCATTCTCAGTCACTCTCTACTGTATTGATTTTGTGATGTGGTCTCAAGCTGACCATGGAATTACCAATTTAGGTAGACTGGGGCTCTGTGAAGCCACAGGGTTTCTTTGTTCTCCATTTCACAGGCACCAGGATGATTAGCTTGGAACACAGTCCCATGACTTTTTACATGTTCTCTGGAGACTGCACTTAGATCCTCATGCATGTATCAGAAATAATTTAGCAGAGGTGCTACCTCTTTCTGGCAGTGGCCATGTAGCTGCTGCAAGGAATAGCATATGAGTGCTTCAATGACAGGATTCTACTATGGCAAGTCCATGGAAACCACTTCTCAGTTGACAAGGTAAATTTGGTGGCCTTAATATTTAGTACCAAGTTTGCATGCCCTACAACATCTCCATTCCTTCATTGTACTGCACAAAGTCATTATCAAAACTGTAGCACTTCATCAGTCATGGACAAGGCCATCTGGAGTCACACAGACTAAGTCACTGTGGATGATTCTACATTTTTCTCAAAACTCTTTCAAGGCATAAAATGTTCTTCACCTCTTTTTGTATCTATCAATCCTCCAGATGTTACCATAAATCCTGGGAATTTGAGACTTATAATCATATCTTTAGAGAAGTACCCAGTCACACTGAGAAAGTCTGTGTCAGTTGTGGAGAGAGGTGGGTCCTGCTTACATAACTATTTTTAAGAAGCTATATCTGATCAGTGGAGACACAGAAAATGCAGAGATTATGTTGGATTAATAGAGACTTGAAAATGGCTCTTAGAATGATTACATCTTACAAAGATCTATATATTAGAAACTTGTCTAGAAGATCTGCTTTGTAAAATGAACTTGTCTGTCTGCAATTAAAAGGGAATTATGATAGGAGATAATAACTAGAGATAGTTTACCAACAAATGTTTTATTCGGTGTCTCACCATGCATAAATATGTAACCAAGTTTGCTACCAGACAGGTATGTCTTCCTGTTCACAGGACATTCCTGGCCAGACATCTCTTTTGTCTTGCTGAAATTGCGCTTTTTAATGCAAAATAAGTTTAGGTGGTGACTGATCCAAGGAATGGGAGAAGGAGGAAGGGGAACTATTGGGGGACTTGTGTAAAGATAGAGCTTTTGAAATGTGGATATTATGATTTCTTTTAATAATGTAAGCAATGATATCACTGCTTGGGTAAGCACAATTTTCATTGTATAAATATAGAAGGCTCAAGTTATTTGTGGCCACTTGCCTGAAAATCAAAAGATGGTCACTGTCTTCACTTTTGTTAACTCCCCTTCTCCATCTCAGGACCTAAACATTATAGCTAAAACTGGCATTGGCATCTTCTTGGTTCCTAAATTATAATTTTTTAAAAATTTTTATTGGATATATTTCTTTACTTACATTTCAAACATTATTCCCCTTCCCAATTTCCTGTATATAAGCCCCCATTCCCTCCCATCCCCCTCCCCCATACAGGTATTCCCCCTATACATCCACTTTACACCCCCCATATTCCCCTGTACTGGTGGTCCAACCTTGGCAAGACCAGGGGCTTCCCCTTCCCCTGGTGCCCCTACAAGTCTATTCTCTGCTATATATGCGGTTGGAGTCCTGGATTATTCCATGTATAGTCTTTCGATCCTCGTTTAGGCCCTGGAAGCTCTGTTTGCTTGGCGTTGTTGGTTTGATGGGGTTGTATGCTCCTTCAACTGTTTGAATATTTCGTCTAATTCCCTCCAAGGGTCTTGTTCTCAGATCAGTGGTTTGCTGCTAGCATTGATTTCTGTATTGGACATCCTCTGGATGTGTCTCCCAGGAGAGATCGATATCCGGTTCCTTTCAATATGCATTTTATTACTTCATCAATCGTATCTAGTATACATATATATATATATGTATATATATACATATATACACATATACATATACACATATATATATATATATATATATATATATATATATACACATACACACATATATATCCCCTTTTAAGGAGTGGGAGCATCTGAATTTTGGTTATCCTTCTTCTTGAGCTTCCTGTGGTCTGTGGATTGCATCTTGGGTAATTCGAGCTTTTTGGCTAATATCCACTTATCAATGAGTGAATACCAAGTGTGTTTTCCTGTGATTGAGTAAACTCACTCAGGATGATATTTTCTAGTTTATTCCATTTGCCTATGAATTTCATGAAGTCATTGTTTTTGATAGCTGAGTAGTACTCCACCGAGTAGATGTACCA
The DNA here is from genome assembly GCF_021556685.1 of Rattus norvegicus. Taxonomy (NCBI): domain Eukaryota; kingdom Metazoa; phylum Chordata; class Mammalia; order Rodentia; family Muridae; genus Rattus; species Rattus norvegicus. The sequence continues at coordinate 3,539,890 of NC_141535.1, read as the reverse complement.
CTTTTTTGAATCCATTCCTCTTTTGAAGGGCATATGGGTTCATTCCAGCTTCTGGCTATTATAAAGAAGGCTGATATGAACATAGTGGAGCATGTGTCTTTGTTGTATGTTGGAACATCTTTGGGTATATGATTAAGAGAGGTATAGCTGGGTTCTCAGGTAGTGCAATCTCCAATTTTCTGAGGAAACTCCAGACTGATTTCCAAAGTGGTTGTTCCAGTTTGCAATCCCACTAACAATTGAAGAGTGTTCCTCTTTCTCCACATCCTCCCCAGCATCTGCTGTCAACTGAGTTTTTTATTTTAGCTTTTCTGAATGGTGTGATGTAGAATCTCAGAGTTGTTTTGATTTGCATTTCCCTGATGACTAAGGATGTTAAACATTTCTTTAGCTGTTTTTTGGCCATTCGATAATCCTCAGCTGAGAATGATTTGTTTAGCTATGTACCCGTTTTTAATAGGGTTATTTCACTCTCTGGGTTCTAACTTCTTGAGTTCTTTGTATGTTTTAGATATTAGCCCTGTATCAGATGTAGGATTGGTAAAGATGTTTTCCCAATCTGTTGGTTGCCATTTCATCCTATTGACAGTGTCTTTAGCTTTACAAAAGCTTTGCAGCTTTATGAGGTCCCATTTGTCGATTCTTGATATTAGAGCATGAGCCATTGTTGTTTTATTCAGGATATTTTGCCCATTGCCCATGTGTTTGAGACACTTCCTCATTTTTTCTTCTCTTAGTGTGAGTGTATCTGGTTTGATGTGGAGGGCCTTGATATACTTGGACTTAAGCTTTGTACATGGTAATAAGAATGGATCAATTTGCATTCTTCTACATGGTGACCTCCAATTTGTTGAAAATGTTATCTTTCTGCCATTGGATGGTTTTAGCTCCTTTGTCAAAGATCAAGTGACTATAGGTGTGTGGGTTTATTTCTGGGTCTTCACTTCTATTCCACTGATCTATCAGTCTGTCTCGGTACCAATCCCATATAGTTTTTATGATGATTCCTTTGTAATAATGCTTGAAGTCAGGGATGGTGATTCTCACAGAAGTTCTTTTAATGTTGAGTATAGTTTTCGCTATCCTGGGTTTTGCAAATTGCTCTTTTTATCTCTATAAAGAATTGAGTAGGGATATTGATGGAGATTGTATTGAATCTATAGATTGCTTTTGGCAAAATGGCCATCTTTACTATATTAATCCTGCCAATCCATGAGCATGGAAGACCTTTCCATCTTCTCAGTTCTTCCTCAAATTTTTCTTAAGAGACTTGAAGTTCTTGTCATGCAGATCTTTCATTTGCTTGGTTAAAGTCACACCAAGATATTTTATATTACTTGGGAATATTGTGAAGGGTGTCATTTCCTTAATTTTTTTCTCAGTCTGTTTATCCTTTGAGTAGAAGAAGGGTACTGAATTGTTTGAGTTAATTTCATACCTTGGCACTTTGCTGAAGTTGTTTGTCAGGTTAAGTAGTTCTCTGGTGGAACGTTTGGGGTCACTTAAGTATACAATTACATCATCTGCAAATAGTGATAATTTGATTTCTTCCTTTCAAATTTGTATCCCTTTGATCTCTTTTCACTGTCTGATTGCTCTGGCTATGACTTCGAATATTAGACTGAATAAGTAGGGAGAGAGTGGGCAGTCTTGTTTAGTTCCTGATTTTAGTTGGGTTGCTTCAATTTTTTCTCCATTTAGTTTGATGTTAGCTACTGGTTTGCTGTATATTGCTTTTACTATATACAGATATGGGACTTGAATTCCTAATTTTTCCAGGACTTTTATTATGAAGGGGTGTTGAACTTTGTCAAATGCTTTTTCAGCATCTAATCAAATGACCATGTCATTCTTATTTTTGGGTTAGTTTATATAGTGGATTACATTGATGGATTTTTGTATATTAAACAATCCCTGCATCCCTGGAATGAAGCCTACTTGAATATGATGGATTATCATTTGGATGTGTTCTTGAATTCTGTTTTAAGACATTCAAGGGTATTTTTGCATCAATAATCATAAGGGAAATTGGTCTGAACTTCATTTTCCTTATTGGGTCTTTGTGTGGTTTCAGTATAAGATTAATTGTATAATCTTATTATACAATTATTAATTCATAGAGGGAATTTAGGTGTGTTCCATCTGTTTCAATTCTGTAGAATAGTTTGAACAGTATTAGTATGAGGTCTTCTATGAAGGTCTGGTAGAATTCAGACCTGAATCCATCTGGGCCTGGGCTCTTTTTGGTTGGGAGACTCTTAACAATAACTGCTTCTATTACTTTAGGAGTTATGGCGGTGTTTTAATGGTTCCTGATTTAGCTTTGGTACCTGCTATCTGTCTAGAAAATTTTCCATTTCCTCCAGATTTTCCAGTTTTGTTGAATATAGGCTTTTGTAGTAGGATGTAATTTTTTTAATATCTTCAGATGCTGCTGTTATGCCTCCCTATTCATTTCTGATTTTGTTAATTTGGATACACTATTTGTGACCTCTGGTTAGTCTGAGGGTTAATCTATCATTTTGATTTTCTCAAAGAACCAGCTCTTGGTTTTCTGATTCTTTGTATACTAATTTTTGTTTGTACTTGGTTTTCAGCTCTGATTTTGATTATTTCCTGCCTTCTACTCCACTTGGGTTTATTTATTTCTTTTTGTTCTAGAGCTTTTAGGTGTGCTGTCAACAGTGGCCCTTCGAATTGGGGGTGACTTGGAGGGGGCATTTTGGGTCTCCTTGGGTATTCCATTGTCTTTATAGGTGATATCTTCTGTCCTACTGTGGTCTTTATCTGGTTGGCTCTTTTAACCACTACCTCTAAGGAGAGATCTCCTTATTTGGATGGGGGAAGGTGGAGTAAAGGGAGAGGCAGGTGGAAGCTCCTTTGTTTTTTTAATGGAGACCTACCCTGGGGGCTGGGGGAGAGGGAGGAGCAGACAGACTGTTTAGTGTCTCATTTGAAGCCTTGGGGGTTTTCTGCATCAGCTGAGCCACAGAGCACATCCCCTAGGTGATACAGAACTTAGAAGTTTGACCACACTTACCCCACACTGCCACAGGGTAGATGTTGGGTTGTGGAAGGCTGCAAGAACACTGCCAGGGGTTTGGTGGGGGTGGTGGTGGTGGTGGTGGTGCAGGAACTGAGGAATTTTTTTTTAATGTTGTGTTTTTGTGTGTGTTGGTGAACTGTCTGTTACAGAAAAGAGGAGAAATGGTTTGTCCAATGGGAACATTCCCTTGGCCTATCCACCTTGGGGGATTCCACAGGAGTCCAAAAGGTTAAGCCTTCCTGCAGATTAAAGAATGAGCAGGTGCCCTGTGGCTTAAAGTGTCTGCTGCTTTACCAAGTTAGATAGGGAGTCTGCCAAAACTGATTGCAGGTTGTTTTGCAGGCTGTCAGGATTTAGACAGGGGCTAGAGGGACCTTCAGCCAACTCCAGAGAGTAGCTCTGGCCAGGAGCCTTCAGTTGCCCTTTCAGATTGACCTAAGCTTGAGATGGGGCTGACTGAAAACTCAGCAGGAAAAGATAGGTTGCTAGTCTCCAGAGTTGGGGGAGGTGACTCACCTTCCCACACTGCAGTTTTGTTGATCATTGTTCCAGCACTACATTGTAGGGCTCTGGTGCCAGAGTGCTCTCCGCAGTGATCTCTGACCAGGCTGGCTAGTTGTGTGGGTACAGGTTGAAAGACCCCCGGAGAGGATCTTTCCCTCAGGAGGAGTCCCAAGCGCCCAATGACCGAGCCAAGTCCACTCGGATGCAATCAGCAAGAGGGTTTATTGGAAAACACAGGTACCTGCGGGCACACAGTCTCTTCGGAGGACTTGCACGCCCAGCAGTTCCAGCATGGGGCTTTTATAGGGATTGGGGAAGCAGAAGCAGGCGTACAGAAGCAGATGCATAGTTATGGGGATTGGTGGATTCAAACGAGACACATAGACATGTTCACATATGATTGGCTATTTCACATCATGAGGTAATAAGGTATAGCTACACACATTGGCAGGTTTGGGGCATCCTGGATGTTGGGGGCTGGGGGCTTATCTCTTCCTGCCAGGTGGCCTGTGAGTCAGATCCAGTACTCCTGGTCTGTTCTTCATTCCTTTCCTTATCTTTATGGCTTGCCAGTCCTGCCTTGACAGTGTTTCCTGTGCTCCTTTATCTTTATGGCCTGCTAGTCCTGGCTGTAGGGCTTAGCCCTCGGTCTGTGGCCTTTTGGGGTTTATTCTTTTAATTTTGTATCTCCAAAACTAGAATTCATATAATTCTCCTTCATTCCTGTCTCCTTCTACTAAATAATTCTAATCTTAGAATTTTGATATCAAGTCTCGTATTTGGTCTCACCAGTTGTCCTAACTGACTGGTACTGTTGTCTCAGAACCATCAACCACACAGCACCCACTCGATTTTTAACAAAAGCAATTAACCTGTTTGTCACGCAGGGTCCAAAAACTAAAACCAAGAAAATTATTAGTAATTGCCCAGCCATATAGCAGAGAGTAGGGTAGTCATCCAGGGAGACCGAGTGAACCAAGACTCAAACCAACGTTGTTGAGCGTCTCTATCTTTTTGTAGGAGTCAAACCTATTAATTAGTTTCTCTAACACACATGGACCTATAATCAGAAGCAGAAGCAAAATTAAGAAGGGTCCCATAAGGGAAGATATCAGGGTAGTCATCCAAGGAGATCTACTAAACCAGCTCTCGAACCATCCCTGATACGCTTCTCTGTCTTTTGTCTAACCTTTCTCTAAGTTTATTCATGGAGTCTTTAATTACTCCTGAATGGTCTGCATAGAAGCAACATTCTTTCAGTGTAGCACACAGGTTCCTTCTTTAAGGAATATCATGTCTAATCTTCTCCTATTCTGAAGGACTACCTCTGAGAGGGAGGTTAGGTATTCTTGGAGGTCAGCTAAAAAGTCTTTCACTCTTTTTATATCTGAGTCAATGGCAGTTCTGAATTCTCTATAAGCCTTACATTTCAGGGCAATGGCAGATGTCCTTGTGCTTCCCTTGCAGCACCTAGATAGCCTTAAGTAATTCTCAACTTTTTTTTTCTTACTAAGTCTTTAGCATCAGGATTCCAATCTGGACACTATCTAAACCTACGCACCAAGGTCATGACTAGCTTTTAGAACTTCTAAACTTATACAGATTGTGATCTCTGAGGCACAGTCCCAAGAAGTGTTAGGAGTACTAACATATGCAGTGTTACATCATTTGTAATAGAAATCAAGCCTATCCCACACCTATCTTGATAGAACCCAGGACAAACATGACTGAATTTACTGAATTTCCCTCTAGGTCCCAGCTCTCAGCCCCAACAGCTAGTACACGGCTGGTGAGGGCTGAGAATTGACAGCTGTCAGGGTGGTCAGCAGCACCAGGTACGGTCCTTTCCATCGAGGCTCGAATGTCTGGGCTCAGTGTAGCTGCAGTCTCCGACCTGGAACTCAGGGGTCTCCGGGGCATAGGCTGCTGTCAGCTGTGAGCAGATTTCTTTCTGTAGGTCTTTTAGCCTGGCACACAAATCATTATTACTATGGCACTATGACATGTTGGTTCAGTAACATCATCTAATACAGTCAGGGGGGCTGAGGCCCCATATAAGATCTCAAAGGGGGTAAGGCTGAATCGGGAAGGGGTATTTCTTGCTCTGAAGAGAGCAAGAGGGAAGGAGTGCCAACCAGTCTGTGCCAGTCTCCATGGTCAATTTAGTCAGGGTCTCTTTTAGAGTTCTATTTATTTACTCTACCTGTCCTGAACTTTGAGGTCTGTAAATACAATGTAATTTCCAATCGACCTCTAAATACTTGGCCACACCCTGGCTTACCTTGGCAACGAAAGTAGGGTCGTTGTCTGACTAGATTACCTTGGGCATTCCAAATCGGGGGGAGATTTCTTCCAGTATCTTCTTGATTATTGCAGAGGCAGTCTCTCGTTTGGTGAGGAAAGCTTCTATCTATTCCTGAAAAAGTATCTACAAGCACTAGGAGATACTTGTGATTATATTTTTCTGGTTTTATCTCAGTAAAGTTCACTTCGACTTTTCACTAAACTCTCTAGGTCTCTTTGCCCTGTTTGCTTGCTAAGCATTCACTTATTGACATACCTTATACTTTCTACTGCCTCTCTGGCTAAAATCTTAAAGTCTATTACATACACTTAACTACTTGGACAAACTTTTTATCTCCTAAATGAGTCCATTTCTGTATTTGGCAAAGTGAGTCTTTTCTTTGTTCTCTGGGGAGTATAGCTTTCCCCTCAAGTGTGCCATTGTCCTTTATCTTTTAAGCAATTTGGGCCTTTTCTAAGTGAGGCCATCCCTTAGTCCAATCACAGTTCCCAGTGGCTGTCTCTTGCAGGCCTGCAACCAGGATAGGCTCCTGCATAGCCATTTCCCGAGCCACTTTATCTGCTTCGTTATTGCCCCATGCCACTGAATCTCTTCCTTCCTGATGTCCTGGGCAATGAATAGTACTCACAGTTGTTCGCTTCACCAGGGCATCCAAGAGATGGCAAAGGCATCTGCGGCACTGATGTACGGGGGAGGGGGGGTTGAGGTTCAGCCATCCAGAAGACATTGTGTTGTCCACCATGGCAGCACCCACTTGTCTCTGACCTTCATTCATGAAGAGAACTGTTCCCGTCTGTAGACAAGGTAGCCTCGGCTTTCAGCAGTGGTCAATCAGCCAGTCGCAGAGGTCTTTCCTCCACCCATGGGCTTCTGCCAGTGCTTGACACTCATGTTGCAGTGGCTCCAGGTCAGGATTGGGCAGCCAGGGGACCAGATTGTCCCCAACCAGTGGAGAATCTAGTCCATCGCAGCTGACCAGTGGTCCCAACTTTTGGGACGTTCTATTCAAAGGCAAAACATCAACCACTCTATCACAGTTTAAGTCCTGGATTGGGTGATAATTGTTAGTGCCCGGCTGGCAGGAGTGACGTGTTCCAGGCAGAAAAGCACTGAGCCACACATCTCCCAGCATCAGGTACTGGTGCACTGAGACAGGTCTTAAGCTCCACATTCACAGTCTGTAGATATGCATACACATGGCCTCATCCAGCCATTTTAGCCCATGCAAGCCATTTTGGAGAGCAATTTTCTCATGAGCAAGGGATAGGGGCAATCAGGGATGACCATGAGTTAGTGGGTTACCCGACCCACGCCAAGGTCCACTGTTCTTCGGGCAGTCCATAAGTATTGTTTGTTGCCAGTAGCCCCCTGTACCCAAGGTCTTTGGATACTGGCCCACTGGAGCATAGGAGCACAGAGCATTGGTTCCCTGTATCCATAAAACAACTGGGCAGGCTTCCCTCCTATCTCTGCACATAGCCAGCACTCCAGGACCGAGAGGCTCTCCAGTGTCCCCTCTTGTTCTTTCTGGGGCAGTCCCTGACCCAGTGTCTTTTTTTTTTTTTTTTTTTGCATTAGGCACACTGATCTTTAGCCAGGAATTCTCTTCTGTTGCCAGGTACTGTCTTCCTACGTTCCCTAACTACTGTGGCCAGTATATGCTCCTCTCTTGTCTTTTATCTCTCTTTAGCTCTCTAGCTTCCTCTTCTTTTAGTCTCTTTTCTTCCCTAGCTTCCTGCTCTTTTTACCTTCTTTTCTCCTTCTCTTTGTTTAACCTTACTTTCTCTGTAACTTATACTAACTCTCAGCAACTTAGCTCAACCCTTCAAATTTCTGTAACTTTCTCTTCATACCCTTTCCTTATCTTAGCCAGATTGGTGGGGCATTTTCCAGCCCCTAGGAGACCCACCCTTGGAGCCTGGGGGCAGACCCGGAGCACTCCCTACCTTCAGGTGTATTGAAGTCAGTCGGGAGTGAGGGCCTTCTACCCATGTCTGGAACATTCTTTCTGGCCTCTAGTAGGATTCTGTCTTTCCTCAGTGGTAAAGAAGACCTGTCACAGTTACTAACAAGCATCTCAAATGGGATGGTGAGAAAACAAGAGAATCTTGAGAATAGAGGTCCACTGAAGAGGGCAAACAGCATTTAGTCACACAGCTAAACCAGGAGGCTTTCTTGGATAAAAAAGGCCAAAAAAGGCAGCCTATCTGTTACCGGCTGTCTCTCTGGACTTAGATTTTCCCTTAAGGAGTACCTCCCTTCAGTGTCAGCTTGGTGGCTTTGTCTCTCAAGAGAACCAGCCTCCAAATGACACTAGGCTTCTAGTAACAACTAATAACAAAAGGATGGAAAGACGTTAGAACCTGGGTGCTAGATACTAAGCAGCTGACAAAAGAATTGTAACCAGTTCACCTGGGGCTTTCAGGACTTTAGTAGCAGCCCTTTACCAAACTGTCTCAGTGGGCTATAGGCCCATGGAAAAGAAAACATTAATCCTGACTGGCAAAACAAAGTTTTTCACAGTTGTAGATTCTTTTTGAAACTATTTTAGGGGCTTCTCTGCCCCCCAACCTGGGGCATCTCTCCTTGGGGAGGAGGCTCAAGAGAGAAAGATAAAACTCCTGGCAGAAAACAATTTCTCTCAAGCAAATTATTTTCAACTTTTAACTTAAGCAACAACAGGACCAAGTAAAACTCTTTGAGGAACAAAGCAAACAGTTTCATGATTTCAAACACAGTCGTCAGTCCAAGATTTTAAACACAGTCGTCAGTTCAAATTCAAACACGAAACAAAAGTCAAAAAGACACTAACAGACACCAACACATCCAGAAAACCACAGTCAGGTCACAAAGAAGACAAACAATTCCAACAGTCAAACAAGTAACAAACAGACGCGCCACGTGGCTTCGGTACCAAACTGAAACCAAAAATTCAGACGGAGTCAGCGAGGGTCTTGGATCCTCTACTCCAATAAAATTCAGACGGAGTCATCAAGGGTGCGGATCCCTCCGAAAACGGACGGAAGTGCCACGGATCTGGATCTCCCTCTCCTCCAACCACCCTTGGAACGTCTTCCATGGCTGCGGGGGAGAAGTCCGAGCTCGTCAGCTCCTTCTCTGGCCCGCCCAGATAGTCCCCAGATCTGAGCCTATTGATCGATCGTTCACAGGACAAGACACAACAGACAAGACAAACACCGGCCAGCTTACCTCCCGGTGGGTGGTCGGTGAACTCTGGGCGGAGGGTCTCCAAATCCCGGACGAGCCCCCATAATGAAAGACCCCCAGAGAGGACCTTTCCCTCAGGAGTAGTCCCAAGTGCCCAATGACCGAGCCGAGTCCACTCGGATGCAATCAGCAAGAGGGTTTATTGGAAAACACAGGTACCTGCGGGCACACAGTCTCTTCGGAGGACTTGCGCGCCCAGCAGTTCCAGCATGGGGCCTTTATAGGGATTGGGGAAGCAGAAGCGGGCATACAGAAGCACATGCATAGTTATGGGGATTGGTGGATTCAAACGAGGCACATAGACATGTTCACATATGATTGGCTATTTCACATCATGAGAAATACTATATTAAGGTATAGCTACACACATTGGCAGGTTTGGGGCATCCTGGATTTTGGGGGCTGGGGGCTGATCTCTTCCTGCCAGGTGGCCTGTGAGTCAGATCCGGTACTCCTTGTCTGTTCTTCATTCCTTTCCTTATCTTTATGGCTTGCCAGTCCTGCCTAGACAGTGTTTCCTGTGCTCCTTTATCTTTATGGCCTGCTAGACCTGGCTGTAGGGCTTAGGGGTTTATTCTTATAATTTTGTACCTGTGGCCTTTTGGGTTTATGCTTTTAATTTTGTATCTCCAAACCTAGAATTCGTATAATTCTCCTTTCAAGGTAAAGTGAGAAAGATCTCAGTCAGGGAGAGGGAACCTTTTTTTTCCACCCCATGTGCCGGTCCTTCTCGTTACCCCCACTGCCTGCCACTTTGGTTACCTGGGCTGGGCTGAACCAGCAGGGGACTGACTAGCCAGTGAGGAGTGCAAGGGAGATTCTGGCAGTGATGATTTCTGGAGAGCAGATCTCATCTCCAAGTGGCAGAGTAACAGCTCTTATAACAGAAGCTCATAGACAATGGAATAATTCCTGCACGCCTTTCATTGTGCTTAAATAGTTTTGTGAATGGGTCAGTGTCTGACAGAAGGTACTTCCTATTGGTTTTTCCTGAGAGCTTGGGAAGACCTCCTCATATACTTATTTGTACGTGTGGTCCTGCTTCCACCTCTGTTCTGTCTTGAGCCTACATGACCTGTGCTGAAGGGGCTTGCAGCATTGCCCTATATGACTGGTCTGTCTCAAACCTCTGTAAAGGGGTCTTTGGGGGGACCTGTTATCCTTGGAAATTAGGAAGGCACCCTCAGTTCCCTTTAAGTGTCCTGGGGATTCAACCTATCTCCAGCAGGAATCAGGGTACCTTTCACTGCCTGCCCCTCTAGAGAATAACATTGATGGATTTCCATATATTGAACCATCTTTGCATCCTTGGGATGAAATCTACTTAATCATGATTGATTATCATTTTGATGGTTGCTTGGATTTGGTTTGTAAGAATTTTATTGAGTATTTTTGCTTTGATATTCATAAGGGAAATTGCTCTGAAGTTCTCTTTCTTTCTTGTTTTTTTGTGTGGTTTAGGTATAAGCATTGTTGGTATCAAGTGTTGCCTTTAGCAGTAACACCGTACAGTCCCAGAAGATGTTTTGGCTCAAGTCTCACCTCTACCTGGGCAACTTTACCTCACAGTACAAATAAAAGCAGACTCCCTCCACCCTCACTCTCTTTTCTGTTCTTTCTCTGGCCCCTTCTCCTTGTATTCAATAAGGGAATTATTAAATCTCACCACAAGAAACCGTGTTGTTATTGGTTTCGTGTGCTCTTTCTGGACGGGCGCAGCCAATATTTAACAACAACAAGCATAATTATGGTTTCATAGAAGGATTTGGGTAGTGTTCCTTATTTTTCTATTTTGTGGAATAGTTTGCACCATGTTGGTCTGACATCTTCTATGAAGGTCTGATAGAATTCTGCACTAAACACACCTGGTCCTGGGCTTTATTTGATTGGGAGACTTTTAATAACCGCTTCTATTTCTTTAGTAGTTATGGGACTGTTTAGATGCTTTGTGTGATCCTGACTTAACTTTTCTACCTGGTATCTGCCTAGAAAATTATCCATTCAATACAGATTTTCCAGTATTGTTGAATATAAGCTTTGTAGTAGGATCTGATCATTTTCTGAATTTCCTCAGATTCTCATGTTATGTCTTACTTTTCATTTCTGATTTGTTAATTTGGATACTCTGTGGTTAGCCAGGCTAAGGGGTTATTATCTATCTTGTTGATTTTCTCAAACAACCAGCTCCCACTTTTGTTGATTCTTTGTATATTCCTTTTTTGTTTCTACTTGGTTGATTTCAGCCCTGAGTTTAATTCAGTTTCCTGCCTTCTGCTCTTCTTGGGTGCATTTGCTTCTTTTAGTTCTAGAGGTTTTAGGTGTTCTGTCAAGGTGCTAATGTATGCTCTCTCCAATTTCTTTTTGAGCTGTGAGTTTTCCTCTTAGCACTGCTTTCATTGTGTGCCATAAATTTGGGTACGTTGTACCTTTATTTTCATTAAATCCTAAAAATTCTTTAATTTATTTCTTTATTTCTTCCATGACCAAGTTACCATTGAGTAGAGTGTTATTCAACTTTCATGTATATGTGAGCTTTCTGTCACTATTGTTGTTATTGAAAACAAGGCTTAGTCCATGGTAATCTGATAGGATGCATGCAATTCTTTCAATCTTATATCTGTTGAGGTCTGTTTTGTGATAAATTATATGGTCAGTCCTGGAGAAGGTACCATGAGGTTGTAAGAAGAAGGTATATTCTTTTGTTTTAGGATGAAAAGTTCTATTAATATCTGTTAAGTCCATTTGGCTCATAACTTAGGTTAGTTTCTCTATGTCTCTTTTTAATTTCTGTTTCTATGAATTGTCCATTGATGAAAGTGGGGTGTTGAAATCTCCCACTGTTACTGTGTGACATGCAATATATGCTTTGAGATTTAGTAAGGTTTCTTTTATGAATGCAAGTGCCCTGGCATTTGGAGCATAGATATTCGGACTGAGAGTTCATCTTGTTGGACTTTTCCTTCGATGAATATGAAGTGTCCTTCCTTGTCTTTTCTGAAAACTTTTAGTTCAAAGTTGATTTTATTCGATATGAGAATGGCTACTCCAGCTTTTTTCTTTTGACCATTTGCTTGGGAAATTATTTTCCAGCAATTTACTCTGAGGTAATGTCTGTCATTGTCACTTATGCAGGTTTCCTGTTTGCAGCAAATACTTAGTCCTCTTTAAGTATCCACTCTGTTTGTCCATGTGTTTTTATTAGAGAAGTGAGTCCATTGATATTAAGAGATATTAAAGATTAGGATTGTTGTTTCCTGTTATTTTTTGTTGTTAGAGGTGGCATTATAGTTGTGTATTTCTCTTCCTTTGGTTTTGTTGCAAGCAGATTACTTTTGTGCTTTTTCTAGGGTTAGTTTTTCTCCTTGTGTTTGAGTTTTCAATCTATTATTCTTTGTAGGACATAAATACCTATCTTAAAGAAATACAGCATAGCACAGGTAAGGAATAGAAGCCCTTAAAAATGAAACACAGAAATCCCTGAAGAACTACAGGAAAGCACAAACTAACAGGTAAAGGAATTGAGCAAAGTCATCCAGGAATTAAAAATGGAAATAGAGACAATAAAGAAAGCACAAAGGGTGACAACCCTGGAGATGGAAAAAGAAACAAGAAGATCAGGTGTCAGAAACACAAGTATTTTCAATCAGAAATCAAGAGATAGAGGAGAGAATCTCATAGGCAGAAGATAACAGAAAACACTGACACAACCATCAAAGATAATGTAAAACGCAAAAAGCTCCTAACCCAAAATATTAAGGAAATCCAAGACACAATGAAAAGATCAACCCTAAGGATAGTAGGTATAGAACAGAGCTAAGATTTCCAACATAAATGTCCAGTAAATACCTTCAACAAAATTATAGAAGGAAACTTCCCTAAAGAAAAGAAAGACATGCCCACAAACAAACAAATAGTTTACAGAACTCCAAATAGATTGACCAGAAAGGAAATCTGTCCCATCACATAATAGTCAAAACACCAAATGCACAAAACAAAGAAAGAATATTAAAAGCAGTAAGGGAAAATATCAAGTAACATATAAAGGCAGACCTATCAGAATTACACCAGACCTCTCACCAGAGACTATTAAAACCAGAAAATCCTTGGCAGATGTCATACAGACCCTAAGAGAACACAAATCCAGGCTACTCTATCCAGCAAAACTGTCAATTAACAAAGATGGAGAAACCAATATACTCCATGACAAAACCAAATATACAAAGAACCTATGCATTTATTATGTGTATCTCACTGTGTCAGACAGACATCTACATACACATGTAAATAAGTTACATATTTACTAAATTACTTAAAAACATTTTACAATATTCAAGTAGACATATGTACACACATGCCTACATATATACACATATACAAGTGTGGCTGGTATATACCCATGGGTTAGGTGTCTTTTTTGCACATCTGTCTTTATAAATGTATGTGGTCTGTGTGTGTGTGTGTGTGTGTGTGTGTGTGTGTTTCTGTGTGTGTGGCATGTGTGTGATGTGTATATATTTATGTGTGAATGCACACCCATTTGTGTGGAAACACATGTGAAAGTCAGAGGAAAAGTTCATGTGTAGGTTCTCACCCCTTATCTTGTCCTGGGCAGACTCTATTGCTACTACCACTGAGTAGTCAAGGCTACCTTGATCAGAAGCATCCAAGACTTATCTTCTTTGCTCTTTCCAACTTACCATATGACCTGTGGTAACCACTTCAACCATGCCCATGCTTATTTCATATGGATTAGTTTTTGTTATGGTGGCTGTTTGTGGCAAGGTCTTTTCCTTAGTGAATAAAGATTTCAGGGCACCAAACACTGGACATATACTTCCAGCTTAGGCTTCCAGTTTGGAGGGAGAAAGAGAGGATGAGAAAAGTGACCTATGGATTGTTGGATTGTGGGAGAACTGGGGTAGGTGATATAATGAACTAGAGCCTCCCACTTAGATTTCTGATCACTCAGGATCAGCCACTGAAGGATTTCATTTACTATGGCTTACTAATAATGATGTTAGTAGTTGTACTCAGTGATTGAATTACCTATTGATTCTAAATTAAGTTTGTATGGTGTTTGCCATTACACAGCTTCTCAACTGATTTCCAGAGATAGGTACAGCCCCACTCCCACCCCAAACCCCCACCCCCGCCAGCTGATAAATTTGGATGCTCGAGTCTGAGGATTGTCATGGTAGTGACCTTCTAAGGTAACTTAGCAAATTGGGTGAAGAGATTTCTGGATCTACAGAACAGAAAGTCTGTCAAGATGAGAACAGCCCACCAGGGCCAAATGACCCATTGGTGCCATGTGACCTGCTGCTACATGGGGTAATATGGGATGGTGCCCTCTTCGGTATTTCACGCTGCAGGTGTTCAAATTCAGTTTGAACCAAAATGAGTACTTTGGTATTAAAGCCTAAGTTTAACCAATAACAATATTCCAGCACTGACATTATATTTCTTAGCATAAATCATCCTATGGGATCTGTACGGTTCAGAATGAGTTCTCTGCATTTGATCTTTTCACAAGATTCAACCAAACTCCAAGCTCCTTTGGAGGTCACCAACTATACTATAGGCTGTTCTCCTATGGCACCAAACCTGGGCATAAAATGTAAAATGGGATTGAACTCCCATGAATCTATTTCCTTTCACTTTCATTTTGTTCAGCCACTGATGGTTTTTGGTTGTGTTTTTAAGTAGCCATACACATACCACCTTTTACATTGTCTTTTGCAGCGAGGCTCTATGGCTCACGTCTGGACAAACCACACCAGGCCAACAGGGCTCCACGTGGAGAGGTTTATTGGAATGGAAGAGACAAAGGCCAATGGGGTGAAGAGAGGTAGGAGAAAAAGAGAGGAAAAAAAGGGAAGAGAGGAGAGAGAAGTTGAAGAGGGCAGAAAGGATCTGCCTTTTATGTGAAATGTGGTGTAACCGTAACATGAAATATATGCTGGAAATGGATGACAGTTACCTTGACAACAGATGCTCAGGTGACCAGATGACATCATTGCTGGAGGTAAAAGCAGTTCCTGATACCAACATTTAGAAATGTAGGTCACCAACTGGGACCCTCCTTTGTACCTCTAGCATACCTGTCAAAAAAACTAGATCTAACCATGCAGGGATGGCACCTTGTGTTTGTACCTTAGCAGCTGCTGAACTCCTTATTTAACAATAAGAAAACCTAACATTTGCGTTGCCTATAATGGTTTTCTCCTCTTATAACATGTCACAGCTCCTACCTTTCAAAGGTTTACAGAATCTACCTCCCTGCAAGGTTCTTTCTCTTCAGGTAGCACTAATAGAAGACTTCACACTTCCCTTTCAATCACACCTGCCTTTCTAATCTTCTTTCTCCACCAAATACTAACCACTCCTTATCCCATCCCTGCACTAAAACCTTAGAGGAATTATTACCTCACCCTTCACACATACAGGAGGGTATACAGGTACACAGATGGAAGCTCCTTTCTACGTGAAGGAGCCATAAGAGTCAGCTGCCCCATAGTCTCAGACACTGAGGCACAGGCCCTTCCTGCTCACACCACCAGTCAACAGGCTGAAGTAGTAGTCCTTACCCACGCGTTTCAACTGGCACAGGGACAATCCCTCAACATCTACACAGATTCTAATATGCCTTCCATATCATCCTGACCTATGCCCCTAACTGGAAGGAGCATGAGGTACTTATGACTAAAGGAGGATCAGTAACTAATGCAAACAAAATTATGGCCATGCTAAAGGCCTCCCATCTCCACAAAGCTATTGGGTTTGTCCACTGCAGATCCCACTTGATGAATGACTCTATTGTCTCAAAGGGAAACAACGGAGCTGAAGAGGCAGCCAGAGCTGCGGCCCTTGGGGCCTACACATGTCTCATCCTCCCCAGGACATTCTTACACTGCAACCCACATCCCCACTCTCACTCCCTAACACTCATCAAAATCTGTCCTATCCTAGCCACATCTTTCATCCTAACAGCAAGGCATTGTCTTATTTTGTTACAACCCACCAGAAGCCTACTCCTAAGGACTTAAGTTTCTTAAATCCATCACTGCCTCTTCCAAAGTCTGTCAAGTGTCAGACTTCAGCCTCTGGTATTGTAGCACCCCTTTTTCTACCCATCAGGCCAGAGGTTCCCTTCCTGGAACTGACTGGCAACTTGTCTTTACCCACATGCCAAATGTGCCAGTTACCTCCTAGTTTTGATTGACACATTCTCAGGGTGGGTGGAGGCATATCCCACAACTAACAAAAGGGTTCAGACAGTTTCTGAGTTCCTCTTCCAAGAGATCATCCCAATTTGGTGTCTCAGCCTCCCTTCAGTGAGACAATGGTCCCTAATTTACTTCCCAAATTTCTCAAATTCTGTCTAAGGCCATAGACATCACCTGGCATTTTCATATTCTATACCACCCTCAATCTTCAGGTGAGGTAGAAAGAACTAACTGCTCCCTACAAGCCACTCTTGTCAAACTGTCACAGGAACTTTGATTGGGAAAAATTCCTACCTCTTGCTCATTTTATGCTACAAGCTCTCCCCAAGTGACTTCTCTTTGTCTCACCTTTCAGACTCATGTATGGATGTCAGTACTAATTCCTGGTCTTTCAACTAAATGCACTCCCCTCCTAGACCATTTACTTACCCCATTACTTTCTCTCCCCCTTTCTCTCCTATGGATCTTTACTGACCACCACTGACTAAGGCCACACGCAGTCTCCTGTCCACTACCTATCAACATTTGAGACCAAGTTCTTCTGTCCCCTCCAGATCAGCAGCTCTTAGCTTTCTTTTCTAAATGGTAGGGCCCTTCATGGACCCTGCTCTCTTAAGCTCCACAAGATGTTGAGACCACCCACCTTGTGCCCAATCCCAGAAGAATGAGACACCACTCTAGCATCTGTGCTCCACTCCACTGGATTAGACCTGGGCTTAGCTGATCGTTTCCATCCATGGTATCACTTACATCTAGAGATTCGAGGTTCAAGGAATCCCCACTGATCACAAACAGACTTTCCCAATAGGATCAGGAAACCACTCCATGCTGGGAGCCAATCCAAATTGCTGTCATCCCTATATCTGTCATTCCTTCTACATATTATGTTCTCTTTGTCTCCTTCCTCTTTGACCAGATGATTGCAAAAAATGGCCAGATAAATATGGGGGCTGCCCATATTGGTCGTTCCAGATACATATGTTAGGATCAAGGACCAATCACTTCTGTCAGCAATGCAAGACCCTGTTCTTCTATATAAAAGACCCATGGAATCCCAGGTAGAAAACAGGAGTTGTTGGTAAGCTCTAATGTAAATCCCAAGCAGGGCCTCCACATCCAGAGTACTATCCACATCCAGAGAAATTTTGTCCAATTTCCCAAACTCTAGATATCGGAAAAATAGGAGAAATAATCAAACAGTCCTCCAAAGTCCTTACGTCCTTGACATCCCCCCTCACAAATGGTACTAACTTATCATTTACTTTTTTGATTCAGACCCTGACCTTAGTGTACCAACTCCTTAGGGCACCCAACCTGGTCACTTTAAAGACTGCTAGCTACGCAGTATCCCTCCTGAAACTAATTCACAATTGCCAATTACAGCCTCTCTAGTGATACTGCCCAATAACCTTACCTCAGCTTTTATCAGCTGCCCTGACTCCGATGCTGCCATCGCCCCATACTTTTTTATATCCCTCTTATTGGCGTGACAGTTTTAGGACATCCAGGACATGTTCTGAAGGAAAACTCAGTTCCCTAGAGTGCAATAGCACCACAATCCTTGATATCCCATCTCTGCCGCAGGGCCCTGCAGCCAAAAACACGTCAATTCTGTGTGGCACTGGTATATATCATCACCTACCTGCCAGCTGGTCAGGAAGAGTTTACACACTGGTGTTCCTTCCCTGAACTAGGAGTAATACATGGCAAAGAATCTCTACCAATTCTAGTTTTTGGCATATACCTGTCCAGCATAAGAGGGCACTGCAGGTTGTGCCATTCCTGGTTGCTGCAGGAGTAGCTACAGGTGCTGGCACTGGAACTGCAGGGCCGACGACTTCCCTAACCATGTACAAGAAGTTCTTATCCCAGCTTGACAACGGTTTCCAAGGAATGTATAAAACCATGCTCACCATCCAGAAAAAGATCGAATCTTTGGCAGCAATTGTGCTTCAGAACAGACAGGGACTAGATGTCCTGAAAGCTAAAGAAGGTGGTCTTTGTCTGTTTCTCCAGGAAGAATGCTGTTTCTATGTCAACGAATCTGGGGCAGTAAGAAATACATTTTACCAGCTGCAATCAGACATCCAGAAATGCAGGGAACAGCATGAGGCCTCCAATTCCTGGGTTTTTCAAAACCCTACATGGAAATAGGATACTGCCCTTCTTAATGCCTCTTCTCCCCATTTTCCTGGAGATACTATTTCCTTCCTGCCTCATTAATCTTGTTTCCATATTCCTTCAAAGACAATTTCAAAATTTTCTAACCAAAAAGTCAAACAGTTCCTTTTACACAACTATCAAGTGGGCCCGGATGGTGAAAGTCAGCTACATCCCAAAACTGATAATGCTCCTAGACAGCAGGGAGCAGTTTAAGAGGTCTAAAGCCCCTATTTACCTTTTAGCATCGGCTTCCCCTTTTTCCCTTTTTTCTTCTCTCTATGATAAGAAAAGGGGAGGTATGTTATCATCAGAAGTGGTTTACAGCTAGCCTATGAATCCAGCAATGACATCATCCTTAGGTAACAAAGACCTGCTTGCTTCTGTTGCCACGGCAACCACCACACTCTCAAGGCACATGCCTCACTCACATTAAAAGTACAAACACACACACACACACACACTCACACACACACATTTATTCACACACACACAAATGAGTATTTACAAACAGATAAGTAAGATAGAGTACATTATTCTTTGTATTATTTTATACTATTGTAGAACTAGAGTTTCATAAAGGTTACCCATTGTCAGAACCCGAATGTGGAGAACTAGAGTTTCATAAAGGTTGCTCATTGTCAGAGTCCGGATTTGCAGGGACGGACGTGCCTGAGGGAGAGCCAGAGATGATAGTATTTGCCAAACCAGCTATCAGCCCCAAGGACACTGACCATCCGTAGCCACCCCTCCCCTTCCTTCACCCCCCTGAGTGAGATGAGCCACCCTACCTGCCTGCCGAGCTGCTAGATAACACATACTCCTTTCTGATGTCATTTCGCGCCGAAAGTAACCGTGCACCTTTTGAATTGACCAATCATGTGTAACCACGAGAATGCCCCTTACCTCCCCTATATAAACCCGAGTTTGGAGGCTCGGGGTCAATTCCTCTGTCTCCAGTGTGAGATACGTGTCGACCCGGGATCCCGCTAAGACCCGGGATCTCGTTAATAAAAGCTACCTCTTGCTGTTACATCAAGAATGACTACTCGTGATTCCTGGGGGCACCCCACCCCGCGATCAGAGCGAGAGACGCAGCTCCCCATTTTGGGGTACACTCTTTCACTATCATGCGTTTATAACTATGCTCACATAAAGAAAAACTATTATAAGTAACTAAACATCATTTACAAGATGGTAAGAAGTAATAAGTATTTATATAAACAATGGAAATGGAATAAAGTACACGATTACAGTGAGAAATTATCTCTTTTTAAATTGTTTTTAATGAGTTTTTAAATAACCATACCACTAACTTTCAATTTAAGTCCCCAGGAATTAAATTCCTAAAGCATATTGTACCATAACTGACATGGATAAATCCTACCTCATAGTAACTAGTACTTTTTTAAATAGGCAAAGACATATTTGTATCCATGAAAATACATTGTTTCAGGTAGCACACTTTAAATTTTCAATCTCCTCCTTCCTCTCCAGCCTGTCAACAGCCTTATTTTCAAATGTTTTCCTATTTCCCATCCTTTCCTTTTCACTTCCTCAGTCAGGTTCTTCCAATGAAATTTAGGTATTATACACAGTATTCCTGCTTGGCATAATCTTCTGTGAATATGTAAGAGATATACTCCTTTCCATGGTCCTTCCTCTTACGTTCATTACTGGACCTGGTGAAATTCAATAAAAACACACTAAGAAGTGAAATAAATGGTATAGAGACTTGTTTTCATATAAATCAAGGATGTAATTACAAATTATTAATTTTAAATTAATAGGCTAAATAACAGTTTTGTGCTACAACAAATAAAAGCAGTTTTTCAAAAAACAAAACATAACAAACAAACAAAAAGCAAAAACAGGGTTATGTTGCAAAACAAAGCAGGTGAGCCCTACACTATGAAATTTAGGAAGCAGATTTCGTTCTGAAAATATTTCTGCCTATAGTAATGGAACCAAGATCATACATGGTTCAGAACCAAGAAGTATACTTTTTGAGTGTGCTCAGTATTGTAGTCTGTATTGACAATAGGTCAATATTACTTCCTGAATCCTATTTGAGCCAATATAAAGGTAGGGGAAGAAAAGTATGAAAATGGCGGCCACCACATTCTCAAAGTTGAAAAGGTAAGATATTCCCAAAACAGTTAGAAAATATTTACTGGGAGTCTAATCCTGATGCTGAAACCAAACAACCAGAAAAGAAAGTCATACACCAACATCTCTGATGACCATAGGTGCACAAGGCATTAATAAAATATGTGTAAACCAAATGCAGTAACACAAACAGATTTCCCATTAGGCTTAAGGCAACTTCATCCCAGAGATGGAGGAAAGCGTCAATACATGAGAATTAACATAATATACCACATAAGTACAAGTACCACCCTATTGCATACATAAAAGACCTTTGATAAAATACAGCCTCCATTTGTGAGGAAAGTCTTGCAGAGAATAGGGATTCAAGGGATTTATCTCAACTTGATAAAGGCAATATACAGCAAAAGTCATCCAAAAGAGAGAGAGAATAATTCAAAGTACTTGTTTTGGAATCGAGACCAAGAAAAGGATGTTCTCTCTTCTCACTTCTCAACATACTGCTAACAGTGTTAGGTCAAGCAATTAAACAAGTCAAGGTAATGAAGCAAATACAAATGAGAAGGGAAGAAATCAATATATGTTTATTTTCATGTTTTAAGATTCTATACATAAAAACTAAATCTTTAAAAAACTCCTAGAGCTGATAAATATTGATAAAAGTTGAAAAACACAAAGTTAAAGCACAGGAATCAGTATCCTTTTTATATACAAAAGACAAACACAGAAAGCAAGGGGAAAATACTACTCTCAATAAACTAAATCAAAACAAAACAACAAGAAAATACTTGAAATTAATATGACGAAGGAATGGGTGCCATGAAAACTGTAAAACAATAGAGAAATTCACTGAACATATTCCTGCTTAAGAAACAGCTACAGGTGTTTCTTGCTCTCTTGCTAAGAGCAGAAGAATAAATAATACTCTGTTAGTAATCAGTGGCTTCTGGGATTTTCCTAACATTCACATCACCACAGAGAACTACAAACAACTAAGAAACCTCTTAAGTTATTGAGAAGCAAATCCCAAGCTTCATGCATTTTTCATGTAAATAAAATAAACCATTTAAGTATCAAATTTAAAATGGAGATATGATCTAGTATGCACCCCCGCCCCGATTACCACAGTCCTGTGGGTGCGACTCAGTTTGACAGCTCCAAGGACTATGTGTCCTGAGAGCTATGTGTCCTGAGGACTTGATGCTGTTATGCTGTTATGGAGTTCTGCTCTGTTCACTTCCAGCATATTCCTCATAATCTAAGAATTATGGGAAAACTGTAAGGGGCCTCAAATCACTCACTGGCCAACATCTCTGGCACTAACAATTGATTTCTTATACACATTTTGCCCTCAGCTTCCTGATGAGATTTATTAAGAATTGCTCTTGAGTAGATACTCATTCTGAGGAATTAAAGTAGATATGACTGATTTTTATATAAGTGGTTAGATCTGTGAGTCTTTTAAGAATACTTTTTAAGGATAAATAATGAAATAATTACTCCTGTCTTTGTCTAGAAGAAAACTAAAACAATTACATTGTATTTTAATGCTGCTTGAAAGATTTGGCTGGGACATATAAGTGATGGAACAAAGAATAAAGCACAAAGGTTAGGGCATCCATCAACTATGTGTATCTGTTAAAGCTTGTGTATGATGGGCTGGAACACTGTTCCTTCTACCATCAACTCTGTGTGTGTGTGTGTGTGTGTGTGTGTGTTTGTGTGTGTGTGTGTGTGTGTGAATTTTCTCTCTTCCCTGGTGTTTCTCACTGGCCCCAAGGAGTTAAGAGTTCATAGGTTTTCGCTGATCATAGAGAGTGCCAACCCCCCAGTAACTTAATCTTTGCTCCCTCAGAAAACTGTCTGTTGAGTAACATCTCTAGTCGCTGGCTGCCTGTGACAGCATCCCCATAGGTGTCTGGATCCACCCTCATCAATGCTCTAAGCACTGACCCCCAACGGCTGCCTGCCTCATTTTACCCACCACACAGATGCCAATATTGGTCATCAGCAATGGTAGAAAATAGTTTACTTTTAATTTAGAAGGAAATCGAGTTTCAACTTAATTTTCTGTGTGTTTTCTTGAATGTATGTGACTGTGTCCTTGAAGAGACGGACTGCCCAGAACTGCAGTTATGAACAGTTGTGAAGCGAGTTTTTCTTATTTGTAAAAACTGACAAATAAGGCCCCACCAATGCCATTCAAATAAAAAAAGAAAAAGAAAAAGAAAAAGGAAAATGTAGCTTTCAATTTCTTGCCATTTTATACCTGAAGGAAGATAAACGTGACAATGCCTATTATTATTATTATTATTATTATTATTATTATTATTATTATTATTATTTTGGTTTTTACTGGAGGATCACTAGGGACTATTATGTTATTTACAATTCTTTACATGGTAGTATAGATGAAAGACTCAGACTAAAATATTTCCTTTTGTAATATATATTTCATATGTGGAAATAGTAGAACTGACTTGCGAGGATTAATCTTTCTAAAAATATATAAAAGAAATCAACCTCCATTAAGAAATAGAACTCACTTAGCTTCTCCATACCTGCCTTCATAACCACAAGAACCAATTTCATCTCTTGAAAAAAACAGAACCAATTCAATTTCTTTGCGTAGAATCGGGATTCTTACTCACTGATAATCTGATATAAGATCTGCATTAAAATAAGATTTAATCATTATGTTAAAATATGTTTTCCTTAAATTTTATTAAGGAAATATGGTTTCTATTATTGTCAGGTGCAAATATTTAGGTGCCAAACACCTGCATGAATGGGCATTATTTCTATACTTAGTACAAAAACTAGTAAAATTCTTTTTTTATTCTTCACCAGTGTTCAGACAAAAACGAGTCACAATAAACTCACGGTATCATGTTTTAATAAATGTAAACCATTCTGTTACCTTGTCAGACAGTCCATGGGGTAGGCAAGGGTGAAAGTGGTAAGGAGGATGAAGTCCACCTCCTTGCTTAGGAGAACTATGCAGCTCACTATAATAGGAAAAACAGAAAAGACGTTTCTTGGAATGGTTACTTTTTCTTTCCTTAAAGAACTTTCTATAGAACTTAAAACTAATATGTTAAAGAAATTTCAAGTTTCTGCCAGCCATTTGATTAAACAAAAACTTACTAATCATTTTTTGAAAGTTTGGATTCCTGTTTCCCATATCCAGAAACTAAGTCAGTGTAACTAGGTGATCTGTATACACTACATCCATCCATACATGCACGCCTGCGTGAACACACGCACACACACACACACACACACACACACACACACACACACATACACAGACACACACACACACACACATAAATATATGCACATTATAGAAATAGTTTTATATACTATAATGACACTTTATCTTAAACATTAAAATTTTTCTTTTACGCACAGGGAAAAACGGTCTAACAGCATTATTTTCTACTTGTCATGAAACAAGTGCACCTTCAACTAAAAAACCTGAGATCAATTTTATTCAGTAGTAGGTGCTTTGCAGAACATAATTCGAGTTTCGATAGAAAAACAGCTTACCAGCATTTGTAATATCCAAATCAAATTTGCAATCTCACCCAGATGTATAAATGTGCCCGGCACCTGAACCATAAAGAAGTCCACTAATAATGGATAAGTATATTAAAGAAATTGGTATTTATCTCTGGATAATACTATTAGGTGAAGCATGATGTGTGCTTTTATGGAACTTTTTCTGCTACAAACAACACTGTTAGTAAAGCAGGACCCAAACCTATTACTTTAGCTAATTTCAAACATGGCTATTCTGTGTACACTGCAGTAGCACATAGTTAAAAATACTACTCAGTGCCTCTTTTCAAACATATTGAAACACCTCAATGCTCTATGAAAAACAACAAAGTTATTGCATCACCAGAAATACACAGTTCAATACCTAACTTCATTTCAGTAGACCATGAGACTTAATCTCTGGGTCAAGGGCACCAATTATAAAAGGAATTAAGCACTCTAACTAGTCCAAGTAAAAGACACACAATCCAGGTACTTTATTTACAAGTCATAAGCCTAATTGGGCAGGTTTACAGCTATAGTAACCTATTTCCATGCCATAATGTCCCATGTTACTTGGTGTTTTTCCAGGCCACATGCTCAGGGTCCATCTCCTCACATGGTGGCTTCCTCCTCCCTTTGTCTCCTCACTTGTTCCCCCTTCTCCTCCCTCTTGAGACCCTCCACTCCATCCTCAAGTCCCACCTTTCTTCTTCTATTGCCTAATCACAGACTCTATCCATTTTTGATGAGTTGAACTAAGAAGCAAACTTTACAAAGCATCACTTGGGGTACCTGAGGATCTGCTCCTCACGGCTTCCAGATCTTGGGAGCCAGTATGTAGGGAGCATTTAAATACAAGCAGCACCACACCAACTCCACCAATAACTTTTCCTTATCTGACCAATAACCATCAACATTTTCCCAAAACACACCCCATACAGATATTTTCAGATCCTAGCACCCATAGCTATGGCTTCTGGTAAAATGTAAGTACGTGTCACATTCTTACAAACTCAAGACAAAGTGAGCAGATTATCCAGTGTTTCCACAACAGTCCACTATTTAATCTGCAAGAATTTAAGGGTCATCAATAACAAACCAACAGAAAATGTCACTAAACAAAGACAACAGCCATGATACATTATATTCCAAAGTTCCAACCATGAATTAAGCTTTAAAAGGAAGTTACATAACCATTATATTTTAAGGACTTTTAAAATAAGAGTCTCATTTCTTTCTGCCTCCTGGTTGTCCCACCTTCTATTCTACCCTTTTCTAAAGGCCATCATTTTTTTAACTGAAAGGTGATATATCCATACAAATACACAAGATACTCTCTCTACAGTCACTAGCATTCTTAAAGCCTTCAAAGAGCTAATTATTCCACTTCTACTTGTACTTCTAATGCACCACCACCTACACCAACATTCAGAGGCCATCCATGGGAGGACTATTGCTTTAAAGAACTTAAGTTCACCTGCTTTTCCTTTCAGTTTATTCTGGTAATAATGCTACTCCAGCTGGGTGTTAACATCAGGATGAAAAGGTGTTCTATGTAGACCAGGCTGGCCAGGAACTCATAGAGATTCACCTGCTAGGATTAAAAGCTTGCTCCACCAAACATGGCTCTGATGAACTGACTCAATCTAACAGCAGCAGAGTCAGTTTTCTGTGGCCTTTGATTTCTTACAAGGAAAAACAGGCAACTCAGATATCAGGTTCAGATCGTAGGAGAAGAAAATGAGACATAAAACTACAATCAGACTTTTGTAATTCTGGTATAAGTAGGTATAAATAGGTTAGAGATCAGGGGGCTGAGAACAAAGAAACACAGAACACATAAAGCTCTCCTGCCTCACTACATAAGCCAGACAAAAGAACAATAGACCAGTAGGTAAGTGTCCCTAGCCTAAAATCAATTCCTTTACATTCAAAAAAATCCCTTTCAGAGCTGAGTCAAAACTACCTAGAACAAAAATAAAGCCTTGTTGGGAATCTAGAATTTTCTAGTATTTTCACATAAGAGAAAAACTGACTTTCAAACGAAACTGCAAATGTAGCTATCTTGTCCAGAAAGAACTAAAGAAAAATGCTAAATAAATGCTTCTAATACTAGTAAGTAATACGCACATAAACCTGAAATTTCATTTGCAAAACAGACTGCCCAGTTCACTCAACTCAATGATACAGAATTATCCAAAACATAGAAGTTAGTATGTTTACCTACATTAAGGGAGGAGTGTTATTTGAACAGAAGAGAAAGTCTGAAGACACAGTATAGCAGAAAATTCCCCTTAATGAGCAATAAAAAGATATAGAAAACATCCAGAAACTCTCATCTATGTGACATAACAGAGTCCTCAATTTAAGATACTCTTCTCTGTATATTTCAACGTACACTACAGCAGTAGGTTTTCTAATTTCCCTATACCTGTGATAATAAAGGGTAGCCAATTTGAACAAATGAATAAATTTAATTGAGAAAGAACAAAATACTTTCCAAAGAATATATTGTTATAATTTCAGATACACACACACAAAGACACACACACACAGACACACACAACACACAGACACATATACACACACAACACACACTCTCTTATGTATCAGTTTTTTTTAAACAAACAAGAATACAGCTCTTTAAGATCTGTTATACTTCTCACACCCAGGAGACAAAGAAAAAAACAGTATCAACATGCCTTCCAGAGCTCTGATGTCTGGGTGCCCTCAATACTGACATATTGCCTAAATGTTAAAAAAGAGCATTCAAACCCAAACTAATTCTTCTCATTAAAAACATATTTAGTCCATTTTAAAAAATCACATTTAAGAATAATGTTAACATTATATAGAATGTATTGTGGACTGTATGCCACCTTAATAGATGAATTTCCATTTCTTCAGTTTTCTGATAGAATGTTAAATCACTTCTAACAATAGCATAGCATTATTTCCTGTTCTACATTCTAACCTTCTTCCTTTAAGATTATAATTTTATAAGATAAATCTGATTATACAATTTTGTTATGTGTAGTTATATGTAGTTTAGCTTTGATAAACTCCATTCTCCACAACTCTACAAACTTTATTTCATGAAACAATTGAAATGGCTACTACTACCCAATGTTCCTGATAAGTAATAAAACACAAGAGGTTTACAAGGAGTTAGATTTATTCTCACAACACTACAGGGAAAAATTACTATCACCCACTACTTTTATTTTAGTAATATAAGTTCAACATCTGGTGAGTGCCCAAATTGGAATTTATTTCCAGTCAGTCTGATTTCCAAGCTCTTAAATTATCATACTTGTTGTTATTAAAATCTCGTTGTAATAAAATACCCACCACACCCATTAAAATAAACCACACAAAACTAACACAGTTCCACTTGGCGAGATTTAATGTGAGAACAAGACAAGGGAAAGGGGCGAGAGAAAGAAGAGAAAAGAATGAAGAGAAGAGAGAGCATGAGGGCAGAAGAAGTCTGCCTTTCATTTGGAATATGACATAACTACTCCAACGTGGAGTTGGGATTTGGACCAAAGGAATACTGGGAATGTAGGGCTGTTTCCATGTCAACAGTTACCACATGGTGTCGCGGCTCAAGGGAATTCCTGATACCAACAATACTGCTGTTATAATTCGACATATTTCAAAAAGAAGTTCACAAAAAAACCAAAGTCTATATACACAGGGAATTCTTCTTTCATCATTAGCTGTTACTATTTTTGCCACATGACTACTGTATTTATGGAGGTGAAAGTAAATATTATCTCATAAGGAAAATTACTGACTTAGAATAACCAGAGATTGTTAATAAGGATTATTATAACCCAACTATTAGGATAACACTACGTTATAATAGTATTACTTCTAATATTGCCCCTGGTGTTCCAAAATATGATAGTACCAGTCCTAAAACTGGCACAACTAAAATAAACTCTTCCATAAACAGACTTGGTCATGTTATTTCATTATAGTAACAGAAAAGCAAATAAGTCAGATTATAAGTAATTGAAGATTAAAATAAAATTTTCTTAATCTTAAAAAGTTCATGATAAAATTGGGCACAAACCAGTAAAAAGCACTCAACATCGCTAACCATTAATATAGATAGCACTTCCTCTAAACATCGCAGTGTTCCATCCTCCTGCTTAACAGAACAAACGGTTCCTCCAGCTTCTCGAACAAGGCAGCCAGGTGCTCATCCTACAACCAAGAAAAGACATTCCAATAAACAGTAGGTACAACTCCCTGCCACAAAAATAACTTTAAAATCCCAGCACACTTACAAATAAAATTTCATGTTTTTTTACACTATTTTGATTAGTTTGCTTTTTTTTTCTCCATCTTTATTATCTTGGGTATTTCTTATTTACATTTCAATTGTTATTCCCTTTCCCGGTTTCCAGGACAAAATCCCCCTAACCCCTTCCACTCACCTTTCATATGGGTGTTCCCCTTCCCATCCTCCCCCCCATTATGACCCTCCCCCCAACAATCACATTCACTGGGAATTCAGCCTTGGCAGGACCAAGGGCTTCCCCTTCCACTGGTGCTCTTACGAGACTATTCATTGCTACCTATGCCGTTGGAGCACAGGGTCAGTCCATGTATACTCTTTGGGTACAGACTTAGTCCCTGGAAGTTCTGGTTGGTTGGCATTGTTGTTCATATGGGATCTCAAGCCACTTCAAGCTTTTTAAGTCTTTCTAAGATTCCTGAAATGGGGGTCCTATTCTCAGTTCAGTCGTTTGCTCCTGGCATTCGCCTATGTATTTGCTGTATTCTGGGTGTATCTCTCAGCAGAGATCTACATCCAGTTCCTCTCAGCCTGCACTTCTTTGCTTCATCCATCTTATCTAGTTTGGTGGCTGTATATGTATGGGCCACATGTGGGGCAGGCTCTGAATGGGTGTTTCTTCAGTTTCTATTCTAAACTTTGCCTCCCTTATTCCCTCCCAAGGGTTATCTTGTTCCCCTTTTAAGAAGGAGTGAAGCATTCGTATTTTGGTCATCCTTCTTGGGTTTCATGTGTTCTGTGCATATAGGGTAATTCAAACATTTGGGATAATATCCACTTATCAATGAGTACATACCATGTGTGTGTTTTTCTGTGATTGGCTTACCTCACTCAGGATGATATTTTCCAGTTCCATCCATTTGTCTATGAATTTCATAAAGTCATTGTTTTTGATAGCTGAGTAATATTCCATTGTGTAGATGTACCACATTTTTTGTATCCATTCCTCTATTGAAGGGCATGTGGGTTCATTCCAGCTTCTGGCTATTATAAATAAGGCTGCTTTAAACAGAGTGGAGCATGTGTCTTTGTTATATGTTAGGGTATCTTTTGGGTATCTGCCCAAGAGAGGTATAGCTGGGTCCTCAGGTAGTTCAATATCCAATTTTCTGAGGAACCTCCAGACTGATTTCCAGAATGGTTGTACCAGTCTGTAATCCCACCAACAATGGAGGAGTGTTCCTTCTTCTCCATATCCTCACCAGCATCTGCTGTCACCTGAGTTTTTGATCTTAGCCAGTCACTGGTGTGAGGTGGAATCTCAGAGTTGTTTTGATTGGCATTTCCCTTATGACTAAAGATGTTGAACATTTCTTTAGGTGTTTCTCAGCCATTCAGCATTCCTCAGCTGTGAATTCTTTGTTTAGCTCTGAACTCTATTTTTCAATACGGTTATTTGTCTTCCTGCAGTCTAATTTCATGAGTACATTGTATATTTTGGATACAAGCCCTCTGTTGGTCGTAGGATTAGTAAAGATCTTTTCCTAATCTGTTGGCTGTCATTTTGTCCTCAACACAGTATCCTTTGCCATACAGAAGCTTTGCAGATTTATGAGATCCCATTTGTCGATTCTTGATATTAGAGCATAAACTATTGGTGTTTTGTTCAGGAAATTTTCTCCAGTGCCTATGTGTTCGAGGTTTTCCCACACTTCTTCTTCTGTAAGTTTGGGTGTATCTGGTTTGTTGTGGAGGTCCTTGATCCACTTCGACTTAAGCTTTGTACAGGGTGATAAGAATGGATAGATCTGCATTGTTCTACATGCTTACCTCCATTTGAACCAGCACCATTTTCTGAAAATGTTATCTTTTTTCCTTGCCTCCTTTGTCAAAAACTAAGTGACCATAGGTGTATGGGTTCACTTCTGGCTCTTCAATTCTATTCCACTGGTCTATCTGTCCGTCTCTGTACCAATACCATACAATTTTTATCACTATTGCTCTGTGATACTGCTTGAGTTCAGGGATAGTGATTTCCCCGGAAGTCTTTTTATTGTTAAGGATAGTTTTAGCTCCCCTGGGCTTTTTTGTTATTCCGGACGAATTTGAAAGTTGTTTTATCTACATGAAGAAATGGCTTGGAATTTTGATGGGGATTTCATTGAATCTGAAGCAGTCATTAAAAGTCTCCCAATCAAAAAGAGCCCAGGTCCAGATTGGTTCAGTGCAGAATTCTATCAGACCTTAATAGAAGACCTCATACCAATACTATCCAAACTATTCCATGAAATTGAAACAGATGGAGGACTACCGAATTCCTTCCATGAAGCCACAATTACTCTTATACCTATACCATACAAAGACCTAAGAAAGAAAGAGAACTTCAGACCAATTTCCCTTATGAATATCAACACAAAATACTCAATAAAATTCTTGCAAACCGAATCCAGGAGCATATCAAAACAATCATCCATCATGATCAAGTAGGCTTCATTCCAGGGATGCAGGGATGATTTTACACACGAAAAAGCATCAACATAATCCACTATATAAACAAACTGAAAGATAAAACCACATGATCATTTCATTAGAAACTGAGAAAGCATTTGACAAAATACAACACCCCTTCGTGATAAAGTTCTTGGAAAGAACAGGAATTCAAGGCCCATACATAAAGATAGTAAAAGCCATATACAGCAAACCAGTGGCTAGTATTTAACTAAATGGAGAGAAAGATGAGCAATCCCACTAAAATCGGGGACTAGACAAGGCTGCCCACTCTCTCCCTACTTATTCAATATAGTTCTTGAAGTTCTAGCCAGAGCAATCAGACAACAAAAGGAGATCAAAGGGATACAGATTGGAAAGGAAGAAGTCAAACTATCATGATTTGCAGACAATATGATTGTATACTTGAGTGATCCCAAAAGTTTCACCAGAGAACTACTAAACCTGATAAACACCTTCAGCAAAGTGGCTGGGTATAAAATTAACTCAAACAAATCAGTAGCCTTTCTCTACACAAAAGAGAAACAAGCAGAGATAGAAATTAGGGATATGACACCCTTCATAATAGTCCCAAATAATATAAAATACCTTGGTGTGACTCTAACCAAGCAAGAGAAAGACCTGTATGATAAGAACTTCAAGCCTCTGAAGAAAGAAATTGAAGAAGATCTCAGAAGATAGAAAGATCTCCCAAACTCATGGATTGGCAGGATTAATATAGTAAAGATTAGTTTGCCTTTAAAGTGAAGCTATAGGTGACAACTAGTGGTATACTTTGTCCAAAGTGCAAACAACTTACTTTTACTGATTAGTAAATTTTATCTGTTCTTTGTATTTTTCAAAAACTAGAAACATAAAAAGAATATGTTTTGCTATGTACAGAAGATTAACTAATACCACTATGTACTAGATACTTATATGTTTTTCCTAATTCTCAGAATTATGAGCAATACTGAGCTAAACAAAAATATATTGAATTGTTCTGTGCAAGAATATATACTTCCTCTGAACATAATTTTTGAGAGTAAAATTAACTATAAAGGTTAGAATTTTTGAACAGTGAAAATATATTCTACCTGAAGCCATATTGTAAACTAAAATGAACAAAAATTATCTGGATATGTAAATATCTTTATTCATAAAAACACAGCCTTTTCCCCATCCATGATTTTCAGATTTCATCCTCCAACAGCACTGCCTCATGGTAGGCAGAGATTCTGTATGGAGAGAGAAAAAAAAAGTCAATTTTATATCATAACGTACTCTTCATTGATATTTTATCAAGGGAAATGGGAAATTTGAAAACTCAAATGTCCAATTAATGAAAGACAAAAGTATAATCCCAAGTAAGCCTTATCAAAATGTGTTATTTTCAGGTTGCTTTATCAGTGCAGTCTGTCCAGAGAACATTCTCCCTACACTTTTAGTCTCATATTTAAACACTTTCCAACTTTCTACTTGTAAGAGGTGTCAATGGGGAATCTATGCGCTCCTGAATAACACTTAATGTCCTCTTTGCATAAAACATCAATAAATCCAACTGTCACTTACTTGTTACCATTAAGTAGTTAAACAATCTACTAAAATATTCCCTTTGTTATCTGATCTAAAATGACTCTTAAACTGTGTCATACAAGCCACTGAAGAAAACACACATAGCATAACACATCTGCTAAATAAAATGCACCCCCAAGAAGTTCATTAAAAGATCTACATAAAGGACTTGTTAGTGTGATAACAAATTTAATACATGAGGTTGAAACAAAATACATTAAGGGAGTATTACTTACTGCAGACCCATGCCAAGATGTGCTCTTGAGAAATGATTACATGCAAGAGATCAGGGGTAAGAAGGATTGGCGAGGGGTGAGGGCCTGGAGACTGGGTAGAAGCAGGCAGACAAGAGCAGAGCCATGAGGGCAGAGAAGGGAAGACAAGGTCAGAGGACAGAAAACACTGGCGTTCTTAAGAAGGAAAATAAAAGAAGGGAAGGAAGAAAGCATGGAAGGAAGGAAGGAAGGAAGGAAGGAAGGAAGGAAGGAAGGGAACAAGGAAGAGATTTGGTAAGTTGCTCATTTGACAGGCTACATGCCAGTATGGAAGACACCCTTGGATGAGTTCAAAAACTGTACAAGATCAGGCATGGTTGTTCATATCTATAATTTATTGATGAATATCAGACATTCAAAGTCATCACTGGATATGTAGTGAGCTTCAGGCAAGTCTGGGATTCATGAGACCCTGTGGTAAAAAGAGTGAGTGAGAGAGAGAGAGAGAGAGAGAGAGAGAGAGAGAGAGAGAGAAGGAACTAGAGACCTAGAGGTAGAGGAAGAAAGGAAGGACTGAGTTTGAGCGATAGCGACGCAAAATGGCAGCCACCACAGGCTCAGGAATAAAAGTCCTTCGAGATTTCCAACTGTTGGAAGAGCTGCAAGAAGGCCAGAAAGGAGTAGGCGAAAGCACAGTTAGCTAGGGTCTGGAGGACGATGAGGACATGACACTCACAAGATGGACAGGCATGATAATTGGACCTCTACAAACAATTTATGAAAACCGAATATACAGACTTAAGATAGAGTGTGGGCCACTCTAGTATCCAGAAGCATCCCAGTCTGTGAGATTTGTAACAAGAGTCAATATGAACGGCGTGAGCAGTTCCAATGGACTGGTGGATCCACAAGCCATGGCAGTGCTGGCAAAGTGACAGAATTCCCACACCATCAAAGTCATCCTGCAGGAACTGAGGTGCTTGATGATGTCAAAAGAGGACATGAAGCTGCCACAGCCACGAGAAGGACAGAGTTACAGCCATTAGTCACCAAGGCCCGGGCCTCCCTTCCCCATCCAACCCAAGTCTTCATTTTCCACAGTAGTGGATTTTCTAGATCCATCTGTAGACCTCAAAGTACTGGAGAGGAAGCCCCACTTAGCCTTCATCCTGAGACACTGCTCTGATACTAACTTCTTGTCCATTTGAAATACCTAAGTTGTGCTGAGTAACATCATCTGTCGAGTATAACCACCATCTGCCTGGTTGAACTTATGGGATCAATAAGGTGTGTTGAAATCGGTTTCCTTTGGGAGCAGTGGGCACTGCTAAAGCAACTATGTTCAGACACGTCTCACACAATCACCTGCTGCTGGCACTTGGCCTGGGTATGCCTTTGCCCGCCAAGCCCTCTGCCACAGCTGTGTGGTAGCCCATAGAATAGATGGGGAGGTTTCAGGTAGCAGCCGTGGGACTGACCACCACTAGGCTTGGGGTGCCCTGGCTGTACCCATGCTTTCTTAAGTCTAAGTGATTGCCCCATCCAAGCCATGGTCCCCACTCCTCCACTCCCACCCTTGGTCAAAGCTTAGATTGTAACCTCCCCTCCCCTGAAATTGGCCACGGGTGAGGAATTAAGAGTTTTCAGTCTCCCCATCTTTATCAAGGGGTGCTGCTTTCCCCTCCTCAAGTCCCTTGCTGCCCATCACCACCAAACACTTGCTGTGGCCAGAAGCTATCAGATGAGGTTGAAAAACCCTGGCCTCCCTTCCTTAGCTCTGGACCACACTTGTTCACCTGCCACCAGCCTGGTAAGGAAGTGCTGGGTCCGCGGCCCTGCCACCACCATCAACTCTTGAGGTTTGAGCTCAGGTCTAGAGGTGAACAGAGCAGCCACAGGGCGACTCAGATGGGCCACCACTCAGGGTTCTTGGGTATATGCCTAGAGAAAGGCCATGTGGAGAGTCCTCAGTGCACATGGTTCTGAGTTGGTTCCTTTTCCCATAATTGCTTTGTTTTTACAAGTTGAAGAGGTATGAACAGGGCTCTCAGTCACCTGATCACCCATCGGGTCTGGTGTGGAGACTGACAGCTTGAGCACGAGGCCCTGACTCTGCAAACTCATGTTTCAGTGTTGCTCCTCAGACCCTGTGGAGGGACCCAGAGGAGCTCTGTATCACCATGTTCACAGATCCTTTGCAGATAGGTGGGTCTGGCTCCTGGCTCATTGACAAGCTCCCCACCCTGTTCAGGGCCACTAAATGTTGAAAAGTGGATGGATACTAAAATAAAGGCAGTTCGAGGTGTTACAAAGGGGAAAAAAAAAAGGACTGAGCTAATGAAACACTGGTGATTCAATCTTAGTTCATCCAGCCTCATTAAGTTCCAAATTTTTCAGACTAGCCATATGTACAGCAAAATTCAAAAAGACAATGATAATAACCACATGGCAGTCACATGGAGAGGAAATTTGTTCTCAGTGGTAGAATGTAAATGAGCTGAGTTGATAGTATAAGAATAACGCAAACCCTCAACTGATGGATTTGAAGTATCTTTTCCCACATATGAGCTTACTTTAATGAGAGGAATGGTGGACATGTCAACCTTTAATGAAGTACAATTTTTTAAGCCTTCTCTATTCCTATTTTCAGTCATGGTGACTTCATGCAGGATTTTCTGATAGTATATATCAGTATGATATCATCTTACTAAAATCAATAGGAAATACCAAATTTTTGAATCCCAATTAATTAAAGATGAATATTTACACAAAATTATTTGTATCAAATTCGACAAAGTTGTTTTCCTGAATAACAAAGGCACACAGAACTAAACCCTTAACAAAAATTAAAATCAGGACCCATAGAAAAGGTTCATGGGTTTTCCTTGGTCTCTAGTAGAGAACCTAAGTTCAGTGTACAGTATCTATACTTGGTGGGTCATTACTACTTGTCAATCGAGCTCTGGAAATTGGGTACCCTCTCCTACATTTTGCAAGTACCTGTACTCATTTGTGCACACATGTACGGATGCATAAAGCAAATATTTAAAACTGCTTTTAAATATGAAAAACTAAAAAAGTCAAAAAGAAAATGAAGGACAAAGAACAATGATTTGAATATAAGTCATGTTAATACTGTACATATCTATAAAAAAAGTCATTTAACATAACCTTGAAACAGCATAATTCAGAGAGTTAAAATGCAGTC
Source organism: Rattus norvegicus (assembly GCF_021556685.1). Classification (NCBI taxonomy): domain Eukaryota; kingdom Metazoa; phylum Chordata; class Mammalia; order Rodentia; family Muridae; genus Rattus; species Rattus norvegicus. The sequence continues at coordinate 3,504,032 of NC_141535.1, read as the reverse complement.
CCACACTCCTACCCAGTATTTAATATCAAATTATTCTCTATAATTATCCAAATCAATATTCAAATCAATAATTTCTACAGGTGCATTTAATAGTCTTTGTTCATTAAACTAATCAAAATCTATATTGTAGTTATTTGAAGAGAAAGAATTTTATGAATCACGTGATATCAGCTGAATAAATATTAAAATTATGTATGTAAAACTTTACAAATGTTAGTTTCAACACAAAAGTATAAATTTACAATTTAATAAACAAGGAACTAATTGATTAACCAAATGTTAAAAACTAAAATTCATCTATGTATGCAATAGAAAATAATATTTGAGATATAAAATTAAGACTTATGTTAGTAAAATAATGCGTAAGTTATTTTACTTAAAAAGAAAATCTTATGATCGTATTAATACAGCTAGAAAACATTAAGAAAAAACTTAATAATCTTAAAAATGGGATACACATGCACAAAAATCTGGAAAAGTTTGATACATATACATTATAGTATAATTTCATTTAAAAGTTAGAACTACCATTGTGTTTGTTGTGAATGAAAGGAAGATGTTTCAGACCATAAGCAGAAATAAAATTTTCTGGAATTTTACATAAATAAAAGGCATTTAGAAAATAAAATTTTTAATAACATCTCCATCATAATTAGATGAGTATGTTCCTGACTTCTTGCAATGAACATTGAATTGATCTCTATTGTATCAAGAAAATTGTGATAGCTGTTCGGTATAGAGAATGAAAAGCTGTCCTCTGGAGCTCATGGTTATCACACTCATGAACCCACAGCACCTGTGTTAACACAATACTTTCACATGATCAAGCCAGCTAGAGTCAGGGCTTAGATGGGGTGACAAACCCTTGCCAATGCCATATTGAGGTGCTTTTGACATTTGATGGCTACTGGAGAATGAAGAATCATTCATTTTTTTGGGGGGGGGTATTACCTTGGTAATTTGCTTGTGCTTCAATAGATTCCCTTCACAAGTGACACTAGATTCTGATTCTTTGATGAGATCTAAAAGGTAAACAGATGAAGACATGGTGTCAGGAGATGTATTATAGGAAATCTGGTGAGATTTGGTAAAGAGAATGTAGAGTGCATACAAGTATATTTCTTTATATAAAAAATAAAGAAAAATATGAAAGGACAAATGTTTACTTAATTAACAGAAGATAGAATATCTCTATAGACAAATTCTAAATAGCTTATATACATAAAGCTAGAAATAATAGATGAGTTTAAAAGATGTACAAATTTTCTTCACTGTTTAAGAGATCATCGTAAGAGATCATGGGAGAGAATGTAATGTATTATAATATACTTTCAAATGTAAAAGATTATAACTTTAGCTTAGTAATAAATTCAAGGTTTTTCACCGAATGAGAGTATGTACAAACAGTTTGAGCTAATGCCTCCCTGTTAAATTATACGCATTTCTAAATTCCTCAGAAAAACAACCTTAGAATAACTACTTTTAGTCCCCCAAAGTCCAGGTAATTGGGGCAAAAACTCTTCAATGGTTTCTTCAAGCTATACATAATTACTTTTATATTTATTACTAAACAAAAATTATGATCTTTTACATTGGCACAGAATTTATTTGATACAAATTTAGATTTTTAAGATTTTCTTTAATATAAATTTCACATTGATTTAAAATTAATATTGTTACTCTGATGTACACGTATTGTGCCTATACAACACACTTCAGCATATATGGCTTTTACCCAGTCCTTTTCTGCTATTAAAAAATGAAGCTGAGATGATTAAGAACGTGAGTTTAAGGCCAAATAGCAAATTGATGTCTCTAAGTTTATTGTTAGAATGCTTTCAAGATAATTTATTAAGATAATTAATGGAAAACAGTCCAGATTACTTATATAGGTAGATGGTTTCTAAAAAACACCAGAAGTCCACAAAATATGACATTTAATGTTCTTTAACTTTTATTGAGACATGTTCACTCCCACCATCTCCCCTTTGGTATATTCAAAGAAGAAACTGAAAATCTCCACCTCCACGTGAAGTGATTTATTGTGGCAGACAGACACTATGCAAAAATTGCTCCAATTCTTCTACAGACTAATTACTGTCCAGAATAGGAAAAATTGCAGAATAAGTTGGCTGAAAATTTCTGCCAAGCCAGAATGATTAGCCCTTCAAAATTCAGTGTTTCAAAACTCTTTCTGATGATCCTAGGCCAGAGGCCTGAGACTTGCTCTTACGTGTTGCTCACAGGGGGCTGTGCAAATAGAAAATTGTCACTATAACCTGTCTCAGTTCTAGAAGTCATGCTAGGCTTCCTATATTTACAGATATACGGCTCATTCTCAGATTACTGGCGGGGTTGAAAACTTAGTATAATCTTATAACCCACTCAGACAATTTAACTTTAAGAATACATATTTAATTAGCTAGTTATCAGATAATACATAAGCTAGACAGGATATAACAGATTTTAAGCCTTTTAAAAGCTAAAATATATCTAAATGTTCTGTTTAACTGATAAAAGTTGGGCTGGTGTTAGGTACATCTCATACTTTTAAATTACAAAATGAAAATACTTGTGCTCAACTTATATTTCAGAATAAAGTTTCTGTTTTTTTTTTAATTAAAAGGGTAAAAGAGTAGATTGATGTCATTATTAAGGTAAAGGGATGTACAGTATAGAACCAGGCCTGTCATTGGATAAAAAGGAAGGATGGGTGGGAGAAAAGTTTTAGAGAGGCAGAGGAAGCCAGAGTGAGAATGCGAGAGCACAGAGAACATGGCAGTAGATGTTTAGATGCCTCTCTGTACATATTACAGGTTGTTATGACTATTCTCAAGGGATGGGTGTGTAGAGGATTCTGTGCCATCTAGATTGGCAAATTATATCTTATCAATTGCATCAGAAAATATTGTTTGATGTGTTCGTTCATAAGGCAACTTAATTGAGTTTAAGAGAGTGTATGGTGTCCAGATGCATGGACCTACCAAAGAATCGGGATGTGTTTGCCTGGCGTGGTGGAAACCCAACCAAGAGGGCTGTGGATGAGGTAGGAACTGCCTGACAGGGAGCCATGTTGGGAAGAATAGTGTGTCAGAAAGTAGATGGGGGGAGCATGGAGCCATTCAGATAAATTATTGCTATTTCCAATGGCACCAGAAATATTAAGGGAGTGAGACACCTAGGGTATAACTGGGAACCAGTTCTGTCTGGTTTTTTTTCTGTTTTGTTGTTTTTATTTTTACTGCAGCACATATATTGTGTGTCGAGTGTCCTGAAGGGAAAACATGCTTAAGTCCTTAAGTATGAAGTGATTTATTGTATCATGGGCACATATATCCATGATGGGATACTAAAGACAAAGATAGGATAGTGAGGATTTTTAATTTCCAAGAAATTATAGGATTTTGGTGTTACTCAATCATATGATTTTTTTGGGTAGGATATATATATACCTTGTGATCTAGACTAATAGATGAATCACAGAAAGAAAAAAGGTGGAGGCAGAGTTACCATTAAAGGTTTTTGGGGCCTGGGAATCAGATGCAAGGGACAGAGAGACTATAAGGCCACAGAATATGTTGCTTATCAATTATCTTGAGAGGTTACAAAGGGAATGGCAGGTTTGAGGAAAGCAGCCAGTTAGACAGGACTGTGATCTAATACTTCCCTGCTTATGAAAGAAAATTCAAAAGTCACATCCAGCTGGAAAGTCTTATGAATACTATGAAGTACCTATTAATGTGGGGAGCCAGGACTGCCCTAGGCTGTCTGAAAGACCTGGACAAAAGAATAACTGGAACACGTGTTCTTTGCCCTTACCCAGGATCAAACTTGTCAAGGCCTGTCTGATGCTGAAGCCAATGTCTTAAAGGAGTCAAGGTTGAGGGAAGGGACTCTTCCGTTAGGTTGTGGTTATCACTTCTTAGGCAGCTGTAACTGTGGTATCCCATGTTCTTTTCGTCAGCATTGTCTGACTTAATCATTTGCTGACATTGTTGTTCCCCATGTAAAACCACCAGTACCCCCAGGACTGCAAATTATAAATATGATTCTACAATTTCTAATAAAGTGCAAATAAATTTCAAGCAATCATCACAAAAATGTTTACTAACAGCAGTCACATTTTAAATAAGACAAACTAAAAATAAATTGAACACCATGTGCTCCAGCTGTATATCCTGTGAACATAACCCCAAGACACCAAATTACTACAGAGGTACTTGTACAGTTTCACCCATTGTTGCTTAGTTCCCAGCAGGGAGGAAATGCAATTCATATGAATCCTAATGGTGTGACTGCTCTGCTTTTCCTATCAGTTATTTTTCTATACTGCCACGATGCCATCCTCAGCGTGCAATCCTAGCTAGCACAGTGATCTATGACTCCAGATATAATGCTTGACGATGTGATTGCAAATATTGGAAGAGAAATGAAGCCTTATATACTGCTATATATTTATTTAAATGTCCCTGTTTGTTTTATTCCAGAGACTGTGCTGCTAAAGGTATATACACACTTCTCCCTCATTTCCTCTGCTGAAGGCTATGTGGCTCTGTTTTAATTCTCATGTGAAAAGTATCACATTCTGTATACTATTTCAAGAGATGTATCTCTCTTACTCTTTTCTCTTTAAAGACTCTAAACTGTCCTTATATCAAACTATGCTGTTTATATAACAGGCAAACCCAGAAATATCAAGTGTGCTTCACAAGGTAAGTATGCAAAATACGGTTTTATAGAATTGCTTGTAATGCATCTACTCCTATTTTTATTTTCTGGTCTATTCAGGTGTGTTTTATAATATCAACCTGCAGAATTACCTATGGAAAATTACAAACAAAAGCAAAAACAGAAAACAATTAAAGTCTGTTATCAAATCTTAAGCAAACATTCATCAATCTAGGACTGGGAAATTGCTCAGAGGGTAGAAACATATGGACCTGGGTATGAATATTTAGCATGTATACATGCCAGGCATAGGGGATAGCTACACATAACTATTACCTCTGAATCCTGAGGGCTCACTGACTAGTTCTCCAATTCCACACTGAATTTCTAGTTCAACAAGAGAACTTATGTCAAGAACAGTGAACAGCACTAAAGAAGACACTTAAAATCCTTCTCAGAGCTCCAAAAACACATGCACAGATGGGTAAAGCCACACAGTTACAGGCATGCACCACACACTCACATCCACCTACATTCTTACAACACACAACACCACAGATACATAGAAAATGGTTAAGGGACTGCAGGGTAATTCTTAATTTGCTGTTGTCACCCAGTATGTATCTTATATACTGATAATAATCAAGAAAAGATTAAGCTGAACAGAGTTTATTCATCGTTTTACCTTTTGCTATATTTTAATTTAATTAAAATGCTTTTGTAATTTTATGGGATTCTAGAATCACCCAGGACAAAATCTTTTGAGCATGACTGAGAGAGAGAGACATCAGACTGGAAGAGTTATAGTGCAAAGGCCCTCCAGCCAGAAGCTGGAACCCAGATGCCCTTCAACAGAGGAATGGATACAGAAATGTGGCATATTTACACAATGAAGTACTACTCAGCTTTTAAAAACCATGACTTCATGAAATTCCTAGGCAAATGGATAGAACTAGGAATTATCATCCTGAGTGAATTAACACAGTTAGTATATACTAGTCCAAAGCTTGGAATACCCAAGATATAATTCATAGACCATATGATGCTCAAGAAGTAGGAAGAACAAAATGTGTACACTTCAGTCCTTTCTAGAAGGGGGAAAAAACACTCAAGAGGGAGGGGAATATAGGGACACAGTGGAGCAGAGACTTAAGGAAAGGCCATCTAGATGCTGCCCCATCTGGGGATCTATCACATCTGCAGCCACCAAACCTAGTCAGTATTGCTGATGCCAAGAAGTCCTTATTGATGGAAGCTTGATGTGGATGTCTCCTGAGAGATTCTGCCAGAACCTCACTGATATAGACAAGCATGCTTTAAGCCAACCATCGGACTCCATGGGGACTCCAATGAAGGAGTGAAGGAAGAGCTGAAATGGTTTGCAAACCCATAGGAAGAACAACAATATCAACCAACTAGACTTACCAGTGTTCCCAGGGATTAAACTACTAACCAAATAGTACTCATGTAAAAGCCTATTGCTTCAGTTGCATATGGAGCAGAGGATGGCATTGTCTGGCATCAATAGGAGGGGAAGCCCTTGGTCCCGTGAATGTTCCTTTCTCCAGTGCAGGGGAATCGTATGCTATTGAGGTGCAAGTGGGTGATGGGAGGAAAAGCATCCTCATGGAAGCAGGGGGTGGGTTGTGGGAGAGTGGGTAACTCGGCAAGGGAATAATATTTGCAATGTAAATATATAAAATATCAAGTTAAAAAATGTTACCACTGCTCTTAATAACCCTATATAAGTTTTTAAAATCCACTTGACAAAATTCTTACTACGTCTGTTTTGTGTTTACACATGGACTATGATGGATTAACACCATATCTGGGAATATCTCCTCAATATTAGATATAACATCTGAATATGTGATTATTTATATCCATTTTGTGTTCAAGAAGAATCCGATGCCAAAGAAAATTTCCTCTTTTTGATTAGCATGGAAATTATATTCAAAATAAGCTAATATAATAAAGGATACGTGAGTGTATACACATTCACATACATATTCATATATATGAATATGTGTGTATATATATATACATGATGTAGGCCTCCTTCACAGGGCATCTAGGCCTTAACAGTTCCCTCAGGCCTACACATTGCATCTAGGCCTTCATGTTTTCCCTAGACCTTTAACAGCCAGCAGCTTTGCCCTCTGAGCCATCAGTCTACAGAAGAATTCATAGAGAAACCCTATCTGAAAAACTAGGGGAGGGAGACAAACAGATTAACAGATTGATTGCTCGCTCTCTCTCTCTCTCTCCCTCTCTCTCTCTCTCTCTCTCTCTCCCCCCCCCCCTCTCTCTCTCTTTGTGTGTGTGTGTGTGTGTGTGTGTGTGTGTGTGTGTGTGTGTGTTCAACTGAGGAGGCACTGGCAAATAAATATTTGCCCCTCCTCTGTAAGCCAGTCCACCCCAATGCTGCCTTCCCTTTTCCTTAGTTTGTTTGGTTTATTCCAAGTTAATTGTATCTGTTTCTTTAATTTCCTCTTCATTTCTTTATTTGAGTCAGGGGTCTTTGCACATAAGCCCTGGAAATCAGTACCTGGATCAGGTGTGCAGCCTGCTCACAGTGTTCTAACCACCTCCACCACTCAAGTGATGCAATTAAAGACATGCAGCACCGCACCTGGCTTCTTTTCACTGCACATTTACTTTAGTTGCAAGGTTCATTCAGGTCTGAGAGAGGAGGGAGGGAAGGAGGGAAGAGAGACAGAGAGTGACAGAGAAACAGTGACAGAGAGGGAAAATTGTAGGTTATTGTTTCTTCTCTTCAATCACTGTCTGTTTTTTGCCATCTTGGCAACCATGCCCCGAAACCCTACCTTGGGTAAGATAAAGCATAATGGCAACAACCATATAATTCCTGCTTAGTTGCACTGAACACCCCAGTCATCACTACCTTTGGAGAATTGTAAGGGGGCTCCTCTGATCTAGAGAGTAGTACCCTTGAATGAGATGAGAAGCACAACAAGCATTATTTGTTTTGAAATATAAGACATGGAAAGAACTACATGTGTGGATTTACAGAGTGAAAAACAGAGATACAGACAGACAGAGAGAAAGACAGACAAACAGACAGGACGGACATGACAGAACAGGACAGGACAATAGAAAAAAGCAAGAACACAAACAAAAACTCAAAATGGAAGTCCGGTTCCAAATAGTCTCTGTCTGCACTGTCGCTCTAGTGTTGGTGGTCCAGCTTATAAAACCTTTTACATGGATCGTTTTGGGAAATGCTGCTCAGTGTTCGGTTCAGGTCCAAGATTATTGCAGGTAACTAGACAACAAAGAAAGCAGTAGACTGACTTCTACAGTGTTTGGTTTCTGAGTGTGTTATCACACAGAAGAACCTACCAGAATATGTAATGAATTCTGGCAGTAACAGCAGAAACAACCAATGAGAAAGTGTCCTTATAATATTAGTAATTGCAACGAAATGGCAGACTAGCTAGGTAACCGTTACCTAGCCATTAACTAATCTGACATAGGCCTTCTTCACATTGCATCTAGATAGGCCTTCCTATCTTCCTCTCCAGTACTGAGACCAAAGTGAGATCAAAGTCATGCATCACCATGCATGCCTTCCTTTTCATTTTTTTCTTTCATCCTAGGAAGTGTGTGTGTATGTGTGTGTGTGTGTGTGTGTGTGTGTGTGTAGAGAGCGAGAGAGAGAGAGGGAGAGGGAGAGGAGCAGAGAGAGAGAGAGAGAGAGCGTTCTAGAGAGAGGGGGGGAAGTTTTAAAATCAGCACTCAAGACTTTTTCTTCCTATCTCTATCCCAATCCCCCCAAACCATCAGTAAAGCCACCAGCACCAGAGACAGAGGAAGATGAAATCTTTAGTCTGAAAAACCAGAGGAGGGAGATAAACAGATCTCTCTCTCTCTCTCTCTCTCTCTCTCTCTCTCTCTCTCTCTTCCTCATAATTTGTTAAAGTGTTCCCTTTGTGCTGTGTGGATTCTACTTTATTAAACAAGTTTCACATCATACTAGCTCCAAAGAGGAGTCAACAGTCTCTTGGCGTGCAGGCAGTTGTTGCCTGCTTTAAATATTTTTTGGTGTGTTTGTTTGTTTGTTTGTTACAAATCCCAGAGCCTGCCTTCGTTCAACAGATCCAAACCCAGTTCTCCAAGGGAAAAATGGAGTTAAGTCCGAAGTCACTGGCAATTAAGTCATCTGCCATTGAAAGTCATAGGAGATGGGAATATCGTGCTTTCTCTAATGGAGATTCACCTGGGAATGCATCAACCACATATAAGGACAGGCCTGGGGTACAACGGGGTGGAGGATGGGGAGGAAGGATCTGGAAAGAGCTTTGCGATGTGAAACTATGATCAGAATGTTGCATAGAAAACAAAATTTGTTCTTAAAAAAAAAAAAAAAAAAAAAAAAAAAAAAAAAGCTCCCGATATCTATCCAAAAAGGAAAGGAAAAAAAACCCGACAGCACAACTTTACTAACTGCAAATGTTCCATCTCCCTGTATCCAACCACTCCACTCCCAGATAGGTAGATGATAGTTTGCACTTCTGTCCCAGTTGTGCTATCGAGGTCAATAAAAGGGGAACTACCTCTGTGGTTATGTTTTACACAAACGAAATAAAATAAAAGGAGTGGATAGACGTGCCTGGCATTTTAAGATGCTCAGTTTCTTTCCAAGCTTCATTTTGTTTCATTCTTTTAAAGGTTTGTTTATTTATTTTCATTTATATGAGTACACTAAACCACTTTTCATATACACATGGCAGTATAGTACACGGGATATCCCTTTGCAGAGGGTTGTGAGCCACTATATGGTTTCTGTGGAATGAAACTCAGGACCTCTGGAAGAGCAGAGCAGTGAGTGCTCTTAACCTCGGAGCCATCTCTCCAGCCCTTCACAAGCTTTATTTAACTAAACATTAAACATGAATCAGAAATGCCAAATCTTGCAAATATGGTCCAGATTCAGCCTTACTTAGAAATCCAGAGCTGGCAGGGCAAGGCTAGGATTTGAGAGTGAGCAAAGGGAGTCTTCCTCTATCCCTGAGGGTGTGCTATCAATTCCATTACCATTTCCAAACAGCTGGGTGTGAGTCTAACTAAGGTTTTCTTCAGTCATTTGCCATGAGCCAGAGCACTGAAAGGACAGCGAGGGATCAGACATTCACACTGAAATCGTCACTCACTGATTTCAGGCAGAAAACTTGCCCCCCCCCCAAAGAGGCACAGCCTGGCTCAGCACTGAAGCAAAGCATGCTAGGGTAGCAGCAGTATTACCCTGACAGACCTTCAGGGACATGCATATCTCCAGCCCCACCCCACCCCCTCTCAGCTAGCTCCTGTCCACCCCTCCCCCTTCCCCCACATACAGGGAGTAGGCCTCCTGTGTGTGTCGTGGTGGGGGGTGGAGATGGAAATATCTCTTGAGAGAGAGTTCGGGTCTCCCAAACAAATAAATGACTAGAAACTTCATTTATTTCCTTTATTTCATTGAGCATACAGTGGAAGAGGGAAAAGGAACAGGGAAACTAGGCCAACTGGTAGAGCTCCTTCCATTTTGTTTCAAAAAGGAAAAGTCAAAGAAACAACACTACCTGGTTTTCATGAAAGGAACAGAATGGTAAGGTTGATACATCTGCTCACCACTTAATACTTTGGCTTTTAATAAAAGGGCCAACAGATCTACCTCCTATTTGGTAAAAAAGAGAATAAAAACCCACAAAAACATTCTGTCAGCCAACTTCCCTTTAAACCTCTGTTAAACAGGAAGACTGGTTTTTTTAAACATCATTTTAAATATTTAAATATGTATTTGTGTGTGTGTGTCTCTGTGTGTGTGAGTGCCTGTGTGTGTGTGTGTGTGTGTGTGTGTGTGTGTGTGTGTGTGTCTGTCTGTCAGTGTCTTCTGTATGGATAGGATGTGCTGTAATACTCGGGGCGGGGTGGTCCAGGGCCCATGGGTGTTGCCACACCACCTCCCAAGTCACCTTCCCCACAGTGCCTTCCCCGCATGGCCTTCCCAGAGGTCCCGTAGCCGGTTTTGGCGCACCACCACAGTGGAAGGACGCCCAGCGTGGCCAGTCACCGACGGGAGGGGAGGCATTACCCACCAACCCTACCCCAGGTCCCACCTGGGCACCCACACCGCACCCCGCGCCCGCCCCGGGAGCGCCCGCCGACCCCCCCACCGCATTGGGAGGAGCGGGATGGCAACAGTGGGACGCACGGAGGGGGAAGAAAGTCGCGCAGGTGGAGAGGTCGGGAGGAATGGGGAGCAGGAAAGATCCACTGGGTTCACTGGCCCAGTCGAACATGGACAGCCGGGTTGAATCCTCTGGCGGACTGCGCTGACCTCACCAGTTTACCTCTTAACGATTTCACGCCCTCTTGAACTCTCTCTTCAATGTTCTTTTCAACTTTTCCTTACTGTACTTGTTGGCTATCAGTCTCCTGCCAGTATTTAGCCTTAAATGGAGTTTACCACCCTCTTTGGGCTGCATTCCCAGGCAACCCGACTCTGGGAAGTCCCGCGCCAGGCGCTCCTGGGTCCGCTACCGGCCTCACACCATCCACAGGCTGGGCCTCGATCCGAAGGACTTGGGCCCCCCACCAGCGGCGCCAGGGAGTGGGTCTTCCATATGCCACATTTCCCGCGCCACGGCACGCGGCAGGGATTCAGCGATGGGCTCTTCCTTGTTCACTCACCATTAGTGAGGGAATCCTGGTTACTTTCTCTTCCTCCGCTGACTAATATGCTTAAATTCAGTGGGTCGTCATGTCTGATCTGAGGTCACTGTCAAGAGGGGAAGGAGGAAAGGAGGGCGCGCGTGCTGCCACGGGCGGATGGACAGAGAGGAGAACGAGAGGGTGCCGGGGTCCCAGGCCGTGGCCTGCGACCTCTCCACCCCAGCCAGCTCCCACATCCCGGGGGCAAGTCGTGTCAGCGCATGGACACCACGGTGTCCCTCTGGCTGGCGCACAAGTGGTCGGCCCCCGGCAGAGGGGGGGGGAGGAGAGGTACCTGAGACAGGCCCCCGCAGGTGAGGTATGGCCCCCACCCTATCCGACGCTTGCAGGTCACTCTCTCTGTGTGCACTGGCGGGTGCACAGTGGTGGTGGATGCACCGACCCCATGGGAAGGGCCTGCCTCCCACCAGATCGGAGGCACGATGACCGACCCCGGAAACGCAGCCCCTCTGGCGCCCAAGCACCCGACCGGCCCATGCCGACGCGTCCACATGGTGGAGAGAGCGGGGGAGGACGGGAGCGGGAGCGGCGGGGCAAGCAGGAAGGAGCCACAAGGAGGTTGGCCGGTGCGCGGTGCCAGTGGATGGGGAGGATGAGGCCTGCTCAGACCAACAAGGCGTGGACGAACGCTGGACAATGCCCACGTCTGTCCTTCGGGAGACGGACGGCCAAGGGGAGAGGCCCTGCGAGCAGAGTCCAAGCCGCGCGATGCGCCCATCCCCCAACCCCCCCCCCCCCCCCGCAGCGGCAGCCAAACCGCAAGAGGGCGGCAATTGATGCTCAAGTGATTCTCAGACAGGTGTAGTCCAGGGAGGAACCCGGGGCCCCAAGTGCGTCCAAAGTGTCCATGATCAATGTGTCCTGCAATTCACATTAATTCTCGCAGCTAGCTGCATTCTTCATCGACGCACGAACCAAGTGATCCAACGCTAAGAGTTGTATGGCTATGTGGGGTGTGAGCGGACTTGTATGGGTGCTAACACTGGCACAAGCTCCCCCGCCCGCCCCTGCTGCACTGGAAGAGAGGGGCCAATGGCGAGGCGGTTCCACCTCAGGCCGGCCAGCGGGAAACTAAAGGATACATGTGAAAAGAAAAAATAGACAGGGTCGGGATCGGAAAGGCGGGAAACAAGGGACATGGGACGCCGCTAACCCAGCACCCGGCGGCTTTGGGCAAGGGAGGTGCTTGAGGCGGTGGTGGAGGCGGAGGCTGGCGCACGGAGGTGTGGATAAAGGCAGAGGAGGGAGGGAGAGAGAGAATGGAGGAGATCCCTCAATGGAACAGACCTGACACCCTCCCCGCACCGCTCCATAACAATCCCTGCTTTTCCCGAAATGGCCACTTGGCTTGCAGGCTGTGGCACGGGCCATGATGGCGACCGGGACACAGGGACACCCCTCCCGGTGAGAGGAGGGACTCACACAGGCCCAAGAAAGGACCAGACACCCCTCGGCCTTCTCCATTAATGATCCTTCTGCAGGTTCACCTACAGAAACCTTGTTAAGACTTTTACTTCCTCTAGATAATCAAGTTCCACCATCTTCTCAGCCCTCCCACAGGGCCATGGGCTGATGAGGCCTCACTAAACCATCCAATCGGTAGTAGGGAAGGGCTGTGTGTACAAGGGACAGGGACTTAATCAAAGCAAGCTTATGACCCGCACTTACTGGGAATTCCTCTTTCATGGGGAATAATTGTAATCCCAGATCTCCATCACAAATGCGGTTCAATGGGTTACCAATGCCTGCAGGCATAGGGTAGGCACATGCTGAGCCAGTCAGTGTGGTGCACATGCAGCCGAGGACATCTAAGGGCATCACAGACCTGTTATTGTTCAATCTCAGGTGGCTGAACACCACTTGTCCCTCTAAGAAGTTGGGGGACGCCGACCGCTCAGGGGGTCGCGTAACTAGTTAGCATGCCAGAGTCTTCTTCCTTATAGGAATTAACCAGACATATCGCTCCACCCACTAAGAACAGCCATGAACCACCACCCAGGGAAGCGAGAAAGACCTATCAATCTGTCAATCCTGTCTGTGTCCAGGCCGGGTGAGGATTCCCGTGTTGAGTCAAATTAAGCTGCAGGCTCCACTCTTGGTGGTGCCTTTCCGTCAGTTCCTTTAAGTTTCAGCTTTGCAACCATACTCCACCGAAACCCAAAGATTTTGGATTCTCAGTAGATGCTTGACTATCATGGGAATAACACCACCACGAACCCAGTCGGCATCTGTTTAGTTATGTACCCCCATTTGTTTTACTTTTTCTTTCTCCATTTCTCTTTCTTTTTCTTTTATTAGGGGAGGGGATTGTTTTAATTCACATTTTAAATATTATCCCCTTTCCTGATTTGTCCTCTAGAAACCAGCTATTATTTCCGCTCATGCCTCCTGTTCTATGAGGGCAGTTCCTCAGTCACCCACTCACTCCTTCCAACCTGCCCATTCTGACAGTTCCCTACACTGGGGCATCAAGCCTTGACAGGACCAAGGGCATTTGCTCCCATTGGTGCCTGAAAAGGACATCCTCTGCTTCATATGCAGATGGAGCCATAGGCTCATCCTTGTGTATTCTTGGGATGGTTGTTTAGTCCATGGAAGATCGAGGGCAGGGGTTTGGTTGGTTGATATTGTTCTTCTTATGGGGCGGCAAACCCCTTCAACTACTTCAGTTCTTTCTGTAACTCCTCTCTTTGGAACCTTGTTCTCAGTTCAATGGTTGACTGCAAGCACTCTCCCTTCTTCCCTCCCTCTCTTCTTCCCTCCCTCCCCACACCACTCTATGTTTGTATGTTTGTGTGTTTGTGTGTCTCTGTGTGTGTGTGTGTGTGTCTGTCTGTCTGTCTGTCTGTGTGTCTGTCTGTATGTCTTTCTAAGTGAATGTCACTTTTCTTTTCTTAGATAAAGTGATGAGATAAGAGTCTTACCCAAGCTATTCAAATATGTCCTTTAGGCTGAGACCAGAGTATTTTTTCCCTCTGTTCTACTATTTATAGACCTAATACTAGGAGCTTCTAGCCTCCATGTGATCCAACCTTCCAAGCTGACTTATTCAATATGGTTTCTCTTGGCATCTTCATGAGATGTTCTGCTTGGACTCACATTAACTTGGACAATGTGTTACAATCTTCTGGATCCTTCTAATTCTCCAGCTTTTTCTGTTTTCCCCAGTGAATAGTTTGTTCTCTCAGAACCTGAATCTGTAAAAACATGTCTCCAGAAAACTTCCGTAAACCCATGTCACACACCACAACTTCTCTTTCTTGCTCTACTTCTCTCTGTCTTTCTTTTGTTTAGTTTTGTCTCTCTTTCTCTACTCTTGTGCATTCTCTTATTCCTAAGCTGTTCTCATGTGAATTGGGCACATTTTATCTGTGATACATTCTGTCACTTTTTTCTTTGAATTACTACTTTATCTGGCCCTCAATTATATGACACTTTCAAACATGGCTACTTCCTTATATAAACTAACCTTACAATGTACAATCATTTTGCTAATATTTATCTACGTAGTTCTTACCTGGACCTATTGGTTGTAAAGAATTAACCTTTCAGGATGCCTATATTTATGGCAGAATCTTTCTGACCTTTCATATATGATGTCCTGTGTCTGAAAGATGAGGGTATTAGAATAAAATTATTTTACACATTTTCTAGAAGGTTGAAAGATTCAATTTAAGTCTTATTTTATGATCACATTAGCAGCCATCAGTCCAAAACACAAAATCACTAAAACAAATCCTAGTTGCATGAGGTAGGGTAGGAAGATATCCCAGTGATTAAGCAGGCAGGAATTGTTAGAGAGACATGGAAAGAAGATTGTTTATTGGTCTATGTTTATCACTTGCTCAGCCTGTGTTTTTATAAAAGCGCGAACAATACACCCAAGAGTGGGACAACCTACAGGGAGTTGGGCCCTCCAACAAAATTATTGATCAAGAAAGTGCCCACAGGCTTTTTCATAGGACAATCTTATGAAGAATTTTTTCTCAGTTAAGATTTCTTCTTCCAAGTTATCTCTAGTTTTATATCACATTGATAAAAAACCTTCCTATATAGTTTGTAGGTGAGAGTTTGTGGATGTATATCTCTAAGCTTGTATATTGAAGTGATATCATTAAAATTTTACAAAACAATGGCTAATAATAACCTCTGTGTGCGTGTGTGTGTGTGTGTGTGTGTGTGTGTGTGTGTGTGTGTGTGTGTGTGTGTTTCTTTAATCCCGCAGGCTTTCGCCTGATTCTCGGTACCGTGTCAGTGCGGGCATTGGGCACCGACAGTGTATGTCAGTGAAATTATGTGTGTACATGTGTTTCTGCATGCCCACAGATATTATATGTATCATAATAGGGTATTAAAGAGGACAATGACTTAATCTAAAGAAATGCTTTAGATTATAGCACACACCAGCAAGAAAACATTCCTTTTTTTGGCATGGGGTAGCAATTGGGCTTGCAACAATAAATTATGAAATATACTAGGAAGAGTGAAATAGCTCAGTAGGTAAAGATATTTGTTGCCAAGGCTGTTAACCTTGGTTTGGTCCTTGGGACATACACAATGGAAGGAGGAAATGAATGCCATAAATTGTACTCTGTCATCCTGTATCCCTGTACATATGTGAGTTCCGTTTCTCCCATTTCTGAAGCAAGAAAAAAATTACATACATGGAATTTCTGCCTAGTATTACAGAGAAACAGAACATAATATTGATAATTAAAAAAAGAATACATACATAGTTCATATGAAGGCAACTTGGTCTGGCAGAGATAAGCTAAACAACTCCTGGATAAAATAAGTTCAGACTCATGAACATGTATTACTCAGATTGGTGAATCAAAAAACTTAAATATGGGGCATGTAGATTCCAGAGACTTTTCCACAGTGGTATTTTGTAACCAGGGTGACCAGACAATAGCACTTGTATTTGTATCACTTAGATTTATAGGGACCTTTCCTTGCATGGTAGAGGAATAGGCATCTACACTGAAATGTACTGTATGTAACTAGAGAAATAAAACAAAATGTTCTCCTTTATAACCAAATCAGGACTACGACTAGGAGATTCCAGGTTTCTTAGTCACATCGTGAAATAGAATCAAGTGACCTTGTTCCAATATGATATTCTTCATTCTTTCTGAGATATGAGGTAGAGCATGAAAGACAATACTCCAACAACTTGGGTTTAGGGTAATATACTAGTTAAAAGTGTCAGGTGTATGAGTCCAAGGGGATCTGACATCCATCAGGAGTCCTGGAATACTTCCACTGGACTCTCCACAGTGGTTGCCTGTGCAGGATTTAGTTGCTGAATCAGCACTCATTTTTCAAATGTAGAAGACATCAAAATATAGACAATAGGGATCATTCTCATATTCATTTTCAAAGCACCCCCACAAGTTTTCTATTGTCTTATTTGGAAAGGATAAATTTAAAAGAGTAAAACAGAATTATTATACTCAAGGAAAAAGCTTGTGTCAAAAAACAAAAAAACAATTAAAGGCAAAAGTCTATGTTTTTCAATAGAGTGACTATAAGGGAAAGAAGTACACTTTAAGCAGCAATTGTTGTTATCTTCTTCAAATTCATGGAGCATGGATGTTATAAAATGAATGATAAGATAGAATAACAATGTAGGGTTAGAAGCTAATTGAGAGAAGAGCAGAAATTAAAATCAAAGCAGCTCAGAGCATCAAAGAAGCCTGTGGTAAAACCAAATCTGCAGCAACACAATTGTAAGCAATACCCATTATGGAAAAGTAAAAGACAATTCAAAAGGCACATTAATGTATATGATGGACACATGTGTCAACTTGGATTTAGATGCCTCTAAATCTGGTGTGGTTTGTCTCCTATCGAAAATGCAAAATGTTCCCCTTCAGAAATTTGAAGTAGATTAAATAATTTTACCCTCTTTGTCCTAGTTAAAAAAAAATAAGGCCAGAAAATAATTTAAATTGTAAACGTGTATATGTGGGGTGTGTGTCTTTATTAAATTATGTGTGAGTATTTGCCTGCATAGGGTTGCCTGTGGAGGGTAGAAAACGAAGGGTATTGGGTCCCTGAAACTGAAATTACCAGTGATTATGTGTCATCTGGTTCTTTGAATCTAACATGGGTCTTCTTCAGAAGTAGTACATGTTCTTAACTTCTCCGTCAACTCTCCAGTCTCCTGTAAAAATAAGTTAAAAAAATGATTTCTGTTGCCTAAAGACAAGGAGGCTGAATGAATATAATGATACTGATGTTATTTTTAAAGATGAAATTCATTATGATAGACAATGGGCATAATATATCTAAAACTAAGAAAAGATAAAGTGCAAACAATAAGGAACAGTGTGCTGTATGAGAGATGTTGCAGGGTAAAAAATGACATGAAACTTTCTAAAGAGGCTTGAGTCTGCTTATAAGGTCACAGTACTTTGTGTGTACATATTTGTGTGGGGGCACATGTGTCTGCAGTTGCATGTCCACAGGTGTGAATAAGGAGGTCAAAGATCAATACTGGGTATCATTCTCAGTCACTCTCTACTGTATTGATTTTGTGATGTGGTCTCAAGCTGACCATGGAATTACCAATTTAGGTAGACTGGGGCTCTGTGAAGCCACAGGGTTTCTTTGTTCTCCATTTCACAGGCACCAGGATGATTAGCTTGGAACACAGTCCCATGACTTTTTACATGTTCTCTGGAGACTGCACTTAGATCCTCATGCATGTATCAGAAATAATTTAGCAGAGGTGCTACCTCTGTCTGGCAGTGGCCATGTAGATGCTGCAAGGAATAGCATATGAGTGCTTCAGTGACAGGATTCTACTATGGCAAGTCCATGGAAACCACTTCTCAGTTGACAAGGTAAATTTGGTGGCCTTAATATTTAGTACCAAGTTTGCATGCCCTACAAGCTCTCCATTCCTTCATTGAACTGCATAAAGTCATTATCAAAACTGTAGCACTTCATCAGTCATGGACAAGGCCATCTGGAGTCACACAGACTAAGTCACTGTGGATGATTCTACATTTTTCTCAAAACTCTTTCAAGGCATAAAATGTTCTTCACCTCTTTTTGTATCTATCAGTCCTCCAGATGTTACCATAAATCCTGGGAATTTGAGACTTATAATCATATCTTTAGAGAAGTACCCAGTCACACTGAGCAAGTCTGTGTCAGTTGTGGAGAGAGGTAGGTCCTGCTTACATAACTGTTTTTAAGAAGCTATATCTGATCAGTGGAGACATGGAAAATGCAGAGATTATGTTGGATTAATAGAGACTTGAAAATAGCTCTTAGAATGATTACATCTTACAAAGATCTATATATTAGAAAGATGTCTAGAAGATCTGCTTTGTAAAATGAACTTGTCTGTCTGCAATTAAAAGGGAATTATGATAGGAGATAATAACTAGAGATAGTTTACCAACAAATGTTTAATTCGGCCTCTCACTATGCATAACTATGTAACCATGTTTGCTACCAGACAGGTATGTCTTCCAGTTTACAGGACAAGCCTGGCCAGACATCTCTTTTGTCTTGCTGAAATTGCGTGTTTTAATGCAAAATAAGTTTAGGTGGTGACTGATCCAAGTAATGGGAGAAGGAGGAAGGGGAACTATTGGGGGATTTGTGTAAAGATAGAGCTTTTCAAATGTGGATATTATGATTTCTTTTAATAATGTAAGCAATGATATCACTGCTTGGGTAAGCACAATTGTCATTGTATAAATATAGAAGGCACAAGTTATTTGTGGCCACTTGCCTGAAAATCAAAAAGTGGTCAGTGTCTTCACTTTTGCTAACTCCCCTTCTCCATCTCAGGACCTAATCATTATAGCTAGAACTGGCATTGGCATCTTCTTGGTTCCTAAATTTTAATTTTTAAAAATTTTTATTAGATATATTTCTTTACTTACATTTCAAATATTATTCCCCTTCCCAATTTCCTGTATATAAGTCCCCATTCCCTCCCATTCCCCTCCCCCATACAGGTATTCCCCCTTTACATCCACTTTACCCCCCCCCATATTCCCCTCTACTGGTGGTCCAACCTTGGCAAGACCAGGGGCTTCCCCTTCCCTTGGTGCCCCAACAGGTCTATTCTCTGCTATATATGTGGTTGGAGCCCTGGATTATTCCATGTATAGTCTTTCGGTACTGGTTTAGGCCCTGGAAGCTCTGTTTGGTTGGCATTGTTGTTTTGATGGGGTTGCATGCTCCTTCAACTGTTTCAATATTTCATCTAATTCCCTCCAAGGGTCTTGTTCTCAGATCAGTGGTTTGCTGCTAGCATTGACTTCTCTATTGAACATGCTCTGGATGTGTCTCTCAGGAGAGATCTATATCCAGTTCCTTTCAATATGCATTTTATTACTTCATCAATCATATCTAGTATACATATATATACATACATACATATATATACATATAAACATATACACACACATATATATATATATATATATATATATATATATATATATCCCCTTTTAAGGAGTGGGAGCATCTTAATTTTGGTCATCCTTCTTCTTGAGCTTCCTGTGGTCTCTGGACTGCATCTTGGGTAATTCGAGCTTTTTGGCTAATATCCACTTATCAATGAGTGCATACCAAGTGTGTTTTCCTGTGATTGAGTAAACTCATTCAGGATGATATTTTCTAGTTCATTCCATTTGCCTATGAATTTCATGACGTCATTGTTTTTGATAGCTGAGTGGTACTCCACTGAGGAGATGTACCACTTTTTTGAATCCATTCCTCTTTTGAAGGGCATATGTGTTCATTCCAGCTTCTGGCTATTATAAAGAAGGTTTTCTCAGCATCTAATGAAATGATCATGTGGTTCTGTTCTTTCAGTTTGTTTATATAATGGATCACGTTGATGGTATTCCATATATTAAACCATCCCTGCATGCCTGGGAGGAAGCCTACTTGATCATGGTGGATGATTGTTTTGATGTGCTCTTGAATTCGGTTTGCCAGAATTTTATTGAGTATTTTTTCGTCGATATTCATAAGGGAAATTGGTCTGAAGTTCTCTTTCTTTGTTGTGTCTTTGTGTGGTTTAGGTATAAGAGTAATTGTGGCTTCGTAGAAGGAATTCGGTAGTGCTCCATCTGTTTCAATTTTGTGGAATAGTTTGGATAATATTGGTATGAGGTCTTCTGTGAAGGTTTGATAGAATTCTGCACTAAACCCGTCTGGACCTGGGCTCTTTTTGGTTGGGAGACCTTTAATGACTGCTTCTATTTTCTTAGGAGGTATGGGGTTGTTTAACTGGTTTATCTGTTCCTGATTTAACTTCGATACCTGGTATCTGTCTAGGAAATTGTCCATTTCCTGAAGATTTTCAAGTTTTGTTGAATATAGGTTTTTATAGTAAGATCTGATGATTTTTTGAATTTCCTCTGAATCTGTAGTTATGTCTCCCTTTTCATTTCTGATTTTGTTAATTTGGACGCACTCTCTGTGTCCTCTCGTTAGTCTGGCTAAGGGTTTATCTATCTTGTTGATTTTCTCAAAGAACCAACTTTTGGTTCTGTTGATTCTTTCTATGGTCCTTTTTGTTTCTACTTGGTTGATTTCAGCTCTGAGTTTGATTATTTCCTGCCTTCTACTCCTCCTGGGTGTATTTGATTCTTTTTGTTCTAGAGCTTTTAGGTGTGCTGTCAAGCTGCTGACATATGCTCTTTCCTGTTTCTTTCTGCAGGCACTCAGTGCTATGAGTTTTCCTCTTAGCACAGCTTTCATTGTGTCCCATAAGTTTGGGTATGTTGTACCTTCATTTTCATTATATTCTAAAAAGTTTTTAATTTCTTTCTTTATTTCTTCCTTGACCAGGTTATCATTGAGTAGAGCATTGTTCAATTTCCACATATATGTGGGCATTCTTCCCTTATTGTTATTGAGGACCAGTTTTAGGCCATGGTGGATCGATAGCACGCATGGGATTATTTCTATCTTTCTGTACCTGTTGAGGCCCGTTTTTTGACCAATTATATGGTCAATTTTGGAGAAAGTACCATGAGGAGCTGAGAAAAAGGTATATCCTTTTGCTTTAGGATAGAATGTTCTATAAATATCCGTTAAGTCCATTTGGCTCATGACTTCTCTTAGTCTGTCGACATCACTGTTTAATTTCTGTTTCCAAGATCTGTCCATTGATGAGAGTGGGGTGTTGAAATCTCCCATTATTATTGTGTGAGGTGCAATGTGTGTTTTGAGCTTTAGTAAGGTTTCTTTTATGTATGTAGGTGCCCTTGTATTTGGGGCATAGATATTTAGGATTGAGAGTTCATCTTGGTGGATTTTTACTTTGATGAATATGAAGTGTCCTTCCTTATCTTTTTTGATGACTTTTAGTTGGAAATTGATTTTATTTGATATTAGAATGGCTACTCCAGCTTGCTTCTTCTGACCATTTGCTTGGAAAATTGTTTTCCAGCCTTTCACTCTGAGGTAGTGTCTGTCTTTGTCTCTGAGGTGTGTTTCCTGTAGGCAGCAGAATGCAGGGTTCTCATTGCGTATCCAGTTTGTTAATCTATGTCTTTTTATTGGGGAGTTGAGGCCATTGATATTGAGAAATATTAAGGAATAGTGATTATTGCTTCCCGTTATATTCATATTTGGATGTGAGGTTATGTTTGTGTGCTTTCATTCTCTTTGTTTTTTTGCCAAGACGATTAGTTTCTTGCTTCTTCTAGGGTATAGCTTGCCTACTTATGTTGGGCTTTACCATTTATTATCCTTTGTAGTGCTGGATTTGTAGAAAGATATTGTGCAAATTTGGTTTTGTCATGGAATATCTTGGTTTCTCCATCTATGTTAATTGAGAGTTTTGCAGGATACAGTAACCTGGGCTGGCATTTGTGTTCTCTTAGGGTCTGTATGACATCTGTCCAGGATCTTCTGGCCTTCATAGTTTCTGGCGAGAAGTCTGGTGTGATTCTGATAGGTCTGCCTTTATATGTTATTTGACCATTTTCTCTTACTGCTTTTAATATTCTTTCTTATTTTGTGCGTTTGGTGTTTTGACAATTATGTGACGGGAGGTGTTTCTTTTCTGGTCCAATCTATTTGGAGTTCTGTAGGCTTCTTGTATGCCTATGGGTATCTCTTTTTTTAGGTTAGGGAAGTTTCCTTCTATGATTTTGTTGAAGATATTTACTGGTCCTTTGAGCTGGGAGTCTTCACTCTCTTCTATACCTATTATCCTTAGGTTTGATCTTCTCATTGAGTCCTGGATTTCCTGTATGTTTCGGATCAGTAGCTTTTTCCGCTTTACATTATCTTTGACAGTTGAGTCAATGATTTCTATGGAATCTTCTGCTCCTGAGATTCTCTCTTCCATCTCTTGTATTCTGTTGGTGAAGCTTGTATCTACAGCTCCTTGTCTCTTCTTTTGGTTTTCTATATCCAGGGTTGTTTCCATGTGTTCTTTCTTGATTGCTTCTATTTCCATTTTTAATTCCTTCAACTGTTTGATTGTGTTTTCCTGGAATTCTTTCAGGGATTATTGTGTCTCCTCTCTATGGGCTTCTACTTGTTTATTTATGTTTTCCTGGAATTCTTTCAGGGATTTTTGTGTCTCCTCTTTATGGCCTTCTACTTGTTTATTTATGTTTTCCTGGAATTCTTTCAGGGATTTTTGTGTCTCCTCTCTATGGGCTTCTTCTTGTTTATTTATCTTTTCCTGGAATTCTTTCAGGCATTTTTGCGATTCCTCTCTGTAGGCTTCTACTTGTTCTCTAAGGGAGTTCTTCACGTCTTTCTTGAAGTCCTCCAGCATCATGATCAAAAATGATTTTGAAACTAGATCTTGCTTTTCTGGTGTGTTTGGATATTCCATGTTTGTTTTGATGGGAGAATTGGGCTCCGATGGTGCCATGTAGTCTTGGTTTCTGTTGCTTGGGTTCCTGCGCTTGCCTCTTGCCATCAGATTATCTCTAGTGTTACTTTGTTCTGCTATTTCTGACAGTGGCTAGACTGTCCTATAAGCCTGTGTGTCAGGAGTGCTGTAGACCTGTTTTCCTCTCTTTCAGTCAGTTATGGGGACAGAGTGTTCTGCTTTCAGGCGTGTAGTTTTTCCTCTCTACAGGTCTTCAGCTGTTCCTGTGGGCCTGTGTCTTGAGTTCACCAGGCAGCTTTCTTGCAGCAGAAAATTTGGTCTTAACTGTATTCCCGAGGCTCAAGTTCGCTCGTGGGGTGCTGCCCACGGGCTCTCTGCAGTGGCAGCAACCAGGAAGACCTGTGCCGCCGTTTCCGGGAGCTTCAGTGCACCAGGTTTCCAGATGGTCTTTGGCTTTTTCCTCTGACGTCCGAGATGTGTGTGCAGAGAGCAGTCTATTCTGGTTTCCCAGGCTTGTCTGCCTCTCTGAAGGTTCAGCTCTCCCTCCCACGGGATTTGGGTGCAGAGAACTGTTTATCCGGTCTGTTTCCTTCAGGTTCAGGCGGTGTCTCAGGCAGGGGTCCTGCCGCTCCTGGGCCCTCCCCCATGGGAGCCCAGAGGACTTATACAGTTTCCTCTTGGGCCAGGGATGTGGGCAGGGGTGGGCAGTGTTGGTGGTCTCTTCCGCTCTGCAGCCTCAGCAGTGCCCACCTGACCAGGCGGTGAGGTCTCTCTCTCTCACGGGGTCTGTTACATTGTCTTTTACAGAGAGCCTCTATGGCTCACATCTGGACAAACCACACCAGGCCAACAGGTTCCACGTGGAGAGGTTTATTGGAATGGTAGAGACAAAGGCCAAAGGGGTGAAGAGAGGTAGGAGAAAAAGAGAGGAAAAAAAGGGAAGAGAGGAGAGAGAAGTTGAAGAGGGCAGAAAGGATCTGCCTTTTATGTGAAATGTGGTGTAACCGTAACATGAAATGTGGTGTAACCGTAACATGAAATATATGCTAGAAATAGATGACAGTTGCCTTGACAACAGATGCTCAGGTGACCAGATGACATCATTGCTGGAGGTAAAAGCAGTTCCTGATACCAACATTTGGAAATGTAGGTCACCAACTGGGACCCTCCTTTGTACCTCTAGCATACCTGTCAAAAAAACTAGATCTAACCATGCAGGGATGGCACCTTGTGTTTGTACCTTAGCAGCTGCTGAACTCCTTATTGAAGAATAAGAAAACCTAACATTTGGGTTGCCTACAATGGTCTTCTCCTCTTATAACATGTCACAGCTCCTACCTTTCAAAGGTTGACAGAATCTACCTCCCTCCAAGGTTCTTTCTCTTCAGGTAGCACTAATAGAAGACTCCACACTACCCTTTCAATCACACCTGCCTTTCCAATCTTCTTTCTCCACCAAATACTAACCACTCCTTATCTCACTCCTGCACTAAAACCTTAGAGGAATTATTACCTCACCCTTCACACATACAGGAGGGCAATTTGCCTCAGACCATCTATACCTGGTATACAGATGGAAGCTCCTTTCTACGTGAAGGAGCCATAAGAGCCAGCTGCCTCATAGTGACAGACACTGAGGCACAGGCCCTTCCTGCTCATACCACCAATCAACAGGCTGAAGTAGTAGTCCTTACCCATGCCTTTCAACTGGCACAGGGACAATCCCTCAACATCTACACAGATTCTAAACATGCTTTCCATATCATCCTGACCCATGCCCCTAACTGGAATGAGCATAAGTACCCCATGGTACTTATGACTAAAGGAGGATCAGTAACTAATGCAAACAAAATTATGGCCATGCTAAAGGCCTCCCATCTCCACACAGCTATTGGGTTTGTCCACTGCAGATCCCACCTGACGAATGACTCTATTGTCTCCAAGGGAAACAACGGAGCTGAAGAGGCAGCCAGAGCTGCGGCCCTTAGGGGCCTACACATGTCTTACCCTCCCCAGGACATTCTTACACTGCAACCCACATCCCCACTCTCACTTCCTAACACTCATGAAATTCTGTCCTATCTTGGCCACATCTTTCATCCTAACAGCAAGGCATTGTCTTATTTTGTTACAACCCACCAGAAGCCTACTCCTAAGGACTTAAGTTTCTTAAATCCATCACTGCCTCTTCCAAAGTCTGTCAAGTGTCAGACTTCAACCTCTGGTATTGTAGCACCCCTTTTTCTACCCATCAGGCCAGAGGTTCCCTTCCTGGAACTGACGGGCAACTTGTCTTTACCCACATGCCAAATGTGCCAGTTACCTCCTAGTTTTGATTGACACATTCTCAGGGTGGGTGGAGGCATATCCCACAACTAACAAAAGGGTTCAGACAGTTTCTGAGTTTCTCTTCCAAGAGATCATCCCAATTTGGTGTCTCAGCCTCCCTTCAGTGAGACAATGGTCCCTAATTTACTTCCCAAATTTCTCAAATTCTGTCTAAGGCCCTAGATATCACATGGCATTTTCATATTCTATACCACCCTCAATCTTCAGGTGAGGTAGAAAGAACTAACTGCTCCCTACAAGCCACTCTTGTCAAACTGTCACAGGACCTTTGATTGGGCAAAACTCCTACCTCTGGCTCATTTTATGTTACAAGCTCTCCCCAAGTGACTTCTCTTTGTCTCACCTTTCAAACTCATGTATGGATGTCAGTAATAACTCCTGGTCTTTCAACTAAATGCACTCCCCTCCTAGACCACTTTCTTGCCCCATTACTTTGTCTCTCCCTTTCTCTCCTATGGAACTTTACTGACCACCACTGACTAAGGCCACACGCTGTCTACTGTCCACTACCTATCAACATTTGAGACCAAGTTCTTCTGTCCCCTCCAGATCAGCAGCTCTTAGCTTTCTTTCCTAAATGGTAGGGCCCTTCATGGACCCTGCTCTCTTAAGCTGCAAAAGATGTTGAGACCACCCACCTTGTGCCCAATCCCAGAAGAATGAGACACCACTCTAGCATCTGTGCTCCACTCCACTCTATTAGACCTGGGCTTCTCATCTGATTGTTTCCATCCATGCTATCACTTACATCTAGAGATTTGAGGTTCAAGGAATCCCCACTGATCACAAACAGACTTTCGCAATAGGATCAGAAAACCACTCTATGCTGGGAGCCAATCCAAATTGCTGTCATCCCTATATCTGTCATTCCTTCTACATATTATGTTCTCTTTGTCTGTTTTCTCTTTGACCAGATGATTGCAAAAAATGGCCAGACAAATATGGGGACTGCCCATATTGGTCGTTCCAGATACATATGTTAGGATCAAGGACCAATCACTTCTGTCAGCAATGCAAGACCCTGTTCTTCTATATACAAGACCCATGGAATCCCAGGTAGAAAACAGGAGTTGTTGGTAAGCTCTAATTTAAAAACCAAGCAGGGCCTCCACATCCAGAGTACTATCCACATCCAGAGAAATTTTGTCCAAATTCCCAAACTCTAGATATCGGAAAAATAGGAGAAATAATCAAACAGCCCTCCAAAGTCCTTACGTCCTTGACATCCCCCCTCACAAATGGTACTAACTTGTCATTTAGCCTTTTGATTCAGACCCTGACCTTGGTGTACCAACTCCTTATGGCACCCAACCTGGTCACTTTAAAGACTGCTAGCTACGTAGTACCCCCCCTGAAACTAATTCACAATTGCCAATTACAGCCTCTCTAGTGATACTGCCCAATAACCTTACCTCAGCTTTTATCAGCTGCCCTGACTCCGATGCTGCCATCGCCCCATACTACTTGTATCCCTCTTATTGGTGTGAGAGTTTTAGGACATCCAGGACATGTTCTGAAGGAAAACTCATTTCCCTAGACTGCAATAGCACCACAATCCTTGACAGCCTATCTCTGCCGCAGGGCCCTGCAGCTCAAAACACGTCAATTCTGTGTGGCACTGGTATATATCATCACCTACCTGCCAGCTGGTCAGGAAGAGTTTACACACTGGTGTTCCTTCCCTGAACTAGGAGTAATACATGGCAAAGAATCTCTACCAATTGCAGTTTTTGACATATACCTGTCCAGCATAAGAGGGCACTGCAGGTTGTGCCATTCCTGGTTGCTGCAGGAGTAGCTACAGGTGCTGGCACTGGAACTGCAGGGCCGACGACTTCCCTAACCCTATACAAGAAGTTCTTATCCCAGCTTGACAACGGTTTCCAAGGAATGTATGAAACCATGCTCATCATCCAGAAAAAGATCGATTCTTTGGCAGCCGTTGTGCTTCAGAATAGACAGGGACTAGATGTCCTGACAGCTAAAGAAGGTGGTCCTTGTCTGTTTCTCCAGGAAGAATGCTGTTTCTATGTCAACGTATCTGGGGCAGTAAGAAATACATTCCATTAGCTGCAATCAGACATCCAGAAATGCAGGGAACAGCATGAGGCCTCCAATTCCTGGGTTTTTCAAAACCCTACATGGAAATAGGATACTGCCCTTCTTAATGCCTCTTCTTCCCATTTTCCTGGAGATACTATTTCCTCCCTGCCTCATTAATCTTGCTTCCATATTCCTTCAAAGACAAATTCAAAATTTTCTAACCAAAAAGTCAAAAAGTTCCTTTTACACAACTATCAAGTGGGCCCGGATGGTGAAAGTCAGCTACATCCCAAAACTGATAATGCTCCTAGACAGCAGGAAGCATTTTAAGAAGTCTAAAGCCCCTATTTCCCTTTTAGCATTGGCTTCCCCCTTTTCCCTTTTTTCTTCTCTCTATGATAAGAAAAGAGGAGGTATGTTATCATCAGAAGTGGTTTACAGCTAGCCTCTGAGTCCAGCAATGACATCATCCTTAGGTAACAAAGACCTGCTTGCTTCTGTTGCCACAGCAACCACCACACTCTCAAGGCACATGCCTCACTCACATTAAAAGTACAAACACACGCACACACACACACACACACACACACACACACATATATTCACACACACACACAAATGAGTATTTACAAACAGATAAGTAAGATAGAGTACAGTATTCTTTGTATTATTTTATAGTATCATGTGTGTTTATAACTATGCTCTCATAAAGAAAAACTATTATAAGTAACTAAACATCATTTACAAGATGGTAAGAAGAAGTAATAAGTATTTATATAAACAATGGAAATGGAGAAAAGTACACACTTACAGTGAGAAATTATCTCTTTTTAAATAGTTTTTAATGTGTTTTTAAATTACCATACCACTAACTTTCAATTTAAGTCCCCAGGAATTAAATTCCTAAAGCATATTTTACCATAACTGATATGGATAAATCCTACCTCATAGTAACTAGTACTTTTTTAAATAGGCAAAGACATATTTGTATCCATGAAAATACATTGTTTCAGGTAGCACACTTTAAATTTTCAATCTCCTCCTTCCTCTCCAGCCTGTCAACAGCCTTATTTTCAAATGTTTTCCTATTTCCCATCCTTTCCTTTTCACTTCCTCAGTCAGGTTCTTCCAATGAAATTTAGGTATTATACACAGTATTCCTGCTTGGCATAATCTTCTGTGAATATGTAAGAGATATACTCCTTTCCATGGTCCTTCCTCTTACGTTCATTAATGGACCTGGTGAAATTCAATAAAAACACACTAAGAAGTGAAATAAAAGGTATAGTGACTTGTTTTCATATAAATCAAGGATGTAATTACAAATTATTAATTTTAAATTAATAGGCTAAATAACAGTTTTGTGCTACAACAAATAAAAGCAGTTTTTCAAAAAACAAAACAAAACAAACAAACAAAAACAAAAACAGGGTTATGTTGCAAAACAAAGCAGGTGAGCCCTAAACTATGACATTTAGGAATCAGATTTCGTTCTGAAAATATTTCCGCCTATAGTAATGGAACCAAGATCATACATGGTTTAGAACCAAGATGTATACCTTCTGAGTGTGCACAGTATTGTAATCTGTATTGACAATAGGTCAATATTACTTCCTGAATCCTATTTGAGCCAACATAAAGGTAGGGGAAGAAAATGGCAGCCACCACATTCTCAAAGTTGAAAAGGTAAGATATTCCCAAAACAGTTAGAAAACATTTACTAGGAGTCTAATCTTGATGCTGAAACCAAACAACCGGAAAGGAAAGTCATACACCAACATCTCTGATGACCATAGGTGCACAAGACATTAATAAAATACGTGTAAACCAAATGCAGTAACACAAACAGATTTCCCATTAGGCTTAAGGCAACTTCATCCCAGAGATGGAGGAAAGCGTCAATACATGAGAATTAACATAATATACCACATAAGTACAAGTACCACCCTATTGCATACATAAAAGACCTTTGATAAAATACAGCCTCCATTTGTGAGGAAAGTCTTGCAGAGAATAGGGATACAAGGGATTTATCTCAACTTGATAAAGGCAATATACAGCAAAAGTCATCCAAAAGAGAGAGAGAATAATTCAAAGTACTTGTGTTGGAATCAAGACCAAGACAAGGATGTTCTCTCATCTCACTTCTCAATATACTTCTTACAGTGTTAGGTCAAGCAATTAAACAAGTCAAGGTAATGAAGCAAATAAATGAGGAGGGAAGAAATCAATATATGTTTATTTTCAGGTTTTAAGATTCTATACATAAAAACTAAATCTTAAAAAAAACTCCTAGAGCTGATAAATATTAATAAAAGTTGAAAAACACAAAATTAAAGCACAGGAATCAGTATCCTTTTTATATACAAAAGACAAACACAGAAAGCAAGGGGACAATACTACTCTCAATAAACTAAATCAAAACAAAACAACAAGAAAATTCTTGAAATAAATATGACAAAGGAATGTGTGCCATGAAAACTGTAAAACAATAGAGAAATTCACTGAACATATTCCTGCTTAAGAAACAGCTACAGGTGTTTCTTGCCCTCTTGCTAAGAGCAGAAGAATAATTAATACTCTGTTAGTACTCAGTGGCTTCTGGGATTTTCCTAACATTCACATCACCACAGAGAACTACAAACAACTAAGAAACCTCTTAAGTTATTGAGAAGCAAATCCCAAGCTTCATGCATTTTTCATGTAAATAAAATAAACCATTTAAGTATCAAATTTAAAATGGAGATAGGATCTAGTATGAAACCCCCCCCCATTACCACAGTCCTGTGTGTGCGACCTCAGTGTGACAGCTCCAAGGACTATGTGTCCTGAGAGCTGTGTGTCCTGAGGACTTAAAGCTGTTATGCTGTTATGGAGTTCTGCTCTGTTCACTTCCAGCATATTCCTCATAATCTAAGAATTATGGGAAAACTCTAAGGGGCCTCAAATCACTCACTGGCCAACATCTCTGGCACTAACAATTGATTTCTTATACACATTTTTGCCCTCAGCTTCCTGATGAGATTTATTAAGAATTGCTCTTGAGTAGATACTCATTCTGAGGAATTAAAGTAGATATGACTGATTTTTATATAAGTGGTTAGATCTGTGAGTCTTTTACGAATACTTTTTAAGGATAAATAATGAAATAATTACTCCTGTTTTTGTCTAGAAGAAAACTAAAACAATTACATTGTATTTTAATGCTGCTTGAAAGATTTGGCTGGGACATATAAGTGATGGAACAAAGAATAAAACACAAGGGTTAGGGCATCCATCAACTATGTGTATCTGTTAAGGCTTGTGTATGATGGGCTGGAACA
Source organism: Rattus norvegicus (assembly GCF_021556685.1). Lineage (NCBI taxonomy): Eukaryota > Metazoa > Chordata > Mammalia > Rodentia > Muridae > Rattus > Rattus norvegicus. The sequence continues at coordinate 3,473,075 of NC_141535.1, read as the reverse complement.
CTGTTCCTTCTACCATCAACTCTGTGTGTGTGTGTGTGTGTGTGTGTGTGTGTGTGTGTGTGTGTGTGTGTGAATTTTCTCTCTTCCCTGGTCTTTCTCACTGACCCCAAGGAGTCAGGAGTTCATAGGTTTTTCGCTGATCATAGAGAGTGCCAACCCCCCAGTAACTTAAGCTTTGCTCCCTCAGAAAACTGTCTGTTGAGTAACATCTCTAGTTGCTGGCTGCCTGTGGCAGCATCCCCATAGGTATGTGGATCCACCCTCATCAAAAGATTTAAGCACTGACCCCCAAAGGCTGCCTGCCTCATTTTACCCACCACACAGATGCCAATATTGGTCATCATCAATGGTAGAAAATAGTTTACTTTTAATTTAGAAGGAAATCAAGTTTCAGCTTAATTTTCTGTGTATTTTCCTGAATGTATGTGACTGTGTCCGTGAAGAGACAGACTGCCCAGAACTGAAGTTATGAACAGTTGTGAGGCAAGTTTTTCTTATTTGTAAAAACTGACAAATAAGGCCCCACCAATGCCATTCAAATAAAAAAATAAAAAGAAAAAGAAATATGTAGCTTTCAATTTCTTACCATTTTATACCTGAAGGAAGATAAACATGACAATGCCTATTATTATTATTATTAATATTAATATTATTATTATTTTGGTTTTCACTGGAGGATCACTAGGGACTAATATGTTATTTAAAATTCTTTACATGGTAGTATAGATGAAAGACTCAGACTAAAATATTTCCTTTTGTAATATATATTTCATAGGTGGAAATTGTAGAACTGACTTGCGAGGATTAATCTTTCTAAAAATATATAAAAGAAATCAACCCATTAAGAAATAGAACTCACTTAGCTTCTCCATACCTGCCTTCATAACCACAAGAAGCAATTTCATCTCTTGAAAAAAAGAGAACCAATTCAATTTCTTTGCGTAGAATCGGGATTCTTACTCACTGACAATCTGATATTAGGTCTGCATTAAAATAAGATTTAATCATTATGCTAAAATATGTTTTCCTTAAATTTTATTAAGGAAATATGGTTTCTGTTATTTTCAGGTGCAAATATTTAAGTTCCAAACACCTGCATGAATGGCCATTATTTCTATACTTAGTACAAAAACTAGTAAAATTCTTTTTTTATTCTTCAGCAGTGTTCAGACAAAAACGCGTCACAATAAACTCACGGTATCATGTTTTAATAAATGTAAACCATTCTGTTACCTTGTCAGAAAGTCCCTGGGGTAGGCAAGGGTGAAAGTGGTAAGGAGGATGAAGTCCACCTCCTTGCTTAGGAGAACTATGCAGCTCACTATAATAGGAAAAACAGAAAAGAAGTTTCTTGGAATGGTTACTTTTTCTTTCCTTAAAGAACTTTCTATAGAACTAAAAACTAATATGTTAAAGAAATTTCAAGTTTCGGCGAGCCATTTGATTAAACAAAAACTTACTAATCATTTTTTGAAAGTTTGGATTCCTGTTTCCCATATCTAGAAACTAAGTCAGTGTAACAGGATGATCTGTATACACTACATCCATCCATACATGCACGCCTGCGTGAACACACACACCCCCCCACACACACACAAACACACAAATATATGCACATTATATAAATAGTTTTATATACTATAATGACACTTTATCTTAAACATTAAAGTTTTTCTTTTACGCACAGGTAAAAACAGTCTAACAGCATTATTTTCTACTTGTTATGAAACAAGTGCACCTTCAACTAAAAAACCTGAGATCAATTTTAGTCAGTAGTAGGTGCTTTGCAGAACATAATTCCAGTTTCGATAGAAAAACAGCTTACCAGCATTTGTAATATCCAAATCAAATTTGCAATCTCACCCAGATGTATAAATGTGCCCGGCACCTGAACCATAAAGAAGTCCATTAATAATGGATACGTATATTAAAGAAATTGTTATTTATCTCTGGATAATACTATTAGGTTAAGCATGATGTGTGCTTTTATAGAACTTTTTCTGCTACAAACAACACTGTTAGTAAAGCAAGACCCAAACCTATCACTTTAGCTAATTTCAAACATGGCTATTCTGTGTACACTGCAGTAGCACATAGTTAAAAATACTACTCAGTGCCTCTTTTCAAACATATTGAAACACCTCAATGCTCTATGAAAAACAACAAAGTTATTGCATCACCAGAAATACACAGTTCAATATCTAACTTCATTTCAGTAGACCATGAGACTTAATCTCATCCACACAATCCAGGTACTTTATTTACAAGTTATAAGCCTAATTGGGCAGGTTTACAGCTATAGTAACCTATTTCCATGCCATAATATCCCTTGTTACTTGCTGTTTTTCCAGGCCACATGCTCAGTGTCCATCTCCTCATATGGTGGCTTCCTCCTCCCTTGGTCTCCTCTCTTGTTCCCCCTTCTCCTCTCTCTTGAGACCCTCCACTCCATCCTCAAGTACCACCTTTCTTCTTCTATTGCCTAATCACAGACTCTATCCATTTTTGATGAGCTAAACTAAGAAGTAAACTTTACAAAGCATCACTTGGGGTACCTGAGGATCTGCTCCTCACGGCTTCCAGATCTTGGGAGCCAGTATGTAGGGAGCATTTAAATACAAGCAGCACCACACCAACTCCACCAATAACTTTTCCTTATCTGACCAATAACCAGCAGCATCTTTACCTAATACACACCCCATACAGATATTTTCAGATCCTAGCACCCATAGCTATGGCTTCTGGTAAAATGTAAGTACGTGTCACATTCTTACAAACTCAAGACAAAGTGAGCAGATTATCCAGTGTTTCCACAACAGTCCTGTATGTAATCTGCAAGAATTTAAGGGTCATCAATAACAATCCAAAAGAAAATGCCACTAAACAAAGACAACAGCCATGATACATTATATTCCAAAGTTACAACCATGAATTAAGCTTTAAAGGGAAGTTACATAACCTTTATATTTTAAAGACTTTTAAAATAGGAGTCTCACTTGAAATTATGCAAAGTTCATTTTTGACCACTGAGTGTGGGCCATGCACCCCGACTGCCCTGGCCTGAAAGGCAACACCATAGTATTCTTCTTCACTTGGCTAGCTGACCTGTTCCACAGTGCAGCAGTGTACATGGGGCTCTTCACAAGCAGAGTGAGCTACTCTATGTGAGATTCATGGAAATGCAAGGATACACAGTCCTCACTGGAGGGCAAACTAGACAAGCACATGGAGAAAGGATGTGGAGGAATAGTTGGAGAAATCAGAGACCAGGACACAAGATAGTGAAAGAGAAATCGCTGAGAGTCAGTCTGTGACTAATATAATTTTTTAACTGTTGCTCCTGTAGAATGAAAAGGAAAGTTGCTAACAGGGTAGAAAACATCTGCATCCTAGGAATCCAGGAAGGGTTTGTAAAAGGCCCCAAACATGTGCAGAGATTAAATAGCTCTAAACGGAATCATCAAAGAGATGATTCAGGAAACAGCACACAAAGGAAGTCACAGATGGATCAAATGCTCTGGTTACATTGACCTAATTTCTTAATATAAGGAACAAGAAATCAGTTTCCAAAAAACACGAATATGCTTCATCTAATAATACAAGTCAATATTAGACCTAATTTTTATAGAGCTAATGTGTAGAAGTCAAAGAAACTAACTTCTAAAATGGCTCTTAGTACATTTAACTTTTGTGCGATGTCTAATAATGACTCAGAGAATGTGATATTGGAAAAAAGTAGAAGAAAGGCATTGGAAAAGGAGTTTTAGGCACAGGTTTGGCTGTAAATTTAATACAAGACAATCTAGTCCTTCTATATCTAGCAAATACTTTTACAGCCTCCAGATGGTTCACAGACCTTAAGATACAAAAATCAATGTCATAAAGTTAAAACAAGAATATAGTATCAAGGTATTATGACCACTTTTTTTAAAGGAAAGGAATATTTCATTTTGTCCCCTTTCAATAGCAAGTGGAACTTAAACATTTCCTCTAATATTTGACTTCTGGTGGACCATCCAAAAGAAATGAAGGAGATGTGGATTATAAAAGGATGTTAAATATTTTAAAAATCCAGTGGCTAGTAAGATGCTGCTAATTAAGTAAGCAAAGAAAATATTCTGCTGCAAAACCATGCTTGGCCAGCCAGTGATGGAAAGCAAGACAAAAGAAGATTAGTATCCTGCTACTTTCAAAGAACAAGCACCTACCCAGGTCAAAATCTAGATGCAGACTACTAAAACAAGCAGCTGACACAGAGTCTACCCACCAGACTGAGCAACAAAGGAACTTAGAAACACCACCAAACATGCACAACTGTTTTTTTTCCCCTCATTTTGACAGATATTCACTCAGTATTTTCTTAGTTTTCAGCATGGGACATGTACTGTGTACTTCCTTCAGTTACACATCCCTTACTTTCTAGAAATTAAATTTTATCTGTTTAATAATACAAATTAGGAAATTCAGAAAGAAAAAGCAACCTGGTACACAAGTATGCTGAAGAAACTGACCAGAGACAATGAAACAAAGACTCAACAAGCTCAGGAAGTTATCCCAAGATCTACTGACACAAATCACTAATCTCAAAATTTTCTGAAAACATTTAACAGCTAATAAGAACCCTAGAAAACTTGAAAAACTGATACACATATAAAATATAAATTTGTGTACAATCACCCTTCCTGGTGCACCGTGTAAGCAGATGATGGCAACCAAGAAAGACTAATTCCAGAAAAGAAATCCATTGGCCAGATTCTGCTTTGCCTCCTCAGGGTCGTTTCTAAAATAACCGTTTTTTTTTTTTTTTTTTTTTTTACTTTATCTGCATTTATTTATGCTGAATTTTTTCCCGTGCCATGTGTTTTTGTTTCCTCAGTTTCTTCTGGGATATCTTTTTCTTCTGTCCAACCTCCTCTTCTGGCTTTGGAACAATCTGTTCCTTCTCAGTGAGCATCATCTTGATGTCCCAGATGGAGCTCATGTATGGGTTAATCTGGCCGTGAGTTCTGTAGGTTCGTCTGCGCATCTTAGGAGCCTTGTTCACCTGGATGTGTTCATTGACCAGAGAATCTACATCCAACCCCTTAAGTTCAGCATTACACTCTGCATTTTTAAGCATGGGCAGCAAAAAATCAGCACTCTTTTTTGACCACCGTCCCTGTGTCCAGCCCCACTGTTTGGCCTGGGCGTACCTACCAACTCCACCATTATACCGCCGGAATGGCACACACTGCCTCTTTAAAGTGACATCCTTCAGATACTTGGTGGCTTTGCGGATATGCATACCCTTGATGGCCTGGGCAGTTTCCAGGGTGTTCTTAAAGTGAACACGAAGGTTTGAGCCTCTTGACTTGCATGATTTCGTGGGGTTTTCTGGGTCAAGGGAGTAGAGAACCATCTTCACAGGTCACCTCTGGCTGCTTACAGGAAGAACAACCATTGTTTATTTAAATCTGGCAAAATAGGTAACAGAAGGTACTGGGATAAAACCAAAAACTAAATCCTTTCTACTGTGCTATATGTCTTTCTTCTCATTAATGTGTTCCTAAAACAATGATTTTTTTTTAAATATTTGTGGTTTTACAATTTATTCTACAAGGAAACCAATGGGAAAGACTTGCCAATTTCTTTAGAACTGTAATGCAGGGTAGTAAAACAAATGAAGATCTTGTGATTGTAAAGAAACTAATTTTCCAGGACAGTTAAGGAAATATTTCTTTTAAGAAACCAGCTCACTCAAATGAGGCATTTCGACTCTGGTTACAATAGTCATTGTGCCCTTCCTTGAGTCGGGGTTCCCTGCTCTGTAGCCTTCCCTTGAAAGTTCTGTTCTCTTGGTGTCATATCCTGAAAGCCGAGGTTAGGTACCATGGTGTCTGCTTTTAAGTTCTAAAAAATATTGAAGAACATAAATGTTCAGTGTCTGCACGGTGATATAAGCCACATCGCCAATAGCTCATCTAGTTAATATGAAATAAATCAAGCTTTCACTCCCAACCTATGTTGGGATTGAGTTCCAGGTGAACATCATCATCCTGTTCCAAAAATCAAAACTATACACTGGTCATTGCTCAGATTTAGATTTTGTTTCGATTCATGTTGTCACTTGTAGAAGTTTGGACCTGGTTCTTCCTCCCAGCACCATGATCCCAGGAATTAGACAGAGACTCAAAATATATTAACAAATACCTTGTCCATAGAGGTAGACTATTCTCTGACAAATTCTAACCCACTTACTCAAATCTACATTCTGCCATGTGGCTCATTACCTGTGCTGAGGAACCATGAGTCTGTCTGGTTACATTTTCCAGGGCAAATCTCTACACCTGGCTCTATCCCAAAATTCTCTCTACCTCCTAGTTGTCTCACCCTCTATTCTACCCTTTCCTATAGGCCATAATTTTTTTAACTGAAAGGTGATATATCCATACAAATACACAAGATACTCTCTCTACAGTCACTAGCATTCTTAAAGCCTTCAAAGATCTAATTATTCCACTTCTACTTTTACTTCTAATGCACCAACACCAACACCAACATTCAAAGACCATCCATGGGAGGACTATTGCTTTAAAGAACTTATGTGCACCTGCTTTTCCTTTCAGTTTATTCTGGTAATAATTCCACTCCAGCTGGGTGTTAACATCAGGATGAAAAGGTGTTCTATGTAGACCAGGCTGGCCGGGAACTCATAGAGATTCACTTGCTAGGATTAAAAGCTTGCTCCACCAAACATGGCTCTGATGAACTGACTCAATCTAACAGCAGCAGAGTCAGTTTTCTGTGGCCTTTGATTTCTTACAAGGAAAAACAGGCAACTCAGATATCAGGTTCAGATTGTAGGAGAAGAAAATGAGACATAAAACTACAATCAGACTTTTGTAATTCTGGTATAAGTAGGTATAAATATGTTAGAGAGCAGGGGGCTCAGAACAAAGAAACACAGAACACATAAAGCTCTCCTGCCTCACTACATAAGCCAGACAAAAGTACAATAGACCAGAAGGTAAGTATCCCTAGCCTAAAATCAATTCCTTTACATTCAAAAAAATCCCTTTCAGAGCTGAGTCAAAACTATGCAGAACAAAATAAAGCCTTGTTGGGAATCTAGAATTTTCTAGTATTTTCACATAAGAGAAAAACGGACTTTCAAACAAAACTGCAAATGTAGCTATCTTGTCCAGAAAGAACTAAAGAAAAATGCTAAATAAATGCTTCTAATACTAGTAAGTAGTACACACATAAACCTGAAATTTCATTTGCAAAACAGACTGCCCAGTTGACTCAACTCAATGAAACAGAATTATGCAAAACACAAAAGTTAGTATGTTTACCTACATTAAGGGAAGAGAGTTATTTGAACAGAAGAGAAAGTCTGAAGACACAGTATAGCAGAAATTTCCCCTGAATGAGCAATAGAAAGATATAGAAAATATCCAGAAACTCTCACCTATGTGACATAACAGAGTCCTCAATTTAAGATACTCTTCTCTATATTTCAACGTACACTAGAGCAGTAGGATTCTAATTTCCCTATACCTGTGATAATAAAGGGTAGCCAATTTGAACAAATGAATAAATTTAATTGAGAAAGAACAAAATACTTTCCAAAGAATATATTGCTATCATTTTAGATACACACAGAGACACACACACAGACACACACAACACACAGAAACATACACACACACAACACACACCCTCTTATGTATCAGTTTTTTTTAAACAAACAAAAATGCAGCTCTTTAAGATCTGTTATACTTCTTACACCCAGGAGACAAAGAAAAACACAGTATCAACATGCCTTCCAGAGCTCTGATGTCTGGGTGCCCTCAAAACTGACATATTGCCTAAACGGAAAAAAAGAGCATTCAAACCCAAACTAATTCTTCTCATTAAAAACATATTTAGTCCATTTTAAAAAATCACATTTAAGAATAATGTTAACATAATATAGAATGTATTTTGGACTGTATGACACCTTAATAGATGAATTTCCATTTCTTCAGTTTTGTGATAGAATGTTAAATCACTTCTAACAGTAGCATAGCATTATTTCCTATTCTACATTCTAACCTTCTTCCTTTAAGATTATAACTTTATAAGATAAATCTGATTATACAGTTTAGTTATGTGTAGTTATGTGTAGGTTAGCTTTGATAAACTCCATTCTCCACAACTCTACAAACTTTATTTCATGAAACAATTAAAATGGCTACTACTACCCAATGTTCCTGATAAGTAATAAAACACAAGAGGTTTACAAGGAGTTAGATTTATTCTCACAACACTACAGGGAAAAATTACTATCACCCACTACTTTTATATTAGTAATATAAGTTCAACATCTGGTGAGTGCCCATATTGGAATTTATTTCAAGTCAGTCTGATTTCCAAGCTCTTAAATTATCATACTTGTTGTTATTAAAATCTCGTTGTAATAAAATACCCACCACACCCATCCAAATAAAGCACACAAAACTAATACAGTTCTACTTGGTGAGATTTAATGGGAGAACAAGACAAGGGAAAGGGGCGAGAGAAAGAAGAGAAAAGAATGAAGAGAAGAGAGAGCATGAGGGCAGAAGAAGTCTGCCTTTCATTTGGAATATGACATAACTACTCCCACGTGGAGTTTGGATTTGGACCAAAGCAATACTGGGAATGTAGGGCTGTTTCCATGTCAACAGTTACCAAATGGTGTCACTGCTCAAGGGAATTCCTAATACCAACAATACTGCTGTTATAATTTGACATATTTCAAAAAGAATTTCACAAAAAAACCAAAGTCTATATACACAGGCAATTTTTCTTTCATCATTAGCTGTTACTAGTTTTGCCGCATGACTATTATATTTATAGTGGTGAAAGTAAATATTACCTAATAAGGAAAATTACTGGTTTAGAATAACCAGAGATTGTTAATAAGGATTATTATAACCCAACTATTAGGATAACACTACGTTATAATAATATTACTTCTAATATTTCCCCCTGGTGTTCCAAAATATGATAGTACAGGTCCTAAAACTGGCACAACCAAAATAAACTCTTCCATAAACTGACTTGGTCATGGTATTTCATTATAGTAACAGAAAAGCAAATAAGTCAGACTATAAGTAATTGAAGATTAAAACAAAATTTTCTTAATCATAAAAAGTTCATGATAAAATTGGGCACAAAACCAGTAAAAAGCACTCAACATCTCTAACCATTAATATAGATAGCACTTCCTCTAAACATTGCAGCGTTCCATCCTCCTGCTTAACAGAACAGAGGGTTCCTCCAGCTTCTAGAACAAGGCAGCCAGGTGCTCATTCTACCAAGAAAAGAGATTTTAATAAACAGTAGGTACAACTCCCTGCCACAAAAATAACTTTAAAATAGCAGCACACTTACAAATAAAATTTCATATTTTTTTACACTATTTTGATTAGTTTGCTTTTTTTTCTCCATCTTTATTAACTTGGGTATTTCTTATTTACATTTCATTTGTTATTCCCTTTCCTCGTTTCCAGGAAAAAATCTGCCTAACCCCTTCCCCTCACCTTTTATATGGGTGTTCCCCTCCCCATCCTCCCCTAATTACGACCCTCTCCCCCTACAATCACATTCGCTGGGGATTCAGGCTTGGCAGGACCAAGGGTTTCCCCTTCCACTGGTGCTCTTACTAGGCTATTCATTGCTACCTATGCAGTTGGAGCACAGGGTCAGTCCATGTATACTCTTTGGGTACAGGCTTAGTCCCTGGAAGCTCTGGTTGGTTGGCATTGTTGTTCATATGGGATCTCAAGCCCCTTCAAGCTTTTTAAATCTTTTCTAAGATTCCTGCAATGGGGGTCCCATTCTCAGTTCAGTGGTTTGCTGCTGGCATTCGCCTATGTATTTGCTGTATTCTGGGTGTGTCTCTCAGCAGAGATCTACATCCACTTCCTGTCAGCATGCATTTCTTTGCTTCATCCATCTTATCTAGTTTGGTGGCTGTATATGTATGGGCCACATGTGGGGCAGGCTCTGAATGGGTGTTTCTTCAGTTTCTATTCTAAACTTTGCCTCCCTTATTCCCTCCCAAGGGTTATCTTGTTCCCCTTTTAAGAAGGAGTGAAGCATTCGTATTTTGGTCATCCTTCTTGGGTTTCATGTGTTCTGTGCATCTAGGGTAATTCAAACATATGGGTTAATATCCACTTATCAATGAGTACATACCATGTTGTTTTTCTGTGATTGGCTTACCTCACTCAGGATGAAATTTTCCAGTTCCATCCATTTGTCTATGAATTTCATAAAGTCATTGTTTTTGATAGCTGAGTAGTATTCCATAGTGTAGATGCACCAAATTTTTTTTTATCCATTCCTCTATTGAAGGGCATCTGGGTTCATTCCAGATTCTGGCTATTATAAATAAGGCTGCTTTAAACAGAGTGGAGCATGTGTCTTTGTTATATGTTAGGGTATCTTTTGGGTATCTGCCCAAGAGAGGTATACCTGGGTCCTCAGGTATTTCAATATCCAATTTTCTGAGGAACCTCCAGACTGATTTCCAGAATGATTGTACTAGTCTGTAATCCCACCAACAATGGAGGAGTGTTCCTTCTTCTCCATATCCTCACCAGCATCTGCTGTCACCTGAGTTTTTGATCTTACCCAGTCACTGGTGTGAGGTGGAATCTCAGGGTTGTTTTGATTTGCATTTCCCTTATGACTAAAGATGTTGAACATTTCTTTAGGTGTTTGTCAGCCATTCAGCACTCCTCAGCTGTGAATTCTTTGTTTAGCTCTGAACCCTATTTTGTAATAAGGTTATTTGTCTCCCTGCAGTCTAATTTCATGAGTTCTTTGTATATTTTGGATACAAGCCCTCTGTTGGTCGTAGGATTACTAAAGATCTTTTCCTAATCTGTTGGTTGTCATTTTGTCCTTACAAATGTGTCCTTTGCCTTACAGAAGCTTTGCAGATTTATGAGATCCCATTTGTCAATTCTTGATCTTAGAGCATAAGCTATTGGTGTTTTGTTTAGGAAATTTTCTCCAGTGCCTATGTGTTCGAGGTTTTTCCCCACTTCCTCTTCTATAAGTTTGGGTGTATCTGGTTTAATGTGGAGGTCCTTGATCCACTTGGACTTAACCTTTGTACCGGCTTATAAGTATGGAACTTTCTGCATTCTTCTACATGCTTACCTCCATTTGAACCAGCACCATTTTCTGAAAATGTTATCTTTTTTCCTTGGCTCCTTTGTCAAAAACTAAGTGACCATAGGTGTATGGGTTCACTTCTGGCTCTTCAATTCTATTCCACTGGTCTATCTGTCTGTCTGTATACCAATACCATACAGTTATTATCACTATTTCCCTGTGATACTGCTTGAGTTCAGGGATAGTGATTTCCCCGGAAGTCTTTTTATTGTTGAGGATAGTTTTAGCTCCCCTGGGCTTTTTTGTTATTCCGCATGAATTTGAAAGTTGTTCTAACTCCATGAAGAATTGGCTTGGAATTTTGATGGGGACTGCAATGAATCTGAAGCAGTCATTAAAAGTCTCCCAATCAAAAAGAGCCCAGGTCCAGATTGGTTCAGTGTAGAATTCTATCAGACCTTCATAAAAGACCTCATACCAATACTATCCAAACTAGTCCATGAAATTGAAACAGGTGGAGGACTACCGAATTCCTTCTATGAAGCCACAATTACTCTTATGCCTATACCATACAAAGACCCAACAAAGAAAGAGAACTTCAGACCAATTTCCCTCATGAATATCAATACAAAATACTCAATAAAATTCTTGCAAACCGAATCCAGGAGCATATCAAAACAATCATCCATCATGATCAAGTAGGCTTCATTCCAGGGATGCAGGGATGATTTTACACACGAAAAAGCATCAACGTAATCCACTATATAAACAAACTGAAAGATAAAACCACATCATCCTTTCATTGGAGGCTGAGAAAGCATTTGACAAAATACAACACCCCTGTATGATAAAGTTCCTGGAAAGAACAAGAATTCAAGGCCCATACATAAAGATAGTAAAAGCCATATACAGAAAACCATTCTCTAACTGGAGAGAAACGTGAAGCAATCCCACTAAAATCGGGGACTAGACAAGGCTGCCCACTCTCTCCCTACTTATTCAATATAGTTCTTGAAGTTCTAGCCAGAGCAATCAAACTACAAAAGGAGATCAAGGGGATACAGATTGGAAAGGAAGAAGTCAAAATATCATGATTTGCAGACAATATGATTGTATACTTCAGTGATCCCAAAAGTTGCACCAGAGAACTACTAAACCTGATAAACACCTTCAGCAAAGTGGCTGGGTATAAAATTAATTCAAACAAATCAGTAGCCTTTCTCTACACAAAAGAGAAACAAGCAGAGATAGAAATTAGGGAAATGACACCCTTCATAATAGTCCCAAATAATATAAAATACCTTGGTGTGACTCTAACCAAGCAAGAGAAAGACCTGTATGATAAGAACGTCAAGCCTCTGAAGAAAGAAATTGAAGAAGATCTCAGAAGATGGAAAGATCTCCCAAACTCATGGATTGGCAGGATTAATATAGTAAAGATTAGTTTGCCTTTAAAGTGAAGCTATAGGTGACAACTAGTGGTATACTTTGTCCAAACTGCAAACAACTTACTATTACTGATTAGTAAATTTTATCTGTTCTTTGTATTTTTCAAAAACTAGAAACATAAAAAGAATGTTTTGCTATGTACAGAAGATTAACTAATACCACTATGTACTAGATACTTATATGTTTTTCCTTATTCTCAGAATTACTAGCAATTCTGAGCTAAACAAAAATATATTGAGTTGTTCTGTGCAAGAATATCTACTTCCGACCGGAAGTCCCACACCGGCGGATCCCGGACCGCAGCAGCTCTCTGCTCCCAAACCCCGTGGGAGAGAGACCTCACCGCCTGATCAGGTGGGCACTCCTGAGGCTGCAGAGCAGAGGAGACCACCAACACTGCCCACCCCTGCCCACATCCCTGGCCCAAGAGGCAACTGTATAAGGCCTCTGGGTTCCCATAGGGGAGGGCCCGGGAGCGGAAGGAACCCTGCGCCTGAGACACTGCCGGAACCTGAAGGAAACAGACCGGATAAACAGTTCTCTGCAACCAAATCCCGTGGGAGGGAGAGCTGAACCTTCAGAAACCAGAAGAGACTGCACTCTGTGCACATCCAGGCGCCAGAGAAAAACACCAAACGTCATCTGAAACCCTGGTGCACGGAGGCTCCCAGAAGGAGCGGCACAGATTTTCCTGGTTGCTGCCACAGCGGAGAGGACTTAGGCAGTACCCCACGAGCAAACTTGAGCCTTGGAACCACAGGTAGGACCAACTTTTCCCCTGCAAGAAACCTGCCTGGTGAACTCAAGACACAGGCCCACAGGAACAGCTGAAGACCTGTAGAGAGGAAAAACTACACGCCCGAAAGCAGAACACTCTGTCCCCATAACTGACTGAAAGAAAACAGGAAAACAGGTCTACAGCACTCCTGACACACAGGTTATAGGACAGTCTAGCCACTGTCAGAAATAGCAGAACAAAGTAACACTAGAGATAATCTGATGGCGAGAGGCAAGCGCAGGAACCCAAGCAACAGAAACCAAGACTACATGGCATCATCGGAGCCCAATTCTCCCACCAAAGCAAACACGGAATATCCAAACACACCAGAAAAGCAAGACCTAGTTTCAAAATCATATTTGATCATGATGCTGGAGGACTTCAAGAAAGACATAAAGAACTCCCTTAGAGAACAAGTAGAAGCCTACAGAGAGGAATCGCAAAAATCCCTGAAAGAATTCCAGGAAAACACAATCAAACAGTTGAAGGAATTAAAAATGGAAATAGAAGCAATCAAGAAAGAACACATGGAAACAACCCTGGACATAGAAAATCAAAAGAAAAGACAAGGAGCTGTAGATACAAGCTTCACCAACAGAATTCAAGAGATGGAAGAGAGAATCTCGGGAGCAGAAGATTCCATAGAAATCATTGACTCAACTGTCAAAGATAATGTAAAGCGGAAAAAGCTACTGATCCGAAACATACAGGAAATCCAGGACTCAATGAGAAGATCAAACCTAAGGATAATAGGTATAGAAGAGAGTGAAGACTCCCAGCTCAAAGGACCAGTAAATATCTTCAACAAAATCATAGAAGAAAACTTCCATAACCTAAAAAAAGAGATACCCATAGGCATACAAGAAGCCTACAGAACTCCAAATAGATTGGACCAGAAAAGAAACACCTCCCGTCACATAATTGTCAAAACACCAAACGCACAAAATAAAGAAAGAATATTAAAAGCAGTAAGGGAAAAAGGTCAAGTAACATATAAAGGCAGACCTATCAGAATCACACCAGACTTTTCACCAGAAACTATGAAGGCCAGAAGATCCTGGACAGATGTCATACAGACCCTAAGAGAACACAAATGCCAGCCCAGGCTACTGTATCCTGCAAAACTCTCAATTAACATAGATGGAGAAACCAAGATATTCCATGACAAAACCAAATTTACACAATATCTTTCTACAAATCCAGCACTACAAAGGATAATAAAGGGTAAAGCCCAACATAAGGAGGCAAGCTATACCCTAGAAGCAAGAAACTAATCATCTTGGCAACAAAACAAAGAGAATGAAAGCACACAAACATAACCTCACTTCCAAATATGAATATAACGGGAAGCAATAATCACTATTCCTTAATATCTCTCAATATCAATGGCCTCAACTCCCCAATAAAAAGACATAGATTAACAAACTGGATACGCAATGAGGACCCTGCATTCTGCTGCCTACAGGAAACACACCTCAGAGACAAAGACAGACATTACCTCAGAGTGAAAGGCTGGAAAACAATTTTCCAAGCAAATGGTCAGAAGAAGCAAGCTGGAGTAGCCATTCTAATATCAAAGAAAATCAATTTTCAACTAAAAGTCATCAAAAAAGATAAGGAAGGACACTTCATATTCATCAAAGGAAAAATCCACCAAGATGAACTCTCAATCCTAAATATCTATGCCCCAAATACAAGGGCACCTACATATGTAAAAGAAACCTTACTAAAGCTCAAAACACACATTGCACCTCACACAATAATAGTGGGAGATTTCAACACCCCACTCTCATCAATGGACAGATCATGGAAACAGAAATTAAACAGAGATGTAGACAGACTAAGAGAAGTCATGAGCCAAATGGACTTAACGGATATTTATAGAACATTCTATCCTAAAGCAAAAGGATATACCTTCTTCTCAGCTCCTCATGGTACTTTCTCCAAAATTGACCATATAATTGGTCAAAAAACGGGCCTCAACAGGTACAGAAAGATAGAAATAATCCCATGCGTGCTATCGGACCACCACGGCCTAAAACTGGTCTTCAATAACAATAAGGGAAGAATGCCCACATATACGTGGAAATTGAACAATGCTCTACTCAATGATAACCTGGTCAAGGAAGAAATAAAGAAAGAAATTAAAAACTTTTTAGAATTTAATGAAAATGAAGGTACAACATACCCAAACTTATGGGACACAATGAAAGCTGTGCTAAGAGGAAAACTCATAGCACTGAGTGCCTGCAGAAAGAAACAGGAAAGAGCATATGTCAGCAGCTTGACAGCACACCTAAAAGCTCTAGAACAAAAAGAAGCAAATACACCCAGGAGGAGTAGAAGGCAGGAAATAATCAAACTCAGAGCTGAAATCAACCAAGTAGAAACAAAAAGGACCATAGAAAGAATCAACAGAACCAAAAGTTGGTTCTTTGAGAAAATCAACAAGATAGATAAACCCTTAGCCAGACTAACGAGAGGACACAGAGAGTGCGTCCAAATTAACAAAATCAGAAATGAAAAGGGAGACATAACTACAGATTCAGAGGAAATTCAAAAAATCATCAGATCTTACTATAAAAACCTATATTCAACAAAACTTGAAAATCTTCAGGAAATGGACAATTTCCTAGACAGATATCAGGTATCGAAGTTAAATCAGGAACAGATAAACCAGTTAAACAACCCCATAACTCCTAAGGAAATAGAAGCAGTCATCAAAGGTCTCCCAACCAAAAAGAGCCCAGGTCCAGACGGGTTTAGTGCAGAATTCTATCAAACCTTCATAGAAGACCTTATACCAATATTATCCAAACTATTCCACAAAATTGAAACAGATGGAGCCCTACCGAATTCCTTCTATGAAGCCACAATTACTCTTATACCTAAACCAGACAAAGACCAAACAAAGAAAGAGAACTTCAGACCAATTTCCCTTATGAATATCGACGCAAAAATACTCAATAAAATTCTGGCAAACCGAATTCAAGAGCACATAAAAACAATCATCCACCATGATCAAGTAGGCTTCATCCCAGGCATGCAGGGATGGTTTAATATAAGGAAAACCATCAACGTGATCCATCATATAAACAAACTGAAAGAACAGAACCACATGATCATTTCATTAGATGCTGAGAAAGCATTTGACAAAATTCAACACCCCTTCATGATAAAAGTCCTGGAAAGAATAGGTATTCAAGGCCCATACCTAAACATAGTAAAAGCCATATACAGCAAACCAGTTGCTAACATTAAACTAAATGGAGAGAAACTTGAAGCAATCCCACTAAAATCAGGGCCTAGACAAGGCTGCCCACTCTCTCCCTACTTATTCAATATAGTTCTTGAAGTTCTAGCCAGAGCAATCAGACAACAAAAGGAGATCAAGGGGATACAGATCGGAAAAGAAGATGTCAAAATATCACTATTTGCAGACGACATGATAGTATATTTAAGTGATCCCAAAAGTTCCACCAGAGAACTACTAAAGCTGATAAACAACTTCAGCAAAGTGGCTGGGTATAAAATTAACTCAAATAAATCAGTTGCCTTCCTCTATACAAAAGAGAAACAAGCCGAGAAAGAAATTAGAGAAACGACACCCTTCATAATAGACCCAAATAATATAAAGTACCTCGGTGTGACTTTAACCAAGCAAGTAAAAGATCTGTACAATAAGAACTTCAAGACACTGAGGAAAGAAATTGAAGAAGACCTCAGAAGATGGAAAGATCTCCCATGCTCATGGATTGGCAGGATTAATATAGTAAAAATGGCCATTTTACCAAAAGCAATCTACAGATTCAATGCAATCCCCATCAAAATACCAATCCAATTCTTCAAAGAGTTAGACAGAACAATTTGCAAATTCATCTGGAATAACAAAAAACCCAGGATAGCTAAAGCTATCCTCAACAATAAGAGGACTTCAGGGGGAATCACTATCCCTGAACTCAAGCAGTATTACAGAGCAATAGTGATAAAAACTGCATGGTATTGGTACAGAGACAGACAGATAGACCAATGGAATAGAATTGAAGACCCAGAAATGAACCCACACACCTATGGTCACTTGATTTTTGACAAAGGAGCCAAAACCATCCAATGGAAAAAAGATAGCATTTTCAGCAAATGGTGCTGGTTCAACTGGAGGGCAACATGCAGAAGAATGCAGATCGATCCATGCTTATCACCCTGTACAAAGCTTAAGTCCAAGTGGATCAAGGACCTCCACATCAAACCAGACACACTCAAACTAATAGAAGAAAAACTAGGGAAGCATCTGGAACACATGGGCACTGGAAAAAATTTCCTGAACAAAACACCAATGGCTTATGCTCTAAGATCAAGAATCGACAAATGGGATCTCATAAAACTGCAAAGCTTCTGTAAGGCAAAGGACACTGTGGTTAGGACAAAACGACAACCAACAGATTGGGAAAAGATCTTTACCAATCCTATAACAGATAGAGGCCTTATATCCAAAATATACAAAGAACTCAAGAAGTTAGACCGCAGGGAAACAAATAACCCTATTAAAAAATGGGGTTCAGAGCTGAACAAAGAATTCACAGCTGAGGAATGCCGAATGGCTGAGAAACACCTAAAGAAATGTTCAACATCTTTAGTCATAAGGGAAATGCAAATCAAAACAACCCTGAGATTTCACCTCACACCAGTGAGAATGGCTAAGATCAAAAACTCAGGTGACAGCAGATGCTGGCGAGGATGTGGAGAAAGAGGAACACTCCTCCATTGTTGGTGGGATTGCAGACTGGTAAAACCATTCTGGAAATCAGTCTGTAGGTTCCTCAGAAAATTGGACATTGAACTGCCTGAGGATCCAGCCATACCTCTCTTGGGCATATACCCAAAAGATGCCTCAACATATAAAAGAGACACGTGCTCCACTATGTTCATCGCAGCCTTATTTATAATAGCCAGAAACTGGAAAGAACCCAGATGCCCTTCAACAGAGGAATGGATACAGAAAATGTGGTACATCTACACAATGGAATATTACTCAGCTATCAAAAACAACGAGTTTATGAAATTCGTAGGCAAATGGTTGGAACTGGAAAATATCATCCTGAGTGAGCTAACCCACTCACAGAAAGACATACATGGTATGCACTCATTGATAAGTGGCTATTAGCCCAAATGCTTGAATTACCCTATATCCCTAGAACAAAGGAAACTCAAGATGGATGATCAAAATGTGAATGCTTCACTCCTTCTTTAAATGAGGAAAAAGAATACCCTTGGCAGGGAAGGGAGAGGCAAAGATTAAAACAGAGACGGAAGGAACACCCATTCAGAGCCTGCCCCACAGGTGGCCCATACATATACAGCCACCCAATTAGACAAGATGGATGAAGCAAAGAAGTGCAGACCGACAGGAGCCGGATGTAGATCGCTCCTGAGAGACACAGCCAGAATACAGCAAATACAGAGGCGAATGCCAGCAGCAAACCACTGAACTTAGAATAGGTCCCCCGTTGAAGGAATCAGAGAAAGAACTGGAAGAGCTTGAAGGTGCTCGAGACCCCAAAAGTACAACAATGTCAAGCAACCAGAGCTTCCAGGGACTAAGCCACTACCTAAAGACTATACATGGACTGACCCTGGACTCTGTCCCCATAGGTAGCAATGAATATCCTAGTAAGAGCACCAGTGGAAGGGGAAGCCCTGGGTCCTGCTAAGACTGAACCCCCAGTGAACTAGACTATGCGGGGAGGGTGGCAATGGGGGGAGGTTTGGGAGGGGAACACCCACAAGGAAGGGGAGGGGGGAGGGTGATGTCTGTCCGGAAACCGGGAAAGGGAATAACACTTGAAATGTATATAAGAAATACTCAAGATAATAAAAAAAATAAAATAAAATAAAAGAATATCTACTTCCTCTGAACATAATTTTTGAGATTAAATTAACTTTAAAGGTTAGAATTTTTGAGCAGTGAAAATATATTCTATCTGAAATCATATTGTAAACTAAAATGAACAAAAATTATCTGGATATGTAAATATCTTTATTCATTAAAACACAGCCTTTTTCACAGCCATGATTTTCAGATTTCGTCCTCCAACAGCACTGCCTCATGGTAGGCAGAGATTCTGTATGGAGAGAGAAAAAAAAAGTCAGTTTTATACCATAACGTACACTTCATTGATATTTTATCAAGGGAAATGAAAATTTGAAAACTCAAATGTCCAATTAATGAAAGACAAAAGTATAATCCCAAGTAAGCCTTATCAAAATGTTATTTTCAGGTTGCTTTATCAGTCCAGTCTGTCCAGAGAACATCCTTCCTACACTTTTAGTCTCATATTTAAACACTTTCCAACTTTTTACTTGTAATCGGGGTCAATGGAGAATATATGCCCTCCTGCATGACACTTAACATCCACTTTGCATAAAACATCAATAAATCCATCTGTCACTTACTTGTTACCATTAATTAGTTAAACAATCTACTAAAATATTCCCTTTGACATCTGACCTAAAATGACTCTTAAACTATGTCATACAAGCCACTCTAGAAAACACACATAGTATAACACATCTGCTAAACAAAATGCACCCCCAAGAAGTTCATTAAAAGATCTACATAAAGGACTTGTTAGTGTGATAACAAATTTAATACATGAGGTTGAAACAAAATACATTAAGCGAGTATTACTTACTGCAGACCCATGCCAAGATGTGCTCTTGAGAAATGATTACATGCAAGAGATCAGGGGTAGGAAGAATTGGGGTGGGGTGAGAACCTGGAGACTGGGTAGAAGCAGGCAGACAAGAGCAGAGCCATGAGGGCAGAGAAGGAAAGACAAGGTCAGAGGACAGAAAACACTGGCATTCTTAATGCAACACTTAACTCTACTATACACACCAAGATTACCAGATCTTGGCATGTC
This sequence comes from Rattus norvegicus, assembly GCF_021556685.1. NCBI lineage: Eukaryota > Metazoa > Chordata > Mammalia > Rodentia > Muridae > Rattus > Rattus norvegicus. Next base: position 3,452,795 of record NC_141535.1, on the reverse strand, counting down.
TCAAGCTTCCAGCTTAGGGACTAACTAGTCAGCTAGTTAAGTCATTGTTGGATCAAAAGAGGCACAATTAAATTTTTCTAGGTACAAGTTAGGCCACCACTGCATTAACTTTCATATATTAATGCAACATTTACATTGCTTTCTGTAATTCTTTAAGATTATATCAGAGACTATTATATGAAGCCTTCACTATCAAAGTCAAACTAGCTTTGGTAAGATTTATAAGAATCTTTAATCTTAAAACATATTTTATCCACACACATGACTCCTAGTTTTTGAAATGCCTTTTGATTTGGTTTCTCTTTCAGACATTTGTATTAACAACATATTATACACATGAAAAATGGCTAAAGACACATGGAAGTTGTCACCTAGTCCTAGGAGTGAGAAAGACAATTTAAATTTTTTAGGGGCATATGTAAAAGGCCCTGAGAATAAATTACTAATTCTGTGGACTTTGCTCTTAAATTTGCTCTAGGCAGGTACCAGGGTGTTCCATGGTGTGTTCCTCATCAAGCCCAGGATTGCCAGATGTATCTCATAAATTCTCCTTAAGAGGTTTATTTGCTAGTCTTCATCCCTTAAGAGCCAAAGAAATTCCTATTGTATAATGACTGGTTCAAAGAAACTCTGAATCTATACATGTACTTTTAACAGCAAATGATTTGAACATTCTGCTAATGTGTATGTGGCAGTCATTAAATGTAACAACATGTAGTCATATGCATGAGAATGTCCTCACAGACACAGATATTTAGAAACTTAGCTGGTGGTGCTGTTTGGAAGGGATTAAGAGGAATGGCCTTGCTGGAAGAAGCATGTCCCAGGAGGGAAGCTTTGAGAGGTAAAGAATGTTGTTTATCCAGTCTGCTCTCTCTGCTTCTGCTCACCACCATGCTTCCCATCAAGATGTCTATTAAACTATAAACAAAGTTACTTTCTCATGGGAAAAGCAACAAGAAGGTCTCTTCCTCAGGTTTGCAGCTTACTTGGCAGAGCACCAGGATTCTCTGCTTGAGAAAGTCTGCTTCCTTTGTCTCAGTTTGTTTAGAATGACAAAGACCCTAGGTTGCCTGCAAGCTGGCAAGCTGGGAACACTGTCCTCCTGCCATTTCTCTACAAATAATAGAATATATCTTCAAACTTAAAGTAAGGTATGGTGTATTACACCTTTAATTTCAGTGTCTGGGAGGTACAATGAGGAGAATCAGAAGTTCAAGGCCAGCCCCATCTATATAATGAACTCAGGACCAGCCTCAACTACAGAACCCTAGTCTCATTTCTTAAAAAAAATGAACAAATAAAAGAAAAATAAGTGAGAAATAAAAAATAATAACAATTCATTTGATTATTCATTTAAGAGCATGGTATGCTCACCAAAGTTCCTGCTGTGAAAAGCCAGTGAGAAAATCCTTATTGATGGTGTAATAAGGAGGGTATCAAGTCTGACACTGAGAGAGATGCTAAGGCTATGGATATGCATCAGGGGTGCAGCACTCGCCTATCATTGAAGAGGCTTTGGGTATGGTGTCAATAATTAAGGAAAAATACAAAACCAAGCAAGCCCCACAAGAAACTAAAACTATGTTTTCTATAAAAAATTGTCCCAAGGCAAAGTCACTTCCCAAGTAGTGGAAATTAGTGAAATAAATATCTGAAGAGAACAAAATTTACAAATAACTGCTACTTCTCCCCAAAAGGATTCTTTTCTCTCTGAGAATAATCTGTCAACTCCAGAGGAGTGGCTGAAGAACAGCCATAATTTTAACAAACACCACACGAAAGGAATGCGAACTGGAGTTGAAGAATCTTCCAAATATACTGATCTCTATATTACTAATAAGAACTGAGGCTGGAGAGATGTCTCAGTGAGTAAGAGCCCTGACTGCTCTTCCAGAGGTCCTGAGATCAATTCCCAGCAACCACATGGTAGCTCAGATCAGATCTGTAATGAGATCCTACGCCCTCTTCTGGTGTGTCTGAAGAGAGTGACAGTATACTCACATACATAAGATAAATAAATTTTAAAAAAGAAATAACAAACTAGAAGTAAACAAATCAAGTTTCCCGGAAATTAAACCCCCGACAACTGTTACTAAAAGACCAAATACAAGGCAAGTGATACATTTCTCTACACTTGCATTGATACTCATTGCCCTAGTTAGGGTTATTATCACTGTGATGAAACACTGAAGCAAGTTGCAGAGGAAAGAGTGTATTTGCCTTACACTTCCACTTGGTAATCCATCACTGAAGGAACTTGGAATAGGAACCCAAACATGGTAGCACCCTAGAAGCAGCAACTGATACAGTGGTCAACCAGTGGTGCTGCTTACTGGCTTCCTCAGCTTGCTTTCTTATACAGCCCAGGACCACCAGGCCAGGGGTGGCCACATCCACAAGAGCCTGGGCCCTCCTGTATAAATCACTGAAATAACACCCTATAAGCTTGATTACAACCTGATCTTATGGGGAAGTATTTTCTCAATCGAGGTTCCCTCCTTTATGATGACTATAGCCTAGATTGAGCTGACATAAACATGGAGAGCATATTCATAAGTACACGTTCATATTTCATTGAAACCAACAAGAATCTTGTTTCACATACTCAAATATTATCATGAAAATATATTAAATTGCCATTAACTGTACATGTGATTGGGTAGCAAAGAGTGTTTCAGGCCAGCCAGGACTACATAATATTGGGGTAGAAATCTCATTTCATGTCCAGACAAACCACAACGGGACAAGGTTCCCTGTAGAAATGTTTAATGAGAGAAGAGTAGAAGAGGAGAGGAGTAAAGACCGGCCATGTGCATGTGGAGGGAAGGGGGAAGGAGAATGGGGAGAGAAGGGACAAAGGGTAAGAGGGGAAGCAGGGCAAGAACAAGAAGCAAGAAAGGAAGAGAGTAAGAGAATGAGGAGGGGACAAGCAGCTCCTTTTATAGTGCCAGGCATACCTGGCTTTTACCAAGTAACTGTGGGGGTGGAGCTTAGACAGAAAACTAACACATAGTGAGAACCTGTTTCCAAGAAAACAAACAAACAAACAAACAAAAAAATAACAAACAAGCAAAATGAACAAAAAAGTTTTTTTCCAGGACTGAAGAGACGCTTCAGTAGAGAAGAGAACACAATACTCTTGCAGAGAATCAGAGTTTGGCCAAAGCAAACACATCTAGCAGCTAACAACCAATTGACTCAGCTCCAAGAGCTCAGACACACTCTCTGGATGCCAGCAACTTCATTCTCATGTGTGCATACCGACCATTACCACCAAGCAGCTACTACATACATATGCATATTATTAAAATAAAAGAAAACATTTTTAATAGAAAAAGTTCCCCATTAGCAGTCTCTAGTTAGAAGTGTACTTTTAAAGATTTATCAAATTTTCACTAGCTGAATCTCATTTTCTTGGTGAATTTAGTTAGTTCCCAATAGGCCGCGAAAATAAAAAGTGTTCTTTTCGGGATTAGAAAAATTTTCACTAATGGAATCAAAAAATCTAGGAGAATTCAGTGACTTTCCAATGGGACATGCTTCTATAAGTGTACTTTTCAAGATATAGCATCATTTTTACGAAACAAATCTAAGTATCATGGTGAATTCTGTAGGTTCCCAATAGGATGCACTTGTAATAAGGGTACTATTTAGATATAGAAAAATTTGAGGGGTTGGGGATTTAGCTCAGCGGTAGAGCGCTTGTCTAGGAAGCACAAGGCCCTGGGTTCGGTCCCCAGCTCCGAAAAAAAGAACCCAAAAAAAAAACAAAGAAAAAAGAAAAATTTGAAGGAATGGAAAAACAGTTTCTTAGTGAATTAAGGTAGTTCCCAATAGCAGGCTCTAGTAATTTGTGTACTTTTAAAGATTTATCAAAATTTTGACGAGCTGAATCTCAGTTATTTGGCGAACTCAGTTAGTTCCCAATAGGCCACGATAGAAATAAGTGACTTTTCAGGATATAGGAAAATTTTCACAAATGGAATAAAAATTTTATGCGAATTTACTCAGTTCCCAATAAAACATGCTTGTATAAGTGTACTTTTTAAGATATAGCATCATTTTCACGAACCGAATCTAAGTATCATGGTGAATTCAGTAGGTTCCCAATAGGATGCGCTTGTAATAATGGTACCATTCAAGATACAGCAACATTTTAACGAACTGAAACACAGTGTCTCTGTGAATTCAGGTAGTTCCCATTAGCAGCCTCTCATAAGAAGTGTACTTCAAAAGATTGATCAAATTTTCACTAGCCAAATCTCATTTGCTTGGTGAATTCAGTTAGTTCCCAATAGGCCGCGATAGTAAAAAGTGGTCTTTTCGGGATATAGAAAAATTTTCAAAAATGGAATCAAAATTTCTAGGCGAATTCAGTGAGTTCCTAATGGGACATGCTTGTATAAGTGTACTTTTCAAGATATAGCATCATTTTCAGGAACCGAATCTAAGTATCATGGTGAATTCAGTGAATTCCCAATAGGATGCGCTTCTAATAAGGGTACTATATAGATACAGCAAAATTTTGACGAACGGAACCACAGTTTCTTTGTGAATTCAGGTAGTTCCTATTAGCAGGCTATAGTAAGAAGTGTACATTCAAGCTTTATCAAAATTTTCACGAGCCGAATCTCAGTTATTTGGCGAACTCAGTTCCCACTAGGCCAAGATAGTAATAAGTGAACTTTTCAGGATATAGAAAAATTTTCTAAATGGAATCAAAATTTCTATGCGAATTTATTCAGTTCCAGTAGGACTTGTTTATATAAGTGTATGTTTCAAGATATGGCATCATTTTCACGAACATAATATAAGTATCATGGTGAATACAGTAGGTTCCCAATAGGATGCGCTTGTAATAAGGGTACTATTCAAATACAGCAAAACTTTAATGAACTGAAACACTGTTTCTTTGTGAATTCGGGTAGTTCCCACTAGCAGGCTTTAGTAATATGTGTAATATTAAAGATTTATCAAAAAATCGTGAGCCGAATCTAATTAAATTGGTGAATTCAGTTAGTTCCCAATAGGCCGCAATGGTAACAAGAGGAGAGTTTGGGATATAGAAAAATGTTTACGAATTGAATCCTAATTTCTAGGCGAATTCAGTGAGTTCCCAATGGTACATGCTTTTTTGAGTGTACTTTTCTAAATAAAGCAACATTTTAAGGAACGGAATCTAAGTATCATGGTGAATTCAGTAGGTTCCCAAAAGGATTCGCATGTAATAAGGGTACAATTCAAGATACAGCAACATTGTAACGAACTGAAACACTGTTTCTTTGTAAATTCACGTAGTTCCCATTAGCAGGCTCTACTAACATGTGTACTTTTAAAGATTTGTCAAAATTTCTTGAGCCGAATTTAAGTAACTTGGTGAATTCGGTTAGTTCCCAATAGGCCGCAATAGTAACAAGTGAACTGCTCGGGATATAGAAATGTTTTCACTATTGGAATCAAAAATTCTAGGTGAATTAAGTGACTTCCCAATGGGATATGCTTGTATGAGTGTATTTTCAAGATATAGTAACATTTTAACGAACAGATTCTAAGTATCATGGTGAATTCAGTGGGTTCCTAATAGGATTCGCATGTAATAAGTGTACTATTCAAGATACAGCAAGATTTTAACGAACTGAAACACTGTTTCTTTGTGAATTCAGGTAGTTTCCATTAACAGGCTCTAGTAATATGTGTACTTTTAAAGATTTATCAAATATCGTTAGCCGAATCTAAGTAACTTGGTGAATTTGGTTAGTTCCCAATAGGCTGCAATAATAATAAGTGGACTGTTTGGGATATAGAACAATATTCAGGAATTAATCAAAATTTCTAGATGAATTCAGTGAGTTCCCAATGGGATATGCTTGTATGAGTGTGCTTTACAAGATATAGCAACATTTTAACGAACGGAATCCAAGTATCATGGTGAATTCTGTAAGTTCCCAATAGGATTCGCATGTAATAAGGGTACTATTCAAGATACAGCAACATTTTAAGGAACGGAAACACTGTTTCTTTGTGAATTCAGGTAGTTCCCATTAGCAGGCCCTAGTAATATCTGTACTTTTAAAGATTTATCCAAATTTCTTTAGCCGAATATAAGTAACTTGGTCAATTCGGTTAGTTGCCCGTAGGCCACAATAGTAATAAGTGGACTGTTCCGGATATAGAAAAATTTTCACGAATGGAATCAAAATTTCTAGGCGAATTCAGTGACTTCCTAATGGGACATGCTTGTATGAGTGTACTTTTCAAGATATATCAACATTTTAACGAACAGAATCTAAGTATCATGGTGAATTCAGTGGGTTCCCAATAGGTTTCGCGTGTATTAAGTGTACTATTCAAGATACGGCAACATTTTAATGAACTGAAACATTGTTTCTTTGTGAATTCAGGTAGTTCACATTAGCAGGCTCTAGTAAGATGTGTACTTTTAAACATTTATCAAAATTTCGTGAGCCGAATCTAAGTAACTTGGTGAATTCAGTTTGTTTCCAATAGGCCACAAGAGTAACAAGTGGACGGTTCGGGATATAGAAACATTTTCACGAATGGAATAAAAAATTCTATGGGAAAACAGTGAGTTCCTATTGGGACATGCTTGTATGAGTGTACTTTTCAAGATATAGCAACATTTTAAGGAACGGAATCTAAGTATCATGGTGAATTCAGTGGGTTCCCAATAGGATTCGCATGTATTAAGTGTACTATTCAAGATACAGCAACATTTTAACGAAATGAAACACTATGTCATTTTGAATTCAGGTAGTTCCCATTAGCAGACTCTAGTAATATGTGTACTTTTAAAGATTTATCAAATTTTCGTGAGCCGAATGTAAGTAACTTTGTGAATTCAGTTAGTTCCCAATAGGCCGCAATAGTAACAAGTGGACTGTTCGGGATATAGAAACATTTTCACGAATGGAATCAAAATTTCTAGGGGAATTCCATTCGTTAAAATGTTGCTATATCTTGAAAAGTACACTCATACAAGCATCTCCCATTGGGAACTCTCTGAATTCGCCTAGAAATTTTGATTCCATTTGTGAAAAATAGAGCCTGCTATAGGGAACTACCTGAATTCACACAGTAACAGTGTTTCAGTTCATTAAAATGTTGCTCTATCCTGAATAGCACCCTTATGACATGCAAATCCTACTGGGAACTAATGAATTCACCATGATATTTAGATTCCGTTCGTTAAAATGTTGCTATATTGAAAAGTACACTCATACAAGCATCTCCCATTGGGAACTCATTGAATTCGCCTAGAAATTATGATTCCATAAATGAAAATTTTTCTATATCCTCAGCTGTCCTCTTGTTACTAATGCCGCCTATTGGGAACTAACTGAATTCACCAAGTTACTTAGAATCAGGTAAAGAAATTTTGATAAATAATTAAAAGGTCAGATATTACTAGAGCCTGCTATAGGGAACTATGAATTCACAAAGAAACAGTGTTTCACTTCGTTAAAATGTTGCTGTATGTTGAATAGCACCCTTATTACATAGGAATCCTACTGGGAACCTACTGAATTCACCATGATACTTAGATTCTGTTTGTTAAAATGTTGCTATATCTAGAAAAGTACACTCATACAATCATCTCCTATTGGGAACTCACTGAATTTGCCATGAAATTGGGTTTCTATTTTTGAAAATTTTTCTATATCCCGAACTGTCCTCTTGTTACTATTGCGGCCTATTGGGAACTAACTGAATTCACCAAGTTACTTAGATTCGGGTAAAGAAATTTTGATAAATCTTTCATAGTACATATATTACTAGAGCCAGCTAATGGGAACTAACTGAATTCACATAGAAACAGTGTTTCAGTTCCTAAATATATTTCTGTTTCTTGAATAGTACCCTTATTACATGCGAATTCTATTGGGAACCTATTGAATTCACAAAACACAATAAACACATGAGTTGTTTATGATGGAGATCATACTTCTGTGTTATAAAGCAAAACTCCTAAAACACTGCTTATTATATGACAATCTCTGATCTTTGGCAATACCTCTCCTTTAGGAATGTCTTCTGCTCTATCTCCACACAGGAAAGGCAAAAGTATGTGATGAAGATGTGAAAAAATAAATCAAATCTGTCTCTGTGACTCGGCTGCTCTCTAATTCTCAACATGGTATAGAACAGCTCTTCTCATTTCATAATGTATTTAATTCATGTTGAAATTATGCTAGTAATATTTGAGATATACAAATACTGAGGGATGAGGTATTCATTAATATTAATTGCCATGTATGACAGGACCTAGATTCACTTAGGAAACAAATATCAGACAATGTCTCTAAGGGAGAATTATGACTGTCCTAACTAAGGTGAAAATACTCTGAATGTGGACTGCAACATTCAATGGGCTGCAGTCATGAATAGAATAAAAAGGAGACAGTTGAGCCGAGCACAGCATTCATGTCTCTGCTTCTAATGCAATGTTAAGATGAGTTTCACACAGTTTGTAGTCATGTCCTCCCTGTTAAATAGATAATGTCTTCAAAGGGAGAGGCAAAATAAACCTTTTATTCATCAAGTTTTATAAGAGGCTATGATTTGGGAAGAATACCCCAGACTCAAATAATATGCAACAGGAAAGAGTGTTAATTTTGTAGATAACCTGCCAGCAGGGAGGGGGATCTACCATTCATCAGAATGGAAGACAAAGGTATGGAAATTTCAGGGTCAATTTTAAGTCTGTTAGGGTAGGAATGGGTGACTTTTATTTTTCATTCCTATTACTGATTAGCTCTATCTCCAGGAGTATGGCTGCCTTTGTGATTGGTTAAAGCACTGAGGGATTTGGGGACTTTTGCTACTTAATTATACTTGTCTCAGGCTAGCTGGTGGGTCAGCATTTACAGCTTTTGATTGGTTGCCCATGAGGTAGGCTCAGACTAGGTGGTAAGGCATCTTCCTGATTGGCTGCCAGCAAGTGGTATTTTTTCCTGGAATTGACTGTTTTCAGTCTTTTCCAGTTCTTGGAAACATAAATTTGGATTATTCTCCCAAACTGTTGGTTTTCAGCCTGTCATGGAGTCTGCCTGAGTCTGGCTCACTCAGTCCTCTCAGCTTCTTTCATCGGATATTTTCTTACATCAATAAAAAAATAACTAATATTCGTAGTAATTAGGTTTACTCATTTCTACATTGAGAATGTCTTAAAGGTTAACATGAAGATGGACAAGAGTTCAACTACAAATGCTGGGCTGGAATGAGGGAAGAGAAAAGGTGATAATAAAAATGATCCAAGAAATGTTGATAAAGACAATTCATTTTATATTCCTGGGTTTTGCCTTTTTATCTGCAGCTTGAGATGTCTCCTACTAGAGAACATATAGACTTCAGCCTAGTATTCCTATAGATCTAATATTTCACTACAGAAGAAACTTGTTTAAAAACTGAGAGATGACTTGGTAAAGTGTACTGTGAAAATGTAAGAACCTGACTTCTTATCTTTATCACCCATATGAAAAATCTAAACTTATAGTGTTGTTTTTCTATTTTACGAGAGACAGAGTTGAGAAGACACACAAACGGGATTTCTGAATCTTGCTGGTTAGCCAGTATAGCAGATTTAGTTAAACTCCAGAATTTCCCCCGAGAGACAAATTCAAAACAATAAGGTAGACAGCTGGAAAGATTACCCAGGTGAAAGGTCAGTTGTTAGACAGACAGATGACAGAAGAGAACCAACTCATGCTAGTTGTTCCCAGACTTTCACATGTGCTTTGTAGAATTTGCACACGCGAGTACAAGCGCGCGCATGCACACACACACACACACACACACACACACACACTTACTCACAAAAGTCTACACAGACAATATATGAACAGAATTTCAAAAATTAATAGAACCTACAAAGTATTGAAAAACATAAGCTGGAGAAATAAGTGAAGAAGAAAACTGACATGAACCTTTGTCCTCTGCAAGTACACATTCGGTAGATTGAACCTGCATACAGAAGTGTGTATGCCTGTACACAATATACATACACACAAACACTCTCAAATAAACACACCACAATCCATTTTTGACTATACTAGTGTCACTATGCATCTATTATCCCATTGGCTCTCCCCTGCTTACTCTTCTGTGTCATAGCTCCAAGGACTAAACATACCTACCTCCTCTGCATTTCTTTCCTTACCAATCCTTTTTACTCTCAATTTCCATTTGTCTTCTCTTTTCTCCTTTTGTTCTGTCGTTTGCAGAAACGTACTGAATGTTTTCTTATAGAAACTTAAAGGAAACTCTTATTACTCTATTGAGCTTTCTGCCACATTTCAAATTCTAGCAATGAGATTCTTTGAGGATTTGTAAACTTTTTATTCTCATATTTATATTTGAAGCATACATTATTACTTATTTCTTCATGTGTCACTTCTTTGCTGGATGAATTTGAAGTAGGATGAAAAAAAAGTCATATAAAATAAAGCTAATGCAACTGGAATGTATTTTAAATTTCAGAATCAGATATATCTAATGACAAATAAAGAATGTCTAGGAATCCACATATAGTTACCAGTGCTCCCTGGCACTCACATGTTGTTACATTCAAGTTTTTCATCATAGAAAATACAGCAGTCAATCAAGCAAAATGATTGCATTCCAGTCTGGAAGTGTATTGAATATAAGTTTGTTGTATAAAAACACTGATAGGGAGTATTGCAGATGATAACACAATGATAACCTATTTTTGACTTAATGTGTAATTGGTTTCCAGCTATTGAAATTTTAGTGCTTAAAGTTTTTCAAAAATATATTCTGGTTAAGTCACTGAAAATATGTCTGTCAATATCAAGATATATTCCCCATATCTATAGTGGATTTTCAGATCTTGAGGCTGAAAAACACATGCTTTTGATATGAAACTTGAAACATAGTCACCATGAAAAGCTTAGTCAGAGAAAGTTGGAACATGCCTATAATCTCAGGAGAGAGAGGAAATCAGATCTCTGATCAAGGTCAGCCTGAGACAGATCAAATTTCAAGTAAAGAACACCATAGATCCAGATGTTGTGGTACACACTTTAATCTGGGAAAGATTTTCTGCTGGAGGCATACATAAGGTCAGTGAAAGAAGGAACGTTTCCTTTTTCTATGCAACTGCTTGCAGTTACTTGCTAGCATTCTTTCCAAACTTCTTGCCCAGCAGAATTTAGGGTTGCAGAGACAACATTTAGTGGGCTACTAGGAGTGGTAGTGAATGCGCTTTTCCACCTCTTGATTCCTGGACCCATAGATCCTGTCTGTGGGAGAAACTGCACCATATATAATATGCTGACTCAAAGCATACACTCCCTTGTGAAGAGACTTGCCCCAGATTTCCATGCTGTTTCCATCTAATTGGAGTACAAAGAAGCTGTGTTCCAGAGATGTTCAAGGTTGTATCTCCTGCTGCCGCTGGACTTGTAATGTGTAAGAATCACCAAGGTAGTATTGGCTTGTATGAAGGGGTCATGAGATCACATGAGGCTTGGCACTGTGAGAGTGTAGGGATGGCCACTGTTGAAGGAACAGCCTTAGTAACAGTTGAGGTCTCAGGAATGAAGGGACCATGAAAACAATTTGAGGTTTAGCATCATGAAGAGAGTCTATGAGAGACTACTGGTGAAACCTGATTGTAGGTGACGACCCCAGCATATTGGAGATTCCAGAACCATGGGATGATCACCAAGAAAAGCATCAGGGAATTAGAGTCAATAAGAGCTTAGAGTGCTACAGAGTACAGTGCTAGAAAAGTGGCAAAACCCTTTGGAGGAGCCCAGAAAATCATGTGTGGATCCTAGACATTCGAACAAGGTGCTGTAAAGGTTAAGTTGTCTTGGATGCCACAAGATGTTAGAGATACCAGAGTCGTAGGCAAACTGCTGAAGAAAGTTTGCAACAGGGAATGGAAGAACAGAGAACGAAGAAGTTTCTTGCTGTTAAATGCAGGATCTGGCAATAGAAGTGAACAAGGATGGAAAGATTCAGAAATCTGATGATTGCTTTGGCTTTGACACAAGACATGGAGATGCACAGTTTGGAGTTTGCTCAGGTTGATTTTCATCTTGTTTCATCCAGTGTTTTCTTACCATGACATTTTGGAATGATAATGTTTATCCTGCATGATATTGGGGGTATGTGGTCTTCTTTTTGTTTTTGATTTTTAAGGGATTAGAGTTTAGAGATTACCTAATCTCAGAAGAAACATTGAACTTTGAACTCCTAACATTGGAGAAACTCTTATAGACTATGGGGACTGTAAAGTTGGAATAATGTATTTTGCATTGTGCTGTGCCTAGGTATGACCTCTATAGAGTCATGTATTTGAACTGTCCTATTGTAACCAGGGAGTTGAATATATTTGGCAAATTGGAAGTGGTACTATCATGAGATGTGACCTTGTTGGAGGAAATGTGTCACTGTGGGCATGGGCTTTGAGACCCTCTTTCTAGCCAGGTAGGAACCAGTCATCTCCTGCATGCCTTTGAAATAAGATATCACAATTTCAACTCCTCCAGGACCATGCTTTCTGCTTTGATGATAATGGATTGAACCCCTGAGCCTGTAAAGCAAGCCCCAATTAAATGCTGTCCTTTAAAATATTCACCTCGGTCATGGAGTCTCTTCACAGTAATGAAAACCCTAACTAAGACAATGGTGTTGTAAGTGCTGCTTTCACAAAGATTAGTTCTCAAAATGAAGCAACATATCCCATTGGTGGCCTACAGAGGTTTGTAGTTCAAGACATTGGAACTACTCGTGGGTTTGTTGAGCAGAAACGGATAGGTAAAAAAAAAAAAAAAAAAAAAAAAAAAAAAAAAAAAAAAAAAAAACCATGACGCATACTGCTATCCCTGGAATTTCAAAACTCTCTCAAACATGTGACTACACATGATTGAAGCTAAGATGGATATTGGGATTTCACTAACTTTAGTACTAATTATAGGGTCTGAAGTAGACCTTCAGAAGACCCTTTAATATCTTGCTTTTTAGGGAATAATTACAAAATATTAAAAAGTACCCAAGAATAAAGTATGGAGAAAGTCTGGTAACAACAGATCCAGGAGACTAAGGCTAAATGTTTCTTTATCTCTTTAACTCTTCATAAAAACAGTTCACTATGAGCTGTTGGCTCCTGGAGAAAACTGGCAAGGATAGTCAGCAAAACTGACTCTATTGGATGCTTTACCATAGAACATGGGGACTTCAGTTCAATAAATGATTTATGCCATTGATGTAGTTCTCTGTGTTTTCCTATACACAAAAGAGATATTAATAAAATAGCATGATTTAGGCATGGAAAAGTAGTTCAGTATGGAAAAGTTCCTGTTGTGTCAGCAAAAAGATCTGATTTAATCCCTAGCAACAATATAAAAAGCCAAGCATGAGTGTTGGGGCACAGACAAAAGAGGATCACTGGCCTTGCTAACTGCCAGCTTAGCTCAAAGTTTAATCAGTGACATTGTCTCAAGGAAATAAGGTGACAAGTAACACAGCTGGATGCATGATTTCAACATCTGTGTTCCATGTAAACCCCTGTCCAAAGGCATAGTATATGCAGATTCTGAAAAAAGGCAAAATTGGAAAATTTGTTATTTCTACAAAACTACCACTTGAGGCACTCTGAGGAAAAAAAATCATCATGGAAAATAGTTGTTAATGAATAAAATGAATCTCTGGGCTCATATTTCCAATTACAGCAGTAGAATGATTGAGGGGACAAAGCTCCAGAAAGAGACATTTTGGAGGACTCCCCAATCAAATAGGAGCCTGAGAAACAAGGCTACAGATCTGCTCCAGACAGCCATTTATCCCTATTAACTCAGACTATTAATATTAATATATTCTGGAAGAGAAAGCCAGGGGCCCACTCTTTTATCTTGCTGTGCATTACCTGAATATTGAATGACCTTGAATAAATGGAGTGTTATTGATGCCATTTTTGTCTCAAAAGAAGGAAAACCAGGGAGCCATCCCTAATCTCTCTCTTTTGTATGTTTGAGTTTTAGTCTCAAAGAAACCTAAGCAAAAACTCAAAGTACCAGGCTATAAAGACAAGTGTAATTTTAGATAGTGTGGCCTGTGAAGAGCTCATCTTTTCTCTATCTGTTAGCAAGACTAGACTCTCTGAACTGGACAGAGAAGGAGCATATTCCCTTTCACTGCCAATTGAAGATGATTTAAGAATGAGAAGACCCCACCCGAAGGTTTGTGCTCTCTAAGGAAAATTAGGCACATAATGAGAAGAGACTGCCAGGATTCATTAGTGGTGCAGTTCCACATTTTATTAAGTGCTGTGAGCCCGGTTTATTTCATGAAAAGGTCTGAGTGCATGAAGGACAAGATATTAAAGACAATAAAGAAAAGCAGTTTCACTACGTAAAGGTGCTGTGTGTCTAAATCGTACAAACTCCCCAGCAATCACAATCATGAGGTTAGAAAATGGCTAACACCATCTTTAGTATTTGTTGTTTGATATTTTGTTTTAATAATTTTTTCTTCATTTGGAGATGTTTTAAAGCATCTTATTATTAAGCTTATTCTTTGACAATTATTTACATAAACATAATGCTGTTTGATTACCCTCTCTCTTCCTGTGAGACTAAAACAGGAACAATATACATTACAAGTTAATGAGAAAAGAAAACAATAAAAATATACCTTCCAGGATGAGGGTTTTGTTTGTAGTGAAGATTAAGTTCCAGTTTTTACAATGTTAAATCTGTGAAATACTTACAGAATAAGTTTGTTTGTCCTGTATTAAGTACTTGCAAGTTAAGATTTCTATTTGTAATGAAGAATACATTTATTTCTACTCTGACGTAAAATGCAAAATCTGTTTTGAGGTATTTACTCATTTACTTATTTATTTATTTGTATTTTTTTCAAGACTGGGTATAACTAGCTCTGGCTGCCCTGGAAATAGCCCAAATTTTTAATTGATGATCTTATAGCATATAGTATTGGTGTTCTGTTCAGAATGTTGTCTCATATGCCAAAGTGTTTAAGGCTATTTTCTAATTTCTCCTCTATCAAGTTCAGTGTTTCTGGTTTTATGGTAAGGTCATTGATCTACTTGTACATGAGATTTGAGCAGGATAATAAATATGGCATCTTTTGCATCCTTCCACCTGGAGACACCCAGTTTGACAAAATCTATTTTTTGAAGATTTTTCTTTACAGATGATAATTTCTGGCTTCCCTGTCCTTAGGTGTGAATTTATGTCTGGGCCTACAATTCAATTCTGTTTGTTGTTGTATCTGTTTTTATGACAATACCTTGTGGGTTTTATCACTGTAGCTTTATAGTATGACTTGAAAATCAGTGAAAGTAATACCTCCAACATTTTTTGTTGTTCTTTTTGTTGTTGTTCTTTTTTGTTTTGTTTTTAATATTCAGGACTGTTCTAGATATCCTGGGTTCTTGGATTTTGATTTTCTCTATGAAGTTGAGAATTGTCATTTCCTGGTCTGTAAAGAATTGTGTTGGAATTCTGATGGGGATTGCATTCAGTCGGTAGACTTTTTTGATAAAAACGACCATTTTTACTGTTAATCCTACCAATCCCTGAGGATCGAGATCTTTCCATTTTCTGGTATCTTCTTCAATTTTTCCTTCAAATATTTTAAGCTTATAAGCATAGAAACCTGTCATTGACTTGGATAGACATTATCTACATCTTGAGGCTCATGTGAAGAGTGATCATTTCCTCATTTTCGTCCTCAGTCTGTTTATCATTTCTATATAGAAAGGCTACGGAGTACTTACAGTTAATCTTGTATGCAACTACTGTGCTAAAAGTGTTTATCAACCCGTGGAGATACCTAGTAGAATTTTAGGGTCACTAATGTACTCTCATTTCATCCAAAGTTAATGATACTTTCAATTCTTCCTTTCCAATTTGTGTCCCCTTGATATCATTTGGCTGTCTTATTGCTACAGATAAAACTTCAAGTGCTATGTTGAATAGTATGAACAGAGTGGAATGTCTTGTTCCTTATTTTAGTGGAATTAGTTGGCATTTCTATCCATTCAATTTGGTGTTAGCTATCAACTTGAAGTAAACCAAGATATGTTCCTTTTCCACTAATCTTGTGAATACTTTTACCATGAAGGGGTGGTGGAATTTATTAAAGACTTTTCACATATCACTATCTGCAGATGACATGATAGCATATTTAAGTGATCCCAAAAGCTCCACCAGGGAATTACTAAACCTGACAAACACCTTCAGCAAAGTGGCTGGGTATAAAATTAACTCAAATAAATCAGTAGCCTTCCTCTACACAAAAGAGAAACAAGTCTAGAAAGAAATTAGGGAAACGACACTTTTCATAATAGTCCCAAATAATATAAAATACCTCAGTGTGACTTTAAACAAGCAAGAGAAAGATCTGTATGATAAGAACTTCAAGCCTCTGAAGAAAGAATTTGAAGAAGATCTCAGAAGATGGAAAGATCTCCCATGTTCATGGATTGGCAGTATTAATGTATTAAAAATGGCCATTTTACCAAAAGCGATCTACAGATTCAATGCAATCCCAATCAAAATACCAATCCAATTCTTCAGAGGGTTAGACAGAACAATTTTCAAATTCATCTGGAATAACAAAAAGCCCAAGAGAGCTAAAACTATCCTCAACAATAAAAGGACTTCTGAGGGAATCACTATCCCTGAAGTCAAGCATTATTACAGAGCAATAGTGATAAAAACTGCATGATATCGGTACAGAGACAGATGGATAGACCAATGGAATACAATCGACGACCTAGAAATGAATTCACATACCTATGGTCACTTGATTTTTGCCAAAGGAGCCTAAACCATCCAATGGAAAAAAGATAGCATTTTCAGCAAATGGTGCTGATTCAACTGGAGGTCAACATGTAGAAGAATGCAGATCGATCCATGCTTATCACCCTGTAAAAAGGTTAAGTCCAAGTGGATCAAGGACCTCCACATCAAACCAGATACACTCAAACTAAGAGAAGAAAAAGTGGGGAAACATCTCGAACACATGGGCACTGAAGAAAATTTCCTGAATAAAACACCAATGGCTTCTGCCCCTTAGATCAAGAATCGACAAAGGGGATCTCATAAAACTGCAAAGCTTCTTTCAGGCAAAGGACACGGTTCTTAGGACAAAACGGCAACCAAATGATTGGGAAAAGATCTTTGCCAATCCTACAACTGATAGAGGGCTTATATCCAAAGTATACAAAGAACACAAGAAGTTAAACCGCAGGGAGACAAATAATCCTATTAAAAAATGGGGTTCAGAGCTTGTAGTGAGCCATATTGGATTTGGGCCTGGCTGCTTTATACTGCATGTCCACAGTAAAAGTCATGGGATTGTTGGACAGAGAACTCTCCCATGTATTTATGGCACAGGAAGGAAAGACCAAGTAGTAAACACCTGGTGTCTCCACTGCATGAGCTCTGCTGAGCCCGGCTGATGCATGTGGAACTGACACACCTGGACCACACCTGGGTGGTGATCAATTTTCTTCTGCCTTTTGCTTCCTCAGCCTTTATACTTGAGATTTAGGCTGGTTTTCTTGGATTTCTCCCTAATTAATTCCGGTCTCCTAGTTGGTCTTTTGTTATGGAAGTCAAGAGCTAGGTAGTCAGAAGCCAGGGTTTCCCACTGGGCTTTCCAGTTATTTTCTACCTGGAGACTTGGGTATATAAGTGGTGAATAAATCTATAGGAGTCTCTCACTCTTCTTCCTCACTCTCACTCTTCCTTCCGCTCTTCCTCTCTCTCTCTCTCTCTCTCTCTCTCTCTCTCTCTCTCTCTCTCTCTTCCTCTCTTCATCTCCTGGCTTGACATGATAACCTGTGTGTGTGTGTGTTTCTTTCATCCTGTAGGCTTTCGCCCGATTCTCCGTACTGTGTCGGTGCTGGCGCTGACAAATGGAGGTCCCACCGAGATTGGAGAAGTAAGGGGTACCACCTACGGGACGTCCCTGGAGCCTGGCCGGCATAGGAGAAGGGACGGATTGGGGGTAAGATGGGCCAGAATAGGCCTGGGTGATTTGGGCTAGCCTGAGTAAAACTTGTCATAAAAAAGGGACAAGGTAACGGTAAAGTGTTTTTGCATATGCATTCTGTTAGAGTATATTTTAGTCTTTGGACCCTGACTAGTGATAGTTTACACCCCAGACATGAGAGAGAACGGGTTTGGGAAAAACAGTCCTCCCGGACTCTCCGCGGTTGCTTTGGAGAAAGAGAAAAACCTTTTCAGAGCTCTGCTAGGAACAGAGGGAAAGCAGGAGACGTCCTGCCTCTCTGCTGGCTCCTATTGGAGAAATGCTTATTTCTGGTTCTGGGTGCCATAGGTAGGATATGTGGGTCCCTTCGGTGGGACACCATCTAGTTTTTTCACTTTATGTCTATTGTCTGTCCTTGGTGCACCAAGCTGTCCATGTCTGTGGTTTTTGTTTCTTGTTGTTTAAATGTTTTATGTATGTTTCATGTTCAAAAAAGAAAAAATGGTAAAAACTTTATCTGTCAATCGTTCACATCTTGGTTTGGTTTTAACTCCTTTCAAAAAGGAACAAATGAATAAAAAGCAGTTTCAATCGGCCTTTAGAGCCCTGCACCTATAGCTAGGAGCATAAGTCAGCTGGAGAAGCCGCCCGGGGGTGAGCGTCTCCACGAGCTGATCTTAAAGGCGCCAGCAGCTCCTCAGCTTCTTTGATACAGGAGCTGATGGCTGTTTCTTTTAGAAAAATCCCTGACTTATTATTAGACTTAGCAGGTGACAAGGTGCTTCTCTTAAAATCATAGCTAGAAAAGTAAAAATGGTGCTTGGTCTAAATATTAAAGATAGGTATAGCCACTTCAATTTTGTTTCTGATTGGTTTTAAATGTATAAATATGCTCTACATGTCTTGGTTATGGACTATTGGCTTTTAAGTTATTGGATATGTTTAAAAAGGTATAATATTGGTAACAGAAAGTTGACATAAAGCTGGTAATTTGGACGGAGTCATTCTAGACAACATGCAGCATGAGCCAACCTAGGGAAACAGGTCTAAATTGAGAAAGTATTTTCATGGAACTCTTATTCTAGAAACCAGACTTCTAAAAGAATTTAGGGCAATGTCTCTTTGTTGAGGTATTGGAGACCGCACCATCGTGCATTCATATGTAGGAATTGGCAGTCAAACTTTGTAGCATGAAGGATAGACTCGGTGTTTTGGAGACTAGATTTTGGAGACTAGATTGTTAGAGGTTAAGTTTTGCTTTCCAAAGTTGTGGTTTGCCCTGAGGTTATCTGTATTTTAATGCTAATTCCACTGCCCCAAGGAGAGCTGCCTAGTCACTACTCAGAACTCAGGTGACCGTGTGGTTGTGCTCTGGTGTTACAAGGAGAACGTAAGGATTGTGATTAAGGATTGCCAGTGTTGCATTTACTAACACAAACTTATTTATAATTAAGAAAAAATCAAACAGGTAGAGCTTGTTACAAGATTTACAAAGGATTGATGAGGTTTTAGAATTTGTGAGAGCATTATAGCCTGTTTGCTTACTCCAACTGCCTTTTCAAGATAGATTTAGAGGATTGTTTTTATGCAGTTTGTTTACATCCTGTAGATTGTGAGTTTTTATTTTGTGAGCTTGCTTATAATTTTAGAGAGCCCATGAAGTGATATCATGAAAAATTTTACAAAAGAGGGGTTGGGTATTTAGCTCAATGGTAGTGCACTTGCCTAGCAAGTGCAAGGCCCTGGGTTCGGTCCCCACCTCCTAAAAAAAGAAAAAAAATTTACAAAAGAATGGCTAATAGCCTTGTATTATGTAATTTTGTTGCTTCCATGTAAGAAGTTAGAACTTTGAATCTTTCAGTGTATATGGAAAATTTTACTACAAACCTTTGCTCTCAAAATGAGCTCTAACATTTGGGGAGTAGCTATTGCTCCAGAGAAGATTCAATATTCATTTTTAATATTTAAAACTAATTTTAAGCTTCTAAGGATATGTTAATTGGCTAAGTACCTCACCTTACCAGAGGACTTAGGTCTTTGTTATCCTCATTGGAGATAAAGCTTCAGTTGTGTTAATGCAGAATTGTAGGCTAGAGTCATGGAAGTATTTTAAAAAGAAACCTGGTGAAACATACCTTATTCCAAACAGCAATCAAATTGGTTATTACAAAATGCTGATATTTGGCCTATTACATATACAAATTTCAGGCAAAATTTATAATTTTACTCTTTGCATGCTTTTGTATTTCCTGTACATTTGTGCATGCAACCCATAGAAAATGCGCTTACAGTGTTTATAGGTGGTTCATCTAATGAAAAGGCTACATGTATGATTGGATCACTTGTTTATTCTCTTGAGTTTCCGCTGCTTCAGCACAGATTATTAAATTACGTGCTGTAGCCACTGTTTTTAAATGTTAAAAATCAAGCTTTCAATTCATACACTGATAGCCAATGTGTGGCTTGTGGTTTTACAATTGATTAAAAAGTTTTCGTTTTTTTTTTTTTTTTTACTACTAGCCCTCAAATTTTACAATTACTTAATGCTTTATTAGAGGCAGATTTTCTACTTAAAATCAGTGAGTGATGATTTCAGTGTGAATTGTCTGACAACTCACTGTCCTTTCAGTGCTCTGGCTCAGAGAACTAAACAAAACCATAGACCCAGCTCTTTGAAAATATTAATGGAGTTGATAACACACCCTCATGAAAAGAGGAAGACTCCATTTGCTTACCTTCAACGCCCAGCCTCACCCTGCCAACTCAGGGATTTCTAAATAAGGCTAAATCTGGACCTTGTTTACAGGATTAGGCATTTCTAATTAATGCTTAAAACTTGTGAGGTGCTGGAGAGATGGCTTAGTGGTTAAGAGCACTAAGTACTGTTCCTTTGTAGGCCATTTGGGAACTCAAACTGGATTGCCTGGACCCCTTAGCAAGGGAGGACAATGATGCCAGGCAGATTATAGGCCTTACATAGAAACAATTAGTCAAAAAATCTCATTCTTTATATCCAAAACAATAATGCTAGAGACTATAATTTGGTATACAAGTCAATTTATGAATACAAGTGCTCAGTGTCCTCAATTATCTTAATAAATAAATAACATTTTAACAATTTTAATAAATAAAAAGGGGGAGTTATCCCTGTATGCTAAATAATACTCTTTTTATTTCAATTTTAAAATTTGGATGCCAAGGAACTCTTGTTTATGGTGTTTATGGCACGCTACAACTAGGCATACTTCTGCCTAGGTGAAATAGAAAGATCCACATATTGGCATGATCCTGTCCAGGTATTTTATATGGGGAAGAGGGAATGTTTGTGTTTTTTCTACAGGATGCTACAAGAATATGCCAGTATGAGTGTCTGGTGAGACGTGCTGATCCTGGGAGCATGAAGATTCAGCTCTCGTGGTTCAGGTTCCTGGAGTCATTCCTGTGCCCTTAGAGGAAGATGGAGGATTCCCCCTCATCTTTTGTCATCACAGAAATTCTGGCATTGCTGCAGTCACTGTGTCCCATCCCACTGTGGCCTGCGCTCCAACACTCAGTGCACTACTGCTTGCTGGAAGCTGCTGTGGACTGGGGAACTCTGCCCTGATTCTGAAGATCTCAGACATGGTTCCATTGCCTGCTGGTTGTTCCAGAGAAGAATGACCGATCCTGAACTGTCCTGGGAAAGACCTTGGCATTTTCGCTGCTATTGTAGCAGCCATTACGGTTGCACCCGTTGTGTCTGCAGTGTCTAGAGTTACCCTCCCCCAATATATTGTTAGGCAAGCACAGTGGGTGAACTTTCTGGAGTAGTTGCTAACAATTGGGAATTCTAAATTTGATTATAGGAGTGGCTTGACTACGGCCCTTTGTGGTAGCAGCTGAAGAGAACCAGATGAGGTGCCCACTACATATCAGGAGAGGCTCAACTTCCACAATCTCTTAAATTAATGCCTTCTGGCCCCTGCTCCTTCACCCCTGGGCTCAAGTAAGAGGAATGAGAAGATGACCTGATATAGCTATTCTCAGCGACGGGCAAATTCCTCTGACCCTTGACCAATCTAGACATGAAGCCTTGAGGTCGACAAGGTGGTCCTATGACAGAGAGGCTGGGGTCTGAGAGGTCGATCCTAAGACAGAGGTAGCTACACCCCGTTTAAACGTACGGGCCAGTCAAATGCTCCTCTGCCCAGTTTCTCCCCCAATAAACACACGTATAGCCCAGAACGGTGTGTTACAGCATAAGTTCATTCCTAACCATTGGGGTGCAGTCCTACCTGCAAGAGTGGCTCGCCTTGGCCGAGCTGGGCACTCTGTGAGGCATGTCTGATCTCTGTCAGACCACTACTTCCACCCAATGGTCTTTTATAAAAGAATAACGGGGTAGATGTAGTGAGCTATATTGGATTTGGGCCTGGCTGCTTTGTAACTGCATGGCCACAGTAAAAGTCATGGGATTGTTGGACAGAGGCCTCTCCCATGTATTTACGGCACAGGAAGAAAAGATCAAGTAGTAAAAACCTGGTGTCTCCACTGCATGACCTCTGCTGAGCCCAGCTGATGCATGTGGAACTGACACACCTGGAACACACCTAGGTGGTGGTCAGTTTACTTCTGCCTTTTGTTTCCTCAACCTTTATCCTTGAGATTTAGGCTGGTTTTCTCAGATTTCTCCCTAATTAATTCAGGTCTCCTAGTTGGTCTTTTGTTATGGAAGTCACGAGCCAGGTAGTCAGGAGCCAGGGTTTCCCACTGTGCTTCCCAGTTATTTTCTACCTGGAGACTTGGGTATATACGTGGTGAATAAAGCTATAGGAGTCTCTCATTCTTCTTCCTCACTCTCACTCTTCCTTCTACTCTTCCGCTCTTTCTCTCTCTCTATCTCTTCCTCTCTCTCTCTCTCTCTCTCTCTCTCTCTCTCTCTCTCTCCCTCTTCCTCTCCTCCTCTTCCGGCTTGACATGATAACCTGTGTGTGTGTGTGTGTGTGTGTGTGTGTTTCTTTCATCCTGTAGGCTTTCACCCGATTCTCAGTAATGTGTCGGTGCTGGCGCCGACAAGAGCTAAACAAAGAACTTCCAGCTGAGGAATACCAAATGGCTGAGAAACACCTAAACATCTTTAGTCATAAGGGAAATGCAAATCAAAACAACCCTGAGATTTCATCTCACACCAGTGAGAATGGCTAAGATCAAAAACTCAGGTGACAGCAGATGCTGGCAAATATGTGGAGGAAGAGGAACTCTCCTCCATTGTTGGTGAGATTGCAGACTGGTACAACCATTCTGGAAATCTGTCTGGAGGTTCCTCTGAAAATTGGACATTGAACTACCTGAGGACCCAGCTATACCTCTCTTGGGCATATAACCAAAAGATGTCCCAACGTATAACAAAGACACGTGCTTCGCTATGTTCATAGCAGCGTTATTTATAATAGCCAGGAGCTGGAAAAAACCCAGATGCCCTTCAGCAGAGGAATGGATACAGAAAATGTGGTACATCTACATAATGGAATATTACTCAGCTATCAATAGCAATGACTTTATGAAATTAATAGGCAAATGGATGGAACTGGAAAATATCATCCTGAGTGAAGTAACACACTCACAGAAAAACACAGATGGTATGCCCTCATTGATAAGTGGTCATTAGCCCAAATGCTTGTTTTACCCTAGATGCACAGAACACATGAAACTCAAGAAGGATGACCAAAATGCGAATGCTTCATTCCTTCTTCAAAATGGGAACAAGAATACCCTTGGGAGGGAATAGGGAGGCAAAGTTTAGAACAGAGGCAGAAGGAACACCCATTCAGAGCCTGCCCCACATGTGGCCCATACATATACAGCCACACAATTAGATGAGAGGGATGAAGCAAAGAAATGCAGGCCGACAGGAATTGGATGTAGATCTCTCCTGAGAGACACACCCAGAATATAGCAAATACATAGGCGAATGCCAGCAGCAAACCGCTGAACTGAACACAGGAACCCAGTTGAAGGAATCAGAGAAAGGACTGGAAGAGCTTGAAGGGGCTCGAGACCACATTTGAACAACAATGCCAACCAACTAGAGCTTCCAGGGACGAATCCACTACCCAAAGACTATATATGGACTGACCCTGTGCTCCAACAGCATAGGTAGCAATGAATAGCCTAGTAAGAGCACCAGTGGAAGGGGAAGCCCTTGTTCCTGCCAAGACTGAACACCCAGTGAACCTGATGGTTGGGGGCAGGGCGGTAATGGGTGGGGGGGGGGGGGGGGAGGGGGGGAACACCTATAGAAAAGGGAAAGGGGAGGGGTTAGGGGGATGTTGGCCAGGAAACCAGGTAGGGGAATAACAATCGAAATGTAAATAAGAAATACTCAAGTTAATAAAATGAAAAAAGTAAAAAAAAAAAAAAAGACTTTTCACTATCTAATGAAATGATCCTTAGTTTTTTGGTTTTTGGTTTTTTTTGCTTTATTTTCATAATGCATTACCTTACTGTTTTTCTTATGTTCAACAATCCTTACATCTCTGGGATGAAGCCTACCTGTTCATGGTGAGTGATCTCTTGGATGTATTCTTGCATTTGATTGGCAAAAATTTTATTGAGTATTTTTCATCTGTGTTCCCAAGGTAAACTGTTCGGTTTTCAATTCCCGTTCGCTCATTATGTAGTTTTTACATCAACTACAAATATGTAATGTGTGTCCTCATAAAATCAACACTTATCTATATGTGCTACCTCAGCATAATCCTCCAGCTTCCCCTGCTATATTCCTTCCATGCTTCCCTAGATGATGAACTATAACCTGGATGTATGAGATGGAATCCACACGTTCCTCATGAAGTTGGTTTTGGTAAGTGTTTTATTAGGGCAACACAAAACAAATTAGAGCATCTGACTTTTATGTAAGTTTCGGGCATTCAAACTCAAGTCCTCATGTTTTCACGTTAAAACCTTACCCAACCGTCTCCCAGTACATTTCCAATTCCTGTGAAATGATCACATTCTCGTTGTAGGATGTCAGATTCCCCAAACTTGAACATGCATTGTAGGAGGGAAAAAACATCACATATCTTGAAAGGTGGAAACTTGACTGAGTCTAGACACTCCCCACCCCACAAGCTTTAGGGACACTCAGAGGGAGGCAATGATGACCAAGAAGCAGTGACAGGAGATAAATCTTTGGACTTGTAGAGTTTCATTCAACTTGTTTTGTTTTTGTGAGTCACCTTCTATGTTGAAGTGGGGTATTTTGGTAAGGCAGCTGCTTTTGTGTCAGCAATGCTCTAAAGTACTCTCCAGTGAAACCCCTGTTTCTCATCCCCCAAAAACTCATTGCATCACCAATTTGGACTTTGATACAGTTGTCACTTTAGTCTGACATGGCTTTTTTCATAAGTCATCTAGTCCTCTCTTCTCTCTTCTCTCATTTCACTCTATCCCTCACTCTTCTGTATGTGTGTACTTATTGCATGTCCCCAAGAAAAGACCTTTACAAAATAAGTAGGAATAATTAATATATGCAGTGTTCGTGTTACTTAAGGATTAGAACTATATATTTTATTAAATTTCATTTACTCAAAAACCCAACAAAATGTAAGGGTGTTTTCGGCCTAAATTAAAATGATATTGTTCAAAATTATACACAAAACTGCTACTAGATCTTCTGCTTTTGTTCTATTGATATCATTATATATTAAAATAAATTGGGTAGACACATGTGCATACATGCACACACCAGCACTTAAAGAGAGTTTTTTTCTATTTTCCTTTCTTTGTTTGATATTTTCTTTATTTACAATTCAAATGTTATCCCCATTCCTTCTTTCCCTCCAAAGAACCCTTATCTTATCCTCCATCCCCCTCCTTCAATTAGGGTGCCCCCCACCTACCCATCTGCTCCCTCCTGCCTCCCCTCCCTGGCATCCCCCAATACTGAGGCATCAAGCCTTCAGAACACCTAGGGCCTCTTCTCCCATTGATGCTTGACAAGGCCATTCTTTGCTACAGATGTGGCTGGAGCCAGGAGACACTATATGGGTACTCTTTGATTGGTGGTTTTGTCCATGGGAGATCCGGGATGTCTGGTTAGTTGATATTTTTGTTCTTCCCATGGGGTTGTAAACATCTTGAGCTCCTTCAGTCCTTTCTCTAACTCCTCCGTTTGATGATTAGTTGCAAGCATTTTAATTTGTATCAGAGCCTCTCAGAGGACAGCTATAGCAGGCTCCTGTCAGCATGCACTTCTTGGCATCCACAATAGTGTCTGATTTTGGTGACTGTATATGGGATGGATCCCCAGGTGGGGCAGACTCTGAATGGCCTTTCTTTTAGTCTCTGTTCCACATTTTGTCTTCTCACTTCCTCCTGTGAGTATTTTGTTTTTCCTTCTAAGAAGGATAGAAGCATTCACACGTTGGTCTTCCTTTATCTTGAACTTCATGTGGTCTGTGGATTATACAGTGGGTATTCTGAGCTTTTGTGCTAATATCCACTAACAGTAAGTGCATACCGTGTGTGTTATTTTGTGATTAGGTTACCTCACTCAGGATGACACTTTCTAGTTCTATCTATTTGCCTAAGAATTTCATGAAGTCATTTAAGTACTTAAATAGCCCTATAAATCACAGTGCTAGGAATCTTAGTCCCAGTCAGAAAACAGACTATGTAACTAAAAGCAAAACCAGTCTTGGGGCATTCCACTCATGATTTTTCCTGTAAGACCATGCTAGAAATGCCATTTAATGTACAGTGTGACTTTCCACTGTTTATGGATATCTTTCCTTGGATAATCTCCTGCATGTAGCAGCTAACTAAACATGAAGCCACTCCATGTCAGAAATATTATAACCCAGGGGACTTGTTGTAAAATTCTTATGATTATTTTAAGATCTATTACTTACATAGGGACAGAAGTATTTGTAGCATTTTGCATTCAGCAAGACATGCATCATTAAGAAAATATCTGCAAATATTAGAAACAAAGAGATTATAATTAAATAACTGAGTAGCAGTGAACTTCAGGTGCTCAAGATACAGACATATAAGAATAAAAGAGAGGAGTCATATATAGCAACTCTGAATTCGGGAGAACACTAAGTATACCAGTTAATTTTTCCAATTTTTGTGACAAAACATATAACAGAACCAACTAAAGAAAGTATTGGTTATTTTGTTTCACATTTTGATGATCCAGTGCATCTCCTCTGGGATGTCTGTCACAGTTGCCCACACATGATGCTGCTATGTTACTCTGCATCTATGGTCAGGAAGCAGAGAGATGAATGCTGGTCCTTAGCCCACTTTCTCATTTTCACTTACATGAGATGTCAGTCCAGGAATTGTCTTTTCAAAATTCAGTTTGGGTGTTCCTTGCTAACCGTACCATCCTTGAAATACCCTCACAAACCAAGGTGTACAACCACCATGATCTGTAAGGCATTAAGTTTTCACTGGAATTAAGCATCACAGAAAGAAAGATTTAATCAAACCACTGCAGTACCCAATGAAGGCATGAGAAATTGTAAAATCATATACTCTACCATTTAGCCTATTAAGGCAAAAAAATGAAAACATGTTAAAAATCTACTAAAATTTTATTTTGGTTCTTTAATTCTACATCTCATCAACTTCTTTCTCCTCCCTACATAGCACTTTCTCCTTGTCCCTTTCCTAGATACCTTATGATAAACGTGATAAAAGTATCCTGAACAAATAGCTTAGGGGAGAAAAAGTTCATTTTGTCCATTATTTTAGAAGGATATGATATATCAAACTGGGAACTGCCTGGCAGCAGACATAGAAGAGAATGCAGCAAGAGTAAGAAGTAGTTGGTCACAATGTATCTATATTCAGGAATCCAAGAACAAAAAATGAAAATTAAGCCTGATTACAAAGCCTTGAGGCCCTTTCCTAGTGACCCACTTCCAACAATGCTCCACCTCCTAGAAATTCCACAAGCATCTGTATAGCATCCGTACTTGTGGTCCATATGTTCAAATAGGTAAGCCTATGAGGGAGTTACCATTTAAACCACACAACCTGTTTGCTCCTTTTCCACTCTATCTCTAGAGCTGATAGGGCCTTTATGAGTTCAACCCTGCCAATTGTCAATGCTGTCTCTCACTGCTTCATCCACTCATCCTGTCAAGTCACACTCCTTTTCACTTCCCAATGAACTTTTGAATCTCTGATAATTATTTCAAAGCAAACAAAAGGCCACACAAAATTAACCATTTCTTTGTTGTCTTTTTAATTTCCTAAATGACTTGTTTCATACTATTAACACACTTTAGACATATCCTCCCTTCTGTAGATATCTGTATGTCCCAGCTCAAGTAAGAGTTCCCTCCTACTGTCTCATAGTCAAATGCTCTGTTCTATTTTGCAACACCATGTGTTGGATTAAGTTGATATACGTGTAATAATTATGAAGAATCTTGCTACTGTGCTCTTAAAATATTGCTTGACTTTTATCATTGTGTCCAGTTCAGTTCCCTCTGTATACTCTTGTATCTTCAGTTCTCCAAAGTACAAAAGTGGAACATCCTCTCTCAAGTTGGCAGACATTTTCTTATCATCTCCATTACATTTTTCTGTAGCTTTATCCATCAACTTGACATTAGCATGTAGGTTATTTGCTATGTACTTACAATCATGAAGATACTTTACAGGCTTGATTTCAGAAAAGACTTACTTTACTGGTTTGCCCATATTTGTGTCATCAACACTCATGGAAGTCAAGGCAGTCTTTCAGTTCACACAGAAATGAGAATGGAATATACATAGTTTACTCAACAAATACTGAAGTATAACAAAGCACAGGATGTGTCCAAGCACATGGCCATCACTGGAAACCAAGTTCACAAGTGTGAACAGAAAGTGGGCTGAGTATGTCAAGTAGTAGCACCAATATCACATCAAACTTCTTACAAAAAACTGGAGGGTGATCTACAGTAGGGAAACACTTCTTTGTCCCTAATGATCACATATAAATCATAATCATGTAAACCAATAGATACAATATAGCTAAGATAGGAGATGCATTTGAAAGATGGTAGGAGAGAAATCAACATGATTTAGTGTCATGAAAAATATTGGGAATTCTACTATAGCATGTCTCATTGATCACATGGGAAGATAAGTCAATAGAACAGACAAGACCATCAGTCATCAGTCTTAGAATAGTGAATGTCATAAGTTATAATCCTTCAAGAAATTGAAATAAACCACAAGAGTTCAAAGCTGCTTTCTGACCATGGTGCTTTCTAGCACCATGTATAGAAGTGGGGATAGGAACATGGACTATAAATGAGAGTCTTAGCTCTGACAGTTGAAAATGGAAAAAAAAGACTGCCCTAGAATATTTTTAAAGATTTTTATTATTAGGTATTGAGTCAAACAATAATAGATTTTATCATCTTACATTTCATACATGCTAATAATTTGATCCCATCCATTCCCCTTCCTCTCATTCTTCCTGTCACACTCTTTCTCTCTCTCCACCTTTCCTTTTATTCTTCCTCTAATTTTCTGTCATTTTCTGGGGGGGGCTTATTTTAATTAGGGTATCTCACAGGAACATGTGCAACTTACCCATAGCAAACCATTGAGGAAAATCTCTCCCTCCTCTAGCCACTATAATTGCCTATAGACTACTCTCAGAGAGAGCCAGAAAACAGCATTATTATTTAAAAATCATCAGATCAGACATGGGTGAAATGATCATTTTGGGCAATCCACTACGGAGACTAAAAACATAGGAAGAAACTTCAACTTTTGATATGTAATGGGACACAGCATACAATGGATGCTCTGTAGTTGCCAGTCCAGTAACTTCTGAGATCATGACAAACTCATTTGGTTATCCCATGGACAGAGAATGCTGACAACTGACCTAGAGATGTTACTCTTCCTCTTCCTCCTCTTCCTCCTCTTCCTCCTCTTCCTCCTCCTCCTCCTCCTCCTCTTCCTCCTCTTCCTCCTCCTCTCGTTTGGATATTTCTGAGTTGTAAGAGTGCAAAGAGGATGATTTAGTCTTTAAACTATCTCATTCACTCATAAAGGGCGATGGAAGATATTCAGAACAAAAAGAGAAGAGTCTCATGAGCCTAGGCCTCTTCCCTGGGGTTGATAGGCAGCTAACAATTCCTAGATGTAGAAAAACTCATGAGGCCCATCATTGTCTGTGGGTTATGGGTTTGGGAATTTCAGTGATATCTCCCCTGGAATGATCATTGTTTCTTTTTCTGAAATGAAATCCCCCAAAGTTCAGAATCTCCAGCAACTTGTAAATGAGAGAAAATATTCCATAGGTATCTGTTATTCCATGGGAATGTTTGCAGCGATAAGAATGGATCGATTTGCATTCATCTACATGCTGAGCTCCAGTTGAAGCAGAAAGATTCATTGAAAATGCTATCTTTTTTCCACTGGATGGAAAATACCCTTTGTCAAATATCAAGTGACAATAGGTGTGTGGGTTCATTTCTGGTTCTTCAATTCTATTCTATTGATCTACCTGCCTGTCTCTGTACCAATACTATACTTTTTTTTATTAATATTGCTCTGTAATACAGCTTTAGATGAGGGATGCTCATTCCTCCAGAAGGTCTTGTATTATTGAGGATAGTTTTCGCTATCCTGGGTTTTTTCTTATTCCAAATGATTTGCAAATTGCTCTTTCAAATTCCATGAAGAATTGAGTTTGGAATTTTGATGTGTATTTCATTGTCTCTGTAGATAGATTTTGGCAAAATGGAAATTTTAAAGTATTAATCCTGTCAATCCATGAGCACTGGGATGTCTTTCCATCTTCTGAGATCTTCAATTTCTTCTTCAGAGACTTGAAATTTTTATCAAATAATAATTCACTTGCTTGGTTAGAGTCACACTGAAATATTTTATTTTATTTGTGACTATTCTGAATGGTGTCATTTCCATAATTTCTTTCCCAGATTTTGAATAGAGGAAGGCTACTGATTTTGTTTGAGTTAGGTTTATACACACCCACATTGCTGAATTTCTTTATCAGGCTTAGCAGTTCTCTGGTGGCACTTTTGGGATCACTTAAGTATACTATCATATCATCTGCAAATAGAGATATTTTTACTTCTTCCTTTCCAATTTGGATTCCTTTGACCATCTTTACATTTATGAAGTATTAATATAAGTTAACTTAATTAAAAAGTTCAGCACCATTTTTATACCACATGTAGAAGGTGATAGTGAGAAGACTAAAAACCTAGGGAATAAACATGTTCAATTCTCCAAAAAGTATACTGGGTTCCTTAGAGTGGGACACTGACAATAGGTCTTTAGTCTGTGAGAGCCCTGACTTAGGCAGCGAAACTCTGGAGCTGTGTCAGCTCCTGGGACACCTAGGTAGAAGAGATAACAAGGCCAAAACTTAGCTGGTTTCTAAAATTCTTCAATGTCTCACCAAATAAAATGAAACTAACATAGCAGCCACTCAAACTGTACTAGTGTGACTACTTTGTCCTTACCAATTATATTAGAAGTTATCTAACTCTTATGGAGAATTCCCTAACCCTGCATTAAAAAGGATCTGACACATTAGTCAAGTTCTTGTCATTTTGAATGGTTAACCAATATGCTGGTCATTTCTGCAGAAATGCTAACTCCAGGAGCATCAGACATCTTTCTCTTTTATGTGCCCATTCCACACACATAAAAAGAAGTCAAAATGAAAATTTGAGATTCATGAAGTTCCTTCTCTGTGATAATGCTCTGGTAGTCATGTTGTGAAGAAGCTTGCAAACACTTTAGTCACAGGGCTAGAAAGAGACTGAGCTGAGTTCAGAGTCAAAATCTGCCTAACAATATCTCCCTTTAATCCTCTTGGATTCTGGAACTATGTCAGCCCAGTCCCTGTAATTGGAAGGAGGCTTGCCAGTGACAAAATCAAATAAGACTTTCTCTTTACTGAAAGAATAAAAAATACAGCCAAAATGTCAGAAATTTAGAAATGCTATCTCACCCCTAAGAATCCCTAAATACCTCAAATTCCAGACCCTGCTCTCCACCTGTAATAGGTAGAAGGTCACATTTCTTGAGCCTGCTCTCCCAGAACCTAGATAAAATGGCTGAAAGATAAGGCCCTTAGATCCTGACCTAGTAAGGGTCTCCTTACTTGAGTGAGGGTCTCCCCACTCTGGGGGTCTTTCGTACTCAGTGGCTGACAATTAGATTGTCTCTGTCAGAGCTGACTCTAAAACTCAATTAAGCTAGTACCACATGATTTGTTTGTTTAAAAACCCATTCTCTCAGTCCAGTGTTCATGATTGCCACATTTGAAATTTAAAATCAATCAACATTCCTGATCTGGTTAATTGTATAAACAACACCTCATATGAATTAGTTTTCAGAATTTTAAGTCTCACAAAGTTAAAGTTAGAAAGAGAAGGCCATCTTAAAATGTCAAGGTTTAAACAATTAAAATAATTTTAGAAGTTTTTAAAGTACATGAACACTTTGAATTTCACCTGGAGCCTTAGATTTTTTGAAATGTAACAGTAATAAGAGCCTACATTTACTAGAAGTTAAATCAAATAAAATTTCTTCGTTTATATTAACAAGGAATTGATTTTGTGTTAATCCCATTTCTAAGCTCTTATCTATCTAATTTGTCGTAATGAATTATATCAAAACATTTACAAAAGAATGTTATGACTATTCTATCTCCTGCAATAAATTTTTATATTCAAATACAAGTTCTTAAATGTTGTAGGATTCATTTTCTTTTCTCTGGTGGCACAAACATCTATGGAACAGTGTATAAGCATCAGTTAACTAACTCATTCATACCCATCAAGGTGCTCACCAACAATAGCTAATTTCTTTTCATCTATTTCTAGTTTTACTGTATTTTCTTATTTTATTAGATTTGCCCTTTTCTTTCTTCTTAAAAGTATTCGTGTGTGTGTGTGTGTGTGTGTCTGTGTGTGTGTGTGTGTGTGTGTGTGTGTGTGTGTGTTTCTGTTGTATGGGAGACCCTCACTCAAGTCTCAGGATGACACGACCCCCCAAGAACTCACACAAGACTTTCTTTGCGTTAATCACATGAGGCTTATCAATAGGTACCAGTGCACTGTGGTTGAGACTCATATCCCACGCAGGGGCACAGGAGTTCGACACCCAGTAGCTGGGAGAAGGGTCATTTGAAGGAAGAAGTCACACCCAAGGGGGTAGGGATGGTGTCATTGGAAAATGTGGAGAATACCAGTGAAAAATCATGAGGAGAAGCTTCCTGTCTCTCAAGATTGCTTTTGATATTGTAATCTAACTTTATGGTCAGCTAGTTCCTGGAAGAAGCCTCCTCTTCTCTTAGATAGGATCTCCTATCTAAGGGCCTTAAGCGCTTTTATCTGGATCCTGGGAGAGCAGGCTCAAGAAATGTGACCTCTTACTTACAGGCAGAGATCTGGAATTTGGCTCCTTAGGGGTGAGGTAGCATTTTTAAGCTTCTGACTTTTTGGCTGCATTTTTTTTTTCTTTCACATGCATGCAAGTGTATGTTTTGAGATAACAGAATGACCTCAGATGTGGACACTGATTTCTTTGGTATTTGAGGAAGATATACTACAGGCCAGCTAACCAGTAAACTTGAATTAGATTCTCTTCTCTCTACCTCCTATTTATCTTAGCATTATTGATATAGGCATGAGTATGATGGTGTCTGATTTAAAGTGTGCTTTGAACTCAAGTTTTCATTTTGTCTAGTAAAGAAACACAGGACACCTGCCCCCATCTCTGCTCATCAAATCCTGTACTCTCCTGTCCCTCAACAGAGTAAAAGAAGTTAGTATTCTCTTCCTCCACCCCAGGACCCCCTGTGTGGAGCCACAGCAATGCCTCTGCTATTGAAAAGGGCAGACAAAAGGAAGCCCATCTTAATTACTATATAATAACACTCAATTTACAGCAATTAGAATCCAAGCTTAAGGCAGGGGTAGGATGAGGTTGGGGCAGGTGTCAGGTTAGCTGGAAAAGAAGCCTATTCTATTTAAAAAAGAAGTAAAAGTGGCCAAAGCCTGAGGGCACAATAGCTACAACTTCTCCCAGCAAGTTTGAAAACATGCTGAAGAGAGTTTGTCCTGTAGCCTTGAAGCCTAGGCAGATCAGAAACAGAGGGTTGAAAAGGCTTGGCCAGGTCTGCCATTACAAAACTAGTGCTGGGATAAAAACAACACAATACACAAAATAAAAGCCATAGGCAGCTAAACTTGGGGGGCATTAAACTTAAAATTGGTAAAACAAAGACCTTTGAGAGATGTTTTGAGATTAAAAACAAAAAATGTTTTCTATATTTGGGATGAGGGAAAGCGCAATGACACAGGGTATCTGGATTTCATATGATCTTGCTTTGTTTATAAGCATGCAAATGGCTATATTTCAATCATTATAGTTCTCTATGTCCTCTTTGGGAGAAATCAGAATAAGGAAGATGTGGGAGATTGAGAAATTAAATACTAGATTAAAGATCATAAAGCAGAGGTTGAAAGCATCTTTAAAGCAAAACAGGAAACCCTCAGAAGAATACAATCAGTAATTTACTATAGTAAAATCAAAAAATGTAGTTCCAGTTAGAATGGTTCCACAGGAGCTTGAGAAATTAGGATGGCAGCTCATAGGCATATAATATATTGAAATATGAATACAGATTCTGCTTATTAATCCTAAATAAAAGCAATGCCAAACAACAGGTTGTGTTTTAATTTTATTTGGAAAATTTGATACAGTGTAACATTGGTAAATGTTACAATGGCTTTCTGTCTTGAGTTCTGAGGAGGATAATGCTGAGATTACACATTTATTAGAAATGAAGGCTATCTTAGATATACCTTTACAGATTAAAACTGATGATGCTTAGCAATATAGGTTCATTAAAATACAATTTCATGGGCATTATGGCATGAAGCCTATTCCAGATAAAGTTTACAATCCTACAGGTTAAGCCTTTATAAAAAGGCCTAACAATGTTTCGTTGTTGAAATAGGCTATAAATAGAAGTCCTTCAAAAGTACCAAACACTCAGAGAATATGGCATTTAAACATAATTTTATTAATTTAAGAACTTTGTTGATATTGAAACTGAAAGATACCTGTTTGATATTAGTGTAGCCATTTCTTTTTTTTTTTTTCTCTTCATCTTTATTAACTTGGGTATTTCTTATTTACATTTCAATTTTCATTCCCTTTCCTGGTTTCTGGGCCAACATCCCCCAACTCCTCCTAATTCCCTTCTATATGGGTGTTCCCCTCACCATCTCCCAGACATTACTACACTCCCCCCAACAATCACTTTAACTGTGGGTTCAGTCTAGGCAGGACCAAGGGCTTCCCCTTCCACTGGTGCTCTTACAAGTGTATTCATTGCTACCTATGAGGTTGGAGGCCAGGTTCAGTCCATGTATAATCTTTGGTAGTGGCTTAGTCCCTGGAAGCTGTGGTTGGTTGGCATTGTTGTTCGTATGGGGTCACGAGCCCCTTCAAGCTCTTCCAGTACTTTCTCTGATTCCTTCAATGGGTGTCCCATTCGCAGTTCAGTGGTTTGCTGCTGACATTCGCCTATGTATTTGCCATACTATGGCTGTGTCTCTCAGGAGAGACCTACATCCGGTTCCTGTCAGCCTGCACTTCTTTGCCTCATCCATCTTTTCTAGTTTGGTGGCTGTATATGTATGGGCAAAATGTAGGGCAGACTCAGAATGGGTGTTCCTTCAGTCTCTATTCTAAACTCTGCCTGCCAAGGGTATTCTTGTTCCCCTTTTAAGGAGTGAAGTATTCGCATTTTGGCAATCCTTCTTGAGTTTCATGTCTTCTGTGCATCTAGGGTAATTCGAGCATTTGGGCTAATAACCACTTATCAATGAGTACATACCATGTGTGTTTCTCTGTGAGTGGGTTACCTCACACAGGATGATATTTTCCAGTTCCATCCATTTGCCTATGAATTTCATAAAGTCATTGTTTTTGACAGCTGAGTAGTATTCCATTGTGTAGATATTCCTCATTTTCTATATCCATTCCTCTGTTGAAGGGCATCTGGGTTCTTTCCAGCTTCTGGCTATAATAAATAAGGCTGCTATGAACATAGTGGAGCACATGTCTTTGTTATATGTTGGGGCATCTTTTGGGTACATGCCCAAGAGAGGTATAGTTGGGTCCTCAGGTAGTTTCCAATTTTCTGAGGAACCTCCAGACTGATCTCCAAAATGGTTGTACCAGTCTGCAATCCCACCAACAATGGAGGAGTGTTCCTCTTCCTCCACATTCTTGCCAGCATCTGCTGTCATTTGAGTTTTTGATCTTCGCCATTCTCACTGGTGTGAGGTAGAATCTCAGGGTTGTTTTGATTTGCATTTCCCTTATGACTAAAGATGTTGAACATTTATTTAGGTGTTTCTCAGCCATTGGGCATTCCTCAGCTGTGAATTCTTTGTTTAGCTCTGAACCCCATTTTTAATAGGGTTATTTGTCTCCCTGCGGTCTAACTTCTTGAGTTCGTTGTATGTTTTGGATATAAGCCCTCTATGTGTTGTAGGATTGGTAAAGATCTTTTCCCCATCTGTTGGTTGATTTTTTTGTCCTTACAACACTGTCCTTTGCCTTACAGAAGCCTTGCAGTTTTATGAGATCCCATTTGTCGATTCTTGATCTTAGAGCACAAGCCATTGGTGTTCTATTCAGGAAATTTTCTCCAGTGCCCATGTGTTCAAGATTCTTCCCCACTTTTTCTTCTATTAGTTTGAGTGTATCTGGTTTGATGTGGAGGTCCTTGATCCATTGGACTTAAGCTTTGTACAGGGTGATAAGAATGGATCAAGTGCAGCCATTTCTTAAGAATGAGAATCTTTAAAGGTATACCTTGCTTAGACCCTAGACGTTAGACAATAGACCAGAAAGTACAGAAAGCATATTCCCACCCACTCTCTTGGAAGATACCGAATCATAAAACAGATGGTATATATCATATTTACTGCAGGGCAATTACAAGGCAAGAAACATCTCCGGGAAGCTGACATAAAGTTTGTCAGATACTTTGAACAAGAGGACTGAAGACAGTGCTCCAATGTCTTAGAATACTTTGAAGTGGTCTCCAAAGCCAACTGTCTGCCATTTTTAAAACTTTGAAAGTGTTTGTCTGCACTTCCTACTTAATCAGGAAATATTTCTTCTTAGTTGTCTTTTGGGGTTGAATACAAGATTATCATAGTCTCAATAAAAGCTTAAGTTGTTATATTTAAGAAGATTTATTAGACCTAAAAAGATGGTGTTAGGTTGTTAATGCAAGTTAGGACAAAATGTGATTTAGATCCAGAACTCTGAACTCACCAGAACAGGAGAGATAATAGGATATTTTTCTTAATTACCACATACTATGGACTTGACATTGTAAATATATATCACACCTTATATCTATTATAATTTATATAATTTTATTCAATTTATATTTGAAAAAGAGACATTTATTGTACTTCAAAGGGGTATTATTGAGAGAATATCTAATATAGATATGACTATGGCACTTGTTAATAATAAATCAGACGGCTTATTATTTAGGTGGTAAATAAGAAGTGGGAAATCTGGGAGAAACCATAATTCTGAAATAGAATGCGGCAGGAGATTCACCTTGGAAGACGTGAGGAGAGTGACACATAGTACCTGAACATGGTTAAGTGGGCATGTTACAGAATGTAGGTTTAAATAAGTCAGTTATTCTAAATTGTGATCTAGTTAGAGAAGAGCCTCACTATATAGTCAAGGTATTTGTAAATATATCTTGAGTCTGAGTCTTAGTTCTCAGAGCATGGCGCTGTGTGGAAGAACTCGATCAAACTGCTACATTACATTGTTCATTAGTTTTAAGCCAAGCTAAGTTTACAGGGGATATTGTCTAAGCACATACTCAAATAATAAATTATAGATGCCATAAGTTGTTAAAAGTTATGATTTTTGTAGTAGAATCATCCCTTATATTTGAGTTGAGGTCTTGCAGTTGATTTGCTAGACGAACCTGAAATTGATTAAATGAATGTATTTGAATTGAATTGATAAATTGTTGATATTTATGTCCATGGAAATGGTTGAAGGGATAACTTTGTATGGTAAACTGAGGAAAAACTCAGAATACATGTCATTACAGCGGATTTAAACTTTTTCCCCAGATTTCAAGTTGTATTAAAAAGCTTACAGTAATAAAAAAAAAGCATTTTATTGACGTAATAGACACATTGATCAATGTATAGAATTGAAGACTCAGCTCCAGATGTAATTCCATACAGGTAAAAACACCTTGTTTTTCACAAAGCAAACAAAATTACACACTGAGGAAAAGGTCAGCATCTTGACAGACAGATGGTGTGAATAGCAGCATACAGAGAAATGAAAATAGATCCATATCTCTCACCCTGAACACAGCTCAACTCCAAAGGGATCAAGGACAGCACTCAAGTCACTGAAAGACCAAAAGCCCTGAACCTGACCTCTCTTTTTCTTTTTCCTTTTCTTTTTTTTTTTTTTTGACTCCGATATGTGAATCCAAAATTCAGTTTAACAGACTGGATGTTTTCCTATCATGAGTCTCACTGGTCACAGAGATTCCCACAATGCCTTCTCCCATCTCCTCCCACCAGCAGCTGCACAGATGTTGGCTGACCTGCTTCGTGGTCATAAGGATACATCCTCAATTTTTCTCTCTGCTCATCAAAATGTGAAAGTTCACGGTCTGTAGCTTTCTTGCCATAGATGTCCAAGTGAGAAGACATTTCTCCCATCCTGTCAGGATGCTGGAGTTGTTGTGAGTGCCTATGTGGCTCATTTGTTTGTTTTCTGTGATTTTTCTTTGTGAATATGCTTTCTGAGATATGGTGTTACAAAGCTCAGCCTGACCTCAAACACAGTGATGTAGCCAAAGATGACCTTGAGCACTTTGCTCCTCCTGCTTCCACCCTCCAAGAACTAGGAATATAAGAATCCAATGAATCCTTGCTCTTTGCTTTGGGGACTATGGAGATGGCCCAGGTTGGGATCCTTCTCTCTCAAGTGTTCTTAGCTCACCTGCCCAGGGCTGGAGTTTGCCAGACAGTTGCTGCTGCAACCTCAGAGTCAGTCTGCTCACCAGGAGGCTGCATTAGATAACTTGTCACTTTTCTTTCATCAGGGTTGTTATTAGTTCTTTAAAATCTGTTCGAGTCTCAGCCTGATTGTTCTCGTGTGAGCTGATGTTTTTAAAACATCAAAAAACAAAAACAAAACAATACAAACAAAACCTTAGAGTTTTACATTTCTCTGGGCCTTAAATGAGTATCCCCAAATACCAGCACTTTCATAGCTCTTAATCTCATCAGAGTCCTCATGAGCTCTCACCTTTCTCTGCATTTGAAGGCAGACTGGAAGAACCAGTGAGTAGTCTGGATGAATGTCACAGAGTCACTGTATGCAATGCTCCCTACTCTGCAGAAGGTTAGCTGCCACTTCTAGGGACATCATTGGAATGCACTGGGTGGCACATAAATAATTAAGGGGCGACTTTTAATTAAGGCTTTGTAGTGAAAACGGCTTTGTGCAACATTAAGAGCTTTTGAATAACTACCTTTGATTCTCTCTTTTCAACCTGAACTTGTCATCCCTGGAAATTGCACAAATAGTGAGTTTTAACAGCTTTGGTCTTTTGATGATACCAGAGACTCACTTCTTTCTTGTGAATGAATGCTTTGTGAAAAGTCAGGAATCTGTTGAGGTGGCCAGCACTTCTCGTTTCAGGGAGATGATGGTATTCGTTATTCTTATCCTTGCTGTATATTCGACTAAATCAACTTATCCATGGATTGTTTGTAGTGGCCAGTTAGGACACCGGATTCATGGAGGAGGGGAATGCAGGCCAGTCAGAGCAGCTCTGGCTATGGTGACAGGAGCCTGAGGCAGCTTACTCTGGTTCTCTCTGTCTTCTCTGGATTTCTGTTACGAGATCTGATCTTGCAGCTTTTCTTCCTGCTTTGATACTTCCTAGCCATGATGAAGTCTTCTCCCTCTGGAACTAGATAAGACAAATTATCCTGTAATTATCCATCCCTTATAAGATATTCATAGCTATCTGTGGGCTATTTAATGCCACACAGAATGTGGATCAACTTTGTCTTCCTCCATCTTCCTTCTATCCTCTGTGAATTTAAACTTTTACAATCAATGGTTGCACTCAATGGTCTCAACACAACATTGGTTGAATGTATAAGGGAGAGAAACAGGGTGTGTCTGTGTTTGTGTGCGCGCACATGCGTGGTGTTTAAGCTCTTTCTTGTGTTGTTTCTTCTTGGCTATTTTGGGGACTGTAAATGTGAATAACGTTTCTTACACATTTTGTCAAAAACAAGTTTA
The DNA here is from genome assembly GCF_021556685.1 of Rattus norvegicus. Classification (NCBI taxonomy): domain Eukaryota; kingdom Metazoa; phylum Chordata; class Mammalia; order Rodentia; family Muridae; genus Rattus; species Rattus norvegicus. The sequence continues at coordinate 3,412,394 of NC_141535.1, read as the reverse complement.
AGCGAAGATTCCTCTGTAAGAAAAATGCTCATGCTATTTTCAGTGAAAGATTTAATAATGCCTCAGGTCATAATTGAAAGTATACTACATAAGAAGTGGAGAGATCACTTGGTAGTTGACAGTGCTTGCAGCTTTTCACTGGACTCTGGTTCAGTTTGTAGCAAACACAGTTAGTGGATAGCAACAGTTTGTAATTTCAACTGTGAAAAATCCAATGCCTACTTTTGAACTTTTTCAGCAACTGCTCTCATCTGTCCACATCCATATATATGTATCCATAAATGTAAAAAAAATAAAACTTTTTAAAACTTGTTTCATACAAATATTAAATAAATTAAACTTATTTTTGTCTCTGGTACATGTCCTGAATACTCTGAAATCTCAAATATTATAATATTTGGGTTAGTTGCTGAAATTGTCGTAATGATCATTAGCTCACTAAGAACACTGATGTCAGATAGGATCTCCAAAAGAAACCTAGACATTTTTCAGTAGCCAATTCTCACAGATACACAACTAGCATGTATGTAAACTATTTGATAAGTAAGTTCAGACTGTAACTTTACGAGTTTCAGGAAAACCAATTCATTTGACTGTGCTTATAAAATATAATAATCAGCTCTATATAATCCAGTGGTGTCTTCTTAGAGAAAAATCAGAACTTTGTCTCTTTATTATCAAGTCATGTGTGTGTGTGTGTGTGTGTGTGTGTGTGTGTGTGTGTGTTCAAAAGCCATAATTCCCTTGTCTTGTGTTGGTTCCTCAGAAAATTGCTAATGAGAAGATTTTTTTAGTAGGGTAATAATTCTATAAAGTTATTAAAAGTTTTCTTCTAAATTTATTAAACATGTATTCCTGAAAAATCCTACCATTTATAAAACAGATGAGTGTACATTTGTGGACATAGAGGAAGTATATGACCTCCCTAGCCTTGTCAATTTGACATGACCTAGATTCATCCAAAAAAGAATGAATGCTCATCAAAACAAATAAATAATATATATTTTCCTTACTGGGAATATAGCTAGATTTGTTTTTTACACACTCTTTATAGTATAGCTGATGGAACAAGGTACACATGTTAAGCCAAATTTTGAAAATCCTTACTATGTCCATTGGACTATTCACATGGTTTTGTGGTTATGAGCCATGTAGCTTGAATAATGAACCCATGCTAAAGTCAGCTATGTATTGGCATTGGCGGTGTCTGTTCCTATCCTGGTACAGAGTCTAAGATCCACGACTGTTTGTTTTTCCTAGGCAACACCTCTCTCACAAATGCCAGCTCTACCTCTCCTGATCTCCAAGATCACTCTCTTGCCAGTTCACCACCCCATACTCAGTGCTGGGGACAATCTTGCCAGCCTGGGCTCTCCAGTGGTTTCCTCTCCTCTGGAGCTTGGACTGTTGTACAGTCTTTCCATTCAAAACCCTAGCTGAATGCCGCCTGGCTATGTTCTTTCCCTCATGCTCATCTAGGTCACTTAGAATGGAAAACACCAGTACTCTTTGTTTAAAATAAACAGATGACATAACTACTAGGTGTGAAATCTATCCTTCTAAACTCACCATTTATTCTATGTTAGAAATCTTCTTGTGGTGGAGGCTGCTACCAGGGCTAACAGTTCCCAGTCTATATCCTGCCTCCTCTCCCTCTTGCCTCCCTGTTTAAAGCCTGTTTCTTCTTCCTTAGTCCCCTTTTCCTTTCTAGGACCTGGAAGACTCACCTCCTCCATCTCATTCAATGATTGGCTTCTTTTCATCTTTATTAGCAAATCAATTAATTAAGGGAAATTCCCGTACAAGTAATGTGTTCAAATTGAGTAGCTATGGAAAAAGATTTATTAATCTGTCTGTAAAAGTTGGGAGAGAGTATCCCTGTATCATGGGAAAAAGAAAGAATGGTAGAAAAAGATGCAATATGTCTTCCTCTGCCCTCTGTCAGCAAACATACCCAGACATTATCACGAATATCACACACACACACACACACACACACACACACACACACACACACACACACACAAAATAAGAGCAGTATGTGTTCACTCCTTCTTTAAAAGGGGAATAAGAATAACCTTGGCAGGGAATAGGGAGGCAAAGTTTAGAACAGAGGCAGAAGGAACACCCTTTCAGAGCCTGCCCCACATGTGGCCCATACATATACAGCCACCAAACTAGATAAGATGGATGAAGCAAAGAAGTGCAGACCGACAGGAACCGGATGTAGACCTCTCCTGAGAGGCACACGCAGATACAGCAAATACATAGGTGAATGCCAGCAGCAAACCACTGAACTGAGAACAGGACACCCATTGAAGGAATCAGAGAAAGGACTGGGAGGGCTTTAAGGGGCTCCTGACCCCATATGAACAACAATGCCAACCAAGCAGAGCTTCCAGTGACTAAACCATTACCCCAAGACTATACATGAATGTACCCTGGGCTCCCACCTCATAGGTAGCAATGAATAGCCTTGTAAGGGCACCAGTGGAAGGGGAAGCCCTTGGTCCTGCCAAGAGTGAATACCTAGTGAATGTGATTGTGGGGGGAGGGTGTTACTGGGGGGAGGATGGGGAGGGAAGCCCATATATAAGGGGCGGGGAGGGGTTAGGGGGATTTGGACCCAGAAACCAGCAAGGGGAATAACAATCGAAAGGTAAATAAGAAGTACTCAAGTTAATAAAGATAATAAAAGAAGAGCAGTATGTGTTATCATAAAGCTAGGTTCTTCTATTTAAAGATTCTTCCACATAAATAAGAAACATATATTCAGACATACCCATGCCATACTTTACAGAGAAGATAAAACCTAGGGCAAGAAATAGATGTATGTAAACTTATCTTTGGTCCAATATAGTTTTTAATATCAAATATAATCTAGAAATAGATTAAAGACAGTTTTTACCTTAGGGCCAAGGAATATTTCTTAGGACCAAATTGGCATTATCTAAGGATCCAGCTTGCCACTATCCTTGGACATGAGGACAAAGGACCATGTTTCTTTCTAACATCCTACCTCTATAATTATGACAACTTACACATGAAATATCTTTTTTCCTTTGACTGTTCTTATGCCAAAATATCTGAAAAAGACTACTTAACAATAAATGGCTTATTTGAGATTAGAGTTCATGATACTGTGAACAGGAGAAGTAATAATACACAGCTAGTAACCCACCCTCTATTGTCAGCAAATAAAAAGAGGTGAATGCTGATCTTGCCTATACATAGGTGGAGTATTTCCCCATTAATCAATGAAATAAAGAACCCACATTACAGATATTTCCTGAAGTTTGTCTCCTAGGTGATTTTAGATCCTGTCAAGTTAACAACAAAATTAATCACCGTGATGTGTATAAATAGCCATGAAAAGAATAAAATAAGAATTTGTTCTTCCAGTATAAAGACCATGCTGCAGATAGACGTGTTTCTTAAATTAAACTCTTTTCTAAACCAAAAAAGGCCTGAAAAGTCAGACCTTTTATGCCTTCCAACTTTTCTAAAACATACAGGATTAAACAATCATATTTTAAAGTAAATTTTTATTGCAATACAATGATACTTTCTCCATGTTACTTGAAAACCCTAATTTTTTTCTATTTTTGTGAGTGTAGTCTTTTTATTATCCACTGTTATTTGTAGAAATTTAGTGTTTACTTAGTGTGCATTCCTTTTGGTATAGGTGACTGTAGAAACTAGAGGTTGCCATCCAAAGTCTTCTTCATTTCTTTCCTACCTTATTTGTTATTTATCTATTTAAAGTTGTACTTCTTTAATTAAATAATAAAATTACAGAAAATACATTTTGGTTATATTTTTCTTCTCATTGAAATCTACACAAATACTCCAAACCTATCTACAAATCCGTGTTTATGCTTTTTCTGGAACTCTATCTTTCCCTTTCTTAAGAATATAAAGCTGATAATCAACTAAAAATAAAGACAAAAGTAATAAGAGAAAATAATACCCAAATAAACAAAATAAGACAAGGTATACACAGAGACACACAAAGAATTGTAGAGTCAACAATGTGCTGCCCTACACTCCAGGGCATGTTCTTTTTTTTCCTTTCTAGTGAGTGAAGTTGGTATACCATAATACTCCTTTGGAGAAAATTGGTTTTCACTTTGTCAGCAAGTTTCAATCACCAACAGCTTCTTGCCTGGGGATGAGACTTTGTATATATGTTTCCTTCTCAGTGATTGCTTTTTAATCTGGTTTGAGCTTGCACAGAACTTGTGCAGGCTGTCAGAGTTCCTATGACTTCATATGGGTATCTGTATGATTGTGTTTTGAAAATACGGTTTCTTAGAAGTCATCAACTACCTCTGGCTCTTTCATTCTTTCTGCCTCCCCTTCCATACAGATGCCTGATATTTTAGGTAAGGGGTATGATAAAAAATTCTCACTTATGATACAGAGCTCAAAATTCCATTACTATCTGAACTCTATATTAGTTCACTTCAACTGAAAGAAAGCTTCTCTTACGAAGGCAGAACATGGCACTGATCTACATCTATAACAACAGTACATTAGCAGGAGCCATTCATTTTATTGCTATGTTCCTTTAGAATAATAAAATTATTGCTTTTCTATAAATGTATGTGAAAATACATATACACACAAACACAGTCATATATATACATATATATATATATGTATACATATACATATATATATATATATATATTCTCAGGTTTGTGGCTACTTTATCAGTGTCAGATATGAATTCTGTCTCACAGAGTGGGGCTCAAATACAATGTAAAAGAAAAGAGGTTGTTTTTTCACACATTTATACCACTATTAAGTGAGTATAACCATCTGACTGTTGTAGATTATAGGACTTATATCTAAATATTTTTCCCTTCCAGCATCATAAACACTAGTCAATAGGAATGAAACATTTATGTGGGCTCTGGCTCTGCTTCTCCATGTTTGACTTTGTATGTTATCCTCAGCACTATACGTTTATGATCATGTTATAGAGAGGAAATAATACCCAGAAAAATGGCCTGTGATCGGAGGGGTGATCTATGGTATCGTCTTTCATCAATGATTTAACAATATGCAAGGCATTTCTGGCCGAACGTTTTACATGGTGACATATGATACCTATTTAGAACTTCATCTTTGATGAGTCCATCTATCTTCCTTTTATATAATGTGTGTGCATGTGTGTGTGTGTGTGTGTGTGTGTGAGTGTGTGTGTGTGTGTTTGTGTGTGTGTGTGTGTGTGTGTGTGTGTGTGTGTGTGTGTGTGTGTGTGTAGCTTAGGAAGGTTCTATAGTGGTAGTGTCCCAAATGTATGTTTAAGGGGTGTTTATAGTTACTTGTCTGTCACAGTAGTCCCTATAATACCCTACCACCTCATCCCGGTCCCCATTTAATCCTCTTATTAAGGTGCTCTTTATCTCCTTTAAATATCTTCTTCTTGAGATAAGTTTTCATAACAGAAGCTGTATCTTGAAAATTGGTTAAACTGACTATTCCTAGCACACAAGAGCTATTTCTGCTTAACTTCCTTATTTTCTCACAGGTAGAATTAGAAATTTTTTAGTTGTCCTCCTTTTTACATTGCATTCTCCTTGACAACTTTCTTTTGTCAACTTGAAACAAACTAGAGTCATTTGGGAAGAGGAATCTTCAACTGAAAAAAAAATGTGCCCCGTGCCAACTTTGGCAGGGTCTTCTTTCTTGTCAGTTTTTCATAAGGCAGAGAAAGGAAAGAGCATCGGGAGAGGATACGACTTTTCCTTACAAGATACAGGGATAAGACTTTGTCTTATGACATATTTAGGGTTGCTGTGTAATAATAAAAAAATTTACTTATCTGAGACTAAATTACTTTGCTACTGTAGCTGAACTGCCTAGAAACTGCAAGTTTCTAGCACTTAACACCTCTTCCTAAAACAGTAAAGGTTAAGTAAGTAGACTTTGTGCTACCTCAGCAGGAACTGCACAGATAGAACTTTCCACCAGCTAGTCAGAAGTTACAGGAAGAGGGGGGTACTTTGAGAAGTGATTATAATATTTATTACTAAGTTGTAAAACATTTCTTATGAAAGCTATCTAAGGGGAAAAGCAGAAAGATCCTGAATGGGAAAAAGGAAAAATTCTCATTCGCATCTTTTTGTCCTCAGTACTTATACAACTTTCAGAATACATGACCTCATGTTAAAAAGTTCACCACACGTTGACACATAAAAGGAAATCATAAATGACATAGAAGTTTACAACTGAGAGTGTTTACATGCATAGCCATTAGGAGTAATTATCTAGTTAAACATCCACCACCTGTCACATCTTCACAGGTTCATAGAGAGTTGAAAACCATAACTAAGCTATTAGTGAAGTTTTGTATAGATTAACCCAGACGATTTTTTATCTTCTTTTACCTATAATAAATTGTTAGTTCCCTTTACGTGACCTTAGTTAATAGTTTTGACAACCTCTTGGAATGTGTTGTGAGTAGTAGAAAGTATGGTTACTGTCTAAGAATCAATTACTTGGTGACACTTGGGAGACTGACAGAATTCTCATTGCAGTTTTGACTATCAGAAAGGGATCTACTAGCAGTATTACTATTAAGAGAGCTTAATAATCACTGATATTTCAGTAATTCTTGTAGGATCATCCTTAAGAATTAAGAAGTCATCTATTTGTCTATATAGCATCACTGCAAGAGAGTACATCTTCATAGATCTGCAGCTATCTGCTCAAAAGGGGTGGGCTAGTACCTAATGATTGCTATATATGTTTAATAATAACAAGAAACATATATTAATATCAGGAATCTTTCCTAAAATGAGTTCTATTGGTCTTCGCCTATAAAGCAAAACTGTTGCAGATTATAATCTGAAGCATACCTCCTACTATGGCTTCTGACAAAAATGTTCCCAAAAGACTGGTTCCTGGCCCTTTTCCTTGTAAAGAATGAGTATTGGAGTTAGGAATATTGTGGGGCCTCACCTTGGCAGTTTGTTTTGGGTTGTAGAAGATACCAGGCTGAGAATGCCATGGATACCAAACAATTAAGCAGTGTTTCTTCGTGGCAGCTTTGGTTTCTATCTTCAAGTTTCTGCGTTCACTTTCCCTTATGATGATCTAATCTTGAGACAAAGTGTTTCTGTATTAAGTTGTAATTGGTTATGATGTTTTATCCTAGTAATAGAAATCAAGCTGCAGCCCATGGTTTCTGGTGCTCAAACTCAGGTCTTGATGTAGTGTGGCAAGCCCTTTGTTGACTAAACCATCTTTTCAGCATCAACCCTTAATATTTCTAAAAGATAGTATTTTCAGTGTAAATAAAGTGCAGTTTTCCATAAGGATATATCATAGGGCTGAAATATTAATTAAAGGAACCTGGATATAACAAAACACCACACACTTTAGCAAAATCTCTCCTGGTCAACTGCCATTACACTGAGTGTGGATCTGTGAATTTGCAAGACAAAACAGTTGTCAAGGAGGTGTGGTATAGTGATTAGCATGCCAAACAAATTAGAAAGGGAAGGAGCAAAATGCTTGACTGGTTTGTTAGCTAAAATTAATTTGCATGGGGATTTTGTACAGGACACACAGTGTCTTTACCTGTGAAAACTGAATAGACAGAGCTGTGATATAAATATGTGTGTGTGTGTCTCAAATATCTTGAGTGTGTGTGTGTGTGTGTGTGTTTGTGTGTGTGTGTGTGTCAAATAGCTTGAGTCACAGCTCCTCTTCCACATGTCTTGTACATTAGATGAATTGTTCATTATTATTTTTCTGGCAAGGAAGAAAGAAAAAACTCAGTGTAGCAGCACACATCTGTACTTCCAGCATTCGAGAAGGGACACAAAGAACAGAAATTCAAGGTCATTTTCAATAACACAGTAAAATTAAAACCAACATAATGTTCATGAGATGCTGCCTCAACAATTTAAAGCTAGAAAATATTGTGCTTTAGGAAGTGGATGGGGGCCGGAGATAAACTTCAGAACAATGCATCCCTAGCATGTACAAGGCACTGATATACATTCTTCTATAACTTAACCAGATATAATGACTTGAGCTGTTCCTCCCAGGACTCAGGATAAGATTTTATCATACATAAGGAGTTTGAGGCTTGCCTTACCCTAGATCTTCTAAGAAAGGGCAAGTGTGTGTGTGTGTGTGTGTGTGTGTGTGTGTGTGTGTGTGTGTGTGACAGAGAGAGAGAGACAGAGAGAGAAAGAGAGAGAGAGAGAGAGAGAGAGCAAGAAGAGGAGGAGGGGAGGAGGGAGGCAGAGGAAGAGGAAGAATGAAGAAGAAGGAGGAGGAGGAGAAGAAGAAGAGGAAGAGGAAGAAGAAGGAGAGGAGGAAGAAGGAGAGGAAGAAGGAGAAGAAGAGGTAAAGTCATGTGGAGTTTCATAGAATATGTATTCTCTTAGGTTTTAGATAAGCAACTGTTTTTGGTAGAGTCATTCTTTTCACTTATATTTTGAATATTAATTGATAACAGACTTGCTGTGAAAGAACAGCATCAAGAAGAGAGTCCAAATAACAATTGCTATCATGTATGGTTATTTGTTTGACATAGTTCCCACTACGACTATTGCATGATCAATTTAATTTTATCCTCATAGTGAACAGAGGAGGAATGTTACATCTCTAAGAATATGTAGATTTTCACAGTGTTATATCTTTTAGACATCCACAGATGAAACACAGGTCTGTCAGAAACCCACTATGTTGACCACCATGCTACCTTGCAGCATTAGCTAGAGTATGCTTTGCTCAGTTTGAGTCTTCTCCTTTTAGATATCATTTCCAGTACTTTCTATACTGAAATGGCCAGTGAATGCAGCAATATTTCAAATCACCGCTTCAGTTAGATCAGGTATCTGGAATTAGTCAGATGGATCAAGAGAAAAGAGACAACATTGATTGCTGACACTGCAGTGCATCGGGAGGAAATGCTCAGTCTGACAGAGAAGATCGGTCATTTCAACTACTTTTACCAAGAGTGTTGAACTAGAAAAATTTCTGACTTTTTAGTTTATTTTTTCACAGGACACCTTTGTAAATATGTCAGTTAGAGAAATGCTTGTTGGCTGCTTAAGCCTTAGCTGTGTAGATACAGTATGTCTTTGGGTAGGGGCTTAGTCCCTGGAAGCTCTGGTTGCTTGGCATTGTTGTACATATGGAGTCTCGAGCCCCTTCAAGCTCTTCCAGTTCTTTCTCTGATTCCTTCAACGGGGGTCCTATTCTCAGTTCAGTGGTTTGCTGCTGGCATTCGTCTCTGTATTTGCTGTATTCTGCCTGTGTCTCTTAGGAGCGATCTACATCCGGCTCCTGTCGGTCTGCACTTCTTTGCTTCATCCATCTTGTCTAATTGGGTGGCTATATATGTATGGGCCATATGTGGGGCAGGCTCTGAATGGGTGTTCCTTCAGTCTCTGTTTTAATCTTTACCGCTCTCTTCCCTGCCAAGGGTATTCTTGTTCCCCTTTTAAAGAAGGAGTGAAGCATTCACATTTTGATCATCCGTCTTGAGTTTCATTTGCTCTAGGCATCTAGGGTAATTCAAGCATTTGGGCTAATAGCCACTTATCAATGACTGCATACCATGTATGTCTTTCTGTGATTGGGTTAGCTCACTCAGGATGATGTTTTCCAGTTCCAACCATTTGCCTACGAATTTCATAAAATCGTTGTTTTTGATAGCTGAGTAATATTCCATTGTGTAGATGTACCACATTTTCTGTATCCATTCCTCTGTTGAAGGGCATCTGGGTTCTTTCCAGCTTCTGGCTATTATAAATAAGGCTGCAATGAACATAGTGGAGAATGTGTCTTTTTTATATGTTGGGGCATCGTTTGGGTATATGCCCAAGAGAGGTATAGCTGGATCCTCAGGCAGTTCAATGTCCAATTTTCTGAGGATTCTCCAGACTGATTTCCAGAATGGTTGTACCAGTTTGCAATCCCACCAACAATGGAGGAGTGTTCCTCTTCCTCCACATCCTCGCCAGCATCTGTTGTCCCCTGAGTTTTTGATCTTAGCCATTCTCACTGCCCTTTTAGTTTATTTTTCACAGGACACCTTTGTAAACATGTCAGTTAGAGAAATGCTTGTTGGCTGCTTAAGCCTTAGCTGTGTAGATACAGTATGTCTAAACTTTTATTTCTGATTGAACTTACTATTTCCAGAAGCCCAAATCATGTCATGATACAAAAAAAAAAAAAAGAAATGAATTATCAATTTGAAGTAACATTATAAATCAATTGGAAACATTCTAAATTATGATTATCCAAACACATTGATTTCTGTTTAGGAGGAGACATTAGAAATTATGAAAAGTAAAGAGCAATGGCCACATTCTAAAAGCTCTTAGTCGACATGGGGTAGGTTTTATTATCAGACCTTAGAAATTCCAAATCCTGACTGTAAATATAATTTACCAAGTTTACAGAGAATGAAAACAGCAGTCTTCAGAATTACTCAGAAGTGATGATAAGAGATAACCTAGTGTGGGAAAGAATTTGCTGCAGAAAGAAGAGAATTCAAATTTCTGTGCCCGCACTTTAAAACAGTCATGCTTGTATACAGCTATAACCCCAGTGCTATGATGACAGGGAAAGAATTTCTGGAGCTTGTGCACAGCAAGATAGCATCAGTATAAGTGAAAGGCTTTGAATTGAGAAAATTGTGTAGAAAGTTATAAAAGAGGATACTATTTACTTTCTCTGTCTTCTGCTTGAACACATAGGCATGAAGACATAGACAGACAGACAGACACACACACACACTCACACACACACACCATATCACACACACTAATTCTTGGTGGTCATGTACTAAGGAATATTAAATTAAAAATTTATAACCTTGAACTCATGAAAATGTCCACTTGACATTTATAATTGACATTGATCATGAATACTATTTTGTGGACCATGAATACACATGTGTAAAATAAATCAGTTGTCAGAATAAAGAAAGGGCATGACATATTAATATTAGAAAATTAAAAAAAACATTAGTTTATTATTTTTTGGGGTGTGTGTGTATATATGTGTTTGTGTGTGTGTGTGTGTGTGTGTGTGTGTGTGTGTGTTGCATGTGTGTGTGTTCACGTAGGTCTTCTGATTCCACAGCATGTTTATAGGCCAGATGGCCAATTTCTGTAATGGGTCATTATCTATGGATTCCTATATTTAAAGTGAGGGTGGTGAGCTTGTTCTGCAAGTCCTTTTTCCCTCTTGCTGGCCCAACATAATTGTCAAAATTTAAATGAATTTCTTATAAGCAATTGATGAAGGTTATTTACTCATCATGAAGTTAGAAGTTCATATTGACCGAAGTCCCACACCCGCGGATCCCGGCCCGCAGCAGCTCTCTGCCCCCAGACCCTGTGAGAGAGAGACCCAACCGCCTGGTCAGGTGGGCACTCCTGAGGCTGCAGAGCGGAAGAGACCACCAACACTGCTCACCCCTGCCCACATCCCTGGCCCAAGAGGAAACTGTATAAGGCCTCTGGGCTCCCGTGGGGGAGGGCCCAGGAGCAGCAGGACCCCTGGCTGAGACACCGCTGGAACCTGAAGGAAACAGACCGGATAAACAGATCTCTGCACCCAAATCCCGTGTGAGGTAGAGCTGAACCTTCAGAGAGGCAGACAGGCCTGGGAAACCAGAAGAGACTGCTCTCTGCACACACATCTCAGACGCCAGAGGAAAAAGCCAAAGACCATCTGGAACCCTGGTGCACTGAAGCTCCCGAAAACGGCAGCACAATTCTTCCAGGTTGCTACCGTGGCAGAGAGCCCGTGGGCAGCACGCCACGAGCGAACTTGAGCCTCGGGACCACAGGTAAGACCAACTTTTCTGCTGCAAGAAAGTTGCCTGGTGAACTCAAGACACAGGCCCACAGGAACAGCTGAAGACCTATAGAGAGGAAAAACTACACGCCCGAAAGCAGAACACTCTGTCCCCATAACTGACTGAAAGAGAGGAAAACAGGTCTACAGCACTCCTGACACACAGGCTTATAGGACAGTCTAGCCACTGTCAGAAATAGCAGAACAAAGTAACACTAGAGATAATCTGATGGCGAGAGGCAAGCACAGGAACCCAAGCAACAGAAACCAACACTACATGGCACCATCGGAGCCCAATTCTCCCATCAAAACAAACATGGAATATCCAAACACACCAGAAAAGCAAGATCTAGTTTCAAAATCATTTTTGATCATGATGCTGGAGGACTTCAAGAAAGACGTGAAGAACTCCCTTAGAGAACAAGTAGAAGCCTACAGAGAGGAATCGCAAAAATGCCTGAAAGAATCGCAAAAATCCCTGAAAGAATTCCAGGAAAACATAAATAAAAAAGTAGAAGCCCATAGAGAGGAGACACAAAAATCCCTGAAAGAATTCCAGGAAAACATAAATAAACAAGTAGAAGCCCATAGAGAGGAGACACAAAAATGCCTGAAAGAATTCCAGGAAAACACAATCAAACAGTTGAAGGAATTAAAAATGGAAATAGAAGCAATCAAGAAAGAACACATGGAAACAACCCTGGATATAGAAAACCAAAAGAAGAGACAAGGAGCTGTAGATACAAGCTTCACCAACAGAATACAAGAGATGGAAGAGAGAATCTCAGGAGCAGAAGATTCCATAGAAATCATTGACTCAACTGTCAAAGATAATGTAAAGCGGAAAAAGCTACTGGTCCAAAACATACAGGAAATCCAGGACTCAATGAGAAGATCAAACCTAAGGATAATAGGTATAGAAGAGAGTGAAGACTCCCAGCTCAAAGGACCAGTAAATATCTTCAACAAAATCATAGAAGAAAACTTCCCTAAACTAAAATAGAGATACCCATAGACATACAAGAAGCCTACTGAACTCCAAATAGATTGGACCAGAAAAGAAACACCTCCCGTCACATAATTGTCAAAACACCAAACGCACAAAATAAAGAAAGAATATTAAAAGCAGTAAGGGAAAAAGGTCAAGTAACATATAAAGGGAGACCTATCAGAATCACACCAGACTTCTCGCCAGAAACTATGAAGGCCAGAAGATCCTGGACTGATGTCATACAGACCCTAAGAGAACACAACTGCCAGCCCAGGTTACTGTATCCAGCAAAACTCTCAATTAACATTGATGGAGAAACCAAGATATTCCATGACAAAACAAATTTACACAATATCTTTCTAGAAATCCAGCACTACAAAGGATAATAAATGGTAAGGCCAAACATAAGGAGGCAAGCTATACCCTAGAAGAAGCAAGAAACTAATCGTCTTGGCAACAAAACAAAGAGAATGAAAGCACACAAACATAACCTCACATCCAAATATGAATATAACGGGAAGCAATAATCACTATTCCTTAATATCTATCAATATCAATGGCCTCAACTCCCCAATAAAAAGACATAGATTAACAAACTGGATACGCAACGAGGACCCTGCATTCTGCTGCCTACAGGAAACACACCTCAGAGACAAAGACAGACACTACCTCAGAGTGAAAGGCTGGAAAACAACTTTCCAAGCAAATGGTCAGAAGAAGCAAGCTGGAGTAGCCATTCTAATATCAAAGAAAATCAATTTTCAACTAAAAGTCATCAAAAAAGATAAGGAAGGACACTTCATATTCATCAAAGGAAAAATCCACCAAGATGAACTCTCAATCCTAAATATCTATGCCCCAAATACAAGGGCACCTACATACGTAAAAGAAACATTACTAAAGCTCAAAACACACATTGCACCTCACACAATAATAGTGGGAGATTTCAACACCCCGCTCTCATCAATGGACAGATCATGGAAACAGAAATTAAACAGTAATGTCGACAGACTTAGAGAAGTCATGAGCCAAATGGACTTAACGGATATTTATAGAACATTCTAACCTAAAGCAAAAGGATATACCTTCTTCTCAGCTCCTCATGGTACTTTCTCCAAAATTGACCATATAATTGGTCAAAAAACGGGCCTCAACAGGTACAGAAAGATAGAAATAATCCCATGCGTGCTATCGGACCACCACAGCTTAAAACTGGTCCTCAATAACAATAAGGGAAGAATGCCCACATATACGTGGAAATTGAACAATGCTCTACTCAATGATAACCTGGTCAAGGAAGAAATAAAGAAAGAAATTGAAAACTTTTTAGAATTTAATGAAAATGAAGATACAACATACCCAAACTTATGGGACACAATGAAAGCTGTGCTAAGAGGAAAATTCATAGCGCTGAGTGCCTGCAGAAAGAAACAGGAAAGAGCATATGTCAGCAGCTTGACGGCACACCTAAAATCTCTAGAACAAAAAGAAGCAAATACACCCAGGAGGAGTAGAAGGCAGGAAATAATCAAACTCAGAGCTGAAATCAACCAAGTAGAAACAAAAAGGACCATAGAAAGAATCAACAGAACCAAAAGTTGGTTCTTTGAGAAAATCAACAAGATAGATAAACCCTTAGCCAGACTAACGAGAGGACAAAGAGAGTGCGTCCAAATTAACAAAATCAGAAATGAAAAGGGAGACATAACTACAGATTCAGAGGAAATTCAAAAAATCATCAGATCTTACTATAAAAACCTATATTCAACAAAACTTGAAAATCTTCAGGAAATGGACAATTTCCTAGACAGATACCAGGTATCGAAGTTAAATCAGGAACAGATAAACCAGTTAAACAACCCCATAACTCCTAAGGAAATAGAAGCAGTCATTAAAGGTCTCCCAACCAAAAAGAGCCCAGGTCCAGACGGGTTTAGTGCAGAATTCTATCAAACCTTCATAGAAGACCTCATACCAATATTATCCAAACTATTCCACAAAATTGAAACAGATGGATCACTACCGAATACCTTCTACGAAGCCACAATTACTCTTATACCTAAACCACACAAAGACACAACAAAGAAAGAGAACTTCAGACCAATTTCCCTTATGAATATCGACGCAAAAATACTCAATAAAATTCTGGCAAACCGAATTCAAGAGCACATCAAAACTATCATCCACCATGATCAAGTAGGCTTCATCCCAGGCATGCAGGGATGGTTTAATATACGGAAAACCATCAACGTGATCCATTATATAAACAAACTGAAAGAACAGAACCACATGATCATTTCATTAGATGCTGAGAAAGCATTTGACAAAATTCAACACACCTTCATGATAAAAGTCCTGGAAAGAATAGGAATTCAAGGCCCATACCTAAACATAGTAAAAGCCATATACAGCAAACCAGTTGCTAACATTAAACTAAATGGAGAGAAACTTGAAGCAATCCCACTAAAATCAGGGACTAGACAAGGCTGCCCACTCTCTCCCTACTTATTCAATATAGTTCTTGAAGTTCTAGCCAGAGCAATCAGACAACAAAAGGAGATCAAGGGGATACAGATCGGAAAAGAAGAGGTCAAAATATCACTATTTGCAGATGACATGATAGTATATTTAAGTGATCCCAAAAGTTCCACCAGAGAACTACTAAAGCTGATAAACAACTTCTGCAAAGTGTCTGGGTATAAAATTAAATCAAATAAATCAGTTGCCTTCCTCTATACAAAAGAGAAACAAGCCGAGAAAGAAATTAGGGAAACGACACCCTTCATAATAGACCCAAATAATATAAAGTACCTTGGAGTGACTTTAACCAAGCAAGTAAAAGATCTGTACAATAAGAACTTCAAGACACTGAAGAAGGAAATTGAAGAAGACCTCAGAAGATGGAAAGATCTCCCATGCTCATGGATTGGCAGGATTAATATAGTAAAAATGGCCATTTTACCAAAAGCAATCTACAGATTCAATGCAATCCCCATCAAAATACCAATCCAATTCTTCAAAGAGTTAGACAGAACAATTTGCAAATTCATCTGGAATAACAAAAAACCCAGGATAGCTAAAGCTATCCTCAACAATAAAAGGACTTCAGGGGGAATCACTATCCCTGAACTCAAGCAGTATTACAGAGCAATAGTGATAAAAACTGCATGGTATTGGTACAGAGACAGACAGATAGACCAATGGAATAGAATTGAAGACCCAGAAATGAACCCACACACCTATGGTCACTTGATTTTTGACAAAGGAGCCAAAACCATCCAATGGAAAAAAGATAGCATTTTCAGCAAATGGTGCTGGTTCAACTGGAGGGCAACATGTAGAAGATGCAGATCGATCCATGCTTATCACCCTGTACAAAGCTTAAGTCCAAGTGGATCAAGGACCTCCACATCAAACCAGACACACTCAAACTAATAGAAGAAAAACTAGGGAAGCATCTGGAACACATGGGCACTGGAAAAAATTTCCTGAACAAAACACCAATGGCTTAAGCTCTAAGATCAAGAATCGACAAATGGGATCTCATAAAACTGCAAAGCTTCTGTAAGGCAAAGGACACTGTGGTTAGGACAAAACGGCAACCAACAGATTGGGAAAAGATCTTTACCAATCCTACAACAGATAGAGGCCTTATATCCAAAATATACAAAGAACTCAAGAAGTTAGACCGCAGGGAAACAAATAACCCTATTAAAAATGGGGTTCAGAGCTAAACAAAGAATTCACAGCTGAGGAATGCCGAATGGCTGAGAAACACCTAAAGAAATGTTCAACATCTTTAGTCATAAGGGAAATGCAAATCAAAACAACCCTGAGATTTCACCTCACACCAGTGAGAATGGCTAAGATCAAAAACTCAGGTGAGAGCAGATGCTGGCGAGGATGTGGAGAAAGAGGAACATTCCTCCATTATTGGTGGGATTGCAGACTGGTAAAACCATTCTGGAAATCAGTGTGGAGGTTCCTCAGAAAATTGGACATTGAACTGCCTGAGGATCCAGCTATACCTCTCTTGGGCATATACCCCAAAAGATGCCTCAACATATAAAAGAGACACGTGCTCCACTATGTTCATCGCAGCCTTATTTATAATAGCTAGAAACTGTAAAGAACCCAGATGCCCTTCAACAGAGGAATGGATACAGAAAATGTGGTACATCTACACAATGGAATATTACTCAGCTATCAAAAACAACGAGTTTATGAAATTCATAGGCAAATGTTTGGAACTGGAAAATATCATCCTGAGTGAGCTAAAACAATCACAGAAAGACATACATGGTATGCACTCATTGATAAGTGGCTATTAGCCCAAATGTTTGAATTGTCCTAGATGCCTAAAACAAATGAAACTCAAGACGGATGATCAAAATGTGAATGCTTCACTCCTTCTTTAAAAGGGGAAAAAGAATACCCTTGGCAGGTAATAGAGAGGCAAAGATTAAAACAGAGACTGAAGGAACACCCATTCAGATCCTGCCCCACATGTGGCCCATACATATACAGCCACCCAATTAGACAAGATTGATGAAGCAAAGAAGTGCAGACTGACAGGAGCCGGACGTAGATCGCTCCTGAGAGACACAGCCAGAATACAGTAAATACAGAGGCGAATGCCAGCAGCAAACCACTGAACTGAGAACAGGACCCCCGTTGAAGGAATCAGAGAAAGAACTGGAAGAGCTTGAAGGGGCTCGAGACCCCAAAAGTACAACAATGCCAAGCAACCAGAGCTTCCAGGGACTAAGCCACTACCTAAATACTATACATGGACTGACCCTGGACTCTGACCCCATAGGTAGCAATGAATATCCTAGTAAGAGCACCAGTGGAAGGGGAAGCCCTGGGTCCTGCTAAGACTGATCCCCCAGTGAAATAGACTATGGGGGGAGGGCGGCAATGGGGGGAGGGTTGGGAGGGGAACACCTATAAGGGGGGAGGGTGATGTTTGCCCGGAAACCGGGAAAGGGAATAACACTTGAAATGTATATAAGAAATACTCAAGTTAATAAAAAAAATAAAATAAAATAAAAAAAAAGAAGTTCATATTGAAGCTCAGCAAGCCTCTGGAGTGACAATTCCATTTTATGTCAGCATAGGAGAGTTGAATATCATTTGATAAGGGCTTATGACTAGTTATATTAATATTCATAGAATGACCAAATTGTTTGATCCTTGAAGAAGTTACCATTAAATTGGAAGACAAAGAACAAGAGCCAAATAAGTCCAGCAGCTAGTGAGATGTAGTCACTGACTGAGCTGAGTCTGAGCAAACATCAAAGAAACAGTGAGGTGTACTGTAGCCTAAGTAACGATACAAGCAAAAGCACTAAAATTCCTTGAATGAGGCATATAGGTATGGGAAAAGCACTTCAACCTGGGACTTCACTTGACTTAGGCTGCATAAAAATCTACCTTCGAGAAATATACCTAACAATGAAGTTGCTCACCTCATCTCACCTGCATGAAGCTGTATACGTATCAAACAATGGAATAAGACTCCCTGCACATAACATTGTTTATAAACTTCTCTTTCATGATCAACTTCCATTCAAAAGTATTCAAGAGCATATCCAAATACTGGAGGTAGAAATCTGTTTCAACTGGCCTGAGACAGTTTAGAATATATACTCAGTAAGTCGTATTGGATCCTCTGGAACAACTTTCAAGGGAAACATCCTGATTAATGTCATATACCTAGTGATAAGGAATATGCATTTGATTTAATCAAATGCATCATGGAAACTGATGTTCACAGTTAATTAAGGCTTGCCTAATCAAAAAAAAGCCAATCAAAACAGAAATATCCACACTGAACTCTAAGTAAACAATTCCTCCTTCTCCAGAGGTCCACAAATTAAAGCTACACTGAATACCAGTGTTTCTCACTTTGCTTTTGAATAAAGTTTGTCACCTTGCTCTCTGTGACTTCTTGTAATAAGATGAAAACATCCTGGAAACACCTCACCTAGACAGTAACCTCTGATAAAACTGATTAGCATCTTCTTCAAATGATGACACGAATTATGGAAGCTCCAAAAGAATTCTCCTGTTACTTTCTTGTAAGAAATTCTAAGAATGACACAAGCCATGTCTAATCTCATGCCTATTTAAGGAAATCAGAAGTTATAAAAAAATTCATCCTAGTGTTGTTTTTTGTACCAATTTCAACTTTAAGATATTAAATACAATCACATTGGAATTCCTTTTTTCTCAGAAGTTTTGATAATGTCTCCTACAATTAAGCAAGAGGAGAATCCTTAATGAATTTCTCTAAAATACATTTGCATGATAGATAAAATATTAACTCTAGATTGAGAATATTAGAAAAATGCTTGTTTCTGTGTTACTGCATTGGAAATGCAATTTATAGCCCTTTGTCATTTTCAAAATGCAGATGTTCATAGTATACATATTAGATGATGTGGACTATTAATAATAATAAAAGTTTCTAACAATAATTGAAGAACAGAGCCAGTACGTTGAGACAATAATGCTGCTGTCATCTTTAATGTATATAGTTTTTGCTATAGGTACACAATGATTTCTACATATGAATGTCTAAATGCTCTACAGTTCATGCTTTCTGGTTTCAAGAGGTGAAAACTTCAGTAATAGCTTTTAACTTCAAAATCAAAATGAAAACAAAATGCATAAACAGAAAGAACAGAAGGAAAACAAAAGAAGGGAAGGAAGAAAGCATGGAAGGAAGAAACAAAGGAAGGAAGGAAGGAAGGAAGGAAGGAAGGAAGGAAGGAAGGAAGGAAGGAAGGAAGGGAACAAGGAAGAAACAGGAAGAGATTTGGTAAGTTGCTCATTTGACAGGCTACATGCCAGTATGGAAGACACCCTTGGATGAGTTCCAAAACTGTACAAGATCAGGCGTGGTTGTTCGTATCTATAATTTATTGGTGAATATAAGACATTCAAAGTCATCACTGGATATATAGTGAGCTTCAGGCAAGTCTGGGGTTTATGAGACCCTGTGGAAAAAAGAGAGAGAGAGAGAGAGGGAAGGAGCTAGGGACCTAGGGGTAGAGGAAGAAAGGAAGGACTGACTTCGAGCGATAGCGACACAAGATGGCATCCACCACAGGCTCAGGAGTAAAAGTCCTTCGAGATTTCCGACTGTTGGAAGAGGTGGAAGAAGGCCAGAAAGGAGTAGGCAACAGCACAGTTAGGTAGGGTCTGGAGGATGATGAGGACATGACACTCACAAGATGGACAGGCATGATAATTGGACCTGCAAGAACAATTTTTGAAAACCGAATATGCAGCCTTAAGATAGAGTGTGGGCCACTCTAGTATCCAGAAGCATCCCAGTCTGTGAGATTTGTAACAAGAGTCAATATGAACGGCGTGAGCGGTTCAATGGAGTGGTGGATCCAAGAGCCATGGCAGTGCTGGCAAACTGACAGAACTCCCACAGCATCAAAGTCATCCTCCAGGAACTGAGGCGCTTGATGATGTCAAAAGAGAACATGAAGCTGCCACAGCCACGAGAAGGACAGAGTTACAGCCATTAGTAACCAAGGCCCCGGCCTCCCTTCTCCATCCAACCCAAGTCTTCATTTTCCACAGTAGTGAATTTTCTAGATCCATCTGTAGACCTCAAAGTACTGGAGAGGAAGCCCCATTAGACTTCATCCTGAGACACTGCTCTGATACTTCTTGTCCATTTGAAATACCTAAGTTGTGCTGTGTAACATCATCTGTCGGGTATAACCGCTGTCTGCCTGGTTGAATTTATGGGATCAATAAGGTGTGTTGAAATCGGTTTCCTTTGGGAGCTGTGGGAACAGCTAATGCAACTGTGGACAGACACATCTCACACAATCACTTGCTGCTGGCACTTGGCCTGGGTATGCCTTTGTACTCCCCGCCCTCTGCCACAGCTGTGTGGTGGCCCTTAGAATAGATGGGGAGTTTTCAGGTAGCAGCCGTGGGACTGACCACCACTAGGTTTGGGGTGCTCTGGCTGTACCCATGCTTTCTTAAGTCTTAAGTGATTGCCCCATCCAAGCCATGGTCCCCACTCCTCCACTCACACCCTTGGTCAAACCTTAGATTGTAACCTCCCCTCCCCTGAAATTGGCCGCGGGTGAGGAATTCAGAGCTTCCAGTCTTCCCACCTTTCTCAAGGGGTGCTGCTTTCCCCTCCTCAAGTCCCTTGTTGCCCATCACCACCCAACACTTGCTGTGGCCAGAAGCCATCAGATGAAGTTGAAAAAGCCTGGCCTCCCTCCCTTAGCTCTGGACCACACTTGTTCACCTGCCACCAGCCTGGGAAGGGAGCGCTGGTCTGCGGCCCTGCCACCACCATCAGCTCTTGAGCTTTGAGCTCAGGTCTAGAGGTGAACAGAGCAGTCACAGGCCGACTCAGACGGGCCACCGCTCAGGTCCTTGGATATATGCCTAGAGAAAGGCCATGTGGAGAGTCCTCGGTGCACAGGTTCTGAGTTGGTTCCTTTTCCCATAATTGCTTTGTTTTTACAAGTTGAAGAGGTTTGAACAGGGCTCTCAGTCACCCTGATCACCCATCGAGTCTGGAGTGGAGCCTGACAGCTGGAGCAAGAGGCCCTGACTCTGCCTACTTGGGTTTCAGTGTTGCTCCTCAGACTCTGGGCAGGGACCCAGAGGAGCTCTGTGTCAGTATGTTCACAGATCGTTTGCAGATAGGTGGGCCTGGCTCCTGGATCACTGACAAGCTCCCCACTCTCTTCAAGGCCACTAAATGTTGAAATGTGGATGCATACTGAAATAAAGGCAATTTGAGGTGTTGCAAAGGGAAAAAAAATGGACTGAGCAAATGAAACACTGGTGATTCTTTCTTAGTCCATTCAAGCCTCATTAAGTTTCAAATTTTTCAAACTAGGCACATGTACAGCAAAATTCAAAAAGACAATGATAATAACCACATGGCAGTCACCTGGGGAAGGATTTTGGTCACAGTGGTAGAATGTAAAGCTGAGTTGATAGTATAAGAATAACACAAATCCTCAACTGATTGATTTGAAGTATCTTTTCTCATATATGAGCTTACTTTAATGAGAGGAATGGTGGACATGTCAACTTTTAATGAAGTACAATTTTTTAAGCCTTCTCTATTCCTATTTTCAGTTATGGTGACTTCATGCAGGATTTTCTGATAGTATATATCAGTATGATATCATCTTACTAAAATCAATAGGAAATACAGTCCAAATTTTTGAATCCCAATTAATTAAAGATGAATATTTACGCAAAATTGTTTGTATCAAATTTGACAAAGTTGTTTTCGTGAATAAGAAAGGCACACAGAAGTAAACCTTTAACAAAAATTAAGATCAGGACCTAAAGAAAAGGTTCATGGGTTTTCCTTGGTCTCTAGTAGAGAACCTAAGTTCAGTGTCCAGTATCTATACTTGGTGGGTCATTACTACTTGTCAATCGAGCTCTGGAAATTGGGTACCCTCTCCTACATTTTGCAAGTACCTGTACTCATTTGTGCACACATGTACAGATGCATGAAGCAAATATTTAAAACTGCTTTTAAGTATGAAAAACTAAGAAACGTCAAAAAGAAAATGAAGGACAAAGAACAATGATTTGAATATAAGTCATGTTAATGCTGTACATATCTATAAAAAAAGTCACTAACATAACCTTGAAACAGCATAATTCAGAGAGTTAAAATGCAGTCCCACACTCCTACCCAGTATTTAATATCAAATTATTCTCTATAATTATCCAAATCAGTATTCAAATCAATAATTTGTACAGGTACATTTAATAGTCTTTGTTCATTAAACTAATCAAAATCTATGTTGTAGTTATTTGAAGAGAAAGAATTTTATGAATCATGTGATATCAACTGAATAAATATGAAAATTATGTATGCAAACTTTACAAAAGTTAGTTTCAACACAAAAGTATAAATTTACAATTTAATAAACAAGGAACTAATTGACCAACCCAATGTTAACAACTAAAATTCATCTATGCATGCAATAGAAAATAATATTTGAGATATAAAATTAAGACTTATGTTAGTAAAATAATGCATAAGTTATTTTACTTAAAAAGAAAATCTTATAATCGTATTAATACAGCTAGAAAACTTTAAGAAAAAACTTAATACTCTTAAAAATGGGATACACATGCACACAAATTTAGAAAAGTTTGATACATATACATTATATTATAATGTTATTTGAAAAGTTAGAACTATCATTGTGTTTGTTATGAATGAAAGGAAGATGTTTCAGACCATAAACAGAAATAACATTTTCTGGAATTTTACATAAATAAAAGGCATTTAGAAACTAATTTTTTTAATAACATCTCCATCATAATTAGATGAGTATGTTCCTGCCTTCTTGCAATGAATGTTGAATTGATCTCTATTGTATCAAGAAAATTGTGATAGCTGTTTGGTACAGAGAATGAAAAGCTGTCCTCTGGACAGCTCACGGTTATCACACTCATGAACTCACAGCACCTGTGTGAACACAATACTTTCACATGATCAACCCAGCTAGAGTCAGGGCTTAGATGGGGTGACCAATCCTTGACAATGCCATATTGAGGGGCTTTTGGCATTTGATGGCTACTGGTGAATGAAGAATCATTCATTTGGGGGGGGGGGTATTGCCTTGGTAATTTGCTTGTGCTTCAATAAATTCCCTTCAGGAGTGACACTAGATTCTGATTCTTGATGAGATCTAAAAGCTAAACAGATGAAGACATGGTGTCAGGAGATGTATTGTAGGAAATATGGTGAGATTTGGTAAAGAGAATGTAGACTGCATACAAGTATATTTCTTTATAAAAAATAAAGAAAAGTATGAAAGGACAAATGTTTACTTAATTAACAGAAGGTAGAATATCTATAGACAAATTCTAAAAGGCTTATATACATAAAGCTAGAAATAATAGATGAGTTTAAAAGATGTACAAATTTTCTTCACTGTTTAAGAGATCATGGTAAGAGATCATGGGAGAGAATGTAATGTATTATAATATACTTTCAAATGTAAAAGATTATAACTTTAGCTTAGTAATAAATACAAGGTTTTTCACCGACTGAGATTATGTATAATCAGTTTGAGCTAATTCCTCCCTGTTAAATTATACACATTTCTAAATTCCTCAGAAAAACAACCTTAGAATAATTACTTTTAGTCCCCCAAAGTCCAGGTAATTGGGGCAAAAACCCTTCAATTGTTTCTTCAAGCTGTACATAATTATTTTTATATTTATTACTAAACTAAAATTATGATCTTTTACATTGGCACAGAATTTATTTGATACAAATTTAGATTTTTAAGATTTTCTTTAATATAAATTTCTCATTGATTTAAAATTAATATTGTTACTCTGATGTACACGTATTGTGCCTATACAACACATTTGAGCATAGATGGCTTATACCCAGTCCTTTTCTGCTATTAAAAAATGAAGCAGAGATGATTAAGCACGTGAGTTTAAGGCCAAATAGCAAATTCATGTCTCTAAGTTTATTGTTAGAGTGCTTTCAAGATAATTTATTAAAATAAATAATCGACAACAGTCCAGATTACTTATATAGTTAGATGGTTTCTAAAAAACACCAGAAGTTCACAAAATATGACATTTAATGTTCTTTATCTTTTATTGAGACATGTCCACTCCCACCAGCTCCCCTTTGGTATATTCAAAGAAGAAACTGAAAATCTCCACCTCTACGTGAGGTGATTTATTGTGGCAGACAGGCACTATGCAAAAATTGCTCCAATTCTTCTACAGACTAATTACTGTCCAGAAAACGAAACATTGCAGAATAAGTTGGCTGAAAATTTCTACCAAGCCAGAATGATTATCCCTTCAAAATTCAGTGTTTCAAAAGTCTGTTTGATGATCCTAGGCCAGAAGGCTGAAGACTACTTTCATGTGTTGCTCACAGGGGGCTGTGCAAATAGAAAATTGTCACTATAACCTGTCTCAGTTCTAGAAGCCATGATAAGCTTCCTATATTTACAGATATATGGATCAGTCTCAGATTACTGGCAGGGGTGAAAACTTAGTATAATGTTATAACCCACTCAGACTATTTAACTTTGAGAATACATATTTTTTTTTATTAACTTGAGTATTTCTTATTTACATTTCGAGTGTTATTCCCTTTCCCGGTTTCCGGGCAAACATCCCCCTAATCCCTCCCCCTTCCCCTTCTTCATGGGTGTTCCCCTCCCAATCTTCCCCGCATTGTCTCCCTCCTCCCAACAATCTAGTTCACTGGGGGTTCAGTCTTAGCAGGACCAAGGGCTTTTCCTTCCACTGGTGATCTTACTAGAATATTCATTGCTATCTATGAGGTCAGAGTCCAGGGTCAGTCCATGTATAGTCTTTAGGTAGTCGCTTAGTCCCTGGAAGCTCTGGTTGCTTGGCATTGTTGTTCATACGGGGTCTCGAGGTCCTTCAAGCTCTTCCAGGTCTTTCTCTGATTCCTTCAACGGGGGTCCCGTTCTCTGTTCAGTGGTTTGCTGCTGGCATTCGCCTCTGTATTTGCTGTCCGGGTCCTGTCGGCCTGCACTTCTTTGTGTCATTCATCTTGTCTAATTGGATGGCTGTATATGTATGGGCAACATGTAGGGCAGGCTCTGAATGGGTGTTCCTTCTGTGTCTGTTTTAATCTTCGCCTCTCTATTCCCTGCCAAGGGTATTCTTATTCTCCTTTTAAAGAAGGAGTGAAGCATTCACATTTTGATCATCCGTCTTGAGTTTCATTTGTTCTATATATCTAGGGTTATTCAAGTATTTGGGCTAATAGCCACTTATCAATGAGTGCATACCATGTGTGTTTTTCTGTGATTGGGTTACCTCACTCAGGATGATATTTTCCAATTCCAACCATTTGCCTACGAATTTCATAAAGTCGTTGTTTTTGATAGCTGATTAATATTCCATTGTGTAGATGTACCACATTTTCTGTATCCATTCCTCTGATGAAGGGCATCTGGGCTATTTCCAGCTTCTGGCTATTATAAATAATGCTGCGATGAACATAGTGGAGCACATGTCTTTTTTAAATGTTGGGGCATCTTTTGAGTATATGCCCAAGAGAGATATAGCTGGATCCTCAGGCGGTCCAATGTCCTATTTTCTGAAGAACCACCATACTGATTTCCAGAATTGTTGTACCTGTCAGCAATCCCGCCAACAATGGAGGAGTGTTCCTCTTTCTCCACATCTTCTCCAGCATTTGCTGTCACCTGAGTTTTTGATCTTAGCCATTCTCACTGGTGTGAGGTGAAATCTCAGGTTTGTTTTGATTTCCATTTCCCTTATGACTAAAGATGTTGAACATTTCTTTAGGTGTTTCTCAGCCATTCGGCATTCCTCAGCTGTGAATTCTTTGTTTAGCTCTGAACCCCATTTTTTTTTTATTTTTTTTTATTAACTTGAGAATTTCTTATATACATTCCAAGTGTTATTCCCTTTCCCGGTTTCCGGAAAAACATCACCCTCCCCCCTCCCCTTCCTTATGGGTGTTCCCCTAGCAAACCTCCCCCCATTGCCACCCTCCCCCCATAGTCTAGTTCACTGGGGGCTCAGTCTTAGCAGGACCCAGGGCTTCCCCTTCCACTGGTGCTCTTACTAGGATATTCATTGCTACCTATGGGGTCAGAGTCCAGGGTCAGTCCATGTATAGTCTTTAGGTAGTGGCTTAGTCCCTGGAAGCTCTGGTTGCTTGACATTGTTGTACTTTTGGGATCTCGAGCACCTTCAAGCTCTTCCAGTTCTTTCTCTGATTCCTTCAACGGGGGACCTATTCTCAGTTCAGTGGTTTGCTGCTGGCATTCGCCTATGTATTTGATGTATTCTGGCTGTGTCTCTCAGGAGAGATCTACATCCGGCTCCTGTAGGTCTGCACTTCTTTGCTTCATCCATCTTGTCTAATTGGGTGGCTGTATATGTATGGGCCACATGTGGGGCAGGCTCTGAATGGGTGTTCCTTCAGTGTCTGTTTTAATCTTTGCCTCTCCCTTCCCTGCCAAGGGTATTCTTTTTCCTCATTTAAAGAAGGAGTGAAGCATTCACATTTTGATCATCCGTCTTGAGTTTCCTTTGTTCTAGGGATCTAGGGTAATTCAAGCATTTGGGCTAATAGCCACTTATCAATGAGTGCATACCATGTATGTCTTTCTGTGATTGGGTTAGCTCACTCAGGATGATATTTTCCAGTTCCAACCATTTGCCTATGAATTTCATAAACTCGTTGTTTTTGATAGCTGAGTAATATTCCATTGTGTAGATGTACCACATTTTCTGTATCCATTCCTCTGTTGAAGGGCATCTGGGTTCTTTACAGTTTCTAGCTATTATAAATAAGGCTGCAATGAACATAGTGGAGCACGTGTCTCTTTTATATGTTGAGGCATCTTTTGGGTATATGCCCAAGAGAGGTATAGCTGGATTCTCAGGCAGTTCAATGTCCAATTTTCTGAGGAACCTCCAGACTGATTTCCAGAATGGTTTTACCAGTCTGCAATCCCACCAATAATGGAGGAGTGTTCCTCTTTCTCCACATCCTCGCCAGCATCTGCTCTCACCTGAGTTTTTGATCTTAGCCATTCTCACTGGTGTGAGGTGAAATCTCAGGGTTGTTTTGATTTGCATTTCCCTTATGACTAAAGATGTTGAACATTTCTTTAGGTGTTTCTCAGCCATTCGGCATTCCTCAGCTGTGAATTCTTTGTTTAGCTCTGAACCACATTTTTTAATAGGGTTATTTGTTTCCCTGCGGTCTAACTTCTTGAGTTCTTTGTATATTTTGGATATAAGGCCTCTATCTGTTGTAGGATTGGTAAAGATCTTTTCCCAATCTGTTGGTTGCCGTTTTGTCCTAACCACAGTGTCCTTTGCCTTACAGAAGCTTTGTAGTTTTATGAGATCCCATTTGTCGATTCTTGATCTTAGAGCATAAGCCATTGGTGTTTTGTTCAGGAAATTTTTTCCAGTGCCCATGTGTTCCAGATGCTTCCCTAGTTTTTCTTTAAACCCCATTTTTAATAGGTTTATTTGTCTCCCTGCAGTCTAACTTCGTGAGTTCTTTGTATATTTTAGATATTAGGCCTCTATCTGTTGTAGAATTGGTAAAGATCATTTTCCCAATCTGTTGGTTGCCGTTTTGTCCTAACCACAATGTCCGTGGCCTTACAGAAGCTTTGCAGATTTATGAGATCCCATTTATTGATTCTTGGTCTTAGAGCATAAGCCATTGGTGTTTTCCTCAGGAATTTTTTTCCAGTGCCCATGTGTTCCAGATGCTGCCCTAGTTTTTCTTCTATTAGTTTGAATGTATCTGGTTTGATGTGGAGGTCCTTGATCCACTTGGACTTAAGCTTTGTACAGGGTGATAAGCATGGATCGATCTGCATCTTCTACATGTTGACCTCCAGTTGAAACAGCACCATTTGCTGAAAATGCTATCTTTTTTCCATTTGCTGGTTTTGGCTCCTTTGTCAAAAGTCAAGTGACCATAGGTGTGTGGGTTCATTTCTGGGTCTTCAATTCTGTTCCATTTGTCTATCTGTCTGTCTCTGTACCAATACCATGCAGTTTTTATCACTATTGCTCTGTAATACTGCTTGAGTTCAGGGATAGTGATTCCCCCTGAAGTCCTTTTATTGTTGAGGATAGTTTTAGCTATCCTGGGTTTTTTGTTATTCCAGATGTATTTGCAAATTGTTCTGTCTAACTCTTTGAAGAATTGGATTGGTATTTTGTTGGGGATTGCATTGAATCTGTAGATCGTTTTTGGTAGAATGGCCATTTTTATTATATTAATCCTGCCAATCCATGAGCATGGGAGATCTTTCCATCTTCTGAGGTCTTCTTCAATTTCATTCTTCAGAGTCTTGAACTTCTTATTGTACAGATATTTTACTTCCTTGGTTAAAGTCACACTGAGGTACTTTATATTATTTGGGTCTATTATGAAGAGTGTGGTTTCCCTCATTTCTTTATCGGCTTGTTTCTCTTTTGTGTAGAGGAAGGCTACTTATTTATTTGATTTAATTTTATACCCAGCCACTTTGCTGAAGTTGTTTATCAGCTTTAGTAGTTCTCTGGGGGAACTTTTGGGATCACTTAAATATACTATCATATGATCTGCAAATAGTGATAATTTGACTTTTCTGATCTGTATCCCCTTGCCCTCCTTTTGTTGTCTGATTGCTCTGGCTAGAACTTCCAGAACTATATTGAGTAAGTAGGAAGAGAGTGGGCAGCCTTGTCTAGTCCCTGATTTTAGTGGGATTGCTTCAAGTTTCTCTCCATTTTGTTTAATGTTAGCAACTGGTTTGCTATATATGGCTTTTACTATGTTTAGGTATGGGCCTTGAATTCCTATTCTTTCCAGGACTTTTATCATGAAGGGGTGTTGTATTTTGTCAAATGGTTTCTCAGCATCTAATGAAATGATCATTTGGTTTTGTTCTTTCGTGGATCACGTTGATGGTTTTCCATATATTAAACAATCCCTGCATGCCTGGGATGAAGCTTACTTGATCATGTTGGATGATTGTTTTGATGGGCTCTTGGATTCAGTTTGCCAGACAACACACCTAAAAGCTCTAGAACAAAAAGAAGCAAATACACCGAGGAGGAGTAGATGGCAGGTAATTATGAAACTCAGAGCTCAAATCAACCAAGTAGAAACAAAAAGGACCATAGAAAGAATCAACAGAACCAAAAGTTGGTTCTTTGAGAAAATCAACAAGATAGATAAACCCTTAGCTAGACTAATGAGAGGACACAGAGAGTGTGTCCAAATAAACAAAATCAGAAATGAAAAGGGAGACATAACTACATATTCAGAGGAAATTCAAAAAATCATCAGATCTTACTATAAAACCCTATATTCATCAAAACTTGAAATTCTGCAGGAAATGGACAATTTCCTAGAGAGATACCAGGTACTGAAGTTAAATCTGGAACAGATAAACCAGTTAAACAATGCCATAACTCCTAAGGAAATAGAAGCAGTCATTAAAGGTCTCCCAACAAAAAAGAGCCCAGGTCCAGACACATTTAGTGCAGAATTCTATCAGACCTTCATAGAAGACCTCATACCAATATTATCCAAACTATTCCACAAAATTGAAACAGATGGAGCACTACCGAATTCCTTCTATGAAGCCACAATTACTCTTATACCTAAACCACACAAAGACCCAACAAAGAAAGAGAACTTCTGATCAATTTCCCTTATGAATATCGACGCAAAAAATACTCAATAAATTTCTGACAAACCGAATCCGAGAATACATATTTAATTAGCTAGTTATCAGATAATACATGAGCTAGCCAGGATATAACAGATTTAAGCCTTTTAAAAGCTAAAATACATCTAAATGTTCTGTTTAACTAATAAAAGTTGGGCTGGGTGTTAGGTACATCTTATACTTTTAAATTGCAGAATGAGAATAGTTGTGCTCAACTTATATTTGAGATAAAAGTTTCTGTTTTTTGTTTAATTAAAAGGGTAAAAGAGTAGAACGATGTCATTATTAAGGTGAAGGGAGGTACAGGATAGAACCAGGCCTGTCATTGGATAAGAAGGAAGGATGGGTGGGAGAAAAGTTTTAGAGAGGCAGAGGAAGACAGAGTGAGAATGTGAGAGGACAGAGAACATGGCAGTAGATGTTTAGATGCCTCTTTGTAGATATTACAGGTTGTTATGACTATTCTCATGGGATGGGTGTGTACAGGATTTTGTGCCATCTAGATTGGCAAATTATATCTTATCAATTGCATCAGAAAATATTGTTTGATGTGTTCTTTCATAAGACAACTTAATTGAGTTTAAGAGAGTATATGGTTGCCAGATGCATGGACCTACCAAAGAATCGGGATGTGTTTGCCTGGCGTGGTGGAAACCCAACCAAGAGGGCTGTGGATGAGGGAGGAACAGCCTGACAGGGTGCCATGTTGGGAAGAATAGTGTGTCAGAAAGTAGATTGGGGCAGCATGGAGCCTATGAGATAAATTATTGCTATATCCAATGGCACCAGAAATATTAAGGGATTGAGACAGCTAGGGTATAACTGGGAACCAGTTCTGTCAGGTTTTTCTTTTGTTTTGTTTTTTTTTTATTTTTACTGAAGCACATATATTGTGTGTCGAGTGTCCTGAAGGGAAAATATGCTTAAGTCCTTAAGTATGAAGTGATTTATTGCATCATGGCCACATATAACCATGATGGGATACTAAAGACAAAGATAGGAGAGTGAGGATTTTGAATTTCCAAGAAATTATAGGATTTTGGTGTTTCTCAATCATATGATTTTTTTCGGTAGGATATATACCTTGTGATCTAGACTAATAGATGACTCACAGTAAGAAAAAAGTTGGAGGCAGAGTTATCATTAAAGGTTTTTGGGACATGGCAATCAGATGCAAGGGACAGAGAGACTACAAGGCCACAGAATATGTTGCTTATCAATTATATTGAGAGGTTACAAAGGGAATGGCAGGTTTGAGGAAAGCAGCCAGTTAGACAGGACTGTGATCTAACACTTCCCTGCTTATGAAAGAACATTCAAAAGTCACATGCAGCTGGAAAGTCTTATGAATACTATGAAGTAGCTATTAATGTGGGAGCCAGGACTGCCCTAGGCTGTGTGAAAGACCTGGACAAAACAATAACTGAACACTAGTTCTGTGCCCTTACCCAGGATCAAACTTGTCAAGGTCTGTCTGATGCTGAAGCCAATGTCTTAAAGGAGTCGAGGTTGAGGGAAGAGACTCTTCCCTTAGGTTGTGGATATCAGTTCTTAGGCAGCTGTAACTGTGGTATCCCATGTTCTTTTCGTCAGTATTGTCTGACTTAATCATTTGCTGACTTAGTTGTTCCCCATGTACAACCACCAGTACCCCCAGGACTGCAAATTAAAAATATGATTCTATAATTTCTAATGAAGTGCAAATAAATTTCAAGCAATCATCACAAAAATGTTTACTGACAGCAGTCACATTTTAAATCACACAAACTAAAAATAAATTGAACACCATGTGCTCCAGCTGTATATCCTGTGAATATAACCCCAAGACACCAAATTACTACAGAGGTACTTGTAGAGTTTCACCCATTGTTTCTTAGTTCCCAGCAGGGAGGAAA
The DNA here is from genome assembly GCF_021556685.1 of Rattus norvegicus. Classification (NCBI taxonomy): domain Eukaryota; kingdom Metazoa; phylum Chordata; class Mammalia; order Rodentia; family Muridae; genus Rattus; species Rattus norvegicus. Next base: position 3,380,397 of record NC_141535.1, on the reverse strand, counting down.
TGCAATTCATATGAATCCTAATGGGGTGACTGCTCTTCTTTTCCTATCAGTTATTTTGCTATAGTGCCACTATGCCATCCTCATCGTGCAATCCTAGATAGCACAGTGATCTATGACTGCAGATATAATGTTTGACGATGTAATTGCAAATATTGGAAGAGAAATGAAGTCTTAAACACTTCTATATATTTATTTAAATGTCCCTGTTTGTTTTATTCCAGAGACTGTGCTGCAAAAGGTATATACACACTTCTCCCTCATTTCCTCTGCTGAAGGCTATGTGGCTCTGTTTTAATTCTCATGTGATAAAGTATCACATTCTCTATACTATTTCAAGAGATGTATCTCTCTTACTCTTCTCTATTTAAAGGGTCTAAACTGTCCTTATATCAAACTATGCCGTTTATATAACAGGCAAACCCAGAAATATCAAGTGTGCTTCACAAGGTAAGTATGCAAAATACGGTTTTATAGAATTCCTTGTAATGCATCTACTACTATTTTTATTTTCTGGTCTATTCAGGTGTGTTTTATAATATCCACCTGCAGAGTTACCTATGGAAAATTACAAACGATAGCAAAAAAGAAAACAATTAAGGTCTGTTATCAAATCTTAAGCAAACATTCATCACTCTAGGACTGGGAAATTGCTCAGAGTGTAGAAACATATAGACTTGGGTGTGAATATTCAGCATGTATACATAATGCCAGGCATAGGGGATAGCTACACATAACTATTACCTCTGAGTCCTGAGAGCTCACTTACCAGTTCTCCAATCCCACACTGAATTTCAAGTTCAACAAGAGAACTTATGTCAAGAACAGTGAACAGCACTAAGGAAGACACTGGAAATCCTTCTCAGAACTCCAAAAACACATGCACAGCTGGATAAAGTCACACAGTTACAGGCATGCACCACACACTCACATCCACCAACATTCTTACAACACACAACACCACAGATACATAGAAAATATTTAGGGGACTGCAGGATAATTCTTAATTTGCTGTTGTCACCCAGTATGTATCTTATATACTGATAATAACCAAGAAAAGATTAAGTTGGAAGAGAGTTTATCCATAGTTTTAACTTTTGCTATATTTCAATTTAATTAAAATGCTTTCGTAATTTTACACAAAATATTATATCCAGATTTATGGGATTCTAGATTCACCCAGGACAAAAGTTGTTGAGCATGTCTGAGAGACATCAGACTGGAAGAGTTCTAGTGCAAAGGCCCTCCAGCCAGAAGCTGGAACCCAGATGTCCTTCAACAGAGGAATGGATACAGAAAATGTGGCATATTTGCACAATGAAGTACTACTCAGCTTTCAAAAAAAAATGACTTCGTGAAATTCCTAGGCAAATGGATAGAACTAGGAAATATCATCCTGAGTGAATTAACACAGTTAGTAGATACTAGTCCAAAGCTTGGAATACCCAAGATGTAATTCATAGACCATATGATGCTCAAGAAGGAGGAAGAACAAAATGTGTACACTTCAGTCCTTCCTAGAAGGGGAACAAAATACTCAAGAGGGAGGGGAATATAGGGACACAGTGGAGCAGAGACTTAAGGAAAGGCCATCTAGATGCTGCCCCATCTGGGGTTCTATCACATCTGCAGCCACCAAACCTAGTCAGTATTGCTGATGCCAAGAAGTCCTTATTGATGGGAGCTTGATGTGGATGTCTCCTGAGAGACTCTGCCAGAACTTCACTGATATAGACAAGCATGCTTGAAGCTAACCATCGGACTCCATGGGGACTCCAATGAAGGAGTGAAGGAAGAGCTGAAACGGTGTGCAAACCCATAGGAAGAACAACATTATCAACCAACTAGACTTACCAGTGCTCCCAGGGATTAAACTACTAACCAAATAGTACTCATGTAAAAGCCTAATGCTTCAGTTGCATATGGAGCAGAGGATGGCATTGTCTGGCATCAATAGGAGGAGAAGCCCTTGGTCCTGTGAATGTTCCTTTCTCCAGTGCAGGATAACGGTATGCTATTGAGGTGCGAGTGGGTGGATGGGAGGAAAAGCATCCTCATGGAAGCAGGGGGTGGGTTCTGGGAGAGTGGGTAACTGGGCAAGGGAATAACATTTGCAATGTAAATATATAAAATATCAAGTTAAAAAATGTTACCACTGCTTTTAATAACCCTATATAAGTTTTTAAAATCCACCGGCCAAAATTCTTACTAAGTCTGTTTTCTGTTCCCACATGGACTATGATGGATTAAAAGCATATCTGGGAATATCTTCTCAATATTAGACATAACATCTGAATATATGATTATTTACACCCATTTTTTGTTCAAGATGAATCCAATGCCAAAGAAAATTTCCTCTTTTTGATTAGCATGGAAATTATATTCAAAATAAGCTAATAAAATAAAGGATACCTGAGTGTATACTCATTCACATACATATTCAGATATATGAATATGTGTGTACATATGTATATATAATGTAGGCCTCCTTCACAAGGCATCTAGGCCTTAACAGTTCCCTTAGGCCTACACATTGCATCTAGGCCTTCATGCTTTCCCTAGACCTTTAACAGCCAGCAGCTTTGACCTCTGAGCCATCAGTCTACAGAGGAATTCATAGGGAAACCCTGTCTGAAAAACTAGGGGAGGGAGACAAACAGATTAACAGATTGATCGCTCTCTCTCTCTCTCTCTCTCTCTCTCCGTGTGTGTGTGTGTGTGTGTGTGTGTGTATTCAACTGAGGAGGCACTGGCAAGTAAATGATTGCCCCTCCTCTGTAAGCCACGCCACCCCAATACTGCCTTTCCTTTTCCTTAGTTTGTTTGGTTTATTCCAAGTTAATTGTATCTGTTTCTTTAATTTCCTCTTCATTTCTTAGTTGAGTCAGGGGTCTTTGCACATAAGCCCTGGAAATCAGTACCTGGATCAGGTCTGCAGCCTGCTCACAGGGTTCTACCCACCTCCACCACTCAAGTGATGCAATAAAAGACATGCAGCACCGCACCTGGCTTCTTTTCACTGAACATTTACTTTAGTTCCAATGTTCATTCAGGTCTGAGAGAGGAGGGAGGGAAGGCGGAAGAGAGACAAAGTGAGTGACAGTGAAACAGTGAAAGAGAGGGAGAATTGTAGGTTATTGTTCCATCTCTTCGATCACTGTCTGTTGTTTGCCATCTTGGCAACCATGCCCCGAAACCCTACCTTCGGTAAGACCAAGCATAATGGCAGCAACCATATAATTCCTGCTTAGTCGCACTGAACACCCCAGTCATCACTACCTGTGGAGAATTGTAAGGGGGCTCCTCTGATCTAGAGAGTAGTACCCTTGAATGAGATGAGAAGCACAACAAGCATTATTTGTTTTGAAATATAAGACGTGGAAAGAACTATATGGGTGGATTTACAGACAGAAAGACAGAGAGACAGACAGACAGACAGGATGGGCAAGACAGAACAGGACAGGACAGAACAGGACAGGACAGGAGAAAAAAAACAAGAACACAAACAAAAACTCAAAATGGAAGTCTGGTTCCAAATAGTCTCAGTCTGCACTGTTACTCTAGTGTTCGTGGTCCAGCTTATAAAAGCTTATACATGGATGATTTTGGGAAATGCTGCTGGGTGTTCGGTTCAGGTCCAAGATTATTGCGGGTAACTAGACAACAAAGAATGCAGTTAGACTGACTTCTACAGTGTTTGGCTTCTGAGTGTGTTATCACACAGAAGAACCTACCAGAATATGTAATGAATTCCACCAGTAACAGCAGAAACAACCAATGAGAAAGTGTCCTTTACTTATTTTCATTTATATGAGTATACTAAAGCCCTTTTCATATACACATGGCAGTAGAGTACACGGGATATCGCTTTGCAGAGTGTTGTGAGCCACTATATGGTTTCTGTGGAATGAAACTCAGGACCTCTGGAAGAGCACATTCTCCAGCCCCACCCAACCCCACCCCCTCTCAGCTAGCTCCTGTCCACCCCTCCCCCTTCCCCCACATACAGGGAGGAGGCCTTGTGTGTGTGTGGAGGGGAGATGGAAGTATCTCTTGAGAGAGGGTTCGGGTCTCCCAAACAAATAAATAACTAGAATCTTCGTTTATTTACTTTATTTCATCGAGCATACCGTGGCAGAGAGAAAAGGAACAGGGAAACTAGGCCAACTGGTAGAGCTCCTTTCATTTTGTTTCAAAAAGGAAAAGCCAAAGAAACAACAGTCCCTGGTTTTCCTGAAAGGAACATAATGGGAAAAGTTGAAACATCGACTCGCCACTTAATACTTTGGGTTTTAATAAAAGGGCCAACAGATCTACCTCCTATTTGGTAAAAAAGAGAATAAAAAACCACAAAAACGTTCTGTCAGCCAACTTCCCTTTAAACGTCTGTTAAACAGGAAAACTGTTTTTTTTTAGCATCATTTTAAATACTTAAATATGTATTTGTGTGTGTGTCTGTGTGTGTGTGTGTGTGTCTGTGTTTGACTGTCTGTCTGTCTGTCTGTCAGTGTCTTCTGTATGGAGAGGATGTGCGGTAACACTCGGGACGGGGTGGTCTGGGACCCGTTAGTGATGCCGCGCCGCACCGCCCCCCCAGTCACCTTCCCGGTAGGGCCTTCCCAGCGGTCCTGTAGCCAGTTTTGGCTCACCGCCGTGGTGGAAGGGCGCCTGGCTGCGGCCTGTCGCTGAACGGGGGGAGGGGCGGTCACCCACCAACCCCACCCACGGCCGCACCTGCGCCCCCGCGCCAGCCTCCTGAGCGCCCGCCGACCCCCCTGTTGGGAGGAACAGGGACTGTGACGGCAGGACGCTTAGAGGGGGGAGAAAAACGCGCCGGGGTGAAGGGGTCGGGAGGAAAGGGGAGTGGGAAAGATCTGCCAGGATCACCGGCACAGCCAAACGCGCGTCTCTGGGTTGAATCTTCTGGGCGGACTGCGCTGACCACACCCGTTTACCTCTTAACGGTTTCACGCCCTCTTGAACTCTCTCTTCAAAGTTCTTTTCAACTTTTCCTTACTGTACTTGTTGGCTATCGGTCTCATGCCGGTATTTAGCCTTAAGTGGAGTTTACCACCCGCTTTGGGCTGCAATCCCAGGCAACCCAACTCCAGGAAGATCCTGGCCCGGTGGGCCGGGCTCGCTATGAGTCTCACACTGTCCAAGGGCTGGGCCTCAATCAGAAGGACTTGGGCCCCCCACGAGCGGCGCCGGGAAGTGGGTCTCCCCTTCGCCACATTTCACGCGCCACGGCACGCGGCGGGGATTCAGCGCTGGGCTCTTCCCGGTTCACTCGCCATTACTGAGGGAATCCTGGTTAGTTTCTTTTCCTCAGCTGACTAATATGCTTAAATTCAGCAGGTCACCACGTCTGATATGAGGTCGAGGTCAAGAGGGGAAGGAGGAAAGGAGGGCGCGCGCGGCCGCGGTCTGACGGACGAAGAGGAGAGCGGGAGGTTGCCGGGGGTCCCAGGCCGGGGCCTGAGACCTCTCTACCCCGGCCAGCTCCCACATCCCGGGGACAAGTCGTCTCAGCACCATGCTGGAGCGTCACTCCAGCTGGCACCCAAGCGGACGGCCCCACTAGAGGGAGTGGGGGAGGAGAGGTACCTGAGACCAGCCCCGGCGGGTGCAGTATCCTCCCACCCCCAGTCCGACCCTAGCAGGTTGCTCTCTCTGCACGCACTGGCAGGTGTGTGGCTGTGGCCCAGTGGGCGGGGCCCACGTCCCACCAGACTGGAGGCGTGATGACCGACCTGGGCGACACAGCCCCTCTCCCGCCCAGGCACCTGACCGGCCCCCGCCGATGTGTCCCCACGGTGGGGAGAGTGGGCGAGGACGGGAGCGGGAGCGGGAGCACCGGAGCGAGCAGGAATGAGCCTTGAGAAGGATGGCCTGCACGCCGATCTGGTGGATGGGGAGATCTAGGCCCACACAGACCCACCGGGCGTGGACGACCGCCGGACACCGCCCAGTCTGAACTTCGGGAGAGGGAGGGTTGAGGGGAGAGGCCCTGTGAGCAGAGTCCAAGCTGCAGAACCCCTCGAGTGCACAGAGGGGGCTCGCAACACGCCACCCCCCCCCCCCAGGCATCGAAACCGAAGGGCCAGTGACAGCGATTCATCCTCAAGCGCCTCTCAGACAAGTGTAGCCCCGGGAGGAACCCGGGGCCTCTAGTGCGTTTGTAAGACTCTCAGAGAGAATCTTCCCTCAGCAGGGAGATCCTCAAGCCCAATGACCAGTTCGAGTCCACAGGCTGCAATCTGCAAGAGGATTTTTATTGATCAGGATACACAGGTATCTGTGGGTGTCCGAGTCAATTCGGAAGACTGGCGCGCCTAACAGAACCAGAGGCGGGTTTTTATAGTGTATTGGGGAGCAGAAGCAGGCTTACAGAAGCAAATGCGTGGTTGGTGGATTCAAGTGGGGCACACAGCAAGAGAATACGTGCAGGTTGGGGCTTCCGGAATATCAGGGGCTAGGGGCTTATCTCTTGTTAGGTGGCCCATAAAGCAATATCAATAATTTAGATTGGTTTCTGTATTTTGTTTTCTTTTATGGTCTGTTTCATCTAAATGATGGGTCAGCTTGTCCCACAAAGCTTGGACACATCTGAACTTTCCCAGGCTTATTTTAGTTCTGAGTCTGTGTATCTAAAAACTTACTTTTTACTTCTATAGTTGAGGGCCTTGGGCTTGTACAATTCCCTTTCTTGGAGAGGGTCTTTCATGTTCATAGTTTCCATGATCAATGCATCCTGCAATTCACATTAATTCTCACAGCTAGCTGCATTCTTCATCTACGCACAAGCCAAGTGATCCACCTCTAAGAGTCTTATCGGTATCTGGGGTGTGAAAGGACTCATATGCATGCTAACACTGGCACAAGCTCCCCCCCCCCCGCCCACTCCTGCTGCACCAGAAGAGAGGGGCCAACTGTGAGGCGGCTCCACCTCAGGCCGGTCAGCGGGAAATTAAAGAATACATGTGAAAAGAAAAAAAAGACAGGGTCGGGAACGGAAAGGCGGGACACACAGGACATGGAATGCCGCAAACCCAGCACCCTGCGGCGGGCAGCCAATGGGCGGGCAAGTCGGGAGCTCGGGCCGGGACCCCATGGGCACCCAGAGTGGGCCCGCAACATGGCCCCCCGACCGCCGCCTCTGGAAGCACCAGCGGCCAGAGGGGGCCTGCTGAGTCTCAGGGAGCACCAGGTGGAGGGAGGAAATGGGAAGCTCTCCTGCTTATGACCGACGGGCGGTAGGGCGACCCCTCCCCGGGGTCTTTAAACTTCCGCGCTGGAACAGGACAGCTAGGTACCCAGACAGGAGCAGGGCTGACACTCGAGGCCCCAAAGGCTGGGCAGGCTGCGAGAGCCCACCCGTGGCACAGGGACCCCCTGCACGTGACAGAGACACCCCAGCACCTTCAGAATGGGAGAGCTGTGGTAGAGGGGCAGCAGGTGCCTTGAGGAGAGTGAGCAGGTCCTGGCCACCGCGTACCACCGCCCCCCCCCCCCCCAGTGCACAGGAGATGAGATCACGGAGCAGGTCCAGAAAGAGGCACAATGACCTCGGTATGCCTAGGGCCTTGGCTGGCCAACCGGCAAGAGAGGTGCTGGCAGTGGAAGCAGCAGTGGTGGAGGCAGAGGCAGGCGCACGGAGGCAAGGATGTAGGCAGAAGAGCAAGGGAGAGAGAGAGAATGGAGGAGGTCCCTCGAAGGACCAGACCTGACACCCTCCCCACACCGCTCCTTAACGACCCCTGCCTTTCCCCAAAACGCTCACTTGGCTGGTGGCTGAGGCACAGGCCAGGAATGCAACCGGGACCGGGGACGCGCCTCCCAGTGAGAGGAGGGACTCACACAGGCCTGAGAAAGGACCAGACACCCCCTCGGCCTTCTCCATTAATGATCCTTCCACCAGTTCACCTACAGAAACCTTGTTATGATTTTTACTTCCTCTAGATAGTCAAGTTGGACCTTCTTCTCAGCCCTCCGACAGGGCCATGGGCTGATCAGGCCTCACTAAACCATCCAATTGTTAGTAGTGAAGGGTGGTGTGTACAAAGGGCAGGGACTTAATCAACGCAAGCTTATGACCAGCACTTACTGGGAATTTCTCATTCATGGAGAATAATTGCAATCCCCGATCTCCATCATGAATGAGGTTCAATGGGTTACCCGTGCCTGCCTTTGTAGGGTAGGCACAGGCAGAGCCAGTCAGTGTGGTGCTAATGCAGCCCAGGACATCTAAGGGCATCACACACCTGTTATTGCTCAATCTCGGGTGGCTGAACTCCACTTATCCCTCTAAGAAGTTGGGGGACGCCGACCGCTCAGGGGGTCGGGTAACTAGTTAGCATGCCAGAGTCTAGTTCGTTATCAGAATTAACCAGACATCGCTCCACCACCTAAGAACTGCCATGCACCACCACCCAAGGAATCGAGAAAGACCTATCAATCTGTCAATCCTGTCTGTGTCCGGGCCAGGTGAGGATTCCTGTGTTGAGTGAAATTAAGCTGCAGGCTCCACTCCCGGTGGTGCTCTTCCGTCAATTCCATTAAGTTTCAGCTTTGCAACCATGCTCCCCACGGAACCCAAAGACTTTGGTTTCCCAGAAGCTGCTTGACTATCATGGGAATAACACCACCGCATCACCAGTCCGCATCTGTTTAGTTATGTACCCCCATTTGTTTTTCTTTTTCTTTCTCCATTTCTCATTCTTTTTCTTTCATTGGGGGAGGGGATTTTTTTAATTCACATTTTAAATATGATTTTCCTGATTTGCCCTCTAGAAACCTGCTATTATTTTCCCTCATGCCTCCTGTTCTGAGGGCAGTTCCTCACTCATCCACTCACTCCTTCCAACCTGCCCATTCTGACAGTTCCCTACACTGGGGCATCAAGCCTTGACAGGACCAAGGGCATTTGCTCCCATTGGTGCCTGAAAAGGACATCCTCTGCTTCATATGCAGATGGAGCCATAGGCTCATCCTTGTGTATTCTTGGGATGGTTGTTTAGTCCATGGAAGATCGAGGGCAGGGGTTTGGTTGGTTGATATTGTTCTTCTTATGGGGTGGCAAACCCGTTCAACTACTTCAGTTCTTTCTGTAACGACTCTCTTTGGAACCTTGTTCTGAGTTCAATGGTTGATTTCAAGCATTCTCCCTTCTTCCCTCCCTCTCTTCTTCCCTCCCTCCCCACACCGCTCTATGTTTGTATGTTTGTGTGTTTGTGTGTCTCTGTGTATGTGTGTGTGTGTCTGTCTGTCTGTCTGTTTGTCTGACTGTATGTCTTTCTAAGTGAATGTCACTTTTCTTTTCTTAGATAAAGTGATGAGATAAGAGTCTTACCCAAGCTATGCAAATACGTCCTTTAGGCTGAGGCCAGAGTATTTTTTCCCTCTGTTCTACTATTTATAGACCTAATACTAGGAGCTTCTAGCCTCCATGTAATCCAACCTTCCAAGCTGACTGATTCAATATGGTTTCTCTTGGCATCTTCATGAGTTGTTCTACTTGGACTCACATTAACTTGGAAAATGTGTTACAATCTTCTGGATCCTTCTAATTCTCCTGCTTTTTCTGTTTTCCCCAGTGAATAGTTTGTTCTCTCAGAACCTGAATCTGTAAAATCATGTCCAGAAAACTTCCATAAACACACGCCACACAGCACAACTTCTCTTTCTTGCTCTACTTCTCTCTGTCTTCCTTTTGTCTATTTTTGTCTCTCTTTCTCTACTCTTGTCCATTCTCTGATTCCTAAGCTGTTCTCAGGTGAATTGGGCATATTTTATCTGTGATACATTCTGTCACTTTTTTCTTTGAATTACTACTTTATCTGGCCCTCAGTTATATGACACTTTCAAACATGGCTACTTCCTGATATAAACTAACCTTACAATGTACAATCATTTTGCTAATATCTACCTACCTAGTTCTTACCTGGACCTATTGGTTGTAAAGAATTAACCTTTCAGGATGCCTATATTCATGGCAGAATATTTCTGACATTTCATATATGATGTCCTGTGTCTCAAAGTTGAGGGTATTAGAATAAAATAATTCTACCCATTTTCTAGAAGGTTTAAAGATTCAACTTAAGTCTTATTTTATGATCCCATTAGCGGCCATCAGTCCAAAACACAAAGTCACTAAAACAAATCCTAGTTGCATCAGGTAGGGTGGGAAGATATCCCAGTGATTAAGCAGGCAGGACATGGGAAGAAGATTGTTTATTGGTCTATATTTATGGCTTGCTCAGCCTTTGTTTTTATAAAAGCTAGAACAATAAACCCAGGAGTGGGACAACCTACAGTGACCTGGGCCCTCCAACAAAATTATTGATCAAGAAAGTGCCCACAGGCTTTTTCATTGGACAATCTTACGAAGAGTTTTTTCTCAGTTAAGATTTCTTCTTCCAAGTTATCTCTAGTTTTATATCACATTGATAAAAAAAAACCTTCTTATATAGTTTGTAGGTGAGAGTTTGTGGGTGTATATCTCTAAGCTTATGTATTGAAGTGATATCATTAAAAATTTTACAAAAGAATGGCTAATAATAACCTGTGTGTGTGTGTGTGTTTCTTTAATCCCGCAGGCTTTCGACCGATTCTCGGTACAATCTCGGTGTGGGCATTGGGCACCGACAGTGAATGTCAGTGAAATTATGTGTGTATATGTGTTTCGGCATGCCCACAGATATTATATGCATCATAATAGGGTATTAAAGAGGACAATGTCTTAATCTAAAGAAATGCTTTAGATTGTAGCACACACCAGCAAGAAAACATTCCTTTTTTGGCATGGGGTAGCAATTGTGCTTGAAAACAATAAATTATGAAATATACTAGAAAGAGTGAAATAGCTCAGTAGGTGAAGATATTTGTTGGCAAGGCAGTTAACTTTAGTTTGGTCCTTGGGACATACACAATGGAAGGAGGAAATGAATGCAATAAATTGTACTCCGTCATCCACATGTGTGCAATCACATGCAGAAACAAGCAAATACTCAACTAAAAGAATCAGAAAATTAGAATTCTATAAATATAGGACTTAAAATATATGCATCAATTTAAGTAAGGAAATAGGTTGACATGAGATATGGTAAGAATACTGTAAAGCTGATACATACCCAGACTTAGAGTAAGTATCCCTATACATATGTGTGTTCTGTTTCTCCCATTTCTGGAGCAAGAAAAAAATTACATACATGGAATTTCTGCTTAGTATTACAGAGAAACAGAACATAATATTGATAATTAAAAAAAGAATACATATATAGTTCATATGAAGGCAACTTGGTCTTACAGAGATAAGCTAAACAACTCCTGGATACTATAAGTTCAGACTCATGAACATGTATTACTCAGATTGGTGAATGAAAAACTTAAATATGGGGCATGTAGATTTCAGAGACTTTTCCACAGTGGAATTGTGTAACCAGGGTGACCAGACAATAGCACTTGCATTTGTATCACTTAGAATTATAGAGACCTTTCTTTGCACGGTGGAGGAATAGGCATCTACACTGAAATGTACTATATGTAACTAGAGAAATAAAACAAAATGTTCTCCTTTATAACCAAATCAGGAATACTACTAGGACATTCCAGGTTTCTTAGTCACATCGTGAAATAGAATCAAGTGACCTTGTTCCAATATAATATTCTTCATTCTTTCTGAGATATGAGGTAGAGGATGAAAGAAAATACCCCCAACAACCTGGGTTTAGAGTAATATATTAGTTAAAAATATCAAGTGTATGAGTCCAAGGGTATCTGACATCCATCAGGAGTCATGGAATACTTCCACTGGACTCTCCACAGTGGTTGCCTGTGTAGGATTTGGTTGCTGAATCAGCACTCATCTTTCAAATGTAGAAGACATCAAAATATAGACGAGAGGGATCATCCTCACATTCATTTACAAAGCACCCCCACAAATTTTCTATTGTCTTACTTGGAACGGATAAATTTAAAAGAGTAAAACAATATTATTATACTCAAGGAAAAAGCTTGTGTCAAAGAAACAAAACAATTAAAGGTAAAAGTCTATGTTTTTCAATAGAGTGACTATAAGGAAAAGAAGCACCCTTTAAGCAGCCATTGTTATCTTCTTCAAATTTATGGAGCATGGATGTTATAAAATGAATAATAAGATAGAATAACAATGTAGGGTGAGAAGCTAATTTAGAGAGAAGAAATTAAAATCAAAGCAGCTCAGAGCAACCAAGAAGCCTGTGGTAAAACCAAATCTGCAGCAACACAATTGTAAGCAATACCCATTATGGAAAAGTAAAAGACAATTCAAAAGGCACATTAATATATATGATGGACACTTGTGTCAACTTGGATTTAGATGCCTCTAAATCTGGTGCGGTTTGTCTCCTATCGAAAAGGCAAAATGTTCCCCTTCAGAAATTTGAAGTAGATTGAATAATTTTACCCTCTTTTTCCTAGTTAAAAAAAAATAAGGCCAGAAAATAATTTAAATTGTAAACGTGTGTATGTGGGGTGTGTGTCTTTATTAAATTATGTGTGAATACTTGCATGTCTAGGGTTGCCTGTGGAGGCTAGAAAAGGAAGAGTATTGGGTCGCTGAAACTGAAATTACCAGTGATTATGAGTCATCTTGTTCTTTGAATCTGACATGGGTCTTCTTCAGAAGTAGTACATGTTCTTAACTTCTCCGTCATCTCTCCAGTCTCCTGTAAAAATAAGTTAAGAAAATGATTTCTGTTGCCTAAAGACAAGGAGGCTGAATGAATACAATGATTCTGAGGTTATTTTTAAAGATGAAATTCATTATGATAGACAATGGGCATAATATATCTAAAATTAAAAGAAGATAAAGTGCAAACAATAAGGAACAGTGTGCTGTATGAGAGATGTTGCAGGGTAAAAAAATGACATGAAACTTTCTAAAGAGGCTTCAGTTGCTTATAAAGTCGCAGTACTTTGTGTGTATATGTTTGTGTGGGGGTACATATGTCTGCAGGTGCATGTCCACAGGTGTGAATAAGGAGGTCAAAGGTCAATGCTGGGTATCATTCTCAGTCACTCTCTACTGTATTGATTTTGTGACATGTCTCAAGCTGACCATGGTATTACCATTATAGCTAGACTGGGGCTCTGTCAAGCCACAGGGTTTATTTCTTCTCCATTTAACAGACACCAGGATGATTAGCTTGGAACACAGTCCCATGACTTTTTAAATGTTCTCTGGAGACTCCACTCAGATCCTCATGCATGTATCAGAAATAATTTTGCAGAGGTGCTACCTCTTTCTGGCAGTGGCCATGTAGCTGCTGCAAGGAATAGCATATGAGTGCTTCAGTGACAGGATTCTACTGTGGCAAGTGCATTTAAACCACTTCTCAAATTTCACAAGGGAAATTTGGTGGCCTTTATATTTAGTACCAAGTTTACATGCCCTACAAGCTCTCCTTTCCTTCATTGTACTCCATATAGTCATTATCAAACTTGTATCACTTCATCAGTCATTGACAAGGCCATCTGGAGTCACATAGGCTATGTCACTGTGGATGATTCTACATATTTCTCAAAACTCTATCAAGGGATAAAATGTTCTTCACCTTTTTTGTATCTATCAATCCTCCAGATGTTACCATAAATCCTAGGAATTTGAGACTTATAATCATATCTTTAGAGAAGTACCCAGTCATACTGAGCAAGTCTGTGTCAGTTGTGGAGAGAAGTAGTTCCTGCTTACATAACTGTTTTTAAGAAGCTATATCTGATCAGTGGAGACATGGAAAATGCAGAGATTATGTTGGATTGATAGAGACTTGAAAATGGCTCTTAGAATGATTACATCTTACAAAGATCTATATATTAGAAAGATGTCTAGAAGATCTGCTTTGTAAAATGAACTTGTCTGTCTGCAATTAAAAGGGAATTATGATAGGAGATAATAACTAGGTATAGTTTACCAACAAATGTTTAATTCGACTTCTCACCATGCATAACTATGTAACCATGTTTGCTACCAGACAGGTATGTCTTCCTGTTTACAGGACAAGCCTGGCAAGACATCTTTTTGTCTTGGTGAAATTGTGCTCTTTAATGCAAAACAAGTTTAGGTGGTGACTGATCCAAGGAATGGGAGAAGGAGGAAGGGGAACTATTGGGGGATTTGTGTAAAGATAGAGCTTTTCAAATGTGGATATTATGATTTCTTTTAATAATGTAAGCAATGATATCACTGCTTGGGTAAGCACAATTGTCATTGTATAAATATAGAAGGCTCAAGTTATTTGTGGACACATGCCTGAAAATCAAAAGGTGGTCAGTGTCTTCACTTTTGTTAACTCCCCTTCTCCATCTCAGGACCTAAACATTATAGCTAGAACTGGCATTGGCATCTTCTTGGTTCCTAAATTTTAATTTTTTAAAAATTTTTATTAGATATATTTCTTTACTTCCAATTCAAATAATATTCCCCTTCCCAATTTCCTGTATATAAGCCCCCATTCCCTCCCATCCCCCTCCCCCATACAGGTATTCCCCCTATACATCCACTTTATTCCCCCACCCCCATATTCCCCTGCACTGGTGGTCCAACCTTTGCAAGGCCAGGGGCTTCCCCTTCCCCTGGTGCCCCAACAAGTCTGTCCTCTGCTATATACGCGGTTGGAGCCCTGGATTATTCCATGTATAGTCTTTCGGTACGGGTTTAGGCCCTGGAAGCTCTGTTTGGTTGGCATTGTTGTTTTGATGGGTTGCATGCTCCTTCAACTCTTTCAATATTTCGTCTAATTCCCTCCAAGCGTCTTGTTCTCAGATCAGGGGTTTGCTGCTAGCATTGACTTCTGTATTGGAAATGCTCTGGATGTGTCTCTCAGGAGAGATCTATATCCGCCTCCTTTCAAGATGCATTTTATAACTTCATCAATCTTATCTAGTATACATATATATACACATACATATACATATATATACACATGCATACACATATATACATACACACACACATACACACACATATCTATATCTATATCTATATCTATATCTATATCTATATCTATATCTATATCTATCTCTATCTCTATCTCTATCTCTATCTCTATCTATATCTATATCTATATCTATATCTATATCTATATCTATATCTATATCTATATCTATATATATATATATATATATATCCCCTTTTAAGAAGGAATGGAAGCATCTGAATTTTGGTCATCCTTCTTCTTTAGCATCCTGTGGTCTGTGGATTGCATCTTGGGTAATTCGAGATTTTTGTCTAATATCCACTTATCAATGAGTGCATACCAAGTGTGTTTTCCTGTGTTTGAGTAACCTCACTCAGGATGATATTTTCTAGTTCATTCCATTTGCCTATGAATTTCATGAAGTCATTGTTTTTGATTGCTGAGTAGTACTCCAATGTGTAGATGTACCACTTTTTGGAATCCATTCCTCTGTTGAAGGGCATATGGGTTCATTCCAGCTTCTGGTTATTATAAATAAGGCTGATATGAAGATAGTGGAGCATGTGTCTTTGTTGTATGTTGGAGCATCTTTTGGGTATATGGCCAAGAGAGGTATAGCTGGGTTCTCAGGTAGTGCAATCTCCAATTTTCTGAGGAAACTCCAGACTGATTTCCAAAGTGGTTGTACCAGTTTGCAATCCCAACAACAATGGAAGAGTGTTCCTCTTTCTCACATCCTCCCCAGCATCTGCTGTCAACTGAGCTTTTTATTTTAGCTTTTCTGAATGGTGTGAGGTAAAATTTCAGGGTTGTTTTGATTGCATTTCCCTGATGACGCAGGATGTTGAACATTTCTTTAGCTGTTTTTTGGCAATTCGATAATCCTCAGCTGAGAATGATTTGTTTTCCCCATTTTTTTTTTTTTTGGTTCTTTTTTTCGGAGCTGGGGACCGAACCCAGGGCCTTGCGCTTCCTAGGCAAGCGCTCTACCACTGAGCTAAATCCCCAGCCCCTGTTTTCCCCATTTTTAATAGGGTTATTTTACTCTTTCGATTCTAACTTCTTGAGTTCTTTGTATGTTTTAGATATTAGCCCTGTATCTGATGTAGGATTGGTAAAGATCTTTTCCCAATCTGTTGGTTGCCATTTCATCCTATTGACAGTGTCTTTTCCTTTACAAAAGCTGTGCAGCTTTATGAGGTCCCATTTGTCGATTCTTGATATTAGAGCATGAGCCATTGGCGTTTTGTTCAGGATATTTTGCCCAGTGCCCATGTGTTCGAGACACTTCCTCATTTTTTCTTCTCTTAGTGTGAGTGTATCTGGTTTGATGTGGAGGGCCTTGATCCACTTGGACTTAAGCTTTGTACATGGTAATAAGAATGGATCAATTTGCATTCTTCTACATGCTGACCTCCAATTGTACCAGCACCATTTGTTGAAAATGTTATCTTTCTGCCATTGGATGGTTTTAGCTCCTTTGTCAAAGATCAAGTGACTATAGGTGTGTGGGTTTATTTCTGGGTCTTCAATTCTAATCCACTGATCTATCTGTCTGTCTCTGTACCAATCCCATACAGTTTTTATGACGATTCCTCGGTAATACTGCTTGAAGTCAGGGATGGTGATTCTCACAGAAGTTCTTTTAATGTTGAGTATAGTTTTCGCTATCCTGGGTTTTGCAAATTGCTCTTTTTATCTCTATAAAGAATTGAGTAGGGATATTGATGGAGATTGTGTTGAATCTATAGATTGCTTTTGGCAAAATGGCCATCTTTACTATATTAATCCTGCCAATCCATGAGCATGGAAGACCTTTCCATCTTCTCAGTTCTTCCTCAATTTTTTTCTTAAGAGACTTGAAGTTCTTGTCATGCAGGTCTTTCGTTTGCTTGGTTAAGGTCACACCAAGATATTTTATATTACTTGGGAATATTGAGAAGGGTGTCATTTCCTTAATTTTTTTTCTCAGCCTGTTTATCCTTTGAGTAGAGGAAGGCTACTGAATTGTTTGAATTAATTTTATACCCCGGCACTTTGCTGAAGTTGTTTATCAGGTTAAATAGTTCTCTGGTGGAACTTTTGGGGTCACTTAAGTATACTATTATATCATCTGCAAATAGTGATAATTTGATTTCTTCCTTTCAAATTTGTATCCCCTTGACCTCTTTTCACTGTCTGATTGCTCTGGCTATGACTTCGACTATTAGATTGAATAAGTAGGGAGAGAGTGGGCAGTCTTGTTTAGTTCTTGATTTTAGTTGGGTTGCTTCAATTTTCTCTCCATTTAGTTTGATGTTAGCTAGTGGTTTGCTGTATATTGATTTTACTATGTACAGATATGGGCCTTGAAATTCTGATTTTTCCAGGACTTTTATCATGAAGGGGTGTTGAACTTTGTCAAATGATTTTTCAGCATCTAATCAAATGACCATGTCATTCTTATCTTTGGGTTAATTTATATAGTGGATTACATTGATGGATTTTCGTATATTAAACAATCCCTGCATCCCTGGAATGAAGCCTACTTGATTATGATGGATGATCATTTCGATGTGTTCTTGGATTCCATTTGTAAGATATTTATGAGTATTTTTGCATCAATAATCATAAGGGAAATTGGTCTGAACTTCTTTCTCTTGGTTGGGTCTTTGTGTGGTTTCAGTATAAGATTAATTGTATAATCTTATTATATAATTATTAATTCATAGAAGGAATTTAGTTGTGTTCCATCTGTTTCAATTCTGTAGAATAGTTTGAACAGTATTAGTATGAGGTCTTCTGTGAAGCTCTGGTAGAATTCAGACCTGAATCCATCTGGACCTGGGATCTTTTTGGTTGGGAGACTCTTAATAACAATGACTGCTTCTATTTCTTTAGGAGTTATGGGAGTGTTTAGATGGTTTATTTGTTCCTGATTTAGCTTTGGTACCTGGTATCTGTCTAGAAAATTGTCCATTTCCTCCAGAATGTCCAGTTTTGTTGAATATAGGCTTTTGTAGTAGGATGTAATTTTTTTTTAATTTCTTCAGATGCTACTGTTATGCCTCCCTATTCATTTCTGATTTTGTTAATTTGGATACACTGTCTGTGACCTCTTGTTAGTCTAAAGGTTGATCTGTCATGTTGATTTTCTCAAAGAACCAGCTCCTGGTTTTGCTGATTCTTTGTATACTCATTTTTGTTTCTACTTGGTTGATTTCAGCTCTGATTTTGATTATGTCCTGCCTTCTACTCCTCTTGGGTTTATTCATTTCTTTTTGTTCTAGAGCTTTTAGGTGTGCTGTCAACAGTGGCCCTTAGAATTGGGGGTGATTTGGAGGGGGGGTTCTGGGTCTCCTTGGGTATTCCATTGTCTTTATAGGTGATATCTTCTGTCCTAATGTGGTCTTTATCTGGTTGGCTATTTTAACCACTACCTCTAAGGAGAGATCTCCTTAGTTGGATGGGGGAAGGTGGAGTAAGGGGAGAGGCAAGTGGAAGCTCCTTTGTTTTTTTAATGGAGTCCTGCCCTGGGTGGGGGGGAGAGAGGGAGGAGCAGAC
The DNA here is from genome assembly GCF_021556685.1 of Rattus norvegicus. Lineage (NCBI taxonomy): Eukaryota > Metazoa > Chordata > Mammalia > Rodentia > Muridae > Rattus > Rattus norvegicus. The sequence continues at coordinate 3,361,900 of NC_141535.1, read as the reverse complement.
AGACTGTTTAGTGTCTCCTTTGAAGCCTTGGGGGTTTTCTGCATCAGCTCAGAAACAGAGCACATCCCCTAGGTGATACAGGACTTAGAAGTTTGACCACACTTACCCCACACTGCCACAAAGGGGGTGTTGGGCTGTGGAAAGCTGCAAGAACACTGCCGGGGAGGGGGGGCCCGGGGGGTCGCAGGAACTGAGGAATTTTTTTTAATGTTGTGTTTTTGTGTGTTTTGGTGTACTGTCTGTTACAGAAAAGAGGGGGAATGGTTTGTCCAATGGGAACATTCCCTTGGCCTATCGGCCTTGGTGGATTCCACAGGAGTCCAAAAGGTTAAGCCTTCCTGCAGATTAAAGAACTAGCAGGTGCCCTGTGGCTTTAAGTGTCTACTCTTTTCCCAGGTTAGGTAGGGAGTCTGCCAAAACCAATTGCAGGCTGTTTCGCAGGCTGTCAGGATTTGGACAGGGGCTAGAGGGACCTTCAGCCAACTCCAGGTACTAGCTCTGGCCAGGAGCCTTCAGTTACCCCTTCAGATTGACCTAAGCTTGAGATGGGGCTGACTGAAAACTCAGCAGGAAAAGAAAGGTTGCTAGTCTCCAGAGTTGGGGGAGGTGACTCACCTTCCCACACTGCAGTTTTGTTGATCATTGTTCCAGCACTACATTGTAGGGCTCTGGTGCCAGAGTGCTCTCTGCAGTGATCTCTGACCAGGCTGGCTAGTTGTGTGGGTACAGGTAAAGGGAGAAAGATCTCAGGCAGGGAGGGGGAACATTTATTTGCCACCACAACTGCCTGTCATAATCCTTATCCCCACTGCCTGCCACTTGGGCTGGGCTGAACCAGCAGGGGACTGAGTAGCCAGTGAGGAGTGCAAGGGAGATTCTGGCAGTGATGATTTCTGGAGAGCAGATCTCATCTCCAAGTGGCAGAGTAACAACTCTTATAACAGAAGCTCGTAGACAATGAAATAATTCCTGCACGCCTTTCATTGTGCTTAGTTTTGTGAATGGGTCAGTGTCTGACAAAATGTACTTCCTATTGGTTTGTCCTGAGAGCTTGGGAAGACCTCCTCATATACTCATTTGTAGGTGTGGTCCTGCTTCTACCTCTGATCTGTCTTGAGCCTACATGACCTGTGGTGCAGTGCTTGCAGCATTGCCCTATATGACTGGTCTGTCTCAAACCTCTGTAAAGGGGTCTTTGGGGGGACCTGTTATCCTGGGAAATTGGGAAGGCACCAGCAGTCCCCTTTAAGTGTCCTGGGGATTCAACCTATCTCCTATCAGGGTACTTTTCACTGCTTGCCCCTCTAGTGAATTACATTGATGGATTTCCATATATTGAACCATCTCTGCATCCTTGGGATGAAATCTACTACATCATGATGGATTATCATTTTAATGGTTGCTTGGATTTGGTTTGTAAGAATTTTATTGAGTATTTTTGCTTTGATATTCATAAGGGAAATTGCTCCGAAGTTCTCTTTCTTTCTTGTTTTTTTGTGTGGTTTAGGTATAAGCATTGTTGGTATCATGTGTTGCCTTTAGCTGTAACACGATACATTCCCAGAAGACGTTTTGGCTCAAGTCTCACCTCCACCTGGGCATCTTTACCTCACAGTACAAATAAAAGCAGACTCCCTCCACCGTCACTCTATTTTCTGTTCTTTTTCTGGCCCCTTCCCCTTGTATTTAATAAGGGAATTATTAAATCTCACCATATGGAACCGTGTTGGTATTGGTTTGGTGTGCCCTTTCTGGTCGGGCGCAGCCAATATTTAATAGCAACAATCATAATTATGGTTTCTTAGAAGGAATTGGCTAGTGTTCCTTCTTTTTCTATTTTGTGGAATAGTTTGCACCATATCGGTATGACATCTTCTATGAAGGTCTCATAGAATTCTGCACTAAACACATCTGTTCCTGGGCTTTATTTGGTTGGGAGACTTTTAAGAACTGCTTCTATTTCTTTAGTAGTTATGGGACTGTTTAGATGCTTTGTGTGATCCTGACTTAACTTTTGTACCTGGTATCTGTCTAGAAAATCATCCATTCAATATAGATTTTCCAGCATTGTTGAATATAAGCTTTTGTAGTAGGATCTGATTATTTTCTGAATTTCCTCAGATTCTCTTGTTATGTCTTACTTTTCATTTTTGATTTGTTAATTTGATACCCTGTGCCCTCTGGTTAGCCAGGCTAAGGGTTTATTATCTATCTTGTTGATTTTCTCAAAAAAAACCAGCTCCCACTTTTGTGGATTCTTTGTATATTCCTTTTTTGTTTCTATTTGGTTGATTTCAACCCTAAGTTTAATACAATTTCCTGCCTTCTACACTTCTTGGGTGCATTTGCTTCTTTTAGTTCTAGAGGTTTTAGGTGTTCTGTCAAGGTGCTAATGTTTGCTCTCTCTCCAATTTATTTTTGAGCTCTGAGTTTTCCTCTTAGCACTGCTTTCATTGTGTTCCATAAGTTTGGGTACGTTTTACCTTTACTTTCATTAAATCCAAAAAAGTCTTTAATTTATTTCTTTATTATTTCCATGACCAAGTTATCATTGAGTAGAGTGTTATTCAGCTTCCATGTATATGTGAGCTTTCTGTCACTATTGTTATTGAAAACAAGCCTTAGTCCATGGTAATCTGATAGGATGCATGAAATTATTTCAGTATTATATCTGTTGAGGTCTGTTTGTGATCAATTATATGGTCAGTTCTGGAGAAGGTACCATGAGGTTATAAGAATGTATATTCTTTTGCTTTAGGATGAAATGTTCTATTAATATCTGTTAAGTCCATTTGGTTCATAACTTAGGTTAGTTTCTCTATGTCTCTGTTGACTTTCTGTTTCTATGAACTGTCCATGGTTAAAGTGGGGTATTGAAATCTCCCCCTGTTATTGTGTGACATGCAATATATGCTTTGAGCTTTAGTAAGGTTTCTTTTATGAATGCAAGTGCCCTTGCATTTGGAGAATAGATATTCAGGACTGAGAGTTCATCTTGTTGGACTTTTCCTTCGATGAATATGAAGTGTCCTTCCTTATCTTTTCTGAAAACTTTTAGTTGAAAGTTGATAATATTCGATATGAAAATGGCTACTCCAGCTTTTTTCTTTGGACCCTTTGCTTCGGAAATTATTTTCCAGCAATTTACTCTGAGGTAATGTCTGTCATTGTCACTTATGTGGGTTTCCTGTTTGCAGCAAATACTGAGTCCTCTTTAAGTATCCACTCTGTTTTACATGTCTTTTTATTAGAGAAGTGAGTCCATTGATATTAAGAGATATTAAAGAATAGGATTGTTGTTTCCTGTTATTTTTTGTTGTTAGAGGTGGAATTATATTTGTGTATTTTTCTTCCTTTGGTTTTGTTGCAAGAAGATTACTTCTGTGCTTTTTCTAGGGTTAGTTTTCTGCCTTGTGTTTGAGTTTTCAATCTATTATTCTTTGTAGGACATAAATATCTATCTTAAAGAAATACAGCACAACACAGGTAAGGAATAGAATCCCTAAAGAAGGAAACACAGAAATCTCCTGAATTACTACAGGAAAGCACAAACTAACAGGTAAAGGAATTGAACAAAGTCATCCAGGAATTAAAAATGGAAATAGAGACAATAAAGAAAGCACAAAGGGTGACAACTCTGGAGATGGAAAAGGAAGGAAGGAGATCAGGTGTCAGAAACACAAGTATTTTCAATCAGAAATCAAGAGATAGAGGAGAGAATCTCATCGGCAGAAGATAACAGAAAACACTGACACAACCATCAAAGATAATGTAAAACGCAAAAAGCCCCTAACCCAAAACATTGAGGAAATCCAAGACACAATTAAAAGATCAACCCTAAGGATAGTAGGTATAGAACAGAGCTAAGATTTCCAACATAAATGTCCAGTAAATATCTTCAACAAAATTATAGAAGGAAACTTCCCTAAAGAAAAGAAAGACATGCCCATAAACATACAAGAAGTTTACAGAACTCCAAAGAGATTGACCAGAAAGGAAATCTGTCCCATCACATAATAGTCAAAACACCAAATGCACAAAACAAAGAAAGAATATTAAAAGCAGTAAGGGAAAATATCAAGTAACATATAAAGGCAAACCTATCAGAATTACACCAGACTTCTCACCAGAGACTATTAAAGCCAGAAGATCTTGGCAGATGTCATACAGACCCTAAGAGAACACAAATACAGGCTACTCTATCCAGAAAAACTGTTAATAAACAAAAATGGAGAAACCAATATACTCCATGACAAAACCAAATATACAAAGAACCTATGCATTTATTATGTGTATCTAACTGTGTCAGACAGTAATCTATATACACATGTAAATAAGTTACATATTTACTAAATTACTCAAAAACATTTTACAATATTCAAGTAGACATATGTGCACACATGCCTACATATATACACATATACAAATGTGGCTGGTATATACCCACGGGTTAGCTGTCTTTTTTTCACATGTGTCTTCATAAATGTGTGTGGTCTGTTTGTGTGTATGTGTGTTTCTGTGTGTGTTTGTGTGTGTGTGTGTGTGGCATGTGTGTGATGTGTACATATTTATGTGTGAATGCACACCCTTTTGTGTGGAAACACATGTGAAAGTCAGAGGAAAAGGTCATGTGTAGGTTCTCACCCCTTACCTTGTCCTGGGTAGCCTCTATTGCTACTACCACTGAGTAGTCAAGGCTACCTTGATCAGAAGCATCCAAGACTTATCTTCCTATCTCTTTCCACGTTACCATGTGACCTGTGGTATCCACATCAACCATGCCCATGCTTATTTCATATAGATTAGTTTTTGATATGGTGGGTGTTTGCGGCAAGGTCTTTTCCTTAATGAATAAAGATTTCAGGGCACCAATCACTGGACATATACTTACAGGTTAGACTTCCAGGTTGGAGGGAGAAAGAGAGGATGAGAAAAAGGACCTGTGGATTTTTGGATTGTGGGAGAACTTGGGGTAGGTGATATAATGAACTAGAGCCTCCCACTTAGATTTCCGATCACTCAGGATCACCACTGAAGGATTTCATTTACTAAGGCTTACTAATAAGGAATATTAGTAATTGTACTCAGTGATTGAATTACCTGTTGATTCTAAATTAAGTTTGCGTTGTGTTTGTCTTCCCACAGCTTCTCAACTGTTTTCCAGAGATAGGTACAACCCCACTCCCACCCCCACCACCCAGCCAGCCGATAAATGTGGATGCTCGAATCTGAGGTTTGTCATGGTAGTGACTTTCTAAGGTGGCATAGCTAATTGGATGAAGAGATTCCTGGAGCTACAGGTCAGGAAGTCTCTCAATATGAGAACAGCCCACCAGGACCAAATGACCCATTGGTGCCATGTGACCTGCTGGTACATGGGGTAATATGGGATGGTGCCCTCTTCGGTATTTCACGCTGCAGGTGTTCAAATTCAGTTTGAACCAAAATGAGTACTTTGGTATTAAAGCCTAAGTTTAACCAATAACAATATTCCAGCACTGACATTATATTTCTTAGCATAAAGCATCCTATGGGATCTGTACGGTTCAGAATGAGTTCTCTGTATTTGATCTTTTCACAAGATTCAACCCAACTCCCAGCACCTTTGGAGGACACCAACTATACTATAGGCTGTTCTCCTATGGCTCACGTCTGGACAAACCACACCAGGCCAACAGGGCTCCACGTGGAGAGGTTTATTGGAATGGTAGAGACAAAGGGCAAGGGATGAAGAGAGGTAGGAGAGAAAGAGAGGAGAAAAAGGGAAGAGAGGAGAGACAGGTGGAAGAGGGCAGAAAGGATCTCCCTTTTATGTGAAATGTGGTATAACTGTAACATGAAATGTATGCTGGAAATGGATGACCGTTGCCTTGACAACAGATGCTCAGGGGACCAGATGACATCATTGCTGGAGGCAAAAGCAGTTCCTGATACCAACATTTGGAAATTTAGGTCACCAACTGGGACCCTCCTTTGTACCTCTAGCATACCTGTCAAAAAAAAAAAAAAAAAAACTAGATCTAACCATGCAGGGATGGCACCTTGTGTTTGTACCTTAGCAGCTGCTGAACCCCTTATTCAAGAATAAGAAAAACTAATATTTGGGTTGCCTATAATGGTCTTCTCCTCTTATAACATGTCACAGCTCCTACCTTTCAAAGGTTTACAGAATCTACCTCCCTCCAAGGTTCTTTCTCTTCAGGTAGCACTAATAGAAGACTCCACATTAACCTTTCAATCACACCTGTCTTTCCCATCTTCTTTCTCCACCAAAACTAACCACTCCTTATCTCACCCCTGCATTAAAACCTTAGAGGAATTATTACCTCACCCTTCACACATACAGCAGGGCAATTTGCCTCAGACCATCTATACCTGGTATACAGATGGAAGCTCCTTTCTACATGAAGAAGCCATAAGAGCCAGCTGCCTCATAGTGACAGACGCTGAGGCACAGGCCCTTCCTGCTCATACCACCAATCAACAGGCTGAAGTAGAAGTCTTTACCCATGCCTTTCAACTGGCACAGGGACAATCCCTCAACATCTACACAGATTCTAAACATGCTTTCCATATCATCCTGACCCATGCCACTAACTGGAAGGAGCATGGGGTACTTATGACTAAAGGAGGATCAGTAACTAATGCAAACCAAATTATGGCCATGCTAAAGCCTCCCATCTCCACATAGCTATTGGGTTTGTCCTTTGCAGATCCCACCTGATGAATGACTCTATTATCTCCAAAGGAAAAAATGGAGCTGAAGAGGTAGCCAGAACTGAGGCCCTTAGGGGCCTGCACTTGTCTCACCCTCCCCAGGACATTCTTACCCTGCAACCCACATCCCCACTCCCACTCCCTAACACTCATCAAACTCTGTCCTATCTTCGCCACATCTTTCATCCTAACAGCAAGGCATTGTCTTATTTTGTTAAAACCCACCTGAAGCCTACTCCTACAGGATGGGAGAAATGTCTTTCCACTTGGACATCTATGGCAAGAAAGCTACAGACCGTGAACTTTCACATTTTGATGAGCAGAGAGAAAAATTGAGGATGTATCCTGATGACCACGAAGCAGGTCAGCCAACATCTGTGCAGCTGCTGGTGAGAGGGGATGGGAGAAGGCATTGTGGGAATCTCTGTGACCACTGAGACTCAGGATAGGAAAACATCCAGTCTGTTAAACTGAATTTTGGATTCACAAATACAGAGTCAAAAAACAAAGAAAGAAAGAAAAGAAAAGGAAAAAAGAAAAAGAGAGGTCAGGTTCAGGGCTTTTGGTCTTTCAGTGACTTGAGTGTGGTCCTTGATTCCTTTGGAGTTGAGCTGTGTTCAGGGTGAGAGATATGAATCTATTTTCATTTCTCTGTATGCTGCTATTCACACCATCTGTCTGTCAAGACGCTGATCTTTTCCCCAGTGTGTTATTTTGTTTGCTTTGTGAAAAACAAGGTGTTTTTACCTGTATGGAATTACATCTGGAGCTGAGTTTTCAATTCTATACATTGATCAATGAGTCTATTACGTCAATAAAATGCTTTTTTTTATTACTGTAAGCTTTTTAATACAACTTGAAATCTGGGGAAAAGTTTAAATCCGCTGTAATGACATGTATTCTGTGTTTTTCTTCAGTTTACCATACAAAGTTATCCATTCAACCATTTCCATGGACATAAATATCAATAATTTATCAATTAAATTCAAATACATTCAATTAGTCAATTTCAGGTTAGTCTACCAAATCAACTGCAAGACGTCAACTCAAATATGAGGGATGATTCTACTACAAAAATCATAACTTGTTAAAAGTTATGGCATCTATATTTTTTATTTGAATATGTGCTTAGACAATATCCCCTGTAAATTTAACTTGGCTTAAAACTCATGAACAATATAATGTAGCAGTTTGATCCAGTTCTTCCACACAGCGCCATGCTCCGAGAACTAAGACTCAGACTCAAGATATATTTACAAATACCTTGACTATATAGTGAGGCTCTTCTCTAAGTAGATCACAATTTAGAATAACTGACTTATTTTAACCTACATTCTGTAACATGCCCACTTAACCATGTTCAGGTTCTATGTGTCACTCTCCTCACGTCTTCCAAGGTGAATCTCCTGCCGCATTCTATTTCAGAATTATGATTTCTCCCAGATTTCCCACTTCTTATTTACCACCTAAATAATAAGCCGTCAGATTTATTATTAACAAGTGCCATAGTCATATCGATATTAGATATTCTCTCAATAATACCCCTTTGAAGTACAATAAATGTCTCTTTTTCAAATATAAATTGAATAAAATTATATAAATTATAATAGTTATAAGGTGTGATATATATTTACAATGTCAAGTCCATAGTATGTGGTAATTAAGAAAAATATCCTATTATCTATCCTGTCCTGGTGAGTTCAGAGTTCTGGATCTAAATCACATTTTATCCTAACTTGCATTAACAACCTAACACCATCTTTTTAGGTCTAATAAATCTTCTTAAATATAACAACTTAACCTTTTATTGAGACTATGATTATCTTGTATTCAACCCCAAAAGACAACTAAGAAGAAATATTTCCTGATTAAGTAAGAAGTGCAGACAAACACTTTCAAAGTTTTTAAAATGGCAGACAGTTGGCTGTGGAGACCACTTCAAAGTATTCTAAGACTTTGGAGCACTGTCTTCAGTCCTCTTGTTCAAAGTATCTAACAAACCTTATGTCAGCTTCCCGGAGATGTTTCTTGCCTTGTAATTGCCCTGCAGTAAATACGATCTATACCATCTGTTTTATGATTCGGTACCTTCCAAGAGAGTGGGTGGGAATGTGCTGTCTGTACTTACTGGTCTATGGTCTAACGTCTAGGGTCTAAGCAAGGTACAGCTTTAAAGATTCTCATTCTTAAGAAATGGCTGCACTTGATCCATTCTTATCACCCTGTACAAAGCTTAAGTCCAATGGATCAAGGACCTCCACATCAAACCAGATACACTCAAACTAATAGAAGAAAAAGTGGGAAGAATCTTGAACACATGGGCACTGGAGAAAATTTCCTGAATAAAACACCAATGGCTTGTGCTCTAAGATCAAGAATCGACAAATGGGATCTCATAAAACTGCAAGGCTTCTGTAAGGCAAAGGACAGTGTTGTAAGGACAAAAAAATCAACCAACAGATGGGGAAAAGATCTTTACCAATCCTACAACAGATAGAGGGCTTATATCCAAAACATACAACGAACTCAAGAAGTTAGACCGCAGGGAGACAAATAACCCTATTAAAAAATGGGGTTCAGAGCTAAACAAAGAATTCACAGCTGAGGAATGCCCAATGGCTGAGAAACACCTAAATAAATGTTCAACATCTTTAGTCATAAGGGAAATGCAAATCAAAACAACCCTGAGATTCCACCTCACACCAGTGAGAATGGCGAAGATCAAAAACTCAAGTGACAGCAGATGCTGGCAAGGATGTGGAGGAAGAGGAACACTCCTCCATTGTTGGTGGGATTGCAGACTGGTACAACCATTTTGGAGATCAGTCTGGAGGATCCTCAGAAAATTGGAAACTACCTGAGGACCCAACTATACCTCTCTTGGGCATGTACCCAAAAGATGCCCCAACATATAACAAAGACATGTGCTCCACTATGTTCATAGCAGCCTTATTTATTATAGCCAGAAGCTGGAAAGAACCTACACGCCCTTCACCAGAGGAATGGATATAGAAAATGTGGAATATCTACACAATGGAATACTACTCAGCTATCAAAAACAATGACTTTATGAAATTCATAGGCAAATGGAGGGAAGTGGAAAATATCATCCTGAGTGAGGTAACCTACTCACAGAGAAACACACATGGTATGTATTCATTGATAAGTGGCTATTAGCCCAAATGCTCGAATTACCCTAGATGCACAGAAGACATGAAACTCAAGAAGGATGGCCAAAATGTGAATACTTCACTCCTTAAAAGGGGAACAAGAATACCCTTGGCAGGCAAAGTTTAGAATAGAGACTGAAGGAACACCCATTCTGAGCCTGCCCTACATGTTGCCCATACATATACAGCCACCAAACTAGAAAAGACGGATGAGGCAAAGAAGTGCAGGCTGACAGGAACCGGATGAAGGTCTCTCCTGAGAGACACAGCCATAGTATGGCATACACATAGGCGAATGTCAGCAGCAAACCACTGAACTGAGAACGGGACCCCCATTGAAGGAATCAGAGAAAGGACTGGAAGAGCTTGAAGGGGCTCATGACCCCATATGAACAACAATGCCAACCAACCAGAGCTTCCAGGGACTAAGCCACTACCAAAGATTATACATGGACTGAACCTGGCCTCCAACCGCATAGGTAGCAATGAATACACTTGTAAGAGCACCAGTGGAAGGGGAAGCCCTTGGTCCTGCCAAGACTGAACCCACAGTTAAAGTGATTGTTGGGGGTGTGGTAATGTCTGGGAGATGGGGAGGGGAACACCCATATAGAAGGGAATTAGGAGGAGTTGGGGGATGTTGGCCCAGAAACCAGGAAAGGGAATGACAATTGAAATGTAAATAAGAAATACCCAAGTTAATAAAGATGGAGAAAAAAAAAAGAAATGGCAATCAAACAGGTATCTTTCAGTTTCAATATCAACAAAGTTCTTAAATTAATAAAATTATGTTTAAATGCCATATTCTCTGAGTGTTTGGTACTTTTGAAGGACTTCTATTTATAGCCTATTTCAACAACGAAACATTGTTAGGCCTTTTTACAAAGGCTTAATCTGTAGGATTGTAAACTTTATCTGGAATAGGCTTCATGCCATAATGCCTATGAAATAGTATTTTAATGAACCTCTATTGCTAAGCATCATCAGTTTTAATCTGTAAAGGTATATCTAAGATAGCCTTCATTTCTAATAAATGTGTAATCTCAGCATTATCCTCCCCAGAACTCAAGGCAGAAAGCCATTGTAACATTTACCAATGTTACACTGTATCAAATTTTCCAAATAAAATTAAAACACAACCTATTGTATGGCATTGCTTTTATTTAGGGTTAATAAGCAGAATCTGTATTCTTATTTCAATATATTATATGCCTATGAGCTGCCATCCTAATTTCTCAAGCTCCTGTGGAACCATTCTAACTGGAACTACATTTTTTTATTGTACTATAGTAAATTACAGATTGTATTCTTCTGAGGGTTTCCTGTTTTGCTTTAAAGATGCTTTCAACCTCTGCTTTATGATCTTTAATCTAGTATTTAATTTCTCAATCTCCCACATCTTCTTTATTCTGATTTCTCCCAAAGAGGACATAGAGAACTATAATGATTGAAATATAACCATTTGCATTCTTATAAACAAAGCAAGATCATATGAAATCCAGATACCCTGTGTCATTGTGCTTTCCCTCATCCCAAATATAGAAAACATTTTTTGTTTTTAATCTCAAAACATCTCTCAAAGGACATTGTTTTACCAATTTTAAGTTTAATGCCCCACAAGTTTAGCTGCCTATGGCTTTTATTTTGTGTATTGTGTTGTTTTTATCCCAGCACTAGTTTTGTAATGGCAGACCTGGCCAAGCCTTTTCAACCCTCTATGTTTCTGATCTGCCTAAGCTTCAAGGCTACAGGACAAACCCCTTCAGCACATTTTCAAACTTGCTGGGAGAAGTTGTAGCTATTGTGCCCTCAGGCTTTGGCCACTTTTACTTCTTTTTTAAATAGAATAGGCTTCTTTTCCAGCTAACCTGACACCTGCCCCAACCTCATCCTACCCCCTGCCTTAAGCTTGGGTTCTAATTGCTGTAAATTGAGTGTCATTATATAGTAATTAAGATGGGCTTCCTTTTGTCTGCCCTTTCAATAGCAGAGGCATTGCTGTGGCTCCACACAGGGGGTCCTGGGGTGGAGGAAGAGAATACTAACTGCTTTGACTCTGTTCAGGGACAGGAGAGTACAGGATTTGATGAGCAGAGATGTGGGCAGGTGTCCTGTGTTTCTTTACTAGACAAAATGAAAACTTGAGTTCAAAGCGCACATTAAATCAGACACCATCATACTCATGCCTATAACAATAATGCTAAGTTAAATAGGAGGTAGAGAGAAGAGAATCTAATTTCAAGTTTACTGGTTAGCTGGCCTGTAGTATATCTCCCTCAAATACCAAAGAAATCAGTGTCCACATCTGAGGTCATTCTGTTATCTCAACACATACACTTGCATGCATGTGAAAGAATAAAAAATGCAGCCAAAAAGTCAGAAGCTTAAAAATGCTACCTCACCCCTAAGGAGCCAAATTCCAGCTCTCTGTCTGTAAGTAAGAGGTCATATTTCTTGAGCCTGCTCTCCCAGGATCCAGATAAAAGGGCTTAAGGCCCTCAGATACGTGATCCTATCCAAGAGAAGAAGAGGCTTCTTCCAGGAACTAGCTGACCATAAAGTTAGATTATACTCTCAAAAGCAATCTTGAGAGACCGGAAGCTTCTCCACATGATTTTTCACTGGTATTCTCCACATTTTCCAATGACACCATACCTGCCCCCTTGGGTTGTGACTTCTTCCTTCAAATAACCCTTCTCCAAGCTACTGGGGGTCGAACTCCTGTGCCCCTGCGTGGTATATGAGTCCTGACCACAGTGCACTGGTTCCTATTGATAAGCCTCATGTGATTAAAGCAAAGACAGTCTTGTCTGAGTTCTTGGGGGGTCTTGTCATCCTGAGACTTGAGTGAGGGTCTCCCATAAAACAGAAACACACACACACACATACACACACACACACACACACACACACACACACACACACACACACACACATGAATACTTTTAAGAAGAAAGAAAAGGGCAAATCTAATAAAATAAGAAAATACAGTAAAACTAGAAATAGATGAAAAGAAATTAGCTATTGTTGGTGAGCATCTTGATGGATATGAATGAGTTAGTTAACTGATGCCTATACACTGTTCCATAGATGTTTGTGCCACCAGAGAAAAGAAAATGAATCCTACAACATTTAAGAACTTGTATTTGAATATAAAATTTATTGCAGGAGATAGAATAGTCATAACATTCTTTTGTAAATGTTTTGATATAATTCATTACGATAAATTAGATAGATAAGAGCTTAGAAATGGGATTAACACAAAATCAATTCCTTGTTAATATAAACGAAGAAATTTTATTTGATTTAACTTCTAGTAAATGTAGGCTCTTATTACTGTTACATTTCAAAAAATCTAAGGCTCCAGGTGAAATTCAAAGTGTTCATGTACTTTAAAAACTTCTAAAATTATTTTAATTGTTTAAACCTTGATATTTTAAGATGGCCTTCTCTTTCTAACCTTAACTTTGTGAGACATAAAATTCTGAAAAGTAATTCATATGAGGTGTTGTTTATACAATTTACCAGATCAGGAATGTTGATTGATTTTAAATTTCAAATGTGGCAATCATGAACACTGGACTGAGAGAATGGGGTTTTAAACAAACAAATCATGTGGTACTAGCTTAATTGAGTTGGAGTCAGCTCTGACAGAGAAAATCTAATTGTCAGCCACTGAGTACGAAAGACCCCCAGAGTGGGGAGACCCTCACTCAAGTAAGGAGACCCTTACTAGGTCAGGATCTAAGGGCCTTATCTTTCAGCCATTTTATCTAGGTTCTGGGAGAGCAGGCTCAAGAAATGTGACCTTCTACCTATTACAGGTGGAGATCAGGGTCTGGAATTTGAGGTATTGAGGGATTCTTAGGGGTGAGATAGCATTTCTAAACTTCTGACTTTTTGGCTGTATTTTTTATTCTTTCAGTAAAGAGAAAGTCTTATTTGATTTTGTCACTGGCAAGCCTCCTTCCAATTACAGGGACTGGGCTGACATAGTTCCAGAATCCAAGAGGATTAAAGGGAGATATTGTTAGGCAGATTTTGACTCTGAACTCAGCTCAGTCTCTTTCTAGCCCTGTGACTAAAGTGTTTGCAAGCTTCTTCACAACATGACTACCAGAGCATTATCACAGTGAAGGAGCTTTATGAATCTCAAATTTTCATTTTGACTTCTTTTTATGTGTGTGGAATGGGCACATAAAAGAGAAAGATGTCTGATGCTCCTGGAGTTAGCATTTCTGCAGAAATGACCAGCATATTGGTTAACCATTCAAAATGACAAGAATTGACTAACGTGACAGATCCTTTTTAATGCAGGGTTAGGGAATTTTCCATAAGGGTTAGATAACTCCTAATATAACTGGTAAGGACAAAGTAGTCACACTAGTACAGTTTTGAGTGGCTGCTATGTTAGTTTCATTTTATTTGGTGAGACCTTGAAGAATTTTAGAAACCAGCTAAGTTTTGGCCTTGTTTTCTCTTTACCTAGGTGTCCCAGGAGCTGACACAGCTCCAGAGTTTCGCTGCCTAAGTCAGGGCTGTCACAGACTAAAGACCTATTGTCAGTGTCCCACTCTAAGGAACCCAGTATACTTTTTGGGGAATTGAACATGTTTGTTCCCTAGGTTTTTAGTCTTCTCACTATCACCTTCTACATGTGGTATAAAAATGGTGCTGAACTTTTTAATTAAGTTAACTTATATTAATACTTCATAAATGTAAAGAAGTTCTCCACCAGGCATTTGGAATAAATTTTAAGTGAAAATGACAAATGCAGAGTTAAAAATAAAAGACTTATTTTTATTTTTTGTGTGTGACTGCTTGTACATATGTGTATTTGAGTCTGCCAAATGAGTACAGATGTCTCCAGAGGCTAAAGAAGTGAAATGATTCCTGCAGCAGTGCTCTTAACTGCTGAATCATCCTTTGAGTTGACAAATATAGGCATTTAATGAACATATAAACAAAACCAAAAAACAAACTGGCAACTCCTTCTGGTAAATGTTAAAAGTATAATTAGATCTTTATCAAGGAATCTCTCTGTTTTAATTTTTAAAATAAAAGTGTGAAATTGAATGGAGCCCCTGCCAGCTGTAAAGCAAGCACAGGGGAGTGAACAGCTCCACTTCTCTGCAAATACCCTACACACTATCATCTTCCAAGTTCAGGCTAATTGTTGAGGGCATGGGGATGGCAACAGAGTTTTTCTTCTAATCCTGTCAGCTCCTTGAATTCCCACTGAGATCTACCACAGCAGAGGACAGTCTGCCCCTGTTCCTTGAATTTCTAGCTGTATTCCATACACTATTGCATTTTGTGTTTTGCTTTTCTAAGGAATTCCTTTAAGACAATATTTTTTCTTTTCCCTTTTAAATTAATTTCCCATGGCCTTATTTGATACTTTATATACTAATACATAATTTTCTTTTAAAATCATTGCTCTCCATCGTGTTATCTCCACTCCTGCCATTAAGTTTGTTTAAACACATTTTTTTCAGAACTGGTGATGTGTCTCAGCACTGAAAAGCACTTGTGTTAAAAAAGCCCAGAGTTAGATCACCAGCTATGGTGGTTCCTAGCTGTACAAAGTCCACTTCCCCAAAAATCTGAGTCATGTTTTAGATTTGTGAGCACCTGAAAAAAATGTACATAAGGAAAAACTTAAAAAAGAATTTTAAAAACCTTGTTAAAAAATCTTTGTTAAAACTTTATTTTAAACAGAGCAAATTCAAATATTTTATTACAAAACAAAAGTATAGGTGATATAGCACAAATTCTTTCTTTGGGTATATTATTAGGTCTCTCTGAGCTTTCAAATACCTTATTTGTGAAAAAATTGTACAGAATTTTCATTATATTATCAAATAATGAAGAATGGATATGTCTTGACTCTGTAGATTTATAGCAAGTTTTGATTAAAATGTTAAATATGATGGAAAGACTACACATGGACTGACCAAGGGTCCAACTGCACATGTAGTAGAGAATAGCCTTGCTGGGGCACCAGGGGATCGGGAAGACATTGATCCTGCCAAGGTTGGACCCCCAGCGCAGGGGAATATGGGGGGGCAATAAGGGAGATGTATAGGGTAATAGCTGTACGGAGGAGGGGGAAGGGAGGGAATAAGGGCTTATGGACAGGAAACCGGGAAGTGGAATAAGGTTTGAAATTTAAGTAAACAAATATAACTAATAAAAAATTTAAAAGATGGTGAATATATATTCTGGTGTGATTAAAATGTATACTTTCAAGACGCAATGGCAATAACTATGTAAAGATGCTCCCAGGAGCAGAGGAATGCAAACATCCCTACAGAAAAGGAAACATGCATATGCACACTCCAGAGTATGTTCTGAGGTATAATAGAAGGTTTTGGGGGATGTAATAGTAGTAGTTTCTCCAGGAGACTTCAAACTCAGCCTCTCTTATTTCTATTTGATTTATATAATTAAAGTATTAAACACCATTTCCAGTTTCTGCATGCCACCAGAAATGACTCTGTCCCACAGTTCTCTGTACCCAGATTCCATAGGGGAGAGAGCTGGACTCTCAGAAAGGCAGACAGTCCTGAGAGGTCAGGGGAGACCACCAATTCTGCTCATAATCTGGACAAGAGGAACCTGTCTAGAGCCCTCCAGACACAGGAAGCTAGGAGCAGCCAGGGACAGGAGGCCTCCTGGCTTTGCCTGTACCTAGAGCTGAAAGCCAGTCACCAAGCATGCTGACACACTTGAGAGCAAATGTAAGACCACCACTTCTGCTCCAAGAGACACGCCTGGAACCCTCAGGAAGAGTCTGGGAAAGGATCTTCCAGTTTCTGCCTGAATCCAGACCTGACCAGGACCTATGGTTCTCTTCTCTGTACCCAGATCCCGCTGGGAGAAAATAGGTCTGTGTGGGACACACAGGCTTATAGGAGGGTTAAGCCACTGTCAGAGATAGCAAGGCCAGCTGAAACCAGAGACAACCTGATGGTGAGAGGCAAGAGCAGAAACCTAAGCAACAGAAACCAGATGATACTGGGTAGATGTCATATAGACCTTCAGAGATCATAAATGCCAGCCCAGGCTGCTATATCCAGCAAAACTCTCAATTAACATAAATGGAGAAACCAAGATATTCTTTAACAAAGCCAAATTTATACAATATATTCCCCAATTCCAGCCCTACAAAGGATAATAGATGGAAAACTCCAACACAAGGAGAGAAACTGCATCCTAAGAAATGATAGAAAGTAATGTTCTTGCTATAAACCTGAAAGAATAGAGCCAAACAAATGTGATTACTCCTCTAACAACAAAAATAAAAGGAAACAATAATCACTACTGCTTAATATTTCTTAATATCATTGGACTCAATTTCCCAATAAAAAGCCATAGACTAACAGACTGGATATGTAAAAAGGACCCAGCATTTTCCTGCATACAGGAAACAGAAGTCAGTAAAAAAGAAAAAGATTACCCCAGAGTAAAAGCCTGAAAACAATTTCCCAAGCAAATGGTCCCAAGAAACAAGCTGGAGTATATACTCCAATATCCAATAAAATTGACTACCAACCAAAAGATTTTGAAAGTGTTAAGCAAGGACAATTCATATTCATCAAAGAAAAATACACCAAGGTGAACTCTCAAGCCTGAATATCTATGCTCCAGGTGCAAGGGAACCTACATTCATAAAAGAAACCTTTCTGAAGCTCAAAGCACACATTGAACCTCCCACAATAATAGTGGAAGATTTCAACACCCCATTCTCATCAATGGACAGATCATGGAAAGAGAAACTAAACAGAGACATAGAGAAACTAACAGAAGTTATGAACCAAATCAATTTAACAGATATTGATAGAACATTTGATCCTAAAAACATACCTTCTTCTCAACACTTATGGTACCTTCTCCAAAACAGACCTCAACAGATAGAGGAAATTTGAAATAATCCTCATGCATCCTATCATATCACCATGAAATAAGGCTGGTCTTCAATAACAAAAAAAGAAAAAATATGACAGAAATTCCACATACACATGGAAGTTCAACAATGTTCTACTCAATGATAATTTGACCAAGGAAAAAGTGAAGAAAGAAATAAATGAGGGCAGAGCACACCCAATCTTATGGGACACAATGAAAGCAGTGCTAAGAGGAAAACTCACAGATCTGAGTGCCTACAAAAGAAACTGCACAGAACATATATTAGTAGCTTGACAGCACACTTAAAAGTTCTAGAACAAAATAAAGCAAATACCCCCAAGAAGGATAGATGGCAGGAAATAATCAAACTCAGGGCTAAAATAAACCAAATAGATAAAAGGAAAAACAAAAACAAAAAAACCCCACAAAAACCCAAACAAACATAAAGAACATGATAATCTCATTAGATGCTGAGAAACAATTTGAGAAAATTTGAAACTCCTTCATGTTAAAAGTCTTTAAAAAATTCACAACCCATGCATAAATATAATAAAAGCAGTATACAAGAAACCAGTAGCCCCATCAAACTAGATGGAGAAAAACTTGAAGCATTCCCTCTAAAATCAGGGACTAGACAAGGCTGCGTACTGTCTCCTTAATTATTCAATGTAGTATTCAAAGTTTTAGGCAGAGCAATCAGAAAACAAAAGATGGTCAAAGGAATCCAAATTGGAAAGTAAGAAGTAAAAATATCTCTATTTGTAGTTGATATGATAGTATACTTAAGTGATCCCAAAAGTGCCACCAGAGAACTGCTAAGCCTGATAAAGAAATTCAGCAATGTGGGTGTGTATAAACCTAACTCAAACAAAATCAGTAGCCTTCCCCTATTCAAAATCTGGGAAAGAAATTATGGAAATGACACCATTCAGAATAGTCACAAATAAAATAAAATATTTCAGTGTGACTCTAACCAAGCAAATGAATTATTTATTTGATAAAAATTTCAAGTCTCTGAAGAAGAAATTGAAGATCTCAGACGATGGAAAGACCTCCCAGTGCTCATGGATTTACAGGATTAATATTTTAAAATTTCCATTTTGCCAAAATCTATCTACAGAGGCAATGAAATACACATCAAAATTCCAACTCAATTTTTCATGGAATTTGAAAGAGCAATTTGCAAATCATTTGGAATAAGAAAAAACCCAGGATAGCGAAAACTATCCTCAATAATACAAGACCTTCTAGAGGAATGAGCATCCCTAATCTAAAGCTATATTACAGAGCAATATTAATAAAAAAAAAGTATAGTATTGGTACAGAGACAGGCAGGTAGATCAATAGAATAGAATTGAAGAACCAGAAATGAACCCACACACCTATTGTCACTTGATATTTGACAAAGGGTATTTTCCATCCAGTGGAAAAAAGATAGCATTTTCAATGAATCTTTCTGCTTCAACTGGAGCTCAGCATGTAGATGAATGCAAATCGATCCATTCTTATCGCTGCAAACATTCCTGTGGAATAACAGATACCTATGGAATATTTTCTCCCATTTTCAAGTTGCTGGAGATTCTGAACTTTGGGGGATTTCATTTCAGAAAAAGAAACAATGATCATTCCAGGGGAGATATCACTGAAATTCCCAAACCCATAACCCACAGACAATGATGGGCCTCATGAGTTTTTCTACATCTAGGAATTGTTAGCTGCATATCAACCCCATGGAAGAGGCCTAGGCTCATGAGACTCTTCTCTTTTTGTTTTGAATATCTTCCATCGCCCTTTATGAGTAAATGAGATTGTTTAAAGACTAAATCATCCTCTTTGCAGTCTTACAACTCAGAAATATCCAAACGAGAGGAGGAGGAGGATGAGGAGGAAGAACAGGAGGAAGAGGAGGGAGAGGAGGAAGAGGATGACAATGCCACAACAACAACAACAACAACAACAAAGCATGGATTAAAAGTAACATCACTAGGTCAGTTGTCAGCATTCTCTGTCCATGGGATAACCAAAAGAGTTTGTCATGATCTCAGAAGTTACTGGACTGGCAACTACAGAGCATCCATTGTATGCTGTGTCCCATTACATATCTAAAGTTGAAGTTTCTTCCTATGTTTTTAGTCTCCGTAGTGGATTGCCCAAAATGATCATTTCACCCATGTCTGATCTGATGATTTTTAAATAATAATGCTGTTTTCTGGCTCTCTCTGAGAGTAGTCTATAGGCAACTATAGTGGCTAGAGGAGGGAGAGATTTTCCTCAATGGTTTGCTACGGGTAAGTTGCACATGTTCCTGTGAGAAACCCTAATTAAAATAATTAACCCCCACAGAAAATGACAGAAAAGTAGAGGCAGAATAAAAGGAAAGGTGGAGAGAGAGAAAGAGTGTGACAGGAAGAATGAGAGGAAGGGGAATGGATGGGATCAAATTATTAGCATGTATGAAATGCAAGATGATGAAATCTATTAATGTTTGACTCAATACCTAATAATAAAAATCTTTAAAAATATTCTAGGGCAGTCTTTTTTTTCCATTTTCAACTGTCAGACCTAAGACTCTCATTTATAGTCCATGTTCCTATCCCCACTTCTATACATGGTGCTAGAAAGCACCATGGTCAGAAAGCAGCTTTATTCTCTTGTGGTTAATTTCAATTTCTTGAAGGATTATAACTTATGACATTCACTATTCTAAGACTGATGACTGATGGTCTTGTCTGTACTATTGACTTATCATCCCATGTGATTAATGAGACATGCTATAGTAGAATTCCCAATATTTTTCATGACACTAAATCATGTTGATTACTCTCCTACCATCTTTCAAATGCATCTCCTATCTTAGCTATATTGTATCTATTAGTTTACATGATTATGACTTATATGTGATCATTAGGGACAAAGAAGTGTTTCCCTACTGTAGATCACCCTCCAGTTTTTTGTAAGAAGTTTGATGTGATATTGGTGCTACTACTTGACATACTAAGCCCACTTTCTGTTCACACTTGTGAACTTGGTTTCCAGTGATGGCCATGTGCTTGAACACATCTTGTGCTTTCTTATACTTCAGTATCTGTTGAGTAAACTATGTATATTCCATTCTCATTTCTGTGTTAACTGAAAGACTGACTTGACTTCTGTGAGTGTTGATGACACAAGTATGGGCAAACCAGTAAAGCAAGTCTTTTCTGAAATCCAGCCTGTAAAGTATCTTCATGATTGTAAGTACATAGCAAATAAACTACATGCTAATGTCAAGATGATGGATAAAGCTACAGAAAAAGTGTAATGGAGATGATAAGAAAATGTATGCCAACTTGAGAGAGAATGATCCACTTTTGTACTTTGGAGAACTGAAGATACAAGAGTATACAGAGGGAACTGAACTGGACACAATGGTAAAAGTCAAGCAATATTTTAAGAGCACAGTAGCAAGATTCTTCATAATTATTACACGTATACCCACTTAATCCAACACATGGTGTTGCAAAATAGAACAGAGCATTTGACTATGAGACAGTAGGAGCAAACACTTACTTGAGCTGGGACATACAGATATCTACAGAAGGGAGGATATGTCTAAAGTGTGTTAATAGTATGAAACAAGTCATTTAGGAAAATAAAAAGACAACAAAGAAATGGTTCATTTTGTGTAGCCTTTTGTTTGCTTTGAAATAATTATCAGAGATTCAAAATTTCATTGGGAAGTGAAAAGGAGTGTGACTTGACAGGATGAGTGGATGAACCAGTGAGAGACAGCATTGACAATTGGCAGGCTTGAACTCATAAAGGCCCTATCAGCTCTAGAGATAAAGTGGAAAAGGAGCAAACAGGTTGTGTGGTTTAAATGGTAACTCCCTCATAGGCTTACCTATTTGAACATATGGACCACAAGTACTGATGCTATACGGATGCTTGTGGAATTTCTACGAGGTGGAGCATTGTTGGAAGTGGGTCACTAGGAAAGGGCCTCGAGGCTTTGTAATCAGGCTTAATTTTCATTTTTTGTTCTTGGATTCCTGAATATATATACATTGTGGCCAACTACTTCTTACTCTTGCTGCATTCTCTTCTATGTCTGCTGCCAGGCAGTTCCCAGTTTGATATATCATATCCTTCTGAAATAATGGACAAAATGAACTTTTTCTCCCCTAAGCTATTTGTTCAGGATACTTTTATCACATTTATCATAAGGTATCTAGGAAAGGGACAAGGAGAAAGTGCTATGTAGGGAGGAGAAAGAAGTTGATGAGATGTAGAAATAAAGAACCAAAATAAAACTTTAGTAGATTTTTAACATGTCTTCATTTTTTGCCTTCATTGGCTAAATGATAGAGTATATGACTTTACAATTTCTCATGCCTTCATTGGGGACTGCAGTGGTTTGATTAAATCTTTCTTTCTGTGATGCTTAATTCCAGTGAAAACTTAATGAGTTACAGATCATGGTGGTTGCCCACCTTGGTTTGTGAGGGCATTTCAAGGATGGTAGGGTTAGCAAGGACCAACCAACCTGAATTTTGAAAAGACAATTCCTGGACTGACATCTCATGTAAGTGAAAATGAGAAAGTGGGCTAAGGACCAGCATTCATCTCTCTGCTTCCTGACCGTGGATGCAGAGTAACATAGCAGCATCATGTGTGGGCAACTGTGACAGACATCCCTGAGGAGATGCACTGGATCATCAAAATGTGAAACAAAATAACCAATACTTTCTTTAGTTGGTTCTGTTATATGTTTTGTCACAAAAATTGGAAAAATTAACTGGTATACTTAGTGTTCTCCCAAATTCAGAGTTGCTATATATGACTCCTCTCTTTTATTCTTATATGTCTATATCTTGAGCACCTGTAGTTCACTGCTACTCAGTTATTTAATTATAATCTCTTTGTTTCTAATATTTGCAGATATTTTCTTAATGATGCATGTCTTGCTGAATGTAAAATGCTACAAATACTTCTGTCCCTATGTAAGTAATAGATCTTAAAATAATCATAAGAATTTTACAACAAGTCCCTTGGGTTATAATATTTCTGACATGGTGTGGCTTCATGTTTAGTTAGCTGCTACATGCAGGAGATTATCCAAGGAAAGATATCCATAAAGAGTGGAAAGTCACACTGTACATTGAATGACATTTCTAGCATGGTCTTACAGACTTTGAGGAAAAATCATGAGCGGAATGCCCCAAGACTGGATTTTGCTTTTATTACATAGTCTGTTTTCAGACTGGGACTAAGATTCCTAGCATTGTGATTTATAGGGCTATATAAGTACTTAAATGACTTCATGAAATACTTAGTCAAATAGATAGAACTAGAAAGTGTCATCCTGAGTGAGGTAACCTGATCTCAAATAACACACACGGTATGCACTTACTGATAAGTGGATATTAGCACAAAAGCTTAGAATACCCACTATATAATCCACAGACCACATGAAGCTCAAGATAAAGGAAGACCAACGTGTGAATGCTTCTATCCTTCTTAGAAGGAGAAACAAAATACTCACAGGAGGAAGTGAGAAGACAAAATGTGGAACAGAGACTGAAAGAAAGGCCATTCAGAATCTGCCCCACCTGGGGATCCATCCCATATACAGTCACCAAAATCAGACACTATTGTGGATGCCAAGAAGTGCATGCTGAAAGGAGCCTGCTATAGCTGTCCTCTGAGAGGCTCTGATACAAATTAAGATGCTTGCAACTAATCATCAGACTGAGCACTGGGATACCTAGGGAGGAGTTAGAGAAAGGACTGAAGGAGATCCAGATGTTTACAACCCCATGGGAAGAACAAAAATATCAACAAACCAGACATCCCATATCTCCCATGGACAAAACCACCAATCAAGGAGTACCCATGGAGTGACTCCTGGCTCTAGCCACATCTGCAGCAAAGAATGGCCTTGTCAAGCATCAATGGGAGAAGAGGCCCTAGGTCTTTTGAAGGCTTGATGCCCCAGTATTGGGGGATGCCAGGGAGGGGAGGCAGGAAGGAACAGATGGGTAGGTGGGGGGCACCCTAATTGAAGGAGGGGGATGGAGGATAAGATAGGGGTTCTTTGGAGGGAAAGAAGGAAAGATTACATTTGAAATGTAAATAAAGCATATATCCAACAAAAGAAAGGAAAATAGAAAAAAACTCTCTTTAAGTGCTGTTGTGTGAATGTATGCACATGTGTCTACCCAATTTATTTTAATATATAATGATATCAATTGAACAAAAGCAGAAGATCTAGTAGCAGTTTTGTGTATAATTTTGAACATTATCATTTTAATTTAGGCCGAAAACACGCTTACATTTTGCTGGGTTTTTGAGTAAATGAAATTTAATAAAATATATAGTTCTAATCCTTAAGTAACACAAATACTGCATATATTAATTATTCCTACTTATTTTGTAAAGGTCTTTTCTTGGGGACATGCAATAAGTACACACATACAGAAGAGTGAGGGATAGAGTGAAATGAGAGAAGAGAGAAGAGAGGACTAGATGACTTATGAAAAAAGCCATGTCAGACCAAAGTGACAACTGTATCAAAGTCCAACTTGGTGATGCAATGAGTTTTTGGGGGATGAGAAACAGGGGTTTCACTGGAGAGTACTTTAGAGCATTGCTGACACAAAAGCAGCTGCCTTACCAAAATACCCCACTTCAACGTAGAAGGTGACTCACAAAAACAACACAAGTTGAATGAAACTCTACAAGTCCAAAGATTTATCTCCTGTCACTGCTTCTTGGTCATCATTGCCTCCCTCTGAGCTTCCCTAAAGCTTGTGGGGTGGGGAGTGTCTAGACTAAGTCAAGTTTCCACCTTTCAAGATATGTAGGTTTCTTCCCTCCTACAGTGCATGTTCCAGTTTGGGGAATCTGACCTTCTACAATGAGAATGTGATCATTTCACAGGAATTGGAAATGTACTGGGAGACGGTTGGGTAAGGTTTTAACGTGAAAACATGAGGACTTGAGTTTGAATGCCCGAAATTTACATAAAAGTCAGATGCTCTAATTTGTTTTCTGTTGCCCTAATAAAACACTTACCAAAACCAACTTCATGAGAAACGTGTGGATTCCATCTCATACATCCAGGGTATAGTTCATCACCTAGGGAAATTTGGAAGGAATATAGCAGGGGAAGCTGGAGGATTATGCTGAGGTGGCATATATAGATAAGTGTTGATTTTATGAGGACACACATTACATATTTGTAGTTGATGTAAAAACTACATAATGAGCAAACAGGAATTGAAAACCGAACAGTTTACCTTGGGAACACAGAAGAAAAATACTCAATAAAATTTTTGCCAATCAAATGCAAGAATACATCCAACAGATCACTCACCAAGAACTAATAGGCTTCATCCCAGAGAAGTAAGGATTGTTGAACATAAGAAAAACAGTAAAGTAATGCATTATGAAAATAAAGCAAAAAACATTCTAAGGATCATTTCATTAGATAGTGAAAAGTCTTTTTTTTTTTAATTTTTTTTCATTTTATTAACTTGAGTATTTCTTATTTACATTTCGATTGTTATTCCCCTGCCCGGTTTCCTGGCCATCATCCCCCTAACCTTTCCCCTTTCCCTTCTCTATAGGTGTTCCCCTCCCCATCCTCCCCCCCATTACCGGCCTGCCCCCAACCATCACTTTCACTGGGGGTTCAGTCTTGGCAAGAACAAGGGCTTCCCCTTCCACTGGTGCTCTTACTAGGCTATTCATTGCTACCTATGCAGTTGGAGCACAGGGTCAGTCCATATATAGTTTTTGGGTAGTGGATTAGTCCCTGGAAGCTCTAGTTGGTTGGCATTGTTGTTCATATGCGGTCTCGAGCCCCTTCAAGCTCTTCCAGTCCTTTCTCTGATTCCTTCAACTGAGGTCCTGTTCTCAGTTCAGTGGTTTGGTGCTGGCATTCGCCTATGTATTTCCTATTTTCTAGGTGTGTCTCTCAGGAGAGATCTACATCCAATTCCTGTCGGCCTGCATTTCTTTGCTTCATCCATCTTGTCTAATTGTGTGGCTGTATATGTATGGGCCACATGTGGGGCAGGCTCTGAATGGGTGTTCCTTCTGCCTCTGTTCTAAACTTTGCCTCCCTATTCCCTCCCAAGGGTATTCTTGTTCCCCTTTTGAAGAAGGAGTGAAGCATTCGCATTTTGGTAATCCTTCTTGAGTTTCAAGTCTTCTGTGCATCTAGGGTAAACCAAGCACTTGGGCTAATGACCACTTATCAATGAGTGCATACCATGTGTTTTTTTCTGTGAGTTTGTTACCTCACTCAGGATGATACTTTCCAGTTCCATCCATTCGCCTGTGAATTTCATAAAGTCATTGCTATTGATAGCTGAGTAATATTCCATTGTGTAGATGTACCACATTTTCTGTATCCATTCCTCTGCTGAAGGGCATCTGGGTTTTTTCTATCTCCTGGCTATTATAAATAAGGCTGCTATGAAAATAGTAGAGCACGTGTCTTTGTTATACATTGGGACATCTTTTGGGTATATGCCCAAGAGAGGTTACAGCTGGGTCCTCAGGTAGTTCAATGTCCAATTTTCAGAGGAACCTCCAGACAGATTCCCAGAATGGTTGTACCAGTCTGCAATCCCACCAACAATGGAGGAGTTTTCCTCTTCCTCCACATACTTGTCAGCATCTGCTGTCACCTGAGTTTTTGATCTTAGACATTCTCACTGGTGTGAGGTGAAATCTCAGGGTTGTTTTGATTTGCATTTCCCTTTTGACTAAAGATGTTTAGGTGTTTCTCAGCCATTTCGTATTCCTCAGCTGGAAATTCTTTGTTTAGCTGAACTCCATTTTTTAATAGGGTTATTTGTCTCCCTGCGGTCTAACTTCTTGTGTTCTTTGTATACTTTGGATATAAGCCCTCTATCAGTTGTAGGATTGGCAAAGATCTTTCCCCAATCATTTGGTTGCCGTTTTGTCCTAACAACAGTGTCCTTTGCCTAAAAGAAGATTTGCAGTTTTATGAGATCCCCTTTGTCGATACTTGATCTTAGAGCAGAAGCCATTGGTGTTTTATTCAGGAAATTTTCTTCAGTGCCCATGTGTTCGAGATGTTTCCCCACTTTTTCTTCTATTAGTTTGAGTGTATCTGGTTTGATGTGGAGGTCCTTGATTCACTTGGACTTAAGCTTTGTACAGGGTGATAAGCATGGATCGATCTGCATTCTTCTACATGTTGACCTCCAGTTGAATCAGCACCATTTGCTGAAAATGCTCTTTTTTCCATTGGATGGTTTAGGCTCCTTTGTCAAAAATCAAGTGACCATAGGTATGTGAATTCATTTCTATGTCGTACATTGTATTCCACTGGTTTATCCATCTGTCTCTGTACCAATATCATGCAGTTTTTATCACTATTGCTCTGTAATACTGCTTGACTTCAGGGATAGTGATTCCCTCAGATGTCCTTTTATTGCTGAGGATAGTTTTGGGTTTTTTGTTATTCTACGTGAATTTGTAAATTGTTCTGTCTAACCCTCTGAAGAATTGGATTGGTGTTTTGATTGGGATTGCCTTGAATCTGTAGATCGCTTTTGGTAAAATGGGCATTTTTAATACATTAATACTGCCAATCCATGAACATGGGAGATCTTTCTATCTTCTGAGATCTTCTTCAAATTCTTTCTTCAGAGGCTTGAAGTTCTTATCATACAAATCTTTCTCTTGCTTGGTTAAAGTCACACTGAGGTGTTTTATATTAATTGGCACTATTATGAAGGGTGTCGTTTCTCTAATTTCTTTCTAGACTTGTTTCTCTTTTGTGTAGAGGAAGGCTACTGATTTATTTGAGTTAATTTTATACCCAGCCACTTTGCTGAAGGTGTTTATCAGGTTTAGTAGTTCCCTGGTGGAGCTTTTGGGATCACTTAAAAATGCTATCATGTCATCTGCAGATAGTGATATGCGAAAAGTCTTTAATAAATTCCACCACCCCTTCATGGTAAAAGAATTTACAAGATTAGTGGAAAAGCAACATATCTTGATTCACTTCAAGTCGATAGCTAACACCAAATTGAATGGATAGAAATGCCAAATAATTCCACTAAAATAAGGAACAAGACAGTCCACTCTGTTCATACTATTCAACATAGCACTTGAAGTTTTATCTATAGCAATAAGACAGCCAAATGAGATCAAGGGGACACAAATTGGAAAGGAAGAGTTGAAAGTATCATTAACTTTGGATGAAATGAGAGTACATTAGTGATCCTAAAAATTCTACTAGCTATCTCCGAGAGTTGATAAACACTTTTAGCACAGTAGTTGCATACAAGAATAACTGTAAGTACTCAGTAGCCTTTCTATATAAAAATGATAAACAGACTGAGGAAGAAAATGAGGAAACAATCACTCTTCACATGAGCCTCAAAATGTAGATAATGTCTATCCCAGTCAATGAAAGATTTCTATGCTTATAAGCTTATAATCTTTGAAGAAAAAATGAAGAAGATACCAGAAAATGGAAAGATCTCGATCCTCAGGGATTGGTAGGATTAACAGCAAAAATGGTCGTTTTTATCAAAAAAGTCTACTGACTGAATGCAATCCCCATCAGAATTCCAACACAATTCTTTAAAGACCAGGAAATGACAATTCTCAACTTCATAGAGAAAACCAAAATCCAAGAACGCAGGATATCTAGAACAATCCTGAATATGAAAAACAAAACAAAAAAGAACAACAACAAAAAGAACAACAAAAATGTTGGAGGTATTACTTTCACTGATTTTCAAGTCATACTATAAAGCTACAGTGATAAAACCCACAAGGTATTGGCATAAAAACAGATACAACAACGAACAGAATTGAATTGTAGGCCCAGACATAAATTCACACCTAAGGACAGGGAAGCCAGAAATTATCATCTGTAAAGAAAAATCTTCAAAAAATAGATTTTGTCAAACTGGGTGTCTCCAGGTGGAAGGATGCAAATGATGCCATATTCATTATCCTGCTCAAATCTCAAGTAAAAGTAGATCAACGACCTTACCATAAAACCAGAAACACTGAACTTGATGGAGGAGAAATTAGAAAATAGCCTTAAACACTTTGGCATATGACACAACATTCTGAACAGAACACCAATACTATATGCTATAAGATCATCAATTAAAAATATAGGGCTATTTCCATGGCAGCCGGAGCTAGTTATACCCAGTCTTGAAAAAAAATACAAATAAACAAATAAATAAGTAAATGAGTAAATACCTCAAAACAGATTTTGCATTTTACGTCAGAGAAGAAATAAATGTATTCTTCATTACAAATAGAAATCTTAATTTGCAAGGACTTAATACAGGACAAACAAACTTATTCTGTAAGTATTTCACAGATTTAACATTGTAAAAACTGGAACTTAATCTTCACTACAAACAAAACCCTCAACCTGCAAGGTATATTTTTATTGTTTTGTTTTCTCATTAACTTGTAATGTATATTGTTCCTGTTTTAGTCTCACAGGAAGAGAGAGGGTAATCAAACAGCATTATGTTTATGTAAATAATTGTCAAAGAATAAGCTTAATAATAAGATGCTTTAAAACATCTCCAAATGAAAAAAATCATTAAAACAAAATATCAAACAACAAATACTAAAGATGGTGTTAGCCATTTTCTAACCTCATGATTGTGATTGCTGGGGAGTTTGTATGCTTTAGACACAAGGCAGCTTTACGTAGTGAAACTGTTTTTCTTTATTGTCTTTAATATCTTGTCCTTCATGCACTCAGACCTTTTCATGAAATAAAGCAGGCTCACAGCACTTAATAAAATGTGTAGCTGCACCACTAATGAATCCTGGCAGTCTTTTTTCATTATGTGCCTAATTTTCCTTAGAGAGCACAAACCTTCGGGTGGGGTCTTCTCATTCTTAAATCATCTTCAATTGACAGTGAAAGGGAATATGCTCCTTCTCTGTTGAGTTCAGAGAGTCTAGTCTTGCTAACAGATAGAGAATAGATGAGCTCTTCACAGGCCGCACTATCTAAAATTACACTTGTCTTTATAGGCTGGGACTTTGAGTTTTTGCTTAGGTTTCTTTGAGACTGAAACTCAAACCAAACAAAAGAGAGAGATTAGGGATGGCTCCCTGGTTTTCCTTCTTTTGAGACAAAAATGGCATCAATAACACTCCATTTATTCAAGGTCATTCAATATTCAGTTTCTGCACAGCAAGATAAAAGAGTGGGCCCCTGGCTTTCTCTTCCAGAATATATTAATATTAATATTCTGAGATAATAGGGATAAATGGCTGTCTGGAGCAGATCTGTAGCCTTGTTTCTCAGGCTCCTATTTGATTGGGGAGTCCTCCAAAATGTCTCTTTCTGGAGCTTTGTCCCCTCAATCATTCTACTGCTGTAATTGGAAATATGAGCCTGGAGACTCATTTTATTCATTAACAACGATTTTCCATGATGAATTTTTTCCTCAGAGTGCCTCAAGTGGTAGTTTTGTAGAAATAACAAATTTTCCAATTTTGCCTTTTTTCAGAACTGCATATACTATGCCTTTGGACAGGGGTTTACATGGAACACAGATGTTGACATCATGCATCCAGTTGTGTTACTTGCCACCTTATTTCCTTGAGACAATGTCACTGATTAAACTTTGAGCTAAGCTGGCAGTTAGCAAGGCCAGTGATCCTCTTTTGTCTGTGCCCCAAATCTCATGCTTGGCTTTTTATATTGTTGCTAGGGATTAAATCAGATCTTTTTGCTGACACAACAGGAACTTTTCCATACTGAACTACTTTTCCATGCCTAAATCATGCTATTTTATTAATATCTCTTTTGTGTAAAGGAAAACACAGAGAACTACATCAATGTCATAAATCATTTATTGAACTGAAGGCCCCATGTTCTATGGTAAAGCATCCAATAGAGTCAGTTTTGCTGACTATCCTCACCAGTCTTCTCCAGGAGCCAACAGCTCATAGTGAACTGTTTTTATGAAGCGTTAAAGAGATAAGGAAACATTTAGCCCATGTCTCCTGGATCTGTTGTTACCAAACTTTCTCCATACTTGATTCTTGGGTACTTTTTAATATTTTGTACTTGTTCCCTGTAAAACAAGATATTAAAAGGGTCTTCTGCAGGTCCGTTTCAGACCCTATACTTAGTACTGAAGTTAGTGAAATGTCAGTGTCCATCTTAGCTACAATCATATGAAGTCACATGTGTGAGAGAGTTTTGAAATTCCAGGGATAGCAGTATGCATTATGCTTTTTTTTCCTATCAATTTCTGCTCAACAAACCCATGAGTAGTTCCAATGTCTTGAACTACAAACATCTGAAGGCCTCCAATGGGACATGTTGCTCCATTTTGAGAACTAATCTTTGTGAAAGCTGCACTTACTACACCATTAGTTAGGGTTTTCATTACTGTGAAGAGACACCATGACCTAGGTGAATATTTTAAAGGACAGCATTTAATTGGGGCTTGCTTTACAGGCTCAGGGGTTCAATCCATTATCATCAAAGCAGAAAGCATGGTCCTGGAGGAGTTGAAATTGTGATATCTTATTTCAAAGGCAAGCAGGAGATGACTGGTTCCTACCTGGCTAGAAAGAGGGTCTCAAAGCCCATGCCCACAGGGACACATTTCCTCCAACAAGGCCACATCTCATGATAGTACCACTTCCAATTTGCCAAATATATTCAAACCACATTCTACTCCCTGGTTAGAATAGGACAGTTCAAATACATGACTCTAGAGAGGTCATACCTAGGCACAGCACAATGCAAAATACATTATTCCATCTTTACAGTCCCCATAGTCTATAAGAGTTTCTCCAATGTTAGGAGTTCAAAGTTCAATGTTTCTTCTGAGATTAGGTAATCTCTAAACTGTAATCCCTTAAAAATCAAAAACAAAAAGAAGACCACATACTCCCAATATCATGCAGAATATACATTCTCATTCCAAAATGTCATGGTAAGAAAACACTGGATGAAACAAGATGAAAATCAACCTGAGCAAACTCCAAACTCTGCATCTCCATGTCTGGTGTCAAAGCCAAAGCAATCGTCAGATTTCTGAGTCTTTCCATCCTTGTTCACTTCTATTGCCAGATCCTGCATTTAACAGCAAGAAACTTCTTCGTTCTCTGTTCTTCCATTCCCTGTTTCAAACTTCCTTCAGCAGTTTGCCTACAACTCTGGTATCTCTAACATCTTGTGGCATCCAAGACAATTTAACCTTTACAGCATCTTGTTCGAATGTCTAAGATCCACACATGATTTTCTGGGCTCCTCCAAAGGGTTTTGCCACTTCTCTAGCTCTCTAGCACTCTAAGCTCTTATTGACTCTAATTCCCTGATGCTTTTCTTGGTGATCATCCCACGGTTCTGGAATCTCCAATATCCTGGGGTCTTCACCTACAATCAGGTTTCACCAGTAGTCTCTCATAGACTCTCTTCATGATGCTAAGCCTCAACTTCTTTTCATGGTCCCTTCATTCCTGAGACCTCAACTGTTACTAAGGCTGTTCCTTCAACAGTGGCCATCCCTACACTCTCACACTGCCAAGCCTCATGTGATCTCATGACCCCTTCATACATTTAAAGCCAATTCTACATTGGTGATTCTTACACATTACAAGTCCAGCTGCAGCAGGAGATACAACCTTGAACATCTCAGGAACACAGCTTCTTTGTACTCCAATTAGATGGAAACAGCATGGAAATCTGGGGCAAGTCTCTTTACAAGGGACTGTATGCTTTGAATCAGCATCCTATATATGGTGCAGTTTCTCCCACAGACAGGATCTATGGGTCCAGGAATCAAGAGGTGGAAAAGCGCATTCACTACCACTCCTAGTAGCCCACTAAATGTTGTCTCTGCAACCCTAAATTCTGCTGGGCAAGAAGTTTGGAGAGAATGCTAGCAAGGAACTGCAAGCAGTTGCATAGAAAAAGGAAACTTTCCTTCTTTCACTGACCTTATGTATGCCTCCAGCAGAAAATATTTCCCAGATTAAAGTGTGTACCACAACATCTGGATCTATGGTATTCTTTACTTGAAACTTGATCTGTCTCAGGCTGACCTTGGTCAGAGATCTGATTTCCTCTCTCTCCTGGGATTAAAGGCATGTACCACCTTTCTCTGACTAAGCTTTTCATGGTGACTATCTTTCTAGATTCATATCAAAAGCATGTGTTTTTCAGCCTCAAGATCTGAAAATCCACTATAAGATATGGGCAATATAGCTTGATATTGACAGACATATCTTCAGTGACATAAACAGAATATATTTTTGAAAAACTTTAAGCACTAAAATTTCAATAACTGGAAACCAATTACACATTAAGTCAAAAATAGGTTATCATTGTGTTATTATCATCTGCAATACTCCCTATCAGTGTTTTTATACAACAAACTTATATTCAATACACTTCCTGAATAGAATGCAATCATTTTTGCTTGATTGACTGCTGTATTTTCTATGATGAGAAACTTGAATGTGAGTGCCAGGGAGCACTGGTAACTATATGTGGATTCCTAAACATTATTTGTCATTAGATATATCTGATTCTGAAATTTTAAAATATATTCCAGTTGCATTAGCTTTATTATATATGACTTTTATTTCATCCTACTTCAAATTCATCCAGCAAAGAAGTGACACATGAAGAAATAAGTAATAATGTATGCTTCAAGTATAAATATGACAATAAAAAGTTTACAAATCCGCAATAGTAACAAGTGGACTGTTCCAAAAATAGAAAATTTTCATGAATGGAATCAAAATTTCTAGGCGAATTCAGTGAGTTCCCAATGGGACATGCTTGTACGAGTGTACTTTTCAATATATAGCACCATTTTAATAAACGGAATCTAAGTACCGTTTTGAATAGAGTAGGTTCCCAGTTGATTCCCATGTAATGAGGGTACTTTTCAAGATACAGCAACATTTTAACGAACTGAAACACTGTTTCTTTGTGAATTCAGGTAGTTCCCATTAGCAGGCTCTAGTAATATGTGTACTTTTAATGATTTATCAAAATATCGTGAGCCGACTCTAAATAACTTGGTGAATTTGGTTAGTTAGCAATAGGCCGCAATAGTAATAATTAGACAGTTTGGGATATAGAAAAATTTTCACGAATTGAATTATAATTTCTAGGCGAATTCATAGTTCCCAATAGTACATGCTTGTATGAGTGTAGTTTTCAAGATATAGCAACATTTTTACGAGCGGACTCTAAGTATCATGGTGAATTCAGTAGGTTCCCAAAAGGATTCGAATGTAATAAGGGTGCTATTCAAGATACAGCAACATTTTAACGGACTGAATCACTGCTTCTTTGTGAATTCAGGTAGTTCCCTATTGCAGGCTCTAGAAATATTTGTAATTTTAAAGACTGTCAAAATTTCGTGAGCCGAATCTAAGTAACTTGGTGAATTCAGTTAGTTCCCAATAGGCCGCAATAGTAACAAGTGGACTGTTCGGGATATAGAAAAATTTTCACGAATGGAATCAAAATTTCTACGTGAATTCAGTGAGTTCCCAGTGGGACATGGTTCTATGAGTGTGCTTTTCAAGATATAGCAACATTTTAAAGAACGGAATCTAGTATCATGGTGAATTCACTAGGTTTCCAATAGGATTGGCATGTAATAAGGGTAATATTCAAGATACAGCAACATTTTCAAGAACTGAAACACTGTTTCTTTGTGAATTCAGGTAATTCCCATTAGCAGGCTTTAATAATATGTGTAATATTAAAGATTTATCAAAATATCGTGAGCCAAATATGTAACTTGGTGAATTCAGTAAGTTCCCAATAGGCTGCAATAGTATCAGGTGGACCGTTCGGGATATAGAAAAATTTTCAGGAATGGAATCACAATCTCTAGGCGAATTCAGTGAGTTCCCAATGGGACATGCTTGTATGAGTGTGCTTTTAAAGATATAGCAACATTTTAACGAACTGAAACACTGTTTCTTTGTGAATTCAGGTAGTTCCCATTAGCAGGCTCTAGTTATATCTGTACTTTTAAAGATTTATCAAAATTTCGTGAGCTGAATCTAAGTAACTTGGTGATTTCAGTTAGTTCCCAATAGGCCACAATAGTAACAAGTGGACTGTTCCGGATAAAGAAAAATTGTCATGAATGGAATCAAAATTTCTAGGCGAATTCAGTGAGTTCCCAATGGGACATGCTTGTATGAGTGTACTTTTCAAGATATAGCACCATTTTAATAAACGGAATCTAAGTACCATTTTGAATACAGTAGGTTCCCAATTGTTTCGAATGTAATGAGGTTACTATTCAAGATACAGCAACATTTTAACGAACTGAAACACTGTTTCTTTGTGAATTCAGGTAGCTCCCATTAGCAGGCTCTAATAATATGTGTACTTTGAATGATTTATCAAAATATCGTGAGCTGACTCTAAATAACATGGTGAATTTGGTTAGTTACCATTAAGCTGCAATAGTAATAAGTGGACTGTTCGGGATATAGAAAAATTTTCAGGAATGGAATACATTTTTCTAGGCGAATTCAGTGAGTTACCAATGGGACATGCTTGTATGAGTGTGCTTTTCAAGATATAGCAACATTTTAACGAACGGAATCTAAGTATCATGGTAAATTCACTAAGTTCCCAATAGGATTGGCATGTAATAAGGGTACTATTCAAGATACAGCAACATTTTCAAGAACTGAAACACTGTTTCTTTGTGAATTCGGGTAGTTCCCATTAGCAGGCTTTAGTAATATGTGTAATATTAAAGATTTATCAAAATATCATGAGCCGAATCTCAGCAACTTGGTGTATTCAGTTAGTTCCCAATAGGCCGTAATCGTAACAGGTGGAATGTTCAAATATAGAAAAATTTTCAGAAATGTAATCAAAATTTCTAGGCGAATTAAGGAAGATCCCATTTAGGACATGCTTGTATGAGTGCACTTTTCAAGATATAGCAACATTTTAACAAACAGAATCTAAGTATCATTTTTAATACAATAGGTTCCCAGTAGGATTCCCATGAAATAAGGGTACTATTCAAGATACAGCAACATTTTAACGAACTGAAACACTGTTTCTTTGTGAATTCAGGTAGTTCCCATTAGCAGGCTCTAGAAATATGAGTTCTTTTAAAGATTTATCAGATTTCGTGAGCAGAATCTAAGTAACTTGGTGAATTCAGTTAGTTCCAAATAGGCCATATTAGTAAAAGGTGGACTGTTCGGGATATAGAAGAATTTTCAAGAATGGAATCCAAATTTCTATGCGAATTCAGTGAGTTCCATATGGGACATGCTTGTATGAGTGTACTTTTCAAGATATAGGAACATTTTAACGTACAGAATCTGAGTATCATGGTGAATTTAGTGGGTTCCCAATAGGATTCGCATGTATTAAGGGTACTATTCAAGATACAGCAACATTTTAATGAACTGAAACATTGTATCTTTGTGAACTTAGGTAGTTCCCATTAGCAGGCTCTAGTAATATGTGTACTTTAAAAGATTTACTTAATTACCTGAGCCGAATCTAAGTAACATGGTGAATCCAGTTAGTTCCCAATAGTCTGCAATAGTAGTCAGTGGACTTTTCGGGATATAGAAAAATTTTCACGAGTGGAATCAAAATTTCTAGGCGAATTCAGTGAATTCCCATTGGGACATGCTTGTATGAGTGTGCTTTTCAAGATATAGCATCATGTTAACGAAAGGATTCTAAGTATCATGGTGAAATCACTATGTTCCCGATAGGATTGGCATGTAATAAGGGTACTATTCAAGATACAGCAACATTTTCACGAACTGAAACACTGTTTCTTTGTGAATTGCAGTAGTTCCCATTAGCAGGCTTTAGTAATATGTGTAATATTAAATATTTATCAAAATATCGTGAGCCGAATCTAAGTAACTTGGTGAATTCAGTTAGTTCCCAATAGGCCGCAATAGTAACAAGTGGACTGTTCGGGATATAGAAAAATTTTCATGATTTGAATCCTAATTTCTAGGCAAATTCAGAGTTCCCAATAGTACATGCTTGTATGAGTGTAGTTTTCAAGATATGGCAACATTTTAACGAGAAGAATCTAAGTATCATGGTGAATTCAGTAGGTTCCCAAAAGGATTCGCATGTAATAAGGGTGCTATTCAAGATACAGCAACATTTTAACGGACTGAATCACTGCTTATTTGAGAATTCTGGTAGTTCCCTAAAGCAGGCTCTAGTAATATTTGTACTTTTAAAGATTGTTCAAAATTTCGTGGGCCGAATCTAAGTAACTTGGTGAAATCATTTAGTTCCCAATAGGCCGCAATAGTAACAAGTGGACTCTTCGGGATATAGAAAAATTTTCACAAATGGAATCAAAATTTCTAGGCGAATTCAGTGAGTTCCCAATATGACATGCTTGTATGAGTGTACTTTTCAAGATATAGCAAGATTTTAACGAATAGAATCTTAGTATGTTGATGAATTAAGTGGGTTCCCAATAGGA
Source organism: Rattus norvegicus (assembly GCF_021556685.1). NCBI lineage: Eukaryota > Metazoa > Chordata > Mammalia > Rodentia > Muridae > Rattus > Rattus norvegicus. Next base: position 3,324,597 of record NC_141535.1, on the reverse strand, counting down.
TTCGCATGTATTAAGGGTACTATTCAAGATACAGCAATATTTTAATGAACTGAAACACTGTTTCTTTTTGAATTCAGGTAGTTCCCATTAGCAGGCTCTAGTAATATGTGTACTTTAAAAGATTTACTTAATTACCTGAGCCGAATCTAAGTAACATGGTGAATCCAGTTAGTTCCCAATAGTCTGCAATAGTAGTCAGTGGACTTTTCGGGATATAGAAAAATTTTCACGAGTGGAATCAAAATTTCTAGGCGAATTCAGTGAATTCCCATTGGGACATGCTTGTATGAGTGTGCTTTTCAAGATATAGCATCATGTTAACGAAAGGATTCTAAGTATCATGGTGAAATCACTATGTTCCCGATAGGATTGGCATGTAATAAGGGTACTATTCAAGATACAGCAACATTTTCACGAACTGAAACACTGTTTCTTTGTGAATTGCAGTAGTTCCCATTAGCAGGCTTTAGTAATATGTGTAATATTAAATATTTATCAAAATATCGTGAGCCGAATCTAAGTAACTTGGTGAATTCAGTTAGTTCCCAATAGGCCGCAATAGTAACAAGTGGACTGTTCGGGATATAGAAAAATTTTCATGATTTGAATCCTAATTTCTAGGCAAATTCAGAGTTCCCAATAGTACATGCTTGTATGAGTGTAGTTTTCAAGATATGGCAACATTTTAACGAGAAGAATCTAAGTATCATGGTGAATTCAGTAGGTTCCCAAAAGGATTCGCATGTAATAAGGGTGCTATTCAAGATACAGCAACATTTTAACGGACTGAATCACTGCTTATTTGAGAATTCTGGTAGTTCCCTAAAGCAGGCTCTAGTAATATTTGTACTTTTAAAGATTGTTCAAAATTTCGTGGGCCGAATCTAAGTAACTTGGTGAAATCATTTAGTTCCCAATAGGCCGCAATAGTAACAAGTGGACTCTTCGGGATATAGAAAAATTTTCACAAATGGAATCAAAATTTCTAGGCGAATTCAGTGAGTTCCCAATATGACATGCTTGTATGAGTGTACTTTTCAAGATATAGCAAGATTTTAACGAATAGAATCTTAGTATGTTGATGAATTAAGTGGGTTCCCAATAGGATTCGCATGTATTAAGGGTACTATTCAAGATACAGCAATATTTTAATGAACTGAAACACTGTTTCTTTTTGAATTCAGGTAGTTCCCATTAGCAGCCTCTAGTAATATGTGTACTTTTAAAGATTTATCAAAATATCGTGAGCCGAATCTAAGTAACTTGGTGAATTCAGTTATTTCCCAATAGGCCGCAATAGTAACAAGTGGACAGTTCGGGATAGCGAAAAATTTTCACGAATGGAATCAAATTTCTAGATGAATTCAGTGAGTCCCCAATGGGACATGGTTGTATGAGTATACATTTCAAGATATAGCAACATTTTAACGAACGGAATCTAAGTATCATTTTGAATACATTAGGTTCCCAATAGGATTCGCATGAAATAAGGGTACTATTTAAGGTATAGCAACATTTTAACGAACTGAAATACTGTTTCTTTGTGAATTCTGGTAGTTCACATAAGCAGGCTCTAGTAATATGTGTACTTTTAAAGATTTATCAAAATATCATGATCTGAATATAAGTAACTTGGTGAATTTGGTTAGTTCCCAATAGGCCGCAATAGTAATAAGTGGACAGTTCGGGATATAGAAAAATTTTCAGGAATGGAATCACAATTTCTAAGGGGAATTCAGAGAGTTCCCAATGGGACATGCTTGTATGAGTGTACTTTTCAAGATATAGCAAGATTTTATCGAATGGAATCTAAGTGTCATGGTGAATTCTCTAGGTTCCCAATAGGATACGCATGTAATAAGGGTACTAATCAAGATAAAGCAACATTTTAAAGAACTGAAACACTGTTTCTTTGTGAATTCAGGTAGTTCCCATTAGCAGTCCCTAGGATTATGTGTACTTTTAAAGATTTTTCAAAATTTCGTGAGTAGAATCTCAGTAACTTGGTGTATTCAGTTAGTTCCCAATAGGCCGTAATCGTAACAGGTGGAATGTTCAAATATAGAAAAATTTTCAGAAATGTAATCAAAATTTCTAGGCGAATTAAGGAAGATCCCATTAAGGACATGCTTGTATGAGTGCACTTTTCAAGATATAGCAACATTTTAACAAACGGAATCTAAGTATCATTTTTAATACAATAGGTTCCCAGTAGGATTCCCATGAAATAAGGGTACTATTCAAGATACAGCAACATTTTAAAGAACTGAAACACTGTTTCTTTATGAATTCTGGTAGTTCCCATTAGCAGGCTCTAGTAATATGCGTACTTTTAAAGATTTATCAAAATATCATGATCTGAATCTAAGTAACTTGGTGAATTTGGTTAGTTCCCAATAGGCAGCAAAAATTTTCAGGAATGGAATCAAAATTTCTATGCGAATTCAGTGACTTCCCAATGGGACAAGCTTGTATGAGTGTACTTTTCAAGATATAGCAATATTTTAACGAACGGAATCTAAGTATCATGGTGAATTCAGTGTGTTCCCAATAGGATTCTCAGGTATTAAGGGTACTATTCAAGATACAGCAACATTTTCACGAACTGAAACACTGTTTCTTTGTGAATTCAGGTAGTTCCCATTAGCAGGCTCTAGAAACATGAGTTCTTTTAAAGATTTATCAGATTTCGTGAGCAGAATCTAAGTAACTTGGTGAATTCAGTTAGTTCCCAATAGGCCGCAATAGTAACAAGTTGAATCTTTGGAATATAGAAAAATTTTCACGAATGGAATCCAAATTTCTACGTGAATTAAGTTACTTCCCAATGGGACATGCTTATATGAATGTACTTTTCAAGATATAGCATCATTTTAACGACCAGATTCTAAGTTTCAAGGTCAATTCCGTGCGTTTCTTATAGGATTCGGATGTAATAAGGGTACTATTCAAGATACAGCAAATTTTATCGAACTGAAACACTATTTTTTGTGAATTCAGGTAGTTCCCATTAGCAGGTTCTAGTAATGTGTGTACCTTAAAGATTTATCAAAATTTTGTGAGCCAAATCTAAGTAACTTGGTGAATTCAGTTAGTTCCCAATAGGCCGCAATAGTAATAAGTGGACTGTTCGGGGTATAGAAAAATTTTCACGAATGGAATCAAAATTTCTAGACGAATTCAATGAGTTCCCAATGGGACATGCTTGTATGAGTGTACTTTTCAAGATATAACAACATTTTAACGAACGGAATATAAGTATCATGGTGAATTCAGTGGGTTCCCAATAGGACTCGCATGTATTAAGGGTACTATTCAAGATACAGCGACATTTTAACGAACTGAAACACTGTTTCTTTGTGAATTCAGGTAGTTCCCATTAGCAGGCTCTAGTAATATGTGTACCTTAAAGATTTATCAAAATTTCGTGAGCCGAATATAAGTAACTTGGTGAATTCAGTTAGTTCCAATTAGGCCGCAATAGTAACAAGTGGACTGTTCGGGATATAGAAAAATTTTCACGAATGGAGTCAAAATATCTAGGCGAATTAAGTGACTTCCCAATGGGACATGCTTGTATGAGTGTACTTTTCAAGATATAGCAAAATTTTAACGAACGGAATCTAAGTATCATGGTGAATTCAGTGGGTTCCCAATAGGATTCACATGTATTAAGGGTACTATTCAAGATACATCGACATTTTAACGAACTGAAACAGTGTTTCTTTGTGAATTCAGGTAGTTCCCATTTGCTGGCTCTAGTAATATGTGTACTTTTTTTTTTTACATTAAATTCCATTTAATGTAATGTTTACACAACCACAATAAATGTGGAAATATATTCGCCCACAAAAATGTTAGGGACACAAGCTTTCATAGTAAGTATAATGAGATGAATAGACATATGTGCACTGTATATTCATATACATATATTTTCACAAAGGTGATTATTAATGACAAAAAACTATAAAGTCATGGAAGTTTAATTAACGGTAATTCAATTTTGCTCATTTGGAACTATTGTCATCATGAAAATTTTCTTGAATATAAAGATACAAGGTAACAGTATTCAATAATTTTGGGTCTTACACCTCATTTTAAATTGTTGTATCTGAAATCCTGAAATATATAAAGTTACTGCTGCATATTTCATAGAAAAAATATGCTCTCAGATTCAGTTGAAATTGCAGATTTGACCAGATCTATTATGCAACAATTTAATGTGTTAAGCATTAACCACATTCTATAATATTATTGGATATTTATTTATTTATTTACATTTTTTTTGATTTTTTTTATTAACTTGAGTATTTCTTATATACATTTCGAGTGTTATTCCCTTTCCCGGTTTCCGGGCAAACATCCCCCTCCCCCCTCCCCTTCCTTATGGGTGTTCCCCTCCCAACCCTCCCCCCATTGCCGCCCTCCCCCCATAGACTAGTTCACTGGGGGTTCAGTCTTAGCAGGACCCAGGGCTTCCCCTTCCACTGGTGCTCTTACTAGGATATTCATTGCTACCTATGGGGTCAGAGTCCAGGGTCAGTCCATGTATAGTCTTTAGGTAGTGGCTTAGTCCCTGGAAGCTCTGGTTGCTTGACATTGTTGTACTTTTGGGGTCTCTAGCCCCTTCAAGCTCTTCCAGTTCTTTCTCTGATTCCTTCAATAGGGAACCTATTCTCAGTTCAGTGGTTTGCTGCTGGCATTCGCCTCTATATTTGCTGTATTCTGGCTGTGTCTCTCAGGAGCGATCTACATCCGGCTCCTGTCGGTCTGCACTTCTTTGCTTCATCCATCTTGTCTAATTGGGTGGCTGTATATGTATGGGCCACATGTGGGGCAGGCTCTGAATGGGTGTTCCTTCAGTCTCTGTTTTAATCTTTGCCTCTCCCTTCCCTGCCAAGGGTATTCTTTTTCCTCATTTAAAGAAGGAGTGAAGCATTCACATTTTGATCATCCGTCTTGAGTTTCCTTTGTTCTAGGGATCTAGGGTAATTCAAGCATTTGGGCTAATAGCCACTTATCAATGAGTGCATACCATGTATGTCTTTCTGTGAGTGGGTTAGCTCACTCAGGATGATATTTTCCAGTTCCAACCATTTGCCTACGAATTTCATAAACTCGTTGTTTTTGATAGCTGAGTAATATTCCATTGTGTAGATGTACCACATTTTCTGTATCCATTCCTCTGTTGAAGGGCATCTGGGTTCTTTCCATTTTCTGGCTATTATAACTAAGGCTGCGATGAACATAGTGGAGCACGTGTCTCTTTTATATGTTGAGGCATCTTTTGGGTATATGCCCAAGAGAGGTATAGCTGGATCCTCAGGCAGTTCAATGTCCAATTTTCTGAGGAACCTCCACACTGATTTCCAGAACGGTTTTACCAGTCTGCAATCCCACCAACAATGGAGGAGTGTTCCTCTTTCTCCACATCCTCGCCAGCATCTGCTGTCACCTGAGTTTTTGATCTTAGCCAATCGCACTGGTGTGAGGTGAAATCTCAGGGTTGTTTTGATTTGCATTTCCCTTATGACTAAAGATGTTGAACATTTCTTTAGGTGTTTCTCTGCCATTCGGCATTCCTCAGCTGTGAATTCTTTGTTTAGCTCTGAACCCCATTTTTTAATAGGGTTATTTGTTTCCCTGCGGTCTAACTTCTTGAGTTCTTTGTATATTTTGGAAATAAGGCCTCTATCTGTTGTAGGATTGGTAAAGATCTTTTCCCAATCTGTTGGTTGCCGTTTTGTCCTAACCACAGTGTCCTTTGCCTTACAGAAACTTTGCAGTTTTATGAGATCCCATTTGTCGATTCTTGATCTTAGAGCATAAGCCATTGGTGTTTTGTTCAGGAAATTTTTTCCAGTGCCCATGTGTTCCAGATGCTTCCCTAGTTTTTCTTCTATTAGTTTGAGTGTGTCTGGTTTGATGTGGAGGTCCTTGATCCACTTGGACTTAAGCTTTGTACAGGGTGATAAGGATGGATCGATCTGCATTCTTCTACATGTTGCCCTCCAGTTGAACCAGCACCATTTGCTGAAAATGCTATCTTTTTTCCATTGGATGGTTTTGGCTCCTTTGTCAAAAATCAAGTGACCATAGGTGTGTGGGTTCATTTCTGGGTCTTCAATTCTATTCCATTGGTCTATCTGTCTGTCTCTGTACCAATACCATGCAGTTTTTATCACTATTGCTCTGTAATACTGCTTGAGTTCAGGGATAGTGATTCCCCCTGAAGTCCTTTTATTGTTGAGGATAGCCTTAGCTATCCTGGGTTTTTTGTTATTCCAGATGAATTTGCAAATTGTTCTGTCTAACTCTTTGAAGAATTGGATTGGTATTTTGATGGGGATTGCATTGAATCTGTAGATTGCTTTTGGTAAAATGGCCATTTTTACCATATTAATCCTGCCAATCCATGAGCATGGGAGATCTTTCCATCTTCTCAGGTCTTCTTCAATTTCTTTCCTCAGTGTCTTGAAGTTCTTATTGTACAGATCTTTTACTTGCTTGGTTAAAGTCACACCGAGGTACTTTATATTATTTGGGTCTATTAAGAAGGGTGTCGTTACCCTAATTTCTTTCTCGGCTTCTTTCTCTTTTGTATAGAGGAAGGCAACTGATTTATTTGAGTTAATTTTATACCCAGCCACTTTGCTGAAGTTGTTTTTCAGCTTTAGTAGTTCTCTGGTGGAACTTTTGGGATCACTTAAATATACTATCATGTCATCTGCAAATAGTGATATTTTGACCTCTTCTTTTCCGATCTGTATCCCTTTGATCTCCTTTTGTTGTCTGATTGCTCTGGCTAGAACTTCAAGAACTATATTGAATAAGTAGGGAGAGACTGGGCAGCCTTGTCTAGTCCCTGATTTTAGTGGGATTCCTTCAAGTTTCTCTCCATTTAGTTTAATGTTAGCAACTGGTTTGCTGTATATGGCTTTTACTATGTTTAGGTATGGGCCTTGAATTCCTATTCTTTCCAGGACTTTTATCATGAAGGGGTGTTGAATTTTGTCAAATGCTTTCTCAGCATCTAATGAAATGATCATGTGGTTCTGTTCTTTCAGTTTGTTTATATAATGGATCACGTTGATGGTTTTCCGTATATTAAACCATCCCTGCATGCCTGGGATGAATCCTACTTGATCATGGTGGATGATTGTTTTGATGTGCTCTTGAATTCGGTTTGCCAGAATTTTATTGAGTATTTTTGCGTCGATATCCATAAGGGAAATTGGTCTGAAGTTCTCTTTCTTTGTTGGGTCTTTGTGTGGTTTAGGTATAAGAGTAATTGTGGCTTCGTAGAAGGAATTCGGTAGGGCTCCATCTGTTTCAATTTTGTGGAATAGTTTGGATAATATTGGTATGAGGTCTTCTATGAAGGTTTGATAGAATTCTGCACTAAACCCGTCTGGACCTGGGCTCTTTTTGGTTGGGAGACCTTTAATGACTGCTTCTATTTCCTTAGGAGTTATGGGGTTGTTTAACTGGTTTATCTGTTCCTGATTTAACTTCGATACCTGGTATCTGTCTAGGAAATTGTCCATTTCCTGAAGATTTTCAAATTTTGTTGAATATAGGTTTTTATAGTAAGATCTGATGATTTTTTGAATTTCCTCCGAATCTGTAGTTATGTCTCCCTTTTCATTTCTGATTTTGTTAATTTGGACACACTCTCTGTGTCCTCTCGTTAGTCTGGCTAAGGGTTTATCTATCTTGTTGATTTTCTCAAAGAACCAACTTTTGGTTCTGTTGATTCTTTCTATGGTCCTTTTTGTTTCTACTTGGTTGATTTCAGCTCTGAGTTTGATTATTTCCTGCCTTCTACTCCTCCTGGGTGTATTTGCTTCTTTTTGTTCTAGAGCTTTTAGGTGTGCTGTCAAGCTGCTGACATATGCTCTTTCCTGTTTCTTTCTGCAGGCACTCAGCGCTATGAGTTTTCCTCTTAGCACAGCTTTCATTGTGTCCCATAAGTTTGAGTATGTTGTATCTTCATTTTCATTAAATTCTAAAAAGTTTTTAATTTCTTTCTTTATTTCTTCCTTGACCCGGTTATCATTGAGTAGAGCATTGTTCTATTTCCACGCATATGTGGGCATTCTTCCCTTATTGTTATTGAAGACCAGTTTTAGGCCGTGGTGGTCCGATAGCACGCATGGGATTATTTCTATCTTTCTGTACCTGTTGAGGCCCGTTTTTTGACCTATTATATGGTCAATTTTGGAGAAAGTACCATGAGGAGCTGAGAAGAAGGTATATCCTTTTGCTTTAGGATAGAATGTTCTATAAATATCCGTTAAGTCCATTTGGCTCATGACTTCTCTTAGTCTGTCTACATCACTGTTTAATTTCTGTTTCCATGATCTGTCCATTGATGAGAGTGGGGTGTTGAAATCTCCCACTATTATTGTGTGAGGTGCAATGTGTGTTTTGAGCTTTAGTAAGGTTTCTTTTACGTATGTAGGTTCCCTTGTATTTGGGGCATAGATATTTAGGATTGAGAGTTCATCTTGGTTGATTTTTCCTTTGATGAATATGAAGTGTCCTTCCTTATCTTTTTTGATGACTTTTAGTTGGAAATTGATTTTATTTGATATTAGAATGGCTACTCCAGCTTGCTTCTTCTGACCATTTGCTTGGAAAGTTGTTTTCCAGCCTTTCACTCTGAGGTAGTGTCTGTCTTTGTCTCTGAGGTGTGTTTCCTGTAGGCAGCAGAATGCAGGGTCCTCGTTGCGTATCCAGTTTGTTAATCTATGTCTTTTTATTGGGGAGTTGAGCCCATTGATGTTGAGAGATATTAAGGAATAGTGATTATTGCTTCCCGTTATATTCATATTTGGATGTGAGGTTATGTTTGTGTGCTTTCATTCTCTTTGTTTTGTTGCCAAGACGATTAGTTTCTTACTTCTTCTAGGGTATAGCTTGCCTCCTTATGTTGGGCTTTACCATTTATTATCCTTTGTAGTGCTGGATTTGTAGAAAGATATTGTGTAAATTTGGTTTTGTCATGGAATATCTTGGTTTCTCCATCAATGTTAATTGAGAGTTTTGCTGGATACAGTAATCTGGGCTGGCATTTGTGTTCTCTTAGGGTCTGTATAACATCAGTCCAGGATCTTCTGGCCTTCATAGTTTCTGGCGAGAAGTCTGGTGTGATTCTGATAGGTCTCCCTTTATATGTTACTTGACCTTTTTCCCTTACTGCTTTTAATATTCTTTCTTTATTTTGTGCGTTTGTTGTTTTGACAATTATGTGACGGGAGGTGTTTCTTTTCTGGTCCAATCTATTTGGAGTTCTGTAGGCTTCTTGTATGTCTATGGGTATCTCTTTTTTTAGGTTAGGGAAGTTTTCTTCTATGATTTTGTTGAAGATATTTACTGGTCCTTTGAGCTGGGAGTCTTCACTCTCTTCTATACCTATTATCCTTAGGTTTGATCTTCTCATTGAGTCCTGGATTTCCTGTATGTTTTGGACCAGTAGCTTTTTCCGCTTTACATTATCTTTGACAGTTGAGTCAATGATTTCTATGGAATCTTCTGCTCCTGAGATTCTCTCTTCCATCTCTTGTATTCTGTTGGTGAAGCTTGTATCTACAGCTCCTTGTCTCTTCTTTTGGTTTTCTATATCCAGGGTTGTTTCCATGTGTTCTTTCTTGATTGCTTCTATTTCCATTTTTAATTCCTTCAACTGTTTGATTGTGTTTTCCTGGAATTCTTTCAGGGATTTTTGCGATTCCTCTCTGTAGGCTTTTACTTGTTTATTAATGTTTTCCTGTGCTTCCCTAAGTGTGTTCAGGTCTTTCTTGAAGTCCTCCAGCATCATGATCAAATATGATTTTGAAACTAGATCTTGCTTTTCTGGTGTGTTTGGATATTCCATGTTTGTTTTGGTGGGAGAATTGGGCTCCGATGATGGCATGTAGTCTTGGTTTCTGTTGCTTGGGTTCCTGCGCTTGCCTCTCGCCATCAGATTATCTCTAGTGTTACTTTGTTCTGCTATTTCTGACAGTGGCTAGACTGTCCTATAAGCCTGTGTGTCAGGAGTGCTGTAGACCTGTTTTCCTCTCTTTCAGTCAGTTATGGGGACAGAGTGTTCTGCTTTCGGGCGTGTAGTTTTTCCTCTCTACAGGTCTTCAGCTGTTCCTGTGGGCCTGTGTCTTGAGTTCACCAGGCAGCTTTCTTGCAGCAGAAAATTTGGTCTTACCTGTGGTCCCGAGGCTCAGGTTTGCTCGTGGGGTGCTGTCCAGGGGCTCTCTGCAGCGGCAGCAACCAGGAAGACCTGTGCCGCCCCTTCCGGGAGCTTCAGTGCACCAGGGTTCCAGATGGTCTTTGGCTTTTTCCTCTGGCGTCCGAGATGTGTGTGCAGGGAGCAGTCTCTTCTGGTTTCCCAGGCCTGTCTGCCTCTCTGAAGGTTTAGCTCTCCCTCCCATGGGATTTGGGTGCAGAGAACTGTTTATCCGGTCTGTTTCCTTCAGGGTCCGGCGGTGTCTCTGGCAGGGGTCCTGCCGCTCCTGGGCCCTCCCCCACGGGAGCCCAGAGGCCTTATACAGTTTCCTCTTGGGCCAGGGATGTGGGCAGGGGTGAGCAGTGTTGGTGGTCTCTTCCGCTCTGCAGCCTCAGGAGTGCCCACCTGACCAGGCGGTTGGGTCTCTCTCTCACCGGGTCTGGGAGCAGAGAGCTGCTGCGGGCCGGGATCCGCGGGTGTGGGACTTTATAACCTTTTTTTTTAAAATTTATTTAATACTTAATAATAATTCTTTGGTTTCCGGGCAAACATCCCCCTCCCCCCTCCCCTTCCTTATGGGTGTTCCCCTCCCAACCCTCCCCCCATTGCTGCCCTCTCCCCAAGAGTCTAGTTCACTGGGGGTTCAGTCTTAGCAGGACCCAGGACTTCCCCTTACACTGGTGCTCTAACTAGGATATTCATTGCTACCTATGAGGTCAGAGTCCAGGGTGAGTCCATGTATAGTCTTTAGGTAGTGGCTTAGTCCCTGGAAGCTCTGGTTGCTTGGCATTTTTGTACATATGGGGTCTCGAGCCCCTTCAAGCTCTTCCAGTTCTTTCTCTGATTCCTTCAACTGGGGTCCTATTCTCAGTTCAGTGGTTTGCTGCTTGCATTCGCCTCTGTATTTGCTGTATTCTGGCTGTGTCTCTCAGGAGCGATCTACATCCGGCTCCTGTTGGCCTGCACTTCTTTGCTTCATCCATCTTGTCTAATTGGGTGGCTGTATATGTATGGGCCACATGTGGGGCAGGCTCTGAATGGGTGTTCCTTCAGTCTCTGTTTTCATCTTTGCCTCTCTCTTCCCTGCCAAGGGTATTCTTGTTCCCCTATTAGAGAAGGAGTGAAGCATTCACATTTTGATCATCCGTCTTGAGTTTCATTTGTTCTAGGCATCTAGGGTAATTCAAGCATTTGGGCTAATAGCCATAAATCAGTGAGTGCATACCATGTATGTCTTTCTGTGATTGGGTTAGCTCACTCAGGATGATATTTTCCAATTTCAACCATTTGCCAACGAATTTCATAAAGTCGTTGTTTTTGATACCTGAGTAATATTCCATTGTGTAGATGTACCACATTTTCTGTATCCATTCCTCTGTTGAAGGGCATCTGGATTTTTTCGAGCTTCTGGCTATTATAAATAAGGCTACGATGAACATAATGGAGCACGTGTCTTTTTTATATGTTGGTGCATCTTTTGGGTATATGCCCAAGAGAGGTATAGCTGGATCCTCAGGCAACTCAATGTCCAATTTTCTGAGGAACCTCCAGACTGATTTCTAGAATGGTTGTACCAGTCTACAACCCCACCAACAATGGAGGAGTGTTCCTCTTTCTCCGCATCCTCGCCAGCATTTGCTGTCACCTGAGTTTTTGATCTTAGCCATTCTCACTGGTGTGAGGTGAAATCTCAGGGTTGTTTTGATTTGCATTTCCCTTATGACTAAAGATGTTGAACATTTCTTTAGGTGTTTCTCAGACATTCGGCATTCCTCAGCTGTGAATTCTTTGTTTAGCTCTGAACCCCATTTTTTAATAGGGTTATTTGTCTCCCTGCCATCTGACTTCTTGAGTTCTTTGTATATTTTGGATATAAGGCCTCTATCTGTTGTAGGATTGGTGAAGATCTTTTCCCAATCTGTTGATTGCCATTTTGTCCCAATCACAGTGTCCTTTGCCTTACAGAATCTTTGCAGTTTTATGAGATCCCATTTGTCGAGTATGGATCTTAGAGCATAAACCATTGGTGTTTTGTTTCGGAAATTTTTTCCAGTGCCCATGTGTTCCAGATGCTTCCCTAGTTTTTCTTCTATTAGTTTGAGTGTGTCTGGTTTGATGTTGAGGTCCTTGATCCACTTTGACTTAAGCTTTGTACAGGGTGATAAGCATGGATCGATCTGCATTCTTCTACATGTTCACCTCCAGTTGAACCAGCACCATTTGCTGAAAATGCTATCTTTTTTCCAGTGGATGGTTTTGGCTCCTTTGTCAAAAATCAAGTGACCATAGATGTGTGGATTCATTTCTGGGTCTTCAATTCTATTCCATTCGTCTATCTGTCTGTCTCTGTACCAATACCATGCAGTTTTTATCACTATTGCTCTGTAATACTGCTTGAGTTCAGGGATAGTGATTCCCCCTGAAGTCCTTTTATTGTTGAGGATAGTTTTAGCTATCCTGGGTTTTTTGTTATTCCAGATGAATTTGCAAATTGTTCTGTCTAACTCTTTGAAGAATTGGATTGGTATTTTGATGGGGATTGCATTGAATCTGTAGATCGCTTTTGGTAAAATGGCCATTTTTACTATATTAATCCTGCCAATCCATGAGCATGGGAGATCTTTCCATCTTCTGGGGTCTTCTTCAATTTCTTTCTTCAGTGTCTTGAAGTTCTTATTGTACAGATCTTTTACTTGCTTAGTTAAATTCACACCGAGGTACTTTATATTATTTGGGTCTATTATGAAGGGTGTCGTTTCTCTAATTTCTTTCTCGGCTTGTTTCTCTTTTGTTTAGAGGAAGGCTACTGATTTATTTGAGTTAATTTTATACACAGCAACTTTGCTGAAGTTGATTTTTAGCTTTAGTAGTTCTCTGGTGGAACTTTTGGGATCACTTAAATATACTATCATATCATCTGCAAATAGTGATATTTTGACTTCTTCTTTTCTGATCTGTATCCCCTTGACCTCCTTTTGTTGTCTGATTGCTCTGGCTAGAACTTCAAGAACTATATTGAATAAGTAGGGAGAGAGTGGGCAGCCTTGTCTAGTCCCTGATTTTAGTGGGATTCCTTCAAGTTTCTCTCCATTTAGTTTAAGGTTAGCAACTGGTTTGCTGTATATGGCTATTACTATGTTTAGGTATGGGCCTTGAATTCCTATTCTTTCCAGGACTTTTATCATGAAGAGATGTTGAATTTTGTCAAATGCTTTCTCAGCATCTAATGAAATGATCATGTGGTTTTGTTCTTTCAGTTTGTTTATATAATGGATCACGTTGATGTTTTTCCGTATACTAAACGTTCCCTGCATGCCTGGGATGAAGCCTACTTGGTCATGGTGGATGATTGTTTTGATGTGCTCATGGATTCGATTTTTCAGAATTTTATTGAGTATTTTTTGCGTCGATATTCATAAGGGAAATTGATCTGAAGTTCTCTTTCTTTGTTGGGTCTTTGTGTGGTTTAAGTATAAGAGTAATTGTGGCTTCATAGAAGGAATTCGGTAGTGCTCCATCTGTTTCAATTTTGTGGAATAATTTGGATAATATTGGTATGAGGTCTTCTATGAAGGTTTGATAGAATTCTGCACTAAACCCGTCTGGACCTGGGGTCTTTTTGGTTGGGAGACCTTTAATGACTGCTTCTATTTCCTTAGGAGTTATGGGGTTGTTTAACTGGTTTATCTCTTCCTGATTTAACTTCGGTACCTGATATTTACCTGATTTATTATAATTACGTGAGCCGAATCTAAGTAACTTGGTGAATTCAGTTAGTTCCCAATAGCCCGAAATAGTAATAAGTGGACTGTTGAGGATATAGGAAAAATTTCACGAATGGAACCAAAATTCTTAGCGAATTTAAGGAGTTCCCAATGGGACATACTTGTATGATTGCACTTTCAAGATATAGCAACAGTTTAATGAACGGAATCTAAGCATCATGGTGAATTCAGTAGGTTCCCAATAGGATTCGCATAAAATAAGGTTACTATTCAAGATACAGCAACATTTTAACGAACTTTCTGGTTCTTTGTGAATTCAGGTAGTTTCCATTAGTAGGCTCTAGTAATATATGTACTTTTAAAGATTTATCAAAATTTAGTGAGCCGAATCTAAGTAACTTGGTGAATTCAGTTTGTTCCCAATAGGCCGCAATAGTAACAAGTGCACAGTTTCAGATATATAAAAATTTACACGAATGAAATAAAAAATTCTAGGCGAATTCAGTGAGTTCCTATTGGGACATGCTTTATGCGTGTACTTTTCAAGATATGGCAACATTTTAAGGAACGGAATCTAAGTATCATGGTGAATTCATTAGGTTCCCAATAGGATTCGCATGTATTAAGGGTACTATTAAAGATTCAGCAACATTTTAACGAAATTTAACACTGTGTCATTGTGAACTCAGGTAGTTCCCATTACCAGGCTCTAGTAATATGTGTCCTTTTAAAGATTTTTTAAAATTTCGTGAACCGAATCTAAGTAACTTGGTGTATTCAGTTAGTTCCCAATAGGCCGCAGCAGGAACAAGTGGACTGCTCGGGATACAGAAAAATTTTCAGGAATGGAATCAAAATTTCTAGGCGAATTCAGTGAGTTCCCAATGTTACATGCTTGTATGAGTGTAGTTTTCAAGATATAGCAATATTTTAACGAACGGAATCTAAATATCATGGTGATCAGTAGGTTCCCAATAGGATTCGCATGTAATAAGGGTACTATTCAAGATACAGTAACATTTTAAAGAACTGAAACACTGTTTCTTTGTGAATTCTGGTAGTTCCCATTAGCAGGCTCTAGTAATACGTGTACTTTTAAAGATTTTTCAAAATTTCGTGAGTCGAATCTAAGTAACTTGGTGAATTCAGTTAGTTCCCAATAGGCTGTAATAGTAACAACTGGACTGTTCGGGATATAGTAAAATTTTCACGAATGGAATCAACATTTCTAGGCGAATTCAGTGAGTTCCCAATTGGACATGCTTGTATGAGTTTACTTTTCAAGATACAGCAACATTTTAACGAACTGAAACACTGTTTCTTTGTGAATTCAGGTAGTTCCCTTTAGCATGTCTAGTAATATGTGTACTTTAAGATTCATCAAAATTTCGTGAACCGAATCTAATAACTTGGTGAATTCATTTAGTTCCCAATAGGCTGCAATAGTAACAAGTGGACTGTTCGGGATATAGAAAAATTTTCACGAATTGAATTTAGCGCATCTTATAGGGAACCTACTGAGTTCACCGTGATACTTAGATTTGTTTCGTGAAAATGATGCTATATCTTGAAAAATACACTTATACAAGCATGTCCCATTTGGAACTCACTGAATTCGCCTACAAATTTGATTCCATTTGTGAAAAGTTTTCTATATTCCGAAATGACCACTTTTTACTATCATGGCCTATTGGGAACTAACTGAATTCACCAAGCAAATGAGATTCGGCTATTGAAAATTTGATCAATCTTTAGAAGTACACTTCTTAGGAGAGCCTGCTACTCGGATCTACCTGAATTCACAGAGAAATATGTTTTAGTTCATGAAAATGTTGCTGAATCTTGGATGGTACAAGTGCATTATTATAAGCGCATTATAACAAGCACATCCTACTGGGAATCTACTGAGTTCACCATGATACTTAGATTCTGTCCGTCAAAATGTTGCTATATCTTGAAAAGTACACTTATACAAGCATGTCCTATTGATAACTCAATGAATTTGCCTAGAAATTTTGATTCCATTTGTGAAAATTGTTTTATATCTCCAAAAGTCCACTTATTAATATTACGACCTATTGGAAACTAAGTGATTCTATCAAGTAACCTAGATTCGGCTCCCGAATTTCTGATAAATCTTTAAAGTACACTTATTACTAGAGCCTGCTTAAGGAAACTACCTGAATTCATCAAGAAACTGTGTTTCAGTTCATTAAAATTTTGCTGTATTTGAATCGTAACCTTATTACAAGCGCATCCTATTGGGAACCTACTGTATTCATCATGATACTTATATTCAGTTCGTGAAAATGATGCTATATCTTGAAACGTACACTTATACAAGCAAGTCCTATTGGAACTGAATAAATTCGCATAGAAATTTTGATTCCATTTGTGAAAATTTTTTTATATCCCGAAAAGTTCACTTATTACTATCTCAGCCTAGTGGGAACTGAGTTCGCCAAATAACTGAGATTTGGCTCTTGAAAATTTTGATAAAAATTTAATGTACACTTCTTACTATACACTCCTAATACGAACTACCTGAATTCACAAAGAAACCGTGTTTCCGTATGTCAAAATTTTGCTGTATCTATATAGTACCCTTATTAGAAGCGCATCCTATTGGGAATTCACTGAATTCACCATGATACTTAGATTCGGTTCCTGAAAATGATGCTATATCTTGAAAAGTACACTTATACAAGCATGTCCCATTTGGAACTCACTGAATTCGCCTAGAAATTTTGATTCCATTTTTGTAAATTTTTCTACACACAAAAAAGAAGTCAAAATGAAAATTTGAGATTCATGAAAGTTCCTTCTCTGTGATAATGCTCTGGCAGTTATGTTGTGAAGAAACTTGCAAATACTTTAGTCACAGGGCTAGAAAGAGACTGAGCTGAGTTCAGATTCAAAATCTGCCTAACAATATCTCCCTTTAATCCTCTTTGATTCTGGAACTATGTCAGCCCAGTCCCTGTAATTGGAAGGAGGCTTGCCAGTGACAAAATCAAATAAGACTTTCTCTTTACTGAAAGAATAAAAAATACAGCCAAAAAGTGAGAAGTTTAGAAATGCTATCTCACCCCTAAGAATCCCTAAATACCTCAAATTCCAGACCCTGATCTCCACCTGTAATAGGTAGAAGGTCACATTTCTTGAGCCTGCTCTCCCAGAACCTAGATAAAATGGCTGAAAGATAAGGCCCTTAGATCCTGACCTAGTAAGGGTCTCCTTACTTGGTGAGGGTCTCCCCACTCTGGGGGTCTTTCGTACTCAGTGGCTGACAATTAGATTGTCTCTGTCAGAGCTGATTCTCCAACTCAACTAAGCTAGTACCACATGTTTTGTTTGTTTAAAAACCCATTCTCTCAGTCCAGTGTTCATGATTGCCACATTTGAAATTTAAAATCAATCAACATTCCTGATCTGGTAAATTGTATAAACAACACCTCATATGAATTAGTTTTCAGAATTTTAAGTCTCACAAAGTTAAAGTTAGAAAGAGAAGGCCATCTTAATATGTCAAGGTTTAGACAATTAAAATAATTTTAGAAGTTTTTAAAGTACGTGAACACCTTGAATTTCACCTGGAGCCTTAGATTTTTTTTTAAATGTAACAGTAATAAGAGCCTACATTCACTAGAAGTTAAATCAAACAAAATTTCTTCGTTTATATTAACAAGGAATTGATTTTGTGTTAATCCATTTCTAAGCTCTTATTTATCTAATTTGTCATAATAAAGTATATCAAAACATTTAAAAAAGAATGTTATGACTATTCTATCTCCTGCAATAAATTTTTATATTCAAATACAAGTTCTTAAATGTTGTAGGATTCATTTTCTTTTCTGTGGTGGCACAAACATCTATGGTACAGTGTGTAGGCATCAGTTAACTAACTCATTCATACCCATCAAGATGCTCACCAACAATGGCTAATTTCTTTTCATCTATTTCTAGTTTTACTGTATGTTCTTATATTATTAGATCTGCCCTTTTCTTTCTTCTTAAAGTATTCGTGTGTGTGTGTGTGTGTGTGTGTGTGTATTTGTGTGTGTGTGTTTCTGTTGTGTGGGAGTCCCTCACTCAAGTCTCAGGATGACACGGCCCCCCAAGAACTCACACAAAACTGTCTTTGCTTTAATCACATGAGGCTTATCCATAGGAACCAGTGCACTGGGGTTGAGACTCATATCCCACGCAGGGGCACAGGAGTTTGACCCCCAGTAGCTGGGAGAAGGGTTATTTAAAGGAAGACGTCACAACCCAAGGGGGCAGGGATGGTGTCATTGGAAAATGTGGAGAATACTAGGGAAAAATTACGAGGAGAAGCTTCCTGTCTCTCAAGATTGCTTTTGAGATTGTATTTAACTTTATGGTCAGCTAGTTCCTGGAAGAAGCCTCCTCTTCTCTTAGATAGGATCACCTATCTAAGAACCTTAAGCCCTTTTATCTGGATCCTGGGAGTGCAGGCTCAAGAAATGTGACCCCTTACTTACAGGCAGAGAGGTGGAATTTGAGGTATTTATGGCTCCTTATGGGTGAGGTAGCATTTTTAAGCTTTTTACTTTTTGGCTGCATTTTTAATTCTTTCACATGAATGCAAGTGTATGTGTTGAGATATCAGAATGACCTCAGATGTGGACACTGATTTCTTTGGTATTTGAGGCAGATATACTACAGGCCAGCTAACCAGTAAACTTGAAATTAGATTCTCTTCTCTCTACCTCCTACTTGCCTTAACATTATTGTTATAGGCATGAGTATGATGGTGTCTCATTTAATGTGGGCTTTGAACTCAAATTTTCATCTTGTCTAGTAAAGAAACACAGGACACCTGCCTCCATCTCTGCTCATCAAATCCTGTACTCTCCTGTCCCTAAACAGAGTAAAAGCAGTTAGTATTCTTTTCCTCCACACCATGACCCCCTGTTTGGAGGCAGAACAATGCCTCTGCTTTTGAAGAGGGCAGACAATAGGAAGCCCATCTTAATTACTATACAATGACACTCAATTTACAGCAATTAGAACCCAAGCTTAAGGCAGTGGGTAGGATGAGGTTGGGGCAGGTGTCAGGTTAGCTGGAAAAGAAGCCTATTCTATTTAAAAAAGAAGTAAAAGTGGCCAAAGCCTGAGGGCACAATAGCTACAACTTCTCCCAGCAAGTTTGAAAATGTGCTGAAGGGGTTTGTCCTGTAGCCTTGAAGCTTAGGCAGATCAGAAACATAGAGGGTTGAAAAGGCTTGGCCAGGTCTGCCATTACAAAACTAGTGCTGGGATAAAAACAACACAATACACAAAATAAAAGCCATAGGCAGCTAAACTTGTGGGGCATTAAACTTAAAATTGGTAAAACAATGTCCTTTGAGAGATGTTTTGAGATTAAAAACAAAAAATGTTTTCTATATTTGGGATGAGGGAAAGCACAATGACACAGGATATCTGGATTTCATATGATCTTGCTTTGTTTATAAGAATGCAAATGGTTATATTTCAATCATTATAGTTCTCTATGTCCTCTTTGGGAGAAATCAGAATAAAGAAGATGTGGGAGATTGAGAAATTAAATACTAGATTAAAGATCATAAAGCAGAGGTTGAAAGCATCTTTAAAGCAAAACAGGAAACCCTCAGAAGAATACAATCTGTAATTTACTATAGTACAATCAAAAAATGTAGTTCCTGGGGTTGGGGATTTAGCTCAGTGGTAGAGCACTTGCCTAGCAAGCGCAAGGCCCTGGGTTCGGTCCCCAGCTCCGAAAAAAAAAAAAAAAAAAAAAAGAAAAGAAAAAAAATGTAGTTCCAGTTAGAATGGTTCCACAGGAGCTTGAGAAATTAGGATGGCAGCTCATAGGCATATAATATATTGAAATAAGAATACAGATTCTGCTTATTAATCCTAAATAAAAGCAATGCCACACAATAGGTTGTGTTTTAATTTTATTTGGAAAATTTGATACAGTGTAACATTGGTAAATGTTACAATGGCTTTCTGCCTTGAGTTCTGAGGAGGATAATGCTGAGATTACACATTTATTAGAAATGAAGGCTATCTTAGATATACCTTTACAGATTAAAACTGATGATGCTTAGCAATAGAGGTTCATTAAAATACAATTTCATGGGCATTATGGCATGAAGCCTATTCCAGATAAAGTTTACAATCCTACAGGTTAAGCCTTTATAAAAAGGCCTAACAATGTTTGGCCTTGCTGAAATAGGCATAAATAGAAGTCCTTCAAAAGTACCAAACACTCAGAGAATATGGCATTTAAACATAATTTTATTATTTAAGTACTTTTTTGATATTGAAACTGAAAGATACCTGTTTGATATTAGTGTAGCCATTTCTTTTTTTTTTTCTCTCCATCTTTATTAACTTGGGTATTTCTTATTTACATTTCAATTGTCATTCCCTTTCCTGGTTTCTGGGCCAACATCCCCCAACTCCTCCTACTTCCCTTCTATATGGGTGTTCCCTTCCCTGTCTCCCAGCCATTACCACCCCCCCTACAATCACTTTAACTGTGGGTTCAGTCTTTGCAGGACCAAGGGCTTCCCCTACCCCTGGTGCTCTTACAAGTCTATTCATTGCTACCTATGCGGTTGGAGGCCAGGTTCAGTCCATGTATAGTCTTTGGGTAGTGGCTTACTCCCTGGAAGCTCTGGTTGGTTGGCATTGTTGTTCATATGGGGTCATGAGCCCCTTCAAGCTCTTCCAGTCCATTCTCTGATTCCTTCAATGGGGGTCCCGTTTCAGTTCAGTGGTTTACTGCTGACATTCGCCTATGTATTTGCCATACTACGGCTGTGTCTCTCAGGAGAGGTCTACATCTGGTTCCTGTCAGTCTGCACTTCTTTGCCTCATCCATCTTATCTAGTTTGGTGGCTGTATATGTATAGGCAACATGTAGGGCAGGCTCAGAATGGGTGTTCCTTCAGTCTCTATTCTAAACTTTGCCTGCCAAGGGTATTCTTGTTCCCCTTTTAAGGAGTGAAGTATTTGCATTTTGGCCATCCTTCTTGAGTTTCATGTCTTCTGTGCATCTAGGGTAACTCGAGCATTTGGGCTAATATCGACTTATCAATGAGTACATATCATATGTGTTTTTCTGTGAGTGGGTTACCTCACTCAGGCTGATATTTTCCAGTTCTATCCATTTGCCTATGAATTTCATAAAGTCATTGTTTTTGATAACTGAGTAGTATTCCATTGTGTAGATATCCCACATTTCTTATATCCATTCCTGTGTTGAAGGGCATCTGGGTTCTTTCCATCTTCTGGCTATAATAAATAAAGCTGCTATGAACATAGTGGAGCACATATCTTTGTTATATTTTGGGGCATCTTTTGGGTACATGCCCAAGAGAGGTATAGTTGGGTCCTCAGAGAGTTTCCAATTTTCTGAGGAACCTCCAGACTGATCTCCAAAATGGTTGTACCAGTCTGCAATCCCACCAACAATGGAGGAGTGTTCCTCTTCCTCCACATCCTTGCATCATGTGCTGTCACTTGAGTTTTTGATCTTCGCCATTCTCACTGGTGTGAGGGTTGTTTTGATTTGCATTTCCCTTATGACTAAAGATGCTGAACATTTCGTTAGGTGTTTCTCAGTCATTGGGCATTCCTCAGCTGTGAATTCTTTTTTTAGCTCTGAACCCCATTTTTTAATAGGGTTATTTGTCTCCCTGCGTTCTAACTTCTTGAGTTCTTTGTATGTTTTGGATTTAAGCCCTCTACAAGTTGTAGGATTGGTACACATATTTTCCCCATCTGTTGATTGATTTTTTGTCCTTACAACACTGTCCTTTGCAGTTTTATGAGATCCCATTTGCCAATTCTTGATCTTAGAGCATAAGCCATTGGTGTATTGTTCAGGAAATTTTCTCCAGTGCCCATGTGTTCAAGATTCTTCCCCACTTTTTCTTCTATAAGTTTGAGTGTATCTGGTTTGATGTGGAGGTCCTTGATCCACTTGGACTTAAGCTTTGTACAGGGTGATAAGAATGGATCAAGTGCAGCCATTTCTTAAGAATGAGAATCTTTAAAGCTGTACCCCAGGACTCAATGAGAAGATCAAACCTAAGGATAATAGGTATAGAAGAGAGTGAAGACTCCCAGCTCAAAGGACCAGTAAATATCTTCAACAAAATCATAGAAGAAAACTTCCCAACCTAAAAAAAGCGATACCCATAAGCATACAAGAAGCCTACAGAACTCCAAATAGATTGGACCAGAAAAGAAACACCTCCCGTCACATAATAGTCAAAACACCAAACACACAAAATAAAGAAAGAATATTAAAAGCAGTAAGGGAAAAAGGTCAAGTAACATATAAAGGCAGACCTATCAGAATCACACCAGACTTTTCACCAGAAACTATGAAGGCCAGAAGATCCTGGACAGATGTCATACAGACCCTAAGAGAACAGAAGTGCCAGCCCAGGTTACTGTATCCTGAAAAACTCTCAATGAACATAGATGGAGAATCCAAGATATTCCATGACAAAACCAAATTTACACAATATCTTTCTACAAATCCAGCACTACAAAGGATAATATAGGGTAAAGCCCAACATAAGGAGGCAAGCTATACCCTAAAAGAAGCAAGAAACTAATCGTCTTGGCAAAAAAACAAAGAGAAGAAAAGCACACAAACATAACCTCACATCCAAATATGAATATAACAGGAAGCAATAATCACTATTCTTAATATCTCTCAACTTGAATGGCCTCAACTCCACAATAAAAAGACATAGATTAACAAACTGGATATGCAACGAGGACCCTACATTCTGCTGCCTACAGGAAACACACCTCAGAGACAAAGACAGACACTACCTCAGAGTGAAAGGCTGGAAAACAACTTTCCAAGCAAATGGTCAGAAGAAGCAAGCTGGAGTAGCCATTCTAATATCAAGTAAAATCAATTTTCAATTAAAAGTCTTTAAAAAAGATAAGGAAGGACACTTCATATTCATCAAAGGAAAAATCCACCAAGATGAACTCTCAATCCTAAATATCTATGCCCCAAATACAAGGGCACCTACATACGTAAAAGAAACCTTACTAAAGCTCAAAACACACATTGCACCTCACACAATAATAGTGGGAGATTTCAACACCCCACTCTCATCAATGGACAGATCATGGAAACAGAAATTACACAGAGACGTAGAAAGACTAAGAGAAGTCATGAGCCAAACGGACTTAACAGATATTTATAGAACATTCTATCCTAAAGCAAAAGGATATACCTTCTTCTCAGCTCCTCATGGTTCTTTCTCCAAAATTGACCATATAGTTGGTCAAAAAACAGGCCTCAACAGGTACAGAAAGATAGAAATTATCCCATGCGTGCTATCGGACCACCATGGCCTAAAACTGGTCTTCAATAACAATAAGGGAAGAATGCCCACATATACGTGGAAATTAAACAATGCTCTACTCAATGATAACCTAGTCAAGGAAGAAATAAAGAAAGAAATTAAAGACTTTTTAGAATTTAATGAAAATGAAGGTACAACATACCCAAACTTATGGGACACAATGAAAGCTGTGCTAAGAGGAAAACTCATAGCGCTGAGTGCCTTCAGAAAGAAACAGGAAAGAGCATATGTCAGCAGCTTGACAGCACACCTAAAAGCTCTAGAGCAAAAAGAAGCAAATACACCCAGGAGGAGTAGAAGGCAGGAAATAATCAAACTCAGAGCTGAAAGCAACCAAGTAGAAACAAAAAGGACCATAGAAAGAATCAACAGAACCAAAAGTTGGTTCTTTGAGAAAATCAACAAGATAGATAAACCCTTAGCCAGACTAACGAGAGGACACAGAGAGTGTGTCCAAATTAACAAAATCAGAAACAAAAAGGGAGACAGAACTACAGATTCAAAGGAAATTCAAAAAATCATCAGATCTTACTATAAAAGCCTATATTCAACAAAACTTGAAAATCTACAGGAAATGGACAATTTCCTAGACAGATACCAGGTACCGAAGTTAAATCAGGAACAGATAAACCAGTTAAACAACCCCATAACTCCTAAGGAAATAGAAGCAGTCATTAAAGGTCTCCCAACCAAAAAGAGCCCAGGACCAGACGGGTTTAGTGCAGAATTCTATCAGACCTTCATAGAAGACCTCATACCAATATTATCCAAACTATTCCACAAAATTGAAACAAATGGAGCACTAACGAATTCCTTCTATGAAGCCACAATTACTCTTATACCTAAACCACACAAAGACCCAACAAAGAAAGAAAACTTCAGACCAATTTCCCTTATGAATATCGACGCAAAAATACTCAATAAAATTCTGGCAAACAGAATCCAAGAGCACATCAAAACAATCATCCACCATGATCAAGTAGGCTTCATCCCAGGCATGCAGGGATGGTTTAATATACGGAAAACCATCAACGTGATCCATTATATAAACAAACTGAAAGAACAAAACCACAGGATCATTTCATTAGATGCTGAGAAAGCATTTGACAAAATTCAACACCCCTTCATGATAAAAGTCCTGAAAAGAATAGGAAGTCAGGGCCCATACCTAAACATAGTAAAAGCCATATACAGCAAACCAGTTGCTAACATTAAACTAAATGGAGAGAAATTTGAAGCAATCCCACTAAAATCAGGGACTAGACAAGGCTGCCCACTCTCTCCCTACTTATTCAATATAGTTCTTGAAGTTCTAGCCAGAGCAATCAGACAACAAAAGGAGGTCAAGGGGATACAGATCGGAAAAGAAGAAGTCAAAATATCACTATTTGCGGATGATATGATAGTATATTTAAGTGATCCCAAAAGTTCCACCAGAGAACTACTAAAGCTGATAAACAACTTCAGCAAAGTGGCTGTGTATAAAATTAACTCAAATAAATCAGTAGCCTTCCTCTACACAAAAGAGAAACAAGCCGAGACAGAAATTAGGGAAACGGCACCCTTCATAATAGACCCAAATAATATAAAGTACCTCGGTGTGACTTTAACCAAGCAAGTAAAAGATCTGTACAATAAGAACTTCAAGACACTGAAGAAAGAAATTGAAGAAGACCTCAGAAGATGGAATGATCTCCCATGCTCATGGATTGGCAGGATTAATATAGTAAAAATGGCCATTTTACCAAAAGCGATCTACAGATTCAGTGCAATCCCCATCTAAAATACCAATCCAATTCTTCAAAGAGTTAGACAGAACAATTTGCAAATTCATCTGGAATAACAAAAAACCCAGGATAGCTAAAACTATCCTCAACAATAAAAGGACTTCAGGGGTAATCACTATCCCTGAACTCAAGCAGTATTACAGAGCAATAGTGATAAAAACTGCATGGTATTGGTACAGAGACAGACAGATAGACCAATGGAATAGAATTGAAGCCCCCGAAATGAGCCCACACACCTATGGTCACTTGATTTTCGACAAAGGAGCCAAAACCATCCACTGGAAAAAAGATAGCATTTTCAGCAAATGGTGCTGGTTCAACTGGAGGTCAACATATAGAAGAATGCAGATTGATCCATGCTTATCACCCTGGACAAAGCTTAAGTCCAAGTGGATCAAGGACCTCCACATCTTTGCCAATAAAGGGTAAGCAAATCCTTAGTAATTCCTGCTTCACATAAGGTTTGTCAGATACTTTGAACAAGAGGGCTGAAGACAATGCTCCAATGTCTTAGAATACTTTGAAGTGGTCTCCACAGCCAACTGTCTGCCATTTTTAAAACTTTGAAAATGTTTGTCTGCACTTCCTACTTAATCAGGAAATATTTCTTCTTAGTTGTGTTTTGGGGTGGAATACAAGATAATCATAGTCTCGATAAAAGGTTAAGTTGTTATATTTAAGAAGATTTATTAGACCTAAAAAGATGGTGTTAGGTTGTTAATGCAAGGTAGGACAAAATGTGATTTAGATCCAAAATCTGAACTCACCAGGACAGGATAGATAATAGGATATTTTTCTTAATTACCACATACTATGGACTTGACATTGTAAATATATATCACACCTTATAACTATTATAATTTTTATACTTTTATTCAATTTATATTTGAAAAAGAGACATTTATTGTACTTCAAAGGGGGATTATTGAGAGAATATCTAATATCGATATGACTATGGGACTTGTTAATAATACATCTGACGGCTTATCATTTAGGTGGTAAATAAGAAGTGGGAAATCTGGGAGAAATCATAATTCTGAAATAGAATGCGGCAGGAGATTCACCTTGGAAGACGTGAGGAGAGAGACACATAGTACCTGAACATGGTTAAGTGGGCATGTTACAGAATGTAGGTTAAAATAAGTCAGTTATTTTAAATTGTGATCTACTTAGAGAAGAGCCTCTCTATATAATCAAGGTATTTGTAAATATATCTTGAGTCTGAGTCTTAGTTCTCAGAGCATGGCGCTGTGTGGAAGAACTGGATCAAAGTGCTACATTACATTGTTCATGAGTTTTAAGCCAAGCTAAGTTTACAGGGGATATTGTCTAAGCACATACTCAAATAATAAATTATAGATGCCATAAGTTGTAAAAAGTTATGATTTTTGTAGTAGAATCATCCCTCATATTTGAGTTGAAGTCTTGCAGTTGATTTGGTAGACTAACCTGAAATTGACTAAATGAATGTATTTGAATTTAATTGATAAATTATTGATATTTATGTCCATGGAAATGGTTGAAGGGATAACTTTTTATAGTAAACTGAAGAAAAACACAGAATACATGTCATTACAGCGGATTTAAACTTTTTTCCCCAGATTTCAAGTTGTATTAAACAGCTTACAGTAATAAAAAAAAGCATTTTATTGACGTAATAGACACATTGATCAATGTATAGAATGGAAGACTCAGCTCCAGATGTAATTCCATACAGGTAAAAACACCTTGTTTTTCACAAAGCAAACAAAATTACACACTGCGGAAAAGGTCAGCATCTTGACAGACAGATGGTGTGAATAGCAGCATACAGAGAAATGAAAATAGATCCATATCTCTCACCCTGAACACAACTCAACTCCAAAGGGATCAAGGACAGCACTCAAGTCACTGAAAGACCAAAAGCCCTGAACCTGACCTCTCTTTTTCTTTTTTCCTTTTCTTTTTTTTTTTTTTTTGACTCCGATATGTGAATCCAAAATTCAGTTTAACAGACTGGATATTTTCCTATCATGAGTCTCACTGGTCACAGAGATTCCCACAATGCCTTCTCCCATCTCCTCCCACCAGCAGCTGCACAGATGTTGGCTGACCTGCTTGTGGTCATCAGGATACATCCTCAATTTTTCTCTCTGCTCATCAAAATGTGAAAGTTCACGGTCTGTAGCTTTCTTGCCATAGATGTCCAAGTGGAAAGACGTTTCTCCCATCCTGTCAGGATGCTGGAGGTGTTGTGAGTGCCTATGCGGCTCATTTGTTTGTTTTCTGGGATTTTTCTTTGCGAGTTTGCTTTCTGAGATAAGGTGTTACAAAGCTCAGCCTGGCCTCAAACACACTGATGTAGCCAAAGATGACCTTGAGCACTTTGCTCCTCCTGCTTCCACCCTCCAAGAACTAGGAATATAAGAATCCAATGAATCCTTGCTCTTTGCTTTGGGGACTATGGAGATGGCCCAGATTGGGATCCTTCTCTCTCAAGTGTTCTTAGCTCACCTGCCCAGGGCTGGAGTTTGCCAGACAGTTGCTCTTGCAACCTCAGAGTCAGTCTGCTCACCAGGAGGCTGCATTAGATAACTTGTCACTTTTCTTTCATCAGGGTTGTTATTAGTTCTTTAAAATCTGTTCGAGTCTCAGCCTGATTGTTCTCCTGTGAGCTGATGTTTTTAAAACATCAAAAAACAAAAACAAAACAATACAAACAAACAAAACCTTAGAGTTTTACATTTCTCTGGGCCTTAAATGAGTATCCCCAAATACCAGCACTTTCATAGCTCTTAATCTCATCAGAGTCCTCATGAGCTCTCACCTTTCTCTGCAGTTGAAGGCAGACTGGAAGAACCAGGGAGTAGTCTGGATGAATGTCACAGAGTCACAGTATGCAATGCTCCCTACTCTGCAGAAGGTTAGCTGCCACTTCTAGGGACATCATTGGAATGCACTGGGTGGCACATAAATAATTAAGGGGCGAATTTTAATTAAGGCTTTGTAGTAAAAACGGCTTTGTGCAACATTAAGAGCTTTTGAATAACTACCTTTGATGCTCTCTTTTCAACCTGAACTTGTCATCCCTGGAAACTGCACAAATAGTGAGTTTTAACAGCTTTGGTCTTTTGATGATACCAGAGACTCACTTCTTTCTTGTGAATGAATGCTTTGTGAAAAGTCAGGAATCTGTTGAGGTGGCCAGCACTTCTCCTTTCAGGGAGATGATGGTATCTGTTATTCTTCTCATTGCTGTGACAATATATTCGACTAAATCAACTTATCCATGGTTTGTTTGTAGTGGCCAGTTAGGACACCAGAATCCTGGAGGAGGGGAAGTCAGGCCAGTAGGAGCAGCTCTGGCTATGGTGGCAGGAGCCTGAGGAAGCTTACTTCTGGTTCTCTCTGTCTGCTCTGGATTTGTTACAAGATGTGACCTTGCAGCTTTCGTCCTGCTTTGATACTTCCTAGCCATGATGAAGTCTTTTCCCTCTGGAACTAGATAAGACAAATTATCCTGTAATTATCCATCCCTTATAAGATATTCATAGCTACCTGTGGGCTATTTAATGCCACACAGAATGTGGATCATCTTTGTCTTCCTCCATCTTCCTTCCATCCTCTGTGAATTTAAACTTTTACAATCAATGGTTGCACTCAATGGTCTCAAAACAACATTGGTTGAATGTATAAGGGAGAGAAACAGGGTGTGTCTGTGTTTGCATGCGTGCACATGTGTGGTGTTTAAGCTCTTTCTTGTGTTGTTTCTTTTCTGCTATTTTGGGGACTGTGTAAATGTGAATAGCTTTTCTTACACATTTCGTCAAAAACAAGTTTAAGCAAAGATTCCTCTGGTAAGAAAAATGCTCATGCTATTTTCAGTGAAAGATTTAATAATGCCTCAGGTCATAATTGAAAGTATACTATATAAGAAGTGGAGAGATCACTTGGTAGTTGACAGTGCTTGCAGCTTTTCACTGGACTCTAGTGCAGTTTGTAGCAAACACACTTAGTGGATAGCAACAGTTTGTAACTTCAACTGTGAAAAATCCAATGCCTAGTTTTGAACGTTTTGAGCAACTGCTCTCATCTGTCCACATCCATATATATGTATCCATAAATGTAAAAAGAATAAAACTTTTAAAACTTGTTTCATATAAATATTAAACAAATTAAACTTATTTTTGTCTCTCGTACATATCCTGAATACTCTGAAATATCAAATACTATAATATTTGTGTTAGTTGCTGAAATTGGTCTAATTATCATTAGCTCACTAACAATACTGATGTCAGATAGGATCTCCAAAAGAAACCTAGACATTTTTCAGTAGCCAATTCTTACAGACACACAATTAGCATGTATGTAAACTACTTGATGAGTAAGATCAGACTGTAACTTTACGAGTTTAAGGAAAACCAATTTTTTTCACTGTGCTTATAAAATATCAGCTCTATATAATCCAGTGGTGTCTTGTTAGAGAAAAATCAGAACTTTGTCTCTTTATTATCAAGTCATGTGTGTGTGAGTGTGTGTGTGTGTGTGTGTGTGTGTGTGTGTGTGTTCAAATTGCATAATTCCCTTGTCTTGTGTTGGTTCCTCAGAAAATTGCTAATGAGAAGATTTTTTAGTAGGGTAATAGTTCTATAAAGTTATTAATATTTTTCTTCTAAATTTATTAAACATGTATTCCTGAAAAATCGTACCATTTATAAAACACATGAGTGTACATTTGTGGACATAGAGGAAATATATGACCTCCTAGCCTTGTCAATTTGACATGACCTAGATTCATCCAAAAAAGACATCTCAATGAAATAATCTGTCTTCAACATCCTGTCTGTAAGAGACTGCTTTGCTAATTGATTTAGAAAGACTCAGTCTATTATTGGTGGCACCAATCCCTCTGAAGGTTCCCTCATGATGTATTATAATGTTAGTTAACTATGAGCCTGAGCAAACCAGATTGAGTCCCCAAGCACCCTGCCTCCATTGTTACTGTTTTAAGAGCCCACTTCAACCTTTCCCTAAATGATGGGGTTTGACTTAAATGTGTAAGCTAGATATACTCTTTTTTTCCCAAGTTGCTTTTAGTTCTAATGTGTTTCATAGCACATGAAGAAAACTAGAAGAGAAATTGAGACCAAAAGTTGTGGCATGAACATTTTTTAATATGAATTTCTGTCAAGACATAGCAAGACATGTAAAAGTCATAGAAAAAAAAGAATGCTCATCAAAACAAATAAATAATATATATTTTCCTTACTGGGATTATAGCTAGATTTGTTTTTTACACACTCTTTATAGTATAGCTGATGGAACAAGGTACACATGTTAAGCCAAATTTTGAAAAACCTTACTATGTCCATTGGACTATTCACATGCTTTGGAGGTCATGAGTTATTGTAGCCATGTAGCTTTAAAAATGAACCCATGCTAAAGTCAGCTATGTATTGGCATTGGCAGTGTCTGTTCCTATCCTGGAACAGAGTCTGAGATCCATGACTGTGTGTTTTTCCTAGGCAACGCCTCTCTCTCAAATGCCAACTCTACCTCTCCTGATCTCCAGGATCACTCTCTTGCCAGTTCACCACCCCATAGTAAGTTCTGGGGACATTCTTGCCAGCCTGGGCTCTCCAGTGGTTTCCTCTCCTCTGGAGCTTGGACTTTTGTACAGTCTTTCCATTCAAAACCCTAGCTGAATGCCGCCTGGCTATGTTCTTTCCCTCATGCTCATCTAGGTCACTTAGAATGGAAAACACCAGTACTCTTTGTTTAAAATAAACAGATGACACAACCACTATGTGTGAAATCTATCCTTCTAAACTCACTAATTATTCTATGTTATAAATCTTCTTGTGGGGGAGGCTGCTACCAGGGCTAACAGTTCCCAGTCTATATCCTGCCTCCTCTCCCTCTTGCCTCCCTGTTTAAAGCCTGTTTCTTCTTCCTTAGTCCCCTTTTCCTCTCTAGGACCTGGAAGATTCACCTCCTCTTTCACATTCAATGATTGGCTTCTTTTCATCTTTATTACCCAATCAATTAATTAAGGGAACTCCCGTACAATAATGTGTTCAAATTGAGTAGCTATGGAAAAAGATTTATTAATATGTCTGTAAAAGTTGGGAAAGAGTATCCCTGTATCATGGGAAAAAGAAAGAGTGGTAGAGAAAGATGCATTATGTCTTCCTCTGCCCTCTGTCAGCAAACATACCCAGACACTATCGTGTATATCACACACACACACACACACACACACACACACACACACACACACACACACACACATACACACACACACACACACACACACACACACACATACACACACACACACAAAATAAGAGCAGTATGTGTTCACTCCTTCTTTAAAAGGGGAACAAGAATACCCTTGGCAGGGAATAGGGAGGCAAACTTTAGAACAGAGGCAGAACGAACACCCATTCAGAGCCAGCCCCACATGTGGCCCATACATATACAGCCACCAAACTAGATAAGATGGATGAAGCAAAGAAGTACAGGCTGACAGGAACCGGATGTAGAACTCTTCTGAGAGACACATCCAGATACAGCAAATACATAGGTGAATGCCAGCAGTAAACCACTGAACTGAGAACAGGACCCCCATTGAAGGAATCAGAGAAAGGACTGGGAGAGCTTGAAGGGGCTCCTGACCCCATATGAACAACAATGCCAACCAACCAGAGTTTCCAGTGACTAAACCATTACCCTAAGACTATACATGAGTTGACCCTGGGCTCCCACCTCATAGGTAGCAATGAATAGCCTTGTAAGAGCACCAGTGGAAGGGGAAGCCCTTTGTCCTGTCAAGACTGAAAACCTAGTGAACGTGATTGTGGGGGGAGGGTGGTACTGGGGAAAGGATGGGGAGGGAAGCCCATATATAAGGGGCAGGGAGGGGTTAGGGGGATTTGGACCCAGAAACCAGCAAGAGGAATAACAATCGAAAGGTAAAGAAGAAGTACTCAAGTTAATAAAGATAAAAAAAGAAGAGCAGTATGTGTTATCATAAAGCTAGGTTCTTCTATTTAAAGATTCTACCACGTAAAGAGGAAACATATATTCAGACATAACCATGCCATACTTTACAGAGAAGATAAAACCAAGGGCAAGAAATAGATGTATGTAAACTTATCTTTGGGTCCAATATAGTTTTTAACACCAAATATAATCTAGAAATAGATTAAAGATAGTTTTTACCTTAGGGCCAAGGAATATTTCTTAGGACCAAATTGGCATTATCTAAGGATCCAGCTGGCCACTATTCTTGGACATGAGGACAAAGGACCATGTTTCTTTCTAACATCCTACCTCTATAATTATGACAAATTACAATGAAATATCTTTTTTCCTTTGCCTGTTCTTATGCCAAAATATCTGAAAAAGACTACTTAACAAATAAATGGCTTATTTGAGATTAGAGTTCATGATACAGTGCACAGGAAAAGTAATAATACACAGCTAGTAACCCACCCTCTATTGTTAGCAAATAGAAAGAGGTGAATGCTGATGTTGCCTATACATAGGTGGAGTCTTTCCCCTTTAATCAATGAAATTCAGAACCCACATTACAGATATTTCCTGAAGTTTGTCTCCTAGGTGATTTTAGATCCTGTCAAGTTGACAACAAAATTAATCACTGTGATGTGTATAAATAGCCATGAAAAGAATAAAATGAGAATTTGTTCTTCCAGTATAAAGACCATGCTGCAGATAGACGTGTTTCTTAAGTTAAACTCTTTTCTAAAACCAAAAAAGGCCTGAAAAGTCAGACCTTTTATGCCTTCCCAATTTTCTAAAACATACAAGATTAAACTGTCATATTTTAAGTAAATTTTTATTGCAATACAATGATACTTTCTCCATGTTACTTGATAAACCCTAATTTTTTTCTATTTTTGTGAATGTAGTGTTTTATTATCCACTGTTTTTTGTAGAAATTTAGTGTTTACTTAGTGTGCATTCCTTTTGGTATAGGTGACTGTAGAAACTAGAGGTTGCCATCCAAAGTCTTCTTCATTTCTTTCCTACCTTATTTGTTATTTATCTATTTAAATTTACTTCTTTAATTAAAAAATAAAATTACAGAAAATACATTTTGGTTATATTTTTCTTCTCATTGAAATCTACACAAATACTCCAAACCTATCTACAAATCCGAGTTTATGCTTTTTCTAGAACTCTATCTTTCCCTTTCTTAAGAATATAAAGCTGAAAATCAACTAAAAATAAAGACAAAAGTAATAAGACAAAATAATACCCAAATAAACAAAATAAGACAAGGTATACACAGAGACACACAAGGAATTGTAGAGTCAACAATGTGCTGCCCAACACTCCAGGGCATGTTTTTTTTTTTTCCTTTCTAGTGAGTGAAGTTGGTATACCATGATACTCCTTTGCAGAAAATTGGTTTTCACTTTCTCAGCAAGTTTCAATCACCAACAGCTTCTTGCCTGGGGATGAGACTTTGTATATATGTTTCCTTCTCAGTGCTAGCTTTTTAATCTGGTTTGAGCTTGCGCAGAACTTATGCAGGCTGTCAGAGTTCCTATGACTTCATATGGTATATGTATGATTGTGTTTTGAAAATACGGTTTCTTTGAAGTCATCACCTACCTCTGGCTCTTTCATTCTCTCTGCCTCCTCTTCCATACAGATGCCTTATATTTTAGGTAAGGGGTATGATAAAAAAATCTCACTTATGATAGAGAGCTCAAAATTCCATTACTATCCGAACTCTATATTAGTTCCCTTCAACTGAAAGAAAGCTTCTCTTACGAAGGCAGAACATGGCACTGATCTACACCTATAACAACAGTACATTAGCAGGAGCCATTCATTTTATTGCTATGTTCCTTTAGAATAATAAAATTATTGCTTTTCTCTAAATGTATGTGAAAATACACATACACACAAACACACTCATATATATACACACATATGTATAGATGTATACATATAAATATATATATATTCTCAGGTTTGTGGCTACTTTATCAGTGTCAGATATGAATTCTGTCTCACAGAGTGGGGCTCAAATACAATGTAAAACAAAAGAGGTTGTTTATTCACACATTTATACCACTATTAAGTGAGTACATTTTTTAACCAACTGACTGTTATAGATTATAGGACTTATATCTAAATATTTTTTCCCTTCCAGCATCATAAACATGAATAGGAATGAAACATTTACCTGGGCTCTGGCTCTACTTCTCCATGTTTGACATTGTATGTTATCCTCAGCACTATACATTTATGATCATGTTATAGAGAGTAAATAATATCCAGAAAAATGGCCTGTGATGGGAGGGGTGATCTATGGTATCGTTTTTATCAATGATTTAACAATATGCAAGGCATTCCTGGCCAAACGTTTTACATGGTGACATATGATATCTATTTAGAACGTCATCTTTAATGACTCCATCTATCTTCCTTTCATATAATGTGTGTGTGTGTGTGTGTGTGTGTGTGTGTGTGTGTGTGTAGCTTAGGAAGGTTCTACAATGGTAGTGTCCCAAATGTATGTTCAAAGGGTGTTTATAGTTACTTGTCTGTCACAGTAGTCCCTATAATAGCCTACTACCTCATCCCTGTCCCCCTTTAATCCTCTTATTAAGGTTCCTCTCTATCTCATTTAAACATCTTCTTCTT
Organism: Rattus norvegicus; assembly: GCF_021556685.1. Classification (NCBI taxonomy): domain Eukaryota; kingdom Metazoa; phylum Chordata; class Mammalia; order Rodentia; family Muridae; genus Rattus; species Rattus norvegicus. The sequence continues at coordinate 3,289,802 of NC_141535.1, read as the reverse complement.
GAGATAAGTTTTCATAACAGAAGCTGTATCTTGAAAATTGGTTAAACTGACTATTCCTAGCACACAACAGGTATTTCTGCTTAACCTCCTTATTTTCTCACTGGTAGAATTAGAAATTTTTTAGTTGTCCTCCTTTTTACATTGCATACTGCTTGACTACTTTCTTTTGTCAACTTGAAACAAACTAGGATTATCTTGGAAGAGGAATCTTCAACTGAAAAAAAATGTGCCAGTGCCAACTTTGGCAGGGTCCTCTTTCTTGTCAGTTTTTCATAAGGCAGAGAAAGGAAAGAGCATCGTGAGAGGATACGACTTTTCCTTACAAGATACAGGGATAAGACTTTGTCTTATGACATAATTATGGTTGCTGTGTAATAATAAAAAATGTACTTATCTGAGACTAAATTACCTAGCTACTGTAGCTGAACTGCCTAGAAACTGCAAGTTTCTAGCACTTAACACCTCTTCCTAAAACAGCAAAGGATTAAGTAAGTAGACTTTGTGCTATCTCAGCAGGAACTGCACAGATAGAACTTTCCACCAGCTAGTCAGAAGTTACAGGAAAAGGGGGGTACTTTGAGAAGTGATTATAATATTTATTACTAAGTTGTAAAACATTTCTTATGAAAGCTATCTAAGGGGAAAACCAGAAAGATCCTGAATGGGAAAAGGGAAAAATTCTCTTTCGCATCTTTTTGTCCTCAGTACTTATACAACTTTCAGAATACATGATCACATGTTAAAAAGTTCATCACACGTTCACACATAAAAGCAAATTATAAATGACATAGAAGTTTACAACTGAGAGTGTTTACATGCATAGCCATTAGGAGTAATTATCTAGTTAAACATCCACCACCTGTCACATCTTCACAGGTTCATAGAGAGTTGAAAACCATAACTAAGCTATTACTGAAGTTTTGTGTAGATTAACCCAGATGATATTTTATCTTCTTTTACCTATAATAAATTGTTAGTTCCCTTTCCATGACCTTAGTTAATTGTTTTGACAATCTCTTGGAATGTGTTGTGAGTAGTAGAAAGTATGGTTACTGTCTAAGAATCAATTACTTGGAGACACATGGGACTCTGACAGAATTCTCATTGCAGTTTTGACTATCAGAAAGGGATCTACTAGCAGTACTACTATTAAGAGAGCTTAATAATCACTGATATTTCAGTAATTCTTGTAGGATGATCCTTAAGAATTAAAAAGTCATCTATTTGTCTATATAGCATCACTGCAAGAGAGTACATCTTCATAGATCTGCAGCTATCTGCTCAAAAGGGGTGTGCTAGTACCTAATGATTGCAATATATGTTTAATAATAACAAGGAACGTATATTAATATCAGGAATCTTTCCTAAAATGAATTCTCTTGGGCTTCGCCTATAAAGCAAAACTGTTGCAGATTATAATCTGAAGCATACCTCCTACTATTGCTTCTGACAAAAATGTTCCCAAGAGACTGGTTCCTGGGCCTTTTCCTTGTAAAGAATGAGTATTGGAGTTAGGAGTATTGTGGGGCCTCACCTTGGCAGTTTGTTTGGGGTTGTAGAAGATACCAGGCTGAGAATGCCATGGATAACAAACAATTAAGCAGTGTTTCTTCGTGGCAGCTTTGGTTTCTATCTTCAAGTTTCTGCCTTCACTTTCCCTTATGATGATCTAATCTTAAGACAAAGTGTTTCTGTATTAAGTTGTAATTGGTTATGATGTTTTATCCTAGTAATAGAAATCAAGGGGCTGGGGATTTAGCTCAGTGTTAGAGCGCTTACCTAGGAAGCGCAAGGCCCTCGGGGGGGGGGGGGGGGGGAACCAAAAAAAAAAAAAAAAAAGAAATCAAGCTGCAGCCCACGATTTCTGGTGCTCAAACTCAGTTCTTGATGCAGTGTGACAAGCCCTTTATTGACTAAACCATCTTTTCAGCATCAACCCTTAATATTTCTAAAAGATAGTATTTTCAGTATAAACAAAGTGCAGTTTTCAGTAAGGATATATCATAGGTCTGAAATTTTAATTAAAGGAACCTGGATATAACAAAACACCACACAATTTAGCAAAATCTCTCCTGGTCAACTGCCATTACACTGAGTGTGCATCTGTGAATTTGCAAGACAAAACAGTTGTCAAGGAGGTGTGGTATAGTGATTAGCATGGCAAACAAATTAGAAAGGGAAGGAGCAAAATGCTTGACTGGTTTGTTAGCTAAAATTAATTTGCATGGGGATTTTGTACATAACACACAGTGTCTTTACCTGTGAAAACTGAACAAATAGACGGAGCTGTGATATAAATATGTGTGTGTGTGTGTCTCAAATATCTTGAGTGTGTGTGTGTGTCTCAAATATCTTGAGTCACAGCTCCTCCTCCACATGTCTTGTACATTAGATGAATTGTTCATTATTATTTTTCTGGCAAGGAAGAAAGAAAACACTCAGTTTGGCAGCACACAGCTGTACTTCCACCATTCGAGAAGTAGGGATGCAAAGAACAGAAATTCAAAGTCATTTTCAATTACACAGTAAAATTAAAACCAACATAATGTTCATGAGATGCTGTCTGAACAATTTAAAGCTAGAAAATGTTGTGCTTTAGGAGGTGGATGGGGGCTGGAGATAAACTTCAGAACAATGCATCCCTAGCATTTACTAGGCACTGATATACATTCTTCTATAACTTAACCAGATATAATGACTTGAGCTGTTCATCCCAGGACTCAGGATAAGATTTTATCATACATAAGGAGTTTGAGGCTTGCCTTGCCCTAGATCTTCTAAGAAAGAGCAAGTGAGTGTGTGTGTGAGTGTGTGTGTGTATGTGTGTGTATGACAGAGAGAGAGAGACAGAGAGACAGAGAGAGAGAGAGAGAGAGAGAGAGAGAGAGAGAGAGCAAGAAGAGGAGGAGGGGAGGAGGGAAGCAGAGGAAGAGGAAGAATGAAGAAGAACGAGGAGGAGAAGAAGAACAGGAAGAGGAAGAGGAAGAAGAAGAAGGAGAGGAGGAAGAAGAAGAGGAAGAAGGAGAAGAAGATGAAAAGTCATGTGGAGTTTCATAGAATATGTATTCTCTTAGGTTTTAAATAGGCAACTGTTTTTGGTAGAGGCATTCTTTTCAGTTATATTTTGAATATTAATTGATAACAGACTTGCTGTGAAAGAACAGCATCAAGAAGAGAGTCCAAATAACAATTGCTATCATGTATGATTATTAGTCTGACATAGTTCCCACTACGACTATTGCATGATCAATTTAATTTTATCCTCACAGTGAACAGAGGAGGAATTTTACATCTCTAAGATTATGTAGATTTTCACAGTGTTATATCTTTTAGACATCCACAGATGAAACACAGGTCTGTCAGAAACCAACTATGTTGATCACCATGTTACCTTGCAGCATTTGCTAGAGTATGCTTTGCTCAGTTTGAGTCTTCTCCTTTTAGATATCATTTCCAGTTCTTTCTATACTGAAATGGCCAGTGAATGCAGCAATATTTCAAATCACTGCTTCAGTTAGATCAGGTATCTGGAATTAGTCAGATGGATCAAGAGAAAAGAGACAACATTGATTGCTGACACTGCAGTGCATCGGGAGGAAATCCTCAGTCTGACAGAGAAGATCAGTCATTTCAACTACTTGTACCCAGAGTGTTGAACTAGCAAAATTTCTGACTTTTTAGTTTATTTTTTCAAAGGAAACCTTTGTAAACATGTCAGTTAGAGAAATGCTTGTTGGCTGCTTAAGCCTTAGCTGTGTATATACAGTATGTCTAAACTTTTATTTCTGCTTGAACTTACTATTTCCAGAAGCCCAAATCATGTCATAATACAAAAAAACAGAAATGAATTAACAATTTGAAGTAGCATTTTAAATCAGTTGGAAACATTCTAAATTATGATTATCAAAACACATTGATTTCTGTTTAGGAGGAGACATTTGAAATTATGAAAAGTAAATAGCAATGGCCACATTCTAAAAGCTCTTAGTCGACATGGGGTAGGTTTTATTATCAGACCTTAGAAATTCCAAATCCTGACTGTAAATATAATTTACCATGTTTACAGAGAATGAAAACAGCAGTCTTCAGAATTACTCAGAAGTGATGATAAGTGATAACCTACTGTGGGAAAGAATTTGCTGCAGAAAGAAGAGAATTCAAATTTCTGTGCCCGCACTTTAAAACAGTCATGCTTGTATACAGCTATAACCCCAGTGCTATGATGACAGGGAAAGAATTTCTGGAGCTTGTGCACAGCAAGATAGCATCAGTATAAGTGAAAGGCTTTGAATTGAGAAAATTGTGTAGAAAGTTATAAAAGAGGATACTATTTACTTTCTCTGTCTTCTGCTTGAACACATAGGCATGAAGACATAGACAAACAGACAGACACACACACACACACACTCACACACGCACACCATATCACACACACTAATTCTTGGTGGTAATGTACTGAGGAATATTAAATTAAAAATTTATAACCTTGAACTCATGAAAATGTCCACTTGACCTTTATAATTGCTATTGATCATGAATACTATTTTGTGGACCATGAATCCACATATGTAAAATAAATCAGTTGTCAAAATAAAGAAAAGGCATGACATATTAATATTAGAAAATTTAAAAAACATTAGTTTATTATTTTTTGGGGTGTGTGTGTGTATATGTGTGTGTGTGTGTGTGTGTGTGTGTGTGTGTGTGTTGCATGTGTGTGTTCACGTAGGTCTTCCGATTCCACAGCATGTTTATAGGCCCGATGGCCAATTTCTGTAACGGGTCATTATTTATGGATTCCTATATTTAAAGTGAGGGTGTTAAGCTTGTTCTGCAAGTCCTTTTTCCCTCTTTGACAAGCCCAACATAATTGTCAAAATTTAAATGAATTTCTTATAAGCAATTGATGAAGGTTCTTTACTCATCATGAAGTTAGAAGTTCATATTGAAGCTCAGCAAGCCTCTGAAGTGACAATTCCATTTTATGTCAGCATAGGAGACTTGGATATCATTTGATAAGGACTTATGACTAGTTGTATTAATATTCATAGAATGACCAAATTGTTTGATCCTTGAAGAAGTTACCATTAAATTGGAAGACAAAGAACAAGAGCCAAATAAGTCCAGCAGCTACTGAGATGTAGTCACTGACTGAGCTGAGTCTGAGCAAACATCAAAGAAACCATCAGGTGTACTGTAGCCTAAGTAACGATACAAGCAAAAGCACTAAAATTCCTTGAATGGGGCATATAGGTATGGGATAAGCACTTCAACCTGGGACTTCACTTGACTTAGGCTGCATAAAAAGCTACCTTCCAGAAATATACCTAACAATGAAGTTGCTCACCTCATCTCACCTGCATGAAGCTGTATACATATCAAACAATGGACTAAGACTCCCTGCACATAACATTGTTTATAAACTTCTCTTTCATGATCAACTTCCATTCAAAAGTATTCAAGAGCATATCCACATACTGGAGGGAGAAATCTGTTTCAACTGGCCTGAGACAGTTTAGAATATATACTCAGTAAGTCGTATTGAATCCTCTGGAACAACTTTCAAGGGAAACATCCTGTTTAATGTCATATACCTAGTGATAATGAATATTCATTTGATTAAATCAAATGCATCATGGAAACTGATGTTCACAGTTAATTAAGGCTTGCCTAATCAAAAAAAGTCAATCAAAACAGAAATATCCACACTGAATTCTGAGTAAAGGATTCCTCCTTTTCGGGAGGTCCACAAATTAAAGCTACACTGAATACCAGTGTTTCTCACTTTCCTTTTGAATAAAGTTTCTTTGTCACATTGCTCTCTATGACTTCTTGTAATAACATGAAAACATCCTGGAAACACCTCACCTAGACAGTAACCTCTGATAAAACTGATAAGCATCTTCTTTAAATAATGACACGAATTATGGAAGCTCCAAAAGAATCCTCCTGTTACTTTCTTGTAAAAACTTCTAAGAATGCCACAAGCCATGTCTAATCTCATGCCTATTTAAGGAAATCAGAAGTTATAAAAAAATTCATCCTAGTGTTGTTTTTTGTACCAATTTCAACTTTAAAATATTAAATACAATCACATTGGAATTCCTTTTTTCTCAGAAGTTTTGATAATGTCTCCTTCAATTAAGCAAGAGGAGAATCCTTAATGAATTTCTCTAAAATACATTTGCATGTTAGATAAAATATTAACTCTAGAATGAGAATATTAGAAAAATGCTTGTTTCTGTGTTACTGCATTGGAAATGCAATTTATACCCCTTTGTCATTTTCAAAATGCAGATGTTCATGGTATACATATTAGATGATGTGGACTATTAATAATAATAAAAGTTTCTAACAATAATTGAAGAACAGAGCCAGTACTCTGAGACAATAATGCTTCTGTCACCTTTAATGTATATAGTTTTTGCTATAGGTACACAATGATTTCTACGTATGAAAGTCTAAATGCTCTACGCTCATGCTTTCTGGTTTCAAAAAGTGAAAACTTCAGTAATAGCTTTTAACTTCAAAATCAAAATGAAAACAAAATGCCTGAACACAAAGAACAGAAGGAAAATAAAAGAAGGGAAGGAATAAAGCATGGAAGGAAGGAAGGAAGGAAGGAAGGAAGGAAGGAAGGAAGGAAGGAAATAAGGAAGAAACAGGAAGAGATTTGGTAAGTTGCTCATTTGACAGGCTACATGCCAGTATGGAAGACACCCTTGGATGAGTTCCAAAACTGTACAAGATCAGGCATGGTTGTTCGTATCTATAATTTATTGATGAATATCAGACATTCAAAGTCATCACTGGATACATAGTGAGCTTCAGGCAAGTCTGGTGTTTATGAGATCCTGTGGTACAAAGAGAGAGAGAGAGAGAGAGAGAGAGAGAGAGAGAGAGAGAGAGAGAGAGAGAGAGAGGGAGAGAGAGAGAGAGAAGGAGCTAGGGACCTAGGGGTAGAAGAAGAAAGGAAGGACTGACTTTGAGCGATAGCGACGCAAGATGGCAGCCACCCCAGGCTCAGGAGTAAAAGTCCTTCGAGATTTCCGACTGTTGGAAGAGCTGGAAGAAGGCCAGAAAGGAGTAGGCAACAGCACAGTTAGCTAGGGTCTGGAGGACATTGAGGACCTAAGTTGTGCTGTGTAATATCATCTGTCCAGTATAACCACTGTCTGCCTGGTTGAACTTATGGGATCAATAAGGTGTGTTGAAATCAGTTTCCTTTGGGAGCGGTGGGCACAGCTAACGCAACTGTGGAGAGACACGTCTCACACAATCACCTGCTGCTGGCACTTTGCCTGGGTATGTCTTTGCCCTGCCCGCCCTCTGCCACAGCTGTGTGGTGGCCCTTAGAATAGATGGGGAGGTTTCAGGTAGCAGCCGTGGGACTGACTACCACTAGGCTTGGGGTGCTCTGGCTGTACCCATGCTTTCTTATGTCTTAAGTGATTGCCCCATCCAAGCCATGGTCCTCACTCCTCCACTCACACCCTTGGTCAAACCTTAGATTGTAACCTCCATTCCCCTGAAATTGGCCGCGGGTGAGAAATTCAGAGCTTTCACTCTCCCCACCTTTATCAAGGGGTGCTGCTTTCCCCTCCTCAAGTCCCTTCTTGTCCATCACCACCCAACACTTGCTGTGGCCAGAAGCCATCAAATGAGGTTGAAAAAGCCTGGCCTCCCTCCCTTAGCTCTGGAGCACACTTGTTCACCTTCCACCAGCCTGCGAAGGGAGCGCTGGGTCCGTGACCCTGCCACCACCATCAGCTCCTGAGCTTTGAGCTCAGGTCTAGAGGTGAACAGAGCAGTCACAGGGCGACTCAGATGGGCCACAGCTCAGGGTCCTTGGATATATGCCTAGAGAAAGGCCATGAGGTGAGTCCTCGGTGCACAGGTTCTGAGTTGGTTCCTTTTCCCATAATTGCTTTGTTTTTACAAGTTGAAGAGGTTTGAACAGGGCTCTCAGTCACCCTGATCACCCATCGAGTCTGGAGTGGAGCCTGACAGCTGGAGCACGAGGCCCTGACTCTGCCAACTCGGGTTTCAGTGTTGCTCCTCAGACCCTGGGCAGAGACCCAGAGGAGCTCTGTGTCACCATGTTCACAGATCGTTTGCAGATAGGTGGGCCTGGCTCCTGGATCATTGACAAGCTCCCCACTCTGTTCAGGACCACTAAATGTTGAAATGTGGATGCATACTGAAATAAAGGCAATTCGAGGTGTTGCAAAGGGGAAAAAATAAAGGACTGAGCAAATGAAACACTGGTGATTCTTTCTTAGTCCATTCAAGCCTCATTAAGTTTCAAATTTTTCAAACTAGCCATATGTACAGCAAAATTCAAAAAGACAATGATAATAACCACATGGCAGTCACCTGGGGAGGGATTTTGCTCACAGTGGTAGAATGTAAATGAGCTGAGTTGATAGTATAAGAATAACACAAATCCTCAACTGATTGATTTGAAGTATCTTTTCCCACATATGAGCTTACTTTAATTAGAGGAATGGTGGACATGTCAACCTTTAATGAAGTACAATTTTTTAAGCCTTCTCTATTCCTATTTTCAGTCATGGTGACTTCAGGCAAGATTTTCTGATAGTATATATCAGGATGATATCATCATACTAAAATCAATAGGAAATACAGTCCAATTTTTTGAATCCCAATTAATTAAATATGAATATTTACACAAAATTGTTTGTATTAAATTTGACAAAGTTGTTTTCGTGAATAAGAAAACCACACAGAACTAAACCTTTAACAAAAATTAAGATCAGGACCTATAGAAAAGGTTCATGGGTTTTCCTTGGTCTCTAGTAGAGAACCTAAGTTCAGTGTCCAGTATCTATACTTGGTGGGTCATTACTACTTGTCAATCGAGCTCTGGAAATTGGGTACCCTCTCCTACATTTTGCAAGTACCTGTACTCATTTGTGCACACATGTACAGATGCATGAAGCAAATATTTAAAACTGCTTTAAAATATGAAAAACTAAAAAAAGTCAAAAAGAAAATGAAGGACAAAGAACAATGATTTGAATATAAGTCATGTTAATGCTGTACATATCTATAAAAAAAGTCACCTTGAAACAGCATAATTCAGATAGTTAAAATGCAGTCCCACACTCCTACCCAGTATTTAATATCAAATTACTCTCTATAGTTATTCAAATCAATATTCAAATCAATAATTTCTACAGGTCCATTTAATAGTCTTTGTTCATTAAACTAATCAAAATCTATATCGTAGTTATTTGAAGAGAAAAAATTTTATGAATCATGTGATATCAACTGAATAAATATGAAAATTATGTATGCAAACTTTACAAAAGTTAGTTTCAACACAAAAGTATAAATTTACAATTTAATAAACAAGGAACTAATTGATCAACCAAATGTTAACAAGTAAAATTCATCTATGTATTCAATAGAAAATAATATTTGAGATATAAAATTAAGACTATGTTAGTAAAATAATGCATAAATTATTTTTCTTAAAAAGAAAATCTTATGATCATATTAATACAGCTAGAAAACATTAAATAAAACTTAATACTCTTAAACATGGGATACACATGCACACAAATTTAGAAAAGTTTGATACATATACATTATATTATAATGTCATTTCAAAAGTTAGAACTATCATTGTGTTTGTTATGAATGAAAGGAAGATGTTTCAGACCATAAACAGAAATAAAATTTTCTGGAATTTTACATAAATAAAAAGCATTTAGAAACTAAAATTTTTAATAACATCTCCATCATAATTAGATGAGTATGTTCCTGCCTTCTAGCAATGAACATTGAATTGATCTCTATTGTATCAAGAAAATTATGATAGCTGTTCGGTACAGAGAATGAAAAGCTGTCCTCTGGACAGCTCATGGTTATCACACTCATGAACCCACAGCACCTGTGTTAACGCAATACTTTCACATGATCAAGCCAGTTAGAGTCAGGGCTTAGATGGTGTGTGCAATCCTTGACAATGCCATATTGAGGGGCTTTTGGCATTTGATGGCTACTGGTGAATGAAGAATCATTCATTTGGGGGGGGGTATTGCCTTGGTAATTTGCTTGTGCTTCAATAGATTCCCTTCACGAGTGACACTAGATTCTGCTTCTTTGATGAGATCTAAAAGGTAAACAGATGAAGACATGGTGTCAGGAGATGTATTATAGGAAATCTGGTGAGATTTGGTAAAGAGAATGTAGACTGCATTCAAGTATATTTCTTTATATAAAAAATAAAGAAAAGTATGAAAAGACAAATGTTTACTTAATTAACAGAAGATAGAATATCTATAGACAAATTCTAAAAGGCTTATATACATAAAGCTAGAAATAATAGATGAGTTTAAAAGATGTAGAAATTTTCTTCACTGTTTAAGAGATCATTTTAAGAGATCATGGGAGAGAATGTAATGTATTATAATATACTTTCAAATGTAAAAGATTATAACTTTAGCTTAGTAATAAATACAAGGTTTTTCACCGACTGAGATTACGTATAATCAGTTTGAGGTAATTCCTCCCTGTTGAATTATACGCATTTATAAATTCCTCAGAAAAACAACCTTAGAATAACTACTTTTAGTCTCCCAAAGTCCAGGGAATTGGGGCAAAAACCCTTCACTTGTTTCTTCAAGCTGTACATAATTATTTTTATATTTATTACTAAACTAAAATTATGATTTTTTACATTGGCACAGAATTTATTTGATACAAATTTAGATTTTTAAGATTTTCTTAAATATAAATTTCACATTGATTTAAAATTAATATTGTTACTCTGATGTACACGCATTGTGCCTATACAACACATTTCAGCATAGATGGCTTATACCCAGTCCTTTTCTGCTATTAAAAAATGAAGCTGAGATGATAAAGCACGTGAGTTTAAGGCCAAATAGCAAATTCATGTCTCTAAGTTTATTGTTAGAGTGCTTTCAAGATAATTTATTAAAATAATTGAAAGACAACAGTCCAGATTACTTATATAATTAGATGTTTTCTAAAAAACATCAGAAGTCCACAAAATATGACATTTAATGTTCTTTAACTTTTATTGAGACATGTACACTCCCACCATCTCCCCTATGGTATATTCAAAGAAGAAACTGAAAATCTCCACCTCCACATGAGGTGATTTATTGTGGCAGACAGGCACTATGCAAAAATTGCTCCAATTCTTCTACAGACTAATTATTGTCCAGAAAAGGAAACATAGCAGAATAAGTTGGCTGAAATTTTCTACCAAGCCAGAATCATTAGCCCTTCAAAATTCAGTGTTTCAAAAGTCTGTCTGATGATCCTAGGCCAGAAGGCTGAAGACTTGCTCTCACGTGTTGCTCACAGGGGACTGTGCAAATAGAAAATTGTCTCTATAACCTGTCTCAATTCTAGAAGCTATGCTAGGCTTCCTATATTTACGGAAAAATGGATCATTCTCAGATTACTGGCGGGGGTGAAAACTTAGTATAATGGTATAGCCCACTCAGACTATTTAACTTTGAGAATACATTTTTTTTATTAACTTGAGTATTTCTTATTTACATTTCGAGTGTTATTCCCTTTCCCGGTTTCCGGGCAAACATGCCCCTAATCCCTCCCCCTTCCCCTTCTTTACGGGTGTTCCCCTCCCAATCTTCCCCGCATTGTCTCCCTCCTCCCAACAATCTAGTTCACTGGGGGTTCAGTCTTAGCTGGACCAAGGGCTTCCCCTCCCACTAATGATCTTACTAGAATATTCATTGCTACCTATGAGGTCAGAGTCCAGAGTCAGTCCATGTATAGTCTTTAGGTAGTTGCTTAGTCCCTGGAAGCTCTGGTTGCTTGGCATTGTTGTTCATAAGGGGTCTCGAGGTCGTTCAAGCTCTTCCACTTCTTTCTCTGATTCCTTCAACGGGGATCCCTTTCTCAGTTCAGTGGTTTGCTGCTGGCATTCGCCTATGTATTTGATGTATTCTGGCTGTGTCTCTCAGGAGCGATCTACATCCGGCTCCTGTCAGCCTGCACTTTTTTGCATCATTCATCTTGTCTAATTGGATGGCTGTATATGTATGGGCCACATGTGGGGCAGGCTCTGAATGGGAGTTCCTTCTGTGTCTGTTTTAATCTTCGCCTCTCTATTCCCTGCCAAGGGTATTCTTATTCCCCTTTTAAAGAAGGAGTGAAACATTCACATTTTGATCATCCGTCTTGAGTTTCACTTGTTCTAGGTATCTAGGGTTATTCAAGTATTTGGGCTAATAGCCACTTATCAATGAGTGCATACCATGTGTGTTTTTCTGTGATTGGGTTACCTCACTCAGGTTGATATTTTCCAATTCCAACCATTTGACTACGAATTTCATAAAGTCGTTGTTTTTGATAGCTGAGTAATATTCCATTGTGTAGATGTACCACATTTTCTGTATCCATTCCTCTGTTGAAGGGCATCTGGGTTCTTTCCAGCTTCTGGCTATTATAAATAGGGCTGTGATGAACATAGTGGAGCACGTGTCTTTTTTATTTGCTGGGGCATCGTTTGGGCATATGCCCAAGAGAGGTATAGCTGGATCCTCAGGCAGTTCAATGTCCAATTTTCTGAGGAACCTCCATACTGATTTCCAGAGTGGTTGTACCAGTCTGCAATCCCACCAACAATGGAGGAGTGTTCCTCTTTCTCCACATCCTCTCCAGCATTTGCTGTCACCTGAGTTTTTGATCTTAACCATTCTCACTGGTGTGAGGTGAAATCTCAGGGTTGTTTTGATTTGCATTTCCCTTATGACTAAAGATGTGGAACATTTCTTTAGGTGTTTCTCAGCCATTCGGCATTCCTCAGCTGTGAATTCTTTATTTCACTCTGAACCCCATTTTTAATAGGGTTATTTGTCTCCCTGCGGTCTAACTTCTTGAGTTCTTTTTATATTTTGGATATTAGGCCTCTATCTGTTGTAGGATTGGTAAAGATCTTTTCCCAATTTGTTGGTTGCCGTTTTGTCCTAACCACAGTGTCCTTTGCCTTACTGAAGCTTTGCAGATTTATGTGATCCCATTTATTGATTCTTGGTCTTAGAGCATAAGCCATTGGTGTTTTCTTCAGGAAATTTTTTCCAGTACCCATGTGTTCGAGATGCTGCCCTAGTTTTTCTTCTATTAGTTTGAGTATATCTGGTTTGATGTGGAGGTTCTTGATCCACTTGGACTTAAGCTTTGTACAGGGTGATAAAAATGGATCGATCTGCATTCTTCTACATGTTGACCTCCAGTTGAACCAGCACCATTTGCTGAAAATGCTATCTTTTTTCCATTTGATGGTTTTGGCTCCTTTGTCAAAAATCAAGTGCCCATAGGTGAGTGGGTTCATTTCGGGGTCTTCAATTCTGTTCCATTGGTCTATCTGTCTGTCTCTGTACCAATACCATGCAGTTTTTATCACTATTGCTCTGTAATACTGCTTGAGTTCAGGGATAGTGATTCCCCCTGAAGTCCTTTTATTGTTGAGGATAGTTTTAGCTATCCTGGGTTTTTTGTTATTTCAGATGAATTTGCAAATTGTTCTGTCTAACTCTTTGAAGTATTGGATTGGTATTTTGATGGGGATTGCAAAGAATTTGTAGATTGCTTTTGGTAGAATGGCCATTTTTACTATATTAATCCTGCCAATCCCTGAGCATGGGAGATCTTTCCATCTTCTGAGGTCTTCTTCAATTTCTTTCTTCAGAGTCTTGAAGTTCTTATTGTACAGATCTTTTACTTGCTTGGTTAAAGTCACACCGAGGTACTTTATATTATTTCTAATATCTTTCTCGGCTTGTTTCTCTTTTGTGTAGAGGAAGGCTACTGTTTTATTTGAGTTAATTTTATACTCAGCCACATTTCTGAAGTTGTTTATCAGCTTTTGTAGTTCTCTGGTGGAACTTTTGGAGTCACTTAAATATACTATCATATCATCTGCAAATAGTGATATTTTGACTTTTCTTTTCCGATCTGTATCCCCTTGCCCTCCTTTTGTTGTCTGATTGCTCTGGCTAGAACTTCAAGAAGTATATTGAATAAGTAGGGAGAGAGTGGGCAGCCTTGTCTAGTCCCTGATTTTAGTGGGATTGCTTCAAGTTTCTCTCCATTTAGTTTAATGTTAGCAACTGGTTTGCTGCATATGGCTTTTACTATGTTTAGGTATGGGCTTTGAATTCCTATTCTTTCCAGGACTTTTATCATGAAGGAGTGTTGTATTTTGTCAAATGGTTTCTCAGCATCTAATGAAATGTTCATTTGGTTTTGTTCTTTCAGTTTGTTTATATAATGGATCATGTTGATGGTTTTCCGTATATAAAACAATCCCTGCATTCCAGGGATGAAGCCTACTTGATCATGTTGGATGATTGTTTTGATGGGCTCTTGGATTCGGTTTGCCAGACAACACACCTAAAAGCTCTAGAACAAAAAGAAGCAAATACACCCAGGAGGAGTAGAAGGCAGGAAATAATCAAACTCAGAGCTGAAAGCAACCAAGTAGAAACAAAAAGGACCATAGAAAGAATCAACAGAACCAAAAGTTGGTTCTTTGAGAAAATCAACAAGATAGATAAACCCTTAGCCAGACTAACGTGAGGACACAGAGAGTGTTTCCAAATTAACAAAATCAGAAATGAAAAGGGAGACATAACTACAGATTCAGAGGAAATTCAAAAAATCATCAGATCTTACTATAAAACCCTATATTCAACAAAACTTGAAAAGTTGCAGGAAATGGACAATTTCCTAGACAGATACCAGGTACCGAAGTTAAATCAGGAACAGATAAACCAGTTAAACAACCCCATAACTCCTAAGGAAATAGAAGCAGTCATTAAAGGTCTCCCAACAAAAAAGAGCCCAAGTCCAGACGGGTGTAGTGCAGAATTCTATCAGACCTTCATAGAAGACCTCATACCAATATTATCCAAACTATTCCACAAAATTGAAACAGATGGAGCACTACCGAATTCCTTCTATGCAGCCACAATTACTCTTATACCTAAACCGCACAAAGACCCAACAAAGAAAGAGAACTTCAGATCAATTTCCCTTATGAATATCGACGCAAAATATACTCAATAAAATTCTGAGAAACCGAATCCGAGAATACATATTTAATTAGCTAGTTATCATATAATACATAAGCTATCCAGGATATAATAGATTTTAAGACTTTTAAAAGCTAAAATATATCTAAATGTTCTGTTTAACTGATAAAAGTTTGGCTGGGTGTTAGGTACATCTTATACTTTTAAATTACAAAATGATAATAGTTGTGCTCAACTTATATTTGAGATAAAAGTTTCTTTTTTTTAATTAAAAGGGTAAAAGAGTAGATTGATGTCATTGTTAAGGTGAAGGGAGGTACAGGATAGAACCAGGCCTGTCATTGGATAAGAAGGAAGGGTGGGT
This sequence comes from Rattus norvegicus, assembly GCF_021556685.1. Classification (NCBI taxonomy): domain Eukaryota; kingdom Metazoa; phylum Chordata; class Mammalia; order Rodentia; family Muridae; genus Rattus; species Rattus norvegicus. Next base: position 3,274,376 of record NC_141535.1, on the reverse strand, counting down.
GGGAGAAAAGTTTTAGAGAGGCAGAGGAATCCAGAGTGAGAATGTGAGAGCACAGAGAACATGGCAGTGGATGTTTAGATGTCTCTCTGTACATATTACAGGTTGTTATGACTATTCTCAAGGGATGGGTGTGTACAGGATTCTGTCCCATCTAGATTGGCAAATTATATCTTATCAATTGCATCAGAAAATATTGTTTGATGTGTTCTTTCGTAAGGCAACTTAATTGAGTTTAAGAGAGTATATGGTGGCCAGATGCATGGGCCTACCAAAGAATTGGGATGTGTTTGCCTGGCATGGTGGAAACCCAACCAAGAGGGCTGTGGATGAGGGAGGAACAGCCTGACAGGGTGCCATGTTGGGAAGAATAGTGTGTCAGAAAGTCGATGGGGGCAGCATGGAGCCACTGAGATAAATTATTGCTATTTCCAAAGGCACCAGAAATATTAAGGGAGTGAGACAGCTAGGGTATAACTGGGAACCAGTTCTGTCGGTTTTTTTGATTTGTTTTGTTGTTTTTATTTTTACTGCAGCACATATATTGTTTGTCGAGTGTCCCGAAGGGAAAACATGCTTAAGTCCTTGAGTATGAGGTGATTTATTGCATCATAGCCGCATATAACCATAATGGGATACTAAAGACAAAGATAGGAGAGTGAGGATTTTTAATTTCCAAGAAATTATAGGATTTTGTTGTTTCTCAACTGTATGATTTTTTGGGGTAGGATATATACCTTGTGATCTAGACTAATAGATGACTCACAGAAAGAAAAAAGGTGGAAGCAGAGTTACCATTAAAGGTTTTTGGGGCCTGGGAATCAGATGCAAGGGACAGAGAGACTACAAGGCCACAGAATATGTTGCTTATCAATTATATTGAGAGGTTACAAAGGGAATGGCAGGTTTGAGGAAAGCAGCCAGTTAGACAGGACTGTGATCTAACACTTCCCTGCTTATGAAAGAAAATTCCACATCCAGCTGGAAAGTCTTATGAATACTATGAAGTACCTATTAATGTGGGGAGCCCGGACAGCCCTGGACAAAAGAATAACTGGAACACTAGTTCTATTCCCTTACCCAGGATCAAACTTGTCAAGGCCTGTCTGATGCTGAAGCCAATGTCTTAAAGGAGTCAAGGTTGAGGGAAGAGACTCTTCCGTTAGGTTGTGGTTATCAGTTCTTAGGCAGCTGTAACTGTGGTATCCCATGTTCTTTTCGTCAGCATTGTCTGACTTAATCATTTGCTGACTTAGTTGTTCCCCATGTACAACCACCAGTACCCCCAGGACTGCAAATTATAAATATGATTCTACAATTTCTAATAAAGTGCAAATAAATTTCAAGCAATTATCACAAAAATGTTTACTAACAGCAGTCACATTTTAAATCAGACAAACTAAAAATAAATTGAACACCATGTGCTCCAGCTGTATATCCTCTGGACATAACCCCAAGACACCAAATTACTACAGAGGTACTTGTACAGTTTCACCCATTGTTGCTTAATTCCCAGCATGGAGGGAATGCAATTCATATGAATCGTAATGGGGTGACTGCTCTGCTTTTCCTATCAGTTATTTTGCTATACTGCCACTATGCCGTCCTCATTGTGCAACCCTGTATAGCACAGTGATCTATGACTCCAGATATAATGCTTGACTATGTAATTGCAAATATTGGAAGAGAAATGAAGTCTTAAACAGTGCTATATATTTATTTAAATGTCCCTGTTTGTTTTATTCCAGAGACTGTGCTGTAAAAGGTATATACACACTTCTCCCTCATTTCCTCTGCTGAATGCTATGTGGCTCTGTTTTAATTCTCATGTGATAAAGTATCACATTCTCTATACTATTTTGAAGAGATGCATCTCTCTTATTCTTTTCTATTTAAGGAGTCTAAACTGTCCTTATATCAAACTATGCTGTTTATATAACAGGCAAACACATAAATATCAACTGTGCAGAATACGTTTTTCTAGAATTGCTTGTAATGCATCTACTCCTATTTTTATTTTCTGGTCTATTCAGGTCTCTTTTATAATATCCACCTGCTTGTTACCTATGGAAAATTACAAACAAAAGCAAAAACAGAAAACAATTAAAGTCTGTTATCAAATCTTAAGCAAACATTCATCACTCTGGGACTGGGAATTTGCTCAGAGGGTAGAAACATATGGACCTGGGTGTGAATATTCAGCATGTATACATAATGCCAAGCATAGGGGATAGCTACACATAACTATTTCCTCTGAATCCTGAGGGCTCACTGACCAGTTCTCCAATCCCACACTGAATTTCTAGTTCAACAAGAGAACTAATGTCAAGAAGAGTGAACAGCACTAAAGGAGACACTTAAAATCCTTCTCAGAACTCCAAAAACACATGCACAGATGGGTAAAGCCACACAGTTACAGGCATGCACCACACACTCATATCCACCAACATTCTTACAACACACAACACCACAGATACATAGAAAATGGTTAAGGGACTGCAGGATAATTCTTAATTTGCTGTTGTTACCCAGTATGTATCTTATATACTGATAATAACCAAGAAAAGATTAAGCTGGAAGAGAATTTATCCATAGTTTTAACTTTTGCTATATTTTAATTTAATTAAAATGCTTTTGTAATTTTTACACAAAATATTATATCCAGATTTATGGGATTCTAGAACCACCCAGGACAAAAACTTTTGAGCATGTCTGAGAGACATCAGACTGGAAGAGTTCTAGTGCAAAGGCCCTCCAGCCATTAGCTGGAACCCAGATGCCCTTCAACAGAGGAATGGATACAGAAAATGTGGCATATTTGCACAATGAAGTACTACTCAGCTTTCAAAAAAAATGACTTCATGATATTCCTAGGCAAATGGATAGAACTAGGAAATATCATCCTGAGTGAATTAACACAGTTAGTAGATACTAGTCCAAAGCTTTGAATACCCAAGATGCAATTCATAGACCATAAGATGCTCAAGAAGGAGGAAGAACAGAATGTGTACACTTCAGTCCTTCCTAGAAGGGGAACAAAATACTCAAGAGGGAGGGGAATATAGGGACACAGTGGAGCAGAGACTTAAGGAAAGGCCATCTAGATGCTGCCCCATCTGGGGATCTATCACATATGCAGCCACCAAACCTAGTCAGTATTGCTCATGCCAAGAAGTCCTTATTGATGGGAGCTTGATGTGGATGTCTCCTGAGAGACTCTGCCAGAACCTCGCTGATATAGACAAGCATGCTTGAAGCTAACCATCGGACTCCATGGGGACTCCAATGAAGGAGTGAAGGAAGAGCTGAAACGGTGTGCAAACCCATAGGAAGAACAACAATATCAACCAACTAGACTTACCAGTGCTCCCAGGGATTAAACTACTAACCAAATAGTTCTCATGTAAAAGCCTAATGCTTCAGTTGCATATGGAGCAGAGGATGGCATTGTCTGGCATCAATAGGAGGAGAAGCCCTTGGTCCTGTGAATGTTCCTTTCTCCAGTGCAGGGGAATGGTAAGCTATTGAGGTGCGAGTGGGTGGATGGGAGGAAAAGCATCCTCATGGAAGCAGGGGGTGGGTTGTGGGAGAGTGGGTAACTCGGCAAGGGAATAACATTTACAATGTAAATATATAAAATATCAAGTTAAAAAATGTTACCACTGCTCTTAATTACCCTATATAAGTTTTTAAAATCCACATGCCAAAATTCTTACTAGGTGTGTTTTCTGTTCACACATGGACTATGATGGATTCACACCATATCTGGGAATATCTTCTCAATATTAGACATAACATCTGAATATATGATTATTTACACCCATTTTTTGTTCAAGAAGAATCCGATGCCAAAGAAACTTTCCTCTTTTTGATTAGCATGGAAATTATATTCAAATAAGCTAATAAAATAAGGGATACCTGAGTGTATACACATTCACATACATATTCATACATATGAATATGTGTGTACATATGTATATATGATGTAGGCCTCCTTCACAGGGCATCTAGGTCTTAACAGTTCCCTTAGGCCTACATATTGCATCTAGGCCTTCCTGTTTTCTCTAGACCTTTAACAGCCAGCAACTTTGCCCTCTGAGACATCAGTCTACAGGGGAATTCATAGGGAAACCCTGTCTGAAAATCTAGGGGAGGGAGACAAATAGATTACCAGATTGATTGCTCTCTCCCTCTCTGTCTCTGTCTCTGTCTCTGTCTCTGTCTCTCTCTCTCTCTCTCTGTCTCTCTCTCTCTCTCTCTCTCTCTCTGTGTGTTTGTGTGCATTTGTGTGTGTGTGTGTGTGTGTGTGTGTGTGTGTGTGTGTGTGTGTGTGTGTGTATGTATTCAACTGAGGAGGCACTGGCAAATAAATGTTTGCCCCTCCTCTGTAAGCCAGGCCACCCCAATACTGCCTTTCCTTTTCCTTAGTTTGCTTGGTTTATTCCAAGTTAATTGTATCTGTTTCTTTAATTTCCTCTTCATTTCTTTAGTTGAGTCAGGGGTCTTTGCACATAAGCCCTGGAAATCAGTACCTGGATCAGGTCTGCAGCCTGCTCACAGGGTTCTACCCACCTCCACCACTCAAGTGATGCAATAAAAGACATGCAGCTCCGCATCTGACTTCTTTTCACTGAACATTTACTTTAGTTCCAATGTTCATTCAGGTCTGAGAGAGGAGGGAGGGAAGGAGGGAAGAGAGACAAAGAGAGTGACAGAGAAACAGTGACAGAGAGGGAGAATTGTAGGTTATTGTTCCATCTCTTCAATCACTGTCTGTTGTTTGCCATCTTGGCAACCATGCCCCGAAACCCTACCTTGGGTAAGACCAAGCATAATGGCAGCAACCATATAATTCCTGCTTAGTCACACTGAACACCCCAGTCATCACTACCTGTGGAGAATTGTAATGGGGCTCTTCGGATCTAGAGAATAGTACCCTTGAATGAGATGATAAGCACAACAAGCATTATTTGTTTTGAAATATAAGATGTGGAAAGAACTATATGTGTGGATTTACAGACAGAAAGACAGAGAGACAGATGGACAGACAGACAGGACAGACAAGACAGAACAGGACAGGACAGAACAGGACAGGAACGGAGAAAAAAAACAAGAACACAAACAAAAACTCAAAATGGGAGTCCGGTTCCAAATAGTCTCTGTCTGCACTGTCGCTCTAGTGTTGGTGGTCCAGCTTATAAAAGCTTATACATGGATGGTTTTGGGAAATGCTGCTGGGTGTTCCGTTCAGGTCCAAGATTATTGGAGGTAACTAGACAACAAAGAAAGCAGTAGACTGACTTCTACAGTGTTTGGTTTCTGAGTGTGTTATCACACAGAAGAACCTACCAGAATATGTAATGAATTCCGGTAGTAACAGCAGAAACAACCAACGAGAAAGTGTCCTTATAATATTAGTAACTGCAACAAAATGGCAGACTAGCTAGGTAACAGTTACCTAGCCATTAACTAATCTGACTTATGTCACATTCTTCACATTCCATCTACATAAGCCTTCCTATCTTCCTCTACAGTGCTGAGACCAAAGTGAGATCAAAGTCATGCATCACCATGGGTGCCTTCCTTTTCATTTTTTTCTTTCATCCTAGGAAGTGTGTGTGTGTGTGTGTGTGTGTGTGTGTGTGTGTGTGTGTGTGTGTGCAGAGAGAGAGAGAGAGAGAGAGAGACAGGGAGAGGGAGAAGGAGACGGAGAGGGGCAGAGGGAGAGAAAGAGAGAGAGAGAGAGAGAGAGAGAGAGAGAGAACTGGAGAGAGAGAGAGAGAGAGAGAGAGAGAGAGAGAGAGAGAGAGAGAGTTTAAAATCAGCACTCAAAACTTTTTTCTTCATATCCCTATCCCAATCCCCCCAAACCAGCAGTAAAGCCACCAGCACCAGAGACAGAGGAAGATGAAATCTCTAGTCTGAAAAACTAGAGGAGGGAGATAAACAGATCTCTCTCTCTCTCTCTCTCTCTCTCTCTCTCTCTCTCTCTCTCTTCCTCATAATTTGTTAAAGTGTTCCCTTTGTGCTGTGTGGATTCTACTTTATTAAGCAAGTTTCACATCGTACTAGCTCCAAAGAGGTGTCAACAATCTCTTGGCGTGCAGGCAGTTGTTGCCTTCTTTAAATATTTTTTGGTGTGTTTGTTTGTTTGTTTGTTTCAAAACCCAGGACCTGCCTTCGTTCAACAGATCCAAACCCAGCTCTCCAAGGGAAAAATGGAGTCAAGTCCGAAGTCACTGGCATTTAAGTCATCTGCCATTGACAGTCATAGGAGATGGGAATATCGTGCTTTCTCTGATGGAGATTCACCTGGGTATGCATCAACCACATATAAGGACAGACCTGGGGTAAATGGGGTGGTGGATGGGGAGGAAGGATCTGGAAAGAGCTTTGCGTTAGGAAACTATGATCAGAATGTTGGACAGAAAACAAAATTTGTACTTTAAAAAAGAAAAAAAAAGCTCCCGATATCTAACCAAAAAGGAAAGGAAAAAAAACCGACAGCAGAACTTTACTAACGGCAAATGTTCCATCTCCCTGTATCCAACCACTCCACTCCCAGATAGGTAGATGATAGTTTGCACTTTTGTCCCAGTTGTGCTATCAAGGTTAATAAAAGGGGAACCATCTCTGTGGTTATGTTTTACACACACACAAAAAAAAATAAAAGTAGTGGATAGACATGCCTGGCATTTTAAGATGCTCAATTTCTTTGCAAGCTTCATTTTGTTTCATTCTTTTAAAGGTTTATTTACTTATTTTCATTTATATGAGTATACTAAAGCCCTTTTTATATACACACGGCAGTAGAGTACACGGGATATCCCTTTGCAGAGGGTTGTGAGCCACTATATGGTTTCTGAGGAATGAAACTCAGGATCTCTGGAAGAGCAGAGCAGTGAGTGCTCTTAACCTCAGAGCCATCTCTCCAGCCCTTCACAAGCTTTATTTAACTAAACATTAAACATGAATGAGAAATGCCAAATCCTGTAAATATGGTCCAGATTCAGCCTTACTTAGAAATCCAGAGCTGGCAGGGTGAGGCTGGGAGTGAGCAAAGGGAGTCTTCCTCTTTCCCTGAGGGTGTGCTATCAATTCCATTACCATTTCCAAACAGCTGGGTGTGAGTCTAACTAAGGTTTTCTTCAGTCATTTGCCATGAGCCAGAGCACTGAAAGGACAGCGAGGGATCAGACATTCACACTGAAATCATCACTCACTGATTTCAGGCAGAAAACTTGCTCCCCCTAAAGAGGCACCGCCTGGCTCATGGCTGAAGCAAAGCATGCTAGGGCAGCAGCAGTATTTCCCTGACAGTCCTTCAGGGACATGCACATTCTCCAGCACCCACCCCACCCCACCCCACCCCCTCTCAGCTAGCTCCTGTCCACCCCTCCCCCTTCCCCCACATACAGGGAGGAGGCCTTGTGTGTGTGGAGAGGAGATGGAAGTATCTCTTGAGAGAGGGTTCGGGTCTCCCAAACAAATAAATAACTAGAATCTTCATTTATTTACTTTATTTCATAGAGTATACCATGGCAGAGGGAAAAGGAACACGGAAACTAGGCCAACTGGTAGAGCTCCTTTCATTTTGTTTCAAAAAGGAAAAGCCAAAGAAACAACAGTCCCTGGTTTCTGAAAGGAACATAATGGGAAAAGTTGAAACATCGACTCGCCACTTAATACTTTGGCTTTCAATAAAAGGGCCAACAGATCTACCTCCTATTGGTAAAAAAGAGAATAAAAAACCACAAAAACTTTCTGTCAGCCAACTTCCCTTTAAACGTCTGTTAAACAGGAAAACTGTTTTTTTTAAACATCATTTTAAATACTTAAATATGTATTTGTGTGTGTGTGTCTGTTTGTGACTGTCTGTCCGTCTGTCTGTAAGTGTCTTCTGTATGGAGAGGATGTGCTGTAACACACGGGACAGGGTGGTCTGGACCCACAAGTGATGCTGCGCCGCACCGCCCCCCCAGTCACCTTCCCCATAGTGCCTTCCCAGTGGTCTCATAGCCGGTTTTGGAGCACCGACAAGGTGGAAGGGCGCCTGGTTGAGGCCTGTTGCTGAACAGTGGGGGAGGGGCGGTCACCCACCAACCCCACCCACGGCCGCACCTGCGCCCCCGCGCCGGCCTCCTGAGCGCCCGCCGACACCCTGTTGGGAGGAACAGGGACAGTGATGGAGGGACGCTTAGAAGGAGGAGAAAAACGCCCAGGTGGAGGGGTCGGGAGGAAAGGGGAGTGGGAAAGTTCCGCAGGGATCACCGGCACAGCCGAACTTGCGCCTCTGGGTTGTATCTTCTGGGAGGACTGCGCTGACCACACCCATTTACCTCTTAACGGTTTCACGCCCTCTTGAACTCTCTCTTCAAAGTTCTTTTCAACTTTTCCTTACTGTACTTGCTGGCTATCAGTCTCGTGCCAGTATTTAGCCTTAAATGGAGTTTACCACCCGCTTTGGGCTGCATTCCCAGCAACCGGACTCCAGGAAGATCCGGGCCCGGCGGGCCGGGCCTGCTACCGGTCTCACACACTGTCCAAGGGCTGGGCCTCAATCAGAAGGACTTGGGCCCCCACGAGCGGCGCCCGGGAGTGGGTCTCCCCTACGCCACATTTCACACGCCACGGCACGCGGCGGGGATTCGGCGCTGGGCTCTTCCTTGTTCACTCGCCATTACTGAGGGAATCCTGGTTAGTTTCTTTTCCTCTGCTAACTAATATGCTTAAATTCAGCGGGTTGCCACGTCTGATCTGAGGTCGAGGTCAAGAGGGGAAGGAGGAAAGGAGGGCGCGGGCGGCCGCGGTCTGACGGACGAAGAGGAGAGTGGGAGGGTGCCAGGGTCCCAGGCCGGGGCCTGCGACCTCTCTATCCCAGCCAGCTCCCACATCCCGGGGACAAGTCGCATCAGCGCCATGCTGCAGTGTCACGCCATCTGGCACCCGAGCGTACGGCCCCACAAGAGGGAGGGGGGGAGGAGAGGTACCTGAGACCAGCCCCGGCGAGTGAGGTATCCTCCCACCCCCAGTCCAACCCTCGCAGGTTGCTCTCTCTGTGCGCACTGGCGGGTGCGTGGCGGCGGCCCAGTGAGCGGGGCCCACCTCCCACCAGACTGGAGGCACGACGACCGACCCGGGTGACACAGCCATTCTCGCACTCAGGCACCGGACCGGCCCCCGCCGATGTGTCCCCACGGTGGGGAGAGCGGGCAAGGATGGGAGCGGGAGCACCGGAGCGAGCAGGAATGAGCCACAAGAAGGGTGACCGGCGCGCGGCGCAGGTGGATGGGGAGATCTAGGCCCACATAGACCCACCGGGCGTGGACGACCGCCGGACACCACCCAGTCTGAACTTCGGGAGACGGAGGGCCGAGGGGAGAGGCCCTGTGAGCAGAGTCCAAGCAGCAGAACCCCTCGAGTGCACAGAGGGGGCTCGTGACACGCCACACCCCCCAAGGCGTCGAAACCGAAGGGGGCATGGCAGCGATTGATCCTCAAGCTCCTCTCAGACAGGTGTAGCCCCGGGAGGAACCCGGGGCCTCTAGTGAGTTTGTAAAACTCTCAGAGAGAATCTTCCCTCAGCAGGGAGATCCTCGAGCCCAATGACCAGTTCGAATCCACAGGCTACAATCTGCAAGAGGATTTTTATTGATCAGGATACACAGGTATCTGTGGGCGTCCCAGTCAATTCGGAAGACTGGCGAGCCTAACAGAACCAGGGGCGGGTTTTCATAGGGTATTGGGGAGCAGAAGCAGGCTTACAGAAGCAGATGCGTGGTTGGTGCATTCAAGTGAGGCACACAGCAAGAGAATACGTGCAGGTTGGGGCTTCCAGAATGTCAAGGGGTAGGGGTTTATCTCTTGTTAGGTGGCCCATAAAGCAATATCAATAATTTAGATTGGTTTCTGTATTTTGTTTTCTTTTATGGTCTGTTTCGTCTAAATGATGGGTCAGCTTGACCCACAAAGCTTGGACACATCTGAACTTTCCCAGGCTTATTTTAGTTCTGAGTCTGTGTATCTGAAAACTTACTTTTTACTTCTATAGTTGAGGGCCTTGGACTTGTACAATTCCCTTTCTTGGAGGGGGTCTTTCACGTTCATAGTTTCCATGATCAATGCTTCCTGCAATTCACATTAATAATCGCAGGTAGCTGCATTCTTCATCTACTCACAAGCCAAGTGATCCACCTCTAAGAGTCTTATCAGTATCTGGGGTGTGAACGGACTCCTATGGGTGCTAACACTGGCACAAGCTCCCCCGCCCGCCCCTGCTGCACTGGAAGAGAGGGGCCAACTGCCAGGCGGCTCCACCTCAGGCCGGCCAGCGGGAAATTAAAGGATACATGTGAAAAGAAAAAAAAAGACAGGGTCGGGAACAGAAAGGCTGGACACACGGGACATGGGACGCAGCGAACCCAGCACCCGGTGGTGGCCAGCCAATGGGCGGGCAAGTCGGGTGCTTGGGCCGGGACCCCACGGGCACCCAGAGTGGGCCAGCGATATGGCCCCCCGACCGCTGCCTCTGGAAGCACCGGCGGCCGGAGGGGGCCCGCTGAGTCTCAGGGAGCACCAGGTGGAGGGAGAAAACGGGAAGCCCTCCTGTGGATGGCCGACGGGCAGTAGGGCGACCCCTTTCACGGGGTCTTTAAACTTCTGCTCTGGAACAGGACAGCTAGTTACCCAGACAGGAGCGGGACTGACAGGCGAGGCCCAAAAGGCTGGGCAGGCTGCGAGAGCCCACCCGTGGCACAGGGACCCCCTGCACGCGACAGAGACACCCCGGCACCTTCAGAGCGGGAGAGCTGTGGTAGAGGGGTGGCAGGTGCCTTGAGGAGAGTGAGCGGGTCCCTGCCACCTCGTACCGCCCCCCCCCCCCTCAGTGCACACGAGATGAGATCACGGAGCAGGTCCAGAAAGAGGCACAATGACCTCAGTACGCAGAGGGCCTTGGCTGGCCAGCGGGCAAGGGAGGTGCTGCAGTGGAGGGCAAGGCAGAAGCAGCAGTGGTGGAGGCAGAGGCAAGGACATAGGCAGAAGAGCAAGGGAGAGAGAGAGAATGGAGGAGGTCCCTCGAAGGACCAGACCTGACACCCTCCCCACACCGCTCCTTAACGACCCCCGCCTTTCCCGAAACGCTCACTTGGCTGGCAGCCAAGGCACACGCCACGAATGCAACGGGGACCGGGGATGCGCCTCCCAGTGGGAGGAGGGACTCACACAGGCCAAAGAAAGGACCAGACACCCCCTTGGCCTTCTCCCTTAATGAAACTTCCACCGGTTCACCTACAGAAAACTTGTTATGATTTTTACTTCTTCTAGATAGTCAAATTCGACCTTCTGGAGCTGGGCCCTACAACAAAATTATTAATCAAGAAAGTGCCCACAGGCTTTTTCATTGGACAATCTTATGAAGAGGTTTTTCTCAGTTAAGATTTCTTCTTCCAAGTTATCTCTAGTTTTATATCACATTGATAAAAAACCTTCTTATATAGTTTGTAGGTGAGAGTTTGTGGGTGTATATCTTATCTCTAAGCTTATGTATTGAAGTGATATCATTAAAAATTTTACAAAAGAATGGCTAATAATAACCTGTGTGTGTGTGTTTCTTTAATCCCGCAGGCTTTCGCCCGATTCTCGGTACCATCTCAGTGTGGGCATTGGGCACCGAAAGTGTATGTCAGTGAAATTATGTGTGTATATGTGTTTCGGCATACCCACAGATATTATATGCATCATAATAGGGTATTAAAGAGGACAATGTCTTAATCTAAAGAAATGCTTTAGATTGTAGCACACACCAGCGAGAAAACATTCCTTTTTCGGCACGGGGTAGCAATTGGGCTTGTAACAATACATTATGAAATATACTAGGAAGAGTGAAATAGCTCAATAGTAAAGATATTTGTTGCCAAGGCAGTTAACCTTGGTTTGGTCCTTGGGACATACACAATGGAAGGAGGAAATGAATGCCATAAATTGTACTCCGTCATCCACATGTGTGCAATCACATGCAGAAACAAGCAAATACTCAACTAAAAGAATCAGAAAATTAGAATTCTATAAATATAGGACTTAAAATATATGCATCAATTAAAGTAAGGAAATAGGTTGACATGAGATATGGTAAGAATACTGTAAAGCTGATACATACCCAGACTTAAAGTATCCCTATACATATGTGTGTTCTGTTTCTCCCACCTCTGGAGCAAGAAAAAAATTACATACATGGAATTTCTGCTTAGTATTACAGAGCAACAGAACATAATATTGAGAATTTAAAAAAGAATACATATATAGTTCATATGAAGGCAACTTGGTCTTGCAGAGATAAGCTAAACAACTCCTGGATACTATAAGTTCAGACTCATGAACATGTATTACTCAGATTGGTGAATGAAAAACTAAAATATGGGGCATGTAGATTCCAGAGACTTTTCCACAGTGGAATTGTGTAACCAGGGTGACCAGACAATAGCACTTGCATTTGTATCACTTAGAATTATAGGGACCTTTCTTTGCACGGTGGAGGAATAGGCACCTACACTGAAATGTACTATATGTCACTAGAGAAATAAAACAAAATGTTCACCTTTGTAACCAAATCAGGAGTACTACTAGGAGATTCCAGGTTTCTTAGTCACATCGTGAAATAGAATCAAGTGACCTTGTTCCAATATAATATTCTTCATTCTTTCTGAGATATGAGGTAGAGGATGAAAGAAAATACCCCAACAACCTGGGTTTAGGGTAATATATTAGTTAAAAATCTCAAGTGTATGAGTCCAAGGGGATCCGACATCCATCAGGAGTCCTGGAATACTTCCACTGGACTCTCCACAGTGGTTGCCTGTGTAGGATTTGGTTGCTGAATCAGCACTCATTTTTCAAATGTAGATGACATCAAAATATAGACAAGAGGGATCATCCTCACATTCATTTACAAAGCACCCCCACAAGTTTTCTATTGTCTTACTTGGAAAGGATAAATTTAAAACAATATTATTATACTCAAGGGAAAAGCATGTGTCAAAGAAACAAAAAAAAACAATTAAAGGCAAAAGTCTATGTTTTTCAAAAGAGTGACTATAAGGAAAAGAAGTGCACTTTAAGCAGCCATTGTTCTCTTCTTCAAATTTATGGAGCATGGATGTTATAAAATGAATGATAAGATAGAATAACAATGTAGGGTGAGAAGCTAATTGAGAGAGAAGAAATGAAAATCAAAGCAGCTCAGAGCATCAAAGAAGCCTGTGGTAAAACCAAATCTGCAGCAACACAATTGTAAGCAATACCCATTATGGAAAAGTAAAAGACAATTCAAAAGGCACATTAATGTATATGATGGACACTTGTGTCAACTTGGATTTAGATGCCTCTAAATCTGGTGCGCTTTGTCTCCTATCAAGAAGGCAAAATGTCCCCCTTCAGAAATTTTGAAGTAGATTGAATAATTTTACCCTCTTTTTCCTAGTTAAAAAAAAAATAAGGCCAGAAAATAATTTAAATTGTAAACGTGTGTATGTGGGGGGTGTGTCTTTATTAAATTATGTGTGAGTATTTGCATGTCTAGGGTTGCCTGTGGAGGCTAGAAAAGGAAGAGTATTAGGTCGCTGAAACTGAAATTACCAGTGATTATGAGTCATCTTGTTCTTTGAATCTGACATGGGTCTTCTTCATAAGTAGTACATGTTCTTTACTTCTCCGTCATCTCTCCAGTCTCCTGTAAAAATAAGTTTAAAAAAAGAGATTTCTGTTGCCTAAAGACAAGGAGGCTGAATGAATATAATGATTCTGAGGTTATTTTTAAAGATGAAATTCATTATGGTAGACAATGGGCATAATATATCTAAAACTAAAAAAAGATAAAGTGCAAACAATAAGGAACAGTGTGCTGTATGAGAGATGTTGCAGGGTAGAAAAATGACATAAAACTTTCTAAAGAGGCTTGAGTCTGCTTATAAGGTCGCAGTACTTTGTGTGTACATGTTTGTGTGGGGGTACATATGTCTGCAGGTGCATGTCCACAGGTGTGAATAAGGAGGTCAAAGGTCAATACTGGGTATCATTCTCAGTCACTCTCTACTGTATTGATTTTGTGATGTGGTCTCAAGCTCACCATGGAATTACCAATTTAGGTAGACTGGGGCTCTGTGAAGCCACAGGGTTTCTTTGTTCTCCATTTCACAGGCACCAGGATGATTAGCTTGGAACACAGTCCCATGACTTTTTACATGTTCTCTGGAGACTGCACTTAGATCCTCATGCATGTATCAGAAATAATTTAGCAGAGGTGCTACCTCTGTCTGGCAGTGGCCATGTAGCTGCTGCAAGAAATAGCATATGAGTGCTTCAGTGACAGGATTCTACTGTGGCAAGTGCATTTAAACCACTTCTCAAATTTCACAAGGGAAATTTTGTGGCCTTTATATTTAGTACCAAGTTTACATGCCCTACAAGCTCTCCTTTTCTTCATTGTACTGCATATAGTCATTATCAAAATTGTATCACTTCATCAGTCATTGACAAGGCCATCTGGAGTCACACAGGCTAAGTCACTGTGGATGATTCTACATTTTTCTCAAAACTCTTTCAAGGGATAAAATGTTCTTCACCTCTTTTTGTATCTATCAATCCTCCAGATGTTACCATAAATCCTGGGAATTTGAGACTTATAATCATATTTTTAGAGAAGTACCCAGTCACACTGAGCAAGTCTGTGTCAGCTGTGGAGAGAGGTAGGTCCTGCTTACATAACTGTTTTTAAGAAGCTATATCTGATCAGTAGAGACATGGAAAATGCAGAGATTATGTTGGATTGATGGGGACTTGAAAATGGCTCTTAGAATGATTACATCTTACAAAGATCTATATATTAGAAAGATGTCTAGAAGATCTGCTTTGTAAAATGAACTTGTCTGTCTGCAATTAAAAGGGAATTATGATAGGAGATAATAAGTAGGTATAGTTTACCAACAAATGTTTAATTCGGCCTCTCACCATGCATAACTATGTAACCATGTTTGCTACCAGACCAGTATGTCTTCCTGTTTACAGGACAAGCCTGGCCAGACATCTTTTTGTCTTGCTGAAATTGTGATTTTTAATGCAGAACAAGTTTAGGTGGTGACTGATCCAAGGAATGGGAGAAGGAGGAAGGGGAACTATTGGGGGATTTGTGTAAAGATAGAGCTTCTGAAATGTGGATATTATGATTTCTTTTAATAATGTAAGCAATGATATCACCGCTTGTGTAAGCACAATTGTCATTGTATAAATATAGAAGGCTCAAGTTATTTGTGGCAACATGCCTGAAAATCAAAAGGTGGTCAGTGTCTTCACTTTTGTTAACTCCCCTTCTCCATCTCAGGACCTAAACATTATAGCTAGAACTGGCATTGGCATATTCTTGGTTCCTAACTTTTAATTTTTTAAAAATTTTTATTAGATATATCTCTTTACTTCCATTTCAAACATTATTCCCCTTCCCAATTTCCTGTATATAAGCCCCAATTCCCTCCCATCCCCCTCCCACATACAGGTATTCCCCCTATACATCCACTTTATTCCCCCCCATATACCCCTGTACTGGTGGTCCAACCTTGGCAAGGCCAGGGGCTTCCCCTTCCCCTGGTGCCCCAACAAGTCTGTCCTCTGCTATATATGCGGTAGGAGCCCTGGATTATTCCATGTATAGTCTTTCAGTACTGGTTTAGGCCCTGGAAGCTCTGTTTGACTGGCATTGTTGTTTTGATGGGGTTGCATGCTCCTTCAACTCTTTCAATATTTCATCTAATTCCCTCCAAGGGTCTTTTTCTCAGATCAGTGGTTTGCTGCTAGCATTGACTTCTGTATTGGACATGCTCTGGATGTGTCTCTCAGGAGAGATCTATATCTGGCTCCTTTCAAGATGCATTTTATAACTTCATCAATCTTATCTAGTATACATATATATACACATACATATACATATATATACACACGTATACACATATATACATACACACATATACATACATTTATATATATATATATCCCCTTTTAAGAAGGAATGGGAGCATCTGAATTTTGGTCATCCTTCTTCTTGAGCTTCCTGTGGTCTGTGGATTGCATCCTGGGTAATTCGAGCTTTTGGGATAATATCCACTTATCAATGAGTGCATACCAAGTGTGTTTTCCTGTGATTGAGTAACCTCACTCAGGATGATATTTTCTAGTTCATTCCATTTGCCTATGAATTTCATGAAGTCATTGTTTTTGATAGCTGAGTAGTACTCCACTGTGTAGATGTACCACTTTTTTGAATCCATTCCTCTGTTGAAGGGCATATGGATTCATTCCAGCTTCTGGTTATTATAAATAAGGCTGATATGAACATAGTGGAGCATGTGTCTTTGTTGTATGTTGGAGCATCTTTTGGGTATATGCCCAAGAGAGGTATGGCTGGGTTCTCAGGTAGTGCAATCTCCAATTTTCTGAGGAAACTCCAGACTGATTTCTAAAGTGGTTGTACCAGTTTGCAATCCCAACAACAATGGAAGAGTGTTCCTCCTTCTCACATCCTCCCCAGCATCTGCTGTCAACTGAGTTTTTTATTTTAGCTTTTCTGAATGGTGTGAGGTAAAATTTCAGGGTTGTTTTGATTTGCATTTCCCTGATGACTCAGGATATTGAACATTTTTTTAGCTGTTTTTTGGCCATTCAATAATCCTCAGCTGAGAATGATTTGTTTAGCTCTGTACCCATTTTTAATAGGGTTATTTCACTCTCTGGATTCTAACTTCTTGAGTTCTTTGTATGTTTTAGATATTAGCCCTGTATCTGATGTAGGATTGGTAAAGATCTTTTCCCTATCTGTTGGTTGCCATTTCATCCTATTTACAGTGTCTTTTCCTTTATGAAAGCTTTGCAGCTTTATGAGGTCCCATTTGTCGATTCTTGATTCTTGATTCTTGAGCATGAGCCATTGGCGTTTTGTTCAGGAAATTTTGCCCAGTGCTCATGTGTTCGAGACACTTCCTCATTTTTTCTTCTCTTAGTGTGAGTGTATCTGGTTTGATGTGGAGGGCCTTTATCCACTTGGACTTAAGCTTTGTACATGGTAATAAGAATGGATCAATTTGCATTCTTCTATATGCTGACCTCCAATTGTACCAGCACCATTTGTTGAAAATGTTATCTTTCTGCCATTGGATGGTTTTAGCTCCTTTGTCAAAGATCAAGTGATTATAGGTGTGTGGGTTTATTTCTGGGTCTTCAATTCTAATCCACTGATCTATCTGTCTCTGTACCAATCCCATACAGTTTTTATGACGATTCCTCGGTAATACTGCTTGAAGTCAGGGATGGTGATTCTCACAGAAGTTCTTTTAATGTTGAGTATAGTTTTCGCTATCCTGGGTTTTGCAAATTGCTCTTTTTATCTCTATAAAGAATTGAGTAGGGATATTGATGGAGATTGTGTTGAATCTATAGATTGCTTTTGGCAAAATGGCCATCTTTATTATATTAATCCTGCCAATCCATGAGCATGGAAGACCTTTCCATCTTCTCAGTTCTTCCTCAATTTTTTTCTTAAGAGACTTGAAGTTCTTGTCATGCAGGTCTTTCGTTTGCTTGGTTAAAGTCACACCAAGATATTTTATATTACTTGGGAATATTGTGAAGGGTGTCATTTCCTTAATTTTTTTCTCAGCCTGTTATCCTTTGAGTAGAGGAAGGCTACTGAATTGTTTGAATTAATTTTATACCCCGGCACTTTGCTGAAGTTGTTTATCAAGTTAAGTAGTTCTCTGGTGGAACTTTTGGGGTCACTTAAGTATACTATTATATCATCTGCAAATAGTGATAATTTGATTTCTTCCTTTCAAATTTGTATCCCCTTGAACTCTTTTCACTGTCTGATTGCTCTGGCTATGACTTCGACTATTAGATTGAATAAGTAGGGAGAGAGTGGGCAGTCTTGTTTAGTTCCTGATTTTAGTTGGGTTCCTTCAATTTTCTCTCCATTTAGTTTGATGTTAGCTAGTGGTTTGCTGTATATTGCTTTTACTATGTACAGATATGGGCCTTGAAATTCTGATTTTTCCTGGACTTTTATCATGAAGGGGTGTTGAACTTTGTCAAATGCTTTTTCAGCATCTAATCAAATGACCATGTCATTCTTATCTTTGGGTTAGTTTATATAGTGGAATACATTGATGGATTTTCGTATATTAAACAATCCCTGCATCCCTGGAATGAAGCCTACTTGATTATGATGTATGATCATTTCGATGTGTTCTTGGATTCCGTTTGTAAGATATTCATGAGTATTTTTGCATCAATAATCATAAGGGAAATTGGTCTGAACTTCTTTCTCTTGGTTGGGTCTTTGTGTGGTTTCAGTATAAGATTAATTGTATAATCTTATTATATAATTATTAATTCATAGAAGGAATTTAGTTGTGTTCCATCTGTTTCAATTCTGTAGAATAGTTTGAACAGTATTAGTATGCGGTCTTCTGTGAAGCTCTGGTAGAATTCAGACCTGAATCCATCTGGACCTGAGCTCTTTGTGGTTGGGAGACTCTTAATAACAATAACTGCTTCTATTTCTTTAGGAGTTATGGGGGTGTTTCGATGGTTTATTTGTTCCTGATTTAGCTTTGGTACCTGGTATCTGTCTAGAAAATTGTCCATTTCCTCCAGAATTTCCAGTTTTGTTGGATATAGGCTTTTGTAGTAGGATGTAATTTTTTTTAATTTCTTCAGATGCTGCTGTTATGCCTCCCTATTCCTTTCTGATTGTGTTAATTTGGATACATTCTCTGTGACTTCTTTTTATTTTAAGGTTGATCTGTCATGTTGATTTTCTCAAAGAACCAGCTCCTGGTTTTGCTGATTCTTCGTATACTCATTTTTGTTTGTACTTGGTTGATTTCAGCTCTGATTTTGATTATGTCCTGCCTTCTACTCCTCTTGGGTTTATTTATTTCTTTTTGTTCTAGAGCTTTTAGGTGTGCTGTCAACAGTGGCCCTTAGAATTGGGGGTGATTTGGAGGGGGGT
Source organism: Rattus norvegicus (assembly GCF_021556685.1). Taxonomy (NCBI): domain Eukaryota; kingdom Metazoa; phylum Chordata; class Mammalia; order Rodentia; family Muridae; genus Rattus; species Rattus norvegicus. Next base: position 3,255,328 of record NC_141535.1, on the reverse strand, counting down.
TCTGGGTCTCCTTGGGTATTCCATTGTCTTAATAGGTGATATCTTCTATCCTAATGTGGTCTTTATCTGCTTGGCTGTTTTAACCACTACCTCTAAGGAGCGATCTCCTTAGTTTGATGGGGGAAGGTGGAGTAAGGGGTGAGGCAGCTGGAAGCTCCTTTGTTTTTTTAATGGGGACCTGCGGGGGGGGGGGGGGGGGGGGGGACAGACTGTTTAGTGTCTCCTTTGAAGCCTTGGGGGTTTTCTGAATCAGCTCAGCCACAGGGCACATCCCCTAGGTGATACAGGACTTAGAGGTTTGACCACTTACCCCACTTACCCCACACTGCCACAGGGTGGGTGTTGGGCTGTGGAAAGCTGCAAGAACACTGCCTTGCGGGGGGGGGGGGGGGGTCGCAGGAACTGAGGAATTTTTTTTAATGTTGTGTTTTTGTGTGTGTCAGTATACTGTCTGTTACAGAAAAGAGGAGAAATGGTTTGTCCAATGGGAACATTCCCTTGGCCTATCGGCCTTGGGGGATTCCACAGAAGTCCAAAACATTAAGCCTTCCTGCAGATTAAAGAAGGAGCAGGTGCCCTGTGGCTTTAAGTGTCTACTGTTTTCCCAGGTTAGATAGGGAGTCTGCCAAAACCAAATGCAGGCTGTTTTGCAGGCTGTCAGGATTTAGACAGGGGCTAGAGGGACCTTCAGCCAACTCCAGAGAGTAGCTCTGGCCAGGAGCCTTCAGTTGCCCCTTCAGATTGACCTAAGCTTGAGATGGGGCTGACTGAAAACTCAGCAGGAAAAGATAGGTTGCTAGTCTCCAGAGTTGGGGGAGGTGACTCACCTTCCCACACTGCAGTTTTGTTGATCATTGTTCCAGCACTACATTGTAGGGCTCTGGTGCCAGAGTGCTCTCTGCAGTGATCTCTGACCAGGCTGGCTAGTTGTGTGGGTACAGGTAAAGGGAGAAAGATCTCAGGCAGGGAGGGGGAACATTTATTTGCCACCCCAACTGCCTGTCCTTCTCCTTATCCCCACTGCCTGCCACTTCATTGCCTGGGCTGGGCTGAACCAGCAGGGGACTGACTAGCCAGTGAGGAGTGCAAGGGATCTTCTGGCAGTGATGATTTCTGGAGAGCAGATCTCATCTCCAAGTGGCAGAGTAACAGCTCTTATAACAGAAGCTGGTAGACAATGAAATAATTCCTGCAGGCATTTCATTGTGCTTAGTTTTGTGAATGGGTCAGTGTCTGACAAAATGTACTTCCTATTGGTTTGTCCTGAGAGCTTGGGCAGACCTCCTCATATACTTATTTGTAGGGCTGGTCCTGCCTCTACCTCTGATCTGTCTTGAGCCTACATGACCTGTGCTGCAGTGCTTGCAGCATTGCCCTATATGACTGGTCTGTCTCAAACCTCTGTAAAGGGGTCTTTGGGGGGACCTGTTATCCTGGAAAAGTGGGAAGGCACCTGCAGTCCCCTTTAAGTGTTCTGGGGATTCAACCTATCTCCTATCAGGGTACTTTTCACTGCCTGCCCCTCAAGTGAATTACATTGATGGATTTCCATATATTGAACCATCTCTGCATCCTTGGGATGAAATCTACTTCCTCATGATGGATTATCATTTTGATGGTTGCTTGGATTTGGTTTGTAAGAATTTTATTGAGTATTTTTGTTTTGATATTCATAAGGGAAATTGCTCTGAAGTTCTCTTTCTTTCTTGTTTTTTTGTGTGGTTTAGGTATAAGCATTGTTGGTATCAAGTGTTGCCTTTAGCTGTAACACCATACATTCCCAGAAGACGTTTTGGCTCAAGTCTCACCTCCACCTGGGCATCTTTACCTCACAGTACAAATAAAAGCAGACTCCCTCCACTGTCACTCTATTTTCTGTTCTTTCTCTGGCCCCTTTCCCTTGTATTTAATAAGGGAATTAATAAGTCTCACCACATGGAACCGTGTTGGTATTGGTTTGGTGTGCTCTTTCTGGTTGGGCGCAGGCAACATTTAATAGCAACAAGCATAATTATGGTTTCATAGAAGGAATTGGCTAGTGTTCCTTCTTTTTCTATTTTGTGGAATAGTTTGCACATATCGGTATGACATCTTCTATGAAGGTCTCATCGAATTCTGCACTAAACACATCTGGTCCTGGCCTTTATTTGGTTGGGAGACTTTTAAGAACTGCTTCTATTTCTTTAGTAGTTATGGGACTGTTTAGATGCTTTGTGTGATCCTGACTTAACTTTTGTACCTGGTATCTGTCTAGAAAATTATCCATTCAGTACAGATTTTCCAGTATTGTTGAATATAAGCTTTTGTAGTAGGATCTGATTATTTTCTGAATTTCCTCAGATTCTCTTGTTATGTCTTACTTTTCATTTCTGATTTGTTAATTTGATACCCTGTGACCTCTGGTTAGCCAGGTTATGGGTTTATTATCTATCTTGTTGATTTTCTCAAAAAAACCACCTCCCACTTTTGTGGATTCTTTGTATATTCCTTTTTTTCCTTCTACTTGGTTGATTTCAGCCCTGAGTTTAATAAAATTCTTGCCTTCTACTCTTCTTGGGTGCATTTGCTTCTTTTAGTTCTAGAGGTTTTAGGTGTCCTGTCAAGGTGCCAATGTATGCTCTCTCTCCAATTTATTTTTGAGCTGTGAGTTTTCCTCTTAGCACTGCTTACATTGTGTTCCATCAGTTTGGGTACGTTGTACCTTTATTTTCATTAAATCCAAAAAAGTCTTTAATTTATTTCTTTATTTTTTCCATGACCAAGTTATCATTGAGTAGAGTGTTATTCAGCTTCCATGTATATGTGAGCTTTCTGTCACTATTGTTATTGAAAACAAGCCTTAGTCCATGGTAATATGATAGGATGCATGCAAATATTTCAGTCTTATATCTGTTGAGGTCTATTTTGTGATCAATTATATGGTCAGTTCTGGAGAAGGTACCATGAGGTTGAAAGAAGGTATATTCTTTTTTTTTAGGATGAAATGTTCTATTAATATCTGTTAAGTCCATTTGGTTCATAACTTAGGTTAGTTTCTCTATGTCTCTGTTTAATATTTGTTTCTATGAGATGTCCATTGATGAAAGTGGGGTGTTGAAATCTCCCACTATTATTGTGTGACATGCAATATATGCTTTGAGCTTTAGTAAGGTTTCTTTTATAAATGCAAGTGCCCTTGCATTTGGAGCATAGATATTCAGGACTGAGAGTTCATCTTGTTGGACTTTTCCTTCAATGAATATGAAGTGTCCTTCCTTATCTTTTCTGAAAACTTTTAGTTGAAAGTTGATAATATTCAATATGAAAATGGCTACTCCAGCTTTTTTCTTTGGACCATTTGCTTCGGAAATTATTTTTCAGCAACTTACTCTGAGGTAATGTCTGTCATTGTCACTTATGTGGGTTTCCTGTTTGCAGCAAATACTGAGTCCTCTTTAAGTATCCACTCTGTTTTACATGTCTTTTTATTAGAGAAGTGAGTCCATTGATATTAAGAGATATTAAAGAATGGGATTGTTGTTTCCTGTTATTTTTTGATGTTAGAGGTGGAATTATATTTGTGTATTTCTCTTCCTTTGGTTTTGTTGCAAGAAGATTACTTTTCTGCTTTTTCTAGGGTTAGTTTTCCTCCTTGTGTTTGAGTTTTCTGTCTATTATTCTTTGTAGGACATAATTACCTATCTTAAAGAAATACAGCACAACACAGGTAAGGAATAGAAGCCATAAAGAAGGAAACACAGAAATCTCTTGAAGAACTACAGGAAAGCACAAACTAACAGGTAAAGGAATTGAACAAAGTCATCCAGGAATTAAAAATGGAAGTAGAGACAATAAAGAAAGCACAAAGGGTGACAACCCTGGAGATGGAAAAAGAAGGAAGGAGATCAGCTGTCAGAAACACAAGTATTTTCAATCAGAAATCAAGAGATAGAGGAGAGAATCTCATTGGCAAAAGATAACAGAAAACACTGACACAACCATCAAAGATAATGTAAAACGCCAAAAGCTCCTAACCAAAAACATTGAGGAAATCCAAGACACAATGAAAAGATCAACCCTAAGAATAGTAGGCATAGAAGAGAGCTAAAATTTCCAACATAAATGTCCAGTAAATATCTTCAACAAAATTATAGAAGGAAACTTCCCTAAAGAAAAGAAAGACATGCCCATAAATGTACAGGAAGTTTACAGAACTCCAAATAGATTGACCAGAAAGGAAATCTGTCCCATCACATAATAGTCAAAATACCAAATGCACAAAACAAAGAATGAATATTAAAAGCAGTAAGGGAAAATATCAAGTAACATATAAAGGCAGACCTATCAGAATTACACCAGACTTCTCATCAGAGACTATTAAAGCCAGAAGATCCTTGGCAGAAGTCATACAGACCCTAAGAGAACACAAATCCAGGCTACTCTATCCAGAAAAACTGTCAATTAACAAAGATGGAGAAACCAATATACTCCATGTCAAAACCAAATATATAAAGAACCTATGCATTTATTATGTGTATCTAACTGTGTGTCAGACAGACATCTCTATACACATGTAAATAAGTTACATATTTACTAAATTACTCAAAAACATTTTACAATATTCAAGTAGACATATGTACACACATGCCTACATATATACACATATACAAATGTGGCTGGTATATACCCATGGGATAGGTGTCTTTTTTGCACATGGGTCTTCATAAATGTGTGTGGTCTGTGTGTGTGTGTATGTGACTTTGTGTGTGTGTTTGTGTGTGTGTGTGTGGCATGTGTGTGATGTGTACATATTTATGTGTGAAGGCACACCCTTTTGTGTGGAAACATATGTGAAAGTCAGAGGAAAAGTTCATGTGTAAGTTCTCACCCCTTAACTTGTCCTGGGTAGCCTCTATTGCTACTACCACTGAGTAGTCAAGGCTACCTTGATCAGAAGCATCCAAGACTTATCTTCTTTCTCTTTCCACCTTACCATGTGACCTGTGGTATCCACATCAACCATGCCCATGCTAATTTCATATGGATTAGTTTTTGATATGGTGGGTGTTTGCGGCAAGGTCTTTTCCTTAATGAATAAAGATTTCAGGGCACCAATCACTGGACATATACTTCCAGGTTAGACTTCCAGGTTGGAGGGAGAAAGAGAGGATGAGAAAAGTGACCTATGGATTGTTGGATTGTGGGAGAACTTGGGGTAGGTGATATAATGAACTAGAGCCTCCCACTTAGATTTCCGATCAGTCAGGATCAGCCACTGAAGGATTTCGTTTACTATGGCTTACTAATAAAGAATATTAGTAATTATACTCAGTGATTGAATTACCTGTTGATTCTAAACTAAGTTTGCGTTGTGTTTGTCTTCCCATAGCTTCTCAACTGTTTTCCAGACATAGGTACAACCCCACTCCCACCCCTACCACCCAACCAGCCAATAAATTTGGATGCTTAAATCTGAGGTTTGTCATGGCAGTTACTTCCTAAGGTGGCATAGCTAATTGGGTGAAGAGATTTCTGGAGCTACAGGCCAGAAAGTCTGTCAAGATGAGAACAGCCCACCAGGACCAAATGACCCATTGGTGCCATGTGACCTGCTGGTACATGGGGTAATATGAGATGGTCCTTCTTCGGTATTTCACGCTGCAGGTGTTCAAATTCAGTTTGAACCAAAATGAGTACTTTGGTATTAAAGCCTAAGTTTAACCAATAACAATATTCCAGCACTGACATTATATTTCTTAGCATAAAGCATCCTATGGGATCTGTACGGTTCAGAATGAGTTCTCTGTATTTGATCTTTTCACAAGATTCAACCCAACTCCCAGCTCCTTTGGAGGTCACCAACTATACTATACGATGTTCTCCTATGGCACCAAACCTGGGCATAAAATGTAAAATGTTATCAGGTTGATTGAAATCCAATGAATCCATTTCCTTTCACTTTCCTCTTTGTTCAGCCACTCACTGATGGCTTTTGGTTGTCTTTTTAAGTAGCCATACACATACCACCTTTTACATTGTCTTTTACAGAGACGCTCTATGGCTCACGTCTGGACAAACCACACCAGGCCAACAGGGCTCCATGTGGAGAGGTTTAGTGGAATGGTAGAGACAAAGGACAAAGGGTGAAGAGAGGTAGGAGAGAAAGAGAGGAAAAAAAGGGAAGAGAGGAGAGAGAAGTTGAAGAGGGCAGAAAGGATCTGCCTTTTATGTGAAATGTGGTGTAACCGTAACATGAAAAATATGCTGGAAACAGATGCTTGACCAGATGACATCATTGCTGGAGGCAAAAGCAGTTCCTGATACCAACATTTGGAAATTTAGGTCACCAACTGGGACCGTCCTTTGTATCTGTAGCATACATGTCAAAAAAAACTAGATCTAACCATGCAGGGATGGCACCTTGTGTTTGTACCTTAGCAGCTGCTGAACTCCTTATTCAAGAATAAGAAAACCTAACATTTGGGTTGCCTATAATGGTCTTCTCCTCTTATAACATGTCACAGCTCCTACCTTTCAAAGGTTTACAGAATCTACCTCCCTCCAAGGTTCTTTCTCTTCAGGTAGCACTAATAGAAGACTCCACACTACCCTTTCAATCACACCTGCCTTTCCAATCTTCTTTCTCCACCAAATACTAACCACTCCTTATCTCACCCCTGCATTAAAACCTTAGAAGAATTATTACCTCACCCTTCACACATACAGCAGTGCAATTTGTCTCAGACCATCTATACCTGGTATACAGATGGAAGCTCCTTTCTACATGAAGGAGCCATAAGAGCCAGCTGCCCCATAGTGTCAGACACTGAGGCACAGGCCCTTCCTGCTCATACCACCAACAACAGGCTGAAGTTGTAGTCTTTACCCATGCCTTTCAACTGGCACAGGGACAATCCCTCAACATCTACACAGATTCTAAACATGCTTTCCATATCATCCTGACCCATGCCACTAACTGGAAGGAGCATGGGGTACTTATGACTAAAGGAGGATCAGTAACTAATGCAAAAAATATTATGGCCATGCTAAAGCCTCCCATCTCCACACAGCTATTGGGTTTGTCCACTGCAGATCCCACCTGACGAATGACTCTATTGTCTCCAAGGGAAACAACGGAGCTGAAGAGGCAGCCAGAGCTGAAGCCCTTAGGGGCCTACACTTGACTCACCCTCCCCAGGACATTCTTACAGTGCAACCCACATCCCCACTCCCACTCCATAACACTCAACAAACTCTGTCCTATCTTTGCCACATCTTTCATGCTAATAGCAAGGCATTGTCTTATTTTGTTAAAACCCACCTAGGGTGGGTTTTAACCAGGGATGGGAGAAATGTCTTTCCACTTGGACATCTATGGCAAGAAAGCTACAGACCGTGAACTTTCACATTTTGATGAGCAGTGAGAAAAATTGAGGATGTATCCTGATGACCACGAAGCAGGTCAGCCAACATCTGTGCAGATGCTGGTGGGAGGTGGTGGGAGAAGGAATTGTAGGAAGCTCTCTGACCAGTGAGACTCACGATAGGAAAACATCCAGTCTGTTAAACTGAATTTTGGATTCACATATCGGAGTCAAAAAAAAAAAAAAAAAAAGAAAAGGAAAAAAGAAAAAAAGAGGTCAGGTTCAGGGCTTTTGCTCTTTCAGTGATTTGAGTGCGGTCCTTGATCCCTTTGGAGTTGAGCTGTGTTCTGGGTGAGAGATATGGATCTATTTTCATTTCTCTGTATGCTGCTATTCACACCAATTGTCTGTCAAGATGCTGACCTTTTCCCCAGTGTGTTATTTTGTTTGCTTTGTGAAAAACAAGGTGTTTTTACCTGTATGGAATTACATCTGGAGCTGAGTCTTCAATTCTATACATTGATCAATGTGTCGATTATGTCAATAAAATGCTGTTTTTTATTACTGTAAGCTTTTTAATACAACTTGAAATCTGGGGAAAAAAGTTTAAATCCGCTGTAATGACATGTATTCTGTGTTTTTCTTCAGTTTACCATACAAAGTTATCCCTTCAACCATTTCCATGGACATAAATATCAATAATTTATCAATTAAATTCAAATACATTCATTTAGTCAATTTCAGGTTAGTCTACCAAATCAACTGCAAGACCTCAACTCAAATATGAGGGATGATTCTAGTACAAAAATCATAACTTTTAACAACTTATGGCATCTATAATTTATTATTTGAGTCTGTGCTTAGACAATATCCCCTGTAAACTTAGCTTGGCTTAAAACTCATGAGCAATATAATGTAGCAGTTTGATCCAGTTCTTCCACACACCTCCATGCTCTGAGAACTAAGACTCAGACACAAGATATATTTACAAATACCTTGACTATATAGAGAGGCTCTTCTCTAAGTAGATCACAATTTAGAATAACTGACTTATTTTAACCTACATTCTGTAACATGCCCACATAACCGTGTTCAGGTACTATGTGTCTCTCTCCTCAAGTCTTCCAAGGTGAATCTCCTGCCGCATTCTATGTCAGAATTATGATTTCTCCCAGATTTCCCACTTCTTATTTAACACCTAAATAATAAGCCATCAGATTTATTATTAACAAGTGCCATAGTCATATTGATATTAGATATTTTCTCAATAATCCCCCTTTGAAGTACAATAAATATCTCTTTTTCAAATATAAATTTAATAAAATTATAAAAATTATAATAGTTATAAGGTGTGATATATATTTACAATGTCAAGTCCATAGTATGTGGTAATTAAGAAAAATATTCTATTATCTATCCTGTCCTTGTGAGTTCAGAGTTCTGGATCTAAATCACATTTTATCCTAACTTGCATTAACAACCTAACTGCATCTTTTTAGATCTAATAAATCTTCTTAAATATAACAACTTAACCTTCTTTTGAGACTATGAATATCTTGTATTCAACCCCAAAAGACAAGGAAGAAGAAATATTTCCTGATTAAGTGAGAAGTGCAGACAAACACTTTCAAAGTTTTAAAAATGGCGGACAGTTGGCAGTCGAGACCACTTCAAAGTATTCTAAGACATTGGAGCACTGTCTTCAGTCCTCTTGTTCAAAGTATCTGACAAACCTTATGTGAAGCAGGAATTACCAAGGATTTGCTTACCCTGTATTGGCAAATCTTGGCAATCAAGTTCCATGCATTTGTTTTCATGTTGATTTCTTTTCTTTTCTGGATGGCATTCTGTGTGCAGATTAAGTTAGGGCACTTTCTTTGTCCAGAGGCTAGCTTGCCACAAATGCCGACAGCTCTAAATGGAGTTTCTTTGGAGCTCATCATCTTCTTCTTCTACGTTCAATGAGGTACAGCTGGGATCTGATATGTTTTGAAAGACCCTCAGACCAAGGAGACTCTTGCTCCAATCCTGAGGACACCCACCACCCCACAAACATGCGGGACTCAGTCTTGATGGAAAAACAAGAAGTTTACTTTGGGATACCAATGCACTGGGGCTTGACATGGTCCTCACACAGGAGGAATGTGAAGAGCCCAGACCAGCAGAAATATACAGCTTATAAAATCATTAAAGTTATAGTTTCATTAGCTCAGCTATTTTGGTGCTCAGGATATATGACTAGGCAGATGTTCTTGTTCTGGAGTTTCTGAGAAAAGGATGAAACCATATCAATGCAGCCATTTCAGTACCAAGGATGTCTGACTTGATATATGTTTGTCCATCCTGGGGTTCCCAGGACAAAGACCAAGGATATCTGACTTGGCAGATGTTTCTTTCCTGGTGTTCCCAGGACAAGACTATAGCTATGCCAGCACAGCTATGTCAGTACCAAGGGCATCTAACTTGATATATGTTTTTCATCCTGCAGCACAGTCTATAGTAGTCAGTCAGCTTCCCGGAGATGTTTCTTGCCTTGTAATTGCCCTGCAGTAAATACAATCTATACCATCTGTTTTGTGATTGGGTACCTTCCAAGAGAGTAGGTGGGAATGTGCTTTCTGTACTTTCTGGTCTATTGTCTAACGTCTAGGGTCTAAGCAAGGTACAGCTTTAAAGATTCTCATTCTTAAAGAATGGGTGCATTGATCCATTCTTATCACCCTAAAAAGCTTATGTCCAATGGATCAAGGACCTCCACATCAAACCAGATACACTCAAACTAATAGAAGAAAAAGTGGGGAAGAATCTTGAACACATTGGGACTGGAGAAAATTTCCTGAATAAAACACCAATGGCTTGTGCTCTAAGATCAAGAATCGACAAAAGGGATCTCATAAAACTGCAAGGCTTCTGTAAGGCAAAGGACAGTGTTGTAAGGACAAAAAATCAACCAACAGATGGGGAAAAGATCTTTACCAATCCTACAACCAGTAGAGGGCTTATATCCAAAACATACAACGAACTCAAGAAGTTAGACCTCAGGGAGACAAATAACCCTATTAAAAATGGGGTTCAGAGCTAAACAAAGAATTCACAGCTGAGGAAGGCCGAATGACTGAGAAACACCTAAATAAATGTTCAACATGTTTAGTCATAAGGGAAATGCAAATCAAAACAACCCTGAGATTCTTCCTCACACCAGTGAGAATGGCGAAGATCAAAAACTCAAGTGACAGCAGATGCTGGCAAGGATGTGGAGGAAGAGGAACACTCCTCCATTGTTGGTGGGATTGCAGACTGGTACAACCATTTTGGAGATCAGTCTGGAGGATCCTCAGAAAATTGGAAACTACCTGAGGACCCAACTATACCTCTCTTGGGCATGTACCCAAAAGATGCCCCAACATATAACAAAGACATGTGCTCCACTATGTTCATAGCAGCCTTATTTATTATAGCCAGAAGCTGGAAAGAACCCAGATGCCCTTCAACAGAGGAATGGATATAGAAAATGTGGAATATTTACACAATGGAATACTACTCAGCTATCAAAAACAATGACTTTATGAAATTCATAGGCAAATGGATGGAAGTGGAAAATATCACTCCTTAAAAGGGGAACAAGAATACCCTTGGCAGGCAAAGTTTAGAACAGAGACTGAAGGAACACCCATTCTGAGCCTGCCCTACATGTTACCCATACATATACAGACACCAAACTAGATAAGATGGATGAGGCAAAATGCATACTGACAGGAACCAGACGTAGGTCTCTCCTGAGAGACACAGCCATAGTATGGCATACACATAGGCGAATGTCAGCAGCAAACCACTGAACTGAGAACGGGACCCCCATTGAAGGAATCAGAGAAAGGACTGGAAGAGCTTGAAGGGGCTCATGACCCCATATGAACAACAATGCCAACCAACCAGAGCTTCCAGGGACTAAGCCACTACCAAAGATTATACATGGACTGAACCTGGCCTCCAACCGCATAGGTAGCAATGAATACACTTGTAAGAGCACCAGTGGAAGGGGAAGCCCTTGGTCCTGCCAAGACTGAACCCACAGTTAAAGTGATTGTTGGGGAGGTGGTAATGGCTGGGAGATGGAGAGGGGAACACCCATATAGAAAGGAATTAGGAGGAGTTGGGGGATGTTGGCCCAGAAACCAGGAAAGGGAATGACAACTGAAATGTAAATAAGAAATACCCAAGTTAATAAAGATGGAGAGAAAAAGAAAAAGAAATGGCTACACTAATATCAAACAGGTATCTTTCAGTTTCAATATCAACAAAGTTCTTAAATTAATAAAATTATGTTTAAATGCCATATTCTCTGAGTATTTGGTACTTTTGAAGGACTTCTATTTATAGCCTATTTCAACAAGGAAAAATTGTTAGGCCTTTTTATAAAGGCTTAACCTGTAGGATTGTAAACTTTATCTGGAATAGGCTTCATGCCATAATGCCCATGAAATTGTATTTTAATGAACCTATATTGCTAAGCATCATCAGTTTTAATCTGTAAAGGTATATCTAAGATAGCCTTCATTTCTAATAAATGTGTAATCTCAGCATTATCCTCCTCAGAACTCAAGGCAGAACGCCATTGGAACATTTACCAATGTTATACTGTATCAAATTTTCCATATAAAATTAAAACACAACCTGTTGTATGGCATTGCTTTTATTTAGGATTAAAAAGCAGAATCTGTATTCTTATTTCAATATATTATATGACTATGAGCTGCCATCCTAATTTCTCAAGTTCCTGTGGAACCATTCTAACTGGAACTACATTTTTTGATTTTACTATAGTAAATTACAGATTGTATTCTTCTGAAGGTTTCCTGTTTTGCTTTAAAGATGCTTTCAACCTCTGCTTTATGATCTTTAATCTAGTATTTAATTTCTCAATTTCCCACATCTTCCTTATTCTGATTTCTCCCAAACAGGACATGGAGAACTATAATGATTGAAATGTAGCCATTTGCAGGCTTATACACAAAGCATGATCGCAAGATCATATGAAATCCAGATACACTGTGTCATTGAGCGTTCCCTCATCCCAAATATAGAAAACATTTTTTTGTTTTTAATCTCAAAACATCTCTCAAAGGACTTTGTTTTACCAATTTTAACTTTAATGCCCCACAAGTTTAGCTGCCTATGGCTTTTATTTTGTGTATTGTGCTGTTTTTATCCAAATCATGTTGTACTAGCTTAATTCAGTTGGAGAGTCAGGTCTGACAGAGACAATCTAATTGTCAGCCACTGAGTACGAAAGACCCCCAGAGTGGGGAGACCCTCACTCAAGTAAGGAGACCCTTACTAGGTCAGGATCTAAGGGCCTTATCTTTCAGCCATTTTATCTAGTTTCTGGGAGAGCAGGCTCAAGAAATGTGACCTTCTACCTATTACAGGTGGAGAGCAGGGTCTGGAATTTGAGGTATTTAGGGATTCTTAGGGGTGAGATAGCATTTTTAAACTTCTGACTTTTTGGCTGTATTTTTTATTCTTTCAGTAAAGAGAAAGTCTTATTTGATTTTGTCACTGGCAAGCCTCCTTCCAATTACAGGGACTGGGCTGACATAGTTCCAGAATCAAAGAGGATTAAAGGGAGATATTGTTAGGCAGATTTTGACTCTGAACTCAGCTCAGTCTCTTTCTAGCCCTGTGACTAAAGTGTTTGCAAGCTTCTTCACAACATGACTACCAGAGCATTATCACAGAGAAGGAACTTTCATGAATCTCAAATTTTCATTTTGACTTCTTTTTATGTGTGTGGAATGGGCACATAAAAGAGAAAGATGTCTGATGCTCCTGGAGTTAGCATTTCTGCAGAAATGACCAGCATATTGGTTAACCATTCAAAATGACAAGAACTTGACTAACGTGTCAGACCCTTGTTAATGCAGGGATAGGGAATTTTCCATAAGATTTAGATAACTTCTAATATAATTGGTAAGGACAAAGTATTCACACTAGTACAATTTTGAGTGGCTGCTATGTTAGTTTCATTTTATTTGGTGAGACCTTGAAGAATTTTAGAAACCAGCTAAGTTTTGGCCTTGTTATCTCTTCTACCTAGGTGTCCCAGGAGCTGACACAGCTCCAGAGTTTCGCTGCCTAAGTCAGGACTGTCACAGACTAAAGACCCATTGTCAGTGTCCCTCTCTTAGGAACCCAGTATACTTTTTGGGGAATTGAACATGTTTATTCCCTACGTTTTTAGTCTTCTCACTATCACATTCTACATGTAGTATAAAAATGGAGCTGAACTTTTTAATTAAGTTAACTTATATTAATACTTCATAAATGTAAAGAAGTTCTCCACCAGGCATTTGGAATAAAGTTTTAAGTGAAAATGACAAATGCAGAGTTAAAAATAAAAGACTTATTTTTATTTTTTGTGTGTGACTGCTTGTACATATGTGTATTTGAGTCTGCCAAATGAGTACAGATGTCTCCAGAGGCTAAAGAAGTGGAATGATTCCTGCAGCAGTGCTCTTAACTGCTGAGTCATCCTTTGAGTGGACAAATATAGGCATTTAATGAACATGTAAACAAAACCAAAAACAAACTGGCAACTCCTTCTTGTAAATTTTAAAAGTATAATTAGATCTTTATCAAGGAATTTCTCTGTCTTAATTTTTAAAATAAAAGTGTGAAATTGAATGGAGCCCCTGTCAGGTGTAAAGCAAGCAAAGGGGAGTGAACAGCTCCACTTCTCTGCAAACCCTACACACTCTCATCTTCCAAGTACAGGCTGATTGTTGAGAGGATGGGGATGGCAACAGAATGTTTCTTCTAATCCTGTCAGCTCCTTGAATTCCCACTGAGCTCTAGCACAGGCAGAGGACAGTCTGCCCCTTTTCCTTGAATTTTTACCTGTATTCCCTACACTATTGCATTTAGTGTTTTGCTTTTCTAAGGAATTTTTTTAAGACAATATTTTTTTCTTTTCCCTTTTAAATTAATTTCCCATGGCCTTATTTGATACTTTATATACCAATAAATAATTTTCTTTTAAAATCATTGCTCTCCATCATGCTATCTCCACTCCTGCCCTTAAGTTTGTTTAAACACATTTTTTTCAGAACTGGTGATGTGTCTTAGCACTAAAAAGCACTTGTGTTAAAAAAGCCCTGAGTTAGATCATCAGCTATGGTGTTTCCTAGCTGTACACAGCCCACTTCCCCAAAAATCTGAGGCCTGTTTTAGATCTGTGAGCACCTGAAAAAAAATTACAGAAGGAAAAACTTAAAAAAGAATTTTAAAAACCTTGTTAAAAAATCTTTTTTAAAACTTTATTTTAAACAGAGCAAATTCAAATATTTTATTACAAAAACAAAAGTATAGGTTATATAGCACAAATTCTTTCATTGGGTATATTATTAGGTCTCTCTGAGCTTTCAAATACCTTATTCATGAAAAAAATTGTACAGAATTTTCATTGTATTATCAAATTATGATGAATGGATATGTGTTGACTCTGTAGATTTATAGCAAGTTTTGATTAAAATGTTAAATATGACGGAAAGACTACACATGGACTGACCAAGGGTCCAACTGCATATGTAGTAAAGAATAGTCTTGTTGGGGCACCAGGGGATTGGGAAGACCTTGATCCTGCCAAGGTTGGACCCCCAGCGCAGGAGAATATGAGGGGGCAATAAGGGAGATGAATAGAGGAAGAGCTGTACGGAGGAGGGGGAGGGGAGGGAATGAGGGCTTATGGACAGGAAACCGGGAAGGGGAATAAGGTTTGAAATTTAAGTGAAGAAATATAACTAATAAAAAATTTAAAAGATGTTGAATATATATTCTGGTGTGATTAAAATGTATACTTACAAGATGCAATGGCAATAACTATGTAAAGACACTCCCAGGAGCAGAGGAATGCAAACATCCCTACAGAAAAGGAAACATGCATATGCACACTCCAGAGTATGTTCCCAGGTATAAGAGAAGGTTTTGGGGGATGTAATAGTAGTAGTTTCTCCAGGAGACTTCAAACTCAGCCTCTCTTATTTCTATTTGATTTATATAATTAAAGTATTAAACACCGCTTCCCGTTTCTGCATGCCACCAGAGATGGCTCTGTCCCACAGATTTCTGTACACAGATTCCATAGGGGAGAGAGCTGGACTCTCAGAAAGGCAGACAGTCCTGAGAGGTCAGGGGAGACCACCACTTCTGCTTTTAATCTGGACAAGAGGAACCTGTCTAGAGCCCTCTAGACACAGGAAGCTAGGAGCAGCCAGGGACAGGATCCTTCCTGGCTTTGCCTGCATCTAGAGCTGAAAGCCAGTCACCAAGCATGCTGACACACTTGAGAGCAAAGGTAAGACCACCACTTCTGCTCTAAGAGACACGCCTGGAACCCTCAGGACAAAGGAATTGAGGAAGAGTCTGGGAAAGGATCTTCCAGTTTCTGCCTGAACCCAGACCTCACCAGGACCTACGGTTCTCTGTACCCAGATCCCGCTGGGAGAAAATAGGTCTGTGTGGGACACACAGGCTTATAGGAGGGTCAAGCCACTGTCAGAGATAGCAAGGCCAGCTGAAACCAGAGA
This sequence comes from Rattus norvegicus, assembly GCF_021556685.1. NCBI lineage: Eukaryota > Metazoa > Chordata > Mammalia > Rodentia > Muridae > Rattus > Rattus norvegicus. The sequence continues at coordinate 3,239,403 of NC_141535.1, read as the reverse complement.
CAACCTGATGGTGAGAGGCAAGGGCAGAAACTTAAGCAACAGAAACCAGATGATACTGGGTAGATGTCATATAGACCTTCAGATATCACAAATGCCAGCCCAGGCTGCTATATCTAGCAAAACTCTCAATTAACATAAATGGAGAAACCGAGATATTCTTTGACAAAGCCAAATTTATACAATATATTCCCCAAATCCAGACCTACAAAGGATAATAGATGGAAAACTCTAACACAAGGAGAGAAACTGCATCCTAAAAAATGCAAGAAAGTAATGTTCTTGCTATAAACCTGAAAGAATAGAGCCAAACAAATGTGATTACTCCTCTAACAACAAAAATAAAAGGAAACAATAATCACTACTGCTTAATATCTCTTAATATTGGACTCAATTCCCCAATAAAAAGCCATAGACTAACAGACTGGATACGTAAAGAGGACACAGCATTTTGCTGCATACAGGAAACAGATGTCAGTAAAAAAGAAAAAGATTACCTCAGAGTAAAAGCCTGAAAACAATTTCCCAAGCAAATGGTCCCAAGAAACAAGCTGGAGTATATACTCCAATATCCAATAAAATTGACTACCAACCAAAAGTTTTCGAAAGTATTAAGCAAGGACAATTCATATTCATCAAAGAAAAATACACCAAGGTGAACTCTCAAGCCTGAATATCTATGCTCCAGGTGCAAGGGAACCTACATTCATAAAAGAAACCTTTCTGAACCTCAAAGCACACATTGAACCTTCCACAATAATAGTGGAAGATTTCAACACCCCATTCTCATCAATGGACAGATCATGGAAAGAGAAACTAAACAGAGACATAGAGAAACTAACAGAAGTTATGAACCAAATCAATTTAACAGATATTGATAGAACATTTGATCCTAAACCTTCTTCTCAACACTTATGGTACCTTCTCCAATACAGACCTCAACAGATAGAGGAAATTTGAAATAATCCTCATGCATCCTATCATATCAAAATTAAATAAGGCTGGTCCTCAAGAACAAAAGAAGAAAAAATATGACAGAAAGTCCACATACACATAGAAGTTCAACAATGTTCTACTCAATGATAACTTGACCAAGGAAAAAGTGAAGAAAGAAATTAAAGACTTTTTAGAATTTAATGAAAAAATGAGGGCAGAGCACACCCAATCTTATGGGACACAATGAAAGCAGTGCTAAGAGGAAAACTCACAGCTCTGAGTGCCTCCAAAAAGAAACTGCACAGAACATATATTAGCAGCTTGACAGCACACTTAAAAGTTCTAGAACAAAAAAAACCAAATACCCCCAAGAAGGATAGATGGCAGGAAATAATCAAACTCAGGGCTAAAATCAACCAAATAGATAAAAGCAAAAACAAAAACAAAAAACCCCCCAAAAACCCAAACAACCATAAAGAACATGATAATCTCATTAGATGCTGCGAAACAATTTGACAAAATTTGAAACTCTTTCATGTTAAAAGTCTTTAAAAAATTCACAACCCATGCCTAAATATAATAAAAGCAATATACAAGAAACCAGTAGTCCCATCAAACTAGATGTAGAAAAACTTGAAGCAATCTCTCTAAAATCAGGGACTAGACAAGGCTGCATACTGTCTGCTTAATTACTCAATGTAGTATTCAAAGTTTTAGCCAGAGCAATCAGAAAACAAAAGATGGTCAAAGGAATCCAAATTGGAAAGGAAGAAGTAAAAATATCTCTATTTGCAGATGATATGATCGTATACTTAAGTGACCCCAAAAGAGCCACCATACAACTGCTAAGCCTGATGAAGAAATTCAGCAATGTGGGTGTGTATAAAACTAACTCAAACAAAATCAGTAGCCTTCCTCTATTCAAAATCTGGGAAAGAAATTATGGAAATGACACCATTCAGAATAGTCACAAATAAAATAAAATATTTCAGTGTGACTCTAACCAAGCAAGTGAATTATTTATTTGATAAAAATTTCAAGTCTCTGATGAAGAAATTGAAGATCTCAGAAGATGGAAAGACCTCCCAATGCTCATGGATTGGTAGGATTAATATATTAAAATTTCCATTTTGCCAAAATCTATCTACAGAGGCAATGAAATACACATCAAAATTCCAACTCAATTCTTCATGGAATTTGAAAGAGCAATTTGCAAATCATTTGGAATAAGAAAAAACCCAGGATAGCAAAAACTATCCTCAATAATAAAAGACCTTCTGGAGGAATGAGCATCCCTAATCTAAAGCTGTATTACAGAGCAATATTAAAAAAAAAAAGTATAGTATTAGTACAGAGACAGGCAGGTAGATCAATAGAATAGAATTGAAGAACCAGAAATGAACCCACACACCTATTGTCACTTGATATTTGACAAAGGGTATTTTCCATCCAGTGGAAAATAGATAGCATTTTCATTGAATCTTTCTGCTTCAACTGGAGGTCAGCATGTAGATGAATGCAAACCGATCCATTCTTATCGCTGCAAACATTCCCGTGGAATAACAGATACCTTTGGAAGATTTTCTCTCATTTTCAAGTTGCTGGAGATTCTGAACTTTGGGGGATTTCATTTCAGAAAAAGAAACAATGATCATTCCAGGGGAGATATCACTGAAATTCCCAAACCCATAACCCACAGACAATGATGGGCCTCATGAGTTTTTCTACATCTAGGAATTGTTGCTGCCTATCAACCCCACGGAAGAGGCCTAGGCTCATGAGACTCTTCTCTTTTTGTTCTGAATATCTTCCATCACCCTTTATGAGTGAATGAGATTGTTTAAAAACTAAATCATCCTCTTTGCAGTCTTACATCTCAGAAATATCCAAACGAGAGGAGGAGGAGGAGAAGGAGGAGGAGGAAGAAGAAGAGAAAGAGGAGGAAGAGGAGGAAGAGGATGACGATGCCACAACAACAACAACAACAACAACAACAACAACAAAGCATGGATTAAAAGTAACATCTCTAGGTCAGTTGTCAGCATTCTCTGTCCATGGGATAACCAAAAGAGTTTGTCATGATCTCAGAAGTTACTGGACTGGCAACCACAGAGCATCCATTGTATGCCGTGTCCCATTACATATCAGAAGTTGAAGTTTCTTCCTATGTTTTTAGTCTCCGTAGTGGATTGCCCAAAATGATCATTTCACCCATGTCTGATCTGATGATTTTTAAATAATAATGCTGTTTTCTGACTCTCTCTGAGAGTAGTCTATAGGCAATTATAGTGGCTTATGGAAGGAGAGATTTTCCTCAATGGTTTGCTACGGGTAAGTTGCACATGTTCCTGTGAGAAACCCTAATTAAAATAATTAACCCCCCCAGAAAATGATGGAAAAGTAGAGGCAGAATACAAGGAAAGGTGGAGAGAGAGAAAGAGTGTGACAGGAAGAATGGAGAGGAAGGGGAATGGATGGGATCAAATTATTAGCATGTATGAAATATAAGATGATGAAATCTATTATTGTTTGACTCTATACCTAATAATAAAAATCTTTAAAAATATTCTAGGGCAGTATTTTTTTTCCATTTTCAACTGTCAGAGCTAAGACTCTCATTTATAGTCCATGTTCCTATCCCCACTTCTATACATGGCGCTAGAAAGCACCATGGTCAGAATGCAGCTTTGATCTCTTGTGGTTAATTTCAATTTCTTGAAGGATTATAACTTATGACATTCACTATTCTAAGACTGATGACTGATGGTCTTGTCTGTACTATTGACTTATCATCCCATGTGATCAATGAGACATGCTATAGTAGAATTCCCAATATTTTTCATGACACTAAATCATGTTGATTTCTCTCCTACCATCTTTCAAATGCATCTCCTATCTTAGCTATATTGTATCTATTCGTTTACATGATTATGATTTATATGTGATCATTAGGGACAAAGAAGTGTTTCCCTACTGTAGATCACCCTCCAGTTTTTTGTAAGAATTTTGATGTGATATTGGTGCTACTACTTGACATACTCAGCCCACTTTCTGTTCACACTTGTGAACTTGGTTTCCAGTGATGGCCATGTGCTTGGACACATCTTGTGCTTTGTTATACTTTAGTATCTGTTGGGTAAACTATGTATATTCCATTCTCATTTCTGTGTTAACTGAAAGACTGCCTTGACTTCCATGAGTGTTGATGACACAAGTATGGGCAAACCAGTAAAGTAAGTCTTTTCTGAAATCCAGCCTGTAAAGTATCTAAATGATTGTAAGTACATAGCAAATAACCTACATGCTAATGTCAAGTAGATGGATAAAGCTACAGAAAAAGTGTAATTAAGATGATAAGAAAATGTCTGCCAACTTGAGGGAGGATGTTCCGCTTTTGTACTTTGGAGAACCAAAGATACAAGAGTATACTGAGGGAACTGAACAGGACACAATGATAAAAGTCAAGCAATATTTTAAGAGCACAGTAGCAAGATTCTTCATAATTATTACACGTATATCCACTTAATCCAACACATGGTATTGCAAAATAGAACAGAGCATTTGACTATGAGACAGTAGGAGGGAACACTTACTTGAGCTGGGACATACAGATATCTACAGAAGGGAGCATATGTCTAAAGTGTGTTAATAGTATGAAACAAGTCATTTAGGAAATTAAAAAGACAACAAAGAAATGGTTCATTTTGTGTGGCCTTTTGTTTGCTTTGAAATAATTATCAGAGATTCAAAAGTTCATTGGGAAGTGAAAAGGAGTGTGACTTGACAGGATGAGTGGATGATCCAGTGAGAGACAGCATTGACAATTGGCAGGGTTGAACTAATAAAGGCCCTATCAGCTCTAGAGATAGAGTGGAAAAGGAGCAAACAGGTTGTGTGGTTTAAATGGTAACTCCCTCATAGGCTTACCTATTTGAACATATGGACCACAAGTACAGATGGTATACGGATGCTTGTGGAATTTCTAGGAGGTAGAGCATTGTAGGAAGTGGGTCACTAGGAAAGGGCCTCGAGGCTTTGTAATCAGGCTTAATTTTCATTTTTTGTTCTTGGATTCCTGAATATAGATACATTGTGACCAACTACTTACTCTTGCTGCATTCTCTTCTATGTCTGCTGCCAGGCAGTTCCCAGTTTGATATATCATATCCTTCTGAAATAATGGACAAAATGAACTTTTTCTCCCCTAAGCTATTTGTTCAGGGTACTTTTATCACATTTATCATAAGGTATCTAGGAAAGGGACAAGGAGAAAGTGCTATGTAGAGAAGAGAAAGAAGTTGATGAGATGTAGAATTAAAGAACCAATATAAAATTTTAGTAGATTTTTAACATGTCTTCATTTTTTGCCTTCATTGGCTAAATGTTAGAGTATATGACTTTACAATTTCTCATGCCTTCATTGGGTACTGCAGTGGTTTGCTTAAATCTTTCTTTCTGTGATGCTTAATTCCAGTGAAAACTTAATGAGTTACAGAACATTGGTGGTTGCACACCTTGGTTTGTGAGGGTATTTCAAGGATGGATGGGTGAGCAAGGAACACCCAACCTGAATTTTGAAAAGACAATTCCTGGACTGACATCTCATGTAGGTGAAAATGAGAAAGTGGGCTAAGGACCAGAATTCATCTCTCTGCTTCCTGACCGTGGATGCTAGCAGCATCATGTGTGGGCAACTATGACAGACATCCCTGAGGAGATGCACTGGATCATCAAAATGTGAAACAAAATAAACAATACTTTCTTTAGTTGCTTCTGTTATATGTTTTGTCACAAAAATTGGAAAAATTAACTGGTATACTTAGTGTTCTCCCAAATTCAGAGTTGCTATATATGATTTCTCTCTTTTATTCTTATATGTCTGTATCTTGAGCACCTGTAGTTCACTGCTACTCAGTTATTTAATTATAACCTCTTTGTTTCTAATATTTGCAGATATTTTCTTAATGATGCATATCTTGCTGAATGCAAAATGCTACAAATACTTCTGTCCCTATGTAAGTAATAGATCTTAAAATAATCATAAGAATTTTACAACAAGTCCCCTGGGTTATATTTCTGACATGGAGTGGCTTCATGTTTAGTTAGCTGCTACATGCAGGAGATTAGTCAAGGAAAGATATCCATAAACAGTGGAAAATCACACTGTACATTGAATGACATTTCTAGCATGGTCTTACAGACTTTGAGGAAAAATCATGAGCAGTATGCCCCAAGACAGGATTTTTCTTTTAGTTACATAGTCTGTTTTCTGACTGGGACTAAGATTCCTTGCATTGTGATTTATAGGGCCACTTAAGTACTTAAATGACTTCATGAAATTCTTAGGCAAATAGATAGAACTAGAAAGTGTCATCCTGAGTGAGGTAACCTAATCACAAAATAACACACACGGTATGCACTTACTGATAAGTGGATATTAGCACAAAAGCTCAGAATACCCACTATATAATCCACAGACCACATGAAGCTCAAGATAAAGGAAGACCACCGTATGAATGCTTCTATCCTTCTTAGAAGGAGAAACAAAATACTCACAGGAGGAAGTGAGAAGACAAAATGTGAAACAGAGACTGAAAGAAAGGCCATTCAGAGTCTGCCCCACCTGGGGATCCATCCATATACAGTCACCAAAATTAGACACTATTGTGGATGCCAAGAAGTGCATGCTGAAAGGAGCCTGCTATAGCTGTCCTCTGAGAGACTCTGATACAAATTAAGATGCTTGCAACTAATCATTAGACTGAGCAATGGGATACCTAGGGAGGAGTTGAGAAAGGACTGAAGGAGCTCAAGATGTTTACAACCCCATGGGAAGAACAAAAATATCAACTAACCAGATATCCCAGAGCTCCCATGGACAAAACCACCAATCAAAGAGTACCCATGGAGTGACTCCTGGCTCCAGCCACATCTGTAGCAGAGAATGGCCCTGTCAAGCATCAATGGGAGAAGAGGCCCTAGGTCTTCTGAAGGCTTGATGCCCCAGTATTGGGGGATGCCAGGGAGGGGAGGCAGGAAGGAACAGATGGGTAGGTGGGGGGCACCCTAATTGAAGGAGGGAGATGGAGGATAAGATAGGGGTTCTTTGGAGGGAAAGAAGGAAAGGGGATAACATTTGAAATGTAAATAAAGAAAATATCCAACAAAAGAAAGGAAAATAGAAAAACTCTCTCTAAGTGCTGGTGTGTGCACGTATACACATGTGTCTACCCACTTTATTTTAATATATAATGATATCAATTGAACAAATGCAGAAGATCTAGTAGCAGTTTTGTGTATAATTTTGAACATTATCAATTTAATTTAGGACAAAAACACCCTTATATTTTGTTGGGTTTTTGAGTAAATGAAATTTAATAAAATATATAGTTCTAATCCTTAAGTAACACGAACACTGCATATATTAATTATTCCTACTTATTTTGTAAAGGTCTTTTCTTGGGGACATGCAATAAGTACACACATACAGAAGAGTGAGGGATAGAGTGAAATGAGAGAAGAGAGAAGAGAGGACTAGATGACTTATGAAAAAAGCCATGTCAGACCAAAGTGACAACTGTATCAAAGTCCAACTTGGTGATGCAATGAGTTTTTGGGGGGATGAAAAACAGGGGTTTCACTGGAGAGTACTTTAGAGCATTGCTGACATAGAAGCAGCTGCCTTACCAAAATACCCCACTTCAACATGGAAGGTGACTCACAAAAACAACACAAGTTGAATGAAACTCTACAAGTCCAAAGATTTATCTCCTGTCACTGCTTCTTGGTCATCATTGCCTCCCTCTGAGCTTCCCTAAAGCTTGTGGGGTGGGGAGTGTCTAGACTCAGTCAAGTTTCCACCTTTCAAGATATGTGATGTTTCTTCCCTCCTACAATGCATGTTCAAGTTTGGGGAATCTGACATCCTACAACGAGAATGTGATCATTTCACAGCAATTGGAAATGTACTGGGAGATGGTTGGGTAAGGTTTTAACGTGAAAACATGAGGACTTGAGTTTGAATGCCCGAAACTTACATAAAAGTCAGATGCTCTAATTTGTTTTCTGTTGCCCTAATAAAACACTTACCAAAACCAACTTCATGAGGAACGTGTGGATTCCATCTCATACATCCAGGTTATAGTTTATCATCTAGGGAAACATGGGAAGCTGGAGGATTATGCTGAGGTAGCACATATAGATAAGTGTTGATTTTATGAGGACACACATTAGATATTTGTAGTTGATGTAAAAACTATATAATGAGCCAACGGGAATTGAAAACCGAACAGTTTACCTTGGGAACACAGATGAAAAATACTCAATAAAATTTTTGCCAATCAAATGCAAGAATACATCCAAGAGATCACTCACCATGAACAGGTAGGCTTCATCCCAGAGATGTAAGGATTGTTGAACATAAGAAAAACAGTAAAGTAATGCACTATGAATATAAAGCAAAAAAATAAATCTAAGGATCATTTCATTAGATAGTGAAAAGTCTTTTTTTAAATTTTTTTCATCTTTATTAACTTGAGTATTTCTTATTTACATTTCAATTGTTATTCTCCTGCCCGGTTTCCTGGCCAACATCTCCCTAACCCTTCCCCTTTCCCTTCTCTATAGGTGTTCCCCTCCCCATCTCTCCCCCCCCATTACCGCCCTGCCCCCAACCATCACGTTAACTGGGGGTTTAGTGCTGGCAGGAACAAAGGCTTCCCCTTCCATTGGTGCTCTTACTAGGCTATTCATTGCTACCTATGCGGTTGGAGCACAGGGTCAGTCCATATATAGTCTTTGGGTAGTGGATTAGTCCCTGGAAGCTCTAGTTGGTTGGCAATGTTGTTCATATGCGGTCTCGAGCCCCTTCAAGCTCTTCCAGTCCTTTCTCTGATTCCTTCAACTGGGGTCCTGTTCTCAGTTCAGTGGTTTGCTGCTGGCATTCGCCTATGTATTTGTTATATTCTGGGTGTGTCTCTCAGGGTAGATCTACATCCAATTCCCGTCGGCCTGCAATTCTTTGCTTCATCCATCTTGTCTAATTGTGTGGCTGTATACGTATTGGCCACATGTTTGGCAGGCTCTGAATGGATGTTCCTTCTGCCTCTGTTCTAAACTTTGCCTCCCTATTCCCTCACAAGGGTATTCTTGTTCCCCTTTTGAAGAAGGAGTGAAGCATTCGCATTTTGGTCATCCTTCTTGAGTTTCATGTGTTCTGTGCATCTAGGGTAAATCAAGCATTTGGGCTAATGACCACCTATCAATGAGTGCATACCATGTGTGTTTTTCTGTGAGTGTGTTACCTCACTCAGGATGATACTTTCTAGTTCCATCCATTTACCTATGAGTTTCATAAAGTCATTGCTATTGATAGCTGAGTAATATTCGATTGTGTAGATGTACCACATTTTCTGTATCCATTCCTCTGCTGAAGGGCATCTGGGTTTTTTCCGCCTCCTGGCTATTATAAATAAGGCTGCTATGAACATAGTGGAGCACATGTCTTTGTTATATGTTGGGACATCTTTTGGGTATATGCCCAAAAGAGGTATAGCTGGGTCCTCATGTAGGTCAATGTCCAATTTTCAGAGGAACCTCCAGACAGATTTCCAGAATGGTTGTACCAGTCTGCAATCCCACCAACAATGGAGGAGTGTTCCTCTTCCTCCTCATACTTACCAGCATCTGCTGTCACCTGAGTTTTTGATCTTAGCCATTCTCACTGGTGTGAGGTGAAATCTCAGGGTTGTTTTGATTTGCATTTCCCTTATGACTAAAGATGTTTAGGTGTTTCTCAGCCATTTGGTATTCCTCAGCTGGGAATTCTTTGTTTAGCTGTGAACCCCATTTTTAATAGGGTTGTTTGTCTCCCTGCGGTCTAATTTCTTGTGTTCTTTGTATATTTTGGATATAAGCCCTCTATCAGTTGGAGGATTGGCAAAGATCTTTTCCCAATCATTTCTTGCCGTTTTGTCCTAAGAACAGTGTCCTTTGCCTGAAAGAAGCTTTGCAGTTTTATGAGATCCCCTTTGTCGATTCTTTATCTTAGAGCAGAAGCCATTGGTGTTTTATTCAGGAAATTTTCTTCAGTGCCCATGTGTTTGAGATGTTTCCCCACTTTTTCTTCTATTAGTTTGAGTATATCTGGTTTGATGTGGAGTTCCTTGTTCCACTTGGACTTAACCTTTTTACATGGTGATAAGCATGGATCGATCTGCATTCTTCTACATGTTGACCTCCAGTTGAACCAGCACCATTTGCTGAAAATGCTCTTTTTCCATTGGATGGTTTATGCTCCTTTGTCAAAAATCAAGTGACCATAGGTATATGAATTCATTTCTAGGTCCTACATTGTATTCCACTGGTCTATCCATATGTCTCTGTACCGATATCATGCAGTTTTTATCACTATTGGTCTGTAATACTGCTTGACTTCAGGGATAGTGATTCCCTCAAAAGTCCTTTATTGTTGAGGATAGTTTTAGCTATCTTGGGTGTTTTGTTATTCCAGATGTATTTGCAAATTGTTCTGTCTAACCCTCTGAAGAATTGGATTGGTATTTTGATTGGCCACATGTTTGGCAGGCTCTGAATGGATGTTCCTTCTGCCTCTGTTCTAAACTTTGCCTCCCTATTCCCTCACAAGGGTATTCTTGTTCCCCTTTTTAAGAAGGAGTGAAGCATTCACATTTTGGTCATCCTTCTTGAGTTTCATGTGTTCTGTGCATCTAGGGTAAATCAAGCATTTGGGCTAATGACCACCTATCAATGAGTGCATACCATGTGTGTTTTTGCATTGAATCTGTAGATCGCTTTTGGTAAAATGGCCATTTTTAATACTGCCAATCCATGAACATGGGAGATCTTTCCATCTTCTGAGATCTTCTTCAAATTCTTCTTCAGAGGCTTGAAGTTCTTATCATACAGATCTTTCTCTTGCTTGGTTAAAGTCACACTGAGGTATTTTATATTATTTGGGACTATTATGAAGGGTGTCATTTCCCTAATTTCTTTCTAGACTTGTTTCTCTTTTGTGTAGAGGAAGGCTACTGATTTATTTGAGTTAATTTTATACCCAGCCACTTTGGTGAAGGTGTTTATCAGGTTTAGTAGTTTCCTGGTGGAGCTTTTGGGATCACTTAAATATGCTATCATGTCATCTGCAGATAATGATATGTGAAAAGTCTTTATAAATTCCACCACCACTCATGGTAAAAGATTAGTGGAAATTCACAAGATTAGTGGAAAAGGAACATATCTTGATTTACTTCAAGTCGATAGCTAACACCAAATTGAATGGATAAAAATGCAAACTAATTCTACTAAAATAAGGAACAAGACATTTCACTCTGTTCATACTATTCAACATAGCACTTGAAGTTTTATCTGTAGCAAACAGACAGCCAAATGAGATCAAGGGGACACAAATTGGAAAGGAAGAATTGAAAGTATCATTAACTTTGGATGAAATGAGAGTATATTAGTGACCCTAAAAATTATACTAGGTATCTCCGAGAGTTGATAAACACTTTTAGCATAGTAGTTGCATAAAAGATTGACTGTAACTACTCAGTAGCCTTTCTATATAGAAATGATAAACAGACTGAGGAAGAAAATGAGGAAACAATCACTCTTCACATGAGCCTCAAGGTGTAGATAATGTCTATCCAAGTCAATGAAATATTTCTATGCTTATAAGCTTATAATCTTTGAAGGAAGAATTGAAGAAGATACCAGAAAATGGAAAGATCTCGATCCTCAGGGATTGGTAGGATTAACAGTAAAAATGGTCGTTTTTATAAAAAAAGTATACCGACTGAATGCAATCCCCATCAGAATTCCAACACAATTCTTTACAGACCAGGAAATGACAATTCTCAACTTTATAGAGAAAACCAAAATCCAAGAACGCAGGATATCTAGAACAATCCTGAATATGAAAAACAAAACAAAAAAGAACAACAGCACAAAGAATAACAAAAAATGTTGGAGGTATTACTTTCACTGATTTTCAAGTCATACTATAAAGCTACAGTGATAAAACCCACAAGGTATTGGCATAAAAACAGATACAACAACAAACAGAATTGAATTGTAGGCCCAGACATAAATTCACACCTAAGGACAGGGAAGCCAGAAATTATCATCTGTAAAGAAAAATCTTCAAAAAATAGACTTTGTCAAACTGGGTGTCTCCAGGTGGAAGGATGCAAATGATGCCATATTTATTATCCTGCTCAAATCTCAAGTACAAGTAGATCAACGACCTTACCATAAAACCAGAAACACTGAACTTGATAGAGGAGAAATTAGAAAATAGCCTTAAACACTTTGGCATATGACACAACATTCTGAACAGAACACCAATACTATATGCTATAAGATCATCAATTAAAAATATAGGGCTATTTCCACGGCAGCCGGAGCTAGTTATACCCAGTCTTGAAAAAAAATACAAATAAATAAATAAGTAAATGAATAAATACTTCAAAACAGATTTTGCATTTTACGTCACAGTAGAAATAAATGTACTCTTCATTATAAATAGAAATCTTAATTTGCAAGGACTTAATACAGGACAAACAAACTTATTCTGTAAGTATTTCACAGATTTAACATTGTAAAAACTGGAACTTAATCTTCACTACAAACAAAATCCTCAACCTGGAAGGTTTATTTTTATTGTTTTGTTTTCTCATTAACTTGTAATGTATATTGTTCCTGTTTTAGTCTCACAGGAAGAGAGAGGGTAATCAAACAGTATTATGTTTATGTAAATAATTGTCAAAGAATAAGCTTAATAATAAGATGCTTTAAAACATCTCCAAATGAAGAAAAAAATCATTAAAACAAAATATGAAACAACAAATACTAAAGATGGTGTTAGCCATTTTCTAACCTCATGATTGTGATTGCTGGGGAGATTGTACGATTTAGACACACAGCACCTTTACGTAGTGAAACTGCTTTTCTTTATTGTCTTTAATATCTTGTCCTTCAGGACTCAGACCTTTTCATGAAATAAACCAGGCTCACAGCACTTAATAAAATGTGTAGCTGCACCACTAATGAAACCTGGCAGTCTTTTCTCATTATGTGCCTAATTTTCCTTAGAGAGCACAAACTTTCTGGTGGGGTCTTCTCATTCTTAAATCATTTTCAATTGGCAGTAAAAGGGAATATGCTCCCTCTCTGTTGAGTTCAGAGAGTCTAGTCTTGCTAACAGATAGAGAATAGATGAGCTCTTCACAGGCCACATTATCTAAAATTACACTTGTCTTTATAGCCTGGTACTTTGAGTTTTTGCTTATGTTTCTTTGAGACTAAAACTCAAACCAAACAAAAGAGAGAGATTAGGGATGGCTCCCTGGTTTTCCTTCTTTTGAGACAAAAATGGCATCAATAAAACTCCATTTATTCAAGGTCATTCAATATTCAGTTTCTGCACAGCAAGATAAAAGAGTGGGCCCCTGGCTTTCTCTTCCAGAATATATTAATATTAATAGTCTGAGTTAATAGGGATAAATTGTTGTCTGGAGCAGATGTGTAGCCTTGTTTCCCAGGCTCCTATTTGATTGGGGAGTGCTCCCAAATGTCTCTTTCTGGAGCTTTGTCCCCTCAATCATTCTACTGCTGTAATTGGAAATATGAGCTCAGAGACTCATTTTATTCATTAACAACTATTTTCCATGATGAATTTTTTTCCTCAGAGTGCCTCAAGTGGTAGTTTTGTAGAAATAACAAATTTTCCAATTTTGCCTTTTTTCAGAATCTGCATATATTATGCCTTTGAACAGGGGTTTACATGGAACACAGATGTTGACATCATGCATCCAGCTGTGTTACTTGCCACCTTATTTCCTTGAGACAATGTCACTCATTGAACTTGGAGCTAAGCTGGGAGTTAGCAAGGCCAATGATCCTCTTTTTTCTGTGCCCCAACTCTCATGCTTGGCTTTTTGTATTGTTGCTAGGGATAAATCAGATCTTTTTGCTGACACAACAAGAACCTTTCCATACTGAACTAATTTTCCATGCCTAAATCATGCTATTTTATTAATATCTCTATTGTGTAAAGGAAAACACAGAGAACTACATCAATGGCATAAATCATTTATTGAACTGAAGTCCCCATGTTCTATGGTAAAGCATCCAATAGAGTCAGTTTTGCTGACTATCCTTGCCAGTCTTCTACAGGAGCCAACAGCTCATAGTGACCTGTTTTTATGAAGAGTTTAAAAGATAAAGAAACATTTAGCCCATGTCTCCTGGATCTGTTGTTACCAGACTTTCTCCATACTTGACTCTTGGGTACTTTTCAATATTTTGTACGTGTTCCTTGTAAAACAAGATATTAAAAGGGTCTTCTTCAGGTCTGTTTCAGACCCTATACTTAGTACTGAAGTTAGTGAAATGCCAATATCCATCTTCGCTTCAATCATATGAAGTCACATGTGTGAGAGAGTTTTGAAATTCCAGGGATAGCAGTATGCGTCATGTTTTTTTTTTTTTTTCCTATCTGCTTTTGCTCAACAAACCCACGAGTAGTTCCAATGTCTTGAACTACAAACCTCTGAAGGCCTCCAATGGAACATGTTGCTCCATTTTGAGAACTAATCTTTGTGAAAGTAGCACTTACTACACCATTGTCTTAGTTAGGGTTTTCATTACTGTGAAGAGACACCATGACCTAGGTGAATATTTTAAAGGACAGCATTTAATTGGGGCTTGCTTTACAGGTTCAGGGGTTCAATCCATTATCATCAAAGCAGAAAGCATGGTCCTGGAGGAGTTCAAATTGTGATATCTTATTTCAAAGGCAAGCAGGAGATGACTGGTTCCTACCTGGCTAGAAAGAGGGTCTCAAAGCCCATGCCCACAGTGACACATTTCCTCCAACAAGTACCACTTCCAATTTGCCAAATATATTCAAACCACATTCTACTCCCTGGTTACAATAGGACAGTTCAAATACATGACTCTAGAGAGGTCATACCTAGGCACAGCACAATGCAAAATACATTATTCCAACTTTACAGTCCCCATAGTCTATAAGAGTTTCTCCAATGTCAGGAGTTCAAGTTCAATGTTTCTTCTAAGATTAGGTAATCTCTAAACTGTAATCCCTTAAAAATCAAATAAAAAAAAAAGCAGACCACATACTCCCAATATCATGCAGGATATACATTATCATTCCAAAATGTCATGGTAAGAAAACACTGGATGAAACAAGATGAAAATCAACCTGAGCAAACTCCAAACTCTGCACCTCCATGTCTTGTGTCAAAGCCAAAACAATCGTCAGATTTCTGAGCCTTTCTATCCTTGTTCACTTCTATTGCTAGATCCTGCATTTAACAGCAAGAAACTTCTTCGTTCTCTGTTCTTCCATTCCCTGTTGCAAACTTTCTTCAGCAGTTTGCCTACAACTCTGGTATCTCTGACATCTTGTGGCATCCAAGACAACTTAACCTTTACAGCATCTTGTTCGAATGTCTAGGATCCACACATGATTTTCTGGGCTCCTCCAAAGGGTTTTGCCACTTCTCTAGCTCTGTACTCTGTAGCACTCTAAGCTCTTATTGACTCTAATTCCCTGATGCTTTTCTTGGTGATCATCCCATGGTTCTGGAATCTCCAATATGCTGGGGTCTTCACCTACAATCAGGTTTCACCAGTAGTCTCTCATATACTCTCTTCATGATGCTAAGCCTCAACTTCTTTTCATGGTCCCTTCATTCCTGAGACCTCAACTGTTACTAAGGCTATTTCTTCAACAGTGGCCATCCCTACACTCTCATAGTGCCAAGCCTCATGTGATCTCATGACCCCTTCATACATTTAAAGCCAATACTACCTTGGTGATTCTTACACACTACAAGTCCAGCTGCAGCAGGAGATACAACCTTGAACATCTCTGGAACACAGCTTCTTTGTACTCCAATTAGATGGAAACAGCATGGAAATCTGGGGCAAGTTTCTTCACAAGGGAGTCTATGCTTTGAATCAGCATCCCATATATGGTACAGTTTCTCCCACAGACAGGATCTATGGGTCCAGGAATCAAGAGGTGGAAAAGCACATTCACTACCACTCCTAGTAGCCCACTAAATGTTGTCTCTGCAACCCTAAATTCTGCTGGGCAAGAAGTTTGGAAAGAATGCTAGCAAGTAACTGCAAGCAGTTGCATAGAAAAAGGAAACTTTCCTTCTTTCACTGACCTTATGGATGCCTCCAGCAGAAAATCTTTCCCAGATTAAAGTGTGTACCACAACATCTGGATCTATGGTGTTCTTTACTTGAAACTTGATCTTTCTCAGGCTGACCTTGATCAGAGATCTGATTTCCTCTCTCTCCTGGGATTATAGGCATGTTCCACCTTTCTCTGACTAAGCTTTTCATGGTGACTATGTTTCAAGATTCATATCAAAAGCATGTGTTTTTCAGCCTCAAGATCTGAAAATCCACTATAAGATATGGGCAATATACCTTGATATTGACAGACATATCTTCAGTGACTTAACCAGAATATATTTTTGAAAAACTTTAAGCACTAAAATTTCAATAACTGGGAACCAATTACACATTAATTAAAAAATAGGTGATCATTGTGTTATTATCATCTGCAATACTCCCTATCAGTGTTTTTATATAACAAATTTATATTCAATACACTTCCAGACTAGAATGCTATCATTTTTGCTTGATTGACAGCTGTATTTTCTATGATGAGAAACTTGAATGTAACAACATGTGAGTGCCAGGGAGCAATGGTAACTATATGTGGATTCCTAGACATTCTTTAGTTGTCATTAGATATATCTGATTCTGAAATTTTAAAATACATTCCAGTTGCATTAGCTTTATTATATATGACTTTTATTTCATCCTACTTCAAATTCATCCAGCAAAGAAGTGACACATGAATAAATAAGTAATAATGTACTTCAAATATAAATATGACAATAAAAAGTTTACAAATCCTCAAAGAATCTCATTGCTAGAATTTGAAATGTGGCAGAAAACTCAATAGAGTAATAAGAGTTTTCCTTTAAGTTTGTATAAGAAAACATTCAATATGTTTCTGCAAACGGCAGAACAAAAGGAGAAAAGAGAAGACAAGTGGAAAATGAGAGTAAAAAGGATTGGTAAGGAAAGAAATGCAGAGGAGGTAGGTAGGTTTAGTCCTTGCCAGCTATGACACAGAAGAGTAAGCAGGAGGAGAGCCAATGGGATAATAGATGCATAGTGACACTAGTATAGTCAAGAATGGATTGTGTTGCATTTATTTGAGAGTGTTTGTGTGTATGTATATTGTGTACAGGCATACACACTTCTGTATGCAGGTTCAATCTACCAAATGTGTACTTGCAGAGGACAAAGGTTCATGTCAGTTTTCTTCTTCAATTATTTCTCCAGCTTATGTTTTTCAATACTTTGTAGGTTCTATTAATTTTTGAAATCCTGTTCATATATTGTCTGTGTAGACTTTTGTGACTAAGTGTGTGTGTGTGTGTGTGTGTGTGTGTGTGTGTGTGCTTGTTCTCACGCGTGCAAATTCTACAAAGCACATGTGAAAGTCTGGGAACAACTAGCATGAGTTGGTTCTCTTCTGTCATCTGTCTAACAACTGACCTTTCACCTGGGTTATCTTTCCAGCTGTCTACCTTATTGTTTTGAATTTGTCTCTCAGGGGAGATTCTGGAGCTTAACTAAATCTCCTATACTGGCTAACCAGCAAGATTCAGAAGTCCCGTTTGTGTGTCTTCTCAACCCTGTCTCTCGTAAAATAGAAAAACAACACCACAAGTTGAGATTTTTCATATGGGTGATAAAGATAAGAACTCAGGTTCTTACATTTTCACAGTACACTTTACCAAGTCATCTCTCAGTTTTTAAACAAGTTTCTTCTAGAGTGAAATATTAGGTCTATAGGAATACTAGGCTAAAGTCTATATGTGATCTAGTAGGAGACATCTCAAGCGGCAGATAAAAAGGCAAAACCCAGGAATATAAAATGAATTCTCTTTATCAACATTTCTGGATCTTTTTCATTATCACCTTTTCTCTTCCCTCACTCCAGCCCAGCATTAGTAGTTGAACTCTTGTCCATCTTCATGTTAACCTTTAAGACATTCTCAATGTAGGAATGAGTAAACCTAATTACTACCAATATTAGTTATTTTTTTATTCATGTAAGAAAATATCCGATGAAAGAAGCTGAGAGGACTGAGTGAACCAGACTCAGGCTGACTCCATGTCAGGCTGAAAACCAACAGTTTGGGAGAATAGCCCTAAATTTATGTTTCCAAGAACTGGAAAAGACTGAAAACAGTCAATTCCAGGAAAAAATACCACTTGCTGGCAGCCAATCAGGAAGATGCCTTATCACCTAGTCTGAGCCAACCTCATGGGCAACCAATCAGAAGCTGTAAAAGCTGACCCACCAGCTAGCCTGAGACATGTATAATTAAGTAGCAAAATCCCCAAATCCCTCAGTGCTTTAACCAATCACAAAGGCAGCCATACTCCTGGAGATAGAGCTAATCAGTAATAGGAATGAAAGATAAAAGTCACCCATTCCTACCCTAACAGACTTAAAATTGACCCTGAAATTTCCACACCTTTATCTTCCATCCTGATGAGTGGTAGATCCCCCTCCCTGCTGGCAGGTTATCTACAAAATAAACACTCTTTCCTGTTGCATATTATTTGAGTCTGGGGTATTCTTCCCAAATCATAGCCTCTTATAAAACTTGATGAATAAAAGGTTATTTTGCCTCTCACTTTTAAGACATTATCTATTTAACAGGGAGGACATGACTACAAACTGTGAGAAACTCATCTTAACATTGCATGACAAGCAGAGAAATGAATGCTGTGCTCGGCTCAACTTTCTCCTTTTTATTCTATTCATGACTGCAGCCCATTGAATCGTGCAGTACACATTCAGAGTATTCTCACCTTAGTTAGGACAGTCATAATTCTCCCTTAGAGTCATTGTCTGGGATTTGTTTCCTAAGTGACTCTAGATCCTGTCATACATGGCAATTAATATTAATGAATACATTATCATCCCTCAGTATTTGTATATCTCAAATTTTACTAGCATAATTTCAACATGAATTAAATACATTATGAAATGAGAAGAGCTGTTCTATACCATGTTGAGAATTAGAGAGCAGCCGAGTCACAGAGACAGATTTGATTTATTTTTTCACATCTTCATTACATACTTTTGCCTTTCCTGTGTGGAGATGTAGTAGAAGACATTCCTAAAGGAGAGGTATTGCCAAGGATCAGAGATTGTCATATACCAAGCAGTGTTTTAGGAATTTTGCTTTATAACACAGAAGTATGATCTCCATCTTAAACATCTCATGTGTTTATTGTGTTTTGTGGAGGTAGGTACACAAATGCAACCATGAGAATGTAGAGATCAGAGGACAACTTGCAGCATTCATTCCTCTCCCTCTAAAGTATCGGGTCCAGAGATCAATCTCAGGTCATCAGGTTAATGGTAAATACCTTTACCAGGAAAGCCATCTTATTCCACTTCCTTACACTGTCAGATAAGAAAATTGGATAGTTATTTAATTACACAGTTTGAACATGTATAGAAATATCGTCCTGTACCTCCTAACAGCATTGTACACATATTAAACAATAAAACTTAAGTGATAACAAGAAACACATGGATTGTTTTTCATACACATCAAACAGCAAATCACATTAATCTTTACTTAATATTTCATTTATTTACAATCCATTTATTACCCTCTCCTCCCAGTCCCACCTTCCCCAGTTACTCATCACATTCTCCCTCTCCCTTGCCTCAAAGAGTGTGCTCCCCACCTCCCAGATATCTCCTTTCCCTGGGCCCTCAAGTCTCTCCAGAATTAGGTGCATCCTCTCTCACTAAGACAAGATTAGACAATCTTATGTATGTGCTGGAAGCCATTGTCCAGCTGTTGTATGCTCCTGGGTGGTGGCTCAGTCCCTGAGTGTTCACAAGGGTCTGGGTTAGTTGACCTACTGGTCTTCCTATGGGGTTGCCCTCCCCTTCAGCTCCTTCACTCCTTCCCTTAATACCTCCATAGCAGTCCCTGACTTCTGTCCAATGGTTGGGTGTCTGAATCTGTCTCAGTCAGCTTCTGGTAATGCCTTTCAGAGGTCAGCCATGCTAGACTCCTGTGTGTAAGATCAGTAATTGTCTCAGGCCTTGCTGCCCCCCAACCCCAATACAAGATGGATTCCAACTTGGGCTGATCACTTTACAGCCTTTCCTTCAGTCTCTTCTAAATTTTTGTCCTTGTAATTCTTTTAGATAGGAACAATTCTGGATCAGAAATTTTGACTGTGGGTTGGTAACCAGTTCCCTTCACTTGGGACCCACTCTATCTACTGGAGGTTGACTCTTTGAGTTCCCTCTCCACACTGTTGCATATTTTGACTAAGATCACTCACATTTAGTCCCAGGAGTCTCTCATATCTTAGGTCTCTGGAACTTTCTAGAAGCACCCACTCCCAACCTTCAACTGCCAGAAACTGGATATTTTCATTTATTCTCCTGGTCCTCTGGGATTTTCTCTTTCTCCCCTCTCCCCAAACCTGATCCTGTCCCCTTCCACCTCCCTTTTTTTTTCCTTAAACTTTTAGTGTCTATGGGTCATATCCTGGATATTCTATACTTTTTGTTTAATTTTCACTTATCAGTGGGTATATACCCATGTTCGTTTTGGTCTGGGTTACCTTAATCAGGATGATATTTTCTAGTTCCATCCATTTGTCTGCAAATTCATGATATCCTTGTTTTTATTAGCTGAATTGTGTTCATTTATGCAAATAAGTCACAGTTTCTGTACATATCCTTCAGTTGAGGGATATCTGTAAGCTTCCAGGTTCTGACTATTATAAATAAGGTAAACATAGGCCGTAACATAATGGAGTACATGTCCATGAAATATGGTGTAGCATCTTTTGGGTATATATACAGGAGTAGTATAGCTGGCTCTTCAGGAAGAACCATTTCCAGTTTTCTCAGGAATCACCAGATTGATTGCCAGAGAGTTTGTACCAGTTTTCAATCCCCCCAGCAGCAGAGAACTGTTTCATTGGTAGGCATTTTCTACCTCTATGCCTGTGTTTCCTATATTTCTTTAAGGATATTATTTGTATTCTTCTTGAAGGCCTCTATCAATATAATGGAATGGAATTTTATGTCAGTATATTGCTTTTCACCTATGTTAGGGTATTTA
The DNA here is from genome assembly GCF_021556685.1 of Rattus norvegicus. Lineage (NCBI taxonomy): Eukaryota > Metazoa > Chordata > Mammalia > Rodentia > Muridae > Rattus > Rattus norvegicus. The sequence continues at coordinate 3,218,212 of NC_141535.1, read as the reverse complement.
AGGCTTGCTGTGGTGGGAGAGCTGGGTTTCATTGTTGCCAAATTACATTGGCTTCTGTTGCTTGCCACCTGGTCACCTCTGCTGTTAACTGGGCTGGGTGTCTGTGACTAGAGATGGCCTCCTTGGAGAGCTCTGTGACATGGGTTAGAGCAGGCCTCCTGGAAGACAAGAAGTGCTGTCTCTCAATGAAGGGGAGGGGCTCCTTTGAACTTGGATAGTGCAAGCATCCTGTGTCCCTGGTTAGAGCAATCTTCCGGTATCACTGGCTAGGGCAGTATTCCTGGGAAATTTGTGGGATATGAGAGGGAGCAGGCTGGTCATCTGCCTCATCTTCTTCCTTAGATATGGATTAAGTCATTAGTCATTAATCATAAGTATTATAAGCTTTACTTAGCAGGACAAAATTAGGAAGTCTTGAAATTTGGGTCAAATCTTCTATTCTTATTTTTTCCAGATGTGTTACCTATGTAGGTTGCTAAATCTCAATAATTTACATTATATCCCATATAATGTGTTCATACGGTTATGAAACATTATTGATTTTTTTCTGACATTTTATTTTCAACTTGTCGATTTTATTTTGCCATTCACACTTCAAAAAAATATGCCTCTCGCACTCAAGTGGCAGGTCCCCTGCAGGCCAGACACCACCCGGACCTGAAGGGACCCGGCCAACAGTTCTCTGCACCCAAATCCCATGGGAGGGAAAGCTAAACCTTCAGAGGGGCAGACACTCCTGGGAGGCCAGAAGTGTGTGCACTCTGCCCACATTTCTTACTCCAGAGAAAAACACATAAATGCCATCTGGGACCCTGGTGCAGGGGGCCTCCTGGAAAAGGCAGTGCAGGCCGTACTGGTTGCCGCTCTCACGGAGAGCTCAAAAGCAACCAACCATGAGCAACTTCATCTGCAGGACCACAGGTAAGACCAACTTTTCTGCTCCAAGTGACCTGCCTGGTGAACTCAGGCCATAGGCCCACAGGAACAGCTGAAGACCAGTAGACAGGAAAGACTACAGGCCCGAAAGCAGAACACTCTGTTCCCATAACTGGCTGAAAGAAAACAGGTCTACAGCACTCCTGACACACAGGCCCTTAGGACAGTCTAGCCACTGTCAGAAATAGGAGAACAAGGTATCTCCAGAGACAACCTGATGGTGAGAGGCAAGCTCAGGAACCCAAGCAACAGAAACCAAGACTACATGGCATCATCAGAGCCCAATTCTCCCACCAAAGCAAACACTGAATATCCAAACACACCAGAAAAGCAAGATCTAGATTTAAAATCACATTTGATCATGATGCTGGAGGACTTCAAGAAAGACATAAAGAACTCCCTTAGAGAAACACAGAAAAACATAAATAAACAAGTAGACGCCTATAGAGAGGAATCACAAAATCCCCAAAAGAATTCCAGGAAAACACAATCAAACAGGTGAAGGAATTAAAAATGGAAATAGAAGCAATAAAGAAAGCAAAAAGGGAAACAACCCTGGATATAGAAAACCAAAAGAAGAGACAAGGAGCCATAGATACAAGCATCACCAACAGAATACAAGAGATAGAAGAGAGAATCTCAGGAGCAGAAGATTCCATAGAAATCATCAACACAACAGTCAAAGATAATGTAAAACAGAAAAATCTACTGGTCCAAAACATACAGGAAATCCAGGACTCAACAAGAAGATCAAAACAAAGGATAATAGGTATAGAAGAGAGTGAAGACTCCCAGCTCAAAGGATCAGCAAATATCTTCAACAAAATCATAGAAGAAAACCTCCCTTACCTATAGAAACAGATGCCCATAAACATATAAGAAGCCTACAGAACTCCAAATAGATCGGACCAGAAAAGAAAATCCTCCTGTCACATAATAGTCAAAACACCAAATACAGAAAATAAAGAAAGAATAATAAAAGCAGTAAGGGAAAAAGGTCAAGTAACATATAAAGGCAGACCTATCAGAATCACACCAGATTTCTCACCAGAGACTATGAAAGCCAGAAGATCCTGGACAGATGTCATATAGACCCTATGAAAACACAAATGCCAGCCCAGGTTACTGTATCCAGCAAAATTCTCAATTAACATAGATGGAGAAACCAAGATATTCCATGACAAAACCAAATTTACACAATATCTTTCTCCAAATCCAGCCCTACAAAGGATAATAAATGGTAAAGCCCAACATAAGGAGGCAAGCTACACCCTAGGAAAAGCAAGAAACTAATCGTCTTGGCAACAAAACAAAGAGAAGAAAAGCACACAAACATAATCTCACATCGAAATATGAAAATAACAGGAAGCAATAATCACTATTTCTTATTATCTCTCAAGATCAACGGTCTCAACTCCCCAATAAAAAGACATAGATTAACAAACTGGATACTCAACGAGGACCCTGCATTCTGCTGCCTACAGGAAACACACCTCAGAGACAAAGACAGATACTACCTCAGAGTGAAAGGCTGGAAAACAAATTTCCAAGCAAATGGTCTGAAGAAGCAAGCTGGAGTAGCCATTCTAATATCGAATAAAATCGATTTTCAACTGAAAGTCACCAAAAAATATAAGGAAGAACACTTCATATTCATCAAAGGAAAAATCCACCAAGATGAACTCTCAATCCTAAATTCTCCAAATACAAGGGCGCTTATGTACATAAAAGGAACCTTACTAAAGCTCAAAGCACACATTGTACCCCACACAATAATAGTAGGAGATTTTAACACCCCATAAATCTGTCCCATAAATGGACAGATCATGGAAACAGAAATTAAACAGAGACAAAGACAGACCAAGAGAAGTCATGAACCAAATCGACTTAACAGATATTTACAGAACATTCTATCCTAACACCAAAGGATATACCTTCTTCTCACTGCCTCCAAAATTGGTACTTTATCCAAAATTGACCATATAATTGGTCATAAAACAGGCCTCAACAGATACAGAAATATAGAAATAATACCATGCATCCTATCAGACCACCACGGGATAAAGCCAGTCTTCAATAACAATAAGGGAAGAAGGCCCACATATACATGCAAGTTGAACAATGATCTATTCAATGATAACCTTGTCAAGGAAGAAATAAAGAAAGAAATCAAAGACTTCTTAGAATTTAATGAAAATGAAAGTACACCATACCCAAACTTATGGGACACAATGAAACCTGTGCTAAGAGGAATACTCATAGCTCTGAGTGCCTGCAGGAAGGAACAGGAGAGAGCATATATCAGCAGCTTGAAAGCACACCTAAAAGCTCTAGAATAAAAAGAAGCAAATACACCCAGGAGAAGTAGAAGGCAGGAAATAATCAAACTCAGAGCTGAAATCAACCAAGTAGAAACAAAAAGGACCATACAGAAAATCAACAGAACCAAAAGTTGGTTCTTGGAGAAAATCAACAAGATAGATAAACCCTTAGCTAGACTAACGAGAGGACACAGAGAGTGTGTCCAAATTAACAAAATCAGAAATGAAAACGGAGACATAACTACAGAATCAGAGGAAATTCAAAAATCATCAGATCCTACTACAAAAGCCTATGTTCAACAAAACTGGTAAATCTGCAGGAAATGGACAATTTCCTAGACAGATAACAGGTACTGAAGTTAAATCACGAAAAGATAAACCATTTAAACAACCCCATAACTCCAAAAGAAATAGAAGCAGTCAATAAAGGTCTCCCAACCAAAAACAGCCCAGGTCCAGATGGGTTCAGTGCAAAATTCTATCAGACCTTCATAGAAGACCTCATACCAATACTATCCAAACTACTCCACAAAATTAAAACAGATAGAGTGCTACTGAATTCCTTCTATGAAGCCACAGTTACTCTTATGCCCAAACCACACAAAGAACCAACGAAGAAAGAGAACTTCAGACCAATTTCCCTTAAAGTATCGACGCTAAAATACTCAATAAAATTCTGGCAAACTGAATCCAAGAGCACATCAAAACGATCATCCACCATGATCAAGTAGGCTTCATCCCAGGCATGTAGGGATGGTTTAATATACAGAAAACCAACAGTGTAATCCTTTATATAAACAAACTGAAAGGAGGAAACCACACGATCATTTCATTAGATGCTGAGAAAGCATTTGACAGAATTCAACACCCCTTCATGATAAAAGTCCTGAAAAGAATAGGAATTCAAGTCCCATACCTAAAATTAGTAAAAGCCATTACAGCAAACCAGTAGCTAACATTAAACTTAATGGAGAGAAACTTGAAGCAATCCCACTAAAATCAGGGACTAGACAAGGCTGCCCACTCTCTCCCTACTTATTCAATATAGTTCTCGAAATCCTAGCCAGAGCAATCAGACAACAAAAGAAGATCAAAGGTATACGGATTGGAATGGAAGAAGTCAAAATATCACAATTTGCAGACAATATGTTTGTATACATAAGTGATTCCAAAAGTTCCACCAGAGAACTGCTAAAGCTGATAAACAACTTCAGCAAAGTGGCTGAGTATAAAATTAACTCAAATAAATCAGTAGCCTTCCTCTAAACAAAAGAGAAACAAGCCGAGAAATTAATTAGGGAAACGACACTCTTCATAGTAGTCACGAATAATATAAAATACCTCGGTGTGACTTTAACCAAGCAAGAGAAAGACCTGTGTGATAAGAACTTCAAGTATCTGAAGAAAGAAATTGAAGAAGATCTCAGAAGATGGAAAGATCTCCCAAGCTCATGGATTGGCAGGATTAATATAGTAAAAATGGCCATTTTACCAAAAGTGATCTACAGATTCAATGCAATCCCAATCAAAATACCAATCCAATTCTTCAGAGGGTTAGACAGAACAATTTGCAAATTCATCTGGAATAACAAAAAACCCAAGATAGCTAAAACTATCCTCAACAATAAAAGGACTTCCGAGGGAATCACTATCCCTGAACTCAAACAGTATTACAGAGCAATAGTGATAAAAAACTCCATGATGGAGTTGAGGATTTAGCTCAGTGGTAGAGTGCTTGCCTAGCAAGCCCAAGGCCCTGGGTTCAGTCCTCAGATCCAAAAACAAAAAACAAAAAACAAAAACAAAAAAAGAAAAAAACAAAAAACAACCCAAAAAACAAAAAACAAAAAACAAAAAAAACCAAAACTGGAATATATCAGTAGAGAGACAGATGGATAGACCAGTGGAATAGAATCGATGACCCAGAAATGAATTCACACACCTATGGTAACTTGATTTTTGACAAAGAAGCCTAAACCATCCAATGGAAATAAGATAGCATTTTCAGCAAATGATGCTGGTTGAACTGGAGGTCAGCATGTAGAAGAATGCAGAAAGATCCATACTTATAAGCCTGTACAAAGGTTAAGTCCAAGTGGATCAAGGACCTCCACATCAAACCAGATACACTCAAACTAATAGAAGAAAAAGTGGGAAAGCATCTCGAATGCATGGGCACTGGAGAAAATTTCCTGAACAATACACCAATGGCTTATGCTCAAAGATCAAGAATTGACAAATGGGATCTCATAAAACTGCAAAGTTTCTGTCAGGCAAAGGACATTGTTTTTAGGACAAAACAGCAACCAACAGATTGGGAAAAGATCTTTACCAATCCTACAACTGATAGAGGGCTTATATCCAAAATATACAAAGAACTCAAGAAGTTAGACTGCAGGGAAACAAATAACCCTATTAAAAGATGGGGTTCAGGGGTTGAGGATTTAGTTCAGTGGTAGAGCACTGGCCTAGTAACTGAAAGGCCCTGGGTTCAGTCCTCAGCTCCGAAAAAAAGAAAAAAAGAAAAATAAATAGAGTTCAGAGCTAAACAAAGAATTCACAGCTGAGGAATGCCAAATGCCTGAGAAACACCTAAAGAAATGTTCAACATCTTTAGGCATAAGGGAAATGCAAATCAAAACAACCCTGAGATTTCACCTCATACCAGTCAGAATGACTAAGATCAAAAACTCAGGTGACAGGAAATGCTGGTGAAGATGTGGAGAAAGAGGAAAACCCCTCCATTGTTGGTGGGATTGCAGACTGGTACAACAATTCTGGAAATCATTCTGAAGATTCCTCTGAAAATTGGACATTGAACTACCTGAGGACCCAGGTATACCTCTCTTGGGCATGTACCCAAAAGATGCCCCAATGTATAACAAAAACACATGCTCCACTATGTTCATAGCAGCCTTATTTATAATAGCCAGAAACTAGAAAGAACCCAGATGCCCTTCAACAGAGGAATGGATACAGAAAAGGTGGTACATCTACACAATGGAATATTACTCACATATCAAAAACAATGACTTTATGAAATTCATAGGCAAATGGATGGAAGTGGAAAATATCATCCTGAGTGAGGTAACCCAATCACAGAAAAAGACACATGGTATGCAATCATTGCTAAGTGGATATTAGCCCAAATGCTTGAATTACCCTAGATGCACAGAACACATGAAACTCAAGAAGGATGACCTAAATGCAAATGCTTCACATCTTCTGTAAAAGGGGAACAAGGATACCCTTGGGAGAGAATAGGAAGGCAAAGTTTAGAACAGAGGCAGAAGGAACACCCATTCAGAGCCTTCCCCATATGTGGCCCATACATATACAGCCGCCCAATTAGATAAGATGGATGACGCAAAGAAGTGGAGGCTGACAGGAACTGGATGTAGATCTCTCCTGAGAGACACAGCCAGAATACAGCAAATACATAGGCGAATGCCAGCAGCAAACCACTGAACTGAGAGACGGTACCCCATTTGAAGGAATCAGAGAAAGGACCTGAAGAGCTTGAAGGGGCTGGAGACCCCATGTAAACAACAAAGCCAATCAACCAGAGCTTCCAGGGACTAAGCCACTACCCAAAGACTATACCTTGACTGACCCTTGGCTTCATCCTCATAGGTAGCAATGAATAGCCTAGTAAGAGCACCAGTGGAAGGGGAAGCTGTAGGTCCTGCTAAGACTGAACCCCCAGTGAATGTGATTGTTGGGGGGGAGCGGTAATGGGGGGAGGATGGGGAGGGGAACATCAATATAGAAGAGGAGGGAGAGGGGTTAGGGGGATGTTGGCCTGGAAACCGGGAAAATAAGGGCTGGAGAGATGGCTTAGTGGTTAAGAGCACTGATTGCTCTTCCAGAGGTCCTGAGTTCAATTCCCAGCAATCACATGGTGGCCTACAGCCATCTGTAATGGGATTTGATTCCCTCTTCTGGTATGTCTGAAGACAGCAGCAGAGTACTTATAAAATAAAGAAATAAATCTTTAAAAAAATAAAAATAAACCTTGATGCCAGTCAAAAAAAAAATAGAATTCCTCAGTTTCTGGTGATGCAGAACAGCAAATTCATCACACATCTCTGTGGAAAGAAAAATTTAGGCACACATACACTTCTGTTCAGTTGGGAAAGATTTCTCCATAAATCAGCCATGCTAACATTCTCTTTATTCATGAGAATTAATGATTTGGAAAAATGGATCTTTTCCTGTTCATGATATATTTAGAAATATTTTCTCTAATGGTGTAAATCTGCACTAGTTTCTCTACTGATTCTCAGTTTTGCACAGACGGCACTTTAGTGAAGAACAAATGTCACCTGTACCATAGCTATAGAAAGGAAGGATCATGGCAGCAATGGGAAGGGCATCCATTTGGATAACTGAATTCTACCACATTGATATACTAATTTAAACCAAGACCGAAGATATATGTAAGTCAAATCATCTAGCAAAAAATTCTTGAGGCAGTGTCTCATCTTCCACATAGAACTAACCAAATATGCTTGAGAGACCACTGAGACATAGATCACAGATTTCTTCCCCTCTGAGCTTGCAAGAATGTATCACCACATCTGTATTTAATTTTGTACTTTTAAAAAATTTTGTAATTATATTTAAGTACAGAAAACTTAAGTGTACATTTAACCCAGTTTAGTGTCGAGTTCCTTAGTCTTTGCCTTTTCCAACTTGGCAATGCGAGTCACAGACTTAGGACCCAGGACGTTGCCTCCCCAGTGGCAGCGGATCTTGTCATATCTGTCATTATAATTGGTCCTAATAGCTTCCACCAGCTTAGCCAGAGCACCCTTGTCTTCCGAGTTAACCTGTGTGAAGACAATAGTGGTGCATGTCTTCCTGTGGACCAGGCGCCCCAGACTGGCTTTTCCTTTGATGATGCAGTAGGGCACCCCCATCTTTCAAAAAAGGGCTGGCAGGAAAACCACCAGCTCAATGGGGTCTACATCATGGGCAATCACCGCCAGCTGAGCCTTCTTGTTCTCCACAAAGGTGGTGACTGTATTGACCCCTGCTCCTAGGACAAGTGGTCTCTTAGTTGAGATGTCCCCTTTACCAGCAGCTTTCTTCTCAGCGTGGGCCAGCAGCCTTTGCTTCTTCTCCTGCTTTGTCTCTGGCCTGTACTTGTGGGCAAGCTTAAGCAGCTGAGTCACTGTTTGCCTGTCCAGGGCCTGGGTGAACTGGTTGATGGCAGGAGATATTTTGAGCTGCTGATAGAGGATGCCTCTTGCTGTAGCCTGAGGTAGCAGGGCCATTGACGAAGCATGTGAGATCTCTTTTGAGCTGGATGTCCTGTCCAATGCTGAAGTTCTTAGGCCTTTTCTCAAACAAAGGATTGACCAAGTTTTTGGCCTCCTGTTTCTTAACCACGGTGAGGGCTGGGGCCACCTTCTTCCCCTTGGCCTTCTTTCCTTTGGGCATCTTGCTTGGCTGGAGGAGAGAGCAATTTTGTACTTTCATAATTTAATTAATATATATGTGAGATGGTGCTATCTGAGACTAGAAGAGAATATCCAATTTCCCTGGGAATGTAGTTATAGTCATTTGTGAGACAGCTGACCTGGAAGCAAGTGAGATCTCTAGGACAGCTCAAAAAAAACCTAATTGTGGGGGGTGTGGGAGAGTCCGCTATCCATAAGTTTCTAACATGTTTTCTTGTAGCATCAAACTCAAGTTCTCAGTCTAGACAGATATTCACTTTACCAAATAATCTACTAACCCTTATATAGAATATAAGATATGAATAGAACACTATCAAGCTTAAGATAGTTACCACGAGTTACAGATTTCTTCACAACCACTTAGACATAGTAGGGATTGGCATGCTTATAGCTGTTCATGAACTTGAATTTTCTAGAAATAGTACTCATTAAAAAAATAACATTTGTGTTAAAATATTCTACAAATTTTAGCTTGTATAAATTAAAATTTAAGTAATACTTATATTTGTTTATTTGTATATGTGTGTGGATGCACTTGAACCAAACCATGTTTGTTGGAGGTCAGAGGACAACTTGTACTCAGTTCTACTATTCCTCCATGTTGCTCATGGGGATAAACCATGGGCACTATCAGGTCCGCAGGCTTGGCAGAAGCACTGAGCAAACTCTACTGCACTATGAAAACATTTTTTAATTAGATTTTTTGTTAAAGTTTACATGCATGTGTTTGTGTCTGTGTCTCTGTGCCTGTATGAGTTCATCACACATATCCTGGAACCCAAGAAGAGGCATAACATCCTTTGTACCTGAAACAGGCAGTTTTAATCAGCCTGATATATGTGCTCTGAGCCAACTGCAGTTCTCTGCAATAGCAGTAAGTGCTCATAGATGCTGATCCAATTATCTACAACCTTATAAACATATTTGATAAGTATTCTTATCAAAAAGGCAATCATGAATACACAGATGTGTGTGTGTGTGTGTGTGTGTGTGTGTGTGTGCATGTTCCACTGAAAATTTGGAATGAGGTTTTCATTCCTCAAGTTCTTTAGAAATAAAAAATTCTGCTAAGAAAATCATTAGCTCAAAAGACAATGAAAGTAACATAAATTGTTTAGCTCTTTCAAGTATGAAAATCATTTTAATTCAACTGAGCAATTCTGTGCTCAATATACACTAGTTGTCTCAGAGGGCTGGAAAAATTCTGTTACATTCATTTTGTACATAAAAGTCCTTGTCTATGGAAACTATTTTCTGACTTTTAAATCAAACATTGAATTTCTGAAAATAATTCTTACTACCAAAATTATGGCTTTAGCAGAGCAAAGTTTACAACTAGTCAAAGTGGATTATATTACACTGCAGTGTGAATGAAAAACTCAGCAGGAGAAATAGATTCTTTTTTGTTTCAAAACTGTTGATCCTGGCTGTAGTGTCACTGGGAAATTTCACTATATCTGTGTATCACACTGCATAGTAGGGTGAGACGATATTATCGAAATGGATATTATGTAATTGTTTTTAGCAGACATTTGCTTATTTCTTTTTTTTTTTTTTGGTTCTTTTTTTCGGAGCTGGGGACGGAACCCAGGGCCTTGTGCTTCCTAGGCAAGTGCTCTACCCAGTGGTAAATCCCCAACCCCGCTTATTTCTTGTAGTATAAATATTATTTGGGGGTTTCTACACCACCTTAGATCATTTAGTTCCCAAATAAAAGACACAAAACCTTCATATTTATTGTAAGACTTAGTAGCATTAAAGCTGGGTAGATATCAGCTCTCTATTATGTCTACTACCCTATCAATAACTCTGAGATATAACTTTCCATGATTCAGGTAGGCTACTCTTACTCCAAATGGCCAACCCTCATGCCCATGTTCTCATGAACCATCTACTTCATGGCATCTCCTTCTTTCTTCTTCTCTCTGATCTCCTCCTCATGGTCTCTGCATCAGACTTCAAGCCCAGGAACTACAGCTCTGCCTGCCTCTCTTCAGCTCAGCTACAGACTGTAGGCATCTTTATTCATACAATAGTTTTAAACTAATGAGGAATGTTATATTACCATCAGTTGGTGCATGTGAGGATCTCCTCATCTCTGGGATCAAACAGATTTTGTGGTAGTATTTAACATCATACATAGCAACAGAACACACATCAACAATTAGCAGTTTACCACTGTCACTATTTTTTCATTATTTATGTTTCATTCTTCTTCATTTGGTGGTGTGTGTATAAAAATTTAGTGATTCAGACATTATCTAGTTTCTGGTGCGAAATCAGGAAGGCCGAATAGTTAATTGAAATTGTCATTGAGAACAATATACCATACAGGTAAGATGTTTGCTACCAAACCTGGCAGTTTTCTTGATTCCTAGTTCTTCTACGGTGGAAGGGAAGCACTAACACCACAAACTATATTCTGTCTTGTATATAAGATCAACATCCATATACTAACACTTTCATAGGCATACAAAAATAAGAATAATGTTAACAAAGTAAGATTGACATAAAAATGTAAGCAAACCAGAATATAAGGTCAAAATATGAGCAGAGTGCTGATTCAATGCTGCCATCTTAAAATTTTCTCATAATGAACTTAGCTGAGCTAATTAAACTGTGTAACCTTAAATGATTATATAAGCTGTATATTTCTGCTGGTCTGGGCTCTTCACATTCCTCCTGCGTGAGGACTGTGTCAAGCCCCATTGCACTGGTATCCCAAAGTAAACCTCTTGTTTTTCCATCAAGACTGAGTCCCACATGTTTGTGGGGTGCTGGGTGTCCTCAGGATTGGAGCAAAAGTCTCCTCGGTCTGAGGGTCTTTCAAAACATATCAGATCCCAGATGTACCTCATTAAACTTAGAAGAAGATGATAATGAGCTCCAAAGAAACTCCATTTAGAGCTGTCTTCATTTGTGGCAAGCTAGCCCCTGGGCAAAGAAAGTGCCCAAACTTAATCGGCAGACAGAATGCCATCCAGAAAAGAAATCAACATGAAAACAAATGCATGGAACTTGATTGCCAAGCTTTGCCAATACAGGGTAAGCAAATCTTTGGTAATTCCTGCTTCACATAAGGTTTGTCAGATACTTTGAACAAGAGAGCTGAAGACAGTGCTCCAATGTCTTAGAATACTTTGAAGTGGTCTCCACAGCCAACTGTCTGCCATTTTTAAAACTTTGAAAGTGTTTGTCTGCACTTCCTACTTAATCAGGAAATATTTCTTCTTAGTTGACTGTTGGGGTTGAATACAAGATAATCCTAGTCTCAGTAAAAGGTTAAGTTGTTATATTTAAGAAGATTTATTAGACCTAAAAAGATGGTGTTAGGTTGTTAATGCAAGTTAGGATAAAATGTGATTTAGATCCAGAACTCTGAACTCACCAGGACAGGATAGATAATAGGATATTTTTCTTAATTACCACATACTATGGACTTGACATTGCAAATATATATCACACCTTATAACTATTGTAATTTTTATAATTCTATTAATTTATATTAGAAAAAGAGACATTTATTGTACTTAAAAGGGGGATTATTGAGAGAATATCTAATATCGATATGACTATGGGACTTGTTAATAATAAATCTGACGGCTTATCATTTAGGTGGTAAATAAGAAGTGGGAAATCTAGGAGAAATCATAATTCTGAGATAGAATGCGGCAGGAGATACACCTTGGAAGACGTGAGGAGAGAGACACATAGTACCTGAACATGGTTAAGTGGGCATGTTACAGAATGTAGGTTAAAATAAGTCAGTTATTCTAAATTGTGATCTAGTTAGAGAAGAGCCTCAAGGTATTTGTAAATATATCTTGAGTCTGAGACTTAGTTCTCAGAGCATGGCGCTGTGTAGAAGAACTTGATCAAACTGCTACATTATATTGTTCATGAGTTTTAAGTCAAGCTAAGTTTACAGGGGATATTGTCTAAGCACATACTCAAATAATAAATTATAGATGCCATAAGTTGTCAGAAGTTATGATTTTTGTAGTAGAATCATGCCTCATATTTGAGTTGAGGTCTTGCAGTTGATTTGGTAAACTAACCTGAAATTGACTAAATGAATATATTTGAATTTAATTGATAAATTATTGATATTTATGTCCATGGAAATGATTGAAGGGATAACTTTGTATGGTGAACTGTAGAAAAACTCAGAATACATGTCATTACAGTGGATTTAAACTTTCTTTTCCCAGATTTCAAGTTGTATTTAAAAGCTTACAATAATAAAAAAAATCATATTATTGAAATAATAGACACATTGATCAATGTATAGAATTGAAGACTCACATCCAGATGTAACTCCATACAGGTAAAAACACCTTGTTTGTGACAAAGCAAACAAAATTACACACTGGGGAAAAAGTCAGCTTATTGGCAGACAGATGGTGTGAATAGCAGCATACAGAGAAATGAAAATAGATTCATATCTCTCACCCTGAACACAACTCAACTCCAAAGGGATCAAGGACCACACTCAAGTCACTGAAAGACCAAAAGCCCTGAACCTGACCTCTTTTTTTCTTTTTTCCTTTTCTTTCCTTTCTTTCTTTGTTTTTTGACTCTTATTTGTGAATCCAAAATTCAGGTTAACAGACTGGATGTTTTCCTATCCTGAGTCTCACTGGTCACAGAGCTTCCCACAATGCATTTTTCCAACACCTCCCACCAGCAGCTGCACAGATTTTGGCTGACCTGCTTCTTGGACACCAGGATACATCCTCAATTTTTCCCTCTGCTCATCAAAATGTGAAAGTTCACGGTCTGTAGCTTTCCTGCCATAGATGTCCAAGTGGAAAGATTTCAGGATGCTGGAGGAGTTGTGAGTGCCTATGCAGCTCATTTCTCCTGTCATGTCAGGATGATGGAGGTGTTGTGAGTGCCTATGCGGCTCATTTGTTTGTTTTCTGGGATTTTCCTTTGCATGTTTGCTTTCTGAGATAAGGTGTTACAAGCTCAGTCTGGCCTCAAACACACTGATGTAGCCAAAGATGACCTTGAGCACTTTGCTCCTCCTGCTTCCACCCTCCAAGAGCTAGGAATATAAGAATCCCATGTATCCTTGCTCTTTGCTTTCGGGACTATGGAGATGGCCCAGATTGGGATACTTCTCTCTCAAGTGTTCTTATTTCACCTGCCCGGGGTTGGAGTTTGCCAGACAGTTGCTCCTGCAATCTCAGAGTCAGTCTGCTGACCAGGAGGATGCATTAGATAACTTGATCACTTTTCATTCATCAGGATTGTTATTAGTTCTTTAAAATCTGTTCGAGTCTCAGCCTGATTGTTCTCCTGTGAGCTGACTTTTAAAACAGCAAAAAAACAAAAACAAAACAATACAAACAAACAAAAACTTTAGAGTTTTACATTTCTCTGGGCCTTAAATGAGTATCCCCAAATACCAGCACTTTCCTAGCTCTTAATCTCATCAGAGTCCTCATGAGCTCTCACCTTTCTCTGCATTTGAAGGCAGATAGGAAGAACCAGGGAGTAGTCTGAATGAATGTCACAGAGTCACTGTATGCAATGCTCCCTACTCTGCAGAAGGTTAGCTGCCACTTCTAGGGAAATCATTGGAATGCACTGGGTGGCACATAAATAATTAAGGGGCAACTTTTAATTAAGGCTTTGTAGTGAAAACGGCTTTGTGCAACATTAAGAGCTTTTGAATAACTACCTTTGATGCTCTCTTTTCAACCTGAACTTGTCATCCCTGGAAACTGCACAAATAGTGAGTTTTAACAGCTTTGGTCTTTTGATGATACCAGAGACTCACTTCTTTCTTGTGAATGAATGCTTTGTGAAAAGTCAGGAATCTGTTGAGGTGGCCAGCACTTCTTGTTTCAGGGAGATGATGGTATTCGTTATTCTTATCATTGCTGTGACAACATATTCGACTAAATCAACTTATCCATGGTTTGTTTGTAGTGGCCAGTTAGGACACCAGACTCATGGAGGAGGGGAATGCAGGCCAGTCAGAGCAGCTCTGGCTATGGTGACAGGAGCCTGAGGCAGCTTACTCTGGTTCTCTCTGTCTTCTCTGGATTTCTGTTACAAGATGTGATCTTGCAGCTTTTCGTCCTGCTTTGATACTTCCTAGCCATGATGAAGTCTTCTCCCTCTGGAACTGGATAAGACAAATTATCCTGTAATTATCCATCCCTTAAAAGATATTCATAGCTATCTGTGGGCTATTTAATGCCACACAGAATGTGGATCAACTTTGTCTTCCTCCATCTTCCTTCCATCCTCTGTGAATTGAAACTTTTACAATCAATGGTTGCACTCAATGGTCTCAACACAACATTGGTTGAATGTATAAGGGAGAGAAACAGGGTGTGTCTGTGTTTGCGTGCGCGCACATGCGTGGTGTTTAAGCTCTTTCTTGTGTTGTTTCTTTTTGGCTATTTTGGGGACTGTAAATGTGAATAGCTTTTCTTACACATTTTGTCAAAAACAAGTTAAGATTCCTCTGTAAGAAAAATGCTCATGCTATTTTCAGTGAAAGATTTAATAATGCCTCAGGTCATAATTGAAAGTATACTATATAAGAAGTGGAGAGATCACTTGGTAGTTGACAGTGCTTGCAGGTTTTCACTGGACTCTAGTTCAGTTTGTAGCAAACACAGTTAGTGGATAGCAACAGTTTGCAACTTCAACTGTGAAAAATCCAATGCCTACTTTTGAACTTTTTCAGCAACTGCTCTCATCTGTCCACATCCATATATATGTATCCATAAATGTAAAAAAAAATCAAACTTTTTAAAACTTGTTTCATACAAATATTAAATAAATTAAACTTATTTTTGTCTCTGGTACATATCCTGAATACTCTGAAATCTCAAATATTATAATATTTGGGTTAGTTGCTGAAATTGGCTTAATGATCATTAGCTCACTAACAACACTGATGTCAGATAGGATCTCCAAAAGAAACCTAGACATTTTTCAGTAGCCAATTCTCACAGATACACAACTAGCATGTATGTAAACTATTTGATAAGTAAGTTCAGACTGTAACTTTACGAGTTTCAGGAAAACCAATTTATTTGACTGTGCTTATAAAATGTAATAATCAGCTCTATATAATCCAGTGGTGTCTTCCTAGAGAAAAATCAGAACTTTGTCTCTTTATTATCAAGTCGTGTGTGTGTGTGTGTGTGTGTGTGTGTGTGTGTGTGTGTGTGTGTGTGTGTGTTCAATGCCATAATTCCCTTGTCTTGTGTTGGTTCCTCAGAAAATTGCTAATGATGAGATTTTCTAAGTAGGGTAATAGTTATTAATAAAGTTATTAATAGTTTTCTTCTAAATTTATTAAACATGTATTCCTGAAAATACCTACCATTTATAAAACAGATCAGTGTGCATTTGTGTACATAGAGGAAGTATAGGACCTCCCTAGCCTTGTCATTTTGACATGACCTAGATTCATTCAAAAAAAGACATCTCAATGAAATAATCTGTCTTCAACATCCTGTCTGTAAGAGACTGCTTTGCTAATTGATTTAAAAGACTCAGTCTATTATTGGTGGTACCAATCCCACTGAAGGTTCACTCAGGATGTATTACAAAGTGAGTTAAGTATGAGCTTGAGCTAACCAGAGTGACTCCCCAAGCAGCCATCCTCCACTGTTACTGTTTTAAAAACCTACTTCAACCTTTCCCTAAATGTCTAATCTAGAAATACTCTTTCTTTCCCAAGTTGCTTTTAGTTCTAATGTTTTTCATAGCACATAAAGAAAACTAGAAGAGAAATTGAGACCAAAAGTTGGGGTATGAACATTTTTTAATATGAATTTCTGTCAAGACATACCAAAACATGTAAAAGGCATAAAAAAAAGAATGTTCATCAAAACAAATAAATAATATATATTTTCCTTACTGGGATTATAGCTAGATTTGTTTTTACACACTCTTTATAGTATAGCTGATGGAACAAGATACACATGTTAAGCCAAATTTTGAAAAACCTTACTATATCCATTGGACTATTCACACGCTTTGGAGGTTATGAGTAATTGTAGCCATGTACCTTAAAAATGAACCCATGCTAAAGTCAGCTATGTATTGGCATTGGCGGTGTCTGTTCCTATCCTGGTAGAGTCTGATATCCATGACTGTGTGTTTTTCCTAGGCAACGCCTCTCTCACAAATGCCAGCTCTACCTCTCCTGATCTCCAAGATCACTCTCTTGCCAGTTCACCACCCATACCCAGTTCCGGGAGCATTCTTGCCAGCTTGGGCTCTCCAGTGGTTTCCTCTCCTCTGGAGCTTGGACTTTTCTTTCCATTCAAAACCTTAGCTGAATGCCGCCTGGCTATGTTCTTTCCCTCATGCTCATCTAGGTCACTTAGAATGGAAAACACCAGTACTCTTTGTTTAAAATAAACAGATGACACAACCACTATGTGTGAAATCTATCCTTCTAAACTCACCATTTATTCTATGTTAGAAATCTTCTTGTGGGGGAGGCTGCTACCAGGGCTAACAGCTCCCAGTCTATATCCTGCCTCCTCTCCCTCTTGCCTCCCTGTTTAAAGCCTGTTTCTTCTTCCTTAGTCCCCTTTTCCTCTCTAGGACCTGGAAGATTCACCTCCTCCTTCTCATTCAATGATTGGCTTCTTTTCATCTTTATTACTCAATCAATTAATTAAGGGAATTCCCGTACAATAATGTGTTCAAATTGAGTAGCTATGGAAAAAGATTTATTAATATGTCTGTAAAAGTTGGGACACAGTATCCCTGTATCATGGGAAAAAGAAAGAGTGGTAGAGAAAGATGCATTATGTCTTCCTCTGCCCTCTGTCAGTAAACATACCCAGACATTATCATGTATATTACACACACACGCACACACACACACACACACACACACACACACACACACATATACACAAAATAAGAGCAGTATGTGTTCACTCCTTCTTTAAAAGGGGAACAAGAATAGCCTTGGGAGGGAATAGGGAGGCAAAGTTTAGAACAGGGACAGAAGGAACACCCATTCAGAGCCTGCCCCACATGTGGCCCATACATATACAGCCACCAAACTAGATAAGATGGATGAAACAAAGAAGTGCAGGCCGACAGGAACCGGATGTAGATCTCTCCTGAGAGACACAGCCAGAATACAGCAAATACATAGGCGAATGCCAGCAGCAAACCACTGAACTGAGAACAGGACCACCGTTGAAGGAATCAGAAAAACGACTGGAAGAGCTTGAAGGGGCTCGAGACCCCATATGAACAACAATGCCAACCAACCAGAGCTTCCAGTGACTAAACCATTACCCTAAGACTATACATGAATTGACCCTGGGCTCCCACCTCATAGGTAGCAATGAATAGCCTTGTAAGAGCACCAGTGGAAGGGGAAGCCCTTTGTCCTGTCAAGACTGAATACCTAGTGAACGTGATTGTGGGGGGGAGGGTGGTACTGGGGAAAGGATGGGGAGGGAAGCCCATATATAAGGGGCGGGGAGGGGTTAGGGGGATTTGGACCCAGAAACCGGCAAGGGGAATAACAATCGAAAGGTAAATAAGAAGTACTCAAGTTAATAAAGATAAAAAAAGAAGAGCATTATGTGTTATCATAAAACTAGGTTCTTCTATTTAACGATTCTACCACATAAAGAGGAAACATATATTCAGACATACCCATGCCATACTTTACAGAGAAGATAAAACCAAGGGCAAGGAATAGATGTATGTAAACTTATCTGTGGGTCCAATGTAGTTTTTAATATCAAATATAATCTAGAAATAGATTAAAGATAGTTTTTACCTTAGGGCCAAGGAATATTTCTTAGAACCAAATTGGCATTATCTAAGGATCCAACATGCCAATGTCTTCATTGGACATGAGGACAAAGGACCATTTTTCTTTCTAACATCCTACCTGTATAATTATGATAAATTACACATGAAATATCTTTTTTTCCTTTGCCTGTTCTTATGCCAAAATATCTGAAAAAGACTACTTAACAAATAAATGGCTTATTTGAGATTAGAGTTCATGATACAGCGCACAGGAGAAGTAATAATACACAGCTAGTAACCCACCCTCTATTGTCAGCAAGCAGAAAGAGGTGAATGCTGATGTTGCCTATACATAGGTGGAGTCTTTCCCCACTAATCAATGAAATTCAGAACCCACATTACAGATATTTCCTGAAGTTTGTCTCCTAGGTGATTTTTAGATCCTGTCAAGTTGACAACAAAATTAATCACCAAGATGTGTATAAATAGCCATGAAAAGAATAAAATAAGAATTTGTGCTTTCAATATAAAGACCACGGCACAGATAGACGTGTTTCTTAAATTAAACTCTTTTCTAAAACCGAAAAAAGCCTGAAAGGTCAAACCTTTTATGCCTTCCAACTTTTCTAAAACAAAGGATTTAAACTATCATTTTTTTTATTTTTTTTTTTATTTTTTTTTTTCGGAGCTGGGTACCGAACCCAGGGCCTTGAGCTTCCTAGGCAAGTGCTCTACCACTGAGCTAAATCCCCAACCCCAAACTATCATATTTTTAAGTAAATTTTATTGCAATGCAATGATAATTTCTCCATGTTACTTGATAAACCATAGTTTTTTTTCTATTTTTGTGAGTGTAGTGTTTTTATTATCTACTGTTATTTGTAGAAATTTAGTGTTTACTTAGTGTGGATTTCTTTTGGTATAGGTGACTGTAGAAACTAGAGGTTGCCATCCAAAGTCTTCTTCATTTCTTTCCTGCCTTATTTGTTATTTATCTATTTAAAGTTTTACTTCTTTAATTAAAAAATAAAATTACAGAAAATATATTTCAGTTATATTTTTCTTCTCATTGAAAACTACATAAATACCCCAAACCTATCTACAAATCCGTGTTTATGCTTTTTCTAGAACTCTATCTTTCCCTTTCTTAAGATTATAAAGCCTACCCAAAAATCAACTAAAAATAAACACAAAAGTAATAAGACAAAATAATACCCAAACATACAAAATAAGACAAGGTATACACAGAGACACACAAAGAATTGTAGAGGCAATAAGTGCTGCCCAACACTCCAGGGCATTTTTTTTTCCTTTCTAGTGAGTGAAGTTGGTATACCATGATACTCCTTTGGAGAAAATCGGTTTTCACTTTGTCAGCAAGTTTCAATCACCAACAGCTTCTTGCCTGGGGATGAGACTTTGTATATATGTTTCCTTCTCAGTGCTAGCTTTTTAATCTGGTTTGAGCTTGCTCAGAACTTGTGCAAGCTGTCAGAGTTCCTATGACTTCATATGTGTATCTGTATGATTGTGTTTTGAAAATACGGTTTCTTTGAAGTCATCACCTACCTCTGGCTCTTTCATTCTTTCTGCCTCCTCTTCCATACAGATGCCTGACATTTTAGGTAAGGGGTATGATAAAAAATTCTCACTTATGATAGAGAGCTCAAAATTCCATCACTATCTGAACTCTACATTTGTTCCCTTCAACTGAAAGAAAGCTTCTCTTACAAAGGCTGAACATGGCACTGATCTACAACAATAATAACAGTACATTAGCAGGAGCCATTCATTGTATTGCTATGTTCCTTTAGAAAAATAAAATTATTACTTTTCTCTAAATGTATATGAAAATACACACACATGTATATACATATATATATATACATATTTATACATGTACATATATACATGCATATATACATATATATATTCTCAGGTTTGTGGCTACTTTATCAGTGTCAGATATGAATTCTATCTCACAGAGTGGGGCTCAAATACAATGTAAAAGAAAAGAGGTTGTTTATTCACACATTTATACCACTATTAAGTGAGTACATTTTTTTAATCAACTGACTGTTATAGATTATAGGACTTATATCTAAATATTTCTTCCCTTCCAGCATCATAAACTCTAGTCAATAAGAATGAAACATTTATCTGGGCTCTGGCTCTACTTCTCCATGTTTGACATTGTATGTTATCCTCAACACTGTACATTTATGATCATGTTATAGATAGGAAATAATACCCAGAAGAATGGCCTGTGATGGGAGGGGTGATCTATGGTATCGTCTTTCATCAATGATTTAACAATATGCAAGGCATTCCTGGCCAAACGTTTTACATGGTGACATATGATATCTATTTAGAACGTCATCTTTGATGACTCCATCTATCTTCCTTTCATATAATGTGTGTGTGTGTGTGTGTGTGTGTGTGTGTGTGTGTGTGTGTGTGTGTGCAGCTTAGGAAGGTTCTACAGTGGTAGTGTCCCAAATGTATGTTCAAGGGGTGTTTATAGTTACTTGTCTGTCACAGTAGTCCCTATTAGAGCCTACCACCTCATCTCTGTCCCCCTTTAATCCTCTTATTAAGGTTCCTCTCTATCTCATTTAAACATCTTCTTCTTGAGATAAGTTTTCATAACAGAAGCTGTATCTTGAAAATTGGTTAAACTGACTATTCCTAGCACACAACAGCTATTTCTGCTTAACCTCCTTATTTTCTCACTGGTAGAATTAGAATTTTTTTAGTTGTCCTCCTTTTTACATAGCATACTGCTTGACTACTTTCTTTTGTCAACATGAAACAAACTAGGGTCATTTGGGAAGAGGAATCTTCAACTGGAAAAAAAATGTGTCCAGTGCCAACTTTGACAGGGTCTTCTTTCTTGTCAGTTTTTCATAAGGCAGAGAAAGGAAAGAGCATCGAGAGAGGATACAACTTTTCCTTACAAGATACAGGGATAAGACTTTGTCTTATGACATATTTAGGGTTGCTGTGTAATAATAAAAAAATTACTTATCTGAGACTAAATTACCTTGCTACTGTAGCTGAACTGCCTAGAAACTGCAAGTTTCTGCCACTTAACACCTCGTCCTAAAACAGCAAAGGATTAAGTAAGTAGACTTTGTGCTATCTCAGCAGGAACTGCACAGATAGAACTTTCCACCAGCTAATCAGAAGTTACAGGAAATAGGGGGGTACTTTGAGAAGTGATTATAATATTTATTACTAAGTTGTAAAACATTTCTTATGAAAGCTATCTAAGGGGAAAACCAGAAAGATCCTGAATGGGAAAAGGGAAAAATTCTCTTTCACATCTTTTTGTCCTCAGTACTTATACTACTTTCAGAATACAGGATCACATGTTAAAAAGTTCATCACACGTTCACACATAAAAGCAAATCATAAATGACATAGAAGTTTACAACTGAGAGTGTTTACATGCATAGCCATTAGGAGTGATTATCTAGTTAAACATCCACCACCTGTCACATCTTCACAGGTTCATAGAGAGTTGAAAACCATAACTAAGCTATTAGTGAAGTTTTGTATAGATTAATCCAGATGATATTTTATCTTCTTTTACCTATAATAAATTGTTAGTTCCCTTTCCATGACCTTAGTTAATTGTTTTGACAATCTCTTGGAATGTGTTGTGAGTAGTAGAAAGTATGGTTACTGTCTAAGAATCAATTACTTGGTGACACTTGGGAGACTGACAGAATTCTCATTGCAGTTTTGACTATCAGAAAGGGATCTACTAGCAGTACTACTATTAAGAGAGCTTAATAATCACTGATATTTCAGTAATTCTTGTAGGATCATCCTTAAGAATTAAGAAGTCATCTATTTGTCTATATAGCATCACTGCAAGAGAGTACATCTTCATAGATCTGCAGCTATCTGCTCAAAAGGGGTGGGCTAGTACCTAATGATTGCTATATATGTTTAATAATAACAAGAAACATATATTAATATCAGGAATCTTTCCTAAAATGAATTATCTTGGGCTACGCCTATAAAGCAAAACTGTTGCAGATTATAATCTGAAGCATACCCCCTACTATGGCTTCTGACAAAAAAGTTCCCAAAAGACTGGTTCCTGGGCCTTTTCCTTGTAAAGAATGAGTATTGGAATTAGGAATATTGTGGGGCCTCACCTTGGCAGTTTGTTTTTGTTTTTAGAAGATACCATGCCGAGAATGCCAAGAATAACAAACAATTAAGCAGTGTTTCTTCATGGCAGCTTTGGTTTCTATCTTCAAGTTTCTGCCTTCACTTTCCCTTATGATGATCTAATCTTAAGACAAAGTGTTTCTGCATTAAGTTGTAATTGGTTATGATGTTTTATCCTAGTAATAGAAATCAAGCTGCATCCCATGGTTTCTGGTGCTCAAACTCAGGTCTTGATGTAGTGTGGCAAGCCCTTTGTTGACTAAACCATCTTTTCAGCATCAACCCTTAATATTTCTAAAAGATAGTATTTTCAGTATAAACAAAGTGCAGTTTTCAGTAAGGATATATCATAGGTCTGAAATTTTAATTAAAGGATCCTGGATATAACAAAACAACACACTTTAGCAAAATCTCTCCTGGTCAACTGCTATTAAACTGAGTGTGCATCTGTGAATTTGCAAGACAAAACAGTTGTCAAGGAGGTGTGGTATAGTGATTAGCATGCCAAACAAATTAGAAAGGGAAGGAGCAAAATGCTTGACTGGTTTGTTAGCTAAAATTAATTTGCATGGGGATTTTGTACATGACACACAGTGTCTTTACCTGTGAAAACTGAACAAATAGACAGAACTGTGATATAAATATGTGTGTGTGTGTGTGTGTGTGTGTGTGTGTGTGTGTGTGTGTGTGTGTGTCTCAAATATCTTGAGTCACGGCTCCTCCTCCACATGTCTTGTACATTAGATGAATTGTTCATTATTATTTTTCTGGCAAGGAAGAAAGAAAAAACTCAGTGTGGCAGCACACAGCTGTACTTCCAGCATTCGAGAAGTAGGGATGCAAAGAACAGAAATTCAAGGTCATTTTCAATTACACAGTAAAATTAAAACCAACATAATGTTCATGAGATGCTGTTTCAACAATTTCAAGCTAGAAAATGTTGTGCTTTAGGAAGTGGATGGGGGCTGGAGATAAACTTCAGAGCAATGCATCCCTAGCATGTACTAGGCACTGATATACATTCTTCTATAACTTAACCAGATATAATGACTTGAGCTGTTCATCCCAGGACTCAGCATAATATTTTATCATACATAAGGAGTTTGAGGCTTGCCTTACCCTAGATCTTCTAAGAAAGGGCAAGTGTGTGTGTGTGTGTGTGTGTGTGTGTGTGTGTGTGACAGAGAGAGACAGAGAGAGAGAGAAAGAGAGAGAGAGAGAGAGAGAGAGAGAGCAAGAAGAGGAGGAGGGGAGGAGGGAGGAAGAGGAAGAGGAAGAATGAAGAAGGAGGAGGAGGAGAAGAAGAAGAGGAAGAGGAAGAGGAAGAAGAAGGAGAGGAGGAAGAGGAAGAGGAAGAAAGAGAAGAAGAGGAAAAGTCTTGTGGAGTTTCATAGAATATGTATTCTCTTAGGTTTTAGATAAGCAACTGTTTTCAGTAGAGGCATTCTTTTCGGATATATTTTGAATACTAATTGATAACAGACTTGCTGTGAAAGAATAGCATCAAGAAGAGAGTCCAAATAACAATTGCTATCATGTATGATTATTAGTTTGACATAGTTCCCTCTATGACTATTGCATGATCAATTTAATTTTATCCTCTCAGTGAACAGAGGAGGAATGTTACATCTCTAAGAATATGTAGATTTTCACAGTGTTATATCTTTTAGACATCCACAGATGAAACACAGGTCTGTCAGAGACCAACTATGTTGATCACCATGTTACCTTGCAGCATTAGCTAAAGTATGCTTTGCTCAGTTTGAGTCTTCTCCTTTTAGATATCATTTCCAGTTCTTTCTATACTGAACTGGCCAGTGAATGCAGCAATATTTCAAATCACCGCTTCAGTTAGATCAGGTATCTGGAATTAGTCAGATGGATCAAGAGAAAAGAGACAACATTGATTGGTGACACTGGGAGGAAATCCTCAGTCTGACAGAGAAGATCAGTCATTTCAACTACTTGTACCCAGAGTTTTGAACTAGCAAAATTTCTGAATTTTTAGTTTATTTTTTCACAGGACACCTTTGTAAACATGTCAGTTAGATAAATGCTTGTTGGCTGCTTAAGCCTTAGCTGTGTAGATACAGTATGTCTAAACTTTTATTTCTGCTTGAACTTACTATTTCCAAGAATCCCAAATCATGTCATGATACAAAAGAAAGAAATGAATTAACAATTTGAAGTAACATTTTAAATCAGTTGGAAACATTCTAAATTATGATTATCAAAACACATTGATTTCTATTTAGGAGGAGACATTTGAAATTATGAAAAGTAAATAGCAGTGGCCACATTCTAAAAGCTCTTAGTTGACATGGGGTAGGTTTTATTATCAGACCTTAGAAAAAACAAATCCTGACTGTAAATATAATTTACCAAGTTTACAGAGAGTGAAAACAGTAGTCTTCAGAATTACTCAGAAGTGATGATAAGAGATAACCTAGTGTGGGAAAGAATTTGCTGCAGAAAGAAGAGAATTCAAATTTCTGTGCCCGCACTTTAAAACAGTCATGCTTGTATACAGCTATAACCCCAGTGCTATGATGACAGGGAAAGAATTTCTGGAGCTTGTGCACAGCAAGATAGCATCAGTATAAGTGAAAGGCTTTGAATTGAGAAAATTGTGTAGAAAGTTATAAAAGAGGATACTATTTACTTTCTCTGTCTTCTGCTTGAACACATAGGCATGAAGACATAGACAAACAGACAGACACACACACACACACACTCACACACGCACACCATATCACACACACTAATTCTTGGTGGTAATGTACTGAGGAATATTAAATTAAAAATTTATAACCTTGAACTCATGAAAATGTCCACTTGACCTTTATAATTGCTATTGATCATGAATACTATTTTGTGGACCATGAATCCACATATGTAAAATAAATCAGTTGTCAGAATAAAGAAAGGGCATGACATATTAATATTAGAAAATTTAAAAAACATTAGTTTATTATTTTTTGGGGTGTGTGTGTGTGTGTGTGTGTGTGTGTGTGTGTGTGTGTGTGCTGCATGTGTGTGTGTTCACGTAGGTCTTCTGATTCCACAGCATGTTTATAGGCCAGATGGCCAATTTCTGTAATGGGTCATTATCTATGGATTCCTATGTTAAAAGTGAGGGTGTTAAGCTTGTTCTGAAAGTCCTTTTTCCCTCTTGCTGGCCCAACATAATTGTCAAAATTTAAATGAATTTCTTATAAGCAATTGATGAAGGTTCTTTACTCATCATGCAGTTAGAAGTTCATATTGAAGCTCAGCAAGCCTCTGGAGTGAAAATTCCATTTTATGTCAGCATAGGAAACTTGGATATCATTTGATAACGCTTATGACTAGTTGTATTAATATTCATAGAATGACCAAATTGTTTGATCCTTGAAGGAGTTACCATTAAATTGGAAGACAAAGAACTAGAGCCAAATAAGTCCAGCAGCTACTGAGATGCATCACTGACTGAGCTGAGTCTGAGCAAACATCAAAGAAACAGTGAGCTGTACTGTAGCCTAAGTAACGATACAAGCAAAAGCACTAAAATTCCTTGAATGAGGCATATCGGTATGGGAAAAGCACTTCAACCTGGGACTTCACTTGACTTAGGCTGCATAAAAATCTACCTTCCAGAAATATACCTAACAATGAAGTTGCTCACCACATCTCACCTGCATGAAGCTGTATATGTATTAAACAATGGACTAAGACTCCCTGCACATAACATTGTTTATAAACTTCTCTTTCATGATCAACTTCCATTCAAAAGTATTCAAGAGCATATCCACATACTGGAGGGAGAAATCTGTTTCAACTGGCCTGAGACAGTTTAGAATATATACTCAGTAAGTCGTATTGAATCCTCTGGAACAACTTTCAAGGGAAACATTCTGTTTAATGTCATATACCTAGTGATAATGAATATGCATTTGATTAAATCAAATGCATTATGGAAACTGATGTTCACAGTTAATTAAGGCTTGCCTAATCAAAAACAGCCAATCAAAACAGAAATATCCACACTGAACTCTAAGTAAACAATCCCTACTTCCTGAGAGGTCCACAAATTAAAGCTACACTGAATACCAGTGTTTCTCACTTTGCTTTTGAATAAAGTTTGTCACCTTGCTCTCTGTGACTTCTTGTAATAAGATGGAAACATCCTGGAAACACCTCACCTAGACAGTAACCTCAGATAAAACTGATAAGAATCTTCTTCAAATAATGACACGAATTATGGAAGCTCCAAAAGAATTCTCCTGTTACTTTCTTGTAAGAACTTCTAAGAATGACACAAGCCATGTCTAATTTTATGCCTATTTAATGAAATCAGAAGTTATAAAAAAATTCATCCTAGTGTTGTTTTTTGTACCAATGTCAACTTTAAGATATTAAGTGCAATCACATTGGAATTCCTTTTATCTCAGAAGTTTTGATAATGTCACCTACAGTTAAGCAAGAGGAGTATCCTTAATGAATTTCTCTAAAATACATTTGCATGATAGATAAAATATTACCTCTAGAAAGAGAATATTAGAAAAATGCTTGTTTCTGTGTTACTTGATGGAAAATGTAATTTATACCCCTTTGTCATTTTCAAAATGCAGATGTTCATAGTATACATATTAGATTATGTAGACTATTAATACTAATAAAAGTTTCTAACAATAATTGAAGAACAGAGCCAGTACTCTGAGACAATAATGCTTTTGTCACCTTTAATGTATATAGTTTTTGCTATAGGTACACAATGATTTCTACATATGAAAATCTAAATGCTCTACAGCTCATGCTTTCTGGTTTCAAGAAGTGAAAACTTCAGTAATAGCTTTTAACTTCAAAATCAAAATGAAAACAAAATGCCTGTACACAAATAACAGAAGGAAAATAAAAGAAAGGAAGGAAGAAAGCATGGAAGGAAGGAACAAAGGAAGGAAGGAAGGAAGGGAACAAGGAAGAAACAGGAAGAGATTTGGTAAGTTGCTCATTTGACAGGCTACATCCCAGTATGGAAGATACCCTTGGATGAGTTCCAAAACTGTACAAGATCAGGCGTGGTTGTTCGTATCTATAATTTATTGATGAATATCAGACATTCAAAGTCATCACTGGATACATAGTGAGCTTCAGGCAAGTCTGGGGTTTATGAGACCCTGTGGTACAGAGAGAGAGAGAGAGACAGACATAGAGAGAGAGAGAGAGAGAGAGAGAGAGACAGAGACAGAGACAGAGACAGAGACAGAGAGACAGAGAGACAGAGAGAGACAGAGACAGAGACAGAGAAGGAAGGAGCTAGGGACCTAGGGGTAGAGGAAGAAAGGAAGGACTGACTTCGAGCCATAGCGACGCAAGATGGCAGCCACTACAGGCTCGGGAGTAAAAGTCCTTCGAGATTTCCGACTGTTGGAAGAGCTGGAAGAAGGTCAGAAAGGAGTAGGCGAAAGCACAGTTAGCTAGGGTCTGGAGGACGATGAGGACATGACACTCACAAGATGGACAGGCATGATAACTGGACCTCCACGAACAATTTATGAAAACCAAATATGCAGCCTTAAGATAGAGTGTGGGCCAATCTAGTATCCAGAAGCATCCCAGTCTGTGAGATTTGTACCAAGAGTCAATATGAACGGCGTGAGCAGTTCCAATGGAGTGGTGGATCCACGAGCCATGGCAGTGCTGGCAAAGTGACAGAATTCCAACAGCATCAAAGTCATCCTCCAGGAACTGAGGCGCTTGATGATGTCACAAGAGAACATGAAGCTGCCACAGCCAGCAGAAGGACAGAGTTACAGCCATTAGTCACCAAGGCCCGGGCCTCCCTTCCCCATCCAACCCAAGTCTTCATTTTCCACAGTAGTGAATTTTCTAGATCCGTCTGTAGACCTCAAAGTACTGGAGAGGAAGCCTCACTTAGACTTCATCCTGAGACACTGCTCTGATACTAACTTCTTGTCCATTTGAAATACCTAAGTTGTGCTGTGTAACATCATCTGTCGAGTATAACCGCTGTCTGCCTGGTTGAACTTATGGGATCAATAAGGTGTGTTGAAATCGGTTTCCTTTGGGAGCGGTGGGCACAGCTAATGCAACTCTGGACAGACACGTCTCACACATTCACCTGCTGCTGGCACTTGGCCTGGGTATGTCTTTGCCCTCCCCGCCCTCTGCCACAGCTGTGTTGTGGCCCATAGAATAGATGGGGAGGTTTCAGGTAGCAGCCGTGGGACTGACCACCACTAGGCTTGGGGAGCTCTGGCTGTACCCATGCTTTCTTAAGTCTACGTGATTGCCCCATCCAAGCCATGGTCCCCACTCTTCCACTCCCACCCTTGGTCAAAGCTTAGATTGTAACCTCCCCTCCCCTGAAATTGGGCGCGGGTGAGGAATTCAGAGCTTTCAGTCTCCCCACCTTTCTCAAGGGTTGCTGCTTTACCCTCCTCAAGTCCCTTGTTGCCCATCACCACCAAACACTTGCTGTGTCCAGAAGCCATCAGATGAGGTTGAAAAACCCTGGCCTCCCTCCCTTAGCTCTGGACCACACTTGTTCACCTGCCACCAGCCTGGGAAGGGAGCACTGGGTCCGTGGCCCTGCCACCACCATCAGCTCTTGAGCTTTAAGCTCAGGTCTAGAGGTGGACATAGCAGCCACAGGGTGACTCAGATGGGCCACCGCTCAGGGTCCTTGGATATATGCCTAGAGATAGGCCATGGATAGAGTCCTCGGTGCACATGGTTCTGTGTTGTTTCCTTTTCCCATAATTGCTTTGTTTTTATAAGTTGAAGAGGTTTGAACAAGCCTCTCAGTCACCCTGATCACCCATCCGGTCTGGAGTGGAGTCTGACAGCTTGAGCACGAGGCCCTGACTCTGCCAAATCGGGTTTTAGTATTGCTCCTCAGACCCTGTGCAGGGACCCAGAGGAGCTCTGTGTCACCATGTTCACAGATCGTTTGCAGATACGTGGGCCTGGCTCCTGGCTCATTGACAAGCTCCCCACTCTGTTCAGGACCACTAAATGTTGAAATGTGGATGCATACTGAAATAAAGGCAGTTTGAGGTGCTGCAAAGGGAAAAAACAAAGGACTGAGCAAATGAAACACTGGTGATTCTTTCTTAGTCCATTCCAGCCTCATTAAGTTCCAAATTTTTCAAACTAGCCATATGTACTGCAAAATTCAAAAAGACAATGATAATAACCACATGGCAGTCACCTGGGGAGGGAATTTGCTCACCGTGGTAGAATGTAAATGAGCTGAGTTGATAGTATAAGAGTAACGCAAATCCTCAACTGATTGATTTGAAGTATCTTTTCCCACATATGAGCTTACTTTAGTGAGAGGAATGGTGGACATGTCAACCTTTAATGAAGTACAATTTTTTAAGCCTTCTCTATTCCTATTTTCAGTCATGGTGATTTCATGCAGGATTTTCTGATAGTATATATCAGTATGATATCATCTTACTAAAATCAATAGGAAATACAGTCCAAATATTTGAATCCCAATTAATTAAAGATGAATATTTATACAAAATTATTTGTATCAAATTCGACAAAGTTTTTTTCGTGAATAAGAAAGGCACACAGAACTAAGCCCTTAACAAAAATTAAAATCAGGACCCATAGAAAAGCTTCATGGGTTTTCCTTGGTCTCTAGTAGAGTACCTAAGTTCAGTGTCCAGTATCTATACTTGGTGGGTCATTACTACTTGTCAATCGAGCTCTGGAAATTGGGTACCCTCTCCTACATTTTTCAAGTATCTGTACTCATTTGTGCACACATGTACAGATGCATGAAGCAAATATTTAAAACCGCTTTTAAATATGAAAAACTAAAAAAAGTCAAAAAGAAAATGAAGGACAAAGAACAATGATTTGAATATGAGTCTTGTTAATGCTGTACATATCTATAAAAAAAGTCATTTAACATAAACTTGAAGCAGCATAATTCAGATAGTTAAAATGCAGTCCCACACTCCTACCCAGTATTTAATATCAAATTATTCTCTAAAATTATCCAAATCAATGTTCAAATCAATAATCTCTACAGGTACATTTAATGGTCTTTGTTTATTAAACTAATCAAAATCTATGTTGTAGTAATTTGAAGAGAAAGAATTTTATGAATCATGTGATATCAACTGAATAAATATGAAAATTATGTATGTAAAACTTTACACATGTTAGTATAAACACAAAAGTATAAATTTACAATTTAATAAACAAGGAACTAATTGATCAACCAAATGTTAACAACTAAAATTCATCTATGTATGCAATAGAAAATAATATTTGAGATATAAAATTAAGACTTATATTAGTAAAATAAAGCATAAGTTATTTTACTTAAAAAGAAAATATTATGATCGTATTAATACAGCTAGAAAACATTAAGAAAAAACTTAATACTCTTAAAAATGGGATACACATGCACACAAATTTAGAAAACTTTGATACATATACATTATATTATAATGTCATTTCAAAAGTTAGAACTATCATTGTGTTTGTTATGAATGAAAGGAAGATGTTTCAGACCATAAACAGAAATAAAATTTTCTGGAATTTTACATAAATAAAAGGCATTTAGAAACTAAAATTTTTAATACCATCTCCATCATAATTAGATGAGTATGTTCCTGCCTTCTTGCAATGAACATTGAATTGATCTCTATTGTATCAAGAAAATTGTGATAGCTGTTCGGTATAGAGAATGAAAAGCTGTCCTCTGGAGCTCATGGTTATCACACTCATGAACCCACAGCACCTGTGTTAACACAATACTTTCACATGATCAAGCCAGCTAGAGTCAGGGCTTAGATGGGGTGACCAACCCTTGCCAATGCCATATTGAGGTGCTTTTGACATTTGATGGCTACTGGTGAATGAAGAATCATTCATTTTTTTTTGGGGGGGGGGTATTGCCTTGGTAATTTGCTTGTGCTTCAATAGATTCCCTTCACAAGTGACACTAGATTCTGATTCTTTGATGAGAACTAAAAGGTAAGCAGATGAAGACATGGTGTCAGGAGATGTATTATAGGAAATCTGGTGAGATTTGGTAAAGAGAATGTAGACTGCATACAAGTATATTTCTTTATATAAAAAATAAAGAAAAGTGTGAAAGGACAAATGTTTACTTAATTAACAGAAGATAGAATATCTCTACAGACAAATTCTAAATAGCTTATATACATAAAGCTAGAAATGATAGATGAGTTTAAAAGATGTACAAATTTTCTTCACTGTTTAAGAGATCATCGTAAGAGATCATGGGAGAGAATGTAATGTATTACAATATACTTTCAAATGTAAAAGATTATAACTTTAGCTTAGTAATAAATTCAAGGTTTTTCTCCTACTAAGATTATGTATAATCAGTTTGACCTAATTCCTCCCTGTTAAATTATAAGCATTTCTAAATTCCTCAGAAATACAACCTTAGAATAACTACTTTTAGTCCCCTAAAGTCAAGGGAATTGGGGCAAAAACTTTTCAATGGTTTCTTCAAGCTGTACATAATTATTTTTATATTTATTACTAAACTAAAATTAAGATCTTTTACATTGGCACAGAATGTATTTGATACAAATTTAGATTTTTAAGATTTTCTTTAATATAAATTTCTCATTGATTTAAAATTAATATTGTTACTCTGATGTACACGTATTGTGCCTATACAACACATTTGAGCATAGATGGCTTATACCCAGTCCTTTTCTGCTATTAAAAAATGAAGGTGAGATGATTAAGCACGTGAGTTTAAGGCCAAATAGCAAATTCATGTCTCTAAGTTTATTGTTAGAGTGCTTTCAAGATAATTTATTAAGATAATTAATCGACAACAGTCCAGATTACTTATATAGTTAGATGGTTTCCAAAAAACACCAGAAGTCCATAAAATATGACATTTAATGTTCTTTAACTTTTATTGAGACATGTCCACTCCCACCAGCTCCCCTTTGGCATATTCAAAGAAGAAACTGAAAATCTCCACCTCCACGTGAGGTAATTTATTGTGGCAGACAGACACTATGCAAAAATTGCTCCAATGCTTCTACAGACTAATTACTGTCCAGAAAAGGAAACATTGCAGAATAAGTTGGCTGAAAATGTCTGCCAAGCCAACATGATTAGCCCTTCAAATTCAGTGTTTCAAATCTCTGTCTGATGATCCTAGGCCAGAGGACTGAAGACTTGCTCTCACGTGTTGCTCACAGGGGACTGTGCAAATAGAAAATTGTCACTATAACCTGTCTCAGTTCTAGAAGTCATGCTAGGCTTCCTATATTTACAGATATAAGGCTCATTCTCAGATTACTGGTGGGGTTGAAAACTTAGTATAATCTTATAACCCACTCAGACAATTTAACTTTGAGAATACATATTTAATTAGCTAGTTATCAGATAATACATAAGTTAGCCAGGATAAAACAGATTTTAAGACTTCTAAAAGCTAAAATATATCTAAATGTTCTGTTTAACTGATAAAAGTTGGGCTGGGTGTTAGGTACATCTTATACTTTTAAATTACAAAATGATAATAGTTGTGCTCAACTTATATTTGAGAAAAAAGTTTCTGGTTTTTTTTAATTAAAAGAGTAAAAGAGTAGATTGATGTCATTATTAAGGTGAAGGGGGGTACAGTATAGAACCAGGCTTGTCATTGGATAAAAAGGAAGGATGGGTGGGAGAAAAGTTTTAGAGAGGCAGAGGAAGCCAGAGTGAGAATTTGAGAGCACAGAGAACATGGCAGTAGATGTTTAGATGCCTCTCTGTACATATTACAGGTTGTTATGACTATTCTCAAGGGATGGGTGTGTACAGGATTCTGTGCCATCTAGATTGGCAAATTATATCTTATCAATTGCATCAGAAAATATTTTTGGATGTGTTCTTTCATAAGGCAACTTAATTGAGTTAAAGAGAGTGTATGATGGCCAGATGCATGGGCCTACCAAAGGATCGGGATGTGTTTGCCTGGCGTGGTGGAAACCCAACCAAGAGGGCTGTGGATGAGGGAGGAGCAGCCTGACAGGGTGCCATGTTGGAAAAATAGTGTGTCAGAAAGTAGATGGGGGCAGCATGGAGCCACTGAGATAAATTATTGCTATTTCCAATGGCACCAGAAATATTAAGGGAGTGAGACAGCTGGGGTATAACTGGGAACCAGTTCTGTCGGGTTTTTTTTCCTGTTTTGTTCTTTTTATTTTTACTGCACCACATATATTGTGTGTCGAGTGTCCTGAAGGGAAAACATGCTTAAGTCCTTAAGTATGAAGTGATTTATTGCATCATGACCACATATAACGATGATGGGATAATAAAGACAAAGATAGGAGAGTGAGGATTTTTAATTTCCAAGAAATTATAGGATTTTGGTGTTTCACAATCATATGATTTTTTGGGTAGGATATATACCTTGTGATCTAGACTAATAGATGACTCACAGAAAGAAAAAAGGTAGAGGCAGAGTTACCATTAAAGGTTTTTGGGGCCTGGGAATCAGATGCAAGGGACAGAGAGACTACAAGGCCACAGAATATGTTGCTTATCAATTACATTGAGAGGTTACAAAGGGAATGGCAGGTTTGGGGAAAGCAGCCAGTTAGACAGGACTGTGATCTAACACTTCCCTGCTTATGAAAGAAAATTCAGAAGTCACATCCAGCTGGAAAGTCTTATGAATACTATGAAGTAGCTATTAATGTGGGAGCCAGGACTGCCCTAGGCTGTGTGAAAGACCTGGACAAAACAATAACTGGAACACTAGTTCTATGCCCTTACCCAGGATCAAACCTGTCAAGGCCTGTCTGATGCTGAAGCCAATGTCTTAAAGGAGTCAAGGTTGAGGGAAGAGACTCTTCCCTTAGGTTGTGGTTATCAGTTCTTAGGCAGCTGTAACTGTGCTATCCCATGTTCTTTTCGTCAGCATTGTCTGACTTAATCATTTGCTGACTTAGTTGTTCCCCATGTACAACCACCAGTACCCCCAGGACTGCAAATTATAAATATGATTCTATAATTTCTAATAAAGTGCAAATAAATTTCAAGCAATCATCACAAAAATGTTTACTAACAGTAGTCACATTTTAAATCAGACAAACTAAAAATAAATTGAACACCATGTGCTCCAGCTGTATATCCTCTGGACATAACCCCAAGACACCAAATTACTACAGAGGTACTTGTACAGTTTCACCCATTGTTTCTTAGTTCCCAGCAGGGAGGAAATGCAATTCATCTGAATCCTAATGGGGTGACTGCTCTGCTTTTCCTATCAGTTATTTTGCTATACTGCCACTATGCCATCCTCATCGTGCAATCCTAGACAGCACAGTGATCTATGACTCCAAAATATAATGTTTGACTATGTAATTGAAAATATTGGAAGAGAAATGAAGTCTTCTATACTGCTATATATTTATTTAAATGTCCCTGTTTGTTTTATTCCAGAGACTGTGCTGCAAAAGGTATATACATACTTCTCCCTCATTTCCTCTGCTGAAGGCTATGTGGCTCTGTTTTAATTCTCATGTGATAAAGTATCACATTCTCTATACTATTTCAAGAGATGTATCTCTCTTATTCTTTTCTATTTAAAGAGTCTAAACTGTCCTTATATCAAACTATGCTGTTTATATAACAGACAAACCCAGAAATATCAAGTGTGCTTCACAAGGTAAGTATGCAAAATATGATTTTATAGAATTGCTTGTAATGCATCTACCCCTATTTTTATTTTCTGGTCTATTCAGGTGTCTTTTATAATATCCACCTGCTTGTTACCATGGAAAATTACAAACAAAAGCAAAAACAGAAAACAATTAAGGTCTGTTATCAAACCTTAAGCAAACATTCATCACTCTAGGACTGGGAATTTGCTCAGAGGGTACAAACATATAGATCTGGGTGTGAATATTCAGCATGCATACATAATGCCAGTCATAGGGGATAGCTACACATAACTATTACCTCTGAATCCTGAGGGCTCACTGACCAGTTCTCCAATCCCACACTGAATTTCTAGTTCAACAAGAGAACTAATGTCAAGAACAGTGAACAGCACTAAAGAAGACACTTGAAATCCTTCTCAGAACTCCAAAAACACATCCACAGATGGGTAAAGCCACACAGTTACAGGCATGCACCACACACTCACATACACCAACATTCTTACAACACACAACACCACAGATACATAGAAAATGGTTAAGGGACTGCAGGGTAATTCTTAATTTGCTGTTGTCACCCAGTATGTATCTTATATACTGATATTAACCAAGAAAAGATTAAGCTGAAGAGTGTTTATCCATAGTTTTAACTTTTGTTATATTTTAATTTAATTAACATGCTTTTGTAATTTTACATAAAGTATCCAGATTCGTGGGATTCTAGAATCACCCATGACAAAAAACTTTTCAGCATGTCTGAGAGAGAGAGACATCAGACTGGAAGAGTTCTCGTGCAATGGCCCTCCAGCCAGAAGCTGGAACACAGATGCCCTTCAACAGAGGAATGGATACAGAAAATGTGGCATATTTACACAATGAAGTACTACTCAGCTTTTAAAAACAATGACTTCATGAAATTCCTAAGCAAATGGATAGAACTAGGAAATATCATCCTGAGTGAATTAACACAGTTAGTATATACTAGTCCAAGGCTTTGAATACCCAAGATACAATTCATAGACTATATGATGCTCAAGAAGTAGGAAGAACAAAATGTGTACACTTCAGTCCTTTCTAGAAGGGGGAACAAAACACTCAAGAGGGAGGGGAATATAGGGACACAGAGTGGAGCAGAGACTTAAGGAAAGGCCATCTAGATGCTGCCCCATCTGGGGATCTATCACATATGCAGCCACCAAACCTAGTCAGTATTGCTGATGCCAAGAATTCCTTATTGATGGGAGCTTGATGTGGATGTCTCCTGAGAGACTCTCCCAGAACCTCACTGATATAGACAAGCATGCTTGAAGCCAACCATCGAACTCCATGGGGACTCCAATGAAGGAGTGAAGGAAGAGCTGAAATGGTTTGCAAACCCATAGGAAGAACAACAATATCAACCAACTAGACTTACCAGTGCTCCCAGGGATTAAACTACTAACCAAATAGTTCTCATGTAAAAGCCTATTGCTTCAGTTGCATATGAAGCAAAGGATGGCATTGTCTGGCATCAATAGGAGGAGAAGCCCTTGGTCCTGTGAATGTTCCTTTCTCCAGTGCAGGGGAATGGTATGCTATTGAGGTGTGAGTGGGTGGATGGGAGGAAAAGCATCCTCATGGAAGCAGGGGGTGGGTTGTGGGAGAGTGGGTAACTGGGCAAGGGAATAACATTTGCAATGTAAATATATAAAATATCAAGTTAAAAAATGTTACCACTGCTCTTAATAACCCTATATAAGTTTTTAAAATCCACTTGCCAAAATTCTTACTAAGTCTGTTTTGTGTTCACACATGGACTATGATGGATTAACACCATATCTGGGAATATCTTCTCAATATTAGACATAACATCTGAATATGTGATTATTTATATCCATTTATTGTTAAAGAAGAATCCGGTGCCAAAGAAAATTTCCTCTTTTTTTGATTAGCATGGAAATTATATTCAAAATAAGCTAATAAAATAAAGGATACCTGAGTGTATACACATTCACATACATATTCATATATATGAATATGTTTGTATATATGTATACATGATGTAGGCCTCCTTCACAGGGCATCTAGGCCTTAACAGTTCCCTCAGGCCTACACATTTCATCTAGGCCTTCATGTTTTCTCTAGACCTT
Organism: Rattus norvegicus; assembly: GCF_021556685.1. NCBI lineage: Eukaryota > Metazoa > Chordata > Mammalia > Rodentia > Muridae > Rattus > Rattus norvegicus. Next base: position 3,180,734 of record NC_141535.1, on the reverse strand, counting down.
TAACAGCCAGCAACTTTGCCCTCTGAGCCATCAGTCTACAGAGGAATTCATAGAGAAACCCTGTCTGAAAAACTAGGGGAGGGAGGCATACAGATTAACAGATTGATTGCTCTCTCTCTCTATCTATCTATCTATCTATCTCTCTCTCTCTCTCTCTCTCTCTCTCTCCCTCTGTGTGTGTGTGTGTGTGTGTGTGTGTGTGTGTGTGTTCAACTGAGGAGGCACTTGCAAATAAATGTTTTCCCCTCCTCTGTAAGCCAGTCCACCCCAATACTGCCTTCCCTTTTCCTTAGTTTGTATGGTTTATTCCAAGTTAATTGTATCTGTTTCTTTAATCTTCTTCATTTCTTTAGTTGAGTCAGGGGTCTTTGCACATAAGCCCTGGAAATCAGTACCTGGATCAGGTCTGCAGCCTGCTCACAGGGTTCTAACCACCTCCACCACTCAAGTGATGCAATTAAAGACATGCGGCACCGCACCTGGCTTCTTTTCACTGCACATTTACTTTAGTTGCAAGGTTCATTCAGTTCTGAGAGTGGAGGGAGGGAAAGAGGGAAGAGAGACAGAGAATGACAGAGACAGTGACAGAGAGGGAAAATTGTAGGTTATTGTTCCTTCTCTTCAATCACTGTCAGTTGTTTGCCATCTTGGCAACCATGCCCCGAAACCCTACCTTGGGTAAGATAAAGCATAATGGCAACAACCATATAATTCCTGCTTAGTCGCACTGAACACCTCAGTCATCACTACCTGTGGAGAATTGCAAGGGGGCCCCTCTGATCTAGAGAGTAGTACCCTTGAATGAAATGAGAAGCACAACAAGCATTATATGTTTGAAATATAATACGTGGAAAGAACTACATGTGTGGATTTACAGACAGAAAGACAGAGAGACAGACAGACACACAGACAGACACACAGACAGACACACAGACAGACAGACAGACAGACAGACAGGACAGACAAGACAGAACAGGACAGGACAGAACAGGACAGGACCGGAGAAAAAAAACAAGAACACAAACAAAAACTCATAATGGAAGTACGGTTCCAAATAGTCTCTGTCTGCACTGTCGCTTTAGTTTTGGTGGTCCAGCTTATAAAAGCTTATACATGGATGGTTTTGGGAAATGCTGCTGGGTGTTCGGTTCAGGTCCAGGATTATTGCAGGTAACTAGACAACAAAGAAAGCAGTAGACTGACTTCTACAGTGTTTGGTTTCTGAGTGTGTTATCACACAGAAGAACCTACCAGAATATGTAATGAATTCCGGCAGTAACAGCAGAAACAACCAATGAGAAAGTGTCCTTATAATATTAGTAACTGCAACAAAATGGCAGACTAGTTAGGTAACAGTTACCTAGCCATTAACTAATCTGACATAGGCCTTCTTCACATTGCATCTACATAGGCCTTCCTATCTTCCTCTCCAGTGCTGAGACCAAAGAGAGATCAAAGTCAGGCATCACTGTGGGTGCCTTCCTTTTCATTTTTTTCTTTCATCCTAGGAAGTGTGTGTGTGTGTGTGTGTGTGTGTGTGTGTGTGTGTGTATGTGTATGTGTGTGTGTGTGTGTGTAGAGAGAGGGGGGGGAGAGGGAGAAGGAGAAGGAGGGGGCAGAGGGAGAGAGAAAGACAGAGAGCTTTAAAATCAGCACTCAAGACTTTTTTCTTCCTATCCCTATCCCAATCCCCCCAAACAGCAGTAAAGCCACCAGCACCAGAGACAGAGAAAGATGAAATCTCTAGTCTGAAAAACTAGAGGAGGGAGATAAACAGATATCTCTCTCTCTCTCTCTCTCTCTCTCTCTCTCTCTCTCTCCATCTCTCTCTCTGTCTTCCTCATAATTTGTTAAAGTGTTCCCTTTGTGCTGTGTGGATTCTACTTTATTAAACAAGTTTCACATCGTACTAGCTCCTAAGAGGAGTCAACAGTCTCTTGGCGTGCAGGCAGTTGTTCCCTGCTTTAAATATTTTTTGGTGTTTGTTTGTTTGTTTGTTTCAAAACCCATGGCCTGCCTTCCTTCAACAGATCCAAACCCAGTACTCCAAGGGAAAAATGGAATCAAGTCCGAAGTCACTGGCATTTAAGTCATCTGCCATTGACAGTCATAGGAGATGGGAATATCATGCTTTCTCCAATGGAGAATCACCTGGGTATGCATCAACGACATATAAGGACAGGCTTGGGGTACAACGGGGTGGTGGATGGGGAGGAAGGATCTGGAAAGAGCTTTGTGATGGGAAACTATGATCAGAATGTTGCATAGAAAACAAAATTTGTACTTAAAAAAAAAAAAAAAAGCTCCCGATATCTATCCAAAAAGGAAAGAAAAAAAAAAAAAAAAAAAAACCAACAGCACAACTTTACTACCTGCAAATGTTCCATCTCCCTGTATCCAACCACTCCACTCCCAGATAGGTAGATGATAGTTTGCACTTCTGTCCCAGTTGTGCTATCGAGGTCAATAAAAAGGGAACCACCTCTGTGGTTATGTTTTACACACACGAAATGAAATAAAAGGAGTGGATACACGTGCCTGGCATTTTAAGATGCTCAGTTTCTTTGCAAGCTTCATTTTGTTTCATTCTTTTAAAGGTTTATTTATTTATTTTCATTTATATGAGTACACTAAAGCCCTTTTCATATACACACACGGCAGTAGAGTACACGGGATATCCCTTTGCAGAGGGTTGTGAGCCACTATATGGTTTCTGTGGAATGAAACTCAGGACCTCTGGAAGAGCAGAGCAGTGAGTGCTCTTAACCTCGGAGTCATCTCTCCAGCCCTTCACAAGCTTTATTTAACTAAACATTAATCATGAATCAGAAATGCCAAATCCTGTAAATATGGTCCAGATTCAGCCTTACTTAGAAATCCAGACCTAACAGGGCAAGGCTAGGATTTGAGAGTGAGCAAAGGGAGTCTTCCTCTTTCCCTGAGGGTGTGCTCTCAATTCCATTACCATTTCCAAACAGCTGGGTGTGAGTCTAACTAAGGTTTTCTTCAGTCATTTGCCCTGAGCGAGAGCACTGAAAGGACAGCAAGGGATCAGACATTCACACTGAAATCATCACTCACTGATTTCTGGCAGAAAACTTGCCCCACCCCCCTAAAGAGGCACTGCCTGGCTCAGCACTGAAGCAAAGCATGCTAGGGCAGAAGCAGTATTTCCCTGACAGACCTTCAGGGACATGCATATTCTCCAGCCCCACCCCACCCCCTCTCAGCTAGCTCCTGTCCACCCCTTCCCCTTCCCCCACATACAGGCAGTAGACCTCCTGTGCGTGAGTGGTGGTGGTGGTGGTGGGGAAATGGAAATATCTCTTGAGAGAGAGTTCGGGTCTCCCAAACAAATAAATAACTAGAAACTTCATTTATTTACTTTATTTCATTGAGCATACAGTGGAAGAGGGAAAAGGAACAGGGAAACTACGCCAACTGGTAGAGCTCCTTCCATTTTGTTTCAAAAAGGAAAAGTCAAAGAAACAACACTACCTGGTTTTCATGAAAGGAACAGAATGGTAAAAGTTGAAACATCGGCTCGCCACTTAATACTTTGGCTTTTAATAAAAGGGGCAACAGATCTACCTCCTATTTGGTAAAAAAGAGAATAAAAACCCACAAAAACGTTCTGTCAGCCAACTTCCCTTTAAACCTCTGTTAAACAGGAAGACTGGTTTCTTTAAACATCATTTTAAATACTTAAATATGTATTTGTGTGTGTGTGTGTGTGTGTGTGTGTGTGTGTGTGTCTGTGTGTCTGTGTGTGTGTCTGTGTGTCTGTGTGTCTGTGTGTCTGTGTCTGTGTGTCTGTGTGTGACTGTCTGACTGGCCAGTCACCGACAGGGGGGGCATCACCCTCCAACCCTACCCCAGGTCCCACCCGGGCGCCCCCACCGCACCCCGTGCCCACCGCCTGAGCGCCCGCCGACACCCCCCCATTGGGAGGAGCGGGGAGGGTGACAGCGGGACTCGTGGAGGGGGAAGAAAGTCGCGTGGGTGGAGAGGTCGGGAGGAACTGGAACTTGTACAATTCCCTTTCTGGGAGGGGGTCTTTCACGTTCATAGTTTCCATGATCAATGTGTCCTGCAATTCACATTAATTCTCGAAGCTAGCTGCATTCTTCATCGACGCACGAGCCAAGTGATCCACCGCTAAGATTCTTATTGGTATCCGGGGTGTGAACGGACTCCTATGGGTGCTAACAACAGCACCAGCTCCCCTGCCCGCCCCTGCTGCACTGGAAGAGAGGGGCCAACTGCGAGGCGGCTGCACCTCAGGCCGGCCAGTGGGAAATTAAAGGATACTTGTGAAAAGAAAAAAAAGACAGGGTCCGGAACGGAAAGGCGGGACACAAGGGACATGGGACGCCTCGAACCCAGCACCCAGCGGCGGCCAGCCAATGGGCGGGCAAGTCGGGGCGCTCGGGCCGGGACCCCACGGGCCCCCAGAGGGTGCCCGCGACATGGCCCCCCGACCGCCTCCTCTGGAAGCGCTGGCGGCAGGAGGGTGCCCGCTGAGTCTCAGGGAACACCAGGTGGAGGGAGGAAACGGGAAGCCCTCCTGCGGACGACCGAGGGGCGGGAGGGCGACCCCTCCCCCGGGGTCTTTAAACTTCCGTGCTGGAACAGGACAGCTAGGTACCCAGACAGGAGCGGGGCTGACACGTGAGGCCCAAAAGGCTGGGCGGGCTGCGAGAGCCCACCCGTGGCACAGGGACCCCCTGCACGCGACAGAGACACCCTGGCACCTTCAGAGCGGGAGAGATGTGGCGGAGGGGCGGTAGGTGCTGTGAGGAGAGTGAGCGGGTCCGGGCCACCATGTACCGCCCCCCTCCCCCCCCCCCCCAGTGCACACGAGATGAGATCACGGAGCCGGTCCAGAAAGAGGCACAATGACCTCGGTACACCGAGGGCCTTGGCTGGCCAGCGGGCAAGGGAGGTGCTGGCGGCAGAAGCAGCAGTGGTGGAGGCAGAGGCTGGCGCACGGAGGCAAGGATGTAGGCAGAAGAGCAAGGGAGAGAGAGAGAATGGAGGAGGTCCCTCGAAGGACCAGACCTGACACCCTCCCCGCACCGCTCCTTAACGACCCCCGCCTTTCCCGAAACGCTCACTTGGCCGGTGGCCATGGCACAGGCCACGAATGCAACCGGGACCCGGGGACGCGCCTCCCAGTGAGAGGAGGGACTCACACAGGCCCAAGAAAGGACCAGACACCCCCTCGGCCTTCTCCATTAATGATCCTTCCACCAGTTCACCTACAGAAACCTGGTTATGACTTTTACTTCCTCTAGATAGTCAAGTACAACCTTCTTCTCAGCCCTCCGACAGGGCCATGGGCCGATCAGGCCTCACTAAACCATCCAATCGGTAGTAGCGAATGGTGGTGTGTACAAAGGGCAGGGACTTAATCAACGCAAGCTTATGAGTGGCACTTACTGGGAATTCCTCGTTCAAGAGGAATAATTGCAATCCCCGATCTCCATCACCAATGCAGTTCAATGGGTTACCCGTGCCTGCCTGCATAGGGTAGCACACGCTGAGCCAGTCAGTGTGGCGCTAATGCAGCCCCGGACATCTAAGGGCATCACAGACCTGTTATTGCTCAATCTCAGGTGGCTGAACACCACTTGTCCCTCTAAGAAGTTGGGGGACGCCGACCGCTCAGGGGGTCGCGTAACTAGTTAGCATGCCAGAGTCTTCTTCCTTATCGGAATTAACCAGACATATCGCTCCACCAACTAAGAACAGCCATGAACCACCACCCACGGAATCGAGAAAGACCTATCAATCTGTCAATCCTGTCTGTGTCCAGGCCGGGTGAGGATTCCCGTGTTGAGTCAAATTAAGCTGCAGGCTCCACCCTTGGTGGTGCCTTTCCATCAATTCCTTTAAGTTTTAGCTTTGCAACCATACTCCACCGGAACCCAAAGACTTTGGTTTCCCAGAAGATGCTTGTCTATCATGGGAATAACGCCACCACGAACCCATTCGGCATCTGTTTAGTTATGTACCCCCATTTGTTTTTCTTTTTCTTTGTCCATTACTCTTTCTTTTTCTTTCATTGGGGGAGGGGATTGTTTTAATTCACATTTTAAATATTATCCCCTTTCCTGATTTGTCCTCTAGAAACCAGCTATTATTTCCCCTTATGCCTCCTGTTCTATGAGGGAAGTTCCTCAGTCACCCACTCACTCCTTGCAAGCTGCCCATTCTGACAGTTCCCTACACTGGGGCATCAAGCCTTGACAGGACCAAGGGCATTTGCTCCCATTGGTGCCTGAAAAGGACATCCTCTGCTTCATATGCAGATGGAGCCATAGGCTCATCCTTGTGTATTCTTGGGATGGTTGTTTAGTCCATGGAAGATCGAGGGCAGGGGTTTGGTTGGTTGATATTGTTCTTCTTATGGGGTGGCAAACCCCTTCAACTACTTCAGTTCTTTCTGTAACTCCTCTCTTTGGAACCTTGTTCTGAGTTCAATGGTTGACTGCAAACATTCTCCCTTCTTCCCTCCCTCTCTTCTTCCCTCCCTCCCCACACCACTCTATGTTTGTATGTTTGTGTGTTTCTGTGTCTCTCTGTATGTGTGTGTGTGTCTGTCTGTCTGTCTGTATGTATGTCTTTCTAAGTGAATGTCACTTTTCTTTTCTTAGATAAAGTGATGAGATAAGAGTCTTACCCAAGCAATGCAAATATGTCGTTTAGGCTGAGGCCAGAGTATTTTTTTCCTCTGTTCTACTATTTATAGACCTCTAGCCTCCATGTAATCCAACCTTCCAAGCTGACTGATTCAATATGGTTTCTCTTGGCATCTTCATGAGATGTTCTGCTTGGACTCACATTAACTTGGACAATGTGTTACAATCTTCTGGATCCTTCTAAAACTCCAGCTTTTTCTGTTTTCCCCAGTGAATAGTTGTTCTCTCAGAACCTGAATCTGTAAAAACATGTCCAGAAAACTTCCGTAAACACATGCCACACACCACAAATTCTCTTTCTTACTCTACTTCTCTCTGTCTTTCTTTTGTTTATTTTTGTCTCTCTTTTTCTACTCTTGTGCATTCTCTTATTCCTAAGCTGTTCTCATGTGAATTGGGTGTATTTTATCTGTGATACATTCTGTCACTTTTTTCTTTGAATTACTACTTTATCTGGGCCTCAATTATACGACACTTCAAACATGGCTACTTCCTTATATAAACTAACCTTACAACGTACAATCATTTTGCTAATATTTATCTACCTAGTTCTTACTGGGACCTATTAGTTGTAAAGAATTAACCTTTCAGGATGCCTATATTTATGGCAGAATCTTTCTGTCCTTTCATATATGATGTCCTGTGTCTCAAAGATGAGGGTATTAGAATAAAATTATTTTTCACATTTTCTAGAAGGTTGAAAGATTCAACTTAAGTCTTATTTTATGATCCGATTAGCAGCCATCAGTCCAAAACACAAAGTCACTAAAACAAATCCTAGTTGCATTGAAAAGAAAATTATACAGATTTAAGGTTTAAAAATATGAAGTTAAAAGAGTAAGTTTCAAAATTCACAGACTCAGAACTGAAACAGGCTTGGGCAGGTCAAGGCAGGCCCAGGCCCTGTGGGGCCTGCCTCGCCGTTAAAACTGACAGACCACAAAGATAAGGAAGATGGAATGCAGAACCAGCCCGAGGTATCGGAACTGACTCATAGGCCATCTGGCAGGAAGGGATAAGCCCCTAGCCCCTGACATTCCGGACTCTTTTGCTGCGTAACCCTGCATCCGCGCCTCATTTGAATCCACCAATCAAGTCCCTGTAACCATGCATCTGCTTCTGTACACCCGCTTCTGCTTCCCCAAACCCTATAAAAGCCCCATGCTGGAGCTGCTGGGCGCACAAGTCCTCCAAAGAGACTGTGTGCCCGCAGGTACCTGTGTTTTCCAATAAACCCTCTTGCTGATTGCATCCAAGTGGACTCGGCCTGGTCGTTGGGCTTGGGGATCTCCTTCCTGAAGGAAGATTTTCTCTGAGGGTCTTTAATATGGGGGCTCGTCCGGGATTTGGAGATCCTCCGCCCAGAGATCACTGACCACCCACCGGGAGATAAGCTGGCCGGCGTTTGTCTTGTCTGTTGTCTGTTGAGTCTTGGTCTTGTCCCGTGAACGATCGATCAATAGGCTTAGATCTGGGGACTATCTGGGCGGGCCAGAGAAGAGGCTGACGAGCTCGGACTTCTCCCCCGCAGCCCTGGAAGACGTTCCAAGGGTAGTTGGAGGAGAGGGAGATCCGGATCCGTGGCACCTCTGTCCGTTTTTGGAGGGATCCAGACCCTTGATGACTCCGTCTGAATTTTATTGGAGTAGAGGATCCAAGACCCTCGCTGACTCCGTCTGAATTTTTGGTTTCAGTTTGGTACCAAAGCCGTGCAGCGCGTCTGTCTGTTACTTGTTTGACTGTTGGAAGTGTTTGTGAAAGAGCATACCCCTAAACGGGGAGCCGTGTCTCTCGCTCCGATCGCGGGGTGGGGTGCCCCCAGGAATCACGAGTAGCCATCTTGATGTAACAGCAAGAGGTAGCTTTATTTGCGGGATCCCGGGTCGATACGTATCCCACATAGGAGACAGAGGAATCGACCCCGAGCTCCCAAACTCAGGGGTTTATATAGGGGAGGTAAGGGGCATTCGCCCGGTTACACATGATTGGTCAATTCAAAAGGTGCACGGTTACTTTCGGCGCGAAATGACATCAGCAAGGAGTACGTGCTCTCTAGCAGCTCGGCAGTGTGGGTAGGGTGGCTTATCTCACTCAGGAGGATGACACACTTCTGGGGAGTGGAGGAAGGGGAGGGGGTGGCTACGGATGGTCAATGTCCTTGGGGCTGATGGCTGGTCCAGCAGGTCCTATCTCTAACACCCTCTCAGGCATGTCCGGACCTTATTTATGACTAACTTCTTGAAATTTTAATTCCTCATTCCCCACTTCCTTTTGGGGAGTAGTTCTAATCCTAGGAGTACACAATAGGCTCAGTATTTAGGGGCTCCTCACTTCGTAAAGCCTGATATTGTTGTCTTAGCATAAGAACATGTACGGCACTAATCTGTTCTTTGACAAAGGTTATGAGATGATTGATGATACAGGGCCCTAAAGTGAACAGGAGGAGCAGAATCACCAAGGGACCTGCTAAAGCTGACAACAGGGTGGTGAGCCATGGGGACTTATTGAACCAGTTCTGAAACCAGTTATCAGTGGCCTCTTGTTCCCGTCGTCTCTTATCTAACCTCTCTCTAAGTTTAGCCATGGAGTCTTTAATAGTCCCTGAATGATCAATGTAAAAGCAACATTCCTCCCTCAGAGCAGCACACAGTCCTCCTTCCTTCAGGAACAATAAATCTAACCCTTTTTTGTTCTGAAGCACTACTTCTGACAAGGAGGTGAGGGATTCTTCTAAATGACTAATGGATTTTTCTAGGGCTTCAATATCTTCGGAGATAGCAGAATTCAAAGCTGTCAGGCCCTGCTGTAGTTGTTGGGGTCCGGTGATTAAGGCAGCAGACCCGGTGCTTACTCCAGCAGCCACCCCCAAGCCTAGGAGTACAGCCACAGTCAGCGAGATAGGTTCTCTTTTGATTCTAGGGGTAGGTTCATACAAAGACAGAAATTCTCCTGGAGAATGATAATAGATTCTTGGGACCAGCTGGACCATTACACAGTAGTCTGAAATGTTATTGATTACTGAATCGGCCAGGCAGGGAGTGAGGCCAGAACTACAGGCCTACCAATACCCTGGGGGAGGAATTAGATAGGAAGTCGTGCTAGAGGGGGTGCTGATAGGGAAAACATGGCGACATAGATGGCTATGGGTGGAAGGTACCTTACCTACGCAGGTCCCTGCTCCTGATACTTCAGTCAAGGTTAACCTGGGCTTGTTGGTGTGGAGGCAGGCTTCTGGGTTTGTTTCTTTTGTAAAATTGGCGTAGGTTGCTATTCCTTCATAGTAAGGGGGGCTCGTCGAAAGGCAAAGCCAGCATTCTGTAGTCAAGTTAGGGTTGGAGTGGTTCAAAGCCTGGAAAGTCCCCTGGATCAACTTAAACATGCGTTCTTGGGCACTGGGTAAATGGGAGGCCAGATAGTCCTGTGTGGTTATATCCCCAGTGGGCGCAAAAGCCTCAGTGTGCGCAAACATCTCAGGTTTTAGCATAGTAGTGACTTTAGGTCTGTCCCTAGCGAGAAGTCCCTGGTTCTTGAGGACGGGGTTAGGACCCATAGCTTTGGGGCTAACGGGCTCTACCTTGAGTCTAATATCTAGCAGGATTCCAGGGTCTTGCCCAGCCACGTAGAGACACAGCCCCCAGCGTCGGCCCTCGAGCCAACCTATGGTATACTTCCTCCCTATTTCAGTGAAGGTAATGTTAAGGGTGGCGACCCTGTTCTTAGCCCACTTGATATCTAAGGAACCCCAAGTAGACGTGGGATTCCAATCTGTCTGCCCGGTAGTCTCACAGCCCCAATAATAGCAGAAAAAATATGATTCGTCTCCACACTTCCACATATCAGATCTAAGAGGCCTGTTCTTTGGGCAAGCATAGAAGGGAGTCTTAGTTAGTTCTGTCCTAGCCCCAGGAATCCGACAGCTGGCATCGGGTTTCGGGAGTGGAGCGCGCGCGGCTCCGGGTCCTCCGTACCGTGGGGAGGTGTACATGTGTGGTGAGAAATCTAGCATGTCATTTACCTCGTCAGGGTCCAGATGCTCTAAGCCCCACCCAGGTGCCCCCGCAGCCAGCTTACACCAGGACGGGTACAGCGGTGGCCACCAGGTCCAGAGTGGATGTTTACCGGTGACGGACCACACCAGGTCTCCGGTTGAAGAGAAAACCTGCCAAGTTAGCTGCTGGGGAGAATGTGGATCCTTATTCGATGTCCCCACCCGGGACGAGACGGCGGCGAAGGCAAAGCTTAAGAGGGTGAGGAGTCCTTTCCACAGTCCATTCATCTTCAGGAGTCTTGGGAGCTCTTTTGGCGTGCAATGCGTGGATCCAGGCGGCTATTCCATCAACCTTTATAGCGGTTGGGGTGGTGAGTAGAACCGAGTAGGGTCCTTTCCAGCGAGGTTCAAGGTTGCCGGCTCGATGACGTCTGACCAGAACCAGATCTCCAACCTGGAATCCGTGGGGGATCTCGGGGCTCTCCGTCCGGTAGGTCTCCTTCAGCGAATCCCACACCTGCTGCCTGACAATCTCAAGAGCCCTGAGGCGGGTGAGGAGGGGTTGAGAAAGAGGGGGGTCCGGGGCGTGTACTCCCCCAACTTCACCTATAGGGGGCGAGCTGCCCCATAGGATTTCATACGGTGTCAGCTTAAACCTCCCAGGAGTGTTCCGAGCACGGAACACGGAGAAGGGAAGGAGGGCTGTCCAATCTTTCCCGCCGGTCTCCAAGGCCAATTTAGTTAAGGTCTCTTTTAGGGTCCTATTCATTCTTTCTACCTGTCCTGAGCTCTGGGGTCTATAAGCACAATGTAATTTCCAATTAATCCCCAGTTGACTGGCCAGCCCCTGACTTACCTGGGCAACAAAAGCAGGTCCGTTGTCAGACCCGATTACCTTGGGGAGTCCAAACCGTGGAAAGATCTCTTCCAATATCTTCTTAGCTACCACTCGAGCTGTTTCTGAGCGGGAAGGGAATGCTTCCACCCAGCCTGAGAAGGTGTCTACAAACACTAATAGATATTTATTACCATATCTGGCTGGAGTTATTTCTGTAAAGTCAATTTCCCAATGAGCCCCCGGCCTATCTCCCCTGAGCCTTTTGCCATGGAGAGACGGGGGTCTATTGGAGTTGACAAGGGCACATGCTTGACAACTCTGTACAACTTCTTGGACTATGTCTGGCAGTCTCTGGATGTGGTATTCAGAGGACTTCATGAGTTCTATCAGTTTTCTCGTACCTAAGTGGGTCAGACGATGGAGATTAGCAATGAACTCACGTCCTTGCTGGTTTGGAAGAACTTGTTTACCGTCTGTTGTCTCCGCCACACCATAGGGAGAGAAGCCTCGGATCCAGTCTGAATGGTGAAACTCTTCTAATTCTTCTGGGGAATATTGAAAACTGGAGTCTCTCAGGTTTGGGCGGAGCTCTTTACCTACTACCGGCAGGATCACAGCCCCGAGTGCAGCCTGTTTGGCAGTGGCATCTGCCATACGGTTGCCCTTTGCCACAGCATCCTGTCCCCTCTGGTGCCCGGGACAGTGAATGATGGCCACCTTTCTTGGGAGGTGTACAGCCTCTAGGAGGCTGAGGATCTCATCTTTATTTTTGACCTCTTTTCCTGTGGACGTCAAGAGTCCTCTCTGCCGGTAGATGGCCCCGTGTACATGAGCAGTGGCAAAGGCGTAGCGGCTGTCAGTATAGATGTTAATATTTTTTCCTTCAGCCAGTCTCAATGCCTGAGTGAGGGCTATTAACTCTGCCTTCTGGGCTGAGGTGCCTTCCGGTAGTCCACTGGACCAAATAGTCTTTTTCCCATCTACCACTGCCGCTCCAGCCCTTCTTTTTCCTTCCACCAGAAAACTGCTGCCATCTGTGTACCAAGAAGGGCAGCCTGGCAGGGGAACATCAGTCAAATCCTCCCTGACACCAGAGGCCTCAGCCAGGATGTCAGCACACACGTGTATTGGTTTCTGCTCTGTTGCCTTAGGAAGCAATGTGGCTGGGTTCAGAATGACGGGGGCCCCAAACAAGACCCTATCATTTAATAGGAGGCTCTGGTAGTGAGTCAGGCGGGCATTGGTTATCCACCTGTCAGGGGGCTGTCTGATGACGCTCTCTAAGGCGTGTGGGGCTATGATCGTCACTGGCTAGCCTAATGTTAGTTTATCAGAGTCTTTCACCAACGTGGCTACTACCGCGATGATCTTAAGGCAGGACGGCCAGCCACTAGCCACTGGGTCCAGTTTCTTAGAGAGGTATGCCACGGGCCGCTTCCAGGGGCCCAAGGTCTGGGTCAACACTCCCTTCGCCACCCCCACCTTCTCGCCCACAAACAACGTAAAGGGTTTGGTTAAGTCCGGTAGGACCAGAGCGGGTGCGGTCAATAAAGCCTGTTTGATGGCATCAAAAGCCGCTTGGTGCTCAGGCTTCCATTGGAACTCAGTCTCTGACCTGGTCAAAGAGTGGAGTGGGGCAGCCAGTGCAGCGAACCCAGGAATCCATAGTCGGCAGAACCCGGCAGTGCCTAGGAATTCTCTCACCTGTCGAGGCGTTTGAGGTGTTGGTATCTGGAGCACAGTCTTCTTCCGGGCCTCGGTGAGCCACCGCTTTCCATCTCAGAGGATGTAGCCCAGGTAGGTCACTTCGGTATGACACAACTGTGCCTTCTTTGCTGACGCCCGGTATCCCAAACGGCCTAATTCAGCTAGTAATTGTTCAGTTCCTTTTTGGCACTCACCTTGGGTTTCAGCACTCAGAAGTAGATCATCAACGTATTGAAGGAGAGTCAGATGTGGGTTATTGGTCCTGAATATCGTCAGGTCCCGATGTAGGGCCTCATCGAAGAGGGTAGGTGAATTCTTGAATCCCTGTGGCAGTCTGGTCCAGGTCAATTGTCCAGAATGTCCCGTCTCCGGATCCTTCCATTGGAAGGCAAACAGGTGTTGGCTGTTGGGATGTAATCTCAGGCTAAAGAAAGCATCTTTGAGATCCAAGACAGTATACCATATCCTTTCTGGTGGCAGAGTGCTGAGGAGGGTGTAAGGATTAGGCACTATGGGGTGTACATCTTCTACCCGTTTATTAACTTCCTTCAGGTCCTGGACGGGTCGGTAATCTTGTGTTCCCGGCTTTTTTACCGGGAGTAGTGGGGTGCTCCAGGGGGACCGGCATGGGGTTAAGATGCCCAGCTGTAAAAACTTCTTTATGTGGGGCCGGATGCCCTCTCTTGCCCCCTTGCTCATAGGATACTGGCGTACGCTGATAGGGGTGGCACCCGACTTGACTATGATTACTATGGGAGGTACTTGGGAGGCCATCCCAACCCCCCCTGTCTCTGCCCAGGCTTCAGGGAACCTTGAAAGCCACCATTGTGGGTTGTCCATTTTGTTACCTTTCTCATGTATGCGATATTCGTCAGCTAGTTTAAAGGTTAAGTCCATACCGGCCTGGGGGGGGGGGTGCCACTTCACTTGCAGTCCGCTTAAAGAGAACTGGATTTCGGCATTCATCTTGGTCAACAGATCTCTTCTGAGCAAGGGGGTGGGGCATTCAGGAATTACTAGAAAAGAATGTGATACTCGACCGGCCCCTCGGTTAATGCGGCGGGCTGTTGTCCATTTGTGTATTTTCGTGCCGGTTGCCCCCACTACTATACTAGTCTTGTTTGTGAGTTTCCCCATAGGATGTTGTAGAACTGAGAACTGTGCCCCTGTATCAACCAGAAAATCCACGGGGGTTCCCTCCACATCTAAAGTTACCCTAGGCTCCGGGAGGCAATACGAGCCCCAACTGCCCTAGTCATCTTCATTCCTTAGGGCCAGGGTCTTAGGACCCCGCATCTTTTCCTTCTGGTTTGGGCAGTCCCTGGCCCAATGTCCTTTCCTCCTGCAGAGGCGACATTGGTCTCTGCCCGTTCTTTTCCAGTCCGGTGTGCTCCAGTCATTTCGATGGCGTAGGTTGCCCAGGTTCCCTGTCTTCCTTCCTACACTTCTGTTCCCTTCAGGTACTACTGCGGCCAGTATACGAGTCAAGTTCTGGTCTCTACGTCTATTTCTCTCATCTTCTCTCCCTTCCCTTTCTTTCTTCTCTCTCTCTCTCTCTCCTCTCTTCCTCCGTCTCTCTCTTATGGTACACTTTCTCTGCCTCCTTAACTAAGTCTCTTACTGTAAAGTTTTGTAAGCCTTCCAATCTCTGCAACTTACGCTTGATGTCTGGGTAGGACTGACCTATAAAGGACATAGCTACTGCTGCCTGTTGTCCCTCTGACGTAGGGTCAAAGGGGGTGTATCTCCGGTACGCCTCTAGAAGTCTCTCTAAAAACAAAGAGGGGGCCTCTGTGGGTCCCTGGAGCACCTCTCTTACCTTGGCCAAATTGGTGGGGCGACGAGCTGCCCCCTTGAGACCTGCCACCAGAGCCCGGCGGTATGTGGACAGCCGCTCCCTACCTTCAGCTGTGTTGTAGTCCCAAGGGGGGCGGTCGAGGGGAAAGGCAGCATCAATGAGGTTGGGCATCGGGGTAGGGGTCCCATCTGGCCCTGGGACATGTTTCCGAGCTTCAAGGAGGATCTGCTCCTTCTCCTCAGTGGTGAAAAGAACCTGTAAAATCTGTTGACAGTCGTCCCACGTGGGCTGATGGGAGAACATCAGAGACTCTATGAGGTTAGTTAAACTAGAAGGATTCTCAGAGAAGGAATCATGGTTAGTTTTCCAGTTATAAAGATCTGCAGAAGAAAAAGGCCAATACTGCAAGGGTTGTAGGTCAGGGGGATCGACAGGGGGGCCATAAGCTCAGAGCGGGAAGGTGGGGACAAGGGGGGGTCCCTCTGAGCTGGCCCCTCGGCGGCTTCTGGTTCCGGCGGCAGGGCCTTCCGATCTATCAATGTCATGTCGATAAGGGGGTGGTGCATTGGGCGCCGACGGTGTGGGCTCATCCTCTTCAAGGGGACTCTCGATGTCAGGGTAAATTCTAGGGATCACCTTCTTCTCCGTCCGGGACTCCTGTGCTACCAGTATGTGGGAGGATGAAGAAGGGGGTGGCCGGGACCAGGACCTCAGCCACGAGGGAGGATTAGAGGCCAGATTCTCCCATACTACGATATAAGAGACCTGGTCTGGATGAGATCTGGGCCCCGGCTGAAAAACAATTCTTCTAACAGATGAAATAATTGCCTGGTCTAGGGTGCCCTCTGGCGGCCAGCCCACTCCGAATGTCGGCACTCAGAGGAGCAGTAAGTTTGCCACCGTCCCTTTTTCACTGTCAAAGACAAATTCTGGACTCTTGTCTTAACCTCTGACCAGTGATTCAACGTTTGACTCAATGGAGTGGACATGGGCTGTCCCATGGTAAAGAAGAAAAAAGAACCAAACCAAAAATGAAATTACAAAAAGGGAGAACAGTGCGTGTGTGCACACGCGCCTGCGCTTGGACTTGAATATCCAGCCAAACGCGATCTCGGACAGCGTTGGATCTTGAATCCACTGTCAGGGTAGGAGAAGCTCTCCGTCTCCTTGATTATGAAAAGTCACAGTCGGATCTCTTCGACTGCCAGTTGCCGGGTCCTCCCGACAAGGGCTGGCTCACGGAACGTCTCTCACGCGTCCCAGAGCCTGCGCGATTGGGGCGTCCCCTGGTGCGCTTTCTAAAAAGGAAAAAAAAAGAAAGAAAAAGACTATTCGGAGTAGGAATCCTTCATCTACTCACAGGCGCCTATTCGGGGTGGGGAACCTTCTTCCACCCGTGCACAGGGCAGGAATCCTCCTTCTGCCCAGACAGTGCACTCTCAAGCTAGCTTTCTATGGGGTGGGGAACCTTCTTCCACCCGTGCACAGGGCAAGAAACCTTGTTCTGCCCAGACAGTGCACCAAGACCTTAAACCGGTACCGAAAAATACAAACTACAAGACTTACGCACACACTCACACACGCACAGCGGCCGCTTTCCAGCACTCACACTAACGTACCTCCAAGTGGCTTTCGGGGTTCCGGGGGGGTCACGCTCCGATCCCGGACGAGCCCCCAAATGAAAGAGCGTACCCCTGAACGGGGAGCCGCGTCTCTCGCTCCGATCGCGGGGTGGGGTGCCCCCAGGAATCACGAGTAGCCATCTTGATGTAACAGCAAGACGTAGCTTTATTTGCGGGATCCCGGGTCGATACATATCCCACACAGGAGACAGAGGAATCGACCCCGAGCTCCCAAACTCAGGGGTTTATATAGGGGAGGTAAGGGGCATTCACACGGTTACACATGATTGGTCAATTCAAAAGGTGCACGGCTACTTTCGTCGCGAAATGACATCAGCAAGGAGTACGTGCTCTCTAGCAGCTCGGCAGTGTGGGTAGGGTGGCTTATCTCACTCAGGAAGATGACACACTTCTGGGGAGTGGAGGAAGGGGAGGGGGTGGCTACGAATGGTCAATGTCCTTGGGGCTGATGGCTGGTCCGGCAGGTCCTATCTCTAACACCCTCTCAGGCATGTCCGGACCTTGTTTATGACTAACTTCTTGAAATTTTAACTCCTCATTTGTCTTCTTTGTGACCGGACTGTGGTTTTCTGGACATGTTGGTGTCCATTGTTTGTGTTCTGTTTCTGTGTTTGGAATCCCAGAAGCAGCTAAGGTTAAGCTGCAGTTTGGGTCACGTACTGAAGGTACCAGGTATCTGTGGAAATTGGTTATAGGATGCTTTGTCTTGGTCTTGTTTCTCTGGTTTGTTTTCTGTGATATTGTCAAGTGGTTTTTTGGCTTTTGTTTCGTGTTTGAATTTGGATTGACGATGGTGTTTGAAATCATGAAACTGTTTGCTTTGTTCGTCAAAGAGTTTTACTTGGTCCTCTTGGTGCTTAAGTTAAAAGTTAAAAATAATTTGCTTGAGAGAAATTGTTTTCTGTGAGGAGTTTTATCTTTCTCTCTTGAGCCTCCTCCCCAAGGAGAGATGCCCCAGGTTGGGGGGCAGAGAAGCCCCTAAAATAGTTTCAAAAAGAATCTACAACAAACTGTGAAAAACTTTGTTTTGCCAGTCAAAATTTAGAATTCAGACTTTGGCTGTGGCCAAGGTCAGGATTAATGTTTTCTTTTCCATGGGCCTTTAGCCCACTGAGACAGTTTGGTGAAGGACTACTACTGCAGTCCTGGTATTCAGAGACACGGAGAGAGCCATCGGTTTTTTTTTTTTTTTAAAGTTGGTACTATAGTATTAACAATCTCTTTATTAGATGTAAGAGACAGGAAACCCCAGGTGAACTGGTTACAATTCTTTTGTCAGCTGCTTAGTATCTAGCACCCAGGTTCTAACCATCTCTCCATCCTTTTGTTATTAGTTCTTACTAGAAGCCTAGTGTCATTTGGAGGCTGGTTCTCTTGAGAGGCAGAGCCACCAAGCTGACAATGAAGGGAGGTACTCCTTAAGGGAAAATCTAAGTCCAGAGAGACAGCTGGTAACAGATAGCCTGCCTCTTGCTCATAGACAAAGCCTGTGCTTATTTTTACAATGGTACTTTGGTCCAAAAAAGGCCTCCTGGTTTAGTTGTGTGACTAAATGCTATTTGTCCTCTTCAGTGGACCTCTATTCTCTAGATTCCCTTCTTGTTTTCTCACCATCCCACTTGAGATGCTTGTTAGTAACTGTTACAGATCTTCTTTACCACTGAGGAAAGACAGAATCCTACTAGAGGCCAGAAAGAATGTTCCAGACATGGATGGAATGCCCTCACTCCTGACTGTTGACTTCAATACCCCTGAAGGTAGGGAGTGTTCCGGGTCTGCCCCCAGGCTCCAAGCGTGGGTCTCCTAGGGGCTGGAAAATGCCCCACCAATCTGGCTAAGATAAGGAAAAGATATGAAGAAAAGGTTACAGAAACTTGAAGGGTTAAGCTAAATCACTGAGAGAGTTATTGTAAGTTGCAGAGAAAATAAGTTGATGTGTGGTTCAGGGTCTGTGCACAAAAGAGGACAACACTTAATAGCTGTAGAAGAAGATGCAGACAGAGAGACTGAAAAACGAAAGAAAGAGACAAAAAGAAGAGGAAGTTAAAAAGCTAAAGAGAGATAAAAGAAAAGAGAGGAACATATACTGGCCACAGTAGTTAGAAAACCTAGGAAGACAGTACCTGGCAACAGGAGAGAATTCCTGGCTAAAGATCGATGTGCCTAATACAAAAAAAAAAAAAAAAGGACATTGGGTCAGGGACTGCCCCAGGAAGAACAAGAGGGGCCTCTCCAGTGGCTCCGAAGGCAAGCCTCTTGGTCCTAGAGTGCTGGCTATGCACAAAGATAGAAGGAAAGCCTGCCCAGTTGTTGTGTGAATGCGGGGGGGTGGGGAGGGTCCAACACTCTGTGCTCCTATGCTCCAGTGGGCCAGTATCCAAAGACCTTGAGTACAAGGGGCTACTGACAACAAACAATACTTATGGACTGCCTGAAGAACAGTGGACCTTGGCGTGGGCCGGGTAACTAGTGTTCATGGTCATCCCTGACTGCCCCCATCCCTTGCTCATGAGAAATTTGCTTTCCAAAATGGCTTGCATTGGCTGAAGGGTGAGGCCATGTGTATGCATATCTGCAGACTGTGTACGTGGGGCTTAAGACCTGTCTCAGTACACCAGTACCTGATGCTGGGAGATGTGTGGCTTAGTGCCATTCAGCCTGGAACACACCATTCCTGCCAGCCGGGCACTGACAATTATCACCCAATCCAGGACTTAAACTGTGATAGAGTGGCTGCTGTTTTGCCTTTGAATAGAACGTCCCAAAAGATGGGACCACTGGTCAGCTGCAATGGACTAGATTCTCCACTGGTTGGGGACAATCTTGTCACCTTGCTGCCCAATCCTGACCTGGAGCCACTGCAACATGAGTGTCAAGCACTGGCAGAAGCCCATGGGTGGAGGAAAGACCTCTGTGACTGGTTGATTGACCCCTGCTGAAAGCGGAGGCTACCTTGTCTACAGACAGGAACAGTTCTCTTCATGAAGGTCAGAGGTAAGTGGGTGCTGCCATGGTGGACAACACAATGTCATCTGGGATGGCTGAACCTCAACCCCCCAGCACATCAGTGCCACAGATGCCTTTGCCATCTCTTGGATGCCCTGGTGAAGCCAACAACTGTGAGTACTATTCATTGCTCAGGATATCAGGAAGGAAGACATTCAGTGGCATGAGGCAGTAACAAAGCACATAAAGTGGCTCGGGAAATGGCTATACAGGAGCCTATTCTGGTTACAGGCCTACAAGAGACAGCCAAGGGGAACTGGGATTGGACTAAAGGGATGGCCCCATTTAGAATGTACAGTAGAAGAAAAGGCCCAAGTTGCTTAAAGGCACACTTGAGGGGAAAGCTATACTCCCCAGAGAACAAAGAAAAGACTCACTTTGCCAAATACAGAAAGGGACTCATTTAGGAGATAAAAAGTTTGTCCAAGTAGTTAAGTTATATATAATAGACTTTAAGATTTTAGCCAGAGAGACAGTAAAAAATATAAGGTATGTCAGTAAGTAAATGCTTAGCAAGCAAACAGGACAAAGAGACCTAGAGAGTTTAGTAAAAAGTCGAAGTGAACTTCACTGAGATAAAACTAGGAAAATATGATCACAAGTATCTCCTAGTGCTTGTAGATACCTTTCGAGGAATAGATAGAAGCTTTCCTCACCAAGCAAGAGACGGCCTCGGTAGTCATCAAGAAGATATTGGAAGAAATCTTCCCCAGGTTTGGAGTGCCCAAGGTAATCTGGTCAGACAATGGCCCTACTTTCATTGCCAAGGTAAGGCAGGGTGTGGCCAAGTATTTAGAAGTCGATTAGAAATTATGTTGTATTTACAGACCTCAAAGCTCAGGACAGATAGAGTAAATAAATAAAACTCTAAAAGAGACCCTGACCAAATTAAATTGACCATGGAGACTGGCACAGACTGGGTGGCACTCCTTCCGTCTTGCTCTCTTCAGAACAAGAAATACCCCTTCCAGATTCAGCCTTACCCCCTTTGAGATCTTATATGGGGCCTCAGCTCCCCTGACTGTATTAGATGATGTTACTGAACCAACATGTCATAGTAATAATGATTTATATGCCAGGCTAAAAGACCTACAGGTGATACGGAAAGAAGACTGGTCACAGCTGGCAGCAGCCTAAACCCCAGGGACCCTCGAGACATCTCATCAGTTCCAGGTCAGAGACTACAGCTACATATAATGACACGGAGCCCAGACACTCGAGCCTCACTGGAAAGGAACGTACCTGGTGCTGCTGACCACCCTGACGGCCATCAATTCTCAGCCCTCACCAACCGTGTAGTAGCTGTTGGGGCTTAGAGCTGGGACCTAGAGGGAAAGTCAGACCTTCAAAAAGCTCCCTAGACTTAATTTCATGTTTGCCCTGGGTTCTATCAAGATAGGTGTGGGGATAGCCTTGATTTCTATTACAAATGATGTAACATTGCATATGTTAGTACTCCTAACACTTCTTGGGACTGTGCCTCAGGGATCATAATCTGTATAAGTTTAGAAGTTCTAAAAGCTAGTCATGAACTTGGTGTGTAGGTTTAGATAGTGCCCAGATTGGAATCCTGATGCTAAAGACTTAGTAAGACAAAAAAAGAGTTGAGAATTACTTAAGGCTATCTAGGTGCTACAAGGGCAGCACAAGGACATCTGCCATTGCCCTGCAATGAAAGGGTTATACAGAATTCAGAACTGCCATTGACTCAGATATAAAAAGAGTGAAAGACTTTTTAGCTGACCTCCAAGAATACCTAACCTCCCTCTCAGAGGTAGTCCTTCAGAATAGGAGATTAGACCTGATATTCCTTAAAGGAGTCTGTGTGCTACACTGAAAGAAGTGTGTTGCTTCTATGCAGACCATTCAAGAGTAATTAAAGACTCCATGAATAAACTTAGAGAAAGGTTAGACAAAAGATAGAGAGACAGAGAAACACATCAGGGATGGTTCGAGAGTTGGTTTAGTAGATCTCCTTGGATGACTACTCTTATATCTTCCCTTATGGGACCCTTCTTAGTTTTGCTTCTGCTTCAGATTATAGGTCCATGTGTGTTAAAGAAACTAGTTAATAGGTTTGACTCCTATAAAAGATAGAGACGCTCAACAAGGTTGGTTTGAGTCTTGGTTCACTCGGTCTCCCTGGATCACTACCCTACTCTCTGCTATATGGATGGGCTATTACTAATAATTTTCTTGGTTTTAGTTTTGGACCCTGTGTGACAAACAGGTTAATTGCTTTTGTTAAAAATAGAGTGGGTGCTGTGCGGGTGATGGTTCTGAGACAACAGTACCAGTCATTTAGGACAACTGGTGAGACCAAATACGAGACTTGATATCAAAATTCTAAGATTAGAATTACTTAGTAGAAGAAGAGGGGAATGAAAAGAAAATTATACAGATTTAGGGTTTAAAAATATGAAGTTAAAAGAGTAAGTTTCAAAATTCACAGACTCAGAAGTGAAACAGGATTGGGCAGGTCCAGGCATGCCCAGGCCCTGTGGGGCCTGCCCGGCCGTTAAAACTGACAGACCACAAAGATAAGGAAGAAAGAATGCAGAACCAGCCCGAGGTATCGGAACTGACTCATTGGCCATCTGGCAGGAAGGGATAAGCCCCTAGCCCCTGACATTCCGGACTCTTTTGCTGCGTAACCCTGCATCCGCGCCTCATTTGAATCCACCAATCAAGTCCCTGTAACCATGCATCTGCTTCTGTACACCCGCTTCTGCTTCCCCAAACCCTATAAAAGCCCCATGCTGGAGCTGCTGGGCACGCAAGTCCTCCGAAGACACTGTGTGCCCGCAGGTACCTGTGTTTTCCAATAAACCCTCTTGCTGATTGCATCCGAGTGGACTCGGCCTGGTCGTTGGGCTTGGGGATCTCCTTCCCGAAGGAAGATTCTCTCTGAGGGTCTTTCAGCATCAGGTAGGGTGGGAAGATATCCCAGTGATTAAGCAGGCAGAAAATGTTAGAGTGACATGGGAAGAAGATTGTTTATTGGTCTATATTTATGGCTTGCTCAGCCTGTGTTTTTATAAAAGCTAGAACAATAAACCCAGGAGTGGGACAACCTACAGGGAGCTGGGCCCTCCAACAAAATTATTGATCAAGAAAGTGCCCACAGTGTTTTCATAGGACAATCTTATGAAGAATTTTTTCTCAGTTAAGATTTCTCCTTCCAAGTTATCTCTAGTTTTATATCACATTGATAAAAAACCTTCCTATATAGTTTGTAGGTGAGAGTTTGTGGATGTATATCTCTAAGCTTGTGTATTGAAGTGATATCATTAAAAATTTTACAAGAGAATGGCTAACAATAACCTCTGTGTGTGTGTGTGTGTGTTTCTTTAATCCCGCAGGCTTTCGCCTGATTCTCGGTACCGTGTCAGTGCGGGCATTGGGCACCAACAGTGTATGTCAGTGAAATTATGTGTGTATATGTGTTTCTGCATGCCCACAGATATTATATGTATCATACTAGGGTATTAAAGAGGACAATGACTTAATCTAAAGAAATGCTTTAGATTATAGCACACACCAGCAAGAAAACATTCCTTTTTTTGGCATGGGGTAGCAATTGGGCTTGCAACAATAAATTATGAAATATACTAGGAAGAGTGAAATACCTCATTAGGTAAAGATAATTGTTGCCAAGGCTGTTAACCTTGGTTTGGTCCTTGGGACATACACAATGGAAGGAGGAAATGAATGTCATAAATTGTACTCCATCATCCTGTATCCCTGTACATACATGTGTTCCGATTCTCCCATTTCTGAAGCAAGAAAAAAATTACATACATGGAATTTCTGCCTAGTATTACAGAGCAACAGAACATAATATTTCCCCCATTTTTCTTTAAAAAAAAAAAACCATTAGGTCGAAGTAGTGGTCTGAGAGAGATCAGACATGCCTCACAGAGTGCCCAGCTTGGCTATGGCAAGCCACTCTTGCAGTTAGGACTGCACCCCAATGGCTAGGAATGAACTTATGCTGTAACACACCGTTCTGGGCTATACGTGTGTGTTATTGGGGGAGAAACTGGGCAGAGGAGCATTTGACCGGCCCGCACGTTTAAACGGCGTGTAGCCACCTCTGTCTTAGGATCACCTTGCCGCCCCCAAGGTTCCTGTCTTAGATTGGTCAAGGGTCAGAGGAAGTTGCCCGTCCCTGAGGATACCTACATCAGGTCATCTTCTCATTCCTCTCACTTGAGCCCAGGGGCGAAAGAGCAAGGGCCAGATGGCATTAATATAAGAGATTGTGGAAATTGAGCCTCTCCCGATAAGTTGTAGGCACCTCATCTGGTTCTCCTCAGCTGTTATGGCCATACCACCAAGGGCCTAGTCAAGCCTCTCCTGTAATAAAATTTAGAATTCCCAATTGTTAGCAACTACTCCAGAAAATTCACTCACTGTGCTTGCTTAACAATAGCACCAGTTAAGGCAGCAAGAGTCGCCAGGGGAATGAGGGGGGCAGGGGTAACAGCTGGAGTCCAGTCTTTTGCAGCAAGCAGCAGTGCACAGAGGGTCTGAGCATAGGCCGTGGTGGGACGGGAACACGCAGTGGTAACACTGACTGCAGCAACGCCAAAATTTCTGTGATGACAAATGATGAGGGGGAATCTTCCATATTCCTCCAAGGACACAGGAATGACTCCAGGAACCCGAACCAGGAGAGCTGAATCTTCATGCTCCCAGGATCAGCATGGCTCACCAGCCACTCGGGCAGCTGGCACACTCCTGTAGCATCCTGTAGAAAAAACACAAAGATTCCCTCTTCCCCATATAAAATATCTGAACAGGATCATGCCAACATGTGGATCTTTCTATTTCACCTAGGCAGAAGTATGCTTAGTTGTAGGGTGCCATAAACTCAGATTGTTTCTTGGCATCCAAATTTTAAAATTGAAATAAAAGGAGCATATTTTAGCATACAGGGATAACTCCCCTTTTTTATTTACTAAAATATTGTTAAAATATTATTTATTAAGATAAGTCCTTGAGGATTAAATTGAGGACACTGAGCACTTGTATTTATAAATTGACTTTTATACCAAATTATTGTCTCCAGCATTACTGTTTTGGATATATAAAGAATGAGATTTTTTGACTAACTGTTCCTATGTAAGGCCTATAATCTGTCTGGTATCATTGTCCTCCCTTGCTAAGGGGTCTAGGCAATCTAGTTTGAGTTCTTAAATGGCCTATAAAGGAACAGTACTTAGTGCTCTTAACCACTAAGCCATCTCTCTAGCCCCTCACCAGCTTTATTTACCTAAACATAAGCATTAATTAGAGATGCCAAATCCTATAAATATTGTCCAGATTTAGTCTCACTAGAAATCCCTGAGCTGGCACGGAGAGGCTGGGAGTTGAAAGTAAGCAAATGGAGTCTTCCTCTTTTCAAGAGGGTGTGTTATCAACTCCATTACCATTTTCAAAGAGCTGGGTCTATGGTTTTGTTTAGTTGTCTGAGCCAGAGCACTGAAAGGACAGTGAGTTGTCAGACAATTCACACTGAAATCACTTTGATTTTAAGTAGAAAACCTGCCTCTCATATAGCATTGAGTAATTGTATAATTTGAGGGCTAGTAGTATCTAAAAAGGGAAACTTTTTAATCAACTGTAAACCATAAGCCATACATTGGCTATCAGTATATGACTTAAAAGCTTGATTTTTTTTTAAAAAACAGTGGCTACAGCACGTAATTTAATAATCTGTGCTAAAGCAGGGGAAACTGAAGAGAATAAACAAGTGATCCAAAAATACATGTAGCCTTTTCATTAGATGAACCACCTATAAATACAGTAAGCTCATTTCCTATGGGTTGCATGCACAAATTTACAGGAAATACAAAAGCATGCAAAGAGTAAAATTATCAATTTTGCCTGAGATTTGTATATGTGATAGGCCAAATATCAGTATTTTTTAATAACCAATTTAATTGCTGTTTGGAATAAGATATGTTTTACCAGGTTTCTTTTTTAAAATACTTCCATGACTCTAGTCTCCAATTCTGTATTAACACAACTGAAGCTTTATCTCCAATGAGGATAACAAAGGAAGGCTTAAGTCCTCTGGTAAGGTGAGGTAGTTAGCCAATTAACATATCCTTAGAAGCTTAAAATTAGCTTCAAATATTCTTTTCTGGAGTAGTGCAACAGCTACTCCCAAAATATTAAAGCTCATTTTGAGAGCAAAGGTTTGTAGTAAAAATTTCCATATACACTGAAAGATTTAAGGTTCTAACTTCTTACATTGAAGAAGCGACAAAATTACATAATATAAGGCTATTAGCCATTCTTTTGTAAAATTTTTAATGATATCACTTTGTGGGCTCTCTAAAATTATAAGCAAGCTCACGGAATGAAAACTCACAATGGCCAGGACGTAAACAAATTGTATAAAATCAGTCCTCTAAATCTATCTTGAAATGGCAGTTGGAGTAAGCAAACTGGCTGTAATGCTCTCACAAGTTCTAAAACCTCATCAATCTTTCATAAGTCTTGTAACAATCTCTACCTGTTTGATTTTTTTTTTCTGTGTCAAGCCAGAAGAGGGAAAGGCCTCTGGTTTCTTTATGGACCAAACTATATATCTAAAGTACAGCACTTAGCAGGTATCTGCGAAGCACAGTGGGGAACCCTGGATGAGACTTCGGTAACAAAGGACAGACTATGTGGCCTGAAAAATTAGGGAAATAACCAGGAAGGCCAGCCTAATTCTGACTCAGGTGAGAAGTACCTGGCCAGACTGCCAGTTGGGAACAAAAAGCTTCCACATGCAAGGGTAGGGCTCAGCAGGGGTCAAACCTTGTTGGAGAACCAGAAGGGTCTTGTTGCAGCTGAAAACATTCCATGAATGTAAACTTCTTGTGCCATAAATTACAGGGAGAGGCTTTTGATCCTACAATCTAAGGCTAAGGCCAAACAGTGACAAGGCAACCAGGCCCATGTCACATGTTATCTAGAATGACTTCATCTAAATTATAATTTTAAGCCAACTTTCTGTTACCAATGTTACACCTTTTTAACCATATCTAATAACTTAAAAGCCAATAGTACATAACCAAGGTGTGTAGAGCATATTTATACATTTAAAACCAATCAGAAACAAAATTGAAGTGGCTACACATATCTTTGATATTTAGACCAAGCACCATTTTTTACTTTTTCTAGCTGTAATATTAAGAGAAGCACCTTGTCACCTGCTAAGTCAAATAATAAGTCAGGGATTTTTCTAAGAGAAACAGCTATCAGTTTCATTACCATAGAAGCTGTGAAGCTCCTAGTGCCTTTAGGATCGGCTAGTGTAAACATTTAGCCAGCCCCCTGGGGAGCTTGCCCAGTGGACTTAGGCTTCTAGCTACAGATGCAGGCTCCAAAAGCCAATTGAAACTTTTTATTTATTTGTACCTTTCTTGAAAGGAGTTAAAACTACATCAATGGGTGAATCAACCAGCATTTAAAATTTTAACCTTTTCTTTTAAACATGAAACACAAAACATTCAAGCAACGAGAAACAAAAACCACAGACATAAACTGACAGACATGGACAGATTGGTGCACCAAGGACAGACAATAGACATAGAGGGAAAAAACTAGATGGTGTCCTACATATCCTACCTATGGAACCCAGAACCAGAAATAAGCATTTCTCCAAAGCATCTGCGGAGAGTCCGGGAGGACTGTTTTTCTCAAACCCATTCTCTCTCATGTCTATGGTGTAAACTATCTCTAGTCAGGGTCCAAAGACTAAAATATAACTCTAAAAGAACGCATATGCAAAAACACTTTACCATTACCTTGTCCCTTTTTTATTACAAGTTTTACTTAAGCTAGCCCCACACTGCTTAAAATTAACCAGGGACACTTTTCATCAATAAAACAATTGCTTCGGGGTCACTGTTCAGGCGCCACTTGTCCTCGCCAGCGGGGACCCAGTTATTCAGAGTCCCGAAGAGGCTTTCTACCTGTGGGCCAAAATGGGGGTGAAGAGAAGAAGGAGACCAAGCAAATTCTGTTGTCAAGGTCTCGTTTATTGGGATGAACATTGCAGCTTTTAAGGCTTTCTGGTAGGGGGAGTGACCTTTGTGAAATATGAAGGAGGGGGAGATAAGGGTATAGGCAGTGATAGCTGGAGGCAAAGATGTCAGGCGATGAGGTCAGGTGGTGGAGATACTGGGTGTTGACTGAGGAGATAACTGGTATCTGCTCGAGCTGAGGCATCCCTTGAATGTTATACTCCTGTGCCGTAAATTCATGGGAGAGGCTTTATCCAACAATCTTAAGATTTATGGCAGTCATCTTCGGGGTGAGACTCTGTGGCCAAACAGCCCAGAGTCACTTTGAACCATGCAGTCAAAAAGCGGCTAGGCCCAAATCCAATATGGCTCCGTGCAAATATGGAGAATTAAAAAAAGAATACATACATAGTTCATATGAAGGCAACTTGGTCTTGCAGAGATAAGCTAAACAACTCCTGGATAAAATAAGTTCAGACTCATGAACATGTATTACTCAGATTGGTGAATCAAAAAACTTAAATATGGGGCATGTAGATTCCAGAGACTTTTCCACAGTGGAATTGTGTAACCAGGGTGACCAGACAATAGCACTTGTATTTGTATCACTTAGATTTATAGGGACCTTTCCTTGCATGGTAGAGGAATAGGCATCTACACTGAAATGTACTGTATGTAACTAGAGAAATAAAACAAAATGTTATCCTTTATAATCAAATCAGGAATACGACTAGGAGATTCCAGGTTTCTTAGTCACATCGTGAAATAGAATCAAGTGACCTTGTTCCAATATGATATTCTTCGTTCTTTCTGACATATGAGGTAGAGGATGAAAGAAAATACCCCAACAACCTGGGTTTAGGGTAATATACTAGTTAAAAATGTCAGGTATATGAGTCCAAGGGGATCTGACATCCATCAGGAGTCCTGGAATACTTCCACTGGACTCTCCACAGTAGTTGCCTGTGCAAGATTTAGTTGCTGAATCAGCACTCATTTTTCAAATGTAGAAGACATCAAAATATAGACAATAGGGATCATCCTCATATTCATTTACAAAGCACCCCCACAAATTTTCTATTGTCTTACTTGGAAAGGATAAATTTAAAAGAGTAAAACAGTATTATTATACTCAAGGAAAAAGCTTGTATCAAAGAAACAAAACAACAATTAAAGGCAAAAGACTATGTTTTTCAAGGGTGACTATAAGGAAAAGAAGTACACTTTAAGCAGCAATTGTTGTTATCTTCTTCAAATTTATGGAGCATGGATGTTATAAAATGAATGATAAGATAGAATAACAATGTAGGGTTAGAAGCTAATTGAGAGAGGAGCAGAAATTAAAATCAAAGCAGCTCAGAGCATCAAAGAAGCCTGTGGTAAAACCAAATCTGCAGCAACATAATTGTAAGCAATACCCATTATGGAAAAGTAAAAGACAATTCAAAAGGCACATTAGTTTATATGATGGACACTTTTGTCAACTTGGATTTACATGCCTCTAAATCTGGAGGGGTTTTTCTCCTATCGAGAAGGCAAAATGTTGTTCCCCTTCAGAAATATGAAGTAGATTGAATAATTTTACCCTCTTTGTCCCAGTAAAAAAAAAATAAGGCCAGAAAATAATTTAAATTGTAAACGTGTGTGTGTGTGGGGTGTGTCTTTATTAAATTATGTG
Source organism: Rattus norvegicus (assembly GCF_021556685.1). Taxonomy (NCBI): domain Eukaryota; kingdom Metazoa; phylum Chordata; class Mammalia; order Rodentia; family Muridae; genus Rattus; species Rattus norvegicus. The sequence goes on along the minus strand of NC_141535.1, from coordinate 3,151,345 downwards.
TGAATATTTGCCTGCATAGGGTTGCCTGTGGAGGCTAGAAAAGAAAGGGTATTGGGTCCCTGAAACTGAAATTACCCGTGATTATGAGTCATCTTGTTCTTTGAATCTAACATGGGTCTTCTTCAGAAGTAGTACATGTTCTTAACTTCTCCGTCAACTCTCCAGTCTCCTGTAAAAATAAGTTAAAAAAATGATTTCTGTTGCCTAAAGACAAGAAGGCTGAATGAATATAATGATACTGAGGTTATTTTTAAAGATGAAATTCATTATGATAGACAATGGGCATAATATATCTAAAACTAAGAAAAGATAAAGTGCAAACAGTAAGGAACAGTGTGCTGTATGAGAGATGTTGCAGGGTAAAAAATGACATGAAACTTTCTAAAGAGGCTTGAGTCTGCTTATAAGGTCACAGTACTTTGTGTGTACATGTTTGTGTGGGGGCACATGTGTCTGCAGTTGCATGTCCACAGGTGTGAATAAGGAGGTCAAAGGTCAATACTGGGTATCATTCTCAGTCACTCTCTACTGTATTGATTTTGTGACATGGTCTCAAGCTGACCATAGAATTACCAATATAGCTAGAATGGGGCTCTGTCAAGCCACAGGGTTTCTTTCTTTTCCATTTCACAGGCACCGGGATGATTAGCTTGGAACACAGTCCCATGACTTTTTACATGTTCTCTGGAGACTCCACTCAGATCCTCATGCATGTATCAGAAATAATTTAGCAGAGGTGCTACCTCTTTCTGGCAGTGGCCATGTAGCTGCTGCAAGGAATAGCATATAAGTGCTTCAGTGGCAGGATTCTACATGGCAAGTCCATGAAAACCACTTCTCAGTTGACAAGGTAAATTTGGTGGCCTTTATATTTAGTACCAAGTTTGCATGCCCTACAAGCTCTCCTTTCCTTCATTGTACTGCATATAGTCATTATCAAAACTGTAGCACTTCATCAGTCATGGACAAGGCCATCTGGAGTCACAGAGACTAAGTCACTGTGGATGATTCTACATTTTTCTCAAAACTCTTTCAAGGGATAAAATGGTCTTCACCTCTTTTTGTATCTATCAATCCTCCAGATGTTACTATAAATCCTGGGAATTTGAGACTTATAATCATATCTTTAGAGAAGTACCCAGTCACACTGAGCAACTCTGTGTCAGTTGTGGAGAGAGGTAGGTCCTGCTTACATAACTGTTTTTAAGAAGCTATATCTGATCAGTAGAGACATGGAAAATGCAGACATTATGTTGGATTGATAGAGACTTGAAAATGGCTCTTAGAATGATTACATCTTACAAAGATCTATATATTAGAAAGATGTCTAGAAGATCTGCTTTGTAAAATGAACTTGTCTGTCTGCAATTAAAAGGGAATTATGATAGGAGATTATAACTAGAGATAGTTTACCAACAAATGTTTAATTCGGCCTCTCACCATGCATAACTATGTAACCATGTTTACTACCAGACAGGTATATCTTCCTGTTTACAGGACGAGCCTGGCCAGACATCTCTTTTGTCTTGCTGAAATTGTGCTTTTTAATGCAAAATAAGTTTAGGTGGTGACAGATCCAAGGAATGAGAGAAGGAGGAAGGGGAACTATTGGGGGATTTGTGTAAAGATAGAGCTTTTGAAATATGGATATTATGATTTCTTTTAATAATATAAGCAATGATACCACTGCTTGGATAAGCACAATTGTCATTGTATAAATATAGAAGGCTCAAGTTATTTGTGACCACTTGCCTAAAAATCAAAAGATGGTCAGTGTCTTCACTTTTGTTAACTCCCCTTCTCCATCTCAGGACCTAAACATTATAGCTAGAACTGGCATTGGCATCTTCTTGGTTCCTAAATTTTAATTTTATAAAATATTTATTAGATATATTTCAAACATTATTCCCCTTCCCAAATTCCTGTATATAAGCCCCCATTCCCTCCCATCCCCCTCCCCCATACAGGTATTCCCCCTATACATCCACTTTACCCATCCCATATTCCCCTGTACTGGTGGTCCAACCTTGGCAAGACCAGGGGCTTCCCCTTCCCCTGGTGCCCCAACATTTCTATTCTCTGCTATATATGCGGTTGGAGTCTTGGATTATGCCATGTATAGTCTTTCGGTACTGGTTTAGGCCCTGGAAGCTCTGTTTGGTTGGCATTGTTGTTTTGATGGGGTTGCATGCTCCTTCAACTGTTTTAATATTTCGTCTAATTCCCTCCAAGGGTCTTGTTCTTAGATCAGTGGTTTGCTGCTAGCATTGACTTCTGTATTGGACATCCTCTGGATGTGTCTCTCAGGAGAGATCTATATCCGGTTCCTTTCAGGATGCATTTTATTATTTCATCAATTGTATCTAGTATACATATATATACATATATACATATATATACGTATATATACATATACATACATATATACATATATATACGTATATATACATATACATACATATATACATATATATACGTATACATATATACATATATATACATACACACATATATGTATATTCCCTTTTAAGGTGTGGGAGCATCTGAATTTTGGTCATCCTTCTTCTTGAGCTTCTTGTGGTCTGTGGATTGCATCTTGGGTAATTCGAGCATTTTGGCTAATATCCACTTATCAATGAGTGAATACCAAGTGTGTTTTCCTGTGATTGAGTAACCTCATTCAGGATGATATTTTCTAGTTCATTCCATTTGCCTATGAATTTCATGAAGTCATTGTTTTTGATAGCTGAGTAGTACTCCACTGAGTAGGTGTACCACTTTTTTGAATCCATTCCTCTTTTGAAAGTCATATGGGTTCATTCCAGCTTCTGGCTATTATAAAGAAGGCTGATATGAACATAGTGGAGCATGTGTCTTTGTTGTATGTTGGAACATCTTTTGGGTATATGCCTAAGAGAAGTATAGCTGGGTTCTCAGGTAGTGCAATATCCAATTTTCTGAGGAAACTCCAGACTGATTTCCAAAGTGGTTGTTCCAGTTTGCAATCCCATCAACAATGGAAGAGTGTTCCTCTTTCTCCATATCCTCGCCAGCATCTGCTGTCACCTGAGTTTTTTATTTTAGCTTTTCTGAATGGTGTGACATAGAATCTCAGGGTTGTTTTGATTTGCATTTCCCTGATGACTAAGGATGTTAAACATTTCTTTAGCTGTTTTTTGGCCATTCGATAATCCTCAGCTGAGAATGATTTGTTTAGCTATGTACCTCATTTTTAATAGGGTTATTTCACTCTCTGGATTCTAACTTTTTGAGTTCTTTGTATATTTTAGATATTAGCCCTGTATCAGATGTAGGATTGGTAAATATGTTTTCCCAATCTGTTGGTTGCCATTTCATCCTATTGACAGTATCTTTAGCTTTACAAAAGCTTTACAGCTTTATGAGATCCCATTTGTCGATTCTTGATATTAGAGCATGAGCCATTGGTGTTTTCTTCAGGAAATTTTGCCCAGTGCCCATGTGTTCGAGACACTTCCTCATTTTTTCTTCTCTTAGTGTGAGTGTATCTGCTTTGATGTGGAGGGCCTTGATCCACTTGGACTTAAGCTTTGTACATGGCAATAAGAATGGATCAATTTGCATTCTTCTACATGCTGACCTCCAATTTGTTGAAAATGTTATTTTTCTGCCATTGAATGGTTTTAGCTCCTTTGTCAAAGATCAAGTGACTATAGGTGTGTGGGTTTATTTCTGGGTCTTCACTTCTATTCCACTGATCTATCAGTCTGTCTCTGTACCAATCCCATACAGTTATTATGACGATTCCTCTGTAATACTGCTTGAAGTCAGGGATGGTGATTCTCACAGAAGTTCTTTTAATGTTGAGTATAGTTTTCGCTATCCTGGGTTTTGCAAATTGCTCTTTTTATCTCTATAAAGAATTGAGTAGGGATATTGATGGAGCTTGTGTTGAATCTATAGATTGCTTTTGGCAAAATGGCCATCTTTACTATATTAATCCTGCCAATCCATGAGCATGGAAGACCTTTCCATCTTCTCAGTTCTTCCTCAATTTTTTTCTTAAGAGACTTGACGGTCTAGTCATGCAGATCTTTCGTTTGCTTGGTTAAAGTCACACCAAGATATTTTATATTACTTGGGAATATTGTGAAGGGTGTCATTTCCTTAATTTTTTTCTCAGCCTGTTTATCCTTTGGGTAGAAGAAGGCTACTGAATTGTTTCATTTAATTTCATACCTCGGCACTTTGCTGAAGTTGTTTGTTAGGTTAAGTAGTTCTCTGGTGGAACTTTTGGGGTCACGTAACTATACTATCATATCATCTGCAAATGTGATAATTTGATTTCTTCCTTTCAAATTTGTATCCCTTTGACCTCTTTTCACTATCTGATGACTCTGACTATGACTTCGACTATTAGATTGAATCGGTAGGGAGAGAGTGGGCAGTCTTGTTTAGTTCCTGATTTTAGTTGGGTTGCTTCAATTTTCTCTCCATTTAGTTTGATGTTAGCTACTGGTTTGCTCTATATTGCTTTTACTATATACAGATATGGGACTTGAATTCCTGATTTTTCCAGGACTTTTACTATGAAGGGGTATTGAACTTTGTCAAATGCTTTTTCAGCATCTAATCAAATGACCATGTCATTCTTATTTTTGGGTTAGTTTATATAGTGGATTACATTGATGGATTTTTGTATATTAAACAATCCCTGCATTCCTGGAATGAAGCCTACTTGATTATGATGGATGATCATTTGGATGTGTTCTTGAATTCTGTTTTAAGACATTCAAGGGTATTTTTGCATCAATAATCATAAGGGAAATTGGTCTGAACTTCTTTTTCTTTGTTGGGTCTTTGTGTGGTTTCAGTATAAGATTAATTGTATAACCTTATTATATAATTATTAATTCATAGAGGGAATTTAGTTGTGTTCCATCTGTTTCAATTCTGTAGAATAGTTTGAACAGTATTAGTATGAGGTCTTCTGTGAAGGTCTGGTAGAATTCAAACCTGAATCCATCTGGACCTGGGCTCTTTTTGGTTGGGAGACTCTTAATAACAATAACTGCTTCTATTTCTCTAGGAGTTATGGGGGTGTTTTAATGGTTCCTGATTTAGCTTTGGTACCTGGTATCTGTCTAGAAAATTGTCCATTTCCTCCAGATTTTCCAGTTTTGTTGAATATAGGCTTTTGTAGTAGGATGTAATTTTTTTTTAATTACTATAGATGCTGCTGTTATGCCTCCCTATTCATTTCTGATTTTGTTAATTTGGATACACTTTCTGTGACCTCTGGTTAGTCTAAGGGTTTATCTGTCATGTTGATTTTCTCAAAGAACCAGCTCTTGGTTTTGCTGATTCTTTGTATACTCATTTTTGTTTGTACTTGGTTGATTTCAGCTCTGATTTTGATTATTTCCTGCCTTCTACTCCTCTTAGGTTTATTTATTTCCTTTTGTTCTAGAGCTTTTAGGTGTGCTGTCAACAGTGACCCTTAGAATTGGGGGTGATTTGGAGGGGGGGTTCTGGGTCTCCTTGGGTATTCCATTGTCTTTATAGGTGATATCTTCTGTCCTAATGTGGTCTTTATCTGCTTGGCTGTTTTAACCACTACCTCTAAGGAGAGATCTCCTTAGTTTGATGGGGGAAGGTGGAGTAAGGGGAGAGGCAGGTGGAAGCTCCTTTGTTTTTTTAATGGAGTCCTGCCCTGGGGGGTGGGGACAGCAAGGAGAAGACAGACTGTTTAGTGTCTCCTTTGAAGCCTTGGGGGTTTTCTGCATCAGCTCAGCCACAGGGCACATCCCCTAGGTGATACAGGACTTAGAAGTTTGACTACTTACCCCACTTACCCCACACTGCCACAGGGTGGGTGTTGGGCTGTGGAAAGCTGCAAGAACACTGCCGGAGGGGGGGGGGTCGCAGGAATTGAGGATTTTTTTTTTTAATTTTGTGTTTTTGTATGTGTCAGTGTACTGTCTGTTACAGGAAAGAGGAGAAATGGTTTGTCCAATGGGAACATTCCCTTGGCCTATCGGCCTTGGGGGATTCCACAGAAGTCCAAAACGTTAAGCCTTCCTGCAGATTAAAGAATGAGCAGGTGCCCTGTGCCTTTAAGTGTCTACTGTTTTCCCAGGTTAGATAGGGAATCTGCCAAAACCAATTGCAGGCTGTTTTGCAGGCTGTCAGGATTTAGACAGGGGCTAGAGGGACCTTCAGCCAACTCCAGAGAGTAGCTCTGGCCAGGAGCCTTCAGTTGCCCCTTCAGCTTGACCTAAGCTTGAGATGGGGCTGACTGAAAAGTCAGCAGGAAAAGATAGGTTGCTAGTCTCCAGAGTTGGGGGAGGTGACTCACCTTCCCACACTGCAGTTTTGTTGATCATTGTTCCAGCACTACATTGTAGGGCTCTGGTGCCAGAGTGCTCTCCACAGTGGTCTCTGACCAGGGTGGCTAGTTGTGTGGGTACAGGTAAAGGGAGAAAGATCTCAGGCAGGGAGGGGGAAAATTTTTTTGCCACCCCAACTGCCTGTCCTTCTCCTTACACCCACTGCCTGCCACTTTGGTTACCTGGGCTGGGCTGAACCAGCAGGGGACTGACTAGCCAGTGAGGAGTGCAAGGGAGATTCTGGCAGTGATGATTTCTGGAGAGCAGATCTCATCTCCAAGTGGCAGAGTAATAGCTCTTATAACAGAAGCTCATAGACAATGGAATAATTTCTGCATGCCTTTCATTGTGCTTAAATAATTTTGTGAATGGGTAAGTGTCTGACAGAAGGTACTTCCTATTGGTTTGTCCTGAGAGCTTGGGAAGACCTCCTCATATACTTATTTGTAGGTGTGGTCCTGCTTCCACCTCTGATCTGTCTTGAGCCTACATGACCTGTGCTGAAGGGGCTTGCAGCATTGCCCTACATGACTATTCTGTCTCAAACCTCTGAAAGAGGTCTTTGGGGGGTCCTGTTATCCTGGGAAATTGGGAAGGCACCAGCAGTCCCCTTTAAGTGTCCTGGGGATTCAACCTATCTCCAGCAGGAATCAGTGTACCTTTCACTGCCTGCCCCTCTAGAGAATTACATTGATGGATTTCCATATATTGAACCATCTCTGCATCCTTGGGATGAAATCTACTTAATCATGATGTATTATCATTTTGATGGTTGCTTGGATTTGGTTTGTAAGAATTTTATTGAGTATTTTTGCTTTGATATTCATAAGGGAAATTGCTCTGAAGTTCTCTTTCTTTCTTGGTTTTTTTGTGTGGTTTAGGTATAAGCATTGTTGGTATCAAGTGTTGCCTTTAGCATTAACACTGTACAGTCCCAGAAGATGTTTTGGCTCAAGCCTCACCTCCACCTGGGCATCTTTACCTCACAGTACAAATAAAAGCAGACTCCCTCCCCCCTCACTCTCTTTTCTGTTCTTTCTCTGGTCCCTTCCCCTTGTATTCAATAAGGGAATTATTAAATCTCACCACAAGAAACCGTGTTGGTATTGGTTTCATGTGCTCTTTCTTGATGGGCGCAGCCAATATTTAACAGCAACAAGCATAATTATGTTTTCATAGAAGGAATTGGGTAGTGTTCCTTCTTTTTCTATTTTATGGAATAGTTTGCACCATATTGCTATGACATCTTCTATGAAGGTCTGATAGAATTCTGCACTAAACAAACCTGGTCCTGGGCTTCATTTGATTGGGAGACTTTTAATAACCACTTCTATTTCTTTAGTAGTTATGGGACTGTTTAGATGCTTTGTGTGATCCTGACTTAACTTTTGTATCTGGTATCTCTCTAGAAAATTATCCATTCCATACAGATTTTCCAGTATTGTTGAATATAAGCTTTTGTAGTAGGATCTGATCATTTTCTGAATTTCCTCAGATTCTCTTGTTATGTCTTACTTTTCATTTCTGATTTGTTAATTTGGATACTCTGTGCCCTCCGGTTAGTCAGGCTAAGGGTTTATTATCTATCTTGTTGATTTTCTCAAAAAACCAGCTCCCACTTTTGTTGATTCTTTGTATATTCCTTTTTTTCTTTCTACTTGGTTGATTTCAGCCCAGAGTTTAATACAATTTCCTGCCTTCTGCTCTTCTTGGGTGCATTTGCTTCTTTTATTTCTAGAGGTTTTAGGTGATCTGTCAAGGTGCTAATGTATGCTCTCTCCAATTTCTTTTTGACCTGTGAGTTTTCCTCTTAGCATTGCTTTCATTGTGTTCCATAAGTTTGGGTACGTTGTACCTTTATTTTCATTAAATCCTAAAAAGTCTTTAATTTATTTCTTTATTTGTTCCATGACCAATTATCATTGAGTAGAGTGTTATTCAGCTTCCATGTATACGTGAGCTTTCTGTCACTATTGTTGTTATTGAAAACAAGCCTTAATCCATGGTTATCTGATAGGATGCATGCAATTATTTCATTCTTATATCTGCTGAGGTCTGTTTTGTGATCAATTATATGGTCAGTCCTGGAGAAGGTACGATGAGGTTGTAAGAAGAAGGTATATTCTTTCCTTTTAGGATGAAATGTTCTATTAATATCTGTTAAGTCCATTTGGCTCATATCTTAGGTTAGTTTCTCTATGTCTCTGTTTAATTTCTGTTTCTATGAGCTGTCCACTGATGAAAGTGGGGTGTTGAAGTCTCCCACTGTTATTGTGTGACATGCAATATGTGCTTTGAGCTTTAGTAAGGTTTCTTTTATGAATGCAAGTGCCCTTGCATTTGGAGCATAGATATTCAGGACTGAGAGTTCATCTTGTTGGACTTTTCCTTCGAAATATGAAGTGTCCTTCCTTATCTTTTCTGAAAACTTTTAGTTGAAAGTTGATTTTATTCGATATGAGAATGGCTACTCCAGCTTTTTTCTTTGGACCATTTGCTTGGGAAAATTATTTGCCAGCAATTTACTCTGAGGTAATGTCTGTCATTGTCACTTATGTGGGTTTCCTGTTTGCAGCAAATACTGAGTCCTCTTTAAGTATCCACTCTGTTTTACATGTCTTTTTATTAGAGAAGTGAGTCCATGATATTAAGAGATATTAAAGAATAGGATTGTTGTTTCCTGTTATTTTTTGTTGTTAGAGGTGGAATTATATTTGTGTATTTCTCTTCCTTTGGTTTTGTTGCAAGAAGATTCCTTTTGTGCTTTTTTAGGGTTAGTTTTTCTACTTGTGTTTGAGTTTTCGGTCTATTATTCTTTGTAGGACATAAATACCTATCTTAAAGAAATACAGCACAGCACAGGTAAGGAATAGAAGCCTTTAAAAAGGAAACACAGAAATATCCTGAAGAACAACAGGAAAGCACAAACTAACAGGTAAAGGAATTGAACAAAGTCATCCAGGAATTAAAAATGGAAATAGAGACAATAAAGAAAGCATAAAGGGTGACAGCCCTGGAGATGGAAAAAGAAGGAAGAAGATCAGGTGTCAGAAACACAAGTATTTTCAATCAGAAATCAAGAGATAGAAGAGAGAATCTCATCAGCAGAAGATAACAGAAAACACTGACACAACCATCAAGGATAATGTAAAACGCAAAAAGCTCCTAACCCAAAATATTAAATAAATCCAAGAAACAATGAAAAGATCAACCCTAAGGATAGTAGGTATAGAAGAGAGCTAAGATTTCCAACATAAATATCCAGTAAATATCTTCAACAAAATTATAGAAGGAAACTTCCCTAAAGAAAAGAAAGACATGCCCATAAACTTATAAGAAGTTTACAGAACTCCAAATAGATTGACCAGAAAGGAAATCTGTCCCATCACATAATAGTCAAAACACCAAATGCACAAAACAAAGAAAGAATATTAAAAGCAGTAAGAGAAAATATCAAGTAACATATAAAGGCAGACCTATCAGAATTACTCCATACTTCTCACCAGAGACTATTAAAGCCAGAAGATCCTTGGCAGATGTCATACAGACCCTAAGAGAACACAAATCCAGGCTACTCTATCAAGCAAAACTGTCAATTAACAAAGATGGAGAAACCAATATACTCCATGACAAAACCAAATTTACAAAGAACCTATGCATTTATTATGTGTATCTAACTGTGTGTCAGACAGACATCTATATACACATGTAAATAAGTTACATATTTACTAAATTACTCAAAAACATTTTACAATATTCAAGTAGACATATGTACACACATGCCTACATATAAACACAAATACAAGTGTGGTTGGTATATACCCATGAACCTTTTTTTCACATCTGTCTTTTTAAATGTATGTGGTCTGGGTGCGTCTGTGTGTGTGTGTGTGTGTGTGTGTGTGTGTGTGTGTGTGTGTGTGTGTGTGGCATGTGTGTGATGTGTATATATTTATGTGTGAATGCACACCCTTTTGTGTGGAAACACATGTGAAAGTCAGAGGAAAAGGTCATATGTATGTTCTCACCCCTTATTTTTTCCTGGGCAGGCTCTATTGCTACTACCACTGAGTAGTCAAGGCTACCTTAATCAGAAGCATCCAAGACTTATCTTCTTTTCTCTTTCCACCTTACCATATGACCTGTTGTATCTACATCAACCATGACCATACTTATTTCATAAGGATTAGTTTTTGATATGGTGGCTGTTTGTGGCAAGGTCTTTTCCTTAATGAATAAAGATTTCAGGGCACCAAACACTGGACATATACTTCCAGCTTAGACTTCCAGGTTGGAGGGAGAAAGAGAAGATGAGAAAAGGGACTTGGGATTGTTGGATTGTGGGAGAACTTGGGGTAGGTGATATAATGAACTGGAGCCACCCACTTAGATTTCCGATCACTCAGGATCAGCCACTGTAGGATTTCATTTACTATGGCTTACTAATAAGGATGTTAGTAGTTGTACCCAGTGATTGAATTACCTGTTGATTCTAAATTAAGTTTGTATGGTGTTTGCCATTACACAGCTTCTCAACTGATTTCCAGAGATAGGTACAGCCCCACTCCCACCCCAAACCCCCACCCCCACCAGCTGATAAATTTGGATGCTCAGATCTGAGGATTGTCATGGTAGTGACTTTCTAAGGTAACTTAGCAAATTGGGTGAAGAGATTTCTGGAGCTACAGACCAGAAAGTCTGTCAAGATGAGAATAGCCCACCAGGGCCAAATGACCCATTGGTGCCATGTGACCTGCTGGTACATGGGGTAATATGGGATGGTGCCCTCTTCGGTATTTCACGCTGCAGGTGTTCAAATTCAGTTTGAACCAAAATGAGTACTTTGGTATTAAAGCCTAAGTTTTAACCAATAACAATATTCCAGCACTGACATTATATTTCTTAGCATAAAGCATCCTATGGGATCTGTACGGTTCAGAATGAGTTCTCTGTATTTGATCTTTTCACAAGATTCAACCCAACTCCCAGCTCCTTTGGAGGTCACCAACTATACTATACGATGTTCTCCTATGGCACCAAACCTGGGCATAAAATGTAAAATGTTATCAGGTTGATTGAACTCCCATGAATCCATTTCCTTTCACTTTCCTCTTTGTTCAGCCACTGATGGCTTTTGGTTGTCTTTTTAAGTACCCATACACATAACACCTTTTACATTGTCTTTTACAGCGAGGCTCTATGGCTCACGTCTGGACAAACCACACCAGGCCAACAGGGCTCCACGTGCAGAGGTTTATTGGAATGGTAGACACCAAGGCCAAGGGATGAAGAGAGGTAGAAGAGAAAGAGAGGAAAAAAAGGAAAAGAGGAGAGAGAAGTGGATGAGGGCAGAAAAGATCTGCCTTTTATGTGAAATGTGGTGTAACTGTAACATGAAATATATGCTGGAAATGGATGACAGTTGCCTTGAAAACAGATACTCAGGGGACCAGTTGACATCATTGCTGGAGGTAAAAGCAGATCCTGATACCAACATTTAGAAATGTAGGTCACCAACTGGGACCCTCCTTTTTACCTGTAGCATACCTGTTAAAAAAACTAGATCTAACCATGCAGGGATGGCACCTTGTGTTTGTACCTTAGTAGCTACTGAACTCCTTATTCAAGGATAAGAAAACCTAACATTTGGGTTGCCTATAATGGTCTTCTCCTCTTATAACATGTCACAGCTCCTACCTTTCAAAGGTTTACAGAATCTACCTCCCTCCAAGGTTCTTTCTTTTCAGGTAGCACTAATAGAAGACTCCACACTACCCTTTCAATCACACCTGCCTTTCCAATCTTCTTTCTCCACCAATACTAACCACTCCTTATCTCACCCCTGCACTAAAACCTTAGAGGAATTATTACCTCACCCTTCACACATACAGGAGGGCAATTTGCCTCAGACCGTCTATACCTGGTATACAGATGGAAGCTCCTTTCTACATGAAGGAGCCATAAGAGCCAGCTGCCCCATAGTGTCAGACACTGAGGCACAGGCCCTTCCTGCTCATACCACCAATCAACAGGCTGAAGTAGTAGTCCTTACCCATGCCTTTCAACTGGCACAGGGACATTCCCTCAACATCTACACAGATTTAAACATGCTTTCCATATCATCCTGACCCATGCCCCTAACTGGAAGGAGCATGGGGTACTTACGACTAAAGGAGGATCAGTAACTAATGCAAACAAAATTATGGCCGTGCTAAAGGCCTCCCATCTCCACACAGCTATTGGGTTTTTCCACTGCAGATCCCACCTGATGAATGACTCTATTGTCTCCAAGGGAAACAAGGGAGCTGAAGAGGCAGCCAGAGCTGCAGCCTTTAGGGGCCTGCACATGTCTCACCGTCCCCAGGACATTCTTACACTGCAAGCCACATCCCCACTCTCACTCCCTAACACTCATCAAATTCTGTCCTATCTTGGCCACATCTTTCATCCTAACAGCAAGGCATTGTCTTATTTTGGTAAAACCCACCAGAAGCCTACTCCTAAGGACTTAAGTTTTTAAATCCATCACTGCCTCTTCCAAAGTCTGTCAAGTGTCAGACTTCAACCTCTGGTATTGTAGCACCCCTTTTTCTTCCCATCAGGCCAGAGGTTCCCTTCCTGGAACTGACTGGCAACTTGTCTTTACCCACATGCCAAATGTGCCAATTACCTCCTAGTTTTAATTGACACATTCTCAGGGTGGGTGGAGGCATATCCCACAACTAACAAAAGGGTTCAGACAGTTTCTGAGCTCCTCTTCCAAGAGATCATCCCCAATTTGGTGTCTCAGCCTCCCTTCAGTGAGACAATGGTCCCTAATTAATTTACCAAATTTCTCAAATTCTGTCTAAGGCCCTAGACATCACCTGGCCTTTTCATATTCCATACCACCCTCAATCTTCAGGTGAGGTAGAAAGAACTAACTGCTCCCTATAAACCACTCTTGTCAAACTGTCACAGTAACTTTGATTGGGCAAAACTCCTCCCTCTGGCTCACTTTATCCTACAAGCTCTCCCCAAATGACTTCACTTTGTCTCAGCTTTCAAACTCATGTATGGATATCTGTACTAACTCCTGGTCTTTCAACTAAATGCACTCCTCTCCTAGACCATTTACTTACCCCTTACTTTGTCTCCCCCTTTCTCTCCTATGGGACTTTACTGACCACCACTGACTAAGGCCACACGCTGTCTCCTGTCTCAACCTTTGAGACCAAGTTCTTCTGTCCCCTCCAGATCAGCAGCTCTTAGCTGTCTCTCCTAAATGGTAGGGCCCTTCATGGACCCTGCTCTCTTAAGCTCCACAAGATGTTGAGACCACCCACCTTGTGCCCAATTCCAAAGAAGGAGACACCACTCTAGCATCTGCGCTCCACTCCACTGGATTAGACCTGGGCTTCTCATCTGATCGTTTCCATCCATGGTATCACTTACATCTAGAGATTCGAGGTTCAAGAAATCCCCACTGATAACAAACAGACTTTCCCAATAGGATCAGGAAACCACTCCATACTGGGAGCCAATCCAAATTGCTGTCATCCCTATATCTGTCATTCCTTCTACACATTATGTTCTCTTTGTCTGCTTCCTCTTTGACCAGATGATTGCAAAAAATGGCCAGATAAATATGGGGGCTGCCCATATTGGTCGTTCCAGATACATATGTTAGGATCAAGGACAAATCACTTCTGTCAGCAATGCAAGACCCTGTTCTTCTATATACAAGACCCATGGAATCCCAGGTAGAAAACAGGAGTTGTTGGTAAGCTCTAATGTAAAAACCAAGCAGGGTCTCCAGTGAGTACTATCCACATCCAGAGAAATTTTGTCCAATTTCCCAAACTCTAGATATCAGAAAAATAGGAGAAATAATCAAACAGTCCTCCAAAGTCCTTACGTCCTTGACATCCCCCCTCACAAATGGTACTAACTTGTCATTTAGCCTTTTGATTCAGAGCCTGACCTTGGTGTACCAACTCCTTATGGCACCCAACCTGGTCACTTTAAAGACTGCTAGCTACGCAGTACCCCCCTGAAACTAATTCACAATTGCCAATTACAGCCTCTCTAGTGATACTGGCCAATAACCTTACCTCAGCTTTTATCAGCTGCCCTGACTCCGATGCTGCCATCGCCCCATACTTTTTTATATCCCTCTTATTGGTGTGACAGTTTTAGGACATCCAGGACATGTTCTGAAGGAAAACTCAGTTCCCTAGGCTACAATAGCACCACAATCCTTGATACCACATCTCTGCCGCAGTGCCCTGCAGCCCAAAACATGTCAATTCTGTGTGGGGCTGGTATATATCATCACCTACCTGCCAGCTGGTCAGGAAGGGTTTACACACTGGTGTTCCTTCCCTGAACTAGGAGTAATACATGGCAAAGAATCTCTACCAATTCCAGTTTTTGACATATACCTGTCCAGCATAAGAGGGCAGTGCAGGTTGTGCCATTCCTGGTTGCTGTTGGAGTAGCTACAGGTGCTGGCACTGGAACAGCAGGGCCGACGACTTCCCTAACCCTATACCAGAAGTTCTTATCCCAGCTTGACAACGGTTTCCAAGGAATGTATGAAACCATGCTCATCATCCAGAAAAAGATCAATTCTTTGGCAGCAATTGTGCTTCAGAACAGACAGGGACTAGATGTCCTGACAGCTAAAGAAGGTGGTCCTTGTCTGTTTCTCCAGGAAGAATGCTGTTTCTATGTCAACGAATCTGGGGCAGTAAGAAATACATTCCATCAGCTGCAATCAGACACCCAGAAATGCAGGGAACAGCACGAGGCCTCCAATTCCTGGGTTTCTCAAAACCCTACATGGAAATAGGATACTGCCCTTCTTAATGCCTCTTCTCCACATTTTCCTGGAGATACTATTTCCTCCCTGCCTCATTAATCTTGTTTCCATATTCCTTCAAAGACAAATTCAAAATTTTCTAACCAAAAGGTCAAACAGTTCCTTTTACACAACTATCAAGTGGGCCCGGATGGTGAAAATCAGCTACATCCCAAAACTGATAATGCTCCTAGACAGCAGGGAGCAGTTTAAGAGGTCTAAAGCCCCTATTTACCTTTTAGCATCGGCTTCTCCTTTTTCCCTTTTTTCTTCTCTCTATGATAAGAAAAGGGGAGATATGTTATCATCAGAAGTGGTTTACAGCTAGCCTCTGAATCCAGAAATGACATCATCCTTAGGTAACAAAGACCTGCTTCCTTCTGTTGCCACGGCAACCACCACACTCTCAAGGCACATGCCTCACTCACATTAAAAGTACAAACACACACACACACACACACACACACACATATTCACACACACACACACAAACAAAAAAAAACAAATGAGTATTTACAAACAGATAAGTAAGATAGAGTACACCATTCTTTGTATTATTTTATATTATCATGTGTGTTTATAACTATGCTCACATAAAGAAAAACTATTATAAGTAACTAAACATCATTTACAAGATGGTAAGAAGAAGTAATATGTATTTATATAAACAATGGATATGGAGAAAAGTACACAATCACAGTGAGAAATTATCTCTTTTTAAATTTTTTTAATGAGTTTTTAAATAACCATACCACTAACTTTCAATTTAAGTCCCCAGGAATTAAATTCCTACAGCATATTGTACCATAACTGACATGGATAAATCCTACCTCATAATAACTAGTACTTTTTTAAATAGGCAAAGACATATTTGTATCCATGAAAATACATTGTTTCAAGTAGCACAATTTAAATTTTCAATCTCCTCCTTCCTCTCCAGGCTGTCAACAGTCTTATTTTCAAATGTTTTCCTACTTCCCATCCTTTCCTTTTCACTTCCTCAGTCAGGTTCTTCAAATGAAATTTAGGTCTTATACGCAGTATTCCTGCTTAGCATAATCTTCTGTGAATATGTAAGAGATATACTCCTTTCCATGGTCCTTCCTCTTATGTTCATTAATATACTTGCTGAAATTCAATAAAAACACACTAAGAAGTGAAATAAATGGTATAGTGACTTGTTTTCATATAAATCAAGGATGTAATTACAAATTCTTTTAAGAATACTTTTTAAGGATAAATAATGAAATAATTGCTCCTGTCTTTGTCTAGAAGAAAACTAAAACAGTTACATTGTATTTTAATGCTGCTTGAAAGATTTGGCTGGGACATATAAGTGATGGAACAAAGAATAAAGCACAAGGGTTAGGGCATCCATCAACTATGTGTATCTGTTAAGGCTTGTGTATGATGGGCTGGAACACTGTTCCTTCTACCATCAACTCTGTGTGTGTGTGTGTGTGTGTGTGTGTGTGTGTGTGTGTGTGTGTGTGTGTGAATTTTCTCTCTTCCCTGGTCTTTCTCACTGACCCCAAGGAGTTAAGAGTTCATAGGTTTTTCGCTGATCATAGAGAGTGCCAACCCCCCAGTAACTTAAGCTTTGCTCCCTCAGAAAACTGTCTGTTGAGTAACATCTCTAGTCGCTGGCTGCCTGTGGCAGCATCCCCATAGGTGTGTGGATCCACCCTCATCAATAGCTTTAAGCACTGACCCCCAACGGCTGCCTGCCTCATTTTCCCACCACACAGATGCCAATATTGGTCATCAGCAATGGTAGAAAATAGTTTACTTTTAATTTAGAAGGAAATCGAATTTCAGCTTAATTTTCTGTGTGTTTTCTTGAATGTATGTGACTGTGCCGTGAAGAGACGGACTGCCCAGAACTGCAGTTATGAACAGTTGTGAGGCGAGTTTTTCTTATTTGTAAAAACTGACAAATAAGACCCCACCAATGCCATTCAAATAAAAAAAGAAAAATAAAAAGAAAAATGTAGCTTTCAATTTCTTACCATTTTATACCTGAAGGAAGATAAACATGACAATGCCTATTATTATTATTATTAATATCATTATTATTATTATTATTATTTTGGTTTTCATTGGAGGATCACTAGGGACTATTATGTTATTTAAAATTCTTTACATGGTAGTATAGATGAAAGACTCAGACTAAAATATTTCCTTTTGTAATATATATTTCATAGGTGGAAATTGTAGAACTGACTTGCGAGGATTAATCTTTCTAAAAATATATAAAAGAAATCAACCCATTAAGAAATAGAACTCACTTAGCTTCTCCATACCTGCCTTCATAACCACAAGATGCAATTTCAACTCTTGAAAAAAACAGAACCAATTCAATTTCTTTGCGTAGAATCGGGATTCTTACTCACTGATAATCTGATATTAGGTCTGCATTAAAATAAGATTTAATCATTATTTTATTTTTTTTTATTAACTTGAGTATTTCTTATATACATTTCGAGTGTTATTCCCTTTCCCAGTTTCCGGGCAAACATCCCCCTCCCCCCTCCCCTTTCTTATCGGTGTTCCCCTCCCCACCCTCCCCCCATTGTCCCTCTCCCCCCAACAGTCTAGTTCACTGGGGGTTCAGTCTTAGCAGGACCCAGGGCTTCCCCTTCCACTGGTGCTCTTACTAGGATATTCATTGCTACCTATGAGGTCAGAGTCCAGGGTCAGTCCATGTATAGTCCATGTATAAGATTTAATCATTATTTTAAAATATGTTTTCCTTAAATTTTATTAAGGAAATATGGTTTATATTATTTTCAGGTGCAAATATTTAGGTTCCAAACACCTGCATGAATGGCCATTATTTCTATACTTAGTAGAAAAACTAGTAAAATTCTTTTTTTATTCTTCAGCAGTGTTCAGACAAAAACGTGTCAGAATAAACACATGGTATCATGTTTTAATAAATGTAAACCATTCTGTTACCTTGTCAGACAGTCCCTGGGGTAGGCAAGGGTGAATATGGTAAGGAGGATGAAGTCGACCTCCTTGCTTAGGAGAACTATGCAGCTCAATATAATAGGAAAAACAGAACAGAAGTTTCTTGGAATGGTTACTTTTTCTTTCCTTAAAGAACTTCCTATAGAACTTACACTAATATATTAAAGAAATTTCAAGTTTCTGCCAGCCATTTGATTAAACAAAAACTTACTAATCATTTTTTGAAAGTTTGGATTCCTGTTTCCCATATCCAGAAACTAAGTCAGTGTAACTAGATGATCTGTATACACTACATCCATCCATACATGCACGCCTGCGTGAACACACGCACACACCACACACACACATACACACACACACACACACACACACACACACACAAATATATGCACATTATATAAATAGTTTTATATAATATAATGACACTTTGTCTTAAAAATTAAAATTTTTCTTTTACGCACAGGTAAAAACGGTCTAATAGCATTATTTTCTACCTGTAATGAAACAACTGCACCTTCGACTAAAAAAACCTGAGCTCAATTTTAGTCAGTAGTAACTGCTTTACAGACCATAATTCCAGTTTCGATAGAAAAACAGCTTACCAGCATTTGTAATATCCAAGTCAAATTTGCAATCTCACCCAGATGTATAAATGTGCCCGCACCTGAACCATAAAGAAGTCCATTAATAATGGATAAGTATATTAAAGAAATTGGTCATTATCTCTGGATAATACTATTAGGTTAAGCATGATGTGTGCTTCTATAGAACTTTCTGCTACAAACAACACTGTTAGTAAAGCAAGACCCAAACCTATCACTTTAGCTAATTTCAAACATGGCTGTTCTGTGTACACTGCAGTAGCACATAGTTAAAAATACTACTCAGTGCCTCTTTTTCAAACATATTGAAACACCTCAATGCTCTATGAAAAACAACAAAGTTATTGCATCACCAAAAATACACAGTTCAATATCTAACTTCATTTCAGTAGACCATGAGACTTAATCTCTGGGTCAAAGGCACCAATAAAAGGAATTAAACACTCTAACTAGTCCAAGTAAAAGACACACAAACCAGGTACTTTATTTACAAGTCATAAACCTAATAGGGCAGGTTTACAGCTATACTAACCTATTTCCATGCCATAATGTCCCTTGTTACTTGCTGTTTTTCCAGGAAACATGCTCAGGGTCCATCTCCTCACATGGTGGCTTCCTACTCCCTTGGTCTCCTCTCTCTTGAGACCCTCCACTCCATCCTCAAGTCCCACCTTTCTTCTTCTATTGCCTAATCACAGACTCTATCCATCATCCTGTTCCAAAAATCAAAACTATACACTGGTCATTGCTCAGATTTAGGTTTTGTTTGGATTCATGTTGTCATTTGTAGAAGTTTGGACCTGGTTCTTCCTCCCAGCCCCATGACCCCAGGAATAAGACAGAGACTCAAAATATATTAACAAATACCTTGGCCATAGAGCTAGACTCTTCTCTGACAAATTCTAACCCACTTACTGAAATCTACATTCTGCCATGTGGCTCATTACCTGTGCTCAGGAACCACGAGTCTGTCTGGTCACATTTTCCAGGCCAAATCTCTCCCACCTGGCTCTATCCCAGAATTCTCTCTGCCTCCTAGTTGTCCCACCTTCTATTCTACCCTTTCCTATAGGCCATAATTTTTTTTTTTTACTGAAAGGTGATATATCCATACAAATACCCAAGATACTCTCTCTACCATCACTAGCATTCTTAAAGCCTTCAAAGAGCTAATTATTCCAATTCTACTTTTACTTTTTTTTTCTACTTTTACTTCTAATGCACCAACACCAACACCAACATTCAGAGGCCATCCATGGGAGGACTATTGCTTTAAAGAACTTATGTGCACCTGCTTTTCCTTACAATTTATTCTGGTAAAAATGCCACTCCAGCTGAGTGTTAACATCAGGATGAAAAGGTGTTCTATGTAGACCAGGCTGGCCAGGAACTCATAGAGATTCACCTGCTAGGATTAAAAGCTTGCTCCACCAAATATGGCTCTGATGAACTGACTCAATCTAACAGCAGCAGAGTCATTTTTCTGTGGCCTTTGATTTCTTACAAGGAAAAACAGGCAACTCAGATATCAGGTTCAGATTTTAGGAGAAGAAAATGAGACATAGAACTACAATCAGACTTTTGTAATTCTGGTATAAGTAGGTATAAATAGGTTAGAGATCAGGGGGCTCAGAACAAAGAAACACAGAACACATAAAGCTCTCCTGCCTCACTACATAAGCCAGACAAAAGAACATTAGACCAGAAGGTAAGTGTCCCTAGCCTAAAATCAATTCCTTTACATTCAAAAAAATCCCTTTCATAGCTGAGTCAAAACTACCTAGAACAAAAATAAAGCCTTGTTGGGAATCTAGAATTTTCTAGTATTTTCACGTAAGAGAAAAACTGACTTTCAAACGAAACTGCAAATATAGCTATCTTGTCCAGAAAGAACTAAAGAAAAATGCTAAATAAATGCTTATAATACTAGTAAGTAATACACACATAAACCTGAAATTTCATTTGCAAAACAGACTGCCCAGTTCACTCAACTCAATGATACAGAATTATCCAAAACATAGAAGTTAGTATGTTTACCTACATTAAGGGAGGAGAGTTATTTGAACAGAAGAGAAAGTCTGAAGACACAGTATAGCAGAAATTTCCCCATAATGAGCAATAAAAATATATAGAAAATATCCAGAAATTCTCATCTATGTGACATAACAGAGTCCACAATTTAAGATACTCTTCTCTGTATATTTCAACGTACACTAAAGCAATAGGATTCTAATTTCCCTATACCTATGATAATAAAGGGTAGCCAATTTGAACAAATGAATAAATTTAATTGAGAAAGAACAAAATACTTTCCAAAGAATATATTGTTATCATTTTAGATACACACACACAGAGACACACACACAGACACACACATACACACAGACACATACACACACACACAACATACACTCTCTTATGTATCAGTTTTTTTAAACAAACAAGAATACAGCTCTTTAAGATCTATTATACTTCTCACACCCAGGAGACAAAGAAAAAAACAGTATCAACATGCCTTCCAGAGCTCTGATGTCTGGGTGCCCTCAATACTGACATATTGCCTAATCGGAAAAAAAAGAGCATTCAAACCCAAACTAATTCTTCTCATTAAAAACATATTTAGTCCATTTTAAAAAATCACATTTAAGAATAATGTTAACATAATATAGAATGTATTATGGACTGTATGCCACCTTAATAGATGAATTTCCATTTCTTCAGTTTTCTGATAGAATGTTAAATCACTTCTAACAATAGCATAGCATTATTTCCTGTTCTATATTCTAACCTTCTTCCTTTAAGATTATAATTTTATAAGATAAATCTGATTATACAATTTAGTTATGTGTAGTTATGTGTAGTTTAGCTTTGATAAACTCCATTCTCCACAACTCTACAAACTTTATTTCATGAAACAATTAAAATGGCTAATACTACCCAATGTTCCTGATATGTAATAAAACACAAGAGGTTTACAAGGAGTTAGATTTATTCTCACAACACTATAGGGAAAAATTACTATCACCCACAACTTTTGTTTAAGTAATATAAGTTCAACATCTGGTGAGTGCCCAAATTGGAATTTATTTCCAGTCAGTCTGGTTTCCAAGCTCTTAAATTATCATACTTGTTGTCATTAAAATCTCGTTGTAATAAATACCCAGAACACCCATCCAAATAAAGCACACAAAACTACCACAGTTCCACTTGGTGAGATTTAATGGGAGAACAAGACAAGGGAAAGGGGCGAGAGAAAGAAGAGAAAAGAATGAAGAGAAGAGAGAGCATGAGGACAGAAGAAGTCTGCCTTTCATTTGGAATATGACATAACTAATCCCAAAATGTAAATATTATCTAATAAGGAAAATTACTGACTTAGAATAACCAGAGATTGTTAATAAGGATTATAATAACCCAACTATTAGCATAACACTACGTTATAATAATATTACGTCTAATATTCCCCCTGGTGTTCCAAAATATGATAGTACATGTCCTAAAACTGGCACAACCAAAATAAACTCTTCCATAAACTGACTTGATCATGGTATTTCATTATTGTAACAGAAAAGCAAATAAGTCAGACTATAAGTAATTGAAGATTAAAACAAAATTTTCTTAATCTTAAAACGTTCATGATAAAATTGGGCACAAACCAGTAAAAAGCACTCAACATCTCTAACCATTAATATAGATAGCACTTCCTCTAAACATTGCAGTGTTCCATCCTCCTGCTTAACAGAACAAACGGTTCCTCCAGCTTCTAGAACAAGGCAGTCAGGTGCTCATCCTACTACCAAGAAAAGACATTCCAATAAACAGCAGGTACAACTCCCTGCCACAAAAATAACTTTAAAATCCCAGCACACTTACAAATAAAATTTTATGTTTTTTTACACTATTTTGATTAGTTTGCTTTTTTTTCTCCATCTTTATTAACTTGGGTATTTCTTATTTACATTTCAATTGTTATTCCCTTTCCTGGTTTCCAGGACAAAATCCCCTTAATACCTTCCCCTCACCTTTTATATGGGTGTTCCCCTCCCCATCCTCCTCTCATTACGACCCTCCCCCCAACAATCACATTCACTGGGGATTCAGGCTTGGCAGGACCAAGGGCTCCCCCTTCCACTGGTGCTCTTACTAGGCTATTCATTGCTACCTATGCAGTTGGAGCACAGGGTCAGTCCATGTATACTCTTTGGGTACAGGCTTAGTCCTTGGAAGCTCTGGTTGGTTGGCATTGTTGTTCATATGGGATCTCAAGCCCCTTCAAGCTTTTTAAGTCTTTTCTAAGATTCCTTCGATGGGGGTCCCATTCTCAGTTCAGTGGTTTGCTTCCGGCATTCACCTATATATTTGCTGTATTCTGGGTGTGTCTCTCAGCAGAGATCTATATCCAGTTCCTGTCAGCCTGCACTTCTTTGCTTCATCCATCTTATCTAGTTTGGTGGCTGTATATGTATGGGTCACATGTGGGGCAGGCTCTGAATGGGTGTTTCTTCAGATTCTATTATAAATTTTGCCTCTCTTATTCCCTCCCAAGGGTTATCTTGTTCCCCTTTTAAGAAGGAGTGAAGCATTCGTATTTTGGTCATCCTTCTTGGGTTTCATGTGTTCTGTGCATCTAGGGTAATTCAAACATTTGGGTTAATATCCACTTATCAATGAGTACATACCATGTGTGTTTTTCTGTGATTGGCTTACCTCACTCAGGATGATATTTTCCAGTTCCATCCATTTGTCTATGAATTTCATAAAGTCATTGTTTTTGATAGCTGAGTAGTATTCCATTGTGTAGATGCACCACATTTTTTTTTTATCCATTCCTCTATTGAAGGGCATCTGGGTTCATTCCAGCTTCTGGCTACTATAAATAACGCTGCTTTAAACAGAGTGGAGCATGTGTCTTTGTTATATGTTAGGGTATCTTTTGGTTATCTGCCCTAGAGAGGTATTGCTGGGTCCTCAGGTAGTTCAATATCCAATTTTCTGAAGAACCTCCAGACTGATTTCCAGAATGGTTGTACCAGTCTGTAATCCCATCATCAATGGAGGAGTGTTCCTTCTTCTCCATGTCCTCACCAGCATCTGCTGTCACCTGAGTTTTTGATCTTAGCCAGTCACTGGTGTGAGGTGGAATCTTAGGGTTGTTTTGATTTGCATTTCCCTTATGACTAAAGATGTTGAACATTTCTTTAGGTGTTTCTCACCCATTCAGCATTCCTCAGCTGTGAATTCTTTGTTTAGCTCTGAACCCTATTTTTTAATACGGTTATTTGTCTCCCTGCAGTCTAATTTCATGAGTTCTTTGTATATTTTGGATACAAGCCGTCTGTTGGTCGTAGGATTAGTAAAGATCTTTTCCTGATCTGTTGGTTGTCATTTTGTCCTTACAAATGTGTCCTTTGCCTTACAGAAGCTTTGCAGATTTATGAGATCCCATTTGTCGATTCTTGATCTTAGAGCATAAGCTATTGGTGTTTTGTTCAGGAAATTTTCTCCAGTGCCTATGTGTTCGAGGTTTTTCCCCACTTCTTCTTCTATAAGTATGGGTGTATCTGGTTTGATGTTGAGGTTCTTGATCCACTTTGACTTAACCTTTGTACAGGCTTATAAGTATGGATCTTTCTGCATTCTTCTACATGCTTACCTCCATTTGAACCAGCACCATTTTCTGAAAATGTTATCTTTTTTCCTTGGCTCCTTTGTCAAAAACTAAGTGACCATAGGTGTATGGGTTCACTTCTGGGTCTTCAATTCTATTCCACTGGTCTATCTGTCTGTCTCTATACCAATACCATACAGTTATTATCACTATTGCTCTGTGATACTGCTTGAGTTCAGGGATAGTGATTTCCCTGGAAGTCTTTTTATTGTTGAGGATAGTTTTAGCTCCCCTGTGTCCCGAGCTACGTCTCGCCAGCAGGAACGACACGGCACACACAGAATCCTTCTGCAGAAAAGCTTTAATGCGTCCTGAGAGGGAGAGCATACGCTTACAATGTGGAGACGCCGAGTGAGGAATAACTGTCCCTTATATAGGAAACTATCCTCGCCTAGGACGTGTCACTCTCTGACTGGTCGCTGCCAATTATGCCAGATGACGTACCAAAGCGTACATGTCCCTTTGAGTAGGGAAGTTACCAGGCGCCTGTGTATTGCCCTTTTTACTAGGTGCGTTCTGCCGGATGCCGGTGCCATCTTGTAATGGAGTATGTGAGGACAGCTCCTCACATCTCCCCCTTTTCTGTTTTTTAAGCAAACGGGACACCCAGATATAGGAGGGCGAAGACAGAGGTCATATCCTCGTACAAAGTTGGCGAACCTGTGCAAGAGAGATACCCTTAGGCTGTTGTTGGGACCCAGGGCACTCCCGACCCGAGTAATAACTGTGCTATTCTATCTCCTTTACTTATGGAAAAAACCCCATCGGGACTTGAACAAAGAATCTGAACATCAAGAGAGCGCTGAGCTTCAACAAGGCCTGGATGGACTATCAGTCCTTGTAGGGCGAGAGATCCTCTCCCAAGGACAAGGCCTATGGTTCCCGGGGGTAGAGGCCCCACAGTCTGAGCAGGAATTGGCTGAATGCCCATCTGGGGCATTAGAAAGAAGTCTGAGGTGGCACGCAGGTCCAATTTTGTGTCGCCTTTTGGGGGACCTCCTCTGCCGGGGTCGTGCCCCTGTGAAAGCGGTTCCCATATCTTTGAGGGCCCTGGGACTGGGGGCCCACCAGCCTGTTTTTTGACATCTCATTAGGCTGAGTCTCCAAAGGAGGGAGTAGTTTGCCTTTAATGTCTCTCACTGATCGGCACTGGTCAGCCCTATGGTAGCCTTTGCCACATCGGACACAGAGGGTTGCAGACCCCCTGTCTCCTTTTGTCATCCTGCAGTCTCTTTTTAGATGGCCTGTTTTCCCACATTGAAAGCATAATCTTTTATCCGTCCCTTTAACGGGGCGTCGTTGGGACTGGAGAATGGCGGCCGCCAGGCCTGAGTTAGTAAGGGGCCCTCCAAGTTCCCTGCAGACTCTAAGCCAATCCTGTAGTCCTTTATTTCTTCGGGGGGCTATGGCTGCTCGGCACTCCTGGGTGGCTTGCTCGAAAACGAGCTGTTCTATAAGCAGTGCTGCTTGTTCAGGATCGCCAAAGATTCGTCCTGCAGCCTCTGTCATTCTAGCTACAAAATCTGAGAAATTTTCCTGGGGTCCCTGAATGATTTTTGTAAGTTGATTATCGATCCCTCCTCTCCTGGACAGTGCCTTCCAGGCTCTAATAGCCGTGCTGGAGACCTGAGCATAGGCGCCCCAGTGGTAAGCAGACTGATCAGCTGCAAAGCGGCCCTGTCCTGTTAAGAGTTCAAAAGTCCATTCCTGTTGCTCAGGTATTAAAGCCGTAGCATTCGCTCTGGCCTGGGTTTGGGCTGCCTCAAACCAGAGAGCTTTCCATTCCATGTATTGGCCCATGCTGGCAAGGGCTGCCTTAGCAATCATCTGCCAATCAGCTGGTGTCAATGCCGTCATGGCCAAGCTGTTGAGTTGTGTTAGAGTAAAGTTGGCCGTGACTCCATACTTTCTAACTGATTCCGCTAATTCCTTAATCTGATTATATTCAACAGGGGCATGGACCCGTCCTCCCTCCGGAGTCTCAAAGACAAGAAATGTCATACTCAGCTTTCTTCTCACCCTCTCGGGGACTAGTGAGAAGGCGCGTGAGCGTGTCTCATATGGAGGGGGCGCCGTTGGTGGCGGCCGTGCTAGAAGCCTTCTATTACTTCCCCTACATTCATCGGAGTAATATCTTTCCTCCTCATATTTAGCTGCTTCCTCATCTAGCTCGGCCTCCTCCTCTGAGTCTAAGGTTTTATTTTCAGAGCTTTTCAGAACTGTTGAGGTTCAGTGCTTCTAGCTCTTTCACAGGGTATAGGCTGGCTCCCCCTCCTGGTTTATGTGTAGAGGAGGAAGTGCTGGAATCTGAAAATCTCAACGCTCCCATGTCTGCAGACTTACCAGGAGGGCCTTTTTTCTTTCTTAGGACGTCCTTTTTCTTGCATGTGCCCAACCTCTCACTACGTTCGGTTTCTGACATACTGTCCCGGACTACCTCGAGAGTGGCCTGTCCTTCTACTACTGTTGCCTTACACGTTTCATCCTTTAAACAATTCTTAACCAGCTTCCATATAGCTTTGGTCCCTAGGCGCAGAACCTCTTCCGCCAATCTTCTGTCAAGGTCCTTTCCAAGTTTGTTCCATGAGGCAATTGTAAACGAGCCTGAACAGGCAAACCAAGGAGCCACCCTCTCCACCTCCTTCACAAAGTTGTTAAGTGTTCTTCCTACAATTTTGATGTCCCTCTGCTTTAACACTGTTTCCAAGGACATGACCACAGACTGTGAGGATCCCATGATGGGCCAGGAACGCCAGCAGCTTATCTACGTCCGTCTGACAAGGCGTGAGGTGAAAGGGTAGAGACGAACACGCTGCTCTCTTATGTACTCTCTTATGCTCTCTTATGCTCTCTTACACGCGCCTCCCCGGACGGTGCCACTTATCTACGTCGGCCTTATCGCGTCCTTGCTCCTCAACAGTCAAAATCGAAGGTAAAAGGGAGCTGCGCGAAGCTCACTTATATACGAGAGACTGAGACGTGCCTTCAGCTGCTGTGATCGTCCTTTTAACAGCGAAAACGGTGAAAACAGAACATAATAATAAGAAAGAGTAGGGTGGCTCCCAGGACAAATACTATAGCCTCAACAAATCCTTCCCAAGGTGGTGACAACCCCAGACCAAAGTCCAAGAGAGACCTGCCTCTCCGAACGTACCTACCTGCAGTTCTGAATCCTCCTTGTCGCCAAGGGATCTCCGAAGGTGCTGACGATGGCGAGGTCTTTCCCGAGTTTTCGGCACCAGATGTCCCGCGCTACATCTCGCCAGCAGGAACGACGTGGCACACACAGGATCCTTCTGCAGAAAAGCTTTAATGCGTCTTGAGAGGGAGAGCATAAGCTTACAATGCGGAGACGCCGAGTGAGGAATAACCGTCCCTTATATAGGAAACTATCCTCACCTAGGACGTGTCACTCTCTGACTGGTCACTGCCAATTATGCCAGATGACATACCAAAGCATACGTGTCCCTTTGAGTAGGGAAGGTACCAGGCACCTGCGTATTGCCCTTTTTACTAGGTGCGTTCTGCCGGATGCCGATGCCATCTTGTAATGGAGTATGTGAGGACAGCTCCTCACACCCCTGGGCTTTTTTGTTATTCCGGAAAAATTTGTAAGTTGTTCTAACTCCATGAAAAATTGGCTTGGAATTTTGATGGGGTTTGCATTGAATCTGAAGCAATCAATAAAAGTCTCCCAATCAAAAAGAGCCCAGGTCCAGATTGGTTCAGTGTAGAATTCTATCAGACCTTCATAGAAGACCTCATACCAATACTATCCAAATTATTCCATGAAATTGAAACAGGTGGAGGACTACCGAATTCCTTCTATGAAGCCACAATTACTTTTATACCTATACCATGCAAAGACCCAACAAAGAACGAGAACTTCAGACCAATTTCCCTTATGAATATCAACACAAAATACTCAATAAAATTCTTGCAAACCGAATCCAGGAGCATATCAAAACAATCATCCATCATGATCAAGTAGGCTAAATTCCAGGGAAGCAGGGATGATTTTACACACGAAAAAGCATCAACGTAACCCACTATAAACAAACTGAAAGATAAAACCACATGATCATTTCATTAGAGGCTGAGAAAGCATTTGACAAAATACAACACCCATTCATGATAAAGTTCCTGGAAAGAACAGGAATTCAAGGCCCATACCTAAAGATAGGAAGAGCCATATACAGCAAACCAGTAGCTAGTATTCAACTAAATGGAGAGAAACGTGAAGCAGTCCCACTAAAATCGGGGACTAGACAAGGCTGCCCACTCTCTCCCTACTTATTCAATATAGTTCTTGAAGTTCTAGTCAGAGCAATCAGACTACAAAAGGAGATCAAAGGGATACAGACTAGAAAGGAAGAAGTCAAAATATCACGATTTGCAGACAATATGATTGTATACTTCAGTGATCCCAAAAGTTGCACCAGAGGACTACTAAACCTGATAAACACCTTCAGCAAAGTGGCGGGGTATAAAATTAATTCAAACAAATCAGTAGCCTTTCTCTACACAAAAGAGAACAAGCAGAGATAGAAATTAGGGAAATGACACACTTCATAATAGTCCCAAATAATATAAAATACGTTGGTGAGACTCTAACCAAGCAAGAGAAAGACCTGTATGATAAGAACTTCAAGCCTCTGAAGAAAGAAATTGAAGAAGATCTCAGAAGATGGAAAGATCTCCCAAACTCATGGATTGGCAGGATTAATATAGTAAAGATTAGTTTGCCTTTAAAGTGAAGCTATAGGTGACAACTAGTGGTATACTTTGTCCAAACTGCAAACAACTTACTTTTACTGATTAGTAAATTTTATCTGTTCTTTGTATTTTTCAAAAATTAGAAACATAAAAAGAATTTGTTTTGCTATATACAGAAGATTAACTAATAACACTATGTACTAGATACTTATATGTTTTTCCTAATTCTCAGTATTACTAGCAATGCTGAGCTAAACAAAAATATATTGAATTGTTCTGTGCAAGAATATCTACTTCCTCTTAACAAAATTTTTGAGAGTAAAATTAACTTTAAAGGTTAGAATTTTTGAACAGTGAAAATATATTCTACCTGAAGCCATATTGTAAACTAAAATGAACAAAAATTATCTGGATATGTAATATCTATATTCATTAAAACACAGCCTTTTTCCCAGCCATGATTTTCAGATTTTGTCCTCCAACAACACTGCCTCATGGTAGGCAGAGATTCTGTATGGAGAGAGAAAAAAAAAGTCAGTTTTATACCATAACATACTCTTCATTGATATTTTATCAAGGGAAATGGGAAATTTGAAAACTCAAATGTCCAATTAATGAAAGACAAAAGTATAATCCCAAGTAAGCCTTATCAAAATGTGTTATTTTCTCGTTGCTTTATCAGTGCAGTCTGTCCAGAGAACATCCTCCCTACACTTTTAGTCTCATATTTAAACACTTTCCAACTTTCCACTTGTAATCAGGGTCAATGGGGAATCTATGCCCTCCTGAATAACACTTAACATCCACTTTGCATAAAACATCAATAAATCCAACTGTCGCTTACTTGTTACCATTAATTAGTTAAACAATCTACTAAAATATTCCCTTTGTCATCTGACCTAAAATGACTCTTAAACTGTGTCATACAAGCCACTCAAGAAAACACACATAGTATAACACATCTGTTAAACAAAATGCACCCCCAAGAAGTTCATTAAAAGATCTACATAAAGGACTTGTTAGTGTGATAACAAATTTAATACATGAGGTTGAAACAAAATACATTAAGGGAGTATTACTTACTGCAGACCCAGGTCAAGATGTGTTCTTGAGAAATGATTACATGCAAGAGATCAGGGGTAAGAAGGATTGGCGAGGGGTGAGGGCCTGGAGACTGGGTAGAAGCAGGCAGACAAGAGCAGAGCCATGAGGGCAGAGAAGGGAAGACAAGGTCAGAGGACAGAAAACACTGGCATTCTTAATGCAACACTTAACTCTACTATACAACACCAAGATTACCAGATCCTAGCATGTCTCAGGCTTCCAGCTTAGGGACTAACTACTCAGCTAGTTAAGTCATTGTTGGATCAAAAGAGTCACAATTAAATTTTTCTAGGTACAAGTTAGGCCACCACTGCATTAACTTTCATAAATTAATGCAACATTTACATTGCGTTCTGTAATTCTCTAAGATTATATCAAAGACTATTATATGAAGCCTTCACTATCAAAGTCAAACTAGCTTTGGTAAGATTTATAAGAGTCTTTAATCTTAAAAATATTTTATCCACACACATGACTCCTAGTTTTTGAAATGCCTTTTGATTTGGTTTTTCTTTCTGACATTTGTATTAACAACATATTCTATACATGAAAAATGGCTAAAGACACATGGACTTTGTCACCTAAGTCCTAGGAGTGAGAAAGACAATTTAAATATTTTAGGGGCATATGTAAAAGGCCCTGAGAAGAAATTACTAATTCTGTCGACTTTGCTCTTAAATTTGCTCTAGGCGGGTACCTGGGTGTTCCATGCTGTGTTCTTCATCAACCCAGAATTGCCAGATGTATCTCATAAATTCTCCTAAAGAGGTTTATTTGCTAGTCTTCATCCCTTAAGAGCCAAAGAAATTCCTATTGCATAATGACTGGTTCAAAGAAACTCTGAATCTATACACGTACTTTTATCAGCAAATGATTTGAACATTCTGCTAATGTGTATGTGGCAGTCATTAAATGTAACAACATGTAGTCATATGCATGAAACTGTCCTCACAGACTCTGATATTTAGACACTCAGCTGGTGGTGGTGTTTGGAAGGGATTAAGAGGTATGGCCTTGTTGGAAGAAGCATGTCCCAGGAGGGAAGCTTTGAGAGGTAAAGAATGTTGTTTATCCAGTCTGCTCTCTCTGCTTCTGCTCACCACCATGCTTCCCATCAAGATCTCTATTAAACTATAAAAAATGTTACTTTCTCATGGGAAAAGCAAGAAGAAGGTCTCTTCCTCAGGTTTGCAGCTTACTTGGCACAGCACCAGGATTCTCTGCTTGAGAAAGTCTGCTTCCTTTGTCTCAGTTTGCTTAGAATGACAAAGACCCTAGGTTGCCTGCAAGCTGGCAATCTGGGAACAGTGTCCTCCTGCCATTTCTCTACAAATAATAGAATATATCTTCAAACTTAAAGTCAGGTATGGTGTATTACACCTTTAATTTCAGTGTCTGGGAGGTACAAGGAAGTTCAAGGCCAGCCCCATCTATATAATGAACTCAGGAAGAGCCTCAACTACAGAACCCTAGTCTCATTTCTTAAAAAAATGAACAAATAAAAGAAAAATAATTGAGAAATAAAAAATAATAACAATTCATTTGATTATTCATTTAAGAGCACGGTATGCTCACCAAAGTTTCTGCTGTGAAAAAACAGTGAGAAAATCGTTATTGATGGTGTAACAAGGAGGGTTCCAAGTCTGACACTGAGAGAGATGCTAAGGCTATGGATATGCATCAAGGGTGCAGCACTCGCCTATCATTGAAGAGGCTGTGGGTATGGTGCCAATAATTAAGGAAAAATGCAAAACCAAGCAAGCCCCACAAGAAACTAAAACTATGTTTTCTATAAAAAATTGTCCCAAGGCAAAGTCACTTTCCAAGTAGTGGAAATTAGTGAAATAAATATCTGAAGAGAACAAAATTTACAAATACCTGCTACTTCTCCCCAATGGGATTCTTTTCTCTCTGAGAATAATCTGTCAACTCCAAAGGAGTGGCTGAAGAACAGCCATAATTTTAACAAACACCACACGAAAGGAATGCGAACTGGAGTTGAAGAATCTTCCAAATATACTGATCTCTATATTACCAATAAGAACTGAGGCTGGAGAGATATCTCAGTGGGTTAGAGCCCTGACTGCTCTTCCAGAGGTCCTGAGTTCAATTCCCAGCAACCACATGGTAGCTCAGATCAGATCTGTAATGAGATCTGATGCCCTCTTCTGGTGTGTCTGAAGAGAGTGACAGTATACTCACATACATAAGATAAATAAATTAATTTTAAAAAACGAAATAACAAACTAGAGGTAAACAAATCATGTTTTCTGGAAATTAAACCCCCGAAAACTTCTACTAAACGGCCAAATACAAGGCAAGTGATACATTTCTCCACACTTGCATTGATACTCATTGCCCTAGTTAGGGTTATTATCACTGTGATGAAACACTGAAGCAAGTTGCAGAGGAAAGAGAGTATTTGCCTTACACTTCCACTTGGTAATCCATCACTGAAAGAACTTGGAAAAGGAACCCAAACATGGTAGCAACCTAGAAGCAGGAACTGGTACAGTGGTCAACCAGTGGTGCTGCTTACTGCCTTCCTCACCTTGCTTTCTTATACAGCCCAGGACCAACAGGCCAGAGGTGGCCACACCCACAACAGCCTGGGCCCTCCTGTATAAATCACTGCAATAACACCCTATAAGCTTGATTACAACCTGATCTTATGGGCAGTCATTTTCTTATTCGAGGTTCCCTCCTTTATGATGACTATAGCCTAGATTGAGCTGACATAAACATGGAGAGCATATTCATATGTAAACATTCATATTTCATTGAAACCAACAAGAATCTTGTTTCACATACCCAAATATTACCATGAAAATATATTATATTGCCATTAACTGTACATGTGATTGGGTAGCAAAGAGTGTTTCAGGCCAGCCAGGACTACATAATATTGGGGTAGAAATCTCATTTCACATCCAGACAAACCACAACGGGACAAGGTTTCCTGTAGAAATGTTTAATGAGAGAAGAGTAGAAGAGGAGAGGAGTAAAGACTGGCCATGAGCATGTGGAGGGAAGGTGGAAGGAGAATGGGGAGAGAAGGGACAGAGGGGAAGAGGGGAAGCAGGGCAAGAACAAGAAGCAAGAAAGGAAGAGAGTAAGAGAATGAGGAGGGGACAAGCAGCGCCTTTTATAGTGCCAGGCATACCTGGGTGTTACCAAGTAACTGTGGGGGTGGAGCTTAGACAGAAAACTAACACATAGTGAGAACTTGTTTCCAAGAAAAACAAACAAACAAAGAAACAAAAACAAACAAGCAAAATGAACAAAAAAGTTTTTTCCAGGACTGAAGAGATGCTTCAGTAGAAAAGAGAACACAATACTCTTGCAGAGGATCAGAGTTTGGCCAAAGCAAACACATCTAGCAGCTAACAACCAATTGACTCAGCTCCAAGAGCTCAGAAACACTCTCTGGATGCCAGCAACTTCATTCACATGTGTGCATACCCACTATCACCACCAAGCAGCTACTACATACACATGCATATTATTAAAATAAAATAAAACATTTTTAATAGAAAAAGTTCCCCATTAGCAGTCTCTAGTTAGAAGTGTACTTTTAAAGATTTATCAAATTTTCACTAGCCGAATCTCATTTTCTTGATGAATTCAGTTAGTTTCCTATAGGCCGCGAAAAAAAAAAGTGGTCTTTTCGGGATTAGAAAAATTTTCACTAATGAAATAAAAAAATCTAGGCGAATTCAGTGACTTTCCAAAGGGACATGCTTGTATAAGTGTACTTTTCAAGATACAGCATCATTTTCAGGAACTGAATCTAAGTATCATGGTGAATTCTGTAGGTTCCCAATAGGATGTGCTTGTAATAAGGGTACTATATAGATACAGCAAAATTTTGACGAACGGAAACACAGTTTCTTTGTGAATTCAGGTAGTTCCTATTAGCAGGCTATAGTAAGAAGTGTACATTAAAGATTTATCAAAATTTCCACGAGCCGAATCTCAGTTATTTGGCGAACACAGTTCCCACTAGGCCAAGATAGTAATTAATAAGTGAACTTTTCGGGATATAGAAAAATTTTCTAAATGGAATCAAAATTTCTATGTGAATATATTTAGTTCCAATAGGACTTGCTTGTATGAGTGTGCTTTTCAAGAAATAGCAACATTTTCATGAACCGAATATAAGTATCATGGTGAATACAGTAGGTTCCCAGTAGGATTCACATGTAATAAGGGTACTATTCAAATACAGCAAAATTTTAATGAACTGAAACACAGTTTGTTGATGAATTCAGGTAGTTTCCTTTAGCAGGCTCTAGTAATAAGTGTACTTTTAAAGATTTATCAGAATTTCGCGAGCCGAATCTAGGTTAATTAATGAATCACTTAGTTTCCAATAGGTCGTAATATTAATAAGGGGACTTTTGGGGATATAAAACAATTTTCACAAATGGAATCAAAATTTCTATGCGAATTCATTGAATTATCAATAGGACATGCTTGTATAAGTGTACTTTTCAAGATATAGGAACATTTTGACGGACCGAATCGAAGTATCATGGTGAATTCAGTAGGTACCCAACAGGATGTGCTTGTAATAATGCGCTTGTAATAATGCGCTTGTACCATCCAAGATTCAGCAACATTTTCACGAACTGAAACATATTTCTCTGTGAATTCAGGTAGATCCCAGTAGCAGGCTCACGAAAGAAGTGTACTTCTAAAGATTGATCAAATTTTCAATAGCCGAATCTCATTTGCTTGGTGAATTCAGTTAGTTCCCAATAGGCCATGATAGAAAAAGTGGTCTTTTCGGAATATAGAAAAATTTTCACAAATGGAATTAAACTTGTAGGAGAATTCAGTGAGTTCCAAATGGGACATGCTTTTATAAGTGTACTTTTCAAGGTATAGCATCATTTTCAAGAAATGAATCTAAGTATCACGGTGAATTCAGTAGGTGTCCTATAAGATGCGCTTAATTCCATTCGTGAAAATTTTTCTATATCCCGAACAGTCCACTTGTTACTATTGCAGCCTATTGGGAACTAACTGAATTCACCAAGTTACTTAGATTCCGTTCACGAAATTCTGATAAATCTTAAAGTACACATATTACTAGACCTGATAAAGGGAACTACCTGAATTCACAAAGAAACATTGTTTCAGTTCATTAAAATGTTGCTGTATCATGAAAAGTAAACTCATACAAGCATGTCCCATTGGGAACTCACTGAATTCGACTAAAATTTTGATTCCATTCGTGAAAAATTTTTCTATATCCCCAACAGACCACTTGTTAGTATTGCGGCCTTTTGGGAACTAACTGAATTCACCAAGTTACTTAGATTCGACTCAGGAAATTTTGAAAAATCTTTAAAAGTACACATAGTACTAGCGCCTGCTAATGGGAACTACCAGATTCACAAAGAAACAGTGTTTCAGGTCTTTAAAATGTTGCTGTATCTTGAATAGTACCCTTATTACATGCGAATACTATTGGGAACCTATTGAATTCACATGATATTTAGATTCCGTTCGTTAAAATGTTGCTATATCTGGAAAAGCACACTCATACAAGCATGTCCCATTGGGAACTCCTTAAATTCGCGAAGAAATTTTAATTCCATTCGAGAAAATTTTTCTATGTCCTCAACAGTCCACTTATTACTATTGTGGCCTATTGTGAACTAACTGAATTCACCAAGTTACTTAGATTCGGCTCACGTAATTATGATAAATCTTTAAAAGTACACATATTACTAGAGCCTGCTAATGGGAACTACCTGAATTCACAAAGAACCAGTGTTTCAGTTCGTTAAAATGTTGCTGTACCTTGAATAGTACCCTTATTATATGCGAATCCTATTAGGAACCCACTGAATTCACCATGATACTTAGATTCCGTTCGTTAAAATGTTGATATATTTTGAAAAGTACACTCATACAAGTATGTCCCACTGGGAGCTCAATGAATTCACCTAGAAACTTTGATTCCATTTCTGGAAATTTTTCTATATCCAGAACAGTCCACATGTTACTATTGCGGTCTATTGTGAACTAACGGAATTCACCAAGTTACTTAGATTCGGCTTACGAAATTTTGATAAATCTTTAAAAGTACACATCTTCCTAGAGGCTGCTAATGAGAACTACCTGAATTCACGATGACACAGTGTTTCTTTTCGTTAAAATGTTGCTGTATCTTGAAAAGTACCCTTATTACATTCGAATCTTACTGGGAACCTACGGAATTCACCATGATATTTAGATGCCGTTCTTTAAAATGTTGATACATCTTGAAAAGTACACTCATGCAAGCATCTCCCATTGGGAACTCACTGAATTCGCCTAGAAATTTTGATTCCATTCGTGAAAATTTTTCTATATCTCGAACAGTCCACTTGTTACTATTGCGGCCTATTGGGAATTAACTGAATTCACCAAGTTACTTAGATTCGGCTCACGAAATTTTGAAAAATCTTTAAAAGTACACATATTACTAGGGCCTGCTGTAGGGAAATACCTGAATTTACAAAGAAACAGTGTTTTCAGTTCGTTAAAATGTGTCTGTAACTTGAATAACACCCTTATCACATGTGAATGCTATTGGAAACCTACTGAATTCAGAATGATACTTAGATTCCGTTCGTTAAAATGTTGCTATATCTGGAAAAGCACACTCATACAAGCATGTCCCATTGTGAAGTCACTGAATTTGCCTAGAAATTTTAATTCCATTCCTGAAAATTTTTCTATATCCCGAACAGACCACTTGTTACTATTGGGCCTGTTGGGAACTAACTGAATTCACCAAGTTACTTAGATTAGGCTCACGAAATTTGATAAATCTTTAAAAGTACACATATTACTAGAGCCTGCTAATGGGAACTACCTAAATTCACAAAGAAACAGTGTTTCAGTTCGTTAAAATGTTGCTGTATTTTGAATAGCACCCTTATGACATGAGAATCCTATTGGGAACCCACTGAATTCACAATGATACTTAGATTCCCTTCGTTAAAATGTTGCTATATCTTGAAAATCACACTCATTCAAGCATGGCCCATTGGGAACTTGCTAAATTTGCATAGAAATTTGATTCCATTCGTGAAAATTTTTCTATATCCTGAACAATCCACTTGGTAGTATGCGGCCTATTGGGAACTAATGGAATTCACCAAGTTACACATATTACTAGCGCCTGCTAATAGGAACTACCTGAATTCACAAAGAAACAGTGTTTCAGTTCGTTAAAATGTTGCTGTACCTTGAATAGTACCCTTAATATATGCGAATCCTATTAGGAACCCACTGAATTCACCATGATACTTATAATCTGTTCGTTAAAATGTTCCTATATCTTGAAAAGGACACTCATAGAAGCATGTCATATTGGAAACTCCTTAAATTCGCCTCGAAATTTTGATTCCATTCGTGTTAATTTTTCTATATCCCAACATTACACTTATTATTATTGCAGCCTATTGGGAACTAACTGAATTCACCAAGCTACTTACATTCGGCTCAGGAAATTATGACAAATCATTAAAATTACACATATTACTAGAGCCTGCTAATGGGAACTACCTATATTCACAAAGAAACAATGTTTCAGTTCGTTAAAATGTTGCGGTATCTTGAATAGTACCCTTATTACATGCGAATCCTATTGGGAACACACTGAATTCACCATGATACTTAGATTCCATCGATAAAATGTTGCTATATCTTGAAAAGCACAGTCATACAAGCATGTCCCGTTGGCAATTCACTCAATTTGCCTACAAATTTTGATTCCATTCTGAAAATTTTTCTATAACCCGAACATTCCACTTATTACTATTGCGGCCTATTGGGAACTAACTGAATTCACCAAGTTACTTAGATTCGGCTCATGAAATTTTGATAAATCTTTCAAGTTCACATATTCCTAGAGCCTGCTAATGGGAACTTCCTGAATTCACAAAGAAACAGTGTTTCAGTTCGTTAAAATGTTGCTATATCTTGAATAGTACCCTTAATACATGCGAATCCTATTGGGAACCCTCTGAAATCACCATGATACTTATATTCTATACGTTAAAATGTTGCTATATCTTGAAAAGTACACTCATACAACAATGTCCCATTGGGAACTCACTGAACTCGTCCAGAAATTTTGATTCCATTCCTGAAAATTTTTCTATATACCGAACAGTCCACTTGTTAATATTGCGGCTTATAGGGAACTAACTAAATTCACCAAGTTACTTAGATTCGGATCACGAAATTTGATAAATCTTTAATAGTACACATATTACTAGAGCCAGCTAATGTGAACTACCTCAATTCACAAAGAAACAATGTTTCAGTTCGTTAAAATGTTGCTGTATCTTGAACAGTTCCTTATTACGTATGAATCCAATTAGGAACGCACAGAATTCACCATCATACTTAGATTCTGTTCGTTAAAATGTTGCTGTATCTTGAAAAGTACACTCATACAAGCACGACATATTAGGTTCTCATTAAAATTGCCTAGAAATTTGGATTCCATTCGTGAAAATTTTTCTATATCCCGAACAGTCCACTTGTTACTATTGCGGCCTATTGGGACCTAACTGAATTCACCAAGTTACTTGAATTCGGCTCACAAAATTTGATGAATCTTTAAAAGTACAAATATTACTAGACCCTGCTAATGGGAACTACCAGAATTCACAAAGAAACAGTGTTTCAGTTCGTTAATATGTTGCTTTATCTTGAATAGTACAGTTATTACATTCGAATCCTTTTGGGAACCTACAGAATTCACCATGATACTTAGATTCCGTTCGTTAAAATGATGCTATATCTTGAAAAGCACACGCATACAAGCATGTCCCATTGGGAACTCACTGAATTTGCCTAGAAATTTTGATTCCATTCGTGAAAATTTTTCTATATCCCGAACAGTCCACTTGTTAATATTGGGGCCTATTTGGAACTAACTGAATTCAACAAGTTACTTAGATTCAGCTCACGACATTTGGATAAATCATTTAAAGTATACATATTACTAGAGCCTGCTAATGGGAACTACCTGAATTCACAAAGAAACAGTGTTTCAGTTCGTTAAAATGTTGCTGTATCTTGAATCGTACCCTTATTACATGCGAATCCTATAAGGAACCCACTGAATTCACCATGATACTTAGACTCCGCTCGTTAAAATGTTGCTATATCTTGAAAAGCACACTCATACAAGCATGTACCATTGGGAACTCACTGAATTTGCCTAGAAATTTTGATTCCATTTGTGAAAATTTGTCTATATCCCGTACACTCCACTTGTTACTATTGCGGCCTATTGGGAACTAACTGAATTCACCAAGTTACTAAGATTCGGCTTAGGTAATTATGATAAATCTTTAAAAGTACACATATTACTAGAGCCTGCTAATGGGAACTACCTAAATTCACAAAGAGACAATGTTTCAGTTCTCTAAAATGTTGCTGTATCTTGAATAGTACCCTCATTACAAGCGAATCCTGTTCGGAACCTACTGAATTCACCATGGGACTTAGATTCTGTACGTTAAACTGTTGCCATATCTTGAAAAGTACACTCATACAAGCATGTCTCATTGGGAACTCACTGATTTCGCCTAGAAATTATGATTCCATTAGTGAAATTTTTTGTATATCCCGAACAGTCCACTTGTTACTATTGCGGCCTATTGGGAACTAACTGAATTCAGCAAGTTACTTAGATTCGGCTCAGGACATTTTGATAAATCATTAAAAGTACACATATTACTAGAGCCTGCTAATGGGAACTACCTGAATTCACAAAGAAACAGTGTTTCAGTTCGTTAAAATGTTGCTCTATCGTGAAAAGTACACTCATACAAGCATGTCCAATTGGGAATTCACTGAATTCGCCTAGAAATTTTATTCCATTCATGATAATTTTTTCTAAATCCCGAACAGACCACTTGTTACTATTGCGGCCTATTGGGAACTAACTGAATTCACCAAGCTACTTAGATTCGACTCACGAAATTTGATAAATCTTTAAAGTACACATATTACTAGAGCCTGCTAATGGGAACTACCTGAATTCAAAATTAACAATGTTTCAGTTCATTAAAATTTTGCTGTATCTTGAATAGTACCCATATTACATGCGAATCCAATTAGGAACCCAACTGAATTCACCATGATACTTAGATTCTGTTCGTTAAAATGTTGCTATATCTTGAAAAGCACACTCATACAAGCATGTCACATTGGGTACTCACTGAATTCCCATAGAAATTTGATTCCATTCCTGAAAATTTGTCTCTATCCCGAACAGTCCACTTGTTACTGTTGCGGCCTATTGAAAACTAACTGAATTCAACAAGTTAATTAGATTTGCCTCACAAAATTTTGAAAAATCTTTAAAAGTACACATATTACTGGAGGTTGCTTAGTGAACTACCTGAAATCAAAAGAAACATTGTTTCAGTTCGTTAAAATGTTGCTGTATCTTGAATAGCACCCTTATTACATGAGAATCCTATTGGGAACCTACTGAATTCACCATGATACTTAGATTCTGTTCTTTAAAATGTTGCTATATCTTGAAAAGCTCACTCATACAAGCATGTCCCATTGGGAACTCACTGAATTCGCCTAAAAATTGGGATTCAATTCGTGAAAATTTTTTCTATATCCCAAACTGTCCTCTTGTTACTATTGCGGCCTATTGAGAACTAATTGAATTCACCAAGTTAATAAGATTCGTCTCACGAAATTTTGATAAATCTTTAAAAGTAAACATATTGCTAGAGCCTGCTATAGGGAACTACCTGAATTCACAAAGAAACAGTGTTTCAGTTCGTTAAACTGTTGCTGTATCTTGAATAGTACCTTATTACATGCGAATCCAATTTGGAAACCACTAAATTCACCATGATACTTAGATTCTGTTCGTTAAAATGTTGCTATATTTTGAAAAGTTCACTCATACAAGCACATCATATTGGGTTCAATTAAAATCGCCTAGAAATTTTGATTCCATTCGTGAAAATTTTTCTATATACCGAACAGTCCACTTGTTACTATTTTGG
Organism: Rattus norvegicus; assembly: GCF_021556685.1. Lineage (NCBI taxonomy): Eukaryota > Metazoa > Chordata > Mammalia > Rodentia > Muridae > Rattus > Rattus norvegicus. Next base: position 3,110,018 of record NC_141535.1, on the reverse strand, counting down.
CCGTTTGGGAACTAACTGAATTCACCAAGTTACTTAGATTCGGCTCTATAAATTTTGAACAATCTTTAAAAGTACACATTTAGTAGAGCCTGCTATAGGGAACTACCTGAATTCAAAAAGAAGCAGTGATTCAGTCCGTTAAAATGTTGCTGTATCTTTAATAGCACCCTTATTACATGCGAATCCTTTGGGGAACCTACTGAATTCACCATGATACTTAGATTCCGTTCGTTTAAATGTTGCTATATCTTGAAAAGTACACTCATACAAGCATGTACCATTGGGAACTCACTGAATTCGCCTAGAAATTAGGATTCAATTCGTGAAGATTTTTCTATATCCCAAACTGTCCTCATGTTATTGTGAGGCCTATTGGGAACTAATAAAATTCACCAAGTTAATTAGTTTCGGCTCATGAAATTTTGATAAATCTTTAAAAGTACACATATTACTGGAGCCTGCTAATGGGAACTACCTGAATTCACCTAGAAACTGTGTTTCAGTTCTTTAAAATATTGCTGTATCTTGAATAGTACCCTTATTACATGTGTATCCTCCTGGGAACCTACGGAATTCACCATGATACTTAGACTCTGTTCCTTAAAATGTTGCTATATCTTGAAAAGCACTCTCATACAAGTATGTCTCATTGGGAACTCACTGAATGTGCCTAGAAATTTTGACTCCATTCGTGAAAATATTTCTATATCCCGAACAGTCCAATTGTTACTATTGCGGACTATTGGGAACTAACTAAATTCACCAAGTTACTTAGATTCAGCTCACAAAATTTTGAAACATCTTTAAAAGTACACATATTACAAGAGCCTGCTATAGGGACTATCTGAATTCACAAAGAAACAGTGTTTCAGTTCTTTAAATTTTGCTGTATCTTGAATAGCATCCTTATTACATGCGAATCCTATTGGGAACCTACTGAATTCACCATGATAATTAAATTCCGTTCGGTAAAATGTTGCTATACCTTGAAAAGTACACTCATACAAGCATGTCATATTGGGAACCTACTGATTTCACCTAGAAATTTTGATTTCATTCGTGAAGTTTTTTCTAAACCTTAACAGTCCACTTGTTACTATTGCGGCCAATTGGGAACAAACTGAATTCACTAAGTTACATACATTCGAATCACTAAATTTTGATAAATCTTTAAAAGTACACATATTACTACAGCCTGCTAATGGGAACTACCTGAATTCACAAAGAAACAGTTTTTCTGTTTATTAAAATGTTGCTGTATCTTGCATAGTACCCTTATCACATGCAAATCCTATTGGGAACCTAATGAATTCACAATGATACTTAGATTACGTTCGTTAAAATGTTGCTATATCATGAAAAGCACACTCATACAAGCATGTCCCATTGGGACCTCAATGAATTCTCCAGAAATTTTGACTCCACTCCTGAAAATTTTTCTATATCCCGAACACTCCACTTATTACTATTGTGGCCTATTGGGAACTAACCAAATTCTCCTAGTTAATTACACTCGGCTCACGAAATTTGATAAATCTTTAAAAGTACACATATTACTAAAGCCAGCTAATGGGAACTTCCTAAATTCACAAAGATACAGTGTTTCATTTTGTTAAAATGTTGCTGTATCTTGAATTGAACCCTTAATACATGCGATTCCTATTGCGAACAAAGTGAATTCACCATGATATCTAGATTCCGTTTGTTAAAGTGTTGCTATATCTTGAAAAGTACACTATACAAGCATGTCCCATTGGGAACTCACTGAATTCGCCTAGAAATTATGATTCCATTAGAGAAAAATTTTCAATATCCTGAACTGTCCACTTGTTACTAATGCGGCCTATTGGGAACTAACCAAATTCTCCAAGTTACTTACATTCGGCTCACGAAATTTTGATTAATCTTTAAAAGTACACATATTACTATAGCCTGCTAATGGGAACTACCTGAATTCAGAAAGAAACTGTGTTTCAGTTCCTAAAGATATTGCTCTATCTTGATTAGTACCCTTATTACATGCGAATCCTATTGTGAACCTACTGCATTCACCATGATACTTAGAGCCCGTTCGTTAAAATGTTGCTATATCTTGAAAAGTACACTCATACAAGCATCTCCCTTTGGGAATTCACTGAATTCGCCTAGAAATTTTGATTCCATTCGGGAAAATTTTTCTATATCCCGAACAGTCCACTTGTTTCTATTGCAGCCTATTGGGAACTAACTGAGTTCACAAAGTTACTAATATTTGGCTCATGAAATTTTGATAAATCTTTAAAAGTACACATATTATTAGATCCTGCTAATGGGAATTTCCTGAATTCACAAAGAAACAGTGTTTCAGTTTGTTAAAATGTTGCTGTATCTTGAATAGTATCCTTAGTATATACGAATCCTATTGGGAACCTACTGAATTCACCATGATATTTACATAAAATTTGTTCAAATGTTGCTATATCTTCAAAAGTACACTCATACAAGCATGTCCCATTGGGAACTCACTGAATTCGCCTAAAATTTTGATTCAGTTCGTGAAAATTTTTGTATGTCGCGAACAGTCCACTTGTTAATATTGCGGACTATTGGAATTAACTGAATTCATCAAGTTCCTAGATTCGGCTCATGAAATTTGATAAATCTTTAAAAGTACACATATTACTAGAGCCTGCTAATGGGAACTACCTGAATTCACAAAGAAACAGTCTTTCAGTTCATTAAAATATTGCTGTATGTATCTTGAATAGTACCCTTAATACAATGGAATCCTATTGGGAACGCACTGAATTCACCATGATACTTAGATTCTTTTAATTAAAATGTTGATATATCTTGAAAAGTACACCTCATACAAGCAAGTCCCACTGAATTCCATTATTATTTATGATTCCGTTAGTGAAAATTTTTCTATATCCAGAACTGTCGTCTTGTCACTATTGCTTCCTATTGGGAACTAACTGAATTCACCAAGTGACTTAGAACGGGTAACGAAATTTTGATAAATATTTAAAAGGACTCATATTACTAGAGCCTGCTATAGGGAACTACCTGAATTCACAAAGAAACAGTGTTTCAGTTCGTTAAATATTGCTGTATCTTGAATAACACCCTTATTACATGGGAATCCTATTGGGAAACTACTGAATTCACCATGATCCTTAGATTCCTTTCGTTAAAATGTTGCTACATCTTGAAAAGTACACTCATACAAGCATCTCCCATTGGGAACTCACTGAATTCGCCTAGAAATTCTAATTCCATTTGTGAAAATTTTTCTATATCCTAAACTGTCCTCTTGTTACTATTGCGGTCTGTTGGGAACTAACTGAATTCACCAAGTTACTTTGATTCGGCTCACGAAATTTGATAAATCTTTAAGTGTACACATATTACTAGAGCCTGCTAATGGGAACTACTTGAATTCACAAATAAACAGTATTTCAGTTCGTTAAAATATTGCTGTATCTTGAATAGTACCCTTATTACACGCGAATCCTATTGGGAACCTACTGAATTCACCATGATACTTAGATTCCGTTCGTTAAAATGTTGCTATATATTGAAAAGTACACTCATACAAGCATGTCATATTGGGAACCTACTGAATTCGCCTAGAAATTTTGATTCCATTCATGAAATATATCCTATATCCTTAACAGTCCACTTGTTACTATTGCGGCCTACTGGGAACTAACTGAATTCACCAAGTTACTTAGATTCGGCTCACGAAATTTTGATAAGTCTCTAAAAGTAAACATATTACTACAGCCTGCTAATGGGAAGTACCTGAATTCACAAAGAAATAGTGTTTCCGTTCGCTAACATGTTGCTATATCTTGAATAGCACCCTTATTACATGCGAATCCTCCTGGGAACCTATTGAATTCACCATGATACTTAGATTCCGTTCGTTAAAATGTTGCTATATCTTGAAAAGTACACTCATAAAAGCATGTCCTATTGGAACTCAATGAATTCGCCTAAAATTTTGATTCGATTCGTGAAAATTTTTGTATGTCCCGAACAGTCCACTTGTTAATATTGCCGCCTATTGGGAACTAACTGAATTCACCAAGTTACTTAGTTTCGGACACGAAATCTGCTAAATTTTTAAAAGAACACATATTTCTAGAGCATGTTAATAGGAACTACCTGAATTCACAAAAAACACTATTTCAGTTCATTAAAATGGTGCTGTATCATGAATAGTACCCTTAATACAATGGAATCCTATTGGGAACCCACTGAATTCACCATGATACTTAGATTCTTTTAATTAAAATGTTGCTATATCTTGAAAAGTACACCTCATACAAGTATGTCCCACTGAATTCCATTAGTATGTATGATTCCATTAGTGAAAATTTTTCTATATCCCGAACTGTTGTCTTGTTACTATTGCTTCCTATTGGGAACTAACTGAATTCACCAAGTTACTTAGAACGAGTAACGAAATTTTTATAAACATTTAAAAGGACACATATTACTAGAGCCTGCTATAGGGAACTACCTGAATTCACAAAGAAACAGTGTTTCTCTTCGTTAAAATGTTGCTGTATGTTGATAGCACCCGTATTACATGCGAATTCTGGGAACATCCTGAATTCACCATGATACTTAGATCCTTTTGTTAAAATGTTGCTATATCTTGAAAAGTACACTCATACAAGAATCTCCTATTGGGAACTCACTGAATTTGCCATGAAATTACGTTTCTATTCATGAAAATTGTTCTATATCCTGAACTGTCCTCTTGTTACTATTGTGGCCTATTGGGAACTAACTGAATTCACCAAGTTACTTAGATTCGGCTCACGAAATTTTGATAAATCTTTAAAAGTACACATATTACTAGAGCCTGCTAATGGGAAGTACCTGAATTCACAAAGAAACAGTGTTTCAGTTCTTTAAAATGTTGCTGTATCTCGAATAGCACCCTTATTACATGCGAATCCTATTGGGAACCTTCTGAATTCACCATGATACTTACATTCCGTTCATTAAAATGTTGCTATATCTTGAAAAGTACACTCATACAAGCATGTCTCATTGGGAACTCAGTGAATTCGCCTAGAAATTTTTATTTCATTCCTGAAAATTTTTCTATATCCCAAAAGACCACTTGTTACTATTGCGGCCTATAGGGAACTAACTGAATTCACCAAGTTACTTAGATTCGGCTCACGAAATTTGATAAATCTTTGAAAGAACACATATTTCTAGAACCTGATAATGGGAACTACCTGAATTAACTAAGAAGCAAAATTTCAGTTCATTAAAATGCTGCTGTATCTTGAATAGTACCCTTATTACATGCCAATCCTATTTTGAACCCACTGAATTCACAATGATACTTAGATTTTGTGTGTTAAAATGTTGCTATATCTTGGAAAGTACACTCATACAAGCATGTCCCATTGGGAACTCACTGAATTCGCCTAAAATTTTGGTTCTGTTCCTGAAATTTTTTCTCTATCCCGGACAGTCCACTTGTTACTATTGCGAACTTTTGGGAACTAAGTCAATTCACCAATTTACTTAGATTCAGCTCACGAAATTTGATAAATTACTAAAAGTACACATATTTGTAGACCCTGCTAATGAGAACTACCTGAATTCACAAAGAAACAGTGTTTCAGTTCATTAAAAAGTTCTGTATCTTGAATAGTACCCTAATTACATGCCAATCCTATTGGGAACCCACTGAAATCACCATGATACTTAGATTCTGTTCATTTAAATGTTGCTCTATCTTGAAAAGTACACTCATACAAGCATGTCCCATTGGGAACTCACTGAATTCGCCTAGAAATTTTGATTCCATTCGTGAAAATTTTTCCATATCCCGAACAGTCCACTTGTTACTATTGCAGCCTATTGGGAACTAACTGAATTCACCAAGTTACTTAGATTCGGCTCAATAAAATTTGAAAAATCTTTAAGAGTACACATATTACTAAAGACTGCTAATTGGAACTACCTGAATTCACAAAGAAACAGTGTTTCAGTTCGATAAATGTTGCTGTATCTTGAATAGCACCCTTATGACATGCGAATCCTACTGAAAACCTACTGAATTCACCATAATACTTAGATTCCGTTCATTAAAATGTTGCTATATTTTGGAAAGTACACTCATACAAGCATGTCCCATTGGGAACTCACTGAATTCGCCTAGAAATTTTGATTCCATTCGTGAAAATTTTTCCATATCCCGAACAGTCCACTTGTTACTATTGCAGCCTATTGGGAACTAACTGAATTCACCAAGTTACTTAGATTCGGCTCAATAAAATTTGAAAAATCTTTAAGAGTACACATATTACTAAAGACTGCTAATTGGAACTACCTGAATTCACAAAGAAACAGTGTTTCAGTTCGTTAAAATGTTGCTGTATCTTGAATAGCACCCTTATTACATGCAAATCCTATTGGGAAGCTTCTGAATTCACCATGATACTTACATTCCGTTCATTAAAATGTTGCTATATCTTGAAAAGTACACTCATCCAAGCATGTCTCATTGGGAACTCACTGAATTTGCCTAGAAATTTTTATTTCATTCCTGAAAATTTTTCTATATCCCAAAAGACCACTTGTTACTATTGCAGCCTATTGGGAACTAACTGAATTCACCAATTTACATAGATTCAGCTCAGGAAATTTGATAAATCTTTAAAAGTACACATATTACTAGAGCCTGCTAATGGGAACTCCTTGAATTCACAAAGAAACAGTGTTTCAGTTCATTAAAATTTTGCTGTATTTTGAATAGTACCCTTAATACATGCGAATCCTACTGGGAACCCACTGAATTCACCAAGATACTTAGATTCGGTTCATTTAAATGTTGCTCTATATTGAAAAGTACACTCATACGAGCATGTCCCATTGGGAACACACTGAATTTTCCCAGAAATATTGATTCCATTCCTAAAAATTTTTCTATATCCCGAAACGTCCACTTGTTACTATTGCGGCCTATTGGGAACTAACTGAATTCACCAAGTTACTTAGATTCGGCTCAATAATTTTTAAAAAATCTTTAAAAGTACACATATTACCAGAGCCTGCCATAGGGAACTACCTGAATTCACAAAGAAACAGTATTTCAGTTGGGTAAAATGTTGCTGTATCTTCAATAGCACCCTTATTACACACGAATCCTACTAGAAAACTAGTGAATTCACCATGATACTCAGATTCCGTTCGATAAAATATTGCTATATCTAGAAACGTACACTCATACAAGCATGTGACACTGGGAACTCACTGAATTCGCCTAGAAATTATGATTCCATTAGTGAAAATTTTTCTATATCCCAAACTGTCCTCTTGTTACTATTGCGGCCTATTTGGAGCTAACTGAATTCACCAAGTTACTTAGAATCGGGTAACGAAATTTTGATTAATATTTAAAAGGACACATATTACTAGAGCCTGCCAATGGGAACTACCTGAATTCACAAAGAAACAGTGCTTCAGTTCCTAAATATATTGCTGTATCTTGAATAGTACCTTTATTGCATGCGAATCCTATTGGGAACCTCCTGAATTCAAAATGATACTTAGATTCAATTTGTTAAAATGTTGTTATATCTTGAAAAGTACACTCATACAAGATCTCCCATTGGGAACTCACTGAATTTGCCTAAAATTTTGATTCCATTCGTGAAAATTTTTCTATATCCCGAACAGTCCACTTCTTACTATTGCGGCCTATTGGGAACTAACTGAATTCACCAAGTTACATAGATTTGGCTCACGAAATTTGATAAATCTTTAAAAGTACACATATTACTAGAGCCAGCTAATGGGAACTACCTGAATTCACAAATAAACAGTGTTTCAGTTCTTTAAAATATTGCTGTATCTTGAATAGTACCCTTTTTACTTGCGAATCCTATTGGGAACCTACTGAATTCACAAAACACAATAAACACATGAGATGTTTATGATGGAGATCATACTTCTGTGTTATAAAGCAAGATTCCTAAAACACTGCTTATTATATGACAATCTCTGATCCTTGGCAATGCCTCTCCTTTAGGAATGTCTTCTGCTATATCTCCACACAGGAAAGGCAAAAGTATGTGATGAAGGTGTGAAAAAATAAATCAAATCTGTCTCTGTGACTCGGCTGCTCTCTAATTCTCAACATGGTATAGAACAGCTCTTCTCATTTCATAATGTATTTAATTCATGTTGAAATTACGCTAGTAAAATTTGAGATATACAAATACTGAGGGATGATAATGTATTCATTAATATTAATTGTCAGTATGACAGGATCTAGATTCACTTAGGAAACAAATCCCAGACAATGACTCTAAGGGAGAATTATGACTGTCCTAACTAAGGTGAGAATACTCTGAATGTGGACTGCACCATTCATTGGGCTGCAGTCATGAATAGAATAAAAAGGAGAAAGTTGAGCCGAGCACAGCATCCATTTCTCTGCTTGTAATGCAATGTTAAGATGAGTTTCACACAGTTTGTAGTCATGTCCTCCCTGTTAAACAGATAATGTCTTCAAAGTGAGAGGCAAAATAAACCTTTTATTCATCAAGTTTTATAAGAGGCTATGATTTGGGAAGAATACCCCAGACTCAAATAATATGCAACAGGAAAGAGTGTTTATTTTGTAGATAACCTGCTAGCAGGGAGGGGGGTCTACCATTCATCAGGATGGAAGACAAAGGTATGGAAATTTCAGGGTCAATTTTAAGTCTGTTAGGGTAGGAATGGGTGACTTTTATCTTTCATTCCTATTACTGATTAGCTCTATCTCCAGGAGTATGGCTGCCTTTGTGATTGGTTAAAGCACTGAGGGATTTGGGGACTTTTGCTACTTAATTATACATGTCTCAGGCTAGCTGGTGGGTCAGCTTTACAGCTTCTGATTGGTTGCCCATGAGGTTGGCTCAGACTAGGTGATAAGGCATCTTCCTGATTGGCTGCCAGCAAGTGGTTTTTTTTCCTGGAATTGACTGTGTTCAGTCTTTTCCAGTTCTTGGAAACATAAATTTGGGCTATTCTCCAAAACTGTTGGTTTTCAGCCTGTCATGGAGTCAGCCTGAGTCTGCCTCACTCAGTCCTCTCAGCTTCTTTCATCGGATATTTTCTTACATCAATAAAAAAATAACTAATATTGGTAGTAATTAGGTTTACTCATTTCTACATTGAGAATGTCTTAAAGGTTAACATGAAGATGGACAAGAGTTCAACTACTAATGCTGAGCTGCAATGAGGGAAGACAAAAGGTGATATTAAAATGATACAAGAAATGTTGATAAAGACAATTCATTTTATATTCCTGGGTTTTGCCTTTTTATCTACAGCTTGAGATGTCTCCTACTAGAGAACATATAGACTTCAGCCTAGTATTCCTATAGATCTAATATTTCACTATAGAAGAAACTTGTTTAAAAACTGAGAGATGACTTGGTAAAGTGTACTGTGAAAATGTAAGAACCTGAGTTCTTATTTTTATCACCCATATGAAAAAGCTAAACTTGTGGTGTTGTTTTTCTATTTTACAAGAGACAGGGTTGAGAAGACACACAAACGTGATTTCTGAATCTTGCTGGTTAGCCAATATAGCAGATTTAGTTAAGCTCCAGAATCTCCCCCGAGAGACAAATTCAAAACAATAAGGTAGACAGCTGGAAAGATTACCCAGGTGAAAGGTCAGTTGTTAGACAGATGAGAGAAGAGAACCAATTCATGCGAGTTGTTCCCAGACTTTCACATGTGCTTTGTAGAATTTGCACGCGTGATAACAAGCACACACACACACACACACACACACACACACACACACACACACAATTACTCACAAAAGTCTACACAGACAAGATATGAACAGAATTTCAAAAATTAATAGAACCTTCAAAGTATTGAAAAACATAAGCTGAAGAAATAATTGAAGAAGAAAACTGACATGAACCTTTGTCCTCTGCAAGTACACATTTGGTAGATTGAACCTGCATACAGAAGTGTGTATGCCTGTACACAATATACATACACACAAACACTCTCAAATAAACACACCACAATCCATTCTTGACTATACTAGTGTCACTATGCATCTAATTTCCCATTGGCTCTCCTCCTGCTTACTCTTCTGTGTCATAGCTGGCAAGGACTAAACCTACCTACCTCCTCTGCATTTCTTTCCTTACCAATCCTTTTTACTCTCATTTTCCATTTGTCTTCTCTTTTCCCCTTTTGTTCTGTCGTTTGCAGAAACTTACTGAATGTTTTCTTATAGAAACTTAGAGGAAAACTCTTATTACTCTATTGAGCTTTCTGCCACATTTCAAATTCTAGCAATGAGATTCTTTGAGGATTTGTAAACTTTTTATTGTCATATTTATATTTGAAGCATAGATTATTACTTATTTATTCATGTGTCACTTCTTTGCTGGATGAATTTGAAGTAGGATGAAATAAAAGTCATATATAATAAAGCTAATGCAACTGGAATGTATTTTAAAATTTCATAATCAGATATATCTAATGACAAAAAAAGAATGTCTAGGAATCCACATATAGTTACTAGTGCTCCCTGGCACTCACATGTTGTTACATTCAAGTTTCTCATCATAGAAAATACAGCAGTCAATCAAGCAAAAATGATTACATTCTAGTCTGGAAATGTATTGAATATAAGTTTGTTGTATAAAAACACTGATAGGGAGTATTGCAGATGATAATAACACAATGATAACCTATTTTTGACTTAATGTGTAATTGGTTTCCAGTTATTGAAATTTTAGTGCTTAAAGTTTTTCAAAAATATATTCTGGTTAAGTCACTGAAGATATGTCTGTCAATATCAAGATATATTGCCCATATCTCATAGTGGATTTAAAGACCTTGAGGCTGAAAAACACATGCTTTTGATATGAATCTTGAAACATAGTCTCCATGAAAAGCTTAGTCATAGAAAGGTGGCACATGCCTTTAATACCAGGAGAGAGAGGAAATCTGATCTCTGATCGAGGTCAGCCTGAGACAGATCAAGTTTCAAGTAAAGAACACCATAGATCCAGATGTTGTGGTACACACTTTAATCTGGGAAAGATTTTCTGCTGGAGGCATACATAAGGTCAGTGAAAGAAGGAAAGTTTCCTTTTTCTATGCAACTGCTTGCAGTTACTTGCTAGCATTCTTTCCAAACTTCTTGCCCAGCAGAATTTAGGGTTGCAGAGACAACATTTAGTGGGCTACTAGGAGTGGTAGTGAATGCGCTTTTCCACCTCTTGATTCCTGGACCCATAGATCCTGTCTGTGGGAGAAACTGCACCATATATACGATGCTGATTCAAAGCATAGACTCCTTGTGAAGAAACTTGCCCCAGATTTCCATGCTGTTTCCATCTAATTGGAGTACAAAGAAGCTGTGTTCCAGAGATGTTCAAGGTTGTATCTCCTGCTGCAGCTGGACTTGTAGTGTGTAAGAATCACCAAGGTAGTATTGGCTTTAAAGGTATGAAGGGGTCATGAGATCACATGAGGCTTGGCACTGTGAGAGTGTAGGGATGGCCACTGTTGAAGGAACAGCCTGAGTAAGAGTTGAGGTCTCAGGAAAGAAGGGACCATGAAAACAATTTGAGGCTTAGCATCATGAAGAGAGTCTATGAAAGACTACTGGTGGAACCTGTTTGTTGGTGAAGACCCCAGGATATTGGAGATTCCAGAACCATGGGATGATCACCAAGAAAAGCACCAGGGAATTAGAGTCAATAAGAGCTTAGAGTGCTACAGAGGACAGAGCTAGAGAAGTGGCAAAACCCTTAGCAGGAGCCCAGAATATCATGTGTGGATCCTAGACATTCGAACAAGATGCTGTAAAGGTTAAGTTTTCTTGGATGCCACAAGATGTTAGAGATAGCAGAGTTGTAGCCAAACTGCTGAAGAAAGTTTGCAACAGGGAATGGCAGAACAGACAACGAAGAACTTTCTTGCTGGTAAATGCAGGATCTGGCAATAGAAGTGAACAATGATGGAAAGACTCAGAAATCTGACGATTGGTTTGGCTTTGACACCAGACATGGAGATGCAGAGTTTGGAGTTTGCTCAGGTTGATTTTGATCTTGTTTCATCCAGTGTTTTCTTACCATGACATTTTGGAATGATAATGTATATCCTGCATGATATTGGGGGTATGTGGTCTTCTTTTTGTTTTTGATTTTTAAGGGATTACAGTTTAGAGATTACCTAATCTCAGAAGAAACATTGAACTTTGAACTCCTAACATTGGAGAAACTCTTGTAGACTATGGGGACTGTAAAGTTGGAATAATGTATTTTGCATTGTGCTGTGCCTAGGTATGACCTCTATAGAGTCATGTATTTGAACTGTCCTATTGTAACCAGGGAGTAGAATGTGGTTTGAATATATTTGGCAAATTGGAAGTGGTACTATCATGAGATGTGGCCTTGTTGGAGGAAATGTGTCACTGTGGGCATGGGCTTTGAGACCCTCTTTCTAGCCAGGTAGGAACCAGTCATCTCCTGCTTGCCTTTGAAATAAGATATCACAATTTCAAGTCCTCCAGGACCATGCTTTTTGCTTTGATGATAATGGATTGAACCCCTGGACCTGTAAAGCAAGCCCTAATTAAATGCTGTCCTTTAAAATATTCAACTAGGTCATGGTGTCTCTTCACAGTAGTGAAAGCCCTAACTAAGACAATGGTGTAGTAAGTGCTGCTTTCACAAAGATTAGTTCTCAAAATGAACCAACATGTCCCATTGGAGGCCTTCACAGGTTTGTAGTTCAAGACATTGGAACTACTCCTGGGTTTGTTGAGCAGAAACGGATAGGAAAAAAAAATAAAACATGGAATTTCAAAACTCTCTCACACATGTGACTTCATATGATTGAAGCTAAGATGGATATTGGCATTTCACTAACTTCAGTACTACGTATAGGGTCTGAAACAGACCTAAAGAAGACCATTTTAATATCTTGTTTTACAGGGAACAAGTACAAAATATTAAAAAGTACGCATGAATCAAGTATGGAGAAAGTCTGGTAACAACAGACCCAGGAGACATGGGCTAAATGTTTCTTTATCTCTTTAACTCTTCATAAAAACAGTTCAGTATGAGCTGTTGGTCCTGGAGAAGACTGGCAAGGATAGTCAGCAAAACTGACTCTATTGGATGCTTTACCATAGAACATGGGGACTTCAGTTCAATAAATGATTTAGGCCATTGATGTAGTTCTCTGTGTTTTCCTTTACACAAGAGAGATATTAATAAAATAGCATGAATTAGGCATGGAAAAGTAGTTCTGTATGGAAAAGTTCCTGTTGTGTTAGCAAAAATATCTGATTTAATCCCTAGCAACAATATAAAAAGCCAAGCATGAGAGTTTGGGCACAGACAAAAGAGGATCACTGGCCTTGCTAACTGCCAGCTTAGCTCCAAGTTCAATGAGTGACACTGTCTCAAGGAAATAAGGTGGCAAGTATCACAGCTGGATGCATGATGTCAACAACTGTGTTCCATGTAAACCCCTGTCCAAAGGCATAGTATATGCAGATTCTGAAAAAAGGCAAAATTGGAAAATTTCTTATTTCTACAAAACTACCACTTGAAGCACTCTGAGGAAAAAAATTCATCATGGAAAATAGTTGTTAATGAATAAAATGAGTCTCTGGGCTCATATTTCCAATTACAGGAGTAGAATGATTGAGGGGACAAAGCTCCAGAAAGAGACATTTGGGAGCACTACCCAATCAAATAGGAGCCTGAGAAACAAGGGTACAGATCTGCTCCAGACAGCCATTTATTCCTATTAACTCAGAATATTAATATTAATATATTCTGGAAGAGAAAGCCAGGGACCCACTCTTTTATCTTGCTGTGCATTACCTGAATATTGAATGACCTTGAATAAATGGAGTGTTATTGATGCCATTTTTGTCTCAAAAGAAGGAAAACCAGGGAGCCATCCCTAATCTCTCTCTTTTGTTTGGTTTGAGTTTTAGTCTCAAAGAAACCTAAGCAAAAACTCAAAGTACCAGGCTATAAAGACAAGTGTAATTTTAGATACTGTGGCCTGTGAAGAGCTCATCTTTTCTCTATCTGTTAGCAAGACTAGACTCTCTGAACTTAAAAGAGAAGGAGCATATTCCCTTTCACTTCCAATTGAAGATGATTTAAGAATGAGAAGACCCCACCCAAAGGGTTGTGCTCTCTACGGAAAATTAAGCACATAATGAGAAAAGACTGCCAGGATTCATTAGTGGTGCAGTTCCTCATTTTATTAAGTGCTGTGAGCCTGGTTTATTTCATGAAAAGGTCTGAGTGCATGAAGGACAAGATATTAAAGACAATAAAGAAAAGCAGTTTCACTACATAAAGGTGCTGTGTGTCTAAAGCATACAAACTCCCCAGCAATCACAATCATGAGGTTAGAAAATGGCTAACACCATCTTTAGTATTTGTTGTTTGATATTTTGTTTTAATGATTTTTTTCTTCATTTGGAGATGTTTTGAAGCATCTTATTATTAATAAGCTTATTCTTTGACAATTATTTACATAAACATAATGCTGTTTGATTACCCTCTCTCTTCCTGTGAGACTAAAACAGGAACACTATACATTACAAGTTAATGAGAAAACAGAACAATAAAAATGTACTTTCCAGGTTGAGGGTTTTGTTTGTAGTGAAGATTAAGTTCCAGTTTTTACGATGTTAAATCTGTGAAATACTTACAGAATAAGTTTGTTTGTCCAGTATTAAGTCCTTGCAAGTTAAGATTTCTATTTGTAATGAAGAATACATTTATTCTACTCTGACGTAAAATGCAAAATCTGTTTTGAGGTATTTGCTCATTTACTTACTTATTTATTTGTATTTTTTTTTTTTTAAGACTGGGTGTAACTAGCTCCGGCTGCCCTGGAAATAGCCCTATATTTTTAATTGATGATCTTATAGCATATAGTATTGGTGTTCTGTTCAGAATGTTGTGTCATATGCCAAAGTGTTTAAGGCTATTTTCTAATTTCTCCACTATCAAGTTCAGTGTTTCTTGTTTTATGGTAAGGTCGTTGATCTACTTGTACTTGAGATTTGAGCAGGATAATAAATATGGCATCATTTGCATCCTTCCACCTGGAGACACCCAGTTTGACAAAATCTATTTTTGAAGATTTTTCTTTACAGATGATAATTTCTGGCTTCCCTGTCCTTAGGTGAGAATTTATGTCAGGGCCTAAAATTCAATTCTGTTTGTTGTTGTATCTGTTTTTATGCCAATACCTTGTGGGTTTTATCACTGTAGCTTTATAGTATGACTTGAAAATCAGTGAAAGTAATACCTCCAAAATTTTTTGTTATTCTTTTTGCTGTTGTTCTTTTTTGTTTTGTTTTTCATATTCAGGATTGTTCTAGATATCCTGTGTTCTTGGATTTTGGTTTTCTCTATGAAGTTGAGAATTGTCATTTCCTGGTCTATAAAGAATTGTGTTGGAATTCTGATGGGGATTGCATTCAGTCGGTAGACTTTTTTGATAAAAACAACCATTTTTACTGTTAATCCTACCAATCCCTGAGGATCGAGATCTTTCCATTTTCTGGTATCTTCTTCAGTTTTTCCTTCAAAGATTATAAGCTTATAAGCATAGAAATCTTTCATTTATTGGATAGACATTATCTACATCTTGAGGCTCATGTGAAGAGTGATTGTTTCCTTATTTTCTTCCTCAGTCTGTTTATCATTTCTATATAGAAAGGTTAGTGAGTACTTACAGTTAATCTTGTATGCAACTACTGTGCTAAAAGTGTTTATCAACTCTCGGAGATAGCTAGTAGAATTTTTAGGGTCACTAATGTACTCTCATTTCATCCAAAGTTAATGATACTTTCAATTCTTCCTTTCCAAGTTGTGTCCCCTTGATCTCAGTTGGCTGTCTTATTGCTACAGATAAAACTTCAAGTGCTATGTTGAACAGTATGAACAGAGTGGAATGTCTTGTTCCTTATTTTAGTGGAATTAGTTTACATTTATATCCATTCAATTTGTTGTTAGCTATCGACTTGAAGTAAATCAAGATAGGTTCCTTTTCCACTAATCTTGTGAATACTTTTACCATGAAGGGGTGGTGGAATTTATTAAAGACTTTTCACATATCACTATCTGCAGATGGCATGATAGCATATTTAAGTGATCCCAAAAGCTCCACCAGGGAACTACTAAACCTGATAAACACCTTCAGCAAAGTGGCTGGGTATAAAATTAACTCAAATAAATCAGTAGCCTTCTTCTACTCAAAAGAGAAACAAGTCTAGAAAGAAATTAGGGAAACGACACCCTTCATAAAAGTCCCAAATAATATAATATACCTCAGTGTGACTTTAACCAAGCAAGAGAAAGATCTGTATGATAAGAACTTCAAGCCTCTGAAGAAAGAATTTGAAGAAGATCTCAGAAGATGGAAAGATCTCCCATGTTCATGGATTGGCAGTATTAATGTATTAAAAATGGCCATTTTACCAAAAGCGATCTACAGATTCAATGCAATCCCAATCAAAATACCAACCCAATTCTTCAGAGGGTTAGACAGATCACTTTGCAAATTCATCTGGAATAACAAAAAATCCAAGATAGCTAAAACTATCCTCAACAATAAAAGGACTTCTGAGGGAATCACTATCCCTGAAGTCAAGCAGTATTACAGAGCAATAGTGATAAAAATTGCATGATATCGGTACAGAGACAGATGGATAGACCAGGGGAATACAATTGACGACCCTAGAAATGAATTCACATACCTATGGTCACTTGATTTTTGACAAAGGAGCCTAAACCATCCAATGGAAAAAAGAGCATTTTCAGCAAATGGTGCTGGATCAACTGGAGGTCAACATGTAGAAGAATGCAGATCGATCCATGCTTATCACCGTGTAAAAAGGTTAAGTCCAAGTGGATCAAGGACCTCCACATCAAACCAGATACACTCAAACTAATAGAAGAAAAATTGGGGAAACATCTCGAACACATGGGCACTGCAGAAAATTTCCTGAATAAAACACCAATGGCTTCTGCTCTAAGATCAAGAATCGAAAAAATGGGATCTCATAAAACTGCAAAGCTTCTTTCAAGCAAAGGACACTGTTCTTAGGACAAAACGGCAACCAAATGATTGGGAAAAGATCTTTGCCAATCCTACAACTGATAGAGGGCTTATATCCAAAATATACAAAGAACACAAGAAGTTAGACCGCAGGGAGACAAATAACCCTATTAAAAAATGGGGTTCAGAGCTAAACAAAGAATTCCCAGCTGAGGAATACCAAATGGCTGAGAAACACCTAAACATCTTTAGTCAAAAGCGAAATGCAAATCAAAACAACCCTGAGATTTCACCTCACACCAGTGAGAATGGCTAAGATCTAAAACTCAGGTGACAGCAGATGTTGGCAAGTATGTGGAGGAAGAGGAACACTCCTCCATTATTGGTGGGATTGCAGACTGGTACAACCATTCTTGAAATCTGTCTAGAGGTTCCTCTGAAAATTGGACATTGAACTACCTGAGGACCCAGTTATACCTCTCTTGGGCATATACCCAAAAGAAGTCCCAATGTATAACAAAGACACGTGCTCCACTATGTTCCTAGCAGCCTTATTTATAATAGCCAGGAGCTGGAAAAAACCCAGATGCCCTTCAGAAGAGGAATGGATACAGAAAATGTGGTACATCTACACAATGGAATATTACACAGCTATCAATAGCAATGACTTTATGAAATCATAGGCGAATGGATGGAACTGGAAAGTATCATCCTGAGTGAGGTAAGACACTCACAGAAAAACACACATGGTATGCACTCATTGATAAGTGGTCATTAGCCCAAATGCTTGATTTACTCTAGATGCACAGAACACATGAAACTCAAGAAGGATGACCAAAATGTGAATGCTTCACTCCTTCTTCAAAAGGGAAACAAGAATACCCTTGGGAGGGAATAGGGAGGCAAAGTTTAGAACAGAGGCAGAAGGAACACCCATTCAGAGCCTGCCCCACATGTGGCCCATACATATACAGCCACACAATTAGACAAGATGGATGAAGCAAAGAAATGCAGGCCAACGGGAATTGGATGTAGATCTCTCCTGAGAGACACACCCAGAATATAGCAAATACATAGACGAATGCCAGCAGCAAACCACTGAACTGAGAACAGGACCCCAGTTGAAGGAATCAGAGAAAGGACTGGAAGAGCTTGAAGGGGCTCGAGACCGCATATGAACAACATTGCCAACCAACTAGACCTTCCAGGGACTAATCCACTACCCAAAGACTATATATGGACTGACCCTGTGCTCCAACCGCATAGGTAGCAATGAATAGCCTAGTAAGAGCACCAATGGAAGGGGAAGCCCTTGTTCCTGCCAAGACTGAACCCCCAGTGAAAGTGATGGTTGGGGGTAGGGCGGTAATGGGGGGGGGAGAATGGGGAGGGGAACACCTATAAAGAAGGGAAAGGGGAAGGGTTACGGGGATGTTGGCCAGGTAACCGGGCAGGGGAATAACAATCGAAATGTAAATAAGAAATACTCAAGTTAATAAAGATGAAAAAAATTTAAAAAAAAAAAGACTTTTCACTATCTAATGAAATGACCCTTAGATTTTTTTTTTTGCTTTATTTTCATAGTGCATTACTTTAATGTTTTTCTTATGTTCAACAATCCTTACATCTCTGGGATGAAGCCTACCTCTTCATGGTGAGTGATCTCTTGGATGTATTCTTGCATTTGATAGGCAAAAATTTTATTGAGTATTTTTCATCTGTGTTCCCAAGGTAAACTATTCGGTTTTCAATTCCCGTTGGCTCATTATGTAGTTTTTACATCAACTTCAAATATGTAATGTGTGTCCTCATAAAATCAACATTTATCTATATGTGCTACCTCAGCATAATCCTCCAGCTTCCCATGCTATATTCCTTCCATGTTTCCCTAGATGATGAACTATAACCTGGATGTATGAGATGGAATCCACACGTTCCTCATGAAGTTGGTATTGGTAAGTGTTTTATTAGGGCAACAGAAAACAAATTAGAGCATCTGACTTTTATGTAAGTTTCGGGCATTCAAACTCAAGTCCTCATGTTTTCACGTTAAAACCTTACCCAACCATCTCCCAGTACATTTCCAATTGCTGTGAAATGATCACATTCTCGTTGTAGGATGTCAGATTCCCCAAACTTGAACATGCATTGTAGGAGGGAAGAAACATCACATATCTTGAAAGGTGGAACCTTGACTGAGTCTAGACACTCCCCACCCCACAAGCTTTAGGGAAGCTCAGAGGGAGGCAATGATGACCAAGAAGCAGTGACAGGAGATAAATCTTTGGACTTGTAGAGTTTCATTCAACTTGTGTTGTTTTTGTGAGTCACCTTCTATGTTGAAGTGGGGTATTTTGGTAAGGCAGCTGCTTTTGTGTCAGCAATGCTCTAAAGTACTCTCCAGTGAAACCCCTGTTTCTCATCCCCCCAAAAACTCATTGCATCACCAAGTTGGACTTTGATACAGTTGTCACTTTGGTCTGACATGCCTTTTTTCATAAGTCATCTAGTCCTCTCTTCTCTCTTCTCTCATTTCACTCTATCCCTCACTCTTCTGTATGTGTGTACTTATTGCATGTCCCCAAGAAAAGACCTTTACAAAATAAGTAGGAATAATTAATATATGCAGTGTTCGTGTTACTTAAGGATTAGAACTATATATTTTATTAAATTTCATTTACTCAAAAACCCAACAAAATGTAAGGGTGTTTTTGGCCTAAATTAAAATGATAATGTTCAAAATTATACACAAAACTGCTACTAGATCTTCTGCTTTTGTTCTATTGATATCATTATATATTAAAATAAATTGGGTAGACACATGTGCATACATGCACACACCAGCACTTAAAGAGAGTTTTTTTCTATTTTCCTTTCTTTGTTAGATATTTTCTTTATTTACAATTCAAATGTTATCCCCTTTCCTTCTTTCCCTCCAAAGAACCCCTATCTTATCCTCCATCTCCCTCCTTCAATTCGGGTGCCCCCCACCTACCCATCTGCTCACTTCTGCCTCCCCTTCCTGGCATCCCCCAATACTGGGGCATCAAGCCTTCAGAAGACCTAGGGCCTCTTCTCCCATTGATGCTTGTCAAGGCCATTCTTTGCTACAGATTTGGCTGGAGCCAGGAGTCACTCCATGGGTACTCTTTGATTGGTGGTTTTGTCCATGGGAGCTCTGGGATGTCTAGTTAGTTGATATTTTTGTTCTTCCCATGGGGTTGTAAACATCTTGAGCTCCTTCAATCCTTTCTCTAACTCCTCCCTAGGTATTGCAGTGCTCAGTCTGGTGATTAGTTGCAAGCATCTTAATTTGTATCAGAGCCTCTCAGAGGACAGCTATAGCAGGCTCCTTTCAGCATGCACTTCTTGGCATCCACAATAGTATCTGATTTTGGTGACTGTATATGGGATGGAACCCCAGGTGGGGCAGACTCTGAATGGCCTTTCTTTCAGTCTCTGTTCCACATTTTGTCTTCTCACTTCCTCCTGTGAGTATTTTGTTTCTCCTTCTAAGAAGGATAGAAGCATTCACACGGTGGTCTTCCTTTATCTTGAGCTTCATGTGGTCTGTGGATTATATAGTGGGTATTCTGAGCTTTTGTGCTAATATCCACTTATCAGTAAGTGCATACAATGTGTGTTATTTTGTGATTAGGTTACCTCACTCAGGATGACATTTTCTAGTTCTATCTATCTGCCTAAGAATTTCATTAAGTCATTTAAGTACTTAAATAGCCCTATAAATCACAATGCTAGGAATCTTAGTCCCAGTCTGAAAACAGACTATGTAACTAAAAGAAAAATCCAGTCTTGGGGCATTACGCTCATGATTTTTCCTCAAAGTCTGTAAGACCATGCTAGAAATGTCATTCAATGTACAGTGTGACTTTCCACTGTTTATGGATATCTTTCCTTCTCTAATCTCCTACATGTAGCAGCTAACTAAACATGAATCCACTCCATGTCAGAAATATTATAACCCAGGGGACTTGTTGTAAAATTCTTATGATTATTTTAAGATCTATTACTTACATAGGGACAGAAGTATTTGTAGCATTTTGCATTCAGCAAGACATGCATCATTAAGAAAATATCTGCAAATATTAGAAACAAAGAGGTTATAATTAAATAACTGAGTAGCAGGTGCTCAAGATACAGACATATAAGAATAAAAGAGAGGAATCATATATAGCAACTCTGAATTTGGGAGAACACTAAGTATACCAGTTAATTTTTCCAATGTTAGTGACAAAACATATAACAGAAGCAACTAAAGAAAGTATTGTTTATTTTGTTTCACATTTTGATGATCCAGTGCATCTCCTCAGGGATGTCTGTCACAGTTGCCCACACATGATGCTGCTATGTTACTCTGCATCCACGGTCAGGAAGCAGAGAGATGAATGCTGGTCCTTAGCCCTCTTTGTCATTTCCACTTACATGAGATGTCAGTCCAGGAATTGTCTTTTTAAAATTCAGGTTGGGTGTTCCTTGCTCACCCAACCATCCTTGAAATACCCTCATAAACCAAGGTTGGCAACCACCATGATCTTTAACTCATTAAATTTTCACTGGAATTAAGCATCACAGAAAGAAAGATTTAATCAAACCACTGCAGTACCCAATGAAGGCATGAGAAATTGTAAAGTCATATACTCTAACATTTTGCCTATTAAGGCAAAAAATGAAGACGTGTTGAAAATCTACTAAAATTTTATTTTGGTTCTTTAATTCTACATCTCATCAACTTCTTTCTCTTCTCTACATAGCACTTTCTCCTTGTCCCTTTCCTAGATACCTTATGATAAATGTGATAAAAGTATCCTGAACAAATAGCTTAGGGGAGAAAAAGTTCATTTTATCCATTATTTCAGAAGGATATGATATATCTAACTGGGAACTGCCTGGCAGCAGACATAGAAGAGAATGCAGCAAGAGTAAGAAGTAGTTGGTCACAATGTATCTATATTCAGGAATCCAAGAACAAAAAATGAAAATTAAGCCTGATTACAAAGCCTTGAGGCCCTTTCCTAGTGACCCACTTCTAACAATGCTCCACCTCCTAGAAACTCCACAAGCATCCGTATAGCATCCGTATGTGGTCCCTATGTTCAAATAGGCAAGCCTATGAGGGAGTTACCATTTAAACCACACAACCTGTTTGCTCCTTTTCCACTCTAGAGCTGATAGGGCCTTTATGAGTTCAACCCTGCCAATTGTCAGTGCTGTCTCTCACTGGTTCATCCACTCATCCTGTCAAGTCACACTCCTTTTCACTTCCCAATGAACTTTTGAATCTCTGATAATTATTTCAAAGCAAACAAAAGGCCACACAAAATGAACCTTTTCTTTGTTGTCTTTTTAATTTCCTAAATGACTTGTTTCATACTATTAACACACTTTAGACATATCCTCCCTTCTGTAGATATCTGTAAGTCCCAGCTCAAGTAAGTGTTCCCTCCTACTGTCTCATAGTCAAATGCTCTGTTCTATTTTGCAACACCATGTGTTGGATTAAGTGGATATACGTGTAATAATTATGAAGAATCTTGCTACTGTGCTCTTAAAATATTGCTTGACTTTTATCATTGTGTCCAGTTCAGTTCCCTCTGTATACTCTTGTATCTTCGGTTCTCCAAAGTACAAAAGTGGAACATCCTCTCTCAAGTTGGCAGACATTTTCTTATCATCTCCATTACACTTTTTCTGTAGCTTTATCCATCAACTTGACATTAGCATGTAGGTTATTTGCTATGTACTTACAATCATGAAGATACTTTACAGGCTTGATTTCCGAAAAGACTTACTTTACTGGTTTGCCCATACTTGTGTCAACAACATTCACGGAAGTCAAAGCAGTCTTTCAGTTAACACAGAAATGAAAATGGAATATACATAGTTTACTCAACAGATACTGAAGTATAACAAAGCACAAGATGTGTCCAAGCACATGGCCATCACTGGAAACCAAGTTCACAAGTGTGAACAGAAAGTGGGCTGAGTATATCAAGTAGTAGCACCAATATCACATCAAACTTCTTACAAAAAACTGGAGGGTGATCTACAGTAGGGAAACACTTCTTTGTCCCTAATGATCACATATAAATATAAATCATAATCATGTAAATGAATAGATACAAGATAGCTAAGATAGGAGATGCATTTGAAAGATGGTAGGAGAGAAATCAACATGATTTAGTGTCATGAAAAATATTAGGAATTCTACTATAGCATGTCTCATTGATCACATGGGATGATAAGTCAATAGTACAGACAAGACCATCAGTCATCAGTCTTAGAATAGTGAATGTCATAAGTTATAATCCTTCAAGAAATTGAAATTAACCACAAGAGTTCAAAGCTGCTTTCTGACCATGGTGCTTTCTAGCACCATGTATAGAAATGGGGATAGGAACATGGATTATAAATGAGAGTCTTAGCTCTGACAGTTGAAAATGGAAAAAAAGACTGCCCTAGAATATTTTTAAAGATTTTTATTATTAGGTATTGAGTCAAACAATAATAGATTTCATCATCTTACATTTCATACATGCTAATAATTTGATCCCATCCATTCCCCTTCCTCTCCATTCTTCCTGTCACACTCTTTCTCTCTCTCCACCTTTCCTTGTATTCTGCCTCTACTTTTCTGTCATTTTCAGGGGGGAGGTTAATTATTTTAATTAGGGTTTCTCACAGAAACATGTGCAACTTACCCGTAGCAAACCATTGAGGAAAATCTCTCCCTCCTCTAGCCACTATAATTGTCTACAGACTACTCTCAGAGAGAGCCAGAAAACATCATTATTATTTAAAAATCATCAGTTCAGACATGGGTGAAATGATCATTTTGGGCAATCCACTACGGAGACTAAAAACATAGGAAGAAACTTCAACTTTGGATATGTAATGTGACACAGCATACAATGGATGCTCTGTAGTTGCCAGTCCAGTAACTTCTGAGATCATGACAAACTCTTTTGGTTATCCCATGGACAGAGAATGCTGACAACTGTCCTAGAGATGTTACTTTTAATCCATTCTTTGTTGTTGTTGTTGTTGTTGTTTTTGTTGTTGTTGTTGTTGTTGTTTTTGATGTTGTGGCATCGTCATCCTCTTCCTCCTCTTCCTCCTCCTCCTCCTCTTCCTCCTCTTCCTCCTCTTCCTCCTCCTCCTCCTCCTCCTCTCGTTTGGATATTTCTGAGTTGTAAGACTGCAAAGAGGATGATTTAGTTTTTAAACAATCTCATTCACTCATAAAGGGCAATGGAAGATATTCAGAACAAAAAGAGAAGAGTCTCTTGAGCCTAGGCCTCTTCCGTGGGGTTGATAGGCAGCTAACAATTCCTAGATGTAGAAAAACTCATGAGGCCCATCATTGTCTGTGGGTTATGGGTTTGGGAATTTCAGTGATATCTCCCCTGGAATGATCATTGTTTCTTTTTCTGAAATGAAATCCCCCAAAGTTCAGAATCTCCAGCAACTTGAAAATGAGAGAAAATCTTCCAAAGGTATCTGTTATTCCACGGGAATGTTTGCAGCGATAAGAATGGATCGGTTTGCATTCATCTACATGCTGACCTCCAGTTGAAGCAGAAAGATTCATTGAAAATGCTATCTTTTTTCCACTGGATGGAAAATACCCTTTGTAAATATCAAGTGACAATAGGTGTGTGGGTTCATTTCTGGTTCTTCAATTCTATTCTATTGATCTACCTGCCTGTCTCTGTACCAATACTATACTTTTTTTTTAATTAATATTGCTCTGTAATACAGCTTTAGATTAGGGATGCTCATTCCTCCAGAAGGTCTTTTATTATTGAGGATAGTTTTCACTATCCAGGGTTTTTTCTTATTCCAAATGATTTGCAAATTGCTCTTTCAAATACCATGAAGAATTGAGTTGGAATTTTGATGTGTATTTCATTGCCTCTGTAGATAGATTTTGGCAAAATGGAAATTTTAAAATATTAATCCTGTCAATCCATGAGCATTGGGAGGTCTTTCCATCTTCTGAGATCTTCAATTTCTTCTTCAGAGACTTGAAATATTTATCAAATAAATAATTCACTTGCTTGGTTAGAGTCACACTGAAATATTTTATTTTATTTGTGACTATTCTGAATGGTGTCATTTCCATAATTTCTTTCCCATATTTTGAATAGAGGAAGGCTACTGATTTTGATTGAGTTAGGTTTATACACATCCACATTGCTGAATTTCTTTATCAGGCTTAGCAGTTCTCTGGTGGCATTTTTGGGGTCACTTGAATATACTATCATATCATCTGCAAATAGAGATATTTTTACTTCTTCCTTTCCAATTTGGATTCCTTTGACCATCTTTTGTTTTCTGATTGCTCTGGCTAAAACTTTGAATACTACATTGAATAAGTAAGGAGAGAGTACACAACCTTGTCTAGTCCCTGATTTTAGAGGGATTGCTTCAAGTTTTTCTCCATCTAGTTTGATGGGGCTACTGGTTTCTTGTATATTGCTTTTATAATATTTAGGCATGGGTTGTGAATTTTTTTAAGACTTTTAACATGAAGGAGTTTCAAATTTTCTCAAATTGTTTCTCAGCATCTAATGAGATTATCATGTTCTTTATGTTTGTTTGGTTTTTGGGGGGGTTTTTTGTTTTTGTTTTGCTTTTAGCT
Organism: Rattus norvegicus; assembly: GCF_021556685.1. Classification (NCBI taxonomy): domain Eukaryota; kingdom Metazoa; phylum Chordata; class Mammalia; order Rodentia; family Muridae; genus Rattus; species Rattus norvegicus. The sequence continues at coordinate 3,084,259 of NC_141535.1, read as the reverse complement.
ATTTGGTTGATTTTAGCCCTGAGTTTGATTATTTCCTGCCATCTATCCTTCTTGGGGGTATTTGCTTTTTTTTTGTTCTAGAACTTTTAGGTGTGCTGTAAAGCTGCTAATATATGTTCTGTGCAGTTTCTTTTTGGAGGCACTCAGAGCTGTGAGTTTTCCTCTTAGCACTGCTTTCATTGTGTCCCATAATATTGGGTATGCTCTACCCTCATTTTCATTAAATTCTAAAAAGTCTTTAATTTCTTTCTTCACTTTTTCCTTGGTCAAGTTATCATTGAATAGAACACTGTTTAACGTCCATGTGTATGTGGACTTTCTGTCATATTTTTTCTTTTTTTGTTATTGAAGACCAGCCTTATTTCATGGTGATATGATAGGATGCTTGAGGATTATTTCAAATTTCCTCTCTCTGTTGATATCTGTTTTTGGAGAAGGTACCATAAGTGTTGAGAAGAAGGTACGTTTTTAGGATCAAATGTTCTATCAATATCTGTTAAATTGATTTGGTTCATAACTTCTGTTAGTTTCTCTATGTCTCTGTTTAGTTTCTCTTTCCATGATCTGTCCATTGATGAGAATGGGTTTGAAATCTTCCACTATTATTGTTGGAGTTTCAATGTGTGCTTTGAGCTTCAGAAAGGTTTCTTTTATGAATGGAGGTTCCCTTGCACCTGGAGCATAGATATTCAGGATTGAGAGTTCACCTTGGTGTATATTTCTTTGATGAATATGAATTGTCCTTGCTTAACACTTTCGAAAGCCTTTGGTTGGTAGTCAATTTTATCCGATATTGGAGTATATACTCCAGCTTGTTTCTTGGGACCATTTGCTTGGGAAATTGTTTTCAGGCTTTTACTCTGAGGTAATCTTTTTCCTTTTTACTGACTTCTGTTTCCTGTATGCAGCAAAATGCTGGGTCCTATTTACATATCCAGTTTCTTAGTCTATGGCTTTTTATTAGGGAATTGAGTCCAATGATACTGAGAGATATTAAGCAGTAGTGATTATTGTTTCTTTTTATTTTTGTTGTTAGAGGAGTAATCACATTTGTTTGGCTCTATTCTTTCAGGTTTATAACAAGAACATAACTTTCTTGCATTTTTTAGGATGCAGTTTCTCTCCTTGTGTTGGAGTATTCCATCTATTATCCTTCGTAGGGCTGGATTTGGGGAATATAATGTATAAATTTGGCTTTGTCATAGAATATCTTGGTTTCTCCGTTTATGTTAATTGAGAGTTTTGCTGAATATAGCAGCCTGCGCTGGCATTTGTGATCTCTGAAGGTCTATATGACATCTACCCAGTATCATCTGATTTCTGTTGCTTAGATTTCTGCTCTTGCCTCTCACCAGGTTGTCTCTGGTTTCAGCTGGCCTTGCTATCTCTGACAGTGGCTTGACCCTCCTATAAGCCTGTGTGTCCCGCACAGACCTGTTTTCTCCCAGCGGGATCTGGGTACAGAGAAGAGAACCTGTAGGTCCTGGTCAGGTCTGGGTTCAGGCAGAAACTGGAAGATCCTTTCCCAGACTCTTCCTCGATTCCTTTGTCTTGAGGGTTCCAGGCGTGTCTCTTAGAGCAGAAGTGGTGGTCTTACCTTTGCTCTCAAGTGTGTCAGCATGCTTGGTGACTGGCTTTCAGCTCTAGGTACAGGCAAAGCCAGGAAGGATCCTGTCCCTGGCTGCTCCTAGCTTCCTGTGTCTAGAGGGCTCTAGACAGGTTCCTCTTGTCCAGATTATGAGCAGAAGTGGTGGTCTCCCCTGACCTCTCAGGACTGTCTGCCTTTCTGAGAGTCCAGCTCTCTCCCCTATGGAATCTGTGTACAGAAATCTGTGGGACAGAGCCATCTCTGGTGGCATGCAGAAACGGGAAGCGGTGTTTAATACTTTAATGATATAAATCAAATAGAAATAAGAGAGGCTGAGTTTGAAGTCTCCTGGAGAAACTGCTACTATTACATCCCCCAAAACCTTCTCTTATACCTGGGAACATACTCTGGAGTGTGCATATGCACGTTTCCTTTTCTGTAGGGATGTTTGCATTCCTCTGCTCCTGGGAGTGTCTTTACATAGTTATTGCCATTGCATCTTGTAAGTATACATTTTAATCACACCAGAATATATATTCAACATCTTTTAAATTTTTTATTAGTTATATTTCTTCACTTAAATTTCAAACCTTATTCCCCTTCCCGGTTTCCTGTCCATAAGCCCTCATTCCCTCCCCTCCCCCTCCCCCGTACAGCTATTCCCCTATTCATCTCCCTTAATGCCCCCCCATATTCCTCTGCGCTGGGGGTCCAACCTTGGCAGGATAAAGGTCTTCCCACTCCCCTGGTGCCCCGACAAGACTATTCTTTACTACATATGCAGTTGGACCCTTGGTCAGTCCATGTGTAGTCTTTCCGTCATATTTAACATTTTAATCAAATCTTGCTATAAATCTACAGAGTCAACACATATCCATTCATCATAATTTGATAATATAATGAAAATTCTGTACAATTTTTTCACGAATAAGGTATTTGAAAGCTCAGAGAGACCTATTAATATACCCAATGAAAGAATTTGTGCTATATAACCTATACTTTTGTTTTTGTAATAAAATATTTGAATTTGCTCTGTTTAAAATAAAGTTTTAAAGATTTTTTAACAAGGTTTTTAAAATTCTTTTTTAAGTTTTTCCTTCTGTACATTTTTTTCAGGTGCTCACACATCTAAAACAGGCCTCAGATTTTTGGGGAAGTGGGCTGTGTACACCTAGGAAACACCATAGCTGATGATCTAACTCAGGGCTTTTTTAACACAAGTGCTTTTTAGTGCTGAGATACATCACCAGTTCTGAAAAAAATGTGTTTAAACAAACTTAAGGGCAGGAGTGGAGATAGCACGATGGAGAGCAATGATTTTAAAAGAAAATTATGTATTAGTATATAAAGTATCAAATAAGGCCATGGGAAATTAATTTAAAAGGGAAACGAAAAAATATTGTCTTAAAAAAATTCCTTAGAAAAGCAAAACACTAAATGCAATAGTGTAGGGAATACAGGTAGAAATTCAAGGAACAGGGGCACACTGTCCTCTGCCTGTGGTAGATCTCAGTGGGAATTCAAGGAGCTGACAGGATTAGAAGAAACATTCTGTTGCCATCCCCATCCCCTCAACAATTAGCCTGAACTTGTAAGATGATAGTGTGTAGGGTATTTGCAGAGAAGTGGAGCTGTTCACTCCCCTGTGCTTGCTTTACAGCTGGCAGGGGCTCCATTCAATTTCACACTTTTATTTTAAAAATTAAAACAGAGAGATTCCTTGATAAAGATCTAATTATACTTTTAAAATTTACAAGAAGGAGTTGCCAGTTTGTTTTTTGGTTTTGTTTATATGTTCATTTAATGCCTATATTTGTCCACTCAAAGGATGACTCAGCAGTTAAGAGCACTGCTGCAGGAATCATTCCACTTCTTTAGCCTCTGGAGACATCTGTACTCATTTGGCAGACTCAAATACACATATGTACAAGCAGTCACACACAAAAAATAAAAATAAGTCTTTTATTTTTAACTCTGCATTTGTCATTTTCACTTAAAACTTTATTCCAAATGCCTGGTGGAGAACTTCTTTACATTTATGAAGTATTAATATAAGTTAACTTAATTAAAAAGTTCAGCTCCATTTTTATACTACATGTAGAATGTGATAGTGAGAAGACTAAAAACGTAGGGAATAAACTTGTTCAATTCCCCAAAAAGTATACTGGGTTCCTAAGAGAGGGACACTGACAATGGGTCTTTAGTCTGTGACAGTCCTGACTTAGGCAGCGAAACTCTGGAGCTGTGTCAGCTCCTGGGACACCTAGGTAGAAGAGATAACAAGGCCAAAACTTAGCTGGTTTCTAAAATTCTTCAAGGTCTCACCAAATAAAATGAAACTAACATAGCAGCCACTCAAAATTGTACTAGTGTGAATACTTTGTCCTTACCAATTATATTAGAAGTTATCTAAACCTTATGGAAAATTCCCTAACCCTGCATTAAAAATGGTCTGACACGTTAGTCAAGTTCTTGTCATTTTGAATGGTTAACCAATATGCTGGTCATTTCTGCAGAAATGCTAACTCCAGGAGCATCAGACATCTTTCTCTTTTATGTGCCCATTCCACACACATAAAAAGAAGTCAAAATGAAAATTTGAGATTCATGAAAGTTCCTTCTCTGTGATAATGCTCTGGTAGTCATGTTGTGAAGAAGCTTGCAAACACTTTAGTCACAGGGCTAGAAAGAGACTGAGCTGAGTTCAGAGTCAAAATCTGCCTAACAATATCTCCCTTTAATCCTCTTGGATTCTGGAACTATGTCAGCCCAGTCCCTGTAATTGGAAAGAGGCTTGCCAGTGACAAAATCAAATAAGACTTTCTCTTTACTGAAAGAATAAAAAATACAGCCAAAAAGTCAGAAGTTTAAAAATGCTATCTCACCCCTAAGAATCCCTAAATACCTCAAATTCCAGACCCTGCTCTCCACCTGTAATAGGTAGAAGGTCACATTTCTTGAGCCTGCTCTCCCAGAACCTAGATAAAATGGGTGAAAGATAATGCCCTTAGATCCTGACCTAGTAAGGGTCTCCTTACTTGAGTGAGGGTCTCCCCACTCTGGGGGTCTTTTGTACTCAGTGGCTGACAATTAGATTGTCTCTGTCAGAGCTGACACTCCAACTCAATTAAGCTAGTACCACATGATTTGTTTGTTTAAAAACCCATTCTCTCAGTCCAGTGTTCATGATTGCCACATTTGAAATTTAAAATCAATCAACATTCCTGATCTGGTAAATTGTATAAACAATACCTCATATGAATTAGTTTTCAGAATTTGAAGTCTCACAAAGTTAAGGTTAGAAAGAGAAGGCCATCTTAAAATGTCAAGGTTTAAACAATTAAAATAATTTTAGAAGTTTTTAAAGTACATGAACACTTTGAATTTCACCTGGAGCCTTAGAATTTTTTTGAAATATAACAGTAATAAGAACCTACATTCACTAGAAATTAAATCAAACAAAATTTCTTCGTTTATATTAACAAGGTATTGATTTTGTGTTAATCCATTTCTAAGCTCTTATCTATCTAATTTGTCGTAATAAAGTATATCAAAACATTTAAAAAAGAATGTTATGACTATTCTATCTCCTACAATAAATTTTTATATTCAAATACAAGTTCTTAAATGTTGTAGGATTCATTTTCTTTTCTCTGGTGGCACAAACATCTATGGAACAGTGTATAGGCATCAGTTGTAACTCATTCATACCCATCAAGATGCTCACCAACAATAGCTAATTTCTTTTCATCTATTTCTAGTTTTACTGAATGTTCTTATTTTATTAGATCTGCCCTTTTCTTTCTTCTTAAAAGTATTCGTGTGTGTGTGTGTGTGTGTGTGTGTGTGTGTGTGTGTGTGTGTGTTTCTGTTGTATGGGAGACCCTCACTTAAGTCTCCGGATGACACGACCGCCCAAGAACTCGCACAAGACTCTCTTTGCTTTAATCACATGAGGCTTATCAATAGGAACCAGTGCACTGGGGTCGAGACTCATATCCCACGCAGGGGCACAGGAGTTCGACCCCCAGTAGCTGGGAGAAGGGTTATTTAAAGGAAGAAGTCACAACCCAAGGGGCAGGGATGGTGTCATTGGAAAATGTGGAGAATACCAGTGAAAAATCACGAGGAGAAGCTTCCTGTCTCTCAAGATTGCTTTTGAGATTGTAATCTAAATTTATGGTCAGCTAGTTCCTGGAAGAAGCCTCCTCTTCTCTTAGATAGGATCACCTATCTAAGGGCCTTAAGCCCTTTTATCTGGATCCTGGGAGAGCAGGCTCAAGAAATGTGACCTCTTACTTACAGGCAGAGAACTGGAATTTGAGGTATTTATGGCTCCTTAGGGGTGAGGTAGCATTTTTAAGCTTCTGACATTTTGGCTGCATTTTTTATTCTTTCACATGCATGCAAGTGTACATGTTGAGATAACAGAATGACCTCAGGTGGACACTGATTTCTTTGGTATTTGAGGCAGATATACTACAGGCCAGCTCTGCTCATCAAATCCTGTACTCTCCTGTCCCTGGACAGAGTCAAAGCAGTTAGTATTCTCTTCCTCCACCCCATGACCCCCTGTGTGGAGCCAGAGCAACGCCTCTTCTTTTGAAAAGGGCAGACAAAAGGAAGCCCATCTTAATTACTATATAATGACACTCAATTTACATCAATTAGAACCCAAGCTTAAGGCTAGGGGTAGGATGAGGTTGGGGCAGGTGTCAGGTTAGCTGGAAAAGAAGCCTATTCTATTTAAAAAAGAAGTAAAAGTGGCCAAAGCCTGAGGGCACAATAGGTACAACTTCTCCCAGCAAGTTTGAAAACCTGCTGAAGATAGTTTGTCCTGTAGCCATGAAGCCTAGGCAGATCAGAAACATAGAGGGTTGAAAAGGTTTGGCCAGGTCTGCCATTACAAAACTAGTGCTGGGATAAAAACAACACAATACACAAAATAAAAGCCATAGGCAGCTAAACTTGTGGGGCATTAAACTTAAAATTAGTAAAACAAAGTCCTTTCAGAGATGTTTTGAGATTAAAAACAAAAAATGTTTTCTATATTTAGGATGAGGGAAAGCACAATGACACAGGGTATCTGGATTTCATATGATCTTGCTTTGTTTATAAGAATGCAAATGGCTATATTTCAATCATTATAGTTCTCTATGTCCTCTTTGGGAGAAATCAGAATAAGGAAGATGTCAGAGATTGAGAAATTAAATACTAGATTAAAGATCATAAAGCAGAGGTTGAAAGCATCTTTAAAGCAAAACAGGAAACCATCAGAAGAATACAATCTGTAATTTACTATAGTAAAATCAAAAAATGCAGTTCCAGTTAGAATGGTTCCACAGGAGCTTGAGAAATTAGGATGGCAGCTCATAGGCATATAATATATTGAAATAAGAATACAGATTTGCTTATTAGTCCTAAATAAAAGCAATGCCATACAATAGGTTGTGTTTTAATTTTATTTGGAAAATTTGATACAGTGTAACATTGGTAAATGTTACAATGGCTTTCTGCCTTGAGTTCTGAGGAGGATAATGCTGAGATTACACATTTATTAGAAATGAAGGCTATCTTAGATATATCTTTCCAGATTAAAACTGATGATGCTTAGCAATATAGGTTCATAAAAATACAATTTCATGGCATTATGGCATGAAGCCTATTCCAGAAAAAGTTTACAATCCTACAGGTTAAGCCTTTTTAAAAAGCCCTAACAATGTTTCGTTGTTGAAATAGGCTATAAATCGAAGTCCTTCAAAAGTACCAAACACTCAGAGAATATGGCATTTAAACATAATTTTATTAATTTAAGAACTTTGTTGATATTGAAACTGAAAGATACCTGTTTGATATTAGTGTAGCCATTTCTTTTTTTTTTTTCTCTCCATCTTTATTAACTTGGGTATTTCTTATTTACATTTCAATTGTCATTCCCTTTCCTGGTTTCTGGGCCAACATCCCCCAACTCCTCCTAATTCCCTTCTATATGGGTGTTCCCCTCCCCATCTCCCAGCCATTACCACCCCCCCAAGGATCACTTTAATGTGGGTTCAGTCTTGGCAGGACCAAGGGCTTCCCATTCCACTGGTGCTCTTAAAAGTCTATTCATTGCTACCTATGCGGTTGGAGGCCAGGTTCAGTCCATGTATAATCATTGGTAGTGGCTTAGTCCCTGGAAGCTGTGGTTGGTTGGCATTGTTGTTCATATGGGGTCACGAGCCCCTTCAAGCTCTTCCAGTCCTTTCTCTGATTACTTCAGTCGGGGTCCCGTTCTCAGTTCAGTGGTTTGCTACTGACATTCGCCTATGAATTTGTCATACTATGGCTGTGTCTCTCAGGAGAGACCTACATCCGGTTCCTGTCAGCCTGCACTTCTTTGCCTCATTCATCTTATCTAGTTTGGTGGCTGTATATGTATGGGCAACATGTTAGGCAGGCTCAGAATGGGTGTTCCTTCAGTCTCTATTCTAAACTTTGCCTGCCAAGGGTATCTTGTTTCCCTTTTAAGGAGTGAAGTATTCGCATTTTGGCTATCCTTCTTGAGTTTCATGTCTTCTGTGCATCTAGGGTAATTCGAGCATTTGGGCTAATAGCCACTTATCAATGAGTACATACCATGTGTGTTTTTCTGTGAGTGGGTTACCTCACTCAGGATGATCTTTTCCAGTTCCATCCATTTGCCTATGAATTTCATAAAGTCATTGTTTTTGATAGCTGAGTAGTATTCCATTGTGTAGATATTCCTCATTTTCTATATCCATTCCTCTGTTGAAGGGCATCTGGGTTCTTTCCAGCTTCTGGCTATAATAAATAAGGCTGCTATGAACATAGTGGAGCACATGTCTTTGTTATATGTTGGGGCATCTTTTGGGTACATGCCCAAGAGAGGTATAGTTGGGTCCTCAGGTAGTTTCCAATTTTCTGAGGAACCTCCAGACTGATCTCCAAAATGGTTGTACCAGTCTGCAATCCCAGCAACAATGGAGGAGTGTTCCTCTTCCTCCAAATCCTTGCCAGCATCTGCTGTCACTTGAGTTTTTGATCTTCGCCCTTCTCACTGGTGTGAGGTGAAATCTCAGGGTTGTTTTGATTTGCATTTCTCTTATGACTAAAGATGTTGAACATTTATTTAGGTGTTTCTCAGTCATTCGGCATTCCTCAGCTGTGAATTCTTTGTTTAGCTCTGAACCCCATTTTTTAATAGGGTTATTTGTCTCCCTGCGGTCTAACTTCTTGAGTTCGTTGTATGTTTTGGATATAAGCCCTCTACCGGTTGTAGGATTGATAAAGATCTTTTCCCCATCTGCTGGTTGATTTTTTGTCCTTACAACACTGTCCTTTGCCTTACAGAAGCCTTGCAGTTTTATGAGATCCCTTTTGTCGATTCTTGATCTTAGAGCAGAAGCCTTTGTTGTTTTATTCAGGAAATTTTCTCCAGTTCCCATGTGTTCAAGATTCTTCCCCACTTTTTCTTCTATTAGTTTGAGTGTATCTGGTTTGATGTGGAGGTCCTTGATCCACTTGGACTTAAGCTTTATACAGGGTGATAAGAATGGATCAAGTGCAGCCATTTCTTAAGAATGAGAATCTTTAAAGCTTGCTTAGACCCTAGACGTTAGACAATAGACCAGAAAGTACAGAAAGCACATTCCCACCCACTCTCTTGGAAGGTACCCAATCATAAAACAGATGGTATAGATCGTATTTACTGCAGGGCAATTACAAGGCAAGAAACATCTCCGGGATGCTGGCTGACCACTATAGATTGTGCTGCAGGATGAAAAACATATATCAAGTTAGATGTCCTTGGTACTGACATAACTGTGCTGACATAGCTATAGTCTTGTCCTGGGAACATCAGGATAGAAACATCTGCCAAGTCAAATATCCTTGGTCTTTTTCCTGGGAACCTCAGGATGGAAAAACATATATCAAATCTGACATCATTGGTACTGAAATGGCTGTATTGATATGATTGCATCCTTTTCGCAGAAACTCCAGAACAAGAACATCTGCCTAGTCAGATATCCTTGGCACCAAAATAGCTGAGCTAATGAAACTGTGTAACCTTAAATGATTGTATAAGCTGTATATTTCTCCTCCTCTGGGCTCTTCACCTTCCTCCGGCATGAGAACCGTGTCAAGCCCCAGTGCATTGGTATCCCAAAGTAAACCTCTTGTTTTTCCATCAAGACTGAGTCCCGCATGTTTGTAGGGTGGTGGGTGTCCTCAGGATTGGAGTGAGAGTCTCCTCGGTCTGAGGGTCTTTCAAAACATATCAGATTGCAGCTGTTCCTCATTGAACTTAGAAGAAGAAGATGATGAGCTCCAAAGAAACTCCATTTAGAGCTGTCTGCATTTGTGGCAAGCTAGCCTCTGGGCAAAGAAAGTGCCCTAACTTAATCGGCAGACAGAATGCCATCCAGAAAAGAAAACAAAACAAAATGAAAACAAATGCATGGAACTTGATTGCCAAGCTTTGCCAATACAGGGTAAGCAAATCCTTAGTAATTCCTGCTTCACATAAGGTTTGTCAGATACTTTGAACAAGAGGGCTGAAGACAATGCTCCAATGTCTTAGAATACTTTGAAGTGGTCTCCACAGCCAACTGTCTGCCATTTTTAAAACTTTGAAAATGTTTGTCTGCACTTCCTACTTAATCAGGAAATATTTCTTCTTAGTTGTCTTTTGGGGTTGAATACAAGATAATCATAGTCTCGATAAAAGGTTAAGTTGTTATATTTAAGAAGATTTATTAGACCTAAAAAGATGGTGTTAGGTTGTTAATGCAAGGTAGGACAAAATGTGATTTAGATCCAGAAATCTGAACTCACCAGGACAGGATAGATAATAGGATATTTTTCTTAATTACCACATACTATGGACTTGACATTGTAAATATATATCACACCTTATAACTATTATAATTTTTATACTTTTATTCAATTTATATTTGAAAAAGAGACATTTATTGTACTTCAAAGGGGGATTATTGAGAGAATATCTAATATCGATATGACTATGGGACTTGTTAATAATAAATCTGATGGCTTATCATTTAGGTGGTAAATAAGAAGTGGGAAATCTGGGAGAAATCATAATTCTGAAATAGAATGCGGCAGGAGATTCACCTTGGAAGACGTGAGGAGAGAGACACATAGTACCTGAACATGTTTAAGTGGGCATGTTACAGAATGTAGGTTAAAATAAGTCAGTTATTCTAAATTGTGATCTACTTAGAGAAGAGCCTCTCTATATAGTCAAAGTATTTGTAAATATATCTTGAGTCTGAGTCTTAGTTCTTGGAGCATGGCGCTGTGTGGAAGAACTGGATCAAACTGCTACATTATATTGTTCATGAGTTTTAAGCCAAGCTAAGTTTACAGAGGATATTGTCTAAGCACATACTCAAATAATAAATTATAGATGCCATAAGTTGTAAAAAGTTATGATTTTTGTAGTAGAATCATCCCTCATATTTGAGTTGAAGTCTTGCAGTTGATTTGGTAGACTAACCTGAAATTGACTAAATGAATGTATTTGAATTTAATTGATAAATTATTGATATTTATGTCCATGGAAATGGTTGAAGGGATAACTTTCTATGGTAAACTGAAGAAAAACACAGAATACATGTCATTACAGCGGATTTAAACTTTTTTCCCCAGATTTCAAGTTGTATTAAACAGCTTACAGTAATAAAAAAAAGCATTTTATTGATGTAATAGACACATTGATCAATGTATAGAATGGAAGACTCAGCTCCAGATGTAATTCCATACAGGTAAAAACACCTTGTTTTTCACAAAGCAAACAAAATTACAAACTGGGGAAAAGGTCAGCATCTTGACAGACAGATGGTGTGAATAGCAGCATACAGAGAAATGAAAATAGATCCATATCTCTCACCCTGAACACAACTCAACTCCAAAGGGATCAAGGACAGCACTCAAGTCACTGAAAGACCAAAAGCCCTGAACCTGACCTCTCTTTTTCTTTTTTCCTTTTCTTTTTTTTTTTTTTTTTTGACTCCGATATGTGAATCCAAAATTCAGTTTAACAGACTGGATGTTTTCCTATCATGAGTCTCACTGGTCACAGAGATTCCCACAATGTCTTCTCCCATCTCCTCCCACCAGCAGCTGCACAGATGTTGGCTGACCTGCTTTGTGGTCATCAGGATACGTCCTCAATTTTTCTCTCTGCTCATCAAAATGTGAAAGTTCACGGTCTGTAGCTTTCTTGCCATAGATGTCCAAGTGGAAAGACATTTCTCCCATCCTGTCAGGATGCTGGAGGTGTTGTGAGTGCCTATGCGGCTCATTTGTTTGTTTTCTGGGATTTTTCTTTGCGAGTTTGCTTTCTGAGATAAGGTGTTACAAAGCTCAGCCTGGCCTCAAACACACTGATGTAGCCAAAGATGACCTTGAGCACTTTGCTCCTCCTGCTTCCACCCTCCAAGAACTAGGAATATAAGAATCCAATGAATCCTTGCTCTTTGCTTTGGGGACTATGGAGATGGCCCAGATTGGGATCCTTCTCTCTCAAGTGTTCTTAGCTCACCTGCCCAGGGCTGGAGTTTGCCAGACAGTTGCTCTTGCAACCTCAGAGTCAGTCTTCTCACTAGGAGGCTGCATTAGATAACTTGTCACTTTTCTTTCATCAGGGTTGTTATTAGTTCTTTAAAATCTGTTCGAGTCTCAGCCTGATTGTTCTCGTGTGAGCTGATGTTTTTAAAACATCAAAAAACAAAAACAAAACAATACAAACAAACAAAACCTTAGAGTTTTACATTTCTCTGGGCCTTAAATGAGTATCCCCAAATACCAGCACTTTCATAGCTCTTAATCTCATCAGAGTCCTCATGAGCTCTCACCTTTCTCTGCAGTTGAAGGCAGACTGGAAGAACCAGGGAGTAGTCTGGATGAATGTCACAGAGTCACAGTATGCAATGCTCCCTACTCTGCAGAAGGTTAGCTGCCACTTCTAGGGACATCATTGGAATGCACTGGGTGGCACATAAATAATTAAGGGGCGACTTTTAATTAAGGCTTTGTAGTGAAAACGGCTTTGTGCAACATTAAGAGCTTTTGAATAACTACCTTTGATGCTCTCTTTTCAACCTGAACTTGTCATCCCTGGAAACTGCACAAATAGTGAGTTTTAACAGCTTTGGTCTTTTAATGATACCAGAGACTCACTTCTTTCTTGTGAATGAATGCTTTGTGAAAAGTCAGGAATCTGTTGAGGTGGCCAGCACTTCTCATTTCAGGGAGATGATGGTATTCGTTATTCTTCTCATTGCTGTGACAACATATTTGACTGAATCAACTTATCCATTGTTTGTTTGTAGTGGCCAGTTAGGACACTGGACTCATGGAGGAGGGGAGGGCAGGCCAGTCAGAGCAGCTCTGGCTATGGTGAGAGGAGCCTGAGACAGCTTACTTCTGGTTCTCTCTGTCTGCTCTGGATTTCTGTTACAAGATGTGATCTTGCAGCTTTTCGTCCTGCTTTGATACTTCCTAGCCATGATGAAGTCTTCTCCCTCTGGAACTAGATAAGACAAATTATCCTGTAATTATCCATCCCTTATAAGATATTCATAGCTACCTATGGGCTATTTAATGCCACACAGAATCTGGATCATCTTTGTCTCCCTCCATCTTCCTTCCATCCTCTGTGAATTTAAACTTTTACAATCAATGGTTGCACTCAATGGTCTCAACACAACATTGGTTGAATGTATAAGGGAGAGAAACACGGTGTGTCTGTGTTTGCGTGCGCGCACATGCGTGGTGTTTAAACTCTTTCTTGTGTTGTTTCTTTTCGGCTATTTTGCGGACTGTGTAAACGTGAATAGCTTTTCTTACACATTTTGTCAAAAACAAGTTTAAGCAAAGATTCCTCTGGTATGAAAAATGCTCATACTATTTTCAGTGAAAGATTTAATAATGCCTAAGGTCATAATTGAAAGTATACTATATAAGAAGTGGAGAGATCACTTGGTAGTTGACAGTACTTGCAGCTTTTCACTGGACTCTAGTTCAGTTTGTAGCAAACACACTTAGTGGATAGCAACATTTTTTAACTTCAACTGTGAAAAATCCAATGCCTTCTTTTGAACTTTTTGAGCAACTGCTCTCATCTGTCCACATCCACATATATGTATCCATAAGTGTAAAAAAAATAAAACTTTTTAAAACTTGTTTCATACAAATATTAAATAAATTAAACTTATTTTTGTCTCTGGTACATATCCTGAATACTCTGAAATCTCAAATATTATAATATTTTGGTTAGTTGCTGAAATTGGCTTAATGATCATTAGCTCACTAACAACACTGATGTCAGATAGGATCTCCAAAAGAAACCTAGACATTTTTCAGTAGCCAATTCTCACAGATACACAACTAGCATGTATGTAAACTATTTGATAAGTAAGTTCAGACTGTAACTTTACGAGTTTCAGGAAAACCAATTTATTTCACTGAGCTTATAAAATATAATAATCAGCTCTATATAATCCAGTGGTGTCTTCTTAGAGAAAAATCAGAACTTTGTCTCTTTATTATCAAGTCATGTGTGTGTGTGTGTGTGTGTGTGTGTGTGTGTGTGTGTGTGTGTTCAAATGCCATAATTCCCTTGTCTTGTGTTGGTTCCTCAGAAAATTGCTAATGATGAGATTTTCTAAGTAGGTTAACAGTTCTATAAAGTTACTAATAGTTTTCTTCTAAATTTACTAAACATGTATTCCTGAAAAATCCTACCATTTATAAAACAGATGAGTGTACATTTGTGGACATAGAGGAAGTATATGACCTCCCTAGCCTTGTCAATTTGACATGACCTAGATTCATCCAAAAAAGACATCTCAATGAAATAATCTGTCTTCAACATCCTGTCTGTAAGAGACTGCTTTGCTAATTGATTTAGAAAGACTCAGTCTATTATTGGTGGCACCAATCCCTCTGAAAGTTCCCTCATGATGTATTATAATGTTAGTTAAGTATGAGCCTGAGCAAACCAGATTGAGTCCCCAAGCAGCCTGCCTCCATTGTTACTGTTTTAAGAGCCCACTTCAACATTTCCCTAAATGATGGGGTTCAACTTAAATGTGTAAGCTAGATATACTCTTTCTTTCCCAAGTTGCTTTTAGTTCTAATGTTTTTCATAGCAGATAAAGAAAACTAGAAGAGAAATTGAGACCAAAAGTTGTGGTATGAACATTTTTTAATTTGAATTTCTGTCAAGACATACCAAAACATGTAAAAGGCATAAAAAAAAAGAATGTTCATCAAAACTAATAAATAATATATATTTTCCTTACTGGGATTATAGCTAGATTTGTTTTTTACACACTCTTTATAGTATAGCTGATGGAACAAGGTACACATGTTAAGCCAAATTTTGATAAACCTTACTATGTCCATTGGACTATTCACATGCTTTGGAGGTTATGAGTTATTGTAGCCATGTAGCTTTAAAAATGAACCCATGCTAAAGTCAGGTATGTATTGGCACTGGCGGTGTCTGTTCCTATCCTGGTACAGAGTCTGAGATCCATGACTGTGTGTTTTTCCTAGCCAATGCCTCTCTCTCTACCTCTCCTGATCTCCAAGATCACTCTCTTGCCAGTTCACCACCCCATAGTCAGTTCTGGGGACATTCTTGCCAGCCTGGGCTCTCCAGTGGTTTCCTCTCCTCTGGAGCTTGGACTTTTGTACAGTCTTTCCATTCAAAACCCTAGCTGAATGCCGCCTGGCTATGTTCTTTCCCTCATGCTCATCTGTAGTGCCATATTGATTTTGGGCCTGGCTGCTTTGTAACTGCATGGCCACAGTTAAGAAGTCATGGGATTGTTGGACAGAGGCCTCTCCCATGTATTTAAGGGACAGGAAGAAAAGACCAAGTAGTAAACACCAAGTGTCTCCACTGCATGACCTCTGCTGAGCCCGGCTGATGCATGTGGAACCGACACACCTGGACCACCCCTGGGTGGTGGTCAATTTACTTCTGCCTTTTACTTCCTCAGCCTTTATCCTGGAGATTTAGGCTGGTCTTCTGGGATTCCTCCCTAATTAATTCAGGTCTCATATTTGGTCTTTTGTTATAGAAGTCACTATCCAGGTAGTCACGAGCCAGGGTTTCCCATTGTGCTTCCCAGTTATTTTCTACCTGGAGACTTGGGTATATAAGTGGTGAATAAAGCTACAGGAGTCTCTCACTCTTCTTCCTCACTCTCACTCTTTTTCCTCACTCTCACTCTTTTTCCTCACTCTCACTCTTCCTTCCGCTCTTCCACTCTCTCTCTCTCTCTCCCCTCTCTCTTTCTCTCTCTCTCTCTCTCTCTCTTCCTCTCTTCCTCTCCTGGTTTGACAAGTTAACCTGTGTGTGTGTATGTGTGTTTCTTCCATCCTGTAGGCTTTCGCCCGATTCTCGGTACCGTGTCGGTGCTGGCGCCCACACTCATCTAGGTCACTTAGAATGGAAAACACCAGTACTTTTGTTTAAAATAAACAGATGACACAACCACTAGGTGTGAAATCTATCCTTCTAAACTCACCAATTATTCTATGTTAGAAATCTTCTTGTGGTGGAGGCTGCTACCAGGGCTAACAGTTCCCAGTCTGTATCCTGTCTCCTCTCCCTCTTGCCACCCTGTTTAAAGCCTGTTTCTTCTTCCTTAGTCCCATTTTCCTTTCTAGGACCTGGAAGACTCACCTCCTCCTTCTCATTCAATGATTGGCTTCTTTTCATCTTTATTAGCCAATCAATTAATTAAGGGAAATTCCCGTACAAGTAATGTGTTCAAATTGAGTAGCTATGGAAAAAGATTTATTAATATGTCTGTAAAAGTTGGGAGAGAGTATCCCTGTATCATGGGAAAAAGAAAGAGTGGTAGAGAAAGATGCATTATGTCTTCCTCTGTCCTCTGTCAGCAAACATACCCATACATTATCATTTATATATCACACACACACACATACACACAAACACAAACACACACACACACACACACACACACACACACCCATACACACACAATAAGAACAGTATGTGTTCACTCCTTCTTTAAAAGGGGAACAAGAATATCCTTGGGAGGGAATAGGGAGGCAAAGTTTAGAACAGAGGCAGAAGGAACATCCATTCAGAGCCTGCCCCACATGTGGCCCATACATATACAGCCACCAAACTAGATAAGATGGATGGAGAAAAGAAGTGCAGGCCGACAGGAACCGGATGGAGATCTCTTCTGGGAGACACAGCCAGATACAACAAATACATAGGTGAATGCCAGCAGCAAACCACTGAACTGAGAACAGGACCCCCATTGAAGGAATCAGAGAAAGGACCAAAAGAGCTTGAAGGGGCTCATGACCCCATATGAACAACAATGCCAACCAACCAGAGCCTCCAGGGACTAAGCCATTACCCTAAGACTATACATGAATTGACCCTGGGCTCACACCTCATAGGTAGCAATGAATAGCCTTGTAAGAGCACCGGTGGAAGTGGAAACCCTTGGTCCTGCCAAGACTGGACACCTAGTGAACATGATTGTGTGGGGAGGGTGGTACTGGGGGGAAGATGGGGAGGGAAGCCCATATAGAAGGGGCAGGGAAGGGTTAGAGGGATTTGGACCCAGAAACCGGGAAGGGGAATAACAATCGAAATGTAATTAAGAAGTACTCAAGTTAATAAAGATAAAAAAAGAAGAGCAGTATGTGTTATCATAAAGCTAGGTTCTTCTATTTAAAGATTCTACCACATAAAGAGGAAACATATATTCAGACATACCCATGCCATACTTTACAGAGAAGATAAAACCAAGGGCAAGAAATAGATGTATGTAAACTTATCTATGGGTCCAATATAGTTTTTAATATCAAATATAATCTAGAAATAGATTGAAGTTAGTTTTAACCTTAGGGCCAAGGAATATTTGTTAGGACCAAATGGGCATTATCTAAGGATCCAACTTGCCAATGTCTTCATTGGACATGAGGACAAAGGACCATTTTTCTTTCTAACATCCTACCTGTATAATTATGACAAATTGCACATTGCAAATTTCCTTTGCCTGTTCTTATGCCAAAATATCTGAAAAAGACTACTTAACAAATAAATGGCTTATTTGAGATTAGAGTTCATGATACAGTACACAGGAGAAGTAATAATACACAGCTAGTAACCCACCCTCTATTGTCAGCAAGCAGAAAGAGGTGAATGCTGATGTTGCCTATACATAGGCGGAGTCTTTCCCCATTAATCAATTAAATTCAGAACCCACATTACAGATATTTCCTGAAGTTTGTCTCCTAGGTGATTTTAGATCCTGTCAAGTTGACAACAAAATTAATCACCGTGATGTGTATAAATAGCCATGAAAAGAATAAAATAAGAATTTGTTCTTCCAGTATAAAGACCATGCTGCAGATAGACGTGTTTCTTAAATTCAACTCTTTTCTAAAGCCAGAAAAGGCCTGAAAGGTTAAACCTTTTATGCCTTCCAAATTTTCTAACACATACAAGATTAAACTATCATATTTTTAAGTAAATTTTTATGGCAATGCAATGATACTTTCTCCATGTTACTTGATAAACCCTAATTTTTTTTCTATTTTTGTGAGTGTAGTGTTTTTGCTATCCACTGTTACTTGTAGAAATTTAGTGTTTACTTAGTGTGCATTCCTTTTGGTATAGGTGACTGTAGAAACTAGAGGTTGCCATCCAAAGTCTTCTTCATTTCTTTCCTACCTTATTTGTTATTTATCTATTTAAAGTTTTACTTCTTTAATTAAAACATAAAATTACAGACAATACATTTCGGTTATATTTTTTCTTCTCATTGAAATCTACACAAATACTCCAAACCTATCTACAAATCCATGTTTATGCGTTTTCTAGAACTCTATCTTTCCCTTTCTTAAGAATATAAAGCCTACCCAAAAATCAACTAAAAATAAAGACAAAAGTAATAAGACAAAATAATACCCAAACAAACAAAATAAGACAAGAGACGCACAAAGAATTGTAGAGGCAATAAATGCTGCCCAACACTCCAGGGCATGTTTTTTTTTTTCCTTTCTAGTGAGTGAAGTTGGTATACCATCATACTCCTTTGGAGAAATTGGTTTTCGCTTTGTCAGCAAGTTTCAATCACCAACAGCTTCTTGCCTGGGGATGAGACTTTATATATATGTTTCCTTCTCAGTGCTAGCTTTTTAATCTGGTTTGAGCTTGCTCAGAACTTGTGCAAGCTGTCAGAGTTCTTATGACTTCATATGTGTATCTGTATGATTGTGTTTTGAAAATACGGTTTCTTTGAAGTCATCACCTACCTCTGGCTCTTTCATTCTTTCTGCCTCCTCTTCCATACAGATGCCTGACATTTTAGGTAAGGGGTATGATAAAAAAATCTCACTTATGATAGAGAGCTCAAAAGTCAATCACTATCTGAACTCTATATTAGTTCCCTTCAACTGAAAGAAAGCTTCTCTTACAAAGGCTGAACACGTCACAGATCTACACGTATAACAACAGTACATTAGCAGGAGCTACTCACTTTATTGCTATGTTCCTTTAGAATAATAAAATTATTGCTTTTCTCTAAATGTATGTGAAAATAAACATACACACACACAAACAAACTCATATGTATACATATATATACATATATACACATATATATTATCAGGATTGTGGCTACTTTATCAGTGTCAGATACGAATTCTGTCTCACAGAATGGGGCTCAAATACAATGTAAAAGAAAATAGGTTGTTTATTCACACATTTATACCACTATTAAGTGAGTACATTTTTTAACCAACTGACTGTTATAGATTATAGGACTTATATCTAAATATTTTTTCCCTTCCAGCATCATAAACACTAGTCAATAGGAATGAAACATTTATCTGGGCTCTGGCTCTACTTCTCCATGTTTGACATTGTATGTTATCCTCAGCACTATACATTTATTATCATGTTATAGAGAGTAAATAATACCCAGAAGAATGGCCTGTGATGGGAGGGGTGATCTATGGTATCGTCTTTCATCAATGATTTAACAATATGCAAGGCATTCCTGGCCGAACGTTTTACATGGTGACATATGATATTTATTTAGAACTTCATCTTTAATGACTCCATCTATCTTCCTTTCATATAATGTGTGTGTGGGGGGGGGTGGGTGTTTGTATGTGTGTGTGTGTGTGTGTGTGTGTGTGTGTGTGTGTGTGTGTAGCTTAGGAAAGTTCTACAGTGGTAGTGTCCCAAATGTATGTTCAAGGAGTGTTTATAGTTACTTGTCTGTCACAGTAGTCCCTATAATAGCCTACCACCTCATCCCTGTCCCCCTTTAATGCTCTTATTAAGGTTCCTCTTTATCTCTTTTAAATATCTTCTTCTTGAGATAAGTTTTCATAACAGAAGCTGTATCTTGAAAATTGGTTAAACTGACTATTCCTAGCACACAAGAGCTATTTCTGCTTAACTTCCTTATTTTCACACTGGTAGAATTAGAAATTTTTTAGTTGTCCTCCTTTTTGTATTGCATACTGCTTGACTACTTTCTTTTGTCAACTTGAAACAAACTAGGGTCATCTGGGAAGAGGAATCTTCAACTGAAAAAAAAAATGTGCCCAGTGACAACTTTGGCAGGGTCTTCTTTCTTGTCAGTTTTTCATAAGGCAGAGAAAGGAAAGAGCATTGGGAGAGGTCTTGATGTAGTGTGGCAAGCCCTTTGTTGACTAAACCATCTTTTCAGCATCAACCCTTAATATTTCTAAAAGATAGTATTTTCAGTGCAAACTAAGTGCAGTTTTCCATAAGGATATATCATAGGTCTGAAATTTTAATTAAAGGAACCTGGATATAACAAAACAACACACACTTTAGCAAAATCTCTCCTGGTCAACTGCCATTACCCTGAGTGTTCATCTGTGAATTTGCAAGACAAAACAGTTGTCAAGGAGGTGTGGTATAGTGATTAGCATGCCAAACAAATTAGAAAGGGAAGGAGCAAAATGCTTGACTGGTTTGTTAGCTAAAATTAATTTGCATGGGGATTTTGTACATAACACACAGAGTCTTTACCTGTGAAAACTGAACAAATAGACAGAGCTGTGATATAAATATGTGTGTGTGTGTGTGTGTCTCAAATATCTTGAGTCATAGCTCCTCCTCCACATATCTTGTACATTAGATGAATTGTTCATTATTATTTTTCTTGCAAGGAAGAAAGAAAAAACTCAGTGTGGCAGCACACAGGTGTACTTCCAGCATTCGAGAAGTAGGGGCGCAAAGAACAGAAATTCAAGGTCATTTTCAATTACACAGTAAAATTAAAACCAACATAATGTTCATGAGATGCTGTTTCAACAATTTAAAGCTAGAAAATGTTGTGCTTTAGGAAGTGGATAGGGGCTGGAGATAAACTTTAGAACAATGCATCCCTAGCATGTACAAGGCACTGATATACATTCTTCTATAACTTAACAAGATATAATGACTTGAGCTGTTCATCCCAGAACTCAGGATAAGTTTTTATCATACATAAGGAGTTTGAGGTTGCCTTACCCTAGATCTTCTAAGAAAGGGCAAGTGTGTGTGTGTGTGTGTGTGTGTGTGTGTGTGTGTGTGTGTGTGTGTGAGAGAGAGAGAGAGAGAGAGAGAGAGAGAGAGACAGAGACAGAGACAGAGACAGAGAGAGAGACAGAGAGAGAGAGCAGGAAGAGGAGGAGGGGAGGAGGAAGGTGGAGGTACAGGAAGAATGAAGAAGAAGGAGGAGGAAAAGTCATGTGGAGTTTCATAGAATATGTATTCTCTTAGGTTTTAGATAAGCAACTGTTTTCAGTAGAGGCATTCTTTTCTGTTATATTTTGAATACTAATTGATAACAGACTTGCTGTGAAAGAACAGCATCAAGAAGAGAGTCCAAATAACAATTGCTATCATGTATGGTTATTAGTTTGACATAGTTCCCACTACGACTATTGCATGATCAATTTAATTTTCTCCTCACAGTGAACAGAAGAGGAATGTTACATCTCTAAGAATAAGTAGATTTTCACAGTGTTATATCTTTTAGACATCACAGATGAAACACAGGTCTGTCAGAAACCAACTATGTTGATCACCATGTTACCTTGCAGCATTAACTAGAGTATGCTTTGCTCAGTTTGGTCTTCTCCTTTTAGATATCATTTCCAGTTCTTTCTATACTGAAATGGCCAATGAATGCAGTAATATTTCAAATCACCGCTTCAGTTAGATCAGGTATCTGGAATTAGTCAGATGGATCAAGAGAAAAGAGACAACATTGATTGCTGACACTGCAGTGCATCGGGAGGAAATCCTCAGTCTGACAGAGAAGATCAGTCATTTCAACTACTTGTACCCAGAGTGTGGAACTAGCAAAATTTCTGACTTTTTAGTTTATTTTTTCACAGGACACCTTAGTAAACATGTCAGTTAGAGAAATGCTTGTTGGCTGTTTAAGCCTTAGCTGTGTAGATACAGTATGTCTAAACTTTTATTTCTGCTTGAACTTACTATTTCCAGAAGCCCAAATCATGTCATGATACAAAAAAAGAAATGAATTAACAATTTGAAGTAACATTTTAAATCAGTTGGAAACATTCTAGATTATGATTATCAAAACATTGATTTCTGTTTAGGAGGAGACATTTGAAATTATGAAAAGTAAATAGAAATGGCCACATTCTAAAAGCTCTTAGTCAACATGGGGTTGGTTTTATTATCAGACCATAGAAATTCCAAATCCTGACTGTAAATAAAATTTACCAAATTTACAGAGAGTGAAAATAGCAATCTTCAAAATTACTCAGAAGTGATGATAAGAGATAACCTAGTGTGGGAAAGAATTTGCTGCAGAAAGAAGAGAATTCAAATTCTGTGCCCACACTTTAAAACAGTCATGGTTGTATACAGCTATAACTCCAGTGCTATGATGACAAGGAAAGAATTTCTGGAGCGTGTGCACAGCAAGATAACATCAGTACGAGTGAAAGGCTTTGAATTGAGAAAATGTGTAGAAAATTATAAAAGAGGATACTATTTACTTTGTCTTCTGCTTGAACCCATAGGCATGAAGACATAGACAGACAGACAGACAGACAGACAGACAGACACACTCACACACCCACACACGCACACCATATCACACACACTAATTCTTGGTGGTCATGTATTGAGGAATATTAAATTAAAAATTTATAACCTTGAACTCATGAAAATGTCCACTTGACATTTATACTTGCCATTGATCATGAATACTATTTTGTGGACCATGAATCCACATATGTAAAATAAATCAGTTGTCAGAATAAAGAAAGGGCATGACATATTAATATTAGAAAATTTAAAAAACATTAGATTATTATTTTTTGGGGTGTGTGTGTGTGTGTTTGTGTGTGTGTGTCTGTGTGTGTGTGTTGCATGTGTGTGTGTTCACGTAGGTCTTCCGATTCCACAGCATGTTTATAGGCCAGATGGCCAATTTCTGTAATGGGTCATTATCTATGGATTCCTATATTTAAAGTGAGGGTGTTAAGCTTGTTCTGCAAGTCCTTTTTCCCTCTTTGACAAGCCCAACATAATTGTCAAAATTTAAATGAATTTCTTATAAGCAATTGATGAAGGTTCTTTACTCATCATGAAGTTAGAAGTTCATATTGAAGCTCAGCAAGCCTCTGGAGTGACAATTCCATTTTATGTCAGCATAGGAGACTTGGATATCATTTGATAAGGACTTATGACTAGTTGTATTAATATTCATAGAATGACCAAATTGTTTGATCCTTGAAGAAGTTACCATTAAATTGGAAGACAAAGAACAAAAGCCAAATAAGTCCAGCAGCTAGTGAGATGTAGTCACTGACTGAGCTGAGTCTGAGCAAACATCAAAGAAACACTGAGGTGTACTGTAGCCTAAGTAACGATACAAGCAAAAGCACTAAAATTCCTTGAATGGGGCATATCGGTATGGGATAAGCACTTCAACCTGGGATTTCACTTGACTTAGGCTGCATAAAAATCTACCTTCCAGAAATATACCTAACAATGAAGTTGCTCACCTCATCTCACCTGCATGAAGCTGTATACATATCAAACAATGGACTAAGACTCCCTGCACATAACATTGTTTATAAACTTCTCTTTCATGATCAACTTCCATTCAAAAGTATTCAAGAGCATATCCACATACTGGAGGGAGAAATCTGTTTCAACTGGCCTGAGACAGTTTAGAATATATACTCAGTAAGTCGTATTGAATCCTCTGGAACAACTTTCAAGGGAAACATTCTGTTTAATGTCATATACCTAGTGATAATGAATATTCATTTGATTAAATCAAATGCATCATGGAAACTGATGTTCACAGTTAATTAAGGCTTGCCTAATCAAAAAAAGTCAATCAAAACAGAAATATCCACACTGAACTCTGAGTAAACAATTCCTCCTTCTCGGGAGGTCCACAAATTAAAGCTACACTGAATACCAGTGTTTCTCACTTTCCTTTTGAGTAAAGTTTCTTTGTCACATTGCTCTCTGTGACTTCTTGTAATAAGATGAAAACATCCTGGAAACACCTCACCTAGACAGTAACCTCTGATAAAACTGATAAGCATCTTCTTTAAATAATGACACGAATTATGGAAGCTCCAAAAGAATCCTCCTGTTACTTTCTTGTAAGAACTTCTAAGAATGCCACAAGCCATGTCTAATCTCATGCCTATTTAAGGAAATCAGAAGTTATAAAAAAATTCATCCTAGTGTTGTTTTTTGTACCAATTTCAACTTTAAAATATTAAATACAATCACATTGGAATTCCTTTTTTCTCAGAAGTTTTGATAATGTCTCCTACAATTAAGCAAGAGGAGAATCCTTAATGAATTTCTCTAAAATACATTTGCACGATAGATAAAATATTAACTCTAGATTGAGAATATTAGAAAAATCCTTGTTTCTGTGTTACTGCATTGGAAATGCAATTTATACCCCTTTGTCATTTTCAAAATGCAGATGTTCATGGTATACATATTAGATGATGTGGACTATTAATAATAATAAAAGTTTCTAACAATAATTGAAGAACAGAGCCAGTACTCTGAGACAATAATGCTTCTGTCACCTTTAATGTATATAGTTTTTGCTATAGGTACACAATGATTTCTACGTATGAAAGTCTAAATGCTCTACAGCTCATGCTTTCTGGTTTCAAAAAGTGAAAACTTCAGTAATAGCTTTTAACTTCAAAATCAAAATGAAAACAAAATGCCTGAACACAAAGAACAGAAGGAAAATAAAAGAAGGGAAGGAAGAAAGCATGGAAGGAAGGAAGGAAGGAAGGAGAGAAGGAAGGAAGGAAGGAAGGAAGGAAGGAAGGAAGGAAGGAAGGGAGGGAATAAGGAAGAAACAGGAAGAGATTTGGTAAGTTGCTCATTTGACAGGCTACATGCCAGTATGGAAGACACCCTTGGATGAGTTCCAAAACTGTACAAGATCAGGCATGGTTGTTGGTATCTATAATTTATTGATGAATATCAGACATTCAAAGTCGTCACTGGATACATAGTGAGCTTCAGTCAAGTCTGGTGTTTATGAGATCCTGTGGTACAAAGAGAGAGAGAGAGAGAGAGAGAGAGAGAGAGAGAGAGAGAGAGAGAGAGAGAGAGAGAGAGAGAGAAGGAGCTAGGGACCTAGGGGTAGAGGAAGAAAGGAAGGACTGACTTCGAGCGATATCGAAGCAAGATGGCAGACACCCCAGGCTCAGGAGTAAAAGTCCTTCGAGATTTCCGACTGTTGGAAGAGCTGGAAGAAGGCCAGAAAGGAGTAGGCAACAGCACAGTTAGCTAGGGTCTGGAGGACATTGAGGACCTAAGTTGTGCTGTGTAATATCATCTGTCCAGTATAACCGCTGTCTGCCTGGTTGAACTTATGGGATCAATAAGGTGTGTTGAAATCAGTTTCCTTTGGGAGCGGTGGGCACAGCTAACGCAACTGTGGAGAGACACGTCTCACACAATCACCTGCTGCTGGCACTTGGCCTGGGTATGTCTTTGCCCTCCCCGCCCTCTGCCACAGCTGTGTGGTGGCCCTTAGAATAGATGGGGAGGTTTCAGGTAGCAGCCGTGGGACTGACCACCACTAGGTTTGGGGTGCTCTGGGTGTACCCATGCTTTCTTATGTCTTAAGTGATTGCCCCATGCAAGCCATGGTCCCCACTCCTCCACTCACACCCTTGGTCAAACCTTAGATTGTAACCTCCCTTCCCCTGAAATTGGCCGCGGGTGAGGAATTCAGAGCTTCCAGTCTCCCCACCTTTTCAAGGGGTGCTGCTTTCCCCTCCTCAAGTCCCTTCTTGTCCATCACCACCCAACACTTGCTGTGGCCAGAATCCATCAGATGAGGTTGAAAAAGCCTGGCCTCCCTCCCTTAGCTCTGGACCATACTTGTTCACCTGCCACCAGCCTGGGAAGGGAGCGCTGGGTCCGTGACCCTGCCACCACCATCAGCTCTTGAGCTTTGAGCTCAGGTCTAGAGGTGAACAGAGCAGTCACAGGGCTACTCAGATGGGCCACAGCTCAGGGTCCTTGGATATATGCCTAGAGAAAGGCCATGTGGTGAGTCCTCGGTGCACAGGTTCTGAGTTGGTTCCTTTTCCCATAATTGCTTTGTTTTTACAAGTTGAAGAGGTTTGAACAGGGCTCTCAGTCACCCTGATCACCCATCGAGTCTGGAGTGGAGCCTGACAGCTGGAGCACGAGGCCCTGACTCTGCCAACTCGGGTTTCAGTGTTGCTCCTCAGACCCTGTGCAGGGACCCAGAGGAGCTCTGTGTCACCATGTTCACAGATCGTTTGCAGATAGGTGGGCCTGGCTCCTGGCTCATTGACAAGCTCCCCACTCTGTTCAGGACCACTAAATGTTGAAATGTGGATGCATACTGAAATAAAGGCAATTCGAGGTGTTGCAAAGGGGAAAAAAAAAGGACTGAGCAAATGAAACACTGGTGATTCTTTCTTAGTCCATTCAAGCCTCATTAAGTTTCAAATTTTTCAAACTAGCCATATGTACAGCAAAATTCAAAAAGACAATGATAATAACCACAAGGCAGTCACCTGGGGAGGGATTTTGCTCACGGTGGTAGAATGTAAATGAGCTGAGTTGATAGTATAAGAATAACGCAAATCCTCAACTGATTGATTTGAAGTATCTTTTCCCACATATGAGCTTACTTTAATGAGAGGAATGGTGGACATGTCAACCTTTAATGAAGTACAATTTTTTAAGCCTTCTCTATTCCTATTTTCAGTCATGGTGACTTCAGGCAAGATTTTCTGACAGTATATATCAGGATGATATCATCTTACTAAAATCAATAGGAAATACAGTCCAATTTTTTGAATCCCAATTAATTAAAGATGAATATTTACACAAAATTGTTTGTATCAAATTTGACAAAGTTGTTTTCGTGAATAAGAAAACCACACAGAACTAAACCTTTACCAAAATTAAGATCAGGACCTATAGAAAAGGTTCATGGGTTTTCCTTGGTCTCTAGTAGAGAACCTAAGTTCAGTGTCCAGTATCTATACTTGGTGGGTCATTACTACTTGTCAGTCGAGCTTTGGAAATTGGGTACCCTCTCCTACATTTTGCAAGTACCTGTACTCATTTGTGCACACATGTACAGATGCATGAAGCAAATATTTAAAACCGCTTTAAAATATGAAAAACTAAAAAAAGTCAAAAAGAAAATGAAAGACAAAGAACAATGATTTGAATATAAGTCATGTTAATGCTGTACATATCTATAAAAAAAGTCACCTTGAAACAGCATAATTCAGATAGTTAAAATGCAGCCCCACACTCCTACCCAGTATTTAATATCAAATTATTCTCTATAGTTATTCAAATCAATATTCAAATCAATAATTTCTACAGGTCCATTTAATAGTCTTTGTTCATTAAACTAATCAAAATCTATGTTGTAGTTATTTGAAGAGAAAAAATTTTATGAATCATGTGATATCAACTGAATAAATATGAAAATTATGTATGCAAACTTTACAAAAGTTAGTTTCAACACAAAAGTATAAATTTACAATTTAATAAACAAGGAACTAGTTGATCAACCAAATGTTAACAAGTAAAATTCATCTATGTATTCAATAGAAAATAATATTTGAGATATAAAATTAAGACTATGTTAGTAAAATAATGCATAAGTTATTTTACTTAAAAAGAAAATCTTATGATCGTATTAATACAGCTAGAAAACATTAAAAAAACTTAATACTCTTAAAAATGGGATACACATGCACACAAATTTAGAAAAGTTTGATACATATACATTGTATTATAATGTCATTTCAAAAGTTAGAACTATCATTGTGTTTGTTATGAATGAAAGAAGATGTTTCAGACCATAAACAGAAATAAAATTTTCTGGAATTTTACATAAATAAAAAGCATTTAGAAACTAAAATTTTTAATAACATCTCCATCATAATTAGATGAGTATGTTCCTGCTTTCTTGCAATGAACATTGAATTGATCTCTATTGTATCAAGAAAATTGTGATAGCTGTTCGGTACAGAGAATGAAAAGCTGTCCTCTGGAGCTCATGGTTATCACAATCATGAACCCACAGCACCTGTGTTAACACAATACTTTCACATGATCAAGCCAGTTAGAGTCAGGGCTTAGATGGTGTGTGCAATCCTTGACAATGCAATATTGAGGGGCTTTTGGCATTTGATGGCTACTGGTGAATGAAGAATCATTCATTTTGGGAGGGCGGTATTGCCTTGGTAATTTGCTTGTGCTTCAATAGATTCCCTTCACGAATGACACTAGATTTTGCTTCTTTGATGAGATCTAAAAGGTAAACAGATGAAGACATGGTGTCAGGAGATGTATTATAGGAAATCTGGTGAGATTTGGTAAAGAGGATGTAGAGTGCATTCAAGTATATTTCTTTATATAAAAAATAAAGAAAAGTATGAAAGGACAAATGTTTACTTAATTAACAGAAGATAGAATATCTATAGACAAATTCTAAAAGGCTTATATACATAAAGCTAGAAATAATAGATGAATTTAAAAGATGTACAAATTTTCTTCACTGTTTAAGAGATCATTGTAAGAGATCATGGGAGAGAATATAATGTATTATAATATACTTTCAAATGTAAAAGATTATAACTTTAGCTTAGTAACAAATGCAAGGTTTTTCACCGACTGAGATTACATATAATCAGTTTGAGGTAATTCCTCCCTGTTGAATTATACGCATTTCTAAATTTCTCAGAAAAACAACCTCAGAATAACTACTTTTAGTCCCCCAAAGTCCAGGGAATTGGGGCAAAAACCCTTCACTTGTTTCTTCAAGCTGTACATAATTATTTTTATATTTATTACTAAACTAAAATTATGATTTTTTACATTGGCACAGAATTTATTTGGTACAAATTTAGATTTTTAAGATTTTCTTTAATATAAATTTCACATTGATTTAAAATTAATATTGTTACTCTGATGTACACGCATTGTGCCTATACAACATATTTCAGCATAGATGGCTTATACCCAGTCCTTTTCTGCTATTAAAAAATGAAGCTGAGATGATTAAGCACGTGAGTTTAAGGCCAAATAGCAAATTCATGTCTCTAAGTTTATTGTTAGAGTGCTTTCAAGATAATTTATTAAAATAATTAATCGACAATAGTCCAGATTACTTATATAATTAGATGGTTTCTAAAAAACACCAGAAGTCCACAAAATATGACATTTAATGTTCTTTAACTTTTATTGAGACATGTCCACTCCCACCATCTCCCCTTTGGTATATTCAAAGAAGAAACTGAAAATCTCTACCTCCACATGAGGTGATTTATTGTGGCAGACAGTTACTATGCAAAAATTGCTGCAATTCTTCTACAGACTAATTACTGTCCAGAAAAGGAAACATAGCAGAATAAGTTGGCTGAAAATTTCTACCAAGCCAGAATGATTAGCCCTTCAAAATTCAGTGTTTCAAAAGTCTGTCTGATGATCTTAGGCCAAAAGGCTGAAGACTTGCTCTCACGTGTTGCTCACAGGGGACTGTGCAAATAGAAAATTGTCTCTATAACCTGTCTCCGTTCTAGAAGCCATGCTAGGCTTCCTATATTTACAGAAAAATGGACCATTCTCAGATTCCTGGTGGGGGTGAAAACTTAGTATAATGCTATAGCCCACTCAGACTATTTATCTTTGAGAATACATTTTTTTTATTAACTTGAGTATTTCTTATTTACATTTCGAGTGTTATTCCCTTTCCTGGTTTCCGGGCAAACATCCCCCTAATCCCTCCCCCTTCCCCTTCTTTATGGGTGTTCCCCTCCCCATCTTCCCCGCATTGTCTCCCTCCTCCCAACAATATAGTTCACTGGGGGTTCAGTCTTAGCAGGACCAAGGGCTTCCCCTCCCACTGGTGATCTTACTAGAATATTCATTGCTACCTATGAGGTCAGAGTCCAGGGCCAGTCCATGTATAGTCTTTAGGTAGTCGCTTAGTCCCTGGAAGCTCTGGTTGCTTTGCATTGTTGTTCATAACGGGTCTCGATGTCGTTCAAGTCTTCCACTTCTTTCTCTGATTCCTTCAACGGGGGTCGCTTTCTCAGTTCAGTGGTTTGCTGCTGGCATTCGCCTCTGTATTTGCTGTATTCTGGCTGTGTCTCTCAGGAGCGACCTACATCCGGCTCCTGTCAGCCTGCACTTCTTTGCATCATTCATCTTGTCTAATTGGATGGCTATATATGTATGGGCCACATGTGGGGCAGGCTCTGAATGGGTGTTCCTTCTGTGTCTGTTTTAATCTTCGCCTCTCTATTCCCTGCCAAGGGTATTCTTATTCCCCTTTTAAAGAAGGAGTGAAGCATTCACATTTTGATCATCCATCTTGAGTTTCATTTGTTCTAGGTATCTAGGGTTATTCAAGTATTTGGGCTAATAGCCACTTATCAATGAGTGCATACCATGTGTGTTTTTCTGTGATTGGGTTACCACACTCAGGTTGATATTTTCCAATTCCAACCATTTGCCTACGAATTTCATAAAGCCGTTGTTTTTGATAGCTGAGTAATATTCCATTGTGTAGATGTACAACATTTTCTGTATCCATCCTCTGTTGAAGGGCATCTGGGTTCTTTCCACTTTCTGGCTATTATAAATAAGGCTGCGATGAACATAGTGGAGCATGTGTCTTTTTTATATGTTGGGGCATCGTTTGGGTATATGCCCAAGAGAGGTATAGCTGGATCCTCAGGCAGTTCAATGTCCAATTTTCTGAGGAACCTCCATACTGATTTCCAGAGTGGTTGTACCAGTCTGCAATCCCACCAACAATGGAGGAGTGTTCCTCTTTCTCCACATTCTCTCCAGCATTTGCAGTCACCTGAGTTTTTGATCTTAGCCATTCTCACTGGTGTGAGGTGAAATCTCAGGGTTATTTTGATTTGCATTTCCCTTATGACTAAAGATGTGGAACATTTCTTTAGGTGTTTCACAGGCATTCGGCATACCTCAGCTGTGAATTCTTTTTCACTCTGAACCCCATTTTTAATAGGGTTATTTGTCTCCCTGCGGTCTAACTTCTTGAGTTCTTTGTATATTTTGGATATTAGGCCTCTATCTGTTGTAGGATTGGTAAAGATCTTTTCCCAATCTGTTGGTTGCCGTTTTGTCCTAACCACAGTGTCCTTTGCCTTACAGAAGCTTTGCAGATTTATGAGATCCCATTTATCGATTCTTGGTCTTAGAGCATAAGCCATTGGTGTTTTCTTCAGGAAATTTTTTCCAGTGCCCATGTGTTCGAAATGCTGCCCTAGTTTTTCTTCTATTAGTTTGAGTGTGTCTGGTTTGATGTGGACGTCCTTGATCCACTTGGACTTAAGCTTTGTACAGGGTGATAAACATGTATCGTTCTGCATTCTTCTACATGTTGACCTCCAGTTGAACCAGCACCATTTGCTGAAAATGCTATCTTTTTTCCATTTGATGGTTTTGGCTCCTTTGTCAAAAATCAAGTGACCATAGGTGAGTGGGTTCATTTCGGGGTCTTCAATTCTGTTCCATTGGTCTATCTGTCTGTCTCTGTACCAATACCATGCAGTTTTTATCACTATTGCTCTGTAATACTGCTTGAGTTCAGGGATAGTGATTCCCCCTGAAGTCCTTTTATTGTTGAAGATAATTTTAGCTATCCTGCGTTTTTTTGTTATTCCAGATGAATTTGCAAATTGTTCTGTCTAACTCTTTGAAGTATTGGATTGGTATTTTGATGGGGATTGCAAAGAATCTGTAGATCGCTTTTGGTAAAATGGCCATTTTTACTATATTAATCCTGCCAATCCATGAGCATGGGAGATCTTTCCATCTTCTGAGGGCTTCTTCAATTTCTTTCTTCAGAGTCTTGAACTTCTTATTGTACAGATCTTTTACTTGCTTGGTTAAAGTCACACCGAGGTACTTTATATTATTTGGGTCTATTATGAAGGGTGTCGTTTCCCTAATTTCTTCTTGGCTTGTTTCTCTTTTGTGTAGAGGAAGGCTACTGATTTATTTGAGTTAATTTTATACCCAGCCACTTTGCTGAAGTTGTTTATCAGCTTTAGTAGTTCTCCGGTGGAACTTTTGGGATCACTTAAATATACCATCATATCATCTGCAAATAGTGATATTTTGACTTTTTCTTTTCCGATCTGTATCCCCTTGCCCTCCTTTTGTTGTCTGATTGCTCTGGCTAGAACTTCAAGAACTATATTGAATAAGTAGGGAGAGAGTGGGCAGCCTTATCTAGTCCCTGATTTTAGTGGGATTAGTTGAAGTTTCTCTCCATTAAGTTTCATGTTAGCAACTAATTTGCTGTATGTGGCTTTTACTATGTTGAGATTTGGTCCTTGAATTCCTACTCTTTCCAGGACTTTTATCATGAAGCGGTGTTGTATTTTGTCAAATGGTTTCTCAGCATCTAATGAAATGATCATGTGGTTTTGTTCTTTCAGTTTGTTTATATAATGGATCACGTTGATGGTTTTCCGCATGCCTGGGATGAAGCCTACTTGATCATGTTGGATGATTGTTTTGATGGGCTACTGGATTCAGTTTGCCAGACAACACACCTAAAAGCTCTAGAACAAAAAGAAGCAAATAGACCCAGGAGGAGTAGAAGGCAGGAAATAATCAAACTGAGAGCTGAAATCAACCAAGTAGAAACAAAAAGGACCATAGAAAGAATCAATAGAACCAAAAGTTGGTTCTTTGAGAAAATCAACAAGATAGATTAAACCCTTAGCCAGACTAATGAGAGGACACAGAGAGAGTGTCCAAATTAACAAAATCAGAAATGAAAAGGAAGACATAACTACAGATTCAGAGGAAATTGAAAAAATCATCATATCTTACTATAAAACCCTATATTCAACAGAACTTGAAAATCTGCAGGAAATGGACAATTTCCTAGACAGATACCAGGTACAGAAGTTAAATCAGGAACAGATAAACCAGTTAAACAATCCCATAACTCCTAAGGAAATAGAAGCAGTCATTAAAGCTCTCCCAACCAAAAAGATCCCAGGTCCAGACGGGTTTAGTGCAGAATTCTATCAGACCTTCATAGAAGGCCTCATACCAATATTATCCAAACTATTCCACAAAATTGAAACAGATGGAGCACTACCGAATTCCTTCTATGAAGCCACAATTACTCTTATACCTAAACCACACAAAGACCCAACAAAGAAAGAGAACTTCAGACCAATTTCCCTTATGAATATCAATGCAAAAATACTCAATAAAATTCTGGAAAACCGAATCTGAGAATACATATTTAATTAGCTAGTTATCACATAATGCATAAGCTAGCCAGGATATAACAGATTTTTAGCCTTTTAAAAGCTATAATATATCTAAATGTTCTGTTTAACTAATAAAAGTTGGGATGGGTGTTAGGTACACCTTATACTTTTAAATTACAGAATGATAATAGTTGTGCTCAACTTATATTTGAGAAAAAAGTTTCTGGTTTTTTTTAATTAAAAGGGTAAAAGAGTAGAATGATGTCATTATTAAGGTGAAGTGAGGTACAGGATAGAACCAAGCCTGTCATTGGATAAGAAGAAATGATTGGTGGGAGAAAAGTTTTAGAGAGGCAGAGGAAGCCAGAGTGAGAATGTGAGAGCACAGAGAACATGGCAGTAGATGTTTAGATGCCTCTCTGTACATATTACACGTTGTTATGACTATTCTCATGGGATGGGTGTGTACAGGATTCTGTGTCATCTAGATTGGCAAATTATATCTTATCAATTGCATCAGAAAATATTGTTTGATGTGTTCTTTCATAAGGCAACTTAATTGAGTTTTAGAGAGTGTATGGTGGCCAGATGCATGGGCCTACCAAAGAATTGGGATGTGTTTGCCTGGCGTGGTGGAAAGCGAACCAAGAGGGCTGAGGATGAGGGAGGAGCAGCCTGAAAGGGTGTCCTGTTGGGAAGAATAGTGTGTCAGAAAGTAGATGGGGGCAGCATGGAGCCACTGAGATAAATTATTGCTATTTCCAATGGCACCAGAAATATTAAGGGAATAAGACAGCTAGGGTATAACTGGGAACCAGTTCTTTCGGGTTTTTTGTTTTGTTTTGTTGTTTTTATTTTTACTGCAGCACATATATTGTGCGTCGAGTGTCCTGAAGGAAAAACATGCTTAAGTCCTTGAGTATGAGGTGATTTATTGCATCATAGCCACATATAACCATGATGGGATACTAAAGACAAAGATAAGAGAGTGAGGATTTTTAATTTCCAAGAAATTATAGGATTTTGGTGTTTCTCAATCGTATGATTTCTTGGGGTACGATATATACCTTGTGATCTAGACTAATAGATGAACCACAGAAAGAAAAAAGGTGGAGGCAGAGTTACCATTAAAGGTTTTTGGGGCCTGGGAATCAGATGCAAGGGACAGAGAGACTACAAGGCCACAGAATATGTTGCTTATCAATTACATTGAGAGGTTACAAAGGGAATGGCAGGTTTGGGGAAAGCAGCCAGTTAGACAGGACTGTGATCTAACACTTCCCTGCTTATGAAAGAAAATTCAAAAGTCACATCCAGCCGTAAAGTCTTATGAATACTATGAAGTACCTATTAATGTGGGGAGCCAGGACTGCCCTAGGCTGTGTGAAAGACCTGGACAAAACAATAACTGGAACACTAGTTCTATGCCCTTACCCAGGATCAAACTTGTCAAGGCCTGTCTGATGCTGAAGCCAATGTCTTAAAGGAGTCAAGGTTAAGGGAAGAGACTCTTCCCTTAGGTTGTGGTTATCAGTTCTTAGGCAGCTGTAACTGTGGTATCCCATGTTCTTTTCGTCAGCATTGTCTGACTTAATCATTTGCTGACTTAGTTGTTCCCCATGTACAACCACCAGTACCCCCAGGACTGCAAATTATAAATATGATCCTACAATTTCTAATAAAGAGCAAATAAATTTCAAGCAATCATCACAAAAATGTTTACTAACAGCAATCACATTTTAAATCAGACAAACTAAAAATAAATTGAACACCATGTGCTCCAGCTGTATATCCTCTGGACATAACCCCAAGACACCAAATTACTACAGAGGCACTTGTACACTTTCACTCATTGTTGCTTAGTTCCCAGCAGGGAGGAAATGAAATTGATATGAATCCTAATGGGGTGACTGCTCTGCTTTTCCTATCAGTTATTTTGCTATACTGCCACTATGCCATCCTCATCGTGCAATCCTAGATAGCACAGTGACCTATGACTCCAGGATATAATGTTTGACTATGTAATTGCAAATATTGGAAGAGAAATGAAGTCTTAAATACTTCTATATATTTATTTAAATGTCCCTGTTTCTTTTATTCCAGAGACTGTGCTGCAAAAGGTATGTACACACTTCTCCCTCATTTCCTCTGCTGAAGGCTATGTGGCTCTGTTTTAATTCTCATGTGATAAAGTATCACATTCTCTATACTATTTCAAGAGATGTATCTCTCTTATTCTTTTGTATTTAAAGAGTCTAAACTGTCCTTATATCAAACTATGCTGTCTATATAACAGGCAAACCCAGAAATATCAACTGTGCTTCACAAGGTAAATATGCAAAATATGGTTTTATAGAATTGCTTGTACTGCGTCTACTCCTATTTTTATTTTCTGGTCTATTCAGGTGTCTTTCATAATATCCACCTGCTTGTTACCTATGGAAAATTACAAACAATAGCAAAAACAGAAAACAATTAAGGTCTGTTATCAAATCTTAAGCAAACATTCATCACTCTAGGACTGGGAAATTGATCAGAGGGTAGAAACTTATGGACCTGGGTGTGAATATTCAGCATGTATACATAATGCCAGGCATAGGGGATAGCTCACATAACTATTACCTCTGAATCCTGAGGGCTCACTGACCAGTTCTCCAATCCCACACTGAATTTCTAGTTCAACAAGAGAACTAATGTCAAGAACAGTGAACAGCACTAAAGAAGACACTTGAAATCCTTCTCAGAACTCCAAAAACACATGCACAGATGGGTAAAGCCACACAGTTACAGGCATGCACCACACACTCACATCCACCAATATTTTTACAACACACAACAACACAGATACATAGAAAATGGTTAAAGGACTGCAGGATAATTCTTAATTTGCTGTTGTCACCCAGTATGTATCTTATATACTGATAATAACCAAGAAAAGATTAAGCTGAAAGAGAGTTTATCCATAGTTTTATCTTTTGCTCTATTTTAATTTAATTAAAATGCTTTCATAATTTTACACAAAATATTATATCCAGATTTATGGGATTCTAGAATCACCCAGGACAAAAACTTTTGAGCATTTCTGAGAGACATCAGACTAGAAGAGTTCTAGTGCAAAGGCTCTCCAGCCAGAAGCTGGAACCCAGATATCCTTCAACAGAGGAATGGATACAGAAAATGTGGCATATTTACACAATGAAGTACTACTCAGCTTTCAAAAACAATGACTTCATGAAATTCCTAGGCAAATGGATAGAACTAGGAAATATCATCCTGAGTGAATTAACACAGTTAGGAGATACTAATCCAAAGCTTGGAATACCCAAGATACAATTCATAGACCATAGGATGCTCAAGAAGGAAGAAGAACAACATGTGCACACTTCAGAACTTCCTAGAAGGGGGAACAAAATACTCAAGAGGGAGGAGAATATAGGGACACAGTGGAGCAGAGACTTAAGGAAAGGCCATCTAGATGCTGCCTCATCTGGGGATCTATCACATATGCAGCCACCAAACCTAGTCAGTATTGCTGATGCCAAGAAATCCTTATTGATGGGAGCTTGATGTGGATGTCTCCTGAGAGACTCTGCCAGAACCTCACTGATATAGACAAGCATGTTTGAAGCTAACCATCGGACTCCATAGGGACTCCAATGAAGGAGTGAAGGAAGAGCAGAAACGGTTTGCAAACCCACAGGAAGAACAAAAATATGAACCAACTAGACTTACCAGTGCTCCCAGGGATTAAACTACTAACCAAATAGTACTCATGTAAAAGCCTAATGCTTCAGTTGCATATGGAGCAGAGGATGGCATTGTCTGGCATCAATAGGAGGAGAAGCTCTTGGTCCTGTGAATATTCCTTTCTCCAGTGCAGGGTAATGGTATGCTATTGAGGTGCAAGTGGGTGGATGGGAGAAAAAGCATCCTCATGGAAGCAGGGGGTGGGTTCTGGGAGAGTTGGTAGCTGGGCAAGGGAATAACATTTGCAATGTAAATATATAAAATATCAAGTTAAAAAATGTTACCACTGCTCTTAATAACCCTATATAAGTTTTTAAAATCCACTTGCCAAAATTCTTACTAAGTCTGTTTTGTGTTCACACATGGACTATTGAAAGGAAAATTATACAGATTTAAGATTTAAAAATATGAAGTTAAAAGAGTATGTTTCCACTCAGGATTAAACACTGTGAAAAGCAAGTCCAGGCAGCCCCGCCCTGCCGCTAGAACTAACAGACCATAAAAGGAAAGGAATGCAGAACAGACCAGGAGTACCGGATCTGACTCACAGGCCACCTGGCAGGAAGAGATAAGCCCCCAGCCCCCGACATTCAGGACGCCCCAAACCTGCCAATGTGTGTAGCTATACCTTATTACCTCATCATGTGAAATAGCCAATCATATGTAAACATGTCTATGTGCCTCGTTTGAATCCACCAATCCCCGTAACTATGCATCTGCTTCTGTACTCCCGCTTCTGCTTCCCCAATCCCTATAAAAGCCCCATGCTGGAGCTGCTGGGCGCACAAGTCCTCCGAAGAGACTGTGTGCCCGCAGGTACCTGTGTTTTCCAATAAACCCTCTTGCTGATTGCATCCGAGTGGACTCAGCTCGGTCATTGGGCGCTTGGGACTCCTCCTGAGGGAAAGGTCCTCTCCGGGGGTCTTTCACTATGATGGATTAACACCATATCTGGGAATATCTTCTCAATATTAGACATAACATCTGAATATGTGATTATTTATATCCATTTATTGTTAAAGAAGAATCCGGTGCCAAAGAAAATTTCCTCTTTTTGATCAGCATGGAAATTATATTCAAAATAAGCT
This sequence comes from Rattus norvegicus, assembly GCF_021556685.1. Taxonomy (NCBI): domain Eukaryota; kingdom Metazoa; phylum Chordata; class Mammalia; order Rodentia; family Muridae; genus Rattus; species Rattus norvegicus. The sequence goes on along the minus strand of NC_141535.1, from coordinate 3,045,961 downwards.
AATAAAATAAAGGATACCTGAGTGTATACACTTTCACATATATATTAATATATATGAATATGTGTGTACATATGTATACATGATGTAGGCCTCCTTCACAGGGCATCTAGGCCTTAACAGTTCCCTTAGGACTACACATTGCATCTAGGCCTTCATCTTTTCCCTAGACCTTTAACAGCCAGCAGCTTTGCCCTCTGAGCCATCAGTCTACAGAGGAATTCATAGAGAAACCCTGTCTGAAAATCTAGGTGAGGGAGACAAACAGATTAACAGATTGATTGCTCTCTCTCTCTCTCTCTCTCTCTCTCTCTCTCTCTGAGCGTGTGTGTGTGTTTGTGTGTGTTTGTGTGTGTGTGTGTGTGTGTGTGTGTGTGTGTGTGTATTCAACTGAGGAGGCACTGGCAAATAAATGTTTGCCCCTCCTCTGTAAGCCAGGCCACCCCAATACTGCCTTTCCATTTCCTTAGTTTGTTTGTTTTATTCCAAGTTAATTGTGTCTGTTTCTTTAATTTCCTCTTCATTTCTTTAGTTGAGTCAGGGGTCTTTGCACATAAGCCCTGGAAATCAGTACCTGGATCAGGTCTGCAGCCTGCTCACAGGGTTCTACCCACCTCCACCACTCAAGTGATGCAATAAAAGACATGCACCACCGCACCTGGATTCTTTTCAGTGAACATTTACTTTAGTTCCAATTTTCATTCAGGTCTGAGAGAGGAGGGAGGGAAGGAGGGAAGATAGACAAAGAGAATGAGAGAGAAACAGTGATAGAGAGGGAGAATTGTAGGTTATTGTTCCATCTCTTCACTCACTGTCTGTTGTTTGCCATCTTGGCAACCATGCCACGAAACCCTACCTTGGGTAAGATCAAGCGTAATGGCAGCAACCATACAATTCCTGCTTAGTCGCACTGAACACCCCAGTCATCACTACCTGTGGAGAATTGTAAGGGGGCTCCTCTGATCTAGAGAGTAGTCCCCTTGAATGAAATGAGAAGCACAACAAGCATTATTTGTTTTGAAATATAAGACGTGGAAAGAACTATATGTGTGGATTTACAGACAGAAAGACAGAGAGACAGAAAGACAGACAGACAGACAGACAGAACAGGACAGGACAGGACAGGACAGGAGAAAAAAAACAAGAACACAAACAAAAACTCAAAATGGGAGTCCGGTTCCAAATAGTCTCTGTCTGCACTGTCACTCTAGTGTTCGTGGTCCAGCTTATAAAAGCTTATACATGGATGGTTTTGGGAAATGCTGCTGGGTGTTCGGTTCAGGTCCAAGATTATTGCGGGTAACTAGACAACAAAGAATGCAGTTAGACTGACTTCTACAGTGTTTGGCTTCTGAGTGTGTTATCACACAGAAGAACCTACCAGAATATGTAATGAATTCCGGCAGTAACAGCACAAACAACCAATGAGAAAGTGTGCTTATAAGATTAGTAACTGCAACAAAATGGCAGACTAGCTAGGTAACAGTTACCTAGCCATTAACTAATCTGACACAGGCCTTCTTCACATTGCATCTACATAGGCCTTCCTACCTTCCTCTCCAGTGCTGAGACCAAAGTGAGATCAAAGTCATGCATCACCATGAGTGCCTTCCTTTTCATTTTTTTCTTTCATCCTAGGAAGTGTGTGTGTGTGTGTGTGTGTGTGTGTGTGTGTGTGTGTGTGTGTGTGTGTGTAGAGAGAGAGAGGGGGGGGAGAAAGAGAGGGAGAGTGGCAGAGGGAGAGAGAGAGAGTGCTCTAGAGAGAGAGAGAGAGAGAGAGAGAGAGAGAGAGAGAGAGTTTAAAATCAGCACTCAAGACTTTTTTCTTCCTATCCCTATCCCAATCCCCCCAAACCAGCAGTAAAGCCACCAGCACCAGAGACAGAGGAAGATGAAATCTCTAGTCTGAAAAACTAGAGGAGGGAGATAAACAGATCTCTCTCTCTCTCTCTCTCTCTCTCTCTCTCTCTCTCTCTCTCTCTCTCTCTTCCTCATAATTTGTTAAAGTGTTCCCTTTGTGCTGTGTGGATTCTACTTTATTAAGCAAGTTTCACATCGTACTAGCTCCAAAGAGGTGTCAACAATCTCTTGGCGTGCAGGCAGTTGTTGCCTGCTTTAAATATTTTTTGGTGTGTTTGTTTGTTTGTTTGTTTGTTTGTTTCAAAACCCAGGGCCTGCCTTCGTTCAACAGATCCAAACCCAATTCTCCAAGTGAAAAATGGAGTCAAGTCCAAAGTCACTGGCATTTAAGTCATCTGCCATTGACAGTCATAGGAGATGGGAATATCGTGCTTTCTCCAAAGGAGATTCACCTGGGTATACATCAACCACATATAAGGACAGGCCTGGGGTAAACGGGGTGGTGGATGGGGAGGAAGGATCTGGAAAGAGCTTTGCGATGGGAAACTATGATCAGAATGTTGCACAGAAAACAAAATTTGTACTTTAAAAAAAAAAAAAAGCTCCCGATATCTATCCAAAAAGGAAAGGAAAAAAAAAAAAAAAAACCGACAGCAGAACTTTACTAACTGCAAATGTTCCATCTCCCTGTACCCAACCACTCCACTCCCAGATAGGTAGATGATAGTTTGCACTTCTGTCCCAGTTGTTCTATCGAGGTTAATAAAAGGGGAACCACCTCTGTGGTTATGTTTTACACACACAAAATAAAATAAAAGGAGTGGATAGATGTGCCTGGCATTTTAAGATGACAATTTCTTTGCAAGCTTCATTTTGTTTCATTCTTTTAAAGGTTTATTTATTTATTTATTTTCATTTATATGAGTATACTAAAGCCCTTTTCATATACACACGACAGTAGAGTACATGGAATATCCCTTTGCAGAGGGTTGTGAGCCACTATATGGTTTCTGTGGAATGAAACTCAGGACCTCTGGAAGAGCAGAGCAGTGAGTGATTTTAACCTCCGAGCCATCTCTCCAGCCCTTCACAAACTTTATTTAACTAAACATTAAACATGAATCAGAAATGCCAAATCTTGTAAATATGGTCCAGATTCAGCCTTACTTAGAAATCCAGAGCTGGCAGGGCGAGGATGGAAGTGAGCAAAGGGAGTCTTCCTCTTTCCCTGAGGGTGTGCTATCAATTCCATTACCATTTCCAAACAGCTGGGTGTGAGTCTAACTAAGGTTTTCTTCAGTCATTTGCCATTAGCCAGAGCACTGAAAGGACAGGGAGGGATCAGACATTCACACTGAAATCATCACTCACTGATTTCAGGCAGAAAACTTGCCCCCACCCCAAAAAAAAAACCAGGCACACCCTGGCTCAGGGCTGAAGCAAAGCATGCTAGTGCAGCAGCAGTATTTCCTGGACAGTCCTTAAGGGACATGCACATTCTCCAGCCCCAACCCACCCCACCCCCTCTCATCTAGCTCCTGTCCACCCCTCCCCCTTCCCCCACATACAGGGAAGAGGCCTTGTGTGTGTGGAGGGGGGAGATGGAAGTGTCTCTTGAGAGAGGGTTCGGGTCTCCCAAAGAAATAAATAACTAGAAACTTCATTTATTTACTCTATTTCATCGAGCATACCCTGGCAGAGGGAAAAGGAACAGGGAAATTAGGCCAACTGGTAGAGCTCCTTTCATTTTGGTTCAAAAAGGAAAAGCCAAGGAAACAACACTCCCTGGTTTCGTGAAAGGAACATAATGGGAAAAGTTGAAACATTGGCTCGCCAGTTAATACTTTGGCTTTTAATAAAAGGGCCAACAGATCTACCTCCTATTTGGTAAAAAAGAGGATAAAAAAACCACAAAAACGTCTGTCAGCCAACTTCCCTTTAAATGTCTGTTAAACAGGAAGACTGTTTTTTTAAACATCATTTTAAATACTTAAATATGTATTTGGGTGTGTGTGTCTGTGTGTGTGCACGCACGCGTGTGTGTGTGTGTGTGTCTGTCTGTCTGTCTGTGTGTCTGTGTGTCTGTGTGTCTGTGTGTCTGCCTGTCAGTGTATTCTGTACGGAGAGGATGTGCTGTACAACTCGGGATGAGGTGGTCTGGGGCCCACAGGTGATGCCGCGCCGCACTGCACCCCCCAGTCACCTTCCCTGTAGGGCCTTCCCAGCGGTCCCGTAGCTGGTTTCTGCGCACCGCCAAAGTGGAAGGGCGCCTGGCTGCGGCCAGTCGCTGAACAGGGGGGTTGGGTGGTCACCCACCAACCCCACCCCCGGTCGCACCTGCTCACCCGCACCCGCTGCCTGAGCGCCCGCCGACCCCCCTGCTGGGAGGAATGGGACAGCAATGGCGGGACACTTGGAGGGGTAGAAAAATGCGTGGTTGAGGGGTCGGGAGGAATGGGGAGTGGGAAAGATCCACCGGGATCACCCGCACAGCGGAACGCGCGCCTCTGGGTTGAATCCTCTGGGCCGACTGTGCTGACCACACCCGTTTACCTCTTAACGGTTTCACACCCTCTTGAACTCTCTTCAAAGTTCTTTTCAACTTTTCCTTACTGTACTTGTTGGCTATCGTGCCGGTATTTAGCCTTAAATGGAGTTTACCATCTGCTTTGGGCTGCATTCCCAAGCAACCCGACTCCAGGAAGATCTGGGCATGGCGGCACTGGGCCCGCTACTGGCCTCACACCGTCCAAGGGCTGGGCCTCGATCAGAAGGACTTGTGCCCCCCACGAGCGGCGCCGGGGAGTGGGTCTTCTGTACGCCACATTTCCCGCGCCACAGCACCTGGCGGGGATTCGGCGCTGGGCTCTTCCCTGTTCACTGGCCTTTACTGAGGGAATCCTGGTTTGTTTCTTCTCCTCCACTGACTAATATGCTTAAATTCAGCGGGTCGCCAAGTCTGAACTGAGGTTGTGGTCAAGAGGGAAAGGAGGAAAAGAGGGCGCGCGCGGCCACGGGCGGACAGAGGGAGAGGAGAGCAAGTGGGCGCCAGGGTCCCAGGCTGGGGACTGCGACCTCTCTACCCCGGCCAGCTCCCACACCCCAGGAGCAAGTCGAGTCAGCAAAGGGCTGGTCCCTGAGCGGTCGGCACCCTGCAGAGGGAGGGTGGGAGGAGAGGTACCTGAGACCGGCTCCCGAGGGTGTGGTATGACTCCCCCGTCCAACCTTTGCAGGTCGCTCTCTGAGCGCACTGGCCCACCTCCCACCAGACCGGAGCGCGATGACTGGCCCGTCTCGGCCCCTCACGCGCCCAGGCACCCGACCGGCCCACGACGATGCGTCCCCATGGTGGGGAGAGCGGGCGAGGACAGCAGCTGGAGTGGTGGAGCGAGCATTTATGAGCCACGAGAAGGGTTGCCGGCCCCCGGCACCGGTGGACGGCGAGATCGACGCCCACGCAGACCCACCGGGCATGGACGACAAACGGACGCTGCCCAAGTCTGAACGTCGGGAGACAGAGGGCCGAGGGGAGAGGCCCTGCGAGCAGAGTCCCAGCTGCAGGACGCCCCCCCCCCCGCGACAAACCGCAGGGGGGTGCAGTGATTGATCCTCAAGCTTCTCTCAGACAGGTGTAGCCCCGGGAGGAACCCAGGGCCTCAAGTGCGTTCATAGTGTCCATGATCAATGTGTCCTGCAATTCACATTAATTCTCGCAGCTAGCTGCGTTCTTCATCAACGCACGAGCCAAATGATCCACCGCTAAGAGTTGTATCGGTATCTGGGGTGTGAGCGAACTCCTATGGGTACTAACAACAGCACCAGCTCCCCCGCCGGCCCCTGCTGAACCGAAAGAGAGGGGCCAATGGCAAGGCTGCTCCACCTCAGGCCGGCCAGAGGGAAACTAAAGGATACATGTGAAAAGAAAAAAAAGAGAGGGTCGGGAACGGAAAGGCGGAACACACGGTACAAGGGACGCCGCGCACCCAGCACCCGGCGGCGGCCAGCCAATGGGCGGGCAAGTCGGGCGCTCGGGCTGGGACCCCACGGGCGCCCAGAGGGGGCCCGCGACATGGCCCCTGACCGCCGCCTCTGGAAGCGCCGGTGGCCGGAGGGGGCCCGCTGAGTTTCAGGGAGCACCAGGTGGAGGGAGGAAACGGGAAGCCCTCCTGCAGATGACCGACGGGCGGTAGGGCGCCCCCCCCCCCCCGGGTTCTTTAAACCTCCGCACTGGAACATGACTGCTAAGTACCCGGACAGGATCGGGGCGGACAGCAAGGCCCAGAAGGCGGGGTGGGGTGCTCGAAACCCATCAGCGGCACAGGCACCCCCGCACTCGACGGACCCACCCAGGCACCAGCAAAGCTGGAGAGCTGTGGTGAAGGGGCAGCAGGTGCCCTGAGGAGAGCGAGCGCGTCCCGGCCACTGCCCGGGAAGAGATCACATACCATTTCTCTTTCTTTTTCTTTCATTGTGGGAGGGGATTTTTTTAATTCACATTTTAAATATTATCCCATTTCCTGATTTGCCCTCTATAAACTGGCTATTATTTCCCCTCATGCCTCCTGTTCTATGAAGGCAGTTCCTCACTCACCCACTCACTCCTTCCAACCTGCCCATTCTGACAGTTCCCTACACTGGGGCATCAAGCCTTGACAGGACCAAGGGCATTTGCTCCCATTGGTGCCTGAAAAGGACATCCTCTGCTTCATATGCAGATGGAGCCATAGGCTCATCCTTGTGTATTCTTTGGATGGTTGTTTAGTCCATGGAAGATCGAGGACAGGGGTTCGGTTGGTTGATATTGTTCTTCTTATGGGGTGGCAAACCCCTTCAACTACTTCAGTTCTTTCTGTAACTCCTCTTTTTCGAACCTTGTTCTTAGCTCAATAGTTGACTGCAAGCATTCTCTCTCCCTTCTTCTCTCCCTTCTTCCCTCCCTCTCTTCTTCCCTCCCTCCCCACACCACTCTATGTTTGTATGTTTGTGTGTTTGTGTGTCTCTGTGTATGTGTGTGTGTGTCTGTCTGTGTGTCTGTCTGTATGTCTTTCTAAGTGAATGTCACTTTTCTTTTCTTAGATAAAGTGATGAGATAAGAGTCTTACCCAAGCTATGCAAATATGTCCTTTAGGCTGAAGCCAGAGTATTTTTATCCCTCTGTTCTACTATTTATAGACCTAGTACTAGGAGCTTCCAGCCTCCATGTAATCCAACCTTCCAAGCTGACTAATTCAATATGGTTTCTCTTGGCATCTTCATGAGTTGCTCTACTTGGACTCACATTAACTTGGACAATATGTTACAATCTTCTCGATCCTTCTAATTCTCCAGCTTTTTCTGTTTTCCCCAGTGAATAGTTTGTTCTATCAGAACCTGAATCTGTAAAATCATGTCCAGAAAACTTCCGTAAACACATGCCACATACCACAACTTCTCTTTCTTGCTCTACTTCTCTCTGTCTTTCTTTTGTCTATTTTTGACTCTCTTTATCTACTCTCCTGTATTCTCTTATTCCTAAGCTGTTCTCATGTGAATTGGGCATATTTTATCTGTGATACATTCTGTCACTTTTTTCTTTGAATTACTACTTTATCTGGAACTCAATTATATGACACTTTCAAACATGGCTACTTCCTTATATAAACTAACCTTACAATGTACAATCATTTTGCTAATATTTATCTACCTGGTTCTTACTGAGACCTATTGGTTGTAAAGAATTAACCTTTCAGGATGCCTATATTTATGGCAGAATATTTCTGACCTTTCATATATGATGTCCTGTGTCTCAAAGATGAGAGTATTAGAATAAAATTATTCTACGCATTTTCTAGAAGGTTGAAAGATTCAACTTTAGTCTTATTTTATGATCCCATTAGCAGCCATCAGTCCAAAACACAAAATCACTAAAATAAATCCTAGTTGCATCAGGTAGGGTGGGAAGATATCCCAGTAATTAAGCAGGCAGGAAATGTTAGAGAGACATGGGAAGAAGAGTGTTTATTGGTCTATATTTATGGCTTGCTCAGCCTGTGTTATCATAAAAGCTAGAACAATAAACCCAGGAGTGGGACAACCTAAAGGGAGCTGGGCCCTCCAACAAAATTATCGATCAAGAAAGTGCCCACAGGCTTTTTCATTGGACAATCTTATGAAGAGTTTTTTCTCAGTTAAGATTTCTTCTTCCAAGTTATCTCTAGTTTTATATCACATTGAAAAAAACCTTCTTATATAGTTTGTAGGTGAGAGTTTGTGGGTGTATATCTGTAAACTTATGTTTGAAGTGATATCATTAAATTTTTTACAAAAGAATGGCTAATAATAACCTGTGTGTGTGTGTGTGTGTGTGTGTGTGTGTGTGTGTGTGTGTGTGTGTGTGTTTCTATAATCCCGCAGGCTTTCACCCGATTCTTGGTACCGTGTCGGTGCGGGCATTGGGCACCGACATTGTATGTCAGTGAAATTATGTGTGTATATGTGTTTCTGCATGCCCACAGGTATTATATGTATCATAATAGGGTATTAAAAAGGACAATGTCTTAATCTAAAGAAATGCTTTAGATTGTAGCACACACCAGCAAGAAAACATTCCTTTTTTGGCATGGGGTAGCAATTGGACTTGCAACAATAAATTATGAAATATACTAGGAAGAGTGAAATAGCTCAGTAGGTAAAGATATTTATTACCAAGGCAGTTAACCTTGGTTTGGTCCTTGGGACATACACAATGGAGGGAGGAAATGAATGCCATAAATTGTACTCCGTCATCCACATGTATGCAATCACATGCAGAAACAAGCAAATACTCAACTAAAAGAATCAGAAAATTAGAATTCTATAAATATAGGACTTAAAATATATGCATAAATTAAAGTAAGGAAATAGGTTGACATGAGATATGGTAAGAATTCTGTAAAGCTGATACATACCTAGACTTAAAGAAAGTATCCCTATGTGTGTTCTGTTTCACCCCTTTCTGAAGCAAGAAAAAAATTACATACATGGAATTTCTGCCTAGTATTACAGAGCAACAGAACATAATATTGAGAATTAAAAGAAGAATACATATATAGTTCATATGAAGGCAACTTGGTCTTGCAGAGATAAGCTAAACAATTCCTGGATACTGTAAGTTCAGACTCATGAACATGTATTACTCAGATTGATGAATCAAAAAACTTAAATATGGGGCATGTAGATTCCAGAGACTTTTCCACAGTGGAACTGTGGGACCAGGGTGACCAGACAACAGAACTTGTATTTGTATTACTTAGATTTATAGGGACCTTTCCTTGCATGGTGGAGGAATAGGTATCTACACTGAAATGTAATATATGTAACTAGAGAAATAAAACAAAATGTTCTCCTTTATAACCAAATCAGGAATACTAATAGGAGATTCCAGGTTTCTTAGTCAAATCGTGAAATAGAATCAGGTGACCTTGTTCCAATATGATATTCTTCATTCTTTCTGAGATATGAGGAAGAGGATCAAATAAAATACCCCAACAACCTGGGTTTAGGGTAATATATTAGTTAGAAATCTCAAGTGTATGAGTCCAAGGGGATCTGACATCCATCAGGAGTCATGGAATACTTCCACTGGACTCTCCACAGTGGTTCCCTGTGTAGGATTTAGTTGCTGAATCAGCACTCATATTTTCAAATGTAGAAGACAACAAAATATAGACAAGGGGGATCATCCTCATATTCATTTACAAAGCACACCCACAAGTTTTCTATTGTCTTCCTTGGAAAGGATAAATTTAAAAGAGTAAAACAATATTATTATACTCAAGGAAAAAGCTTGTGTCAAAGAAACAAAACAACAATTAAAGGCAAAAGTCTATGTTTTTCAATAGAGTGACTATAAGTAAAAGAAGTACACTTTAAGCAGCCATTGTTATCTTCTTCAAATTTATGGAGCATGGATGTTATAAAATGAATGATAAGATAGAATAACAATGTAGGGCGAGAAGGTAATTGAGAGAGGAGAAGAAATTAAAATCAAAGCAGCTCAGAGCATCAAAGAAGCCTGTGGTAAAACCATATCTGTAGCAACACAATTGTAAGCAATACCCATTATGGAAAAGTAAAAGACAATTCAAAAGGCACATTAATGTACATGATGGACACTTTTGTCAACTTGGATTTAGATGCCTCTAAATCTGGTGCGGTTTGTCTCCTATCGAGAAGGCAAAATGTTCCCCTTCAGAAATTTGAAGTAGATTGAATAATTTTACCCTCTTTGTCCTAGTAAAAAAATAATAAGGCCAGAAAATAATTTAAATTGTAAACGTGTGTATGTGGCGGGGTGTGTCTTTGTTAAATTATGTGTGAGTATTTGCATGTATAGGGTTGCCTGTGGAGGCTAGAAAAGGAAGGGTATTGGGTCCCTGAAACTGAAATTACCCGTGATTATGAGTCATCTTGTTCTTTGAATCTAACATGTGTCTTCTTCAAAAGTAGTACATGTTCTTACCTTCTCCGTCATCTCTCCAGTCTCCTGTAAAAATAAGTTAAAAAAAATTATTTCTGTTGCCTAAAGACAAGGAGGCTGAATGAATATAATGATTCTGAGGTTATTTTTAAAGATGAAATTCATTATGATAGACAATGGGCATAATATATCTAAAACTAAAAAAAGATAAAGTGCAAACAATAAGGAACAGTGTGCTGTATGAGAGATGTTGCATAAAAAATGACATGAAACTTTCTAAAGAGGCTTGAGTCTGCTTATAAGGTCACAGGACTTTGTGTGTACATGTTTGTGTGGGGGTACATATGTCTGCAGGTGCACGTCCACAGGTGTGAATAAGGAGATCAAAGGTCAATACTGGGTATCATTCTCAGTCACTCTCTACTGTATTGATTTTGTGACATGGTCTCAAGCTGACCATAGAATTACCAATATAGCTAGACTGGGGCTCTGTCAAGCCACAGGGTTTCTTTCTTCTCCATTTGACAGGCACCAGGATGATTAGCTTGGAACACAGTACCATGACTTTTTACATGTTCTCTGGAGACTGCACTCAGATCCTCATGCATGTATCAGAAATAATTTAGCAGAGGTGCTACCTCTTTCTGGCAGTGGCCATGTAGCTGCTGCAAGGAATAGCATATAAGTGCTTCAGTGACAGGATTCTACTATGGCAAGTCCATGGAAACCACTTCTCAGTTGACAAGGTAAATTTGGTGGCCTTTATATTTAGTGCTAAGTTTGCATGCCCTACAAGCTCTCCTTTCCTTCATTGTACTGCATATAGTCATTATCAAAACTGTAGCACTTCATTAGTCATGGACAAGGCTATCTGGAGTCACACAGACTAAGTCACTGTGGATGATTCTACATTTTTCTCAAAACTCTTTCAAGGGATAAAATGTTCTTCACCTTTTTTGTATCTATCAATCCTCCAGATGTTACTATAAATCCTGGGAATTTGAGACTTATAATCATATCTTTAGAGAAGTACCCAGTCACACTGAGCAAATCTGTGTCAGCTGTGGAGAGAGGTCCTGCTTACATAACTGTTTTTAAGAAGCTATATCTGATCAGTGGAGACATGGAAAATGCAGAGATTATGTTGGATTGATAGAGACTTGAAAATGGCTCTTAGAATGATTACATCTTACAAAGATCTATATATTAGAAAGATGTCTAGAAGATCTGCTTTGTAAAATGAACTTGTCTGTCTGCAATTAAAAGGGAATTATTATAGGAGATAATAACTAGGTATAGTTTACCAACAAATGTTTAATTCGGCCTCTCACCATGCATAGCTATGTAACCATGTTTGCTACCAGACCAGTATGTCTTCCTGTTTACAGGACAAGCCTGCCCAGTCATCTCATTTGTCTTGCTGAATTTGTGCTTTTTAATGCAAAATGAGTTTAGGAGGTGACTGAACCACGGAATGGGAGAAGGAGGAAGGGGAACTATTGGGGGATTTGTGTAAAGATAGAGCTTTTGAAATGTGGATATTATGATTTCTTTTAATAATTTAAGCAATGATATCACTGCTTGGGTAAGCTCAATTGTCATTGTATAAATATAGAAGGCTCAAGTTATTTGTGGCCACTTGCCTGAAAATCAAAAGGTGGTCAGTGTCTTCACTTTTGTTAACTCCCGTTCTCCATCTCAGGACCTAAACATTATAGCTAGAACTGGCTTTGTCATCTTCTTGGTTCCTAAATTTTAATTTTTTAAAAATTTTTATTAGATTCTTTACTTCCATTTCAAACATTATTCCCCTTCCCAATTTCCTGTATATAAGCCCCCATTCTCTCCCCTCCCCCTCCCCCACACAGGTATTCCCCCTATACATCCACTTTATCACCCCCCCCATATTCCCCTGCACTGGTAGTCCAACCTTGGCAAGACCAGGGGCTTCCCCTTCCCCTGGTGCCCCAACAAGTTTATTCTCTGCTATATATGCCATTGGAGCCCTGGATTATTACATGTATAGTCTTTCGGTACTGGTTTAGGCCCTGGAAGCTCTGTTTGGTTGGCATTGTTGTTTAGATGGGGTTGCATGCTCCTTCAACTGTTTCAATATTTCGTCTAATTCCCTCCAAGGGTCTTGTTCTCAGATCAATGGTTTGCTGCTAGCATTGACCTCTGTATTGGACATCCTCTGGATGTGTCTCTCAGGAGAGATCTATATCCGGCTCCTTTCAAGATGCATTTTATAACTTCATCAATCTTATCAAGTATACATATATATATACACATACATATACATATATATACACATATATACATACACACACATACAAACACACACACACATATATATAGAGAGAGAGATAGATAGATATATACATATATAGAGATAGATATATACATATATAGATATAGATATAGATATAGATATATCCCCTTTTAAGAAGGAGTGGGAGCATCTGATTTTTGGTCATCCTTCTTCTTGAGCATCCTGTGATCTGTGGATTGCCTCTTGGGTAATTCGAGCTTTTTGGATAATGTCCACTTATCAATGAGTGCATACCAAGTGTGTTTTCCTGTGATTGAGTAACCTCACTCAGGATGATATTTTCTAGTTCATTCCATTTGCCTATGAATTTCATGAAGTCATTGTTTTTGATAGCTGAGTAGTACTCCACTGTGTAGATGTACCACTTTTCTTAATCCATTCCTCTTTTGAAGGGCATATGGGTTCATTCCAGCTTCTGGCTATTATAAATAAGGCTGATATGAACATAGTGGAGCATGTGTCTTTGTTGTATGTTGGAGCATCTTTTGGGTATATGCCTAAGAGAGGTATAGCTGGGTTCTCAGGTAGTGCAATCTCCAATTTTCTGAGGAAACTCCAGACTAATTTACAAAGTGGTTGTACCAGTTTGCAATCCCACCAACAATGGAAGAGTGTTCCTCTTTCTCCACATCCTCCCCAGCATCTGCTGTTAAAAGACCTCCGGAGAGGACCATTCCCTCAGGAGAGACTCCAAGCGCCCAATGACCGAGCCGAGGCCACTCGGATGCCATCAGCAAGAGGGTTTATTGGAAAACACAGGTACCTGCGGGCACACAGTCTCTTCAGAGGACTTGTGCGCCCAGCAGCTCCAGCATGGGGCTTTTATACTGTTTGGGGAAGCAGAAGCGGGCGTACAGAAGCAGATGCATAGTTATGGGGATTGTTGGATTTAAACGAGGCATATAGACATGTTCACATATGATTGGTTATTTCACATGATGAGGTAATAAGGTATAGCTACACACATTGGCAGGTTTGAATCATATTCGAATGAGGTTGTAACATGGTAAGAGAGTACATGCGGGCTGGGACGACCTGAATGTCGGGGGGCCAGGGGCTTATCCCTTCCTGCCAGGTGGCCTGTGAGTCAGATCCCATACTCCTAGTCTGTTCTGTATTCCTTTCCTTTTATGGTCTGTTAGTTTTAAGGGTGACTAGGCCCTAGGTATCTGAGCATGCCTGGGTTCGTTCAAGCCTGTTGCAGCTCTGAGTTAAGACTCATGGGGTGGGTCTTTCACTGTCAACTGAGTTTTATATTTAAGGTTTTCTGAATGATGAGGTAAAATTTCAGGGTCGTTTTGATTTGCATTTCCCTGATGACTAAGGATGTTGAACATTTCTTTAGCTGTTTTTTGGCCATTTGCTAATCCTCAGCTGAGAATGATTTGTTTAGCTCTGTACCCCATTTTTAATAGGGTTATTTCACTCTTTGGATTCTAACTTCTTGAGTTCTTTGTATGTTTTGCCTGTATCTGATGTAGGATTGGTAAAGGTCTTTTCCCAATCTGTTGGTTGCCATTTCATCCTATTGACAGTGTCTTTTCCTTTACAAAAGCTTTGCAGCTTTATGAGGACCCATTTGTCGATTCTTGATATTAGAGCATGAGCCATTGGCATTTTGTTCAGGAAATTTTGCCCAGTGCCCATGTGTTCGAGACACTTCCTCATTTTTTCTTCTCTTAGTGTGGGTCTATCTGGTTTGATGCAGAGGGCCTTGATCCACTTGGACATAAGCTTTGTACATGGTAATAAGAATGGATCAATTTGCATTCTTCTATATGCTGACCTCCAATTGTACCAGCACCATTTGTTGAAAATGTTATCTTTCTGCCATTGGTTGGTTTTAGCTCCTTTGTCAAAGATCAAGTGACTATAGGTGTGTGGGTTTATTTCTGGGTCTTCAATTCTATTCCACTGATCTATCTGTCTGTCTCTGTACCAATCCCATACAGTTTTTATGACGATTCCTCGGTAATATTGCTTGAAGTCAGGAATGGTGATTCTCACAGAAGTTCGTTTAATGTTGAGTATAGTTTTCGCTATCCTGGGTTTTGCAAATTGCTCTTTTTATCTCTAAAAAGAATTGAGTAGGGATATTGATGGAGATTGTATTGAATCTATAGATTGCTTTTGACAAAATGGCCATCTTTACTATATTAATCCTGCCAATCCATGAGCATGGAAGACCTTTCCATCTTCTCAGTTCTTCCTCATTTTTTTTTCTTAAGAGACTTGAAGTTCTTGTCATGCAGATCTTTCGTTTGATTGGTTAAAGTCACACCAAGATATTTTACATTACTTGGGAATATTGTGAAGGGTGTCATTTCCTTAATTTTTTTCTCAGCCTGCTTATCCTTTGAGTAGAAGAAGGCTACTGAATTGTTTGAGTTAATTTTATACCCCAGCACTTTGCTGAAGTTGTTTATCAGGTTAAGTAGTTCTCTGGTGTAACTTTTGGGGTCACTTAAATATACTATTATATCATCTGCAAATAGTGATAATTTGATTTCTTCCTTTCAAATTTGTATCCCTTTGACCTCTTTTCACTGTCTGATTGCTCTGGCTATGACTTCGACTATTAGATTGAATAAGTAGGGAGAGAGTGGGCAGTCTTGTTTAGTTCCTGATTTTAGTTGGGTTGCTTCAATTTTCTCTCCATTTAGTTTGATCTTAGCTACTGGTTTGCTTTTACTATGTACAGATATGGGCCTTGAAATTCTGATTTTTCCATAACTTTTATCATGAAGGGGTGTTTAACTTTGTCAAACGCTTTTTCAGCATCTAATCAAATGACCATGTCATTCTTATCATTGGGTTAGTTTATATAGTGGATTACATTGATGGATTTTCATATATTAAACAATCCCTGCATCCCTGGAATGAAGCCTACTTGATTATGATGGATGATCATTTCGATGTGTTCCTGGATTCCGTTTGTAAGATATTTATGAGTATTTTTGCATCAATAATCATAAGGGAAATTGGTCTGAACTTCCTTTTCTTGGTTGAGTCTTTGTGTGGTTTCAGTATAAGATTAATTGTATAATCTTATTATACAATTATTAATTCATAGAATGAATTTAGGTGTGTTCCATCTGTTTCAATTCTGTAGAATAGTTTGATCAGTATTTGTATGAGGTCTTCTGTGAAGCTCTGGTAGAATTCAGACCTGAATCCATCTGGACCTGGACTCTTTTTGGTTGGGAGACTCTTAATAACAATAACTGCTTCTATTTCTTTAGGAGTTATGGGGGTGTTTAGATGGTTTATTTGTTCCTGATTTAGCTTTGGTACCTGGTATCTGTCTAGAAAACTGTCCATTTCCTCCAGATTTTCCAGTTTTGTTGAATATAGGCTTTTGTAGTAGGATGTAATTTTTTTTTAATTTCTTCAGTTGCTGCTGTTATGCCTCCCTATTCATTTCTGATTTTGTTAATTTGGATACACTGTCTGTGACCTCTGGTTAGTCTAAGGGTTTAGCTCATGTTGATTTTCTCAAAGAACCAGCTCCTGGTTTTGCTGATTCTTTGTATACTCATTTTTGTTTGTACTTGGTTGATTTCAGCTATGATTATGATAATTTCCTGCCTTCTACTCCTCTTGGGTTTATTTATTTCTTTTTGTTCTAGAGCTTTTAGGTGTGCTGTCAACAGTGGCCATTAGAATTGGCGGTGATTTGGAGGGGGGGTTCTGGGTCTCCTTGGTTATTCCATTGTCTTTATAGGTGATATCTTCTGTCCTAATGTGGTCTTTATCTGGTTGGCTGTTTTAACAACTACCTTTAAGGAGAGATCTCCTTAGTTGGATGGGGGGAGGTGGAGTAAGGGGAGAGGCCGGTGGAAGCTCCTTTGTTTTTTTAATGGAGCCCTGCACAGGGGGGAGAGGGAGGAGCAGACAGTCTGTTTGGTGTCTCCTGTGAAGCCTTGGAGGTTTTCTGCATCA
Source organism: Rattus norvegicus (assembly GCF_021556685.1). Lineage (NCBI taxonomy): Eukaryota > Metazoa > Chordata > Mammalia > Rodentia > Muridae > Rattus > Rattus norvegicus. Next base: position 3,029,393 of record NC_141535.1, on the reverse strand, counting down.
GCTCAGCCACAGGGCACATCCCCAAGGTGATACAGGACTTAGAAGTTTGAGCACACTTACCCCACACTGGTACAGGGTGGGTGTTGGGCTGTGAAAAGCTGCAAGAACACTGCTGTGGGGGGCGAGTGCAAGAACTGAGGAATTTTTTTTTAATGTTGTGTTTTTGTGTGTGTCGGTGAACTGTCTGTTACAGAAAAGAGGAGAAATGGTTTGTCCAATGGGAACATTCCCTTGGCCTATCGGCCTTGGGGGATTCCACAGAAGTCCAAAACATTAAGCCTTCCTGCAGATTAAAGAACGAGCAGGTGCCCTGTGGCTTTAAGTGTCTTCTGCTTTACCAGGTTAGATAGGGAGTCTGCCAAAACCAATTGCAGGCTGTTTTGCAGGCTGTCAGGATTTAGACAGGGGCTAGAGGGACCTTCAGCCAACTCCAGAGAGTAGCTCTGGCCAGGAGCCTTCAGTTGCCCCTTCAGCTTGACCTAAGCTTGAGATGGTGCTGACTGAAAAGTCAGCAGGAAAAGATAGGTTGCTAGTCTCCAGAGTTGGGGGAGGTGACTCACCTTCCTGCACTGCAGTTTTGTTGATCATTGTTCGAGCACTACATTGTAGGGCTCTGGTGCCAGAGTGCTCTCAGCAGTGATCTCTGACCAGGCTGGCTAGCTGTGTGGGTACAGGTAAAGGGAGAAAGATCTCAGGCAGGGAGGGGGAACATTTTTTTGCCACCCCAACTGCCTGTCATTCTCCTTATCCCCACTGCCTGCCACTTTGGTTACCTGGGCTGGGCTGAACCAGCAGGGGACTGACTATCCAGTGAGGAGTGCAAGGGTGATTCTGGCAGTGATGATTTCTGGAGAGCAGATCTCATCTCCAAGTGGCAGAGTAACAGATCTTATAACAGAAGCTCGTAGACAATGGAATAATTCCTGCACATCTTTCATTGTGCTTAAATAGTTTTGTGAATGGGTCAGTGTCTGACAAAAGGTACTTCCTATTGGTTTGTCCTGAGAGCTTGGGAAGACCTCCTCATATACTTATTTGTAGGTGTGGTCCTGCTTCTACCTCTGATCTGTCTTGATCCTACATGACCTGTGCTGCAGTGCTTGCAGCATTGCCCTATATGACTGGTCTGTCTCAAACCTCTATAAAGGGGTCTTTGGGGGACCTGTTATCCGGGTAAATTGGGAAGGCACTGGCAGTCCCCTTTAAGTGTCCTGGGGATTCAACCTATCTCCTATCAGGGTACCTTTCACTGCCTGCCCCTCTAGTGAATTACATTGATGTATTTCCATATATTGAACCATCTCTGCATCCTTGGGATGAAATCTACTTCATCATGATGGATTATTATTTTGATGGTTGCTTGGATTTGGTGTGTAAGAATTTTATTGAGTATTTTTGCTTTGATATTCATAAGTGAAATTGCTCTGAAGTTCTCTTTCTTTCTTGGTTTTTTTGTGTGGTTTAGGTATAAGCATTGTTGGTATCAAGTGTTGCCTTTAGCAGTAACACCATACAGTCCCAGAAGATGTTTTGGCTCAAGTCTTACCTCCACCTGGGCATCTTTACCTCACAGTACAAATAAAAGCAGACTCCCTCCACCCTCACTCTCTTTTCTGTTCTTTCTCTGGCTCCTTCCCCTTGTATTTAATAAGGGAATTATTAGATCTCACCACATGGAACCAGGTTGGTATTGGTTTGGAGTGCTCTTTCTGGACGGGCGCAGCCAATATTTAGTAGCAACAAGTGTAGAACTAGAGTTATAAAAAGGTTACTCATTGTCAGAGTCCGGATGTGCAGGGCCGGACGTGCCTGAGGGAGAGCCAGAGATAGGACTTGCCAAACCAGCTATCAGCCCCAAGGACATTGACCATCTGTAGCCACCCCCTCCCCTTCCTTCACCCCCCTGAGTGAGATAAGCCACCCTATCTGCCTGCCGAGCTGCTAGAGAGCACGTACTCCTTGCTGATATAATTTAGCGCCGAAAGTAACTGTGCAACATTTTAATTGACCAATCATGTGTAACCTCGAGAATGCCCCTAACCTCCCCTATATAAACCCCCGAGTCTGGAGGCTCGGGGTCGATTCCTCTGTCTCCTGTGTGGGATACGTGTCGACCCGGGATCCCACTAAGACCCGGGATCCCGTTAATAAAAGCTACCTCTTGCTGTTACATGAAGAATGGCTACTCGTGATTCCTGGGGGCACCCCACCCCACGATTGGAGCAAGAGACGCAGCTCCCCGTTTTGGGGTACGCTCTTTCACAAGCATAATTATGGTTTCATAGAAGGAATTGAGTAGTGTTCCTTCTTTTTCTATTTTGTGGAATAGTTTGCACCATATTGGTATGACATCTTCTTTGAAGGTCTCATAGAATTCTGCACTAAACACATCTGGTCTTGGGCTTTATTTGGTTGGGAGACTTTTAATAACCGCTTCTATTTCTTTGGTAGTTATGGGACTGTTTAGATGCTTTCTGTGATCCTCACTTAACTTTGGTACCTGGTATCTGTCTAGAAAATTGTCCATTCAATACAGATTTTCCAGTATTGTTGAATATGAGCTTTTGTAGTAGGATCTGATCATTTTCTGAATTTCCTCAGATTCTCTTGTTATGTCTTACTTTTCGTTTCTGATTTGTTAATTTGGATGCCCTGTGTCCTCTGGTTAGCCAGGCTAAGGGTTTATTATTTATCTTGTTGATTTTCTCAAAAAACCAGCTCCCACTTTTGTGGAATCTTTGTATATTCCTTTTTTGCTTCTACTTGGTTGATTTCAGCCCTGAGTTTAATACATTTTCCTGCCTTCTACTCTTCTTGGGTGCATTTGCTTCTTTTAGTTCTAGAGGTTTTAGGTGTTCTGTCAAGGTGCTAATGTATACTCTCTCCAATTTCTTTTTGAGCTGTGAGTTTTCCTATTAGCACTGCTTTCATTGTGTTCCATAAGTTTGGGTACATTGTACCTTTATTTTCATTAAATCCAAAAAAGTCTTTCATTTATTTCTTTATTTTTTCCATGACCGAGTTATCATTGAGTAGAGTGCTATTCAGCTTCCATGTATACATGAGCTTTCTGTCACTGTTGTTATTGAAATTAGCCTTAGTCCATGGTAATCTGATAGGATGCATGCAATTATTTCAGTCTTATATCTGTTGAGGTCTGTTTTGTGATCAATTATATGGTCAGTCCTGGAGAAGGTAACATGAGGTTGTAAGAAGGTATATTCTTTTGTTTTAGGATGAAATGTTCTATTAATATCTGTTAAGTCCATTTGGTTCATAACTTAGGTTAGTTTCCCTATGTCTCTGTTTAACTTCTGTTTCTATGAGCTGTCCATTAATGAAAGTGGGGTGTTGAAATCTCCCACTGTTATTGTGTGACATGCAATATATGCTTTGAGCTTTAGTAAGGTTTCTTTTATGAATGCAAGTGCCCTTGCATAGATATTCAGGACTGAGAGTTCATCTTGTTGGACTTTTCCTTCGATGAATATGAAGTATCCTTCCTTATCTTTTCTGAAAACTTTTAGTTGAAAGTTGATTTTATTCGATATGAGAATGGCTACTCCAGCTTTTTTCTTTGGACCATTTGCTTGGGAAATTATTTTCCAGCAATTTACTCTGAGGTAATGTCTGTCATTGTCACTTATGTGGGTTTCCTGTTTGCAGCAAATACTGAGTCCTCTTTAAGTATCCACTCTGTTTTACATGTCTTTTTATTAGAGAAGTGAGTCCATGATATTAAGAGATATTAAAGAATAGGATTGTTGTTTCCTGTTATTTTTTGTTGTTAGAGGTGGAATTATATTTGTGTATTTCTCTTCCTTTGGTTTTGTTGCAAGAAGATTCCTTTTGTGCTTGTTCTAGGGTTAGTTTTCCTCCTTGTGTTTGAGTTTTTGATCTATTATTCTTTGTAGGACATAAATACCTATCTTAAAGAAGTACCACACAACAGAGGTAAGGAATAGAAGCCCTTAAGAAGGAAACACAGAAATCTCCTGAAGAACTACAGGAAAGCATAAACTAACAGGTAATGGAATTGAACAAAGTCATCCAGGAATTAAAAATGGAAATAGAGACAATAAAGAAAGCATAAAGGGTGACAACCCTGGAGATGGAAAAAGAAGGAAGGAGATCAGGAGTCAGAAACACAAGTATTTTCAATCAGAAATCAAGAGATAGAGGAGAGAATCTCATCGGCAGATGATAACAGAAAACTGACACAACCATCAAAGATAATGTAAAACGCAAAAAGCTCCTAACCCAAAACATTGAGGAAATCCAAGACACAATGAAAAGATCAACCCTAAGCATAGTAGGTATAGAAGAGAGCTAAGATTTCCAACATAAATGTCCAGTTAATATCTTCAACAAAATTATAGAAGGAAACTTCCCTAAAGAAAAGAAAGACAGGTCCATAAACAAAAAATAAGTTTACAGAACTCCAAATAGATTGACCAGAAAAGAAATCTGTCCCATCACATAATAGTCAAAACACCAAATGTACAAAACAAAGAAAGAATATTAAAAGCAGTAAGGGAAAATATCAAGTAACATATAAAGGCAGACCTATCAGAATTACTCCATACTTCTCACCAGGGACTATTAAAGCCAGAAGATCCTTGGCAGATGTCATACAGACCCTAAGAGAACACAAATCCAGGCTACTCTATCCAGGAACACTGTCAATTAACAATGATGGAGAAACTAATATACTCCATGACAAAACCAAATATACAAAGAACCTATGCATTTATTATGTGTATCTAACTGTGTGTCAGACAGACATCTATATACACTTGTAAATAAGTTACATATTTACTAAATTACTCAAAAACATTTTACAATATTCAAGTAGACATATGTACACACATGCCTACATATATACACATATACAAGTGTGGCTGGTATATACCCACAGGTTAGGTGTCTTTATTGCACATCAGTCTTTATTAATGTGTGTAGTCTGTGAGTGTGTGTGTGTGTGTGTGTGTGTGTTGTGTGTGTGTGTGTGGCATGTGTGTAATGTGTATATATTTATGTGTGAATGCACACCCTTTTTTGTGGAAACACATGTGAAAGTCAGAGGAAAAGTTCATGTGTTGGTTCTCACCCCTTACCTTGTCCTGGGTAGCCTCTATTGCTACTACCACTGAGTAGTCAAGGCTACCTTGATCAGAAGCATCCAAGACTGATCTTCTTTTCTCTTTCCACCTTACCATGTGACCTGTGGTATGCACATCAACCATGCCCATGCTTATTTCATATGGATTAGTTTTTGATATGGTGGCCGTTTGCGGCAAGGTCTTTTCCTTAATGAATAAAGATTTCAGGGCACCAATCACTAGACATATAACCCCAGGTTAGACTTCCAGTTTGGAGGGAGAAAGAGAGGATGAGAAAAGGGACCTGTGGATTGTTGGATTGTGGGAGAACTTGGGAGAGGTGATATAATAAACTAGAGCCTCCCACTTAGATTTCAGATCAGTCAGGGTCAGCCACTGAAGGATTTCATTTACTATGGCTTACTAATAAGGAATGTTAGTAGTTGTACTCAGTGATTGAATTACCTGTTAATTCTAAAATAAGTTTGTGTGGTGTTTGCCTTCACACAGCTTCTCAACTGTTTTCCAGAGATAGGTACAGCCCCACTCCCACACCCACCCTCCAGCCAGCTGATAAATTTGGATGCTCGAATCTGAGGTTTGTCATGGTAGTGACTTTCTAAGGTAACTTAGCAAATTGGGTGAAGAGATTTCTGGAGCTACAGGCCAGAAAGTCTGTCAAGATGAGAACAGCCTACCAGGGCCATATGACCCATTGGTGCCATGTGACCTGCTGGTACATGGGGTAATATGGGATGGTGCCCTCTTCGGTATTTCACGCTGCAGGTGTTCAAATTCAGTTTGAACCAAAATGAGTACTTTGGTATTAAAGCCTAAGTTTAACCAATAACAATATTCCAGCACTGACATTATATTTCTTAGCATAAAGCATCCTATGGGATCTGTTCGGTTCAGAATGAGTTCTCTGTATTTGATCTTTTCACAAGATTCAACCCAACTCCCAGCTCCTTTGGAGGTCACCAACTATACTATAGGCTGTTCTCCTATGGCACCAAACCTGGGCATAAAATGTAAAATGTTATCAGGTTGATTGAATTCCCATGAATCCATTTCCTTTCACTTTCTTCTTTGTTCAGCCACTGATGGCTTTTGGTTGTCTTTTTAAGTAGCCATACACATACCACCTTTTACATTGTCTTTTACACAGAGACTCTATGGCTCATGTCTGGACAAACCACACCAGGCCAACAGGGCTCCACGTGGAGAGGTTTATTGGAATGGTAGAGACAAAGGCCAAGGGGTGAAGAGAGGTAGGAGAAAAAGAGGAGAAAAAGGGAAGAGAGGAGAGACAAGTGGAAGAGGGCAGAAAGGATCTGCCTTTTATGTGAAATGTGGTGTAACTGTAACATGAAATGTATGCTGGAAATGCATGACCATTGCCTTGACAACAGATGCTCAGGTGACCAGATGACATCATTGCTGGAGGCAAAAGCAGTTCCTGATACCAACATTTGGAAATTTAGGTCACCAACTGGGACCCTCCTTTGTACCTGTAGCATACCTTTCAAAAAACTAGATCTAACCATGCAGGGATGGCACCTTGTGTTTGTACCTTAGCAGCTGCTGAACTCCTTATTCAAGAATAAGAAAACCTAACATTTGGGTTGCCTATAATGGTCTTCTCCTCTTATAACATGTCACAGCTCCTATCTTTCAAAGGTTTACAGAATCTACCTCCCTCCAAGGTTCTTTCTCTTCAGGTAGCACTAATAGAAGACTCCACACTAACCTTTCAATCACACCTGACTTTCCAATCTTCTTTCTCCACCAAACACTAATCACTCCTTATCTCACCCTTGCACTAAAACCTTAGAGGAATTATTACCTCATCCTTCACACATACAGGAGGGCAATTTGCCTCAGACCATCTATACATGGTATACAGATGGAAGCTCCTTTCTACATGAAGGAGCCATAAGAGTCAGCTGCCCCATAGTGTCAGACACTGAGGCACAGGCCCTTCCTGCTCATACCACCAATCAACAGGCTGAAGTAGTAGTCCTTACCCATGCCTTTCAACTGGCACAGGGACAAACCCTCAACATCTACACAGATTCTAAACATGCTTCCCATATCATCCTGACCCATGCCACTAACTGGAAGGAGCATGGGGTACTTATGACTAAAAAAGGATCAGTAGCTAATGCAAACAAAATTATGGCCATGCTAAAGGCCTCTCATCTCCACACAGCTATTGGGTTTGTCCACTGCAGATCCCACCTGATGAATGACTCTATTGTCTCCAAGGGAAACAACGGAGCTGAAGAGGCAGCTAGAACTGCAGCGCTTAGGTGTCTACACATGTCTCACCCTCCCCAGGACATTCTTACACTGCAACCCACATCCCCACTCTCACTTCCTAACACTCATCAAATTCTGTCCTATTTTGGCCACATCTTTCATCCTAACAGCAAGGCATTGTCTTATTTTGTTAAAACCCACCAGAAGCCTACTCCTAAGGACTTAAGTTTCTTAAAATCCATCACTGCCTCTTCCAAAGTCTGTCAAGTGTCAGACTTCAACCTCTGGTATTGTAGCACCCCTTTTTCTACCCATCAGGCCACAGGTTCACTTCCTGGAACTGACTGGCAACTTGTCTTTACCCACATGCCAAATGTGCCAAGTACCTCCTAGTTTTGATTGACACATTCTTGGGGTGGTTGGAGGCATATCACACAACTAACAAAAGGGTTCAGACAGTTTCTGAGCTCCTCTTCCAAGAAATCATCCTCTATTTGGTGTCTCAGCCTCCTTTAAGTGAGACAATGGTCCTGAATTTACTTTCCAAATTTCTCAAATTCTGTCTAAGGCCCTAGACATCACCTGGCATTTTCATATTCCATACCACCCTCAATCTTCAGGTAAGGTAGAAAGAACTAATTGCTCCCTAAAAACCACTCTGGTCAAACTGTCACAGGAACTTCGATTGGGCAAAACTCCTACCTCTGGCTCATTTTAGGCTACAAGCTCTCCCCAAGTGACCTCTTTTTGTCTCACCATTCAAACTCCTGTATCGATGTCAGTACTAATTCCTGGTCTTTCAAGTAAATGCTCTCCCCTCCTAGACTATTGACTTACTCCATTACTTTGTCACCCCCTTTTTCTCCTATGGAACTCTACTGACCAACACTGACTAAGGCCACACGCTGTCTCCTGTCCACTACCTATCAACATTTGAGACAAAGTTTTTCTGTCCCCTCCAGATCAGCAGCTCTTAGCTGTCTCTCCTAAACGGTAGGGCCCTTCATGGACCCTGCTCTCTTAAGCTCCACAAGATGTTGAGACCACCCATCTTGTCCCCAATCCCAGAAGAATGAAACTCCACTCTAGCATCTGTGCTCCACTCCACTGGATTAGACCTGGGCTTCTCATCTGATCGTTTCCATCCATAGTATCACTTACATCTAGAGATTGGAGGTTCAAGGAATCCCCACTGATAATAAACAGACTTTCCCAACAGGATCAGGAAACCACTCCATGCTGGGAGTCAATCCAAATTGCTATCATCCCTATATCTGTCATTCCTTCTACATATTATGTTCTCTTTGTCTGCTTCCTCTTTGACCAGACAAAGATGATTGCAAAAAAATGGTCAGACAAATATGGGGGCTCTCCATATTGGTCGTTCCAGATACATATGTTAGGATCAAGGACCAATCACTTCTGTCAGCAATGCAAGACCCTGTTCTTCTATATACCAGACCCATGGAATCCCAGGTAGAAAACAAGAGTTGTTGGTAAGCACTAATGTAAAAACCAAGCAGGGTCTTCAGTGAGTACTATCCACATCCAGAGAAATTTTGTCCAATTTCTCAAACTCTAGATATCGGAAAAATAGGAGAAATAATCAAACAGTCCTCCAGGGTCCTTACGTCCTTGACATCCCCCCTCACAAATGGTACTAACTTGTCATTTAGCCTTTTGATTCAGACCCTGACCTTGGTGTACCAACTCCTTATGGCACCCAACCTGGTCACTTTAAAGACTGCTAGCTACGCAGTAACCCCCTGAAACTAATTCACAATTGCCAACTACAGCCTCTCTAGTGATACTGCCCAATAACCTTACCTCAGCTTTTATCAGCTGCCCTGACTCCGATGCTGACATCGCCCCATACTTTTTATATCCCTCTTATTGGTTTGACAGTTTTATGACATCCAGGATGTTCAGAAGGAAAACTCAGTTCCCTACACTGCAACAGAACCACCATCGTTGATACCCCAACTCTGCCGCAGTGCCCTGAAGTCCAAAACACGTCAGTTCTCTGTGGCACTAGTATATATCATCACTTACCTGCCAGCTGGTCTGGAAGAGTTTGCATACTGGTGTTCCTTCCCTGAACTAGGAGTAATACATGGCAAAGAATCTCTACCAATTCCAGTTTTTGACATACCTGTCCAGCATAAGAGAACACTGCAGGTTGTGCCATTCCTGGTTGCTGCAGGAGTAGCTACAGGTGCTGGCACTGGAACAGCAGGATCGAAGACTTCCCTAACCCTATACCAGAAGTACTTATCCCAGCTTGCAACCGTTTCCAAGGAATGTATGGAACCATGCTCATCATCAAGAAAAAGATCGATTCTTTGGCAGCAGTTGTGCTTCAGAACTGACAGGGACTAGATGTCCTGACAGCTAAAGGAGGTGGTCTTTGTCTGTTTCACCAGGAAGAATGCTGTTTCTATGTCAACGAATCTGGGGCAGTAAGAAATACATTCCATTAGCTGCAATCAGACATCCAGAAATGCAGGGAACAGCATGAGGCCTCCAATTCCTGGGATTTTCAAAACCCTACATGAAAATAGGATACTGCCCTTCTTAATGCCTCTTCCCCCCATTTTCCTGGACCTACTATTTCCTCCCTGCCTCATCAATCTTGTTTCCACTTTCCTTCAAAGAAAAATTCAAAATTTTCTAACCAAAAAGTCAAACAGTTCCTTTTGCACAACTCTCAAGTGGGCCCGGATCATGAAAGTCAGCAACACCCGAAATCTGATAATGCTCCTAGACAGCAAGGAGCAGTTTAAGAGGTCTACAGCCCCGATTTCCCTTTTAGCATTGGCTTCCCCTGTTTCCCTTTTTTCTTCTCTCTATGATAAGAAAAAGGGAGGTATGTTATCATCAGAAGTGGTTTACAGCTAGCCTCTGAAACCAGCAATGACATCATCCTTAGGTAACAGAGACCTACTTGCTTCTGTTGCTATGGCAACCACCACACTCTCAAGGCACATGCCTAACTCACATTTAAAGTACACACACACACACACACACACACACACACACACACAAATGAATTTTTACAAACAGATAAGTAAGGTAGAGTACCCTATTCTTTGTATTATTTTATACTATCACGTGTATTTATAACTATGCTCACATAAAGAAAAACTATTATAAGTAACTAAACATCATTTAAAAGATGGTAAGAAGTAATACGTATCTACATAAGCAATGGAAATGGAGAAAAGTACACAATTACAGTGAGAAATTATCTCCCTTAAATTGTTTTTAAAGAGTTTTTAAATAACCATACCACTAACTTTCAATTTAAGTCCCCAGGAATTAAATTCCTAAAGCATATTGTTCCATAACTGACATGGATAAATCATACCTCATAGTAACTAGTACTTTTTTAAATAGGCAAAGACATATTTGTATCCATGAAAATACATTGTTTCAGGTAGCACAATTTAAATTTTCAATCTCCTCCTTCCTCTCCAGCCTGTCAACAGCCTTATTTTCAAATGTTTTCCTATTTCCCATCTTTTCCTTTTCACTTCCTCAGTCAGGTTCTTCCAGTGAAATTTCGGTCTTATACGCAGTATTCCTGCTTGGCATAATCTTCTGTGAATATGTAAGAGATATATTCCTTTCCATGGTCCTTCCTCTTATGTTCATTAATGGACCTGATGAAATTCAATAAAAACACACAAAGAAGTGAAATAAATGGTATAGTGACTTGTTTTCATATAAATCAAGGATGGAATTACAAAATATTAATTTTAAATTAGTAGGCTAAATAACAGTTTTGTGCTACAGCAAACAAAAGCAGTTTTTCAAAAAACAAAACAAAACAAACAAACAAAAAGCAAAAACAGGGTATGTTGCAAAACAAAGCAGGTGAGCCCTAAACTATGACATTTAGGAAGCAAATTTCGTTCTGAAAATATTTCCGCCTATAGTAATGGAACCAAGATCATACATGGTTCAGAACCAAGAAGTATACCTTTTGAGTGTGCACAGTATGGTAATCTGTATTGACAATAGGTCAATATTACTTCCTGAATCCTATTTGAACTGATATAAAGGCAGGGGAAGAAAAGTAATAAAACAGCGGCCACCACATTCTCAAAGTTGAAAAGGTAAGATATCCCAAAAACAGTTAGAAAACATTTACTGGGAGTCTAATCCTGATGCTGAAACCAAACAACTGGAAAGGAAAGTCATACATCAACATGTCTGTGAGGCGAGTTTTTCTTATTTGCAAAGACTGACAAATAAGGCCTCGCCAATGCCATTCACATAAAAAAATAAAAATAAAAATAAAAATGTCGCTTTTAATTTCTTATCATTTTATACCTAAGGGAAGCTAAACATGACAATGCCTATTACTATTACTATTATTATTATTATTATTATTATTATTATTATTATAGAACTCACTTAGCTTCTCCATACCTGCCTTCATAACCACAAGAAGCAATTTCATCTCTTGAGAAAAACAGAAGCAATTCAATTTCTTTGCGTAGAATCGGGATTCTTACTCACTGATGAATCTGATATTCGGTCTGCATTAAAATAAGATTTAATCATTATGTTAAAATATGTTTTCCTTAAATTTTATTAAGGAAATATGATTTCTATTATTTTCAGGTGTAAATATTTAGGTTCCAAACACCTGCATGAATGGCCATTATTTCTATACTTAGTACAAAAACTAGTAATATTGTTTTTTTATTCTTCAGCAGTGTTCAGAAAAAACGCGTCACAATAAACTCACGGTATCATGTTTTAATAAATGGAAACCATTCTTTTACCTTGTCAGACACTCCCTGGGGTAGGCAAGGGTGAAAGTGGTAAGGAGGATGAAATCCACCTCCTTGCTTAGGAGAACTATGCAGCTCACTATAACAGGAAAAACAGAAAAGAAGTTTCTTGGAATGCTTATTTTTTCTTTCCTAAAAGAACTTTCTATAGAACTTAAAAATAACATGTTAAAGAAATTTCAAGTTTCTGCCAGCCATTTGATTAAACAAAAACTTACTAATCATTTTTAGAAAGTTTGGTTTCCTGTTTCCCATATCCAGAAACTAAGTCAGTTAGCTTGATGATCTCATCTATACACTACAATCAAACATACATGTGCGCGCGCACACACACACACACACACACACACACACACACACACACACAAATATATGCACACTATATGAACATTTTTATATACTATAATGACACTTTATCTTAAACATTAAAGTTTTTCTTTTACGCACAGGTAAAAACAGTCTAACAGCATTATTTTCTACTTGTCATGAAACAAGTGCACCTTCAACTAAAAAGCCTGAGCTCAATTTTTGTCAGTAGTAACTGCTTTACAGAACATAATTCCAGTTTCGATAGAAAAACAGCTTACCAGCATTTGTAATATACAAACAAAATTTGCAATCTCACCCAGATGTATAAATGTGCCCAGCACCTGAACCATAAAGAAGTCAATTAATAATGGATGAATATATCAAAGAAATTGGTCATTGCTCTGGATAATACTATTAGGTTAAGCATGATGTGTGCTTTTATAGAAACTTTTCTGCTACAAACTACACTGTTAGTAAAGCAAGACCCAAACCTATCACTTTAGCTAATTCCAAACAAAGCTATTCTGTGTACACTGCAGTAGCACATAGTTAAAAAAAACTACTCACTGCCTCTTTTTCACAAATATTGAAACACCTCAATGCTCTATGAAAACAGCAAAGTTATTGCACCACCAGAAACACACAGTACAATATCTAACTTCATTTCAGTAGAGCATGAGACTTAATCTCAGGGTGAAAGGCACCAATTATAAAAGGAATTAAACACTCTAACTAGTCCAAATAAAAGACACACAATCCAGGTACTTTATTTACAAGTCATAAGCCTAATTGGGCAGGTTTACAGCTATACTAACCTATTTCCATGCCATAATGTCCCTTGTTACTTGCTCTTTTTCCAGGCCATATGCTCAGGGTCCATCTCCTCACATGGTGGTTTCCTCCTCCCTTGGTCTCCTCTCTTGTTCCCCATTCTCCTCTCTCTTGAGACCCTCCACTACATCCTCAATCTCACCTTTCTTCTTCTATTGCCTAATCACAGACTCTATCCATTTTTGATGAGTTAAACTAAGAAGCAAAGTTTACAAAGCATCACTTGGGGTACTTGAGGATCTGTTCCTCAGGGCTTCCAGGTCTTGGGAGCCAGTAGGTAGGGAGCATTTAAATACAAGCAGCACCACACCAACCCCACCAATAAGTTTTCCTTATCTGACCAATAACCATCAACATATTTACCTAATACACAGCCCATACAGATATTTTCAGATCCTAGGACCCAGAGCTATGGATTCTGGTAAAATGTAAGTACGTTTCACATTCTTACAAACTCAACACAAAGTAAGCAGATTATCCAGTGTTTCCACAACAGTCCACTATTTAATCTGCAAGAATTTAAGGGTCATCAATAACAATCCAACAGAAAATGCCACTAAACAAAGACAACAGCCATGATATATTATATTCCAAAGTTACAACCATGAATTAAGCTTTAAAAGGAAGTTACATAACCTTTATATTTTAAAAACTTTTAAAATAAGAGTCTCACTTGGAAATTATGCAAAGTTCATCTTTGACTACTGAGTGTGGGCCATGCACCCCCACTGCCGTGGCCTGAGAGGCAACACCATAGTGTTCCTCTAGCTGACCTCTTCTACAGTGCAGCAGAGTGCATGGGTCTCTCCACAAGCAGAGTGAGCTATTCTATCTGAGATTCATGGAAATGCAAGGATACACGGTCCTCACTGGAGGGCAAACTAGAGAAGCACATGGAGAAAAGAAGTGGAGGAATAGTTGGAGAAATCAGAGACCAAGACACAAAATTGTGAAAGAGTAATCACTGAGAGTCAGAATGTGACTAATAGAATTTAAATTGTTGCTCTTGTAGAATGAAAAGTAAAGTTGCTAACAGGGTAGAAAACATCTGCATCCTGGGAATCCAGGAAGGGTTTGTAAAAGGCCCCACACATGTGCAGAGATTAAATAGGTCTAAACAGAATCATCAAAGAGATGATTCAGGAAACAGCACACAAAGTAAGTCACAGATGGATCAAATGCTCTGGTTACATTGACCTAATTTCTTAGTATAAGGAACAAGAAATCAGTTTCCAAAAAACTCGAAAGATGCTTCATCTACCAATACAAGTTAATATTAGACCTGATTTTTATAGAGCTAATGTGTAGAAGTCAAAGATACTAACTTCTAAAATGACTCTTTCTACATTTAATTTTTGTGCGATGTCTAATAATGACTCAGAGAATGTGATATTGGAAAAAAGTAGAAGAAAGGCATTGGAAAAGGAGTTTTAGGCACAGGTTTGGCTGTAATTTAGTAAAGGACAATCTAGTCATTTTATATCTATCAAATACTTTTACAGGCTCCAAATAGGTCAAAGACCTTAAGATACAAAAATGAATGTCATAAAGTTAAAACAAGAATATAGTATCAAAGTATTATGACCACTTTTTTAAAGGAAAGGAATATTTCATTTTGTGGAACTTAAACATTTCCTCTAATATTTGACTTCCGGTGGCCCATCCAAAAGAAATGAAAAAGATATGAATTATAAAAGGATGTTAAATATTTTAAAAATCCAGTGGCTAATGAGATGCAGCTAATTAAGTAAGCAAGGAAAATATTCTGCTGCAAAACCATGCTTGGCCAGCCAGTGATGGAAAGCAAGACAAAAGAAGATTAGTTTCCTGCTATTTTCAAAGAACAAGCACCTACCCAGGTCAAAATCTAGATGCAGACTACTAAAACAAGCAGCTGACTTGGAGTCTACCCACCAGACTGAGCAACAAAAAAACTTAGAAACACCAACAAACATGCACAACAGTTTTTTTTTCCCTCATTTTGACAGATGTTCACTAAGTATTTTCTTAGTGTTCAGCATGTGACACGTACTGTGTACTTCCTTCAGTTACACATCCCTTGCTTTCTAGAACTTAAATTTTTATCTGTTTAATAATACGAAGTAGGAAATTCAGAAAGAAAAAGCAACATGGTACACAAGTATGCTGAAGAAACTGACCACAAGCAATGAAACAAAGACTCAACTAGCTCAGGAAGTTATCCCAAGATCTACTGACACAGATCACTAATCTCAAAATTTTCTGATAACATTTAACAGCTAATAAGAGCCGTAGAAAACTTGAAAAACTGATACACATATAAATTATAAATATGTGTCTACAATCACCCTTCCTGGTGGACCGTGTAAGCATATGATGGCAACCAAGAAAGACTAATTCCAGAAAAGAAATCCAGATGGCCAGATTCTGTTTTTCCTCAACAGGGTCATTTCTAAAATAACCATTGTTTTTTTTAAATCTGACAAAACAGGAAACAGAAGTAACTGGGATAAAACCAAAATCTAGATCCTTTCTACTCTACTATATGTCTTTCTTCTCGTTAATGTGTTTCTAAAACAATGTTTTTTTTTAATATTTGTGGTTTTATAATTTATTCTACAAGGAAACCAATGGGAAAGACTTGCCAATTTCTTTGGAACTGTAATGCAGGGTAGTAAAACAAATGAAGATCTGTGATTGTAAAGAGACTAATTTTCCAACAGAGTTACGGAAATATTTTTTCTAAGAAACCAGCTCAGTCAAATGAGGCATTTAGACTCTGATTACCATAGTGGTTGTGTCTTTCCTTGAGCCGGGGTTCCCTGCTCTGTAGCCTTCCCTTGAAAGTTCTGTTCTCTTGGTGTCATCTCCTGAAAGCCGAGATTAGGTACCATGGTGTCTGCTTTTAAGTTCTAAAAAATACTGAAGAACCTAAACTTTAGTGTCTGCATGGTGACATAAGCCACATCGCTAATAGCTCATCTAGTTAATATGAAAAAAATCATGCTTTCACTCCCAACCTAAATTGGGATTGATTTCCAGGTGAACATCATCCTCCAGTTCCAGTAACCAAAACTATACACTGGTCATTGCTCAGATTTAGATTTTGTTTCGATTCATGTTGTCACTTGTAGAAGTTTGGACCAGGTTCTTCCTCCAAGCCCCATGCTCCCAGAAATAAGACAGAGACTCAAAATATATTAACAAATACCTTGGCCATAGAGCTAGACTCTTCTCTGACAAATTCTAACCCACTTACTCAAATCTACATTCCGCCATGTGGCTCATTACCTGTGCTCAGGAACCACGAGTCTGTCTGGTCACATTTTCCAGGGCAAATCTCTCCGACCTGGCTCTATCCCAGAATTCTTTCTGCCTCCTGGATGTCCCAACTTCTATTCTACCCTTTCCAATAGGCCATAATTTTTTTTAACTGAAAAGTGATATATCCATACAAATACACAAGATACTCTCTCTACAGTCACTAGCATTATTAAAGCCTTCAAAGAGCTAATTATTCCAATTCTACTTTTACTTCTAATGCACCAACACCAACACCAACATTCAGAGACCATCCATGGGAGGACTATTGCTTTAAAGAACTTATGTGCATCGGCTTTTCCTTTCAGTTTATTCTGGTAATAATGCCACTCCAGCTGGGTGTTAGCATCATGATGAAAAGGTGTTCTATGTACACTAGCCTGGCCGGGAACTCATAGAAGTTCACCTGCTAGGATTAAAAGCTTGCTCCACCAAACATGGCTTTGATGAACTGACTCAATCTAACAGCAGCAGAGTCAGTTTTCTGTGGCCTTTGATTTCTTACAATGAAAAACAGGCAACTCGGATACCAGGTTCAGATTGTAGGAGAAGAAAATGAGACAAAAAACGACAATCAGACTTTTGTAATTCTGGTATAAGTAGGTATAAATAGATTTTGAGAGCAGGTTGCTCAGAACAAAGAAACATATAACACACAAGCTCTCCTGCCTCACTACATAAGCCAGACAAAAGAACAATAGACCAGAAGGTAAGTGTCCCTAGCCTAAAATCAATTCCTTTACATTCAAAAAAATCCCTTTCAGAGCTGAGTCAAAACTATCCAGAACAAAATAAAGCCTTGTTGGGAATCTAGAATTTTCTAGTATTTTCACATAAGAGAAAAACTGACTTTCAAATGAAACTGCAAATGTAGCTATCTTGTCCAGAAAGAACTAAAGAAAAATGCTAAATAAATGCTTCTAATACTAGTAAGTAGTACACACATAAACCTGAAATTTCATTTGCAAAACAGACTGCCCAGTTGACTCAACTCAATGATACAGAATTATCCAAAACCCAGAAGTTAGTATGTTTACCTACATTAAGGGAGGAGTTATTTGAACAGAAGAGAAAGTCTGAAGACACAGTATAGCAGCAAATTCCCCTTAATGTGCAATAAAAAGATATGGAAAATATCCAGAAATTCTCATCTATGTGAGATAATGGAGTCCTCAATTTAAGATACTCTTCTCTGTATATTTCAACGTACACTAAAGCAGTATTATTCTAATTTTCCTATACCTGTGATAATAAAGGGTAGCCAATTTGAACAAATGAATAAATTTAATTGAGAAAGAACAAAATACTTTCCAAAGAATATATTGTTATCATTTCAGATACACACACAGACACACAGACACACAGACACTCTCTCTCTCTCTCTCTCTCTCTCTCTCTCTCTCTCTCTCTCTCTCATGTGTCAATTGTTTTAAACAAGCAAGAATACAGATCTTTAAGATCTGTTATACTTCTTACACCCAGGAGACAAAGAAGAAAACAGTATCAACATGCCTTCCAGAGCTCTGATGTCTGGGTGCCCTCAATACTGACATATTGCCTAAACGGAAAAAAAGAGCATTCAAACCCAAACTAATTCTTCTCATTAAAAACATAGTCAATTTTTAAAAATCACATTTAAGAAAAATGTTAACATAATGTAGGATATATTATGGACTGTACACCACCTTAAGAGATGAATTTCCTTTTCCTCAGTTTTCTGAATGTTAAGTCACTTCTAACAATAGCATAGCATTATTTCCTATTCTACATGCTAACCTTCTTCCTTTAAGATTATAATTTTATAAGATAAATCTGATTATACAATTTAGTTATGTGTAGTTTCACCTATTTAGCTTTGATAAACTCCATTCTGCACAACTCTACAAATTTTATTTAATGAAACAATTACAATGACTACTACTACCCAATGTTGTTGATAAGTAATAAAACACAAGAGGTTTACAAGGAGTTAGATTAATTCTCACAACACTATAGGGAAAAATTACTATCACCCACAACTTTTATATTAGTAATATAAGTTCAACAGCTGCTGAGTGCCCAAATTGGAACTTATTTCCAGTCAGTCTGATTTCCAAGCTCTTAAATTATTATACTTGTTCTTATTAAAATCTCGTTGTAATAAAATACCCACCACACCCATCCAAATAGAGCACACAAAACTAACACAGTTCCACTTGGTGAAATTTAATGGGAGAACAAGACAAAGGAAAGGGGATAGATAAAGAAGAGAAACGAATGAAGAGAAGAGAGAGCATGAGGGCAGAAGAAGTCTGCCTTTCATTTGGAATATGACATAATTACTCCCACGTGGAATTGGGATTTGGACCAAAGGAATACTGGGAAAGTAGGGCTCTTGCCATGTCAACAGTTACCAAATGGTGTCGCAGCTCAAGGCAATTCCTGATACCAACAATACTGCTGTTATAATTCGACATATTTCAAAAAGTAGTTCACAATAAAACAAAGTCTATATACACAAGGAATTGATCTTTCATCATTAGCTGTTACTAGTTCTGCCCCATGACTGTTATATTTATGGAGATGAAAGTAAATATTATCTAATGAGGAAAATTACTGACTTAGAATAACCAGAGATTGTTAATAAGAATTATTATAACCCAACTATTAGGATAACACTATGTTATAATAATATTATTTCTAATAATCCCCCTGGTGTTCCAAAATATGATAGTACAGGTCCTAAAACTGCCACCCATTTCTACTTGTCTCAAACTCTGGGCGAATTTTCGTGCACTGTGACAGCCAATTCTGTGAAAAACTGACTCATAAAAGGGCAGTGAAAGAAGAACACAGACTGGAGACAATTTAAAAAAAGTCTATTCAGTCCCAAAAAAAGGACACGTGCCTGTTAAGATAAAGGAGAGAGCAAGCAGTGAAGATCCAGGTAAATATATTTAAAATGCAAGTTATACCAGCCCTCAAGAAACACCGAGAAGTCAACAAAATGATCTGAGTATTAAAAGGAAAAAAGAAAACAAACAAACAAAAAACCCCAAAAACCCCAAACCACTCTTTCTCTTCAACAAGGTGGCCAAGTAGCAGATACCAACATGCAGATCTTCATGAAGACCCTAATGGGCAAGACCATTAGTCTTGAGATTGAGCCCAGTGACACCATCAATAATGATCCAAGACAAGGAAGGCATCCCACCGACCAGCAGAGCTGATATTTGCTGGCAAACATTTGGAGGATGGCCATACCCTGTCCAACTACAACATCCAGGAAGAGTCCACCTTGCACCTGGTGCTGTGTCTGCACAGTGGCATCATCGAGACATCCCTTTGTCACCTTGTCCAGAATTACAATTGTGACAAGATGATCTGCCACAAGTGCTACTCATGCCTGCACACAGTGTAGTCAACTGCTACAAGAAGTTCGGCCACTCCAACAACCTGAGCCCCAAAGGAGTAGGTCAAATAAGGCTGGGGCCATACCTGGCCTGTGACCCTGTGACCAAATAAAATCCATTGACAGGGGCAAAAAAAATGAGAGAGAGGGAGAGAGAGAATGACAAAGAAAAATATCAAGCTGGGCACAGGACTTAAACCCTAGCATTCAGAGACAGAGGGCAGGCACATCTTTGTAAGTCTGAAGGCAGCCTGGTCTACAAGGTGAGTTCCAGGACAGCCAGGGATATACAGAAAACCCTGACTGTAAAACAAACAAAATTCTGACAATTAGCTTTCCTGTGTAAAACCATTATGACTCTTTAGCATATCCAACAAAATTTCATGTATTGGTGGCAAGAAAATACACTGTTAACTATGAATACTCTATGCTGGTATAGAACACGAGACAAACCCATATTTGGAAAACAGCTGTGTAAGAAATATAGTAAGAAACACATTTAAACAACTAACATTATTGGATTTTGTACTAAAAACTGAGATCTTATGAGTAAACTGTAGTGGTTTGGCTTGATGCTGCTTGTATATTATTGTTCATATTGGTTCCTCAAGAGGGGTTGCCCCCACCCCACAAGCAGAGCATCATGTACTTAGGTGATGCTATGTGAATCTTCTCTCCACTTTAATAGGTCAATAAAAGGTTAGAGCCTATGATTGGGTACTGAATAGGAAAGGTGGGACTGGAGGCTCAGGAGGGGGTGGCAGGTAGAAGGAGAAAAAGAATGAAGGAAGAGGAGAGAAGGAAGCCACTATGCACCAGAATCATGTGGCTGGGAGCAACCAGAAATAATAAGGAGTCTTAGAATTGGGAAATATGTTAGTATTGTATTAGATATGCCCAATGTAGGTATATAACTTATAATTAAAGTATTTAGATTGTGTGTCTTTTACATGGGCTATTAGGGTTGGAAATTTTAGTAACAAATTGACAAACCCATGTCTGGCTTAGAACCAAAGTAACCCGATACGGAAATCCACCCCCATCCACTCATTATTAACAACTAGGGCTTCACTCTAAAGCTGCTTCAGGGTGGAAATTAAGCATGAATCTAAAGGGTGTACAGAGAGCTAACTGAGAGGCTCCCTGCCCAAGCCCCAAGCAAATCTAGGCAACCAGAGGTAGAACAACAGCCCTGAGCTGGGACACAAGGTGGCGCCAATCCCACAACATAGTTGGGGTTCCCTGAGTGTGAGAGAAAAAAAAGGACAGGAAGTCAAGATTGCCTGAGATGAGACCTTCACAACTGAAAATTAGCAACTGAAAACACAGCAGGTATCTTTCCAAAGCTTTCTCACAGATAACAATGGGCTGATCTAGGCATCTCTCTCCCAAGTCAACCTTCCCATGCACACTTTGATTTCCAACATCCCTCCACTTCTAAACAGGGCACAGGACACAGGTAGCAAGACCATCTCTCTCAATTGCTTACACTGCAGGCTGTGTAAGATCAATACACAGGCTGAAGGCTATACAGGACAGTCAAAACACCTAAAGGGCTCAAAACACAAAAGCCAAGGGTCTTTGTACAGTCAGCCCCTCCCTACTAGTGAAAGAATCTGAAAGGACCTTAATGTCCTAAAACAAACACCAGAAGGAAACAAAGATAAGAGAAACTTCAGACCAAATATAAGAATTAAAATAGTACCACTGCACTCTTTTCCTGCTTGGTTTTTTTCCCACATAAGGTGCTATAGAGAATTGAGGAGTTTCTTAAGTAGTGAATATAAGAAGCAGTGATTCTGTTTTTAACATTCTTAGCTTCTCAAAGTATATATGACCAAAGTCTTAGAAATTAAATTTGCCAAGGTATGTTTAACAAAATTTTTGCATTTTCTATAGGCTAACTCTAAAAGCTGTACCAGGATCCAATCTGAAGTAACACTTTACAAGCAAAACTTGTAATTATATACAGTATGATCTGCACTCGTTAAGCAAATATCTTGATTGATTAGTACTTAACTTTAACTCAACAAATAAATAAAATAGTTAGATTCAGTCATCACAGAGACAACAATAGTACAATTAATACAGTAATGAAAATGTAGCTCTACCTTATGTCTATATAACAAGGAACTACAGTAAGGACTAAAGAGTGCTAATATTGCACATACCCTAAGAGGCATGGACCTGGGCAGGAGAGATAGCTCAGTGGATAAGAGGTCCTGAGTTCAATTCCCAACAACCACATGGTGGCTCACAACCATCTGTAATGGGATCTGATGCCCTATCCTGATGTGTTTGAAGACAGCTACAGTGTACTCATGTTAATTAATTAATTAATTAATTGATTAATTAGCCATGGACCCAGAGAAACAAGGTGAATTCATCTAAAACAGTATGAAGACAACCAGACAATCAAGCACAGTGATATATGAAGAGATCTCAAATGACAAATATGTATCAGTCAACTGCACGGGTTAAAAAAATGACACAGACATACATATTGACAGCAATTTGCTGTCAATTGGGGGCAAACATACACAACTATGACCATCAAGAAGACTCAAAGTTGAGAAAAATTTGGGTAGTAATACTCAATAAAGAAAGACAAGTGCTAAAATGATCAGAAAGGAATAAATCTAGATTGGGTAAATGAAAACTCAGAAAGAAATTATTTGGTATAAAAAAAAGGAAAATAAAATTAATTAAATAAATAAAAAATTTGGGGCCAGAAACAGATGGAACAATCTCACTGGGCAAAAAAAATGTAGGTGAATAGGTGTCTTACAGTTTTATTGCTGTGAAGAGAGACCCTGTTACTGAGTCAACTTTGATAAGGAAAAGGGACATTGGGCTGGCTTACACTCTCAGAAGTTTAGTCCATTATCGCCATGGCAGGAAGCACAGCAGCATTCAGGGAGGCATCGTGCTGGAGAAGGAGCTGAGAGTTCTACATCTTCATCTGAAGACAGGAGCAGGAGATTGTTTCGACACTGGTCATAGCTTGAATATAAAGACTTCACAGCCCACTTTCCCAGTGACCTACTTCCTCCAACATGGCCACACATACTCCAACAAGGCCCCACCTCCTAATAGTGCCACTCCTTATACAACAAGCATTCAAGCATATGAGCCTATGGTGGTCATTCCTATTCAAATCATCACAGCAGATAAGTCTTTAGACAGGGAGATCATAGCTAAAACTATATAAAAATTAAAATTTCCAGATATCTTCACCAACCCACAAGACAAACTACTCATTCATTCCAGAGACTAGACCCAGGAAGAGTAGATAGAGCTGGTAGAAGAGGCAACCAATACAAAGGGGTAACTCGGTGATACCCTTTCTAGACTGACAATTGTGGCCCTTTCCTGACCTTCTTTCACAAATCCAAAAATGTTCTCTGCTATGAATGTACCCTTTCTCAAGCAAGAAAAAACAGATCTTTCTCTAGGAAATCACAAGCATGCATGCCAAAGGACCTCAGGGCCAACCCTAATCCTGAGTTCCTGCATGAAGACCCTGAGAGATGAAGTGAAGCCTGGGATACTTCTTCAGACTCCAACATGTTGGAAGCGCCAAAGCTGTGATTTCTGCCAGGGAGAGTTGCTTACATGGGATAGAACCAGCCTGGAAGAGATATATTTTACAGGCAGAAAATGGAGGGATGGCGCCATCTAAGCCTCTGATATCAGATATTAAGCTAGAGCCCTGGTTCTCAACCTTCCTAATGCTTGACGCTTCAATACAATTCCTTGTGTTGTGGTGAACCCCAACCATAAAATTATCTTTGTTGCTACTTAACAACAGTAATTTTGCTACCGTCATGAATCATAATGTAAATATATGTTTACAGATGGACTTAGGGAGCCCCTGTAAATGGGCCATGACCCAGAGGTGGGAAGTCTGACCTAGGGGACTTGATGTTTACATGCTGCCTTATCAGTCTTGCTTGGTCCAGCGTTTTCTGACTATGCCCCATTCCTCCTTTTAGGAAATAGTAATATATATCTTTTCCATTGTATGTTGAAATGAATTCAGTTTTCAAATTCACAGGGTTTTATCGAGACTGTGGGAGACCATGGGGACTTCTGAAGTAGGATTAAATATACTTCGTATTTTAACAATGGCCTTTGGAGCCTGGGAGGGAAATGTGGTGGTTTGAATGAGACTATCTCCCATAGGCTCAAATGTCTGAAACCTGGTGGTGACTTTACAGGCTATACCTTGCTAGGGACTGGCTCTGAGGCTATTATATATTGACTAGCCCCAATTCCTGTTCACTCTCTCTGCTTCATATTTGGGGTTTAACATGTGATCTCTCAGTGCCCTGCCATGATGGTCTCATGGAAGCCCAACCAAAATAACCTCTTCCATAAACTGGCTTGGTCATTGTATTTCATTATAGCAACAGAACAGCAAATAAGTCAGACTATAAGTAATTGAAGATTAAAACAATTTTTTCTTAATCTTCAAAAGTTCATGATAAAATTGGGCACAAAACCAGTAAAAAGCACTCAACATCTCTAACCATTAATATAGATAGCAATTCCTCTAAATATTGCAGTGTTCCATCCTCCTGCTTAACAGAAGAAACGGTTCCTCCAGATTCTGGAACAAGACAGCCAGGTGCTCATCCTACAACCGAGAAAAGACATTCCAATAAACAGCAGGTACAGCTCTCTGCCACACAAATAACTTTAAAATCCCAACACACTTACAAATACAATTTCATGTTTTTTACACTGTTTTGATTAGTTTGCTTCTTTTTCTCCATCTTTATTAACTTGAGTATTTCTTATTTACATTTCAATTGTTATTCCCTTTCCCAGTTTCCAGGACAAAATCCCCCTAACCCCTTCCACTCACCTTTTATATAGGTGTTCCCCTCCCCATCCTCCCCAATTACGACCCTCCCCCCAACAATCACATTCACTGGGTATTCAGCCTTAGCAGGACCAAGGGCTTCCCCTTCCACTGGTGCTCTTACTAGACTATTCATTGCTACCTATGCCGTTGGAGCACAGGGTCAGTCCATGTATACTCTTTGGGTACTGGCTTACTCCCTGGAAGCTCTGGTTGGTTGGCATTGTTGTTCATATGGGATCTCAAGCCCCTTCAAGCTTTTTAAGTCTTTTCTAAGATTCCTTCGATGGGGGTCCCATTCTCAGTTCAGTGGTTTGCTCCCGGCATTCACCTATGTATTTGCTGTATTCTGGGTGTGTCTCTCAGCAGAGATCTACATCCGTTTCCTGTCGGCCTGCACTTCTTTGCCTCATCCATCTTATCTAGTTTGGTGGCTGTATATGTATGGTCCACATGTGGGGCAGGCCCTGAATGGGTGTTCGTTCAGTCTCTATTCTAAACTTTGCCTCCCTTTTCCCTCCCAAGGGTTATCTTGTTCCCCTTTTAAGAAGGAGTGAAGCATTCATATTTTGGTCATACTTCTTGGAATTCATGTATTCTGTGCATCTAGGGTAATTCGAACATTTGGGTAAATATCCAGTTATCAATGAGTACATACCATGTGTGTTATTCTGTGATTGGCTTACCTCACTCAGGATGATATTTTCCAGTTCCATACATTTGCCTATGAATTTCATAAAGTCATTGTTTTTCATAGCTCAGTAGTATTCCATTATGTAGATGTACCACATTTTTTTGTATCCATTTTCTGTTGAAGGGCATCTGGGTTCTTTCCAGCTTCTGGCTACTATAAATGAGGCTGCTTTAAACAGAGTGGAGCATGTATCTTTGTTATGTGTTAGGGTATCTTTTGGGTATCTGCCCAAGAGAGGTATAGCTGGGTCCTAAGGTAGTTCAATGTCCAATTTTCTGAGGAACCTCCAGAATGATTTCCAGAATGGTTGTATCAGTCTGTAATCCCACCAACAATGGAGGAGTGTTCCTCCTTCTCCACATCCTCACCAACATCTGCTGTCACCTGAGTTTTTGATCTTAGCCAGTCACTGGTGTGAGGTGGAATCTCAGGGTTGTTTTGATTTGCATTTCCCTTATGACTAAAGATGTTGAACATTTCTTTAGGTGTTTCTCAGCCATTCAGCATTCTCAGCTGTGGATTCTTTGTTTAGCTCTGAGCCCTATTTTTTAATACTGTTATTTGTCTCCCTGCAGTCTAATTTCATCAGTTCTTTGTATATTTTGGATATAAGCCCTCCATAGGTCATAGAATTAGTAAAGATCTTTTCCCAATCTGTTGGTTGCTGTTTTGCCCTTACAACTGTGTTCTTCACCTTACAGAAGGTTTGAAGATTTATGAGATCCCGTTTGTCAATTCTTGATCTTAGAGCATAAGCTATTGGTGTTTTGTTCAGGAAATTTTCTCCAGTGCCCACATGTTCGAAGCTTTTCCCCGCTTCTTCTTCTATAAGTTTGAGTGTATCTGGTTTGATGTGGAGGTCCATGATCCACTTGGACTTAAGCTTTGTACAGGGTGATAAGAATGGATAGATCTACATTCTTCTACATGATTACCTCCCTTTGAACCAACATCATTTGCTGAAAATGCTATCTTTTTTCCTTGGCTCCATTGTCAAAACTCATGTGAGCATAGGTGTGTGGGTTCATTTCTGGGTCTTCAATTCTATCCCACTGGTCTATCTGTCTGTCTCTATATCAATGCCATACAGTTTTTATCACTATTGCTCTCTAATACTGCTTGAGTTCAGGGATAATGATTTCCCTGGAAGTCTTTTTATTGTTGAGGATAGTTTTAGCTACCCTGGGCTTTTTTGTTATTCCGGACGAGTTTGCAAATTGTTCTGTCTAACTCTATGTAGAATTGTCTTGGAATTTTGTTGGGGATTGCATTGAATCTGAAGCAGTCATTAAAAGTCTCCCAACAAAAAAGAGCCCAGGTCCAGATTGTTTCAGTGCAGAATTCTATCAGACCTTCATAGAAGACCTCATACCAATACTATCCAAACTATTCCATGAAATTGAAACAGGTGGAGCACTACAGAATTCCTTTTCTGAAGCCACAATTACACTTATAACAAAACCATACAATGACCCAACAAAAAAAGAGAACTTCAGACCAATTTCCCTTATGAATATCAACAAAAAATACTCAATAAAATTCTTGCAAACCCAAATCCAGGAGCATATCAAAACAATCATTCATCATGATAAAGTAGGCTTCATTACAGCGATTCAGGGATGGTTTAACACACGGAAAACCATCGACGTAATCCACTGTATAAACAAACTGAAAGATAAAAACCACATGATCATTTCATTAGAGGCTGAGAAAGACTTTGACAAAATACAACACCCCTTCGTGATAAAGTTCCTGGAAAGAACAGGTATTCAAGACCCATACCTAAAGATACTAAAAGCCATATACAGCAAACCAGTAGCTAGCATTAAACTAAATGGAGGCCAACTTGAAGCAATCCCACTAAAATCGAGGACAAGGCTGCCCACTCTCTCCCTACTTATTCAGTATAGTTCTTGAAGTTCTAGTCAGAGCAATCAGACAACAAAAGGAGATCAAAGGGATACAGATTGGAAAGGAAGAAATCAAAATATCATGATTTGCAGACAATATGATTGTATACTTAAGTGATCCTAAATGCTCCACCAGAGAACTACTAAACCTTATAAACACCTTCAGCAAAGTGGCTGGGTATAAAATTAACTCAAACAAATCAGTGGCCTTCCTCTACACAAAAGAGAAACAGGCAGAGAAAGAAATTAGGGAAATGACACCCTTCATAATAGTCCCAAATAATATAAAATACCTCAGTGTGACTTTAACCAAGCAAGAGAAAGACCTGTATGATAAGAACTTCAAGCTTCTGAAGAAAGAAATTGAAGAAGATCTCAGAAGATGGAAAATCTCCCAAGTTCATGGATTGGCAAGATTAATATAGTAAACATTAGTTTGCCTTTAAAGTGAAGCTATAGGTGACAACTAGTGGTATACTTTGTCCAAACTGCAAACAACTTACTTTTACTGATTAGTAAATTTTTTTATATTCTTTGTATTTTTCAAAAATTAGAAACATAAAAAGAAAATGTTTTGCCTTATACAGATGATTAACTAATAACACTTTGTACTAGATACTTATATGTTTTTCCCAATTCTCAGTATTACTAGCAATGCTGAGATAAACAAAAATATATTAAATTGTTTTGTGCAAGAATATCTACTTCCTCTGAACAAAATTTTTGAGAGTAAAATTAACTTTAAAGGTTAGAATTTTTGAGCAGTGAAAATATATTCTACCTGAAGACATATTGTAAACTAAAGTGAACAAAAATTATCTGGATATGTAAATATCTTTATTCATTAAAACACAGCCTTTTTCCCAGCCATGATTTTCATTTTTAGTCCTCCAACAACACCTCCTCATGGTAGGCAGAGATTCTGTATGGAGAGAAAAATAATAAGTGAGTTTTATACCATAACGTACTCTTCATTGATATTTTATCAAGGGAAATGGGAAATTTGAAAACTCAAATGTCCAATTAACAAAAGACAAAAGTATAATCCCAAGTAAATCTTATCAAAATGTGTTATTTTCAGGTTGATTTATCAGTGCAATCTGTCCAGAGAACATCCTCCCTACACTTTTAGTCTCATATTTAAACACTTTCCAACTTTCTACTTGTAAGAGGGGTCAATGGGGAATCTATGCGCTCCTGAATAACACTTAATATCCTCTTTGCATGAAACATCAATAAATCCAACTGTAACTTACTCGTTACCATTAATTAGTTAAACAATCTATTAAAATATTTCCTTCATCATCTGACCTAAAATGACTCTTAAACTGTGTCATACAAACAACTCAAGAAAACACACATAATATAATACGTCTACTAAGCAAAATGCACCCCCAAGAACTTCATTAAAAGATCTACATAAGGGACTTGTTAGTGTGATAACAAATTTAATACTTGAGGTTGAAACAAAATATATTTAGGGAGTATTACTTACTGCAGACCCATGCCAAGATGTGCTCTTGAGAAATGATTACATGCAAGAGATCAGGGGTAAGATGGATTGGGGGGCGGTGAGGGCCTGGAGACTGGGTAGAAGCAGGCAGACAAGAGCAGAGCCATGAGGGCAGAGAAGGGAAGACAAGGTCAGAGGACAGAAAACACTGGCATTCTTAATGCAACACTTAACTGTACTATACAACACCAAGATTACCAGATCCTGGCATGTCTCAAGCTTCCAGCCTAGGGACTAACTAGATAAGTCATTGTTGGATCAAAAGAGGCACAAAGTTAAATTTTCCAGGTACAAGTTAGGCCACCACTGCATTAACTTTCAAAAATTAATGCAATATTTACATTGCTTCCTGTACTTCTCTTAAGATTATATCAAAGACTATTATATGAAGCCTTCAGTATCAAAGTCAAACTAGCTTTAGTAAGATTTGTAAGAATCTTTAATCTTAAAACATATTTTTTCCACACACATGATTCCTAGTTTTTGAAATGCCTTTTGATTTGGTTTCTCTTTCTGACATTTGTATTAACAACATATTATATACATGAAAAATGGCTAAAAACACATGGACATTTTCAGCTAAGTCTCTAGAGTGAGAAAGACAATTTAAATGTTTTAGGGGCCTATGTAAAAGGCCCTGAGAATAAATTACTAATTCTGTGGACTTTGCTCTTAAATTTGCTCTAGGCTGGTACCAGGGTGTTCCATGGTGTGTTCCATATCAAGCACAGAATTGCCAGATGTATCTCACAAATTCTCCTTAAGAGGCTTATTTGCTAGTCTTCATCCCTTCAGAGACAAAGAAATTCCTATTGCATAATGACTGGTTCAAGAAACTCTGAATCTATACACGTACTTTTAACAGCAAATGATTTGAACATTCTGCAAATGTGTATGTGGCAGTCATTAAATGTAACAACATGTAGTCATATGCATGAGAATGTCCTCACAGACTCTGATATTTAGACACCTAGCTGGTGGTGCTGTTTGGAAGGGATTAAAAGGTATGGCCTTGCTGGAAGAAGCATGTCCCAGGAAGAAAGCTTTGAGAGGTAAAGAATGTTGTTTATCCAGTCTGCTCTCTCTGCTTCTGCTCACCACCATGCTTCCCATCAAGATGTCTATTAAACTATAAACAAAGTTACTTTCTCATGGGAAAAGCAACAGGAAGGTCTCTTCCTCAGGTTTGCAGCTTACTTGGCAGAGCACCAGGATTCTCTGCTTGAGAAAGTCTGCTTCCTTTGTCTCAGTTTGCTTAGAATGACAAAGACCCTGTCCCACGCTATGTCTTGCCAGCAGGAACGATGCGGCACACACAGGATCCTACTACAGAAAAGCTTTAATGCGTCTTGAGAGGGAGAGCATAAGCTTACAATGCGGAGACGGAGAGTGAGGAATAACCGTCCCTTATATAGGAAACTATCCTCGCCTAGGACGTGTCACTCTCTGACTGGTCGCTGCCAATTATGCCAGATGACGTACCAAAACGTACGTGTCTCTTTGAGTAGGGACGTTACCAGGCGCCTGCGTATTGCCCTTTTTACTAGGTGCGTTCTGCCGGATGCCGGTGCCATCTTGTAATGGAGTTTGTGAGGACAGCTCGTCACATATGTGAGGACAGCTCCTCGGACAGCTCCTCACATCTCTGTGAGGACAGCTCCTCGGACAGCTCCTCACATCTCCCCCCTTTCTGTTTTTTTTTTAAGCAAACAGGACACCCAGATATAGGAGGGTGAAGACAGAGGTCATATCCTCGTACGAAGTTGGCGAACCTGTACAAGAGAGATACCCTTAGGCTGTTGTTGGGACCCAGGGCACTCCCGACCCGTCGCACTGCCATTTTTCGAGGGAGGGAAAACTGGGGCAGAAACCCTCATGTAATATGACATGCCTTCCAGGGAGCATATTTGGTAGAACTTCCCTGTGCGATGCTAAGCTCGTCACCCCTCATGGGCTGCTCAAGCCGGACACTCTAATCCTGTGCAATGAACCGAGGTTCTAGGAGTGCAAGAGCTGTCCAGTCGGCGACCTGTTGCTTGAGCATGGTCAACCAGATATCGGCTGACGCTCCTTACCTGGGTGATCACTACTTTGTCCTTTCTTGTTTGAGATCTCAATTTGCAAAGCAACCAGAGGAGTAACACTAATCCACAGCAGAGGATCACTCCAAAAAGTCCCACTCCCACCCATTCCTTGAAATAGGAGACTGCTGAGGTGATCCAGGACGACAATCCCTCCGTCAAAGACAGGTCCAGTCGGGTAGAATTTACTTGAATGATGGTCGGTCTCAGCTCCTGAAGTGTCTGTTCAAACTCCGAGGTCCAATTCTGTAACAGATGCTGTGAAAGACTCTTAGACAGATTAGCAGCTCAGGTAAATTTGTCATATTATATGGAGGTGACACAAATGCCTGGGAGTTTTTGCTCACAGCCAAGCTGGGCCAGTTGCCATAGAATGTCTAATTGCTCTCGGACCAGATCTATACATTGGTTGACAAGCATAAGGCCTCCCTATATCTGAGTATTGGCTGAGGCCTGTCTGTCCCGAGCCACAGAGATGGTGGCCAATAAATCATTGATAGTTTGGGTTGTCTGTACTGAATTTGACAAGGCCAATGCCGAGGCAGTAACCGAGGCAGCGACTGCAGTCGTAGCAATAATGCCAGCAATAATTGCAGAAGTACCAAAATCTCTTTTTCCTCTAAATAAGATCATGGTCCCCGGGGCATCAACAGGGATCGGGATAAAGCGAGGCATGCGGGTAACTACTGCGATATTTTATATGAGTAGCTGTCCAGACAGAGGCAGCAGGTATGATGTTCCCCGTCCAGGAAAATGACAACTGTCCCTTTTCGCCCTTTCCTCCAAGTAGCATCGCCATTGGCGTAAGATCAGTGCAGCTACCATTAACGCAATGTAAGGCCACCACCATAGAGAACTGTGGCATTAGCCACAATGTCCTCCTCACCAGTTCCCCATGTGGCCTCCCTTAACCAAGCAGAAGATTGATTATATAACATAATGCAAGGGAGATCAAAAGATGTTTTGTTGAATATGCCAAAACAAAGGCTGCACTTAAGGGGAATAGTCCTATTTTCTTTTAGTCGTTCAACCTGTGGATCCTTAGGTAAATAGGCCAACCCTAAATCCCTGTTAGTGGTACATCACCGGCATCGGGAGTGGAAAGGTTGACATTATTCCCCATCGTAGCTCGCCCTGTACCGTTGCTGGCATCCATGGAAGAAGAGTGAGGAGGTCCAGGAGTCCCAGTCCCTTCTTGATCACTTGCTGTGATGCTCCGAGTAAGTTGTCCTGGGACCCATATGGGATTTTCATTGTCCTGTGGAAAAACACAGACAGCTCCCCTGGATCTTATTAAAACAGGATCCGGGCCTTTCCATTCATTTGTTAATACATCCTTCCATTTGACTAATTCTTTTGTCCTCTTGGGCTCTGAGCAATGTCGCTCAGCCGCTGTTTGTATTAAATATGATTTGAGCGTCCGATGAGCACGCTCTATAATTCCCTGTCCTTGAGGGTTGTAGGGCAGGCCCGTCAGGTGGGTAACCTGCATCTGAGCACAAAACTGACGGAATTTTTGAGATGGGTAGGCGGGGCCATTGTCAGTTTTTACACATTTTGGCTTTCCCCAAGCACTCCATGCTTCAAGGCAGTGCTGAATGACATGTGTTGTTTTTTCTCCTGTAAGTGGGGTGGCATGTAGAATGCCAGAACATGTGTCTATAGATACATGCACATACTGCAATTTTCCAAAAGTAGAATTATGAGTAACATCCATTTGCCAGATTTGCAATGGCTGTATTCCTCTCCGGTTGACCCCGATGTGAGGAACTGGGAGGAACTGGCAGCACTGTTGGCATTGGGTGACTATATCACGTGCCTCTTTTCTAGTTATAGAGAAGTGGCGGCGTAAAGTTTCTGAGGTGACATGGAAATTGCCATGAAAGGCTTTAGTGGCCTCTAAAGGAGAGGCCAGGGCCACAGCTATCATTTTTGTGGCTTTGTCAGCCAAATCATTTTCTGAACTCATTGGGCCAGGGAGTCCAGAATGGGCCCGTATATGAGTAATGTATACAGGGAATCTTCTATTTAATAGGATAATTTGGATTTTTCGGAAAATAACTGCCACCTTACTAGTGGTTTTAATTATACCGGCAGTTTCAAGAATACTAACAGCACTAGCTCGGCCTCCTCCTCTGAGTCTAAGGTTTTATTTTCAGAGCTTTCAGAACTGTCGAGGTTCAGCGCTTCTAGCTCTTTCACAGGGTATAGGCTGGCTCCCCCTCCTGGTTTACGTGTAGAGGAGGAAGTGCTGGAATCTGAAAATTTCAACGCTCCCTTGTCTTTGGACTTACCGGGAGGGCACTTTTTCTTTCTTAGGACGTCTTTTTTCTTGCGCGCGCCCAACCTCTCACTACGTTCGGTTTCTGACAGACTTTCCCGGACTACCTCGAGAGTGGCCTGTCCTTTACTGCTGCCTTACACGTTTCATCCTTTAAACAATTCTTAACCAGCTTCCATATAGCTTTGGTCCCTAGGCGCAGATCCTCTTCCGCCAATTTTCTGTCAAGGTCTTTTCCAAGTTTGTTCCATGAGGCAATTGTAAACGAGCCTGAACAGGCAAACCAAGGCGCCACCCTCTCCACCTCCTTCACAAAGTTTTTAAGTGTTCCTCCTCCAATTTTGATGTCCCTCTGCTTTAACACTGTTTCCAAGGCTGTGACCACAGACTGTGAGGATCCCATGATGGGCCAGGAACGCCGGCGGCTTATCTACGTCCGTCTGACAAGGCGTGAGGTGAAAGGGTAGAGACGGACACGCTGCTCTCTTATGTACGGGAGTCTTACACGCGCCTCCCCGGACGGTGCCGCTTATCTACGTCGGCCTTATCGCGTCCTTGCTCCTCAACAGTTAAAATCGAAGGTAAAAGGGAGCTGCGTGAAGCTCACTTATATACGAGAGACTGAGACGCGCCTTCAGCTGCTGTGATCGTCCTTTTAACAGCAAAAACGGTGAAAACAGAACATAAAGAGTAAGGTGGCTCCCAGGACAAATACTATAGCCTCAACAAATCCTTCCCAAGGCGGTGACAACCCCAGACCAAAGTCCAAGAGAGGGGTGCCTCTCCGAATGTATCTACCTGCAGTTCTGAATCCTCCTTGTCGCCAAGGGATCTCCGAAGGTGCTGACGATGGTGAGGTCTTTCCCGGGTTTTTGGCACCAGATGTCCCGCGCTATGTCTCGCCAGCAGGAACGACGCGGCACACACAGGATCCTACTACAGAAAAGCTTTAATGCGTCTTGAGAGGGAGAGCATAAGCTTACAATGCGGAGACGGAGAGTGAGGAATAACCGTCCCTTATATAGGAAACTATCCTCGCCTAGGACGTGTCACTCTCTGACTGGTCGCTGCCAATTATGCCAGATGACGTACCAAAACGTACGTGTCCCTTTGAGTAGGGACGTTACCAGGCGCCTGCGTATTGCCCTTTTTACTAGGTGCGTTCTGCCGGATGCCGGTGCCATCTTGTAATGGAGTTTGTGAGGACAGCTCGTCACATAAGTGAGGACAGCTCCTCGGACAGCTCCTCACATCTCTGTGAGGACAGCTCCTCGGACAGCTCCTCACAAGACCCTAGGTTGCCTGCAAGCTGGCAAGCTAGGAATAGTGTCCTCTTGCCATTTCTCTACAAATAATAAAATATATCTTCAAACTTAAAGCCAGGTATGGTGTATTACACCATTAATTTCAGTGTCTGGGAGGTACAATGAGGGGAATCACAAGTTCAAGGCCAGCCCTATCTATATAATGAACTCAGGACCAGCCTCAACTACAGAACCCTACTCTCAGTTCTTATAAAAAATGAACAAATAAAAGAAAAATAAATGAGAAATAAAAAAATAACAATTCATTTGATTATTCATTTAAGAGCACGGTATGCTCACTAAAATTTCTGGTGTGAAAAGCCAGTGAGAAAATCATTATTGATGGTGTAACAAGGAGGGTATCAAGTCTGACACTGAGAAAGATATGGATATGCATCAGGGGTGCAGCACTCGCCTGTCATTGAAGAGGCTGTGGGTTTGGTGTCAATAATTAAGGAAAAACGCAAAACCAAGAAAGCCCCACAAGAAACTGCTCACAGTTTTATAGAAAACTGTGTTTTCTCTAAAAAATTGTCCCAAGGCAAAGTCACTTACTAAGTAGTGGAAATTAGTGAAATAAATATCTGAAGAGAACAAAATTTACAAATACCTGCTACTTCTCCCCAATGGGATTCTTTTCTCTCTGAGAATAATCTGTCAACTCCAGAGGAGTGGCTGAAGAGCAGCCATAATTTTAACAAACACCACATGAAACGAATGAGAACTGGAGTTGAATCTTCCAAATATACTGATCTCTATATTACCAATAAGAACTGAGGCTGGAGAGAAGTCTCAGTGGGTAAGAGCCCTGACTGCTCTTTCAGAGGTCCTGAGTTCAATTCCCAGCAACCACATGGTAGCTCAGATAAGATCTGTAATGAGATCTGATGCCCTCTTCTGGTGTGTCTGAAGACAGTGACAGTATACTCACATACATAAGATAAATAAATTAATTTTAAAAAAAAAGAAATAAGAACAAACTAGAAGTAAACAAATCAAGTTTTCCGGAAATTAAACCCCCGACAACTTCTACTAAAAGACCAAATACAAGGCAAGTGATACATTTCTCCACACTTGCATTGATACTCATTGCCCTAGTTAGGGTTATTATCACTGTGATGAAACACTGAAGCAAGTTGCAGAGGAAAGAGTGTATTTGACATACACTTCCACTTGGTAATCCATCACTGAAGGAACTTGAAATAAGAACCCAAACATGGTAGCAACCTAGAAGCAGGAACTGGTACAGTGGTCAACCAGTGGTGCTGCTTACTGGCTTCCTCAAGCTTGCTTTCTTATACAGACCAGGACCACCAGGCCAGGGGGTGGCCACACCCACAAAAGCCTGGGCCCTCCTGTATAAATCACTGAAATAACACCCTATAAGCTTGATTACAACCTGATCTTATGGGGAAGCGTTTCTCAATCGAGGTTCCCTCCTTTAGGATGACTATAGCCTAGATTGAGCTGACATAAACATGGAGAGCATATTCATATGTACACGTTCATATTTCATTCAAACCAACAAGAATCTTGTTTCACATACTCAAATATTATCATGAAAATATATTAAATTGCCATTAACTGTACATGTGATTGGGTAGCAAAGAGTGTTTCAGTCCAGCCAGGACTACATAATGTTGGGGTAGAAATCTCATTTCGCATCCAGACAAACCACAATGGGACAACAAGGTTCCATGTGGAAATGTTTAATGAGAGAAGAGTAGAAGAGGAGAGGAGTAAAGACAGGCCATGAGCATGAGGAGGGACGGGGGAAAGAGAATGGGGAGAGAAGGGACAAAGGGGAAGGGGGGAAGCAGGGCAAGAACAAGAAGCAAGTAAGGAAGAGAGTAAGAGAATGAGGAGGGGACAAGCATCCCCTTTTATAGTGCCAGGCATAACTGGCTGTTACTGAAGAGTTAAATTTCAAAAAGTTAGTCATAATCATTTGGAGCCACCCCCTCCCCTTCCTTCACTCCCTAGATGTGAGTCATCCCCCTGCTGAGTGTGATGGATCATCCCTACCCACATTGCTGAGCAGCTAGGTTGCACGTATGCTTTGCTGATGTAACTCCGTGCCAAAAGTAACTACACCATTTGAATTAGCCAATCCTGTGTAACCGCGCGAAATTCCATGGCTTTCCCTACATAAACCCCCACCTTTAGAGGTCCGTGGTTCATCGGCCCTCTGTCTCCTGCATGAGATGCGTGGCATGTCGGCCCGAGACCTCGGTGTTGGCCCGAGATCTCGTTAATAAAAGATGCCTCTTGTTATTACACCATGAATGGCTTCTCGAGCTTCCTGGGGCATGCCGCCATCCCGAGACTGGAGCGAGATTCCCAATTTGGGGTTCTTCCTTTTGTTCTTTCATTACCAAGTAACTGTGGGAGTGGAGCTTAGACAGAAAACTAACACATAGTGAGAACCTGTTTCCAAGAAAAAAAAACAAAAACAAAAACAAAAAACAAACAAGGAAAATGAACAAAAAAGTTTTTTCCAGGACTGAAGAGATGCTTCAGTAGAGAAGAGAATATAATACTCCTGCAGAGGATCAGAGTTTGGCCAAAGCAAAAACATCTAGCAGCTCACAACCACCTGACTCAGCTCCAAAAGCTCAGACACACTCTCTGGATGCCAGCACCTTCATTCACATGTGTGCATACCCACCATCACCACCAAGCAGCTACTACATACACATGCATATTATTAAAATAAAATAAAACATTTTAATAGAAAAAAATTTGAAAATTCAGACTCAAACTCTGAACATATATATCACAAATTCTCTCCTAAAAGTAGTATAGGAAAAAACTCCAGCATTAGAACCTCATTGATAGTTAAAAAAAACCATGTAGTATGTGGAAAATTACTACAAATCATTTATAGGATCATACTCTATAAGGTGTCATGGTATAAAAGCATAAATTTCTGCTAATCCATAACGATCACCAGAAAAGAAATAGTTTATCGATGTCTCTGTGGTCTTATCTATAGAGAGGTTCCCCACTCCACAAGACTTGTCTGTTTATTTAAATAAGACTTTGTCTAAAGGGAAGAGGGCAATGGATTAGGATACAAATAACATGATGAGGCATAGTTCAAAAAATGAGGTTTTTCTTCCTGTTCAAAGCAACTTTTGCAATTACAATGTGTCCTCTTTACTATGCTGACTCATTAGGAAGCAATGGTTTTGTATTGACAAGTCATCAATTATAAAGCTAGACTTGTAGGTAAAAATCACCTTGTTTGAGGTGATTGGGTTTCCAAAGCTAATTGTATGGTGTTTGCTCATCTCAGGTGAGCATCAGTGAGAAACAGTGTCTAAAATACAATGCACAAAATAAATCAGCCCACAACTTCTCTATATTCTGCAGCATTAAAAGAGAAACTATCAATGATGATGTCAAAAACTTAAGCTTAAAAGTAAATTAGACATGAACTCATAAATCTACAACACATTATGCCCATCATTTGGGGAATGTCCTCAAAACACTTTAGTGATTTATCGCAGGATTCTATCCTGCCAGTGCAGAGCAAAAATCATATTGGAACAGACTTAGAATCCCTTTGAAAACTATACAAAACATAAAGTTACTTAAAGGCACCATCCAACCGCTACAGAGAGACACAATGGAAAGGATTTACTAATGAAAGACCTCAGCTCAGATCTTAGTCAAAGGACTGCCACCTTAGGTATTATACAGAGTATATTCAAGAGCAGTGAGCCTCAGATCTCTTCACCTATTAACAAGAAATGTGACTGACTAGTGATCAGAAAATCCCCATGTGGGGCCATATGTGAATATTAGGTAGTGATGTGACCAGAGTAAAGAGAACTGAATGTAAATTTGTCAAGCAAGGAGGGTTCCATTGTTTAATCCTGTCTTTAGCAGTCTTTTTCTTATTTAAGTTTTAAATTTAAGTTCTGAATAGAGTCTCCTCAAGATTTAAAAGTAAAGAGTTTTGAACAGATGAGACTGATTTAAACTAGTCAGCTAAAAATAGTGTAAAATTCCTCAGTGTAGTTTTGTGTGGGTCCCATGTCCACTCTGCCACAGGGCAAGGCTGCAATAGGCGGAATGTGGGAGATGACTGCACTTACCCCATCGAACAGTGGTTGTATGGGAAGTCAAGGTACACTGCTCTGGGGATGATGAAATGCAGTCTGAGGCACAGGACCACTGGAGCTGCCTGAGGGATTGGGAAGGTTCCTTGGGCCTGCAACAAGGCAGGGGCTTTCGGGTTCTTATGCTCTTAGGCATCCAGGTGCCCCTGAATGCCACAGAAGAGTTGAGAATAGAGTTGGGGCCCATGGAACTGGATCTAGTCCCAGGCTGAAGGGGAAAGAAGGGGGTCTCTAGCTGGTCCTTTGAGGAGAGGCTTTGCTTGGTGAGGGGGTGCTTGGTTTGGCTTGGTTGTGGTGGTTGCTGTGGTTGGGAGAGCAGGGAGGCCTTCTGCAGGAGATTAGATGCTGGCTCTGTAGTCTAAAGCCTTCTCTGTGGCTCACCATGGTGAATCCCAATAAAATGAGGCAGTCCATGGTTTTACGATATTTATCGGCATGGTGAAAAGTGAATGATTAAAACCATACTCCACTTTTTAGGGTGGACTTGCGATTAAGTACCTTTTGAAGGGTGAAATATCTAGGAAGGAAAGGTTATTGGCTAAGCCTCCAGGCCTTTGGTACCTCATTAAAATGGAGAAATGTTTTGAGTCTATGAGACCACAGGCCATGTCCTCTACCTGTGGAGGAACTTGAGGCATTACCTTTCTGTGACTGATGGCCATGAATCTATGGAGGACTGTGGGCTTGTGATCTGCCTAGTTACCCAGGAGTCAGGCGAAATGCCTACTGTCTCTTCAATGTCACCAGGATTTCTAGCCTTAGTTCAACCAAGAACCAGACTGTCTTTCATGGTACCACACAGTTCTTACTTCTTGTTTTCATATGACTCTATGAAAGTTGCCCAAAGTGCCTCAACCACTGAAAGGTTCTGTAAGCTAAAACTGTAAAGAAATATTAAGGCAAAAATATTAAATGTCAGCCAATCAGTGACTATAAAATATAACTATGCCCTGTTCCATTCAACATACCAGAACAGTCAGCCAGCTGGCTTCCCTTCACTGGAAGGGGAATGATAGAGCAGCATGGATTTAGAATGTTTACAATAGGGTTCTTGACTTACAGGATTACTAAAGCACATGTCCTTTTTGATGGGCACAGCAGTAGCAGCTCATTCTGGACTTCAATGTACATGTTAAGAGGCCTCTCACACCCCATCAAAACTTCCTTTTGTCTGCTTACGTGGGCATTGGTAAGCTTTACTTAATTTTGCTTATTTTTTGGATTTTCTGACATAGGGTTTCTATAGCCAAGGAGGGCCTAGAACTCAAAGTTATCCTACTGACTCAGACTGGGTCTTGGCATAGACTACCACATTTGATTCTTTTTTTTTTTTTTTTGGTTCTTTTTTTCAGAGCTGGGGACCGAACCCAGGGCCTTGGCTTCCTAGGTAAGCGCTCTACCGCTGAGATAAATCCCCAGCCCCCACATTTGATTCTTAATTTTAATATTTTTCAAAGGAACTATCTTCATTAGGAACAATCAGGTTTTCCACAATTGGCATTTCACATATTTACTAAGAAAATTACTTATACAATATGTAAGAAAGAGCTCATTTATCACACCCTGACAAAATGCTCCCAAATACAGCTAATGGCATTTGTAACTCCTAAAGATATGAAGTATTAATGAAAAAAACTGAAGCTTGCCTTCCCCCCCACGCCCCCATAATTTCAACATTCAGAAGACTGAGGCTGAACAGTTATGCCTGGTTTGGGCTACCTAGGAGTGGTAATGGCGGTGTTGTGGGGAGGAGACATAAGAAGAACAAGCCAGGTACAGTAAATCATACCTGTAATCCCAGAACACAGGAAGAAGCTAAGGCAAGAGCATTCTGAGTTCAAGCCAACAGAGGCTAGATAGCTATGTAGTTAGATCCTATCTCAAACAAACCAATAACCAAAACAAGTAAGTGCAACTGCTTTGAGTGACTTTATTCAGTCTCATTGCTGTGGTCATATACAGATACAAAGTGCTACCTTACCCTCACTTAATAGTTACAAGAAATATTTGTTAACTAAAACAAATGTACAATGAGTTCACTGTTGTGCCCATTTTAGTTGTATGACATAACACATAATGTGCCACAAATGTAGAGAAAGCAACCTGGGGCCACTCTTAGACGAGGAGAGAGAAGCTGGGTTTGGGCCCACACTTATCTCTCTTCTCAGTACCTTTCTCCCTTACCTTAGCCATCAGTTTCCTACTTAGGCACTTACTTACAACTGAGGACCTTAAGGTATAGTGCAATCCAGGGACATCTGTATTT
Source organism: Rattus norvegicus (assembly GCF_021556685.1). Lineage (NCBI taxonomy): Eukaryota > Metazoa > Chordata > Mammalia > Rodentia > Muridae > Rattus > Rattus norvegicus. The sequence goes on along the minus strand of NC_141535.1, from coordinate 2,988,353 downwards.
AAAGGGGCTTCTCTGTAAGAAATCAATGGGACAGTCTTTTAAATGAAGAGAGTTAGTGAAACTGGGATATCACATGCAAAAGAAGATGGACCATTAGCTTACACTATATATAAATATTAATTCATAATAGATTTTAAAATGGACTTAAACATAAGACCAAAACTACTGAAGTCTAGAAAAAGAAAATAGGTAAATATTTTGACAGTGAATTTGTCAATGATTTCTTGGATATGATATGAGCCAATTGGATAGCTCAATGGGTAAAGTCGCCAAGCCAGATGTAATCAGTTCAATACCTGGGACCTACACTAAAACCTGACTCCTACCAGATGCCCCTGACCTCCTTGTTTTGAGGTTTGGTCTGTTGCTTTGCATTGTAATGCTAACTGCAGATCCCCAAGGCCTGATTGTCCCAGAGACAAGAGTCCACAAGTAGACCCAAGTGATGAGATGTGATCTTTTCCCCAAATTATTTCTGATAAGTGAATAAAGATGCCAAAAGTCAACAGTTGGGCGGAAGACACAGAGACAGGGTTTAGCATTCCAGGACTTCTGGCATCAGAGAAGAACCATGAGGGAAAAAGAATGTGAAGGGAGGAGGAAGCCTCCATGGGTCAGGTAGGTTGGCTAATTGGTGTTAAGAGAAGCCCACACATAGGAAATTTAATTTTATAGTGGGATTATTGGCTGTGAAACAGACATTACAGCACGAGGATCCATATCTGCCCAGCTCCTTTGCTGATTAATGTAAATATAAAGCTTGTGGGTGTCTTTTATCTAGGAACTAAGTGGTCAGAGGCAGGGGAGAAACCCTGTGTGAGGATTAAACCATTTCTACAACATTCACACATACAAATCCTGTCATACACACACACACACACACACACACACACACACACAAATAAAAATTGTCACTTTTAAAAGGGGTAAATGAATTTGTCATCACCTATGAGGATCCAAATTCTATCACTACAATCCATGGTGTAGGAGGACGACCTCCCCACTCATTTGTCCTCTGGTCTCCATATACACACACTAACATATATAGACATATGGACACAGAATACATTAATGAGTTAATTAATTAATCAATTAATTAATTAATTAATTAAAAGTTTTTCTAATTATCTGTTCTTGGCCCCAGCTCACTCTGTCTTTGCTTTACACAGCTCAACTCCCCACATCTGCCTCCCCTTCTCTCATGCCTGTCATTCTTTCATGTGTGTTTCTCCTCCCTTAGTGTCCATGTTTAAATCTATATTCGCCTTCTTATAAACTATAACTCTGGTGATTAGACAGATACTTCCCAGGTTGAACGAACTTGCTGTGCAATCATGAGGCCTGCAGTCCGAATCCCAGCATCCTGCAAACACCAGTCACTACAGCTGCCAGGAATCAGACAACATCTTCTTAGGCAAAAATAATGAAATACTGCCAGTAATTTGGATGAATATACACTTATGAATATATGGCAAAATGCAAAACTTTGTCCTTTTAAGATGTAGCTCACAAAAAGAGTGAGTCAAAGGGAAGTAAACATACTGGTTTCTTTTATACTATGTGAACCAAGCAAGTACTGTTATCTCTACAAATCTGTTCTTTTCTCATAAGCCAAATTTAAACAATGCTTTGGAAAACTATCCACCAGGACCTGGATCATCCTGCTCTGTTGTCTCCATCTTGATTTTCCTCACCTCTCTTTCTCCTCCCTCCTTCCTAGACATTTCCCCACCTACCCTTCCTTCTCATCCAATGATAGGATATGCCTTATCCCGGACACGCCTTGCTCCATAATGGCATCACCTTACACAGAGCAGTGCCACAGATTTCAGCAGAATACAGGAGAGGGATGGACTGGGGAAATAGGATGCTCAATGTTCAACACAATGATGTGAAGGGTCAACATCTAATCGAAATTCTGTTCTCAGACAGAACAAGGCCTACATTAAACTCCTGGGGTTGGCTATTTCTGTAGATTTCTAATTTCTCAAAGCCTAGCTGAGGAGACACCCATTTAGTTGAATGCTCACCTTGTTCAATCATTAATGTTTAGGAGGGTTTTTTTTACCCTTTTACATCAATATGGGAAAGTTCGCCAACAGTAATAATAGTCTTGAATATAAGATCTGTTTGTCAAGTCCATTTTCCTCATGAAGAACTATTATAAAAATTGAGGACCAGCATGAAGGCTCAGCAAAAGGCTTTTGCCACAGAGCTTGATGACTTGAATTCAATACCTGCATCACATATGGTAGAAGGAGCTACCACCCACAAGTTGGCCTCTGACCTCCGCACCCATACATGTATACACATACATACACATAAAAATGCGATGAAAATTTAAAACGGAAAGCCTAACAAAATTAATTATAATTCAGCAAAGGTACCTTTAGTCCAATCCAAGTTGCTTTATCTTCTGCTGACTGCTGACTTAACAGTACAGAGGGGGAATGGAAAGAAATGGCCTATTGTTTTGACTGTGCCTAAAACCTCAAGCATGCCCAAGAGAAGGCAAGCCTGTAGGATGGGCAAGGTCCTAGAGGGATAGTACCAAAATATCACCACACAGTAGAGAACACCTGTAGTCAGAAACTACTTTAACAGAAAATGTAAGTCCTCAATACACAGGACACAGTTGATGGTGCTTGGGGTGCAATTCTTAGGGGCCCTGCAGTGTGTAAAATACATGACACTTGTGTTATATAACTGTCTGGGATTCAGTGAATCTATATGCTTCAGTTCTAGCTTTGGATAACCTCAGCGGACCTTTGTGGAGTTTTTTATCAATAGAGTAGCTCTTTACCTCCTCATAACCTTTTTATGCTTTAGGCTTTTATTGTTTTATTTTTCCCTCCCACTATTTAAAGTTGACCAGAAGAAAAGTGTTGTGTTGAGGCTAAGTTGATTGGTCCGGTTTTCTTCTTGGAGGTAGACTTCTGAACATCAAAATATCTGAATAGACCACCTCACCTCTAGATCCCAATGAGGGCTTTTCAATAGAGCCCAACTGAAATTGTCTGATTGTTTCTTCTCAAAGATCAGGAAAAAACAACAGTGCCATTTCAGACCTCTTATAGAGGGAGGGGCATGTGGCTGCCTCAGTATTCTGTTGCTCGTGATTTTTGTAAAAACCGAATTTTTAAAGTCTGTTAATGTTTCACAAAGAGGAAAGCCACAGTTTGTGGTATCCTATAATTTTATAGCTTTACATTGTGTGTTTCTTCCTTTTAGGAAAAACCCTACCCAGTACAAGCCATCACATGCACAGAATGTCCAATGAGTGGGTTGGTTCTCCACAGTCCTTGGTGTAGTATTTAGTTTAGTCATTTATATTCTTTTGTATATAAACCCCAATAGGCTTATATGTTTGAATACTCAGTCATCAGGGAGTTGAATTATTTGAGAAGGATTAGGAGGTGTGGCCTTTGCGAATAGGTATGGCCTTATTGGAGGAGGCATGTTATTGAAGGAGTGGGTTTAGAGGTTTCAAAGTCCAGTGTATCATTCTGGGATATATTAGGATGTACAGCCCTCAGTTACTGCCCCAGCACCTTCTTATTTGCTTCTGGCAGTGATAACGTGTACTGATTTTCTAAAACAGTAAGCAAGCCCCAATTAAATGTTTTCTTTTACAAGAGTTGCTTTAGTCATGGTATCTCCTCATAGCAATAGAATAGTGACAAACACAGAGTTTATTTGACTTACAATTTCAGGTAACAGTCCATTATTTCAGGAAAATCATAGGAATTGCAGGAATTTGAGGCAGATGACTGACGAATATTCACAGTCAAGAGTAAAGAGAGCATATTTGCACAGATAGTTACTTAGTAGCTTTTTTCAATTGTATATATAGTTCAGGTCCCAACCTAGGGAATGGTGCTGCCAATAGTGAGCTAGGACTTCTTACTAAGTATTCAAACATATGAACCTTTGGCAGCCATTCTCATTCAAGCCACCATAATCCCTTGTTCCCTAAGTTGATCTTGCCAGGATATGTAATGACAGTAAGACAAATAAGACTAGAACAAAAATTGGTACCAAGAGTAAGATAGTCATTGGGTGCTGAGATTAAAAAAAAAATTCAAGATATCTACCACCACCACCACCACAACCACCAAAACGTGTCTATACTCCAACATGATCGAAACAATTCCTAAGTAAGGCTCTCTTCCCAGGTGATTCTAGATTGGGTAAAAATGACAGTTAAAAGTAGCCACAAAAATGACCAAAACAAAGAAGAAAAGCAGCCTTAGAATATAGCCCCCTTTTCCATCACTGAGAAAGTGAGAACTCACTACTGCCCAGGATAATCTTGACAATAGTATTTCAGTAGGAAGAGACATGCAGTGTGTGACATGACATTCTATTACCAGTAAATGATACCATCTCAGTGGAACCCACTCTTCATTTAGTATTTTATGTTGTGGTATAATGTGTGATGCTCATTCTCGGAAGAATTCTGAGAACTTTGCAGTAATTCTGGATGGCTTACAACCCCTGTTCCTGCTGCTGGATTAATGAAGCATAGCTATATTTATGGATGAGGTTGCTTTTCGGGCCATTCAGATTTTCATTTAGCTACTGTTATCTGTTGGAGCATGAGTAAGCCACTTAAAATTTCAAAATCTCAATTTTCTTATCTCATACGATGTGACGAAGATTGCGAATCCATTGCAATGTCTATTGTGTAATAAATTTTTAATGAATTATGAGAACATCATCAACAAATCTAGACTGTAAACTTTTAAAGGGCATGGTGTCATATTTTTTCAGTCTAAAGAATTCAGATATTTAAAGACCGCTAATTTTATGAGGTATGTCCAGTTGAGCACACATAATTCTAGCTTCATGAAAATCTGGAACAGAAGAACTGGCTGGCAGAATTAGAGGTTCAGCTGTTGCCCATGTTTTGAGGGAGGTCAGATAGCATGGGATTAAAGTTTGGTTTTCACTCTTGCTGAGTGGGTTCTTGGTTAAGGCAGGTAATCCCTCTACACTCCATATCTGTATCTGAAAAGGAGGCACGATTACCGGATAAACAAAAGAGTGGAAAGAGTGCCCAGGCCGAGCCCGGTACGTTATAGATGGCTCAGTTAAGGCTTGCTATTGCTATCATTGACTTCAGGAACATCGTTCTGGCTCAAGTACAAAGTTCTAGAGGAAGTGCTGGTGGCCAGCAGGTCACATGTAACAATAACAGGTGATTTGATTTGGGGAAAAGCACAGCATATCTAGGCAAACAGCAAAAAGAAAGCCAAAGACAACTGGAAACATGGCTGCTTTCACTACCCAGTGGAGACAGCTCACACTGATGTTATATTTGGGCAGCCATGAGCTCTTTCTGCATCATCAGAAGTACACCAGCATTTATTTACAGAACACTGTATTAGAGCAGCTTGGAAAGTCTTAAAGGAAATGAAAAGTAGAACCTAAGAGAAACAGAATCTGGGGAGGGGAAGACTTCTGTGTGAAGGACATAGAGACTGATAGAATATGCTTAAGTATAATTTGTGTGTGGGTTTGCTTCTTGTTTTTCTTTGTTTTTTTAACTCAAGTCTCATGTATTCCTAGTAACAATCAAGAATGTAGCAAGAATGCAAAGAATCAGGGAGTGGATTATACAGGAGAAAGTGTGGGAGTTAGGAAAGCCATTCTAGTAGTATTTTTTCCTATTCATGTCAGCAAGGGTTTACTGAACATCCCTGTGTAGCAGGTCTATGCTGTGAAAAATAAGATAAAGAGATACTATGCATTGCTGACCACATTCCAATGACTATGCAAAGCCAGCCAGGAATACATTTGTAAAGCTATCTCTTGTCCTGTGATCAGAGAAACAAGCATTCTTAAGTGACTACATAAGGTAGATAAGAGAACACAGAGACAGAGACAGACAGAGTGGGTCAAAGATATACCATGACATGAAACTACAGTTCAAACCCTGGAGCATTTGGAAATGACAGACCTAACTAGAGTACTGGAGAGTTTAGATGAAAGGCCGAGAAACATATGACCAAGTATTAGGCATGCAGAAAGAGCAGGTTCTTTGGAACATCTGCAGGTAGGAATGGCAAGGAGCAGCATCCGCTGATGTATACCGGGATCCAGCTGTTTTTGGAGATGGGGTACTGGAGAGAAATACTTCAGTATTCTGAGGATGTAAGGCTGGAAAGAACAGGATATATCAGAGGAGATACAGAATAGCATTAGCTTTCCAGGAAGGTGGGGAAGCTCCACCCAAGCATGTCAGACAGAGATATACCATAGATTTGTTTAAATTTTATGGACAGTGCAGGGTTAAGTGTAGAGTGTATTAATAAGGCATAGGAATGTCTACATGTAAGAAAATCTTACGCCAGCAGTGATGGGTTTTCTCTCACAGTGAAGGAGTGGTGACAGGAGTGCAGTGACTGATTCAGGTACTCTGCTCTCTGCAGTTTGGGTTTGTCATGCTTTGCTCTCCTAGAGGCCATTCTGCCATAAGAAGATGATTGGTTGAGCACATGACCTTGCAATTGTGTTTAATGATACAAGAGTGGGATATAAGCCAACAGTTCCTTTATCATCCATCATAAAGGCCCTTCCAGAGACCAACAGCCTCAGTAGATTTCTGCAAGTCAGGTACATACCATCTCCAATGGCCACCTTTGGCTGTAAGAAAAACTAAGCAAGCAGTAATTCTCCTTGTATAAAAGGTCTTGGCATGGGAAATTGGGAATAAACAACGAATAAGTTAAGCGACCATTTTTTCTCCCATAGGGAGCAGGTGAGATACAATGGGGACCTGCAGCAGGCTAATGGTAACAATACATGCCTTTAGAAGAAACGTGGAAATTAGAAATTCTTCTAGTTCTTGATGTGGAGTCTCAGGGGAAACTCAGCAAAAGGCTGGATATAAGTTTAAAAGCCAAAGGCTCAGGGCTGGGTCTGAGACTCTAGCTGTGAGCAGAGGCCATTAGAAGAGTCCGGACAGTCCAGGATGGCATGTAGCAGAAAGAGAATCAGGCCTCAGTAATGACATGCTTTTAGAGCAGGAAGAATATAAGGAGATGACCAGAGAGGAGAGCCGGGCAAAGAATTTCTAGAAAGAGACTCCAGAAGGGCAAGAAATACCAAAGAGGTCTAAAGGTAAAAGGCTGGAAATTGCATAGAGAATTTTGTCATATGATTTCATAGCTGGTCTCAATCTGAGCCATCTATTGGTGGAAATGGAACAGTCCATTTCCCTGTATTGTAAAGGAATGCAGCTGGCTAGTTTAAATTCCTTCTCAGCAGAGACTCTAAAAATGCAGAGGAAGAAAATCAATGCAGTAGGAAGTAGAGAAAAACATTAATGGCTTGACTGGGGTATAGTTAGGGACTAGGAGAAAGGCCAATATAAAGGGGATGGTAGAAGACAGAGGAGACACTTGTAGGAATGAGAAAAGGCATTCAGGCATCACCCTTTATCCATGGGTTTGTATTTTATTGCCTTAGTTATTCATGGCCAACTACCTGCAGCCCCCAAACTTCCAGAAATAAATAATGCATAGGTCCTTTTCAGTAAGTCTTATTAAAGCATCTTGTTCCATTCTGTTTTTGTTAATGACTTTAGGGCTTACTTTTATTATGATTTTTAACTACGTGTAGGTATGTGTTTCTGCATGTCTCTGGTTTCCATATTCCCTAGAGTATGAGAAAGTCCTGAGTTGCATGAAGTAGGTGCTCAGTACCAAACTCAGGGGCTCCATGAGAGCAGCAAATTCTTTTAACTGCTGAGCAGTCTCCAGCCCCTTCAGCTGCACCTAATTAACAACTCAATGCTGTCCTAGGGGTGCATAGAAAAAGCCCTAACACACAGTTTCAGAAATCCAAGGGATGTGTTCTGCAATGGAAGAGGAAGCAACTGTAATCATGACTGCCAGACCAATTTTAGTTGTCTGTCAGAATGGGGGCCACCATTCCTAGCTTTGCTGCACTTAGAATCTGAACAGTATGAAGCTTTTGCGTCCAAAGAAAAGAAGAGGAAGGCTGTTGGGAAAGAATCTGAATGCCCCCCATACCATCTCTGTATTTAAAATTATGGGAAACCTACATGCTCAGTAACACAGATGACAAGACTGCAAGACTCACAGTCGTTATACACCATACATCTTACATCAAATACTATCTTGCGCATGGTATTTCTTAGGCACAAAATAATTCCATGTGAGCCTCAGTCTAAGAAGACGTGCCAATTTGCCCTATTCTATTTTTACACAGGCCATCACACCAACTTGGAATATAGTTGGATAGCAAAGTTATGCAAAGAGTCCCTGAGTACTACAAGAGCTGGTCTACACAGAGAGTGTGGTCCTCTGACTTTGCATGGGGCATGCTTGTCTGACAGTCCATGGGGCATATACCTCTGGCCTATCCTTGGCGCATGCTCGTCTGACTCACCATGGAGCATGCTCCCCCACCTATGCATGGAATGTGCTCTTGAGAACTTGCATTTATCTGCACACAGAGAACAGATGTGCTTTCATTTTCCTAAGCAAAATAATGGGAAGTATCATCATTCTTGAGGTCACAGTATTCATAACAGGAATGTGTGGAGAGTCAAGTGAGATCTATTGGGAAGCATGGTGTCTGGTTCAGTCCCTATCTTGAGGGAGATAAAATAATCTCAGTTCTCAAATGGTGTCAGTCACCGTAAGGACCCAATCCAAGAGGACAACTAAACACTTCTGTAGCCCCTTATAATCTTAGCTTGAAAGGGGCCTCTGCCTCTTCAGCCAGCTGGGCAGCTCACAGAAATTCTATCCTTGCAAACGGAGCTATAGGTACCAGAGAAGCAGCTCTTCCCTCTGATTAGTGGAACAGCTATGACAGAAATTTCCTTTTCCCCAAGACACAAAGTGACATATTAAAGGAGAAGCCTCTCTTTTGGTGCCATGGAGTCATTTAAAAATAAATGTAGAAACTCCAAAGAATGTCTGTTTAAGCACAGTTGTAATTCAGCGACACAAGACCATTCACTTCAGCCAACTCTGCCGGATTCACTTCTTGATCCTCAGATTATGTAGGAATCAAATCCAGTACTATCTTTACTTTCAAAGTCAGTTTGCCTGTTTTGCTGGTGACTACATGGTATGTTAGAGCCTTGTACTTATGCTTCAGTTTCCAAACCTAATTGTGATCATGGGCTGGTAAGGTCGAGGACCAGGTATTGAAAGCCCTCATAGCTTACCCACCTGGGTAAGCTTGCAGGAATATTGCCAAATGAATGAGAGACTGATGAAAACTGGAGAACAGTAGTGGGTGGGTTGCTAAGCAGCCTGGTAAAGAGGATTACAAATTAGTTCCCATTAGTAGAAAAGGTGGGGTGGACAGTGAGAAAGACCGCTGTTCTGGGCCAGCAAAACTGGGTCCTAGTCCCAGGACAGCTTGCTTGGCTTTACTCACTCAACAAATACTCCTCGAATTTCTAGGCATTTGACAGGCTCAGAATAAGACAACATTTCTTCTCCCAAAACATACTGAAGGTGTCTAATTGGATCATAAGAGAGATATGGGAATACATTCCACCTTGGTAAGTAAACATGGGGTATGTGCTGAGCAAGAGGCTTCTAAATCAAGTTATTGTCCAGGAAAGCATTCTGAAGACTATTACTTCATGCCTTGAGGGATACAAAGGGTCATTTGTAGACTGGTGGAAAAATTTACCCACCACAGGGAACAGGACTAGTGTTTGAGTTATTCTGCATCATGAAATGTAGGAGGTGGCATTTGACAGCTGGTAGCATAGCCAGAGGTGAATCTAACCTAAGTTACGTTGCAAAGTAAAAATGCCATTGAGTCAGTACAATTTGCAGTTGAAGGTAGAAGTCTAGAGACAAGACAAAGCTGGGTTTAAAGATAAGCTTTGACATACACCAGTCACGTGATAGTAATCCCTTAAGAAACAAACAAACAAACAAACGAACAAACAAACAAAACTAAACACTCTTCAAGTTTAGTTTCCTTAGCTCAGTGTTCTCCTGATTTGGATATCTATTGATGTCCAACAACTCCTCTCAAATGAAATGCCTTAAGACAACACATATTTAGTAATTCTCAGGGTCATTATGAATTGAAAGACCCACCCCATGAGTCTTAACTCAGAGTTGCAACAGGCTTGAACAAGCCCAGGCACGCCCAGATACCTAGGGCCGAGTCACCGTTAAAACTAACAGACCATAAAAGGAAAGGAATACAGAACAGACTAGGAGTACCGGATCTGGCAGGAAGGGATAAGTCCCTACCCCCCCCCCGACATTCAGGACGTCCCAGCCCGCACGTACTCTTACCATGTTACAACCTCATTCGAATATGATTCAAACCTGCCAATGTGTGTAGCTATACCTTATTACCTCATCTTGTGAAATAACCAATCATATGTGAACATGTCTATATGCCTCGTTTAAATCCACCAATCCCCGTAACTATGCATCTGCTTCTGTACGCCCGCTTCTGCTTCCCCAAACCCTATAAAAGCCCCATGCTGGGGCTGCTGGGCGCGCAAGTCCTCCGAAGAGACTGTGTGCCCGCAGGGACCTGTGTTTTCCAATAAACCCTCTTGCTGATTGCATCCGAGTGGCCTCGGCTCGGTCATTGAGCGCTTGGGGGTCTCCTCCTGAGGGAAAGGTCCTCTCCGGAGGTCTTTTCATTTTGGGGGCTCGTCCGGGATCTGGAGATCCTCCGCCCAGAGATCACCGACCACCCACCGGGAGGTAAGCCGGCCGGCATCTGTCGTGTCTTACCCTGTCTTGTCTTGTCTTGTCCTGTGCTCGTGTTCAGTTCCTCTCAGTTTTGGACTCAGATCTGGGTTTTGGTCGGAGGAGAAGGCCCAGGGCCTTCGGTGTCTCAGGGTTCAAGACCCTCAGCGCCTCCGTTTGGGCGGGTCAGAGAAGGAGCTGACGAGCTCGGACTTCTCCCCCCCGCAGCCCTGGAAGACGTTCCAAGGGTGTCTGGAGCCCGGTTCTTTGGGGCTCAGCCCGTATCAGAGGGATACGTGGTTTTGGTTGGAGGAGAGGGTCCAGGACCCTCGGCACCTCCATCTGACTCTTTGTTTTGGGTTTTACGCCGAAGCCGCGCGGTGCGTCTGTCTGTTATTTGTCTGATCGTTGGATTTGTCTGTCTAATTTGTGCCCTAATTTTCTTTGAAGCTACCATGGGACAATCGCTAACAACCCCCTTGAGTCTCACTCTAGACCATTGGAAGGACGTCCGAGACTGAGCACGTGATCAGTCGGTCGAGATCAAGAAAGGAAAATGGCAGACCCTCTGCACGTCTGAGTGGCCCACTTACGATGTAGGATGGCCGGTGAACGGCACTTTTAACAAGACCACTATTTTGCAGGTTAAGGACCTGATTTTCCGCCAGAAGCCGTACGGACACCCTGACCAGGTGGCCTACATTGTCACCTGGGAGAGCTTGGCATTTAGCCCTCCTCCTTGGGCAGAGCCCTTTGTGGACCCGAATTGGCTTCCTGTTTCCCCTAAACCTGTTTCCCCGAGCCCACCTGACCCTTTGGTTGCTTCTTCCTCTTTCTATCCTGCTCTAACTAAGGAAGAGTCTCGCAAAGTCCCTCCCCCGAAACCTGTCCTCCCAGAGGACCCAAATTCCCCCCTTATAGATCTCCTGTTGGAAGAACCTCCTCCGTACCCTGTACCTACAGCCCCACCAAGAGAAGAGGAAGTGGAGCCGCCTGCTAGACCTCGACTTGAGGCGGCCCCTTCCCCTGTGGCTGAAAGACTTCGGGGACGACGCGAGGTGATGCCAGACTCCACCTCCCAGGCCTTTCCGCTTAGACAAGGGGCTGGCGGCCAGATGCAATACTGGCCGTTCTCAGCGGCCGACATATATAACTGGAAACAACACAACCCCCCCTTTTCTAAGGATCCGGTGGCTCTCACCAACCTGATAGAATCTGTCTTGCTTACCCATCAGCCCACTTGGGATGATATACAGCAACTTTTACAGGCCCTCCTGACCTCTGAGGAGAAGCAGAGAGTGCTCTTAGAGGCCAGGAAACATGTTTTGGGGGACAATGGACGCCCCACCTTGCTCCCGGAAGAGATCGATGACGCATTCCCACTTACGAGACCTGATTGGGATTTCACCACGGCTGAAGGTAGGAGACACCTATGCCTTTATCGCCAGTTGCTCCTAGCGGGTCTCCGAGGGGTGGCACAATGCCCCACCAATTTGGCTCAGGTGAAACAAGTGGTACAAGAGGCTGCGGAGACTCCCTCAGCCTTCCTAGAGAGACTTAAGGAAGCTTATCGCATGTATACCCCTTATGATCCAGATGATCCAGGACAAATGACAAATGTCTCCATGTCCTTCATCTGGCAGGCAGCACCAGATATCAGGGCCAAGCTACAGAGACTAGAAAATTTACAAGGGTATACACTGCAGGATTTACTTAAGGAGGCAGAAAGAATTTATAACAAGAGAGAGACACAAGAAGAAAAGGAAGATAGAGTACGTAGAGAAAAGGATGAGAGAGACCGAAAAAGAAGCAGAGAGTTGAGTCGAATCTTGGCCGCCGTAGTTCAGGGTCAAGAGAAAAGGGGAGAGAGGGTGGGAGTTCGAAAGGGACCAAAGCTAGATAAGGATCAATGTGCGTATTGCAAAGAAAGAGGACACTGGGCCAGAGATTGCCCTAAGAAACCCAGCGGGCTCCGAAGACCCCGCCCACAGACCTCCCTCTTGGCACTAGATAAAGATTAGGGAGGTCAGGGCCAGGAGCCCCCCCCTGAGCCCAGGATAACTCTTGAAGTTGGGGGGCAGCCAGTCACCTTTCTGGTGGACACAGGAGCCCAGCACTCAGTCCTCACCCAGGCCCCTGGACAACTCAGCGACCGGACGGCCTGGGTACAAGGAGCCACTGGCAGCAAGAGATACCGTTGGACTACAGATCGACGGGTTCAGCTGGCTACTGGTAAGGTGACCCATTCCTTCTTACATGTTCCGGACTGCCCATACCCTCTGCTGGGCCGTGACTTGCTTACCAAATTAAAAGCTCAGATCCATTTTGAAGAAGGAGGGACCCGAGTAACCGGGCCCCGCGGTATTCCTCTTCAGATTTTAACCCTTCAGTTAGAAGATGAATATAGATTATATGAACCAGAACAGGACAAGCCAAAATCTCTAGAAATAGACTCTTGGCTCACGAAATTCCCACTGGCCTGGGCGGAGACTGGCGGGATGGGGTTGGCGCTCCAACAGCCTCCCCTAATTATCCAGTTAAAGGCCACCGCGACTCCTGTCTCCATTAAACAGTACCCCATGTCATGGGAAGCTTATCAGGGCATAAAGCCACATATCAGGAGGCTCTTAGACCAAGGCATCCTAGTCCCTTGCCGGTCACTCTGGAATACGCCTCTGCTACCTGTTAAGAAGCCCGGCACTGGAGACTATAGGCCGGTACAAGATTTGAGAGAGGTCAACAAAAGAGTAGAAGATATTCATCCAACTGTCCCAAACCCTTATAACCTACTCAGCACCCTGCCTCCCACCCATACTTGGTATACGGTCTTAGATCTGAAGGATGCTTTCTTCTGCCTCCGGCTGAGCCCAGAAAGCCAGCCCTTATTTGCTTTTGAGTGGAAAGACTCTGAAATGGGGCTTTCGGGACAGTTGACTTGGACAAGGTTACCACAGGGTTTCAAAAACAGCCCAACGCTCTTTAATGAGGCCTTACACCAGGACTTGGCTGACTTTCGAGTCCAGCATCCCACTCTTATACTTCTTCAGTTTGTTGATGACCTTCTTCTAGGGGCCACTTCTGAGACAGCATGCCACCAGGGAACAGAATCCCTCTTGCAGACTTTGGGGCGATTGGGCTATCGAGCTTCTGCCAGAAAGGCTCAAATTTGCCAGACCCAGGTTACTTATTTAGGCTATCAACTAAGGGACGGACAGCGATGGCTGACTCCGGCTAGGAAACAGACCGTGGCCAACATCCCAGCCCCAAGAAATGGCCGACAGCTACAGGAATTCCTAGGAACGGCGGGATTCTGCCGCCTCTGGATTCCTGGGTTTGCTGAGATGGCAGCCCCCTTGTACCCTCTCACTAAACAGGGGGTGCTCTTCCAGTGGGGGGCAGAACAACAGGAGGCATTTGATAACATTAAACGGGCCTTGCTGTCCTCCCCTGCCTTGGGTCTCCCAGACATCACCAAGCCCTTTGAACTATTTGTGGATGAGAAGCAAGGGTATGCTAAGGGGGTCCTAACACAAAGACTGGGACCCTGGAAGCGCCCGGTAGCCTACCTGTCTAAGAAATTAGACCCTGTGGCCTCCGGTTGGCCACCATGCCTGAGAATGGTGGCAGCCATTGCCGTCCTAACTAAAGACGCTGGGAAGTTGACCTTGGGGCAGCCACTCACCATCCTGGCACCCCATGCAGTGGAGGCTTTGATAAAACAGCCCCCTGACCGCTGGCTCTCCAATTCCCGCATGACCCACTACCAAGCCTTGCTACTGGATGCAGAACGGGTCCAGTTTGGGCCCGTGGTCGCTCTCAACCCAGCCACTCTGCTTCCTTTGCCAGAGGAGGCAGAACAGCACGACTGTCTGCAGATCCTTGCAGAAGTACATGGAACCAGACCAGACCTATCGGACCGACCTCTCCAGGATGCTGACCATACGTGGTATACCGATGGTAGCAGCTACTTGGTGAACGGGGAACAGAAAGCTGGAGCCGCGGTCACTACGGAGGACAAAGTGATCTGGGCAAGCGCCTTGCCTGTTGGTACCTCCGCACAGCGGGCTGAACTCATTGCCTTAACCCAGGCGCTCAAAATGGCAGAAGGTAAGAGGCTGAATGTATATACAGACAGCCGCTACACCTTTGCTACAGCACACATCCATGGAGAGATCTACCGGAGAAGAGGGCTGCTCACATCTGAGGGTAAGGACATTAAGAACAAGACTGAAATTCTGGCCCTCCTGGCAGCTCTGTTCCTACCAAAAAGACTGAGCATTATACATTGCCCAGGGCATCAGAAGGGACACAGCCCCGAGGCACGGGGAAATCGGCTAGCTGATGTCTCAGCGCGTGAGGCCGCCATGGGCACCCAAGTTCTGTCCTTAAAAGACCAAGATCAACCCACGTCTCCACAGCCGGAACAGACCGGTTGGCTCTACACCACGGAGGACACAAAGCTCCTACAGAAAATGGGGGCCGTTTGGTGCCCACAACTAAAACGGTGGGTCTACACAGGGAAAACAGTTATGCCTACAAAGATGACCTTTGAATTAATCTCCTACCTACATAAATTAACACACCTGGGACTCAAGAAGATGAAGACCCTCTTAAGACGAGAAGAGATTGACACCTACCTCCTGGGACGAGATCAGGCCTTGAGGGAGGTGACTGAAAGCTGCAGGGCCTGTGCTCAGGTAAACCCAGGAAAAGCTGAAATTGGACAAGGAGTCCAACCCCGAGGACATCGGCCTGGTACCCACTGGGAAATTGACTTCACTGAAATCAAGCCTGGTATGTACGGACACAAATACCTCTTAGTGTTCATAGATACCTTCTCCGGATGGGTAGAGGCTTTCCCCACGAAACATGAAACGGCCAAGGTGGTGACCAAGAAGCTCCTCGAAGAAATCTTCCCCAGGTATGGAATGCCCCAAGTATTGGGGTCAGATAACGGGCCCGCTTTCGTCTCCCAGGTAAGTCAGTTGGTGGCCAAGTTATTGGGGATTGATTGGAAGTTACATTGTGCTTATAGTCCCCAAAGTTCAGGACAGGTAGAGCGCATGAATAGAACAATTAAGGAGACTTTATCTAAATTAACGCTTGCAACTGGCTCAAAGGATTGGGTGTCCCTACTACCCCTAGTCCTATACCGGGCCCGGAATACACCAGGCTCCCATGGCCTGACTCCCTTTGAAATAGTATACGGGACCCCACCCCCATTTATCAATTTCTTTGATTCAAACATCGCTGAATTCGCTAATAGCCCTTCCTTGGCAGCACATCTTCAGGCCCTACAAATCGTGCAGAGAGACATCTGGAAACCTCTAGCCGCGGCCTACCAAGACAGGCTTGAACAACCGACGGTGCCGCACCCGTTCCAGATCGGAGACACCGTGTGGGTGCGCAGACATCAGACCAAGAATCTCGAGCCTCGGTGGAAAGGGCCCTATACAGTTCTCCTGACTACCCCGACAGCCTTGAAGGTAGACGGAATTGCGGCTTGGATCCACGCATCTCATGCCAAGGCAGCCCGACCTGAGGAAACGGCAGATCACAACATCGCGCCCCAGACATGGAAGGCTCAACGCACTCAAAACCCCCTAAAGCTAAGATTTTCACGTTGTTGCTCTTAACTGCCTTATGGACTAGGGGTGGGGCGAGTCTGGGGGCTAGCCCCCACCAGGTATATAATATGTCCTGGATAATAGCTAATTTAGAGACGGGCTGGTCTCAAGTCCTAGCTAATGGTAAGCATGCTGAAGGAACCTGGTGGCCCCCTTTGACTTTCGACCTTTGTCAACTGGCTAAGGACTCCTGGGAGCATACTGAGCGGACTCCCCACAACTCATACCCACCCTGCAGACACTCTGATTGGTATACTTGTCCCGGAGGTAAGAGGACACGGGAGTGCGGAGGTCCTGAGACCTTCTACTGCGCTAAGTGGGGGTGTGAGACTTACACTCGAGGATGGTGGGGGACCAAGAAGGGGGACTTAGTGGCCTTCTCCCCTGAGACTCCAGGCGAATCTCAAATTACAATAGAATTCACAGATCAAGGTAAAAACATAGATTGGAAGGTGGGGCGTAGGTGGGGGATACGGTTGTATACCCCTGGCCAAACTAACCCAGGACTCCTGTTCTCCCTCCAACTGGTGAGAGAACGGGTCACACAAGAGATTGGTCCAAACCCAGTCCTCATGGATCAAAAGCCCCCTTCCCGACCAGCACCGGCACTGCCCCCGGTCGGACCCCCACTATGGCTAAACACCACTCAGAACTCCGGGGATATCTTGACAACTCCCTCCCCGACTAGGGACCCTTCCACACCGGCCCCTCAGCTGCTAGGAACGGGAGACCGGCTAATCAACTTAGTGACCGGGGCATACTTGGCACTCAATTATTCAGAACCTGACAAGACCCAAGAATGCTGGCTGTGCCTGGTCTCTAGCCCGCCCTATTAAGAGGGTGTGGCAGTCATGGGGAATTATACTAATCAGACTACGGCCCCGGCCAGCTGCACAACCCTCCCTAGCCATAGGCTGACGTTGCCGGAAGTCTCAGGACAGGGACTCTGTATAGGGACCATACCCCCCACTCACCAGGTCCTCTGCGCTATCACCGAGAGGATCCCCACTGGAAGCTACTACCTAGCAGCTCCTACAGGCACCTATTGGGCCTGTAACACTGGATTGACACCTTGTATCTCCGCCGCAATCCTCCGCAGATCCTCAGACTACTGTGTACTGGTAGAAATTTGGCCTAAGGTCACCTACCATGGGCCCGAGTACATATACTCACATTTTGAGAGGCTGACTCGATTCAGGCGAGAACCCATCACCATGACCCTAGCTCTACTCTTGGGAGGAATCACCTTAGGAGGAATGGCTGCAGGTATAGGGACGGGGACCACCGCCCTCATCGAGACGGGTCACTTTCGTCAGCTACAAGCAGCCATGAATGCAGATCTAAAAGCTATCGAGGAATCCGTGAGTGCATTAGAAAAGTCCTTAACATCTTTGTCTGAAGTAGTCTTACAAAATAGGAGAGGGCTAGACATGCTGTTCCTTCGCGAAGGAGGGCTATGTGCTGCTCTAAAAGAAGAATGTTGTTTCTATGCAGACCATACAGGATTAGTGAGAGATAACATGGCTAAGCTCCGAGAACGTTTGGCCCAGAGAAAGAAGCTGTTTGATTCCCAACAAGGCTGGTTCGAGGGGTGGTTTAACCTATCCCCTTGGTTTGCTACCCTGGTGTCCACCTTGATGGGACCCTTAATCATCCTCCTCCTAATCCTCCTCTTTGGCCCCTGCATTCTAAACAGATTGATGCAGTTCATAAAGAACAGACTCTCAGTCATTCAGACGCTTGTTCTCACCCAACAATACCAGAGGGTAAGACAACAGGAAGAGATTCCTTAGAATTCGATTTGAGTAAAGGATTTTACTCAACTCTAAAAGAAAATGGGGGAAAATGAAAGACCCACCCCATGAGTCTTAACTCAGAGTTGCAACAGGCTTGAACAAGCCCAGGCACGCCCAGATACCTAGGGCCGAGTCACCGTTAAAACTAACAGACCATAAAAGGTAAGGAATACAGAACAGACTAGGAGTACCGGATCTGGCAGAAAGGGATAAGTCCCTAGCCCCCCCCCCCCCCGACATTCAGGACATCCCAGCCCGCACGTACTCTTACCATGTTACAACCTCATTCGAATATGATTCAAACCTGCCAATGTGTGTAGCTATACCTTATTACCTCATCTTGTGAAATAACCAATCATATGTGAACATGTCTATATGCCTCGTTTAAATCCACCAATCACCGTAACTATGCATCTGCTTCTGTACGCCCGCTTCTGCTTCCCCAAACCCTATAAAAGCCCCATGCTGGAGCTGCTGGGCGCGCAAGTCCTCCGAAGAGACTGTGTGCCCGCAGGTACCTGTGTTTTCCAATAAACCCTCTTGCTGATTGCATCCGAGTGGCCTCGGCTCGGTCATTGGGCGCTTGGGGGTCTCCTCCTGAGGGAAAGGTCCTCTCCGGAGGTCTTTTCAGAATTAAGAACGTGTTATGGCTTAAATGAGGCCCTTGCTTCAAGGGTCTATCACATGGCTGCAACCAAAGTCAACCATGGTTGTGGTGCTATCTCAAGACTCCAGAAGCTCATTTACAGGTCTCTTGGCAGAGTTTGGTTCTTGCTGGCTGGTGACCAGAGGCTCTCTGGAGTTCTTTACTGTGTGTTGCCCTCCTAAGGCAGTATACACTTCCTCAGAACCAGTGGAGATATGGTGTTGAATGGCAAGACAGAAAGGCCATTGAAGTGAATTCTGATCACTATGGCCCCATTCTGTTGGTCAGAATTCACAAGCTAGCCTACCCTTCTCAGGTTGGCAGGGGTGGGTTGTTGGAGAGTAGGAGTGCATGGGAGGATGGGCATTTATACAAGAAAGAGAACACTAGGAAATCAAGCTGTGGGGATTCCATCTTTGATTTTGGTTTGCCTCTAATTTGTAGGCTAGACCTCCAGTCAATGTTAGAGCTATTGTTCTGCTGAATGGAGGGATGCTGAGCCAGAGGAGAAATTTCGAGCCAGAGGCAGAATGTATGGTGGGTGTAAGAATAAATAAGGTTAAATAAATAACTAAGAGTAAATAAAAGTAAATAATTTGGACAAGTCAAATCACCTCCTGCCACTGAGACACCATTTTGTCCTCAGCAAAATGTAAATACTTGGTCACAGGGGGGAAAATGAGGAAAAAAAAAGTGCAAGCTTCAGTTTGTTTTCTGAGGGAGGAAACCTAGGTCTCTCCAGCTTGTAGGGACAAACTGGTCTGGGCCTTTTCTGTTGTGTTGATTCAGAGTCTGTCAGTCTGGTATCTTCAAGGATTTTAGTATTTGGCCCCTTGGAGCCAAATATTAAAGAAATATATTAAATAATATATAAATAATTAAGAATTACATGACTGGGAAAAACACAACGAGAAAGCTGGTTTGGGGAGTCCTTTAAAGTATGTCTAAGGCTTTTTTAAAAACTACCTTTGCTTCTAAGGAGCCCGTGGTGGGTGGGCCTAGCTGAGAGAAAACTGGCTGTACCTGGGAAATTTCACACTCCTGATAATAAAATGGTAATAAAATCTCATCCGGCTCCCAAGGCTTAGAGCAGAGGGGATGTTTATGGTGGAGGGGGTTCCCCAACACAGGTGCACCTCACAGGTTGTGAGGTTTCCAGCCCTACAGGGCAGCTGGGGTTATGGACTCTGTGGCCTCCTGCTAGGGCAGTTCCTTCACTTTGGGAGAAAACACTCAGTTGTCCCGCCCTGGAGCCAGGCAGATTCACTCCAGGCTCCAATTGAATGGTGTCACTCAAAGTGGGATTCACAGTGTGAACTGGGGTGGTTTGCCCTAGTGAAGGTAAACAGCTGGGGAGGACATTTCAGAGGGTGGCAGTGTCCTCCCAAAGGATAGCCAGTGATTGGGGATAGAACTTGGGAGTCAGCCTTTCACAAAGGCATGCTTCTCAGCAGGAAATGAGGGTGGGGCGGAGCAGTCCCCCGATAGAGACAAAGCTTCTTTGAATCTTTATCAGAAGGCCTGGCCTCTTGCGAGAGGGGTACCTGGGATGCCAGGGTAGGGAGAAAACTCTAGTGTGGAATCTCGTTACCCTCCCTCGCTCTGCCCACCTAGAGCGCACAGTCGCTTACAGCCTACAGCTACCCGTGCAACGAGTGTCCCTCCAGCCCAGGAGGTCACCTCCTGCAGCGTCATTACCCATACTGGAGAGTCGTGGGTAGCTCAAGAGTAGTTGGGACAGCCCAGACCAGATCCGGCCAACAGTCTCACCTTCCCAGGCTGGCTGCTCCACCAAACTACAGCAGTCTTAGGAAACCTAATGAGAACCAGTTGTAGTGACCTCTGGCATACTTTCTCAGAGTCGCTGATTGGTCAGTGGCTGAGAGCTGTAGCCAATCAGCGCGGTGTTTGGGCCCACATTGCGGACCAAAGGTCCGAGTGGGCATCTGGCGGGCACAGTGGCCTGCAGAGACTCGAGGTGTGGAGGGCAGAGCCAGGGAGGAATGAGCATGTCTTGGGACCCCACAGCCAGGCGCCATCACCGCCTATCGCTGCTCCTGGTGCTGGTGCTGCTGTCACGAGCCGGGGCTCTGCGTCCTGTGGAGCTCTTTCCTTACGGGGAGTTGTGGGGAGATCGGCTGCCACGGGAGGGCGACGTGGAAAGCTCCCCAGCTGTGAAGCTAGCAGTACCTCTATGCTTCTACTGTGACCAGTTCAGCAACCTCTACGTAAGTTCAGCTCCCAGAGGTGCGTGGCTTGGTGTGGGGTTGTAGTTTCTTCCCAGGGTGTGGAGCAACTAACCTCAATGTTTAACTCTCATCGCCGCTGGGGACCGGGCTTAGCAGTGGCGCTGCAGCTTCTTGATCCCTACTGTGGAGGAATAAGGATCATTTCAAGGGAGAGCTGGAACCGTCCCCCTCTACTTCGACTTCCCAGGCAGGAAGATGAAGTTGAGGCTGCTAGTGCGGTTTGTGTTTAGGGGCGCTGGGAGACTGTGCACACATGCATAGCAATCTAATTAAGGACACGGCGCCCAAGGTGTGCATTGGTGGAGAAAGATGAGCGGATTCAAGAGTGGCCGCACCTGTGGGTCGCAGTGCCAAAGTTGAGTTTGTAACCCTGGATGTGTCTCAACCTGCAAAGAGGAGGGAGTCTTCTTGACTCAAGTAGAACTCGGACCGTAGGTGCATTCGACTGGTGGTTGCCCACCACCAGTTTGAGCGACCACCGTTTTGCCCTTTAAAAATGTTTATGTGGGGCGGGATTCACGTGCCACCTCATGCATGTGAAGAGCAGAGAACAACCAGTTTGTTTTTGTTTTTTTTTTTTTTATCCCACCCTCTGTCGGGTCCTAAAACTCAAGTCGTCAGGTTTGACAGCAGAGTTCCCTTACCTGCTGAACTGTCTCACCGCCCTGTGGTCTTATTGTAGGTGGGCACCAATGGCATCATCTCCACCAGGACTTACCCACTTCCTCCATACCCACTTCTTCCTGGCCACCTGGGAGCAAGTGGGCGCCTAGGAGGAGGACAGGCTTGGGGCTGCATGGTCTGGAGAGGTAAGCAAGGGGTACCCTGCAGCTGAATAAACAGAAGGGTTGGGCTTGAACAGGAAACTAAGATATTGGCCAAGAGGCATTCCCTTGATTCTGCTCCTCAACACTAAGAAAATCGCTTAGTAAAATGAGGGACTAAGGTGCAGATACCAAGGACCCTGAGGGAACTTAACGGCACTTTACAGGTTTTTTTTTTTTTCTTTTTTCTGGAATCACCTATAAGTACACAAATATTTCTAATCATATATTCATCAAAAAAATTAAAAATTTGGGAAATTTAAAAAGGAACAACTTTTTTTTTTGTTGTATGAGCTGGGTGTGGTGTCACTCACCTTCAATCCCAGCAGAGTCAGAGAGGCAAACAGATCTCTGTGAGTTCTAGGCGAGCCTGGTCTACCAAGTGAGTTCCAGGACAAAATACAGAGAAACCCTGTCTGGAGAAACCAAAAATAACCCGTAGGTTCGTGTGTACATTTCTTGTTATTTCTTTAATATTGTTGCCGTTGACAACAGTGGGTCCACAGTGCCCATATTACTGTTTCACTTGCTAGTTCTGCTATTTAGTATGCTCTGGTCAGTGTATTTCTGTAACATTTATTACAATCGTATAAAATCTCACCCTTCCTAGTTGTCATTCACGTTGCTCCCGTGACGTTTTTACTATAATCAATGCATAAAACGCTTTATAAGGTGTGTGTGTGTGTGTGTGTGTGTGTGTGTGTGTGTGTGTGTTTGTCTTTCTCTGTGTCTGCATGTGTTGGTAGGGCCAGAAGAGGGCCATGTAACGATCTTGTGGTAGAACTCCTTTATGTAAGGACTTGGTTGTTTTATTTCATTTTATTCTCTCTCTGTGTGTGCATGTATGTGTATGAATATGTTTACATGCTACATGTGTATATGTATGTCTATGTATGGTGTGTGTGTATGTAAATAATCTATGTTTATGCTGTATATGAAATTGTGTGTCTGCATGTTCATGATGTGTGTGTATGTCTGCATTTGTGCATTATGTGTGTGTTTGTATATATTTGTGTGTGATGTGTGTGTCTGTGTATGGTTTATGTGTATGATGTGTGTATGTGCATGATGTATGTGCTTGTGTGTGTCTGTATGGTGTGTTTATGTGCATATGGTGTGTGCATGTTTTGTGTGAGTATGTGGTGTTTGTATGGTATGTGAATACTGCATTGAGGCCACTTGTGTGTGCATGATATATATGTGGGGTGAGTGTATGGTATGTGTGTAGGACATGTATGGTATGTGGTTTTGTATGATTTATGTGTGCACGTAGCAGGGTGCACATGCAGAGATTGGGAGGAGATCCTCCCAGTACCAGTTCTCTCCTTTTACATGGGTTCCTGGAACTGAACTCGGATTTCAAGGCAAGGGATTTATTTACCTTTCGAGCCTTCTCTGGCCCTCTTTATAAGTATTTTTAAATGGAGGGTTTTCCATATTACTGTTTTGGGTTTATTCCCCTTTGTTTTTCTTATCTTATTGTAGGGGAATTCGGTGGGGAAAATTCTGTAGCTTTCTTGTTTTTTAACTTTTCCAAACATCCATATTGTTCTTCAGACATTGCCATAGGCTGAATGTGCTTCAGGACTTGTTCCATTCGATGAGTTTTTGAGCACAAGATGTGTTTCAGTTACTCCTGTGGAAGGCTCTTCTGAATACTTTGAAGACCCTGGGATTGAACTCTTGCTTTGATAGATTTTTTTTTTTTATTTTTGAGGTAGATTTTGGCACACACCAATCTCCTTTGCCTGGAAGATTCTGTGATCTCTACATAGTTTTCTTACATCTGGTATAGTAATATTAATATTAGTCACTGGAAATGACATCAGAGGAATAATATCTTTACAGTGTGAAATGTTTCTGTTCTCTTCATTCCCTCCAGGATGTTCACATTGGGTGTGACAGAGTGTTCTACCTGGCATGCAAGAATGGCATGGTGCAACTGCATTACAAAAATAAACAAATGTACATTTAGTTAATCTGAGTTTTCTTAAACTGTCACTTCATAGAGCAAAGAGGTTATGGCTGGAAGATCTGAGTAATGATGGGTACCATTTTTTGTTGTTGTTGCTGTTGTTGTGGTTGTTGTTGTCGTCATTGTTGCTCTGTGTGTTTTTGGTGTCAGGGGAAGGGTGTTGTGTTCTCACTGGGGAAGAGGGTGTTATCTATAACTGAGTTAGATAGTATGTCAAAGGTTTTTGTTGATGAGGAATTTCCTTTGGGTTGGAAGGACCACAGGAATGGAAACTGAGTGTGAGTGGTAGGAGAGCTTGCCCTAGTCTGGGCTTCATCCTGGGAGAGGGATGGGAGCGTGGAAGTTGCTTCATAAAAGGATGGATACATTGTATCTGAAGCCAGGAAGCAGAGAAAGATGGGTGTTGTTTCTAAGCTTTCTTTCTTCTTTGTATGCAGTGCAAGCCTGAGTGGTGTCTATATTTAGGGTGGGTCTTCCCTCCTTAATTAATCTAATCAAGATACTTTATCAGAGACATGCCTGGTGACTGTTTCCTGGATGGCTGTAGATATCGTCAGATTGACAGCTAACAGTATCCATCACAGCTGGTCCCCGGATGCTTTAACATGGAATGGTGTGTGTTGAGTTGGTGCAGAGGTGACAGTTGTTGATCAAGAACTTTGGATTTAGCTGGAGCTTTTAATTTATGGAGCTAGAGTCCACAGGAACAGTACATGTGAAATTTACCACATGTCAGTGAAGAAAGAGAGGATAGAGAATAACTAGATATATGAAAATGGGTTGAAGAAAACTGCTTAGGTGTCCTTGAAGACTACATATGAAGGAGGATACACTATGCCATCGTGAAAGCATTAGGCATTCTCTTAACTCTGCAGTACAGGGGTGAATTTGGAATACCCTAAGCACATCAGTGTCTCCATGGGAATAGGGAAAAAGTAACATACAACAAAACATCGGGGGCCAGAATCAGTGACCTTACACTTCCAGAGAATGTGTCCTTAAAGAAGACTGAGCATTGAACTTTGTCCCCCAGGAAGGAATCACCTCATTTCTTATTTTGTTATCATTTTGGTAAGGCTGAATAGACAAATCCCTTGTTGTAAAGATCTCATTCTGCTGGTTGATGTTTTACCCTTGTTGGATGGTATGTTTGAGAAGCCTTCTGGTTTTCTGTCTCAACAGGAAACTGGAGACCTTGCAGCTGGGCAACTCTGACCTGATCCTCTTTGTACTGCTCCTAAACCTGTGAAGAGCTCCTCTCCTAGCTGGCACTCTCTCTTTCTCTTTGGGGAGGTTGGGAGGCCATGACTCTAGAACCAGTGGGGAGGACTCTTGGAAAACTTGTCTCTAGGAATGTGAGGACCTTTCCCTTTGGAAAAGAGTCAGACAGAGGGGTCTCTAAGGAGGGGCTCTTCAGGGCCTATGAAGTGGCCTCTTAGTGATTTTGTGTGGAAGTCTGTAGCCCTGACAAGGGGTTTATGTGTGGCAGATTTCAAGCAGCTCAACTCTTCCGGAATGTACTTTGGGATCATAAACTACATTAAAAGGAAGTTTTTGTTGTTTTCTCCTCTGTTATTTGCCTCTTTTAGTGGGGATGAGGAAATTAAAAACTCGCCATCTGAAGTGAGTGCTTCGCCAAAAGGTGACACAGAAAAGACATAGAGCAAATAAGGCACTGCATGTGCAGATCTCCAGGTTAAAAGTCAGGCTCTCCCATCACAGCCTCCTCACTTCTTCCTAGACCTCCTCCCCACTGCCTTCTGATCTCCTCATGTAGACAGCCCTTATCATATGGAATTTCTGTAAATTTAGAACCTTGGTTCTCCCTTATCTCATGAAGTTGATTGTGGCCACCATACCAGGAGCCTCCACAGTTGGTTATTTAAGGATGGGATTATTAGTTTGGCTTTTTATCTCCTACTTGAACTTTGTTGTGACTGAAATAAAGCTTTCGCAGCCTCTGGCCCTACCCTGACTGATGATGGATGACGCATGTTCTTCATGTACCTGAGTTGGAAACTTAGAGGTTTTGACCTTTCTGGGGAGGGTCAAACCCCACAGATGACATACTTGAGGACTACAGCTGCAACAAATGTAGAATGTGGGGACTGAATTCATGAACTTTTTTTTTTTAAAAAACAAAGAAGGTAAGCAGACTCTTCTATTCAGAGAATACAGAGGAGCTACAGAGTTTTTTTTTCTTCGAACCATATTAATATCTGCATTTCTTTGTCTTATTACCCAAACCTCAAAGCTGTACTTTAGCATTACGTGTCAGAAAGGTAAAAGTAACATTTGAGATGTTCTAGAACAAGACAGAAAAAAACACAAGGACACATTCGTTCCTTGTATTCATTTTTGAGGTTCTTGCTGTGTCAGTTTGTCTTGTTTAGCAAAATGAAGAGGTAATGATACCAATAAATGATTTCTTTCCCTTCTTGTCATCCACCTTCTTTATAAAGTGAGTATTTGTAAGAGAAATGTCTCCCCAGTTCCCTATTAAATTGTAAAGCATATATGATCTAGTGAGAGAAGCCAACTACAGAGTCTAAGACAGTGGAGCATCCCTTAACTAATTCTTTGGTGGAAGAAGGTGGTAATGGCAGAAAAGGTCCCTTTGAAACTCAGTAAATGAAATATCAGGGAGTAATTCCACAGTCACCCTGGTGTAATTCAGACTCCAACTCTCATCTAGGTCTGCTTTGGCTCCCACAGTGTTTATCTTCATTCATTGGCTGCCACTGTGATGCTACCCCACTCTGATGTCCTGGACACTCTCCTTTTCCTGTGGCCTCTGCCACCATGCCTGTCCCTAGTCACTCACCTAAAATTCCAGTCCAGGCTGTTTCTCTCTCCTATAATTCAGGCTCTTGGGGCATAGTTTTTTGGCTCTGTCCTGACTGCAGCATCAAACATAATGTGGTTTAGTGGGTACCCAAACCCGATGAATTAATATTCAGATGGCTGAGTGAGTGGAGGCCAAAGCCAAACCAGACAACCAACAGGAGCCAAATACATACTGGAAAACCAACATAGTGGGTGCTGAAGGATGGAAGGGGTTCCGCAGGGAATCACAGTCCTCGACCCCCAGGAAGCAGTGCTTGCTGGTTAGGATTTTCTTGGTGCAGGGAAATATGGACACAGCATCAAAGCACTTAGTAGGAGTGGGGACCCTTAAACACTGTGTAGAGGGCTTAGTGGAGCTGAGCCTGGGAAGGGAAATTGAGTCAGAGCAGATGTCCTGGAATGGCTTGTTTGGTAGAGTTCAGATGACTGTCTATTGCAGGGGATGAGCTGTTGGGTCTGGCTGGCTTCCACCATTAATCATTGCCCGACCTTAAGCAAGCCCCTGGGTCTCTTTCTTCATCTGCAATGTGACAAGATAACTCGCATTGTAAAGAGATTGAAAAGGAAAGGGAGTTTGGCTGTGAAATCAGTAAGGATGCCTTTTGATCAGCTGCTTCCTGACTGAGTGTTGCCTGAAGTAGGCAATGGGTGGATGCATAGATGGATGGATGCATGTCTTGCTGGATGCACAGATGTTGGATTCATGGATGGATGGATGGATGCATGGCTGGCTGGCTGGATGCATGCTGGATGGATGCATGCATAGATGGATGGATGCATGGCTTCCTGGATGCATGCTGGATGGATGCATAGATGGATGGATGCATGGATGTTGGATGCATGGATGATAGATGGATGCATAGATGGATGCATGGCTTGCTGGATGCATCGATGGATGGATGCATAGACGGATGGATGCATGGGTGGGTGCATGCATGGATGCTAATATGATATATGGATGTGAAGCCGTTCAGACACAAAATAAAAACTGAGGGTATAGGAATGAGCAAGTCAATTTTGTTCCTTGTCCAGAACTCTCAAAAGAGTTTGGACTGGAGAAGCTTACAACCTTACCACTTTTAAATACCTGTTTTAATGTAATTTGTTGAGAATTTCATACATTACTACAGTATATGTCAGTATATCCACTTCACCCCCTGTATTTGTTCTAATAATCCCTTGAATACAGCGAAGCCTACTCATGAGTGAGGGGCCACCACTGCAGGATGGTCCACTCACTAGGGACCATACCCCTGAAGAAAACCCTCCCCTAGCAGTTCTCAGGTGACAGAATCTTCTCAGCTGCAGGCAGGGGCTTCAGTGCCCTACCACATCCGTGTGGGATTGTTGAGTGGTTTGCTCTTCTGCTGGACACCAACTGCACTGAGTTTGTGAGTTCAACAACCATATCATGAGAACATGTCATTGTTTTGATCCAACTCCTTCCGACCTTTGGCTCTTAAACTCTTTCCACCTCTTTTCTTTCCAATATTCCCTGAGCCTTGAGGGAACTTGATACGGCGGGAACTTCTGTGGCTGAGCTCTCCACAGAGAGTTCATTCTCAATACTCGGACTAGTTATGAATGTGTATTAACTACCATCCACTGTATGAAGATGCTCCCCCAATGACCACTGAGAGCTGTGTTAATCTATGAGCTTGTAACTGGTATAGTTTGATACTATATATCCATTTAAGAAAATAGTAGTTATGGTTCACTCCCAGGGCTTATGAGCCTCTCTGCCATGGTTTCCTGACCAGATTTACAATGCCAGGCAAAAGTTTCCACTTGTAGTTCAGACCTTGAATCCACCCAGAAAATGATTGGTGATCCTCATTACATTCCTGCCATTAATGGCACACCCATGAGTACATCTGGATGGGCTTTTGTTATGTAGCCCTGAGTATTCACAGTGGAATGAGAATAGTCTACATAGCATCTTGTAGCATCATAAAGGGTAGCCAGCAGGGGTGGAAGCTTCCTGCTAAGTACTGTGCAGGCAGGTCTGTGTGATTTCTTCAAGTTCTTTGATCTACTTGTGTGGTGTCATCAGCTATATGATCTTACCATCACATTCTGATGGGTAGCCCTGAGCAATGAGAATTGACAACTCTGGTATCATCTCTGGGACATCCTCGACCAACAACTTGAGAGCAAGGTGTCCTACATCTAGCTCTGGACTTTTTGAGAACTTGTAGCCAATGGAAGGAGAATTACCCACCTTTTAACATTCGTTGTAAGTTGGCAAGTAGCTTTTCATATGGCTTTTGTATTTTAATGTTCGTGGACGTTTTACCTACTTGTATGTCTGTGTGAGGCTGTCAGAATTCCTGCAACTGAAGTTACAAGCAGGGGTGAGTTACCATGGGCAAGTAGGTGATGGGAATTGAACCCAGGACCTCTGGAAGAGCAGCCTGTGCCCTTAACTGTCCATCTCTCTGGCCCTTCATATGGCTTTTTCAAATATCCTTAGTTAGTTAGTTCTTCTTCATCCTTTTAATGACTGCTTCAGACTTAATGCCATCCCCATCAAAATTCCAAGAGAATTCTTCATAGAGGTAGACAGAACAACTTGCAAATTTTTCGCAATAACAAAAAAACCCAGGGTAGCTAAAACTATCCTCAACAATAAAAAGACTTCCGGGGAAATCACTATCCCTGAACTCAAGCAGTATTACAGAGCAATAGTGATAAAAACTGTATGGTATTGGTATAGAGACAGACAGATAGACCAGTGGAATAGAATTGAAGACCCAGAAATGAACCCACACACCTATGGTCACTTGAGTTTTGACAAAGGAGCCAAGGAAAAAAGATAGCATTTTTAGAAAATGGTGCTGGTTCAAATCGAGGTAAGCATGTAGAAGAATGTAGATCTATCCATTCTTATCACCCCGTACAAAGCTTAAGTCCAAGTGGATCAAGGACCTCCACATCAAACCAGATACACTCAAACTTATAGAAGAAGAAGTGGGGAAAAACCTTGAACACATAGCCACTGGAGAAAACTTCCTGAACAAAACACCAATAGCTTATGCTCTAAGATCAAGAATT
Organism: Rattus norvegicus; assembly: GCF_021556685.1. Classification (NCBI taxonomy): domain Eukaryota; kingdom Metazoa; phylum Chordata; class Mammalia; order Rodentia; family Muridae; genus Rattus; species Rattus norvegicus. The sequence goes on along the minus strand of NC_141535.1, from coordinate 2,958,620 downwards.
GACAAATGGGATCTCATAAATCTGCAAAGCTTCTATAAGGCAAAGGACACAGTTGTAAGGACAAAATGGCAACCTACAGATTGGGAAAAGATCTTTACTAATCCTACAACCAATAGAGGGCTTATATCCAAAAAATACAAAGAACTCATGAAATTAGACTGCAGGGAGACAAATAACCATATTAAAAAATAGGGCTCAGAGCTAAACAAAGAATCCACAGCTGAGGAATGCCGAATGACTGAGAAACAACTAAAGAAATGTTCAACATCTTTAGTCACAAGGGAAATGCAAATCAAAACAACCCTGACATTCCACCTCACACCAGTGACTGGCTAAGATCAAAAACTCAGGTGACAGCAGATACTGGCGAGAATGTGGAGAAAGAGGAACACTCCTCCATTGTCGGTGGGATTGCAGACTGGTACAACAATTCTGGAAATCAGTCTGGAGGTTCCTCATAATATTAGACATTGAACTACCTGTGGACCCAGCTATACCTCTCTTGGGCAGATACCCATAAGATACCCTAACATATAACAAAGATACATGCTCCACTCTGTTTAAAGCAGCCTTATTTATAATAGCCAGAAGCTGGAAAGAACCTAGATGCCCTTCAACAGTGGAATGGATACAAAAAAAGTGGTACATCTACACAATGGAATACTACTCAGCTATCAAAAACCATGACTTTATGAAATTCATAAGCAAATGGATGGAACTGGAAATATCATCCTGAGTGAGGTTAGCCAATCACAGAAAAACACACATGGTATGCACTCATTGATAAGTAGATATTACCCCAAATGCTTGAATTACCCTAGATGCACAGAACACAAGAAACCCAAGAAGGATGACCAAAATACGAATGCATCATTCTTTCTTAAAAGGGGAATAAGAATACCCGTGGGAGGGAATAGGGAGGCAAAATTTAGAACAGAGGCAGAAGGAACACCCATTAAGAGCCTGCCCCACATGTGGCCCATACATATACAGCCACCAAACTAGATAAGATGGATGAAGCAAAGAAGTGCAGGCTGACAGGGACCGGATGTAGATCTCTGCTGAGAGAAACACCCAGAATACAGCAAATACATAGGCAAATGCCAGCAGCAAACCACTGAACTGAGAATGGGATCCCCATTGAAGGAATCTTAGAAAAGACTTAAAAAGCTTGAAGTGGCTTGAGATCCCATATGAACAACAATCCCAACCAACCAGAGCTTCCAGGGAGTACGCCAGTACCCAAAGAGTATACATGGACTGACCCTGTGCTCCAACTGCATAGGTAGCAATGAATAGTCTAGTAAGAGCACCAGTGGAAGGGGAAGCCCTTGGTCCTGCCAAGGCTGAATCCCCAGTGAATGTGATTGTTGGGGGGAGGGTCATAATGAGGGGAGGATGGTTAGGGGAACACCCATATAGAAGGTGAGGGGGAGGGGTTAGGGGGATTTTGTCCTGGAAACAGGGAAAGGGAATAACAATTGAAATGTAAATAAGAAATAGCCAAGTTAAGAAAGATGGAGAAAAAGAAGCAAACTAATCAAAACAGTGTAATAAAACATGAAATTGTATTTGTAAGTGTGTTGGGATTTTAAAGTTATTTTTGTGGCAGGGAGCTGTACCTGCTGTTTATTGGAATGTCTTTTCTTGGTTGTAGGAGGAGCACCTGGCTGTCTTGTTCCAGAAGCTGGAGGAACCATTTGTTCTGTTAAGCAGGAGGATGGGACAATGCAATATTTAGAGGAATTGCTATCTATATTAATGGTTAGAGATGTTGAGAGCTTTTTACTGGTTTTGTGCCCAATTTTATCATGAACTTTTGAAGATTAAGAAAAAATTGTTTTAATCTTCAACTATTTATAGCCGGACTTATTTGCTTTTCTGCTGCTACAATGAAATACCATGACCAAGCCAGTTTATGGAAGAGGTTATTTTGGTTGGGCTTCCATGGCAGGGCGCTGAGAGATCACATGTTAAACCCCAAATATGAAGCAGAGAGAGTGAACAGGAATTGGGGCTAGTCAATATATAATAGCCTCAGAGCTAGTCCCTAGCAAGTTATAGCCTGTAAAGTCACCACCAGGGTTCAGATATTTGAGCCTATGGGAGATATTCTCATTCATACCACCACATTTCCCTCCCAGGCTCCAAAGGCCATTGTTAAAATACTAAGTATATTTAATCCTACTTCAGAAGTCCCCATGGTCTTCCACAGTCTCGATAAAACCCCGTGAATTCGAAAAGTGAATTAATTTCAACATATAGTGGAAAAGATATATATTACTATTTCTTAAAAGGAGGAATGGGGGCATAGTCAGAAAACGCTGGACCAAGCAAGACTGATAAGGCAGCATGTAAACATCAAGTCCCCTAGGTCAGACTTCCCACCTGTGGGTCATGACCCATTTACAGGGGCTCCCTAAGACCATCTGTAAACATATATTTACACTATGATTCATGACAGTAGAAAAATTACAGTTATGAAGTAGCAACAAAGATAATTTTATGGTTGGGTTCACCACAACATAAGGAATTGTATTGAAGGGTCACAGCATTAGGAAGTTTGAGAACCAGGGCTCTAGCTTAATATCTGATATCAGAGGCTTAGATGGCACCATCCCTCCATCTTTCTGCCTGTAAAATATATCTCTTCCAGGCTGGTTCTATCCCATGTAAGCAACTCTCCCTGGCAGAAATCACAGCTTTGGTGCTTCCAACACCTTGGAGTCTGTACAAGTATCCCAGGCTTCACTTCATCTCTCACGGTCTTCATACAGGGACTCAGGATTAGGGTTGGCCCTGAGGTCCTTTGGGGTGCATGCTTGTGATTTCCTAGAGAAAGATCTGTTTTTTCTTGCTTGAGAAAGGGTACATACATAGCAGAGAACATTTTTGGATTTTTCAAAGAATGCCAGGAAAGGGCCATAATTGTCAGTCTAGAAAGGGTATCACCGAGTTACCCCTTTGTATTGGTTGCCTCTTCTGCCAGCTCTATCTACTCTTCCTGGGCCTAGTCTCTGGAATGAATGAGTAATTTGTCTTGTGGGTTGGTGAAGATATCTGGAAATTATAATTTTTATATAGTTTTAGCTATGAACTCCCTGTGTGAATGCTTATCTGCTGTGATGATTTGAATAGGAATGACCACAATAGGCTCATATGCTTGAATGTTTGTTGTATAAGGAGTGGCACAATCAGGAGGTGCGGCCTTGTTGGTGTATGTGTAGCCATGTTGGAGGAAGTGGGTCACTGGGAAAGTGGGCTGTGAGGTCTTTATATTCAAGCTATGACCAGTGTCGACACAGTCTCCTGCTCCTGCCTTCAGATGAAGATGTAGAACTCTTAGCTCCTTCTCCAGCACGATGCCTCCCTGAATGCTGCCGTGCTTCCCACCATGGCGATAATGGACTAAATTTCTGAGAGTGTAAGCCAGTCCAATGTCAGTTTTCCTTATCAAAGTTGACTCAGTAATGGTGTCTCTTCACAGCAATAAAACTGTAAGACACCTATTCACCTACAATATTTTGCCCAGTGATATTGTTCCATCTGTTTCTGGCCCCCAATTATTTATTTATTTAATTAATTTATTTTCCTTTTTTTTTTATACCATATAATTTCTTCCTGAGTTTTCATTTACCCAATCTAGATTTATTCCTTTCTGATCATTTTAGCGCTTGTCTTTCTTTATTGAGTATTACTACCCAAATTTTTCTTAATTTTGAGTCTTCTTGATGGTCATAGTTGTGTATGTTTGCCCCCAATTGACAGCAAATTGCTGTCAATATGTATGTCAGTGTCATTTATTTTTAACCCGTGCAGTTGACAGATACATATTTGTCATTTAATATCTCTTCATATATTGTAGAACTAGAGTTTTAAAAAGGTTACTCATTCTCAGAATCAGGATGTGCAGGGCTGGACATGCCTGAGGGAGAGCCAGAGATAGGACTTGCCAAACCAGCTATCAGCCCCAAGGACATTGACCATTTGTAGCTACCCCCTCCCCTTCCTTCACCCCCCTGAGTGAGATGAGCCACCCTACCTGCCTGCCGAGCTGCTAGAGAGCACGTACTCCTTGCTGATGTAATTTCGCGTCGAAAGTAACTGTGCACCATTTGAATTGACCAATCATGTGTAACCTCGAGAATGCCCCTAACCTCCCCTATATAAACCCCTGAGTTTGGAGACTCGGGGTCGATTCCTCTGTCTCCTGTGTGAGATACGTGTCCACCCGGGATCCCGCTAAGACCCAGGATCTCATTAATAAAGCTACCTCGTGCTTTTACATCAAGAATGGCTACTCGTGATTCCTGGGGGCACCCCACCCCGCGATCGGAGCGAGACATGCAGCTCCCCGTTTTGGGGTACGCTCTTTCAATATCACTGTGCTTGATTGCCTGGTTGTCTTCATAGTGGTTTAGATGAATTCACCTTGTTTCTCTGGGAACATGGCTAATTAATTAATTGATTAATTAATTAATTAACATGAGTACACTGTAGCTGTCTTCAGACACATCAGGATAGGGCATCAGATCCCATTACAGATGGTTGTGAGCCACCATGTGGTTGTTGGGAATTGAACTCAGGACCTCTTATCCACTGAGCTATCTCTCCTGCCCAGGTCCATGCCTCTTAGGGTATGTGCAATATTAGCACTTTTTAGTCCTTACTATAGTTCCTTGTTATATAGACATATGGTAGAGCTACATTTTCATTACAGTATTAATTGTACTGTTGTTGTCTCTGTGATGACTGAATCTAACTATTTTATTTATTCATTGAGTTAAAGTTAAATACTAATCAATCAAGATATTTGCTTAAAGAGAGCAGATCATACTGTTTATAATTACAAGTTTTGCGGGTAAAGTGTTACGTCAGAGTGGATCCTGGTACAGCTTTTAGAGTTAGCCTATAGAAAATGCAAAAAATTTCTTCAACATACCTTGGCAAATTTAATTTCTTAGACTTTGGTCATATATATTCAAGCTAAGAATGTTAAAAACAAAATCAATGCTTTTTATATTCACTACTTAAGAAACTCCTCAATTCTCGATATCACCTTATGTGGGAAAAAGTGAAAGAGGAAAAGATTGCTGTGGTACTATTTTAATTCTTATATTTGGTCTGAAGTTTCTCTTATCTTTGTTTCCTTCTGGTGTTTGATTTCGGACATTAAGGTCCTTTCAGATTTTTCACTAGTAGGGAGGGGCTGACTGTACAAAGACCCTTGGCTTTTGTGTTTTGAGCCCTTTAGGTCTTTTGACTGTCCTGTATAGCCTTCAGCCTGTGTATTGATCTTACACAGCCTGCAGTGTAAGCAGTTGAGAGAGCTGGTCTTGCTACCTGTGTCCTGTGCCCTGTTTAGAAGTGGAGGGATGTTGGAAATCAAAGTGTGCATTGGAAGGTTGACTTGGGAGAGAGATGCCTAGATCAGCTCATTGTTATCTGTGAGAAAGCTTTGGAAAGATACCTGCTGTGTTTTCAGTTGCTAATTTTCAGTTGTGAAGGCCTCATCTCAGGCAACCTTGACTTCCTGTCCTTTTTTTTTCTCTCAGACTCAGGGAACCCCAACTATGTTGTGGGATTGGCGCCACCTTGTGTCCCAGCTCAGGGCTGTTGTTCTACCTCTGGTTGCCTAGATTTGCTTGGGACTTGGGAAGGGAGCCTCTCAGCTAGCTCTCTGTATGCCCTTTAGACTTATGCTTAATTTCCACCCTGAAGCAGCTATAGAGTGAAGCCCTAGTTGTTAATAATGAGTGGATGGGGGTGGATTTCCGTATCGGGTTACTTCGGTTCTAAGCCAGACATGGGTTTGTCAATTTGTTACTAAAATGTCCAACCCTAACAGCCCATGTAAAAGACACAAATTCCAAATATTTTAATTATAAGTTATATGCCTACATTGGGCATATCTAATACAATACTAACTTATTTCCCAATTCTAAGACTCCTTATTACTTCTGGTTTCTCCCAGCCACATGATTCTGGTGTATAGTGGCTTCCTTCTATCCTCTTCCTTCATTCTTTTTCTCCTTCTACCTGCCACCCCCTCCAGAGCCTCCAGTCCCACCTTTCCTATCCAGTACCCAATCATAGGCTCTAACCATTTATTGACCTATTAAAGTGGAGTGAAGGTTCACATAGCATCACCTAAGTACATGATGCTCTGCTTGTGGGGTGGGGGCAACCCCTCTTGAGGAACCAATATGAATAATAATATACAAGCAGCATCAAGCCAAACCACTACAGTTTACTCGTAAGATCTCAGTTTTTAGTACAAAATCCAATAATGTTAGTTGTTTAAATGTGTGTCTTACCATATTTCTTACACAGCTATTTTCCAAATGTGGGTTTTTCTGGTGTTCTGTACCAGCATAGAGTATTCATAGTTAACAGTGTATTTTCTTGCCACCAATACATGAATTTTTGTTGGATATGCGAAAGAGTCATAATGGTTTTACACAGGAAAGCTAATTGTCAGAATTTTGTTTTGTTTTACAGTCAGGGTTTTCTGTATAGCCTTGGCTGTCCTGGAACTCACCTTGTAGACCAGGCTGCCTTCAGACTTACAGAGATGTGCCTGCCCTCTGTCTCTGAATGCTAGGGTTTAAGTCCTGTGCCCAGCTTGATATTTTTCTTTGTCATTCTCTCTCTCCCTCTCTCTTTTTTTTTTTTTGCCCCTGTCAATGGATTTTATTTGGTCACAGGGTCACAGGCCAGGTATGGCCCCAGCCTTATTTGACCTACTTCTTTGGGGCTCAGGTTATTGGAGTGGCCGAACTTCTTGTAGCAGTTGACTACACTGTGTGCAAGCATGAGTAGCACTTGTGGCAGATCATCTTGTCACAATTGTAATTCTGGACAAGGTGACAAAGGGATGACTCGATGATGCCACTGTGCAGACACAGCACCAGGTGCAAGGTGGACTCTTTCTAGATGTTGTAGTTGGACAGGGTGTGGCCATCCTCCAAATGTTTGCCAGCAAATATCAGCTCTGCTGGTCGGTGGGATGCCTTCCTTGTCTTGCATCATTATTGATGGTGTCACTGGGCTCAATCTCAAGACTAATGGTCTTGCCCATTAGGTTCTTCATGAAGATCTGCATGTTGGTATCTGCTACTTGGCCACCTTGTTGAAGAGAAAGAGTGGTTTGGGGTTTTTGGGGTTTTTTGTTTGTTTGTTTTCTTTTTTCCTTTTAATACTCAGATCATTTTGTTGACTTCTCGGTGTTTCTTGAGGGCTGGTATAACTTGCATTTTAAATATATTTACCTGGATCTGCACTGCTTGCTCTCTCCTTTATCTTAACAGGCACGTGTTCTTTTTTTGGGACTGAATAGACTTTTTTTAAATTGTCTCCAGTCTGTGTTCTTCTTTCACTGCCCTTTTATGAGTCAGTTTTTCACAGAATTGGCTGTCACAGTGCATGAAAAATTCGCCCATAGTTTGTGACAAGTAGAAATGGGTGGCAGTATTAGGACCTGTACTATCATATTTTGGAACACCAGGGGGATTATTAGAAGTAATATTATTATAACGTAGTGTTATCCTAATAGTTGGGTTATAATAATTCTTATTAACAATCTCTGGTTATTCTAAGTCAGTAATTTTCCTTATTAGATAATATTTACTTTCATCTCCATAAATATAACAGTCATGGGGCAGAACTAGTAACAGCTAATGATGAAAGAACAATTCTTTGTGTATATAGACTTTGTTTTATTGTGAACTACTTTTTGAAATATGTCGAATTATAACAGCAGTATTGTTAGTATCAGGAATTGCCTTGAGCAGCGACACCATTTGGTAACTGTTGACATGGCAAGAGCCCTACTTTCCCAGTATTCCTTTGGTCCAAATCCCAATTCCACGTGGGAGTAATTATGTCATATTCCAAATGAAAGGCAGACTTCTTCTGCCCTCATGCTCTCTCTTCTCTTCATTCGTTTCTCTTCTTTCTCTTGCCCCTTTCCCTTGTCTTGTTCTCCCATTAAATTTCACCAAGTGGAACTGTGTTAGTTTTGTGTGCTCTATTTGGATGGGTGTGGTGGGTATTTTATTACAACGAGATTTTAATAACAACAAGTACAATAATTTAAGAGCTTGGAAATCAGACTGACTGGAAATAAGTTCCAATTTGGGCACTCAGCAGCTGTTGAACTTATATTACTAATATAAAAGTTGTGGGTGATAGTAATTTTTCCCTATAGTGTTGTGAGAATTAATCTAACTCCTTGTAAACCTCTTGTATTTTATTACTTATCAACAACATTGGGTAGTAGTAGTCATTGTAGTTGTTTCATTAAATAAAATTTGTAGAGTTGTGCAGTATGGAGTTTATCAAAGCTAAATAGGTGAAACTACACATAACTAAATTGTATAATCAGATTTATCTTATAAAATTATAATCTTAAAGGAAGAAGGTTAGAATGTAGAATAGGAAATAATGCTATGCTATTGTTAGAAGTGACTTAACATTCAGAAAACTGAGGAAAAGGAAATTCATCTCTTAAGGTGGTGTACAGTCCATAATATATCCTACATTATGTTAACATTTTTCTTAAATGTGATTTTTAAAAATTGGCTATGTTTTTAATGAGAAGAATTAGTTTCGGTTTGAATGCTCTTTTTTTCCGTTTAGGCAATATGTCAGTATTGAGGGCACCCAGACATCAGAGCTCTGGAAGGCATGTTGATACTGTTTTCTTCTTTGTCTCCTGGGTGTAAGAAGTATAACAGATCTTAAAGATCTGTATTCTTGTTTGTTTAAAACAATTGACACATGAGAGAGAGAGAGAGAGAGAGAGAGAGAGAGAGAGAGAGAGAGAGTGTGTCTGTGTGTCTGTGTGTCTGTGTGTGTATCTGAAATGATAACAATATATTCTTTGGAAAGTATTTTGTTCTTTCTCAATTAAATTTATTCATTTGTTCAAATTGGCTACCCTTTATTATCACAGGTATAGGAAAATTAGAATAGTACTGCTTTAGTGTACGTTGAAATATACAGAGAAGAGTATCTTAAATTGAGGACTCCGTTATCTCACATAGATGAGAATTTCAGGATATTTTCCATAGCTTTTTATTGCACATTAAGGGGAATTTGCTGCTATACTGTGTCTTCAGACTTTCTCTTCTGTTCAAATAACTCCTCCCTTAATGTAGGTAAACATACTAACTTCTGGGTTTTGGATAATTCTGTATCATTGAGTTGAGTCAACTGGGCAGTCTGTTTTGCAAATGAAATTTCAGGTTTATGTGTGTACTACTTACTAGTATTAGAAGCATTTATTTAGCATTTTTCTTTAGTTCTTTCTGGACAAGATAGCTACATTTGCAGTTTCATTTGAAAGTCAGTTTTTCTCTTATGTGAAAATACTAGAAAATTCTAGATTCCCAACAAGGCTTTATTTTGTTCTGGATAGTTTTGACTCAGCTCTGAAAGGGATTTTTTTGAATGTAAAGGAATTGATTTTAGGCTAGGGACACTTACCTTCTGGTCTATTGTTCTTTTGTCTGGCTTATGTAGTGAGGCAGGAGAGCTTGTGTGTTATATGTTTCTTTGTTCTGAGCAACCTGCTCTCAAAATCTATTTATACCTACTTATACCAGAATTACAAAAGTTTGATTGTAGTTTTTTGTCTCATTTTCTTCTCCTACAATCTGAACCTGGTATCTGAGTTGCCTGTTTTTCATTGTAAGAAATCAAAGGCCACAGAAAACTGACTCTGCTGCTGTTAGATTGAGTCAGTTCATCAAAGCCATGTTTGGTGGAGCAAGCTTTTAATCCTAGCAGGTGAACTTCTATGAGTTCCTGGCCAGGCTGGTGTACATAGAACACCTTTTCATCCTGATGCTAACACCCAGCTGGAGTGGCTTTATTACCAGAATAAACTGAAAGGAAAAGCCGGTGCACCTAAGTTCTTTAAAGCAATAGTCCTCCCATGGATGGTCTCTGAATGTTGGTGTTGGTGTTGGTGCATTAAAAGTAAAAGTAGAATTGGAATAATTAGCTCTTTGAAGGCTTTAAGAATGCTAGTGACTGTAGAGAGAGCATCTTGTGTATTTGTATGGATATATCACCTTTCAGTTAAAAAAATTATGGCCTATAGGAAAGGGTAGAATAGAAGTTGGGACATCCAGGAGGCAGAAAGAATTCTGGGATAGAGCCAGGTCGGAGAGATTTGCCCTGGAAAATGTGACCAGACAGACTCATGGTTCCTGAGCACAGGTAATGAGCAACATGGCGGAATGTAGATTTGAGTAAGTGGGTTAGAATTTGTCAGAGATGAGTCTAGCTCTATGGCCAAGGTATTTGTTAATATATTTTGAGTCTCTGTCTTATTTCTGGGAGCATGGGGCTTGGAGGAAGAACCTGGTCCAAACTTCTACAAGTGACAACATGAATCGAAACAAAATCTAAATCTGAGCAATGACCAGTGTATAGTTTTGGTTACTGGAACTGGAGGATGATGTTCTGTTCACCTGGAACTCAATCCCAATTTAGGTTGGGAGTGAAAGCATAATTTTTTTCATATTAACTAGATGAGCTATTAGCGATGTGGCTTATGTCACCATGCAGACACTAAAGTTTAGGTTCTTCAGTATTTTTTAGAACTTAAAAGCAGACACCATGGTACCTAATCTCGGCTTTCAGGAGATGAGACCAAGAGAACAGAACTTTCAAGGGAAGGCTACAGAGCAGGGAACCCCGGCTCAAGGAAAGACAAACCACTATGGTAACCAGAGTCTGAAGCCTCATTTGACTGAGCTGGTTTCTTAGAAAAAATATTTCCGTAACTCTGTTGGAAAATTAGTCTCTTTACAATCACAAGATCTTCATTTGTTTTACTACCCTGCATTACAGTTCCAAAGAAATTGGCAAGTCTTTCCCATTGGTTTCCTTTTAGAATAAATTATAAAACCACAAATATTAAAAAAAAACATTGTTTTAGAAACACATTAACGAGAAGAAAGACATATAGTAGAGTAGAAGGGATCTAGATTTTGGTTTTATCCCAGTTACTTCTATTTCCTGTTTTGTCAGATTTAAAAAAAACAATGGTTATTTTAGAAATGACCCTGTTGAGGAAAAACAGAATCTGGCCATCTGGATTTCTTTTCTGGAATTAGTCTTTCTTGGTTGCTATCATCTGCTTACACGGTCCACCAGGAAGGGTGATTGTAGACACATATTTATAATTTATATGTGTATCAGTTTTTCAAGTTTTCTACGGCTCTTATTAGCTGTTAAATGTTATCAGAAAATTTTGAGATTAGTGATTTGTGTCAGTAGATCTTGGGATAACTTCCTGAGCTAGTTGAGTCTTTGTTTCATTGCTTGTGGTCAGTTTCTTCAGCATACTTGTGTACCATGTTGCTTTTTCTTTCTGAATTTCCTACTTCGTATTATTAAACAGATAGAAATTTAAGTTCTAGAAAGCCAGGGATGTGTAACTGAAGGAAGTACACAGTACGTGTCACATGCTGAACACTAAGAAAATACTTAGTGAACATCTGTCAAAATGAGGGAAAAAAAACTGTTGTGCATGTTTGTTGGTGTTTCTAAGTTCCTTTGTTGCTCAGTCTGGTGGGTAGACTCCAAGTCAGCTGCTTGTTTTAGTAGTTTTGTCTAGATTTTGACCTGGGTAGGTGCTTGTTCTTTGAAAATAGCAGGAAACTAATCTTCTTTTGTCTTGCTTTCCATCACTGGCTGGCCAAGCATGGTTTTGCAGCAGAATATTTTCCTTGCTTACTTAATTAGCTGCATCTTATTAGCCACTGGATTTTTAAAATATTTAACATCCTTTTATAATTCATATCTTTTTCATTTCTTTTGGATGGGCCACCGGAAGTCAAATATTAGAGGAAATGTTTAAGTTCCACAAAATGAAATATTCCTTTCCTTTAAAAAAGTGGTCATAATACTTTGATACTATATTCTTGTTTTAACTTTACGACATTCATTTTTGTATCTTAAGGTCTTTGACCCATTTGGAGCCTGTAAAAGTATTTGATAGATATAAAATGACTAGATTGTCTTTTACTAAATGTACAGCCAAACCTGTGCCTAAAACTCCTTTTCCAATGCCTTTCTTCAACTTTTTTCCAATATCACATTCTCTGAGTCATTATTAGACATCGCACAAAAATTAAATGTACAAAGAGTTATTTTAGAAGTTAGTATCTTTGACTTCTACACATTAGCTCTATAAAAATCAGGTCTAATATTGACTTGTATTGTTAGATGAAGCATCTTTCGTGTTTTTTGGAACCTGATTTCTTGTTCCTTGTACTAAGAAATTAGGTCAATGTAACCACAGCATTTGATCCATCTGTGACTTCCTTTGTGTGCTGTTTCCTGAATCATCTCTTTGATGATTCCGTTTAGACGTATTTAATCTCTGCACATGTTTGGGGCCTTTTACAAACCCTTCCTGGATTCCCAGGATGCAGATGTTTTCTACCCTGTTAGCAACTTTACTTTTCATTCTACAAGAGCAACAATTTAAATTCTATTAGTCACATTCTGACTCTCAGTGATTACTCTTTCACAATTTTGTGTCTTGGTCTCTGATTTCTCCAACTATTCCTCCACATCCTTTCTCCATGTGCTTGTCTAGTTTGCCCTCCACTGAGGACCGTGTATCCTTGCATTTCCATGAATCTCAGATTGAGTAGCTCACTCTGCTTGTGGAGAGACCCATTCACTCTGCTGCACTGTGGAACAGGTCAGCTAGCCCAGTGAAGAGGAGCACTATGGTGTTGCCTCTCAGGCCAGGGCAGTGGGGGTGCATGGCCCACACTCAGTGGTCAAAGATGAACTTTGCATAATTTCCAAGTGAGACTCTTATTTTAAAGTCCTTAAAATATAAAGGTAATGCAACTTCCTTTTAAAGCTTAATTCATGGTTGTAACTTTGGAATATAATGTATCATGGCTGTTGTCTTTGTTTAGTGGCATTTTCTGTTGGATTGTTATTGATGACCCTTAAATTCTTGCAGATTAAATAGTGGACTGTTGTGAAAACACTGCATAATCTGCTCAGTTTGTCTTGAGTTTGTAAGAATGTGACATGTACTTACGTTTTACCAGAAGCCATAGCTATGGGTCCTAGGATCTGAAAATATCTGTATGGGCTGTGTATTAGGTAAAGATGTTGATGGTTATTGGTCAGATAAGGAAAAGTTATTGGTGGGGTTGTATTTAAATGCTCCCTACATACTGGCTCCCAAGATCTGAAAGCCATGAGGGGCAGATCCTCAGGTACCCCAAGTGATGATTTGTAAACTTTGCTTCTTAGTTTAACTCATCAAAAATGGATAGAGTCTGTGATTAGGCAATAGAAGAAGAAAGGTGGGACTTGAGGATGGAGTGGAGGGTCTCAAGAGAGAGGAGAATGGGGAACAAGAGAGGAGACCAAGGGAGGAGGAAACCACCATGTAAGGAGATGGATCCTGAGCATATGGCCTGGAAAAACAGCAAGTAAAAAGGGACATTATGGCATGGAAATAGGTTAGTATAGCTCTAAACCTGCCCTATTAGGCTTATGACCTGTAAATAAAGTACCTGGATTGTGTGTCTTTTATTTGGACTAGTTAGAGTAAATTCCTTTTATAATTGATGCCCTTGAGTCTGAGATTAAGTCTCATGCTCTACTGAAATGAAGTTAGATATTATACTGTGTATTTCTGGTGGTGCAATAACTTTGCAGTTTTTCATAGAGTATTGAGGTGTTTCAATATGTGTGAAAAAGAGGCAGTGAGTAGTTTTTTTAACTATGTGCTACTGCAGTGTACACAGAATAGCTTTGTTTGGAATTAGCTAAAGTGATAGGTTTGGGTCTTGCTTTACTAACAGTGTTGTTTGTAGCAGAAAAGGTTCCATAACAGCACACATCATGCTTAACCTAATAGTATTATCCAGAAACAATGACCAATTTCTTTAATATACTTATCCATTATTAATGGACTTCTTTATGGTTCAGGTGCCGGGCACATTTATACATCTGGATGAGATTGCAAATTTGGTTTGGATATTACAAATGCTGATAAGCTGTTTTTGTATGGATACTGGAATAATGTTCTGTAAAGCAGTTACTACTGACAAAAATTGAGCTCAGGTTTTTTAGTTGAAGGTGCACTTGTTTCATGACAAGTAGAAAATGATGCTGTTAGACTGTTTTTACCTGTGTGTAGAAAAACTTTAATGTTTAAGATAAAGTGTCATTATAGTATATAATAATATTTACATAATGTGCATATATTTGTGTGTGTGTGTGTTTGTGTGTGTGTGTGTGTGTGTGCATGCATTTATGGATGGATGTAGTGTATAGATGAGATCATCTAGTTACACTGACTTAGTATCTGGATATGGGAAACAGGGAACCAAACTTTCTAAAAATGATTAGTAAGTTTTTGTTTAATCAAATGGCTGGCAGAAACTTGAAATTTCTTTAACATATTAGTTTTAAGTTCTATAGAAAGTTCTTTTAGGAAAGAAAAAATAACCATTCCAAGAAAGTTCTTTTTGTTTTTCCAATTATAGTGAGCTGCATTGTTCTCCTAAGCAAGGAGGTGGACTTCATCCTCCTTACCACTTTCATCTTTGCCTACCCCAGGGACTGTGTTACAATGTAACAGGATGGTTTCCATTTATTAAAACATGATACTGTGAGTTCATTGTGACGTGCTTTTGTCTGAACAGTGCTGAAGAAAAAAAAAAACAATTTTACTAGTTTTTGTACTAAGTATAGAAATAATGGCCATTCATGCAGGTGCTTGGAACCTAAATATTTGCACCTGAAAATAATAGAAACCATATTTCCTTAATAAAATTTAAGGAAAATCTGTTTTAACATAATGATTAAATCTTATTTTATTGCAGACCTAATATCAGATTCATCAGTGAGTAAGAATCCCGATTCTACGCAAAGAAATTGATTCTGTTTTGCTCAAGAGATGAAATTGCTTCTTGTGGCCATGAAGGCAGGTATGGAGAAGCTAATTGAGTTCTATTTCTTAATGGATAGTTGATTTTTTTATATTTTTAGAAAGAGTAAGCCTCGCAAGTCAGTTCTACAATTTCCACATATGAAATATATATTACAAAGGAAATATTTTAGTCTGAGTCCTTCATCTATACTACCATGTAAAGAATTTTAAATAACATAATAGTCCCTAGTGATTCTCCAGTGAAAACCAAAATAATAATAATATTAATATTAATAAAAATAGACATTGTCATGTTTATCTTCCATCTGGTATAAAATGGTAAGAAATTGAAAGCTACATTTCTCTTTTTCTTTTTCTTTTTTTATTTGAATGGCATTGGCAGGGCCTTATTTGTCAGTCTTTACAAATAAGAAAAACTCGCCTCACAACTGTTCATAACTGCATTTCTGGGCAGTCCGTCTCTTCACAGACACAGTCACATCCATCAAGAAATACACAGAAAATTAAGCTGAAACTCGATTTTCTTCTAAATTAAAAGTAAACAATTTTCTACCATTGCTGGTGATCAATGTTGGCATCTGTTTGGTGCGTAAAATGAGGCAGGCAGCCTTTGGGCCTCAGTGCTTAAAGCTATTGATGGGGGTGGATCCAAACACCTATGGAGATGCTGCCACAGGCAGCCAGCGACTAGAGATGTTACTCAACAGACAGTTTTCTGAGGGAGCAAAGCTTAAGTTACTGGGGGGTTGGCACTCTCTATGATCAGCGAAAAACCTATGAACTCTTAACTCCTTGGCGTCAGTGAGAAAGACCAGGGAAGAGAGAAAATTCAAACACACACACACACACACACACACACACAAAAACACACAAACACACACACACACACAAACACACACACACACACACACACACAAACACACACACACACACGGAGTTTATGTTATCTCTATGTTGGCCAGTGAGTGAATTTTCCCATAATTCTTAGATTAGGAGGAATATGCTGGCAGGGAACAGAGCAGAATTCCATAACAGCATAAGAGCATCAAGTCCTCAGGACACATAGCTCTCGGGACACATAGTCCTTGGAGCTGCACACTGAGTCGCACCCACACGACTGTGGTAATGGGGGGGGTGCATACTAGATCCTATCTCCATTTTAAACTTGATACTTAAATGGTTTATTTTATTTACATGAAAAATGCATGAAGCTTGGGATTTGCTTCTCAATAACTTGAGAGGTTTCTTAGTTGTTTGTAGTTCTCTGTGGTGATGTGAATGTTAGGAAAATCCCAGAAGCCACTGAGTACTAACAGAGTATTATTTATTCTTCTGCTCTTAGCAAGAGGGCAAGAAACACCTGTAGCTGTTTCTTAAGCAGGAATATGTTCAGTGAATTTCTTTAGTGTTTTACAGTTTTCATGGCACACATTCCTTTGTCATATTTAGTTCAAGTATTTTGTTGTTGTTTTGTTTTGTTTTAGTTTCTTGAGAATAGTATTGTCCCCTTGCTTTCTGTGTTTGTCTTTCATATATAAAAAGGATACTGATTCCTGTGTTTTAACTTTGTGTTTTTCAACTTTTATCAATATTTATCAGCTCTAGGAGTTTTTTTTTTAAGATTTAGTTTTTATGTATAGAATCTTAAACCTGAAAATAAACATATATTGATTTCTTCCCTTCTCATTTGTATTTGCTTCATTACCTTGACTTGTTTAATTGCTTGACCTAACACTATAAGAAGTTTGTTGAGAAGTGAGAAGAGTGAACATCCTTGTCTTGGTACTGATTCCAACACAAATACTTTGACTTCTTCTCTCTTATGAATGACTTTTGCTGTATATTGCCTTTATCAAGTTGAGATAAATCCCTTGTATCTCTATTCTCTGCAAGACTTTCATCTCAAATTGAGGCTGTATTTTATCAAAGGTCTTTTATGTTTGCAATAGGGTGGTACTTGTACTTATGTGGTAGATTATGTTAATTCTCATGTATTGACTCTTTCCTCCATCTCTGGGATGAAGTTGCCTTAAGCCTAATGGGAAATCTGTTTGTGTTAATGCATTTGGTTTAAACATATTTTATTAATGCCCTGTGCACGTATGGTCATCAGAGATGTTGGTGTATGACTTTCTTTTTTGGTTGTTTGGTTTCAGCATCAGGATTAGACTCCCAGTAAATGTTTTCTAACTGTTTTTGGAATATCTTACCTTTTAAGCTTTGAGAATGTGGTGGCCGCCATTTTCATTCTTTTCTTCCCCTACCTTTATATCAGCTCAAAAAGGATTCTGGAAGTAATATTGACTTATTGTCAATACAGATTACAATACTGTGCACACTCAAAAGGTATACTTCTTGGTTCTGAACCATGAATGATCTTGGTTCCATTACTATAGGGCAGCTGATAAAAGCTGAGGTAAGGTTATTGGGCAGTATCACTAGAGAGGCTGTAATTGGCAATTGTGAATTAGTTTAAGGGGTATACTGCATAGCTAGCAGTCTTTAAAGTGACCAGGTTGGGTGCCATAAAGAGTTGGTACACCAAGGTCAGGGTCTGAATCAAAAGGCTAAATGACAATTTAGTACCATTTGTGAGGGGGGATGTCAAGGACGTAAGGACCCTGGAGGACTGTTTGATTATTTCTGCTATTTTTCCGATATCTAGATTTTGAGAAATTGGACAAAATTTCTCTAGATGTGGATAGTACTCACTGGAGACCCTGCTTGGTTTTTACATTAGAGTTTACCAACAACTCCTGTTTTCTACCTGGGATTCCATGAGTCTTGTACATAGAAGAACAGGGTCTTGCATTGCTGACAGAAGTGATTGGTCCTTGATCCTAACATATGTATCTGGAACGACCAATGTGGGCAGCCCCCATATTTGTTTGGTCATTTTTTGCAATCATCTTTTGTCTGGTCAAAGAGGAAGCAGACAAAGAGAACATAATATGTAGAAGGAATGACAGATATAGGGATGACAGTAATTTGGATTGGCTCCCAGCATGGACTGGTTTCCTGATCCTATTGGGAAAGTCTGTTTGTTATCAGTGGGGATTCCTTGAACCTCAAATCTCTAGATGTAAGTGATACTATGGATGGAAACGATCAGATGAGAAGCCCAGGTCTAATCCAGTGGAGTGGAGCACAGATGCTAGAGTGGAGTCTCATTCTTCTGGGATTGGGGACAAGGTGGGTGGTCTCAACATCTTGTGGAGCTTAAGAGAGCAGGGTCCATGAAGGGCCCTACCATTTAGGAGAGACAGCTAAGAGCTGCTGATCTGGAGGGGACAGAAGAACTTGGTCTCAAATGTTGATAGGTAGTTGACAGGAGACAGCGTGTGGCCTTAGTCAGTGTTGGTCAGTAGAGTTCCATAGGAGAGAAAGGAGGTGACAAAGTAATGAGGTAAGTCAATGGTCTAGGAGGGGAGCGCATTTACTTGAAAGACCAGGAATTAGTACTGACATCGATACATGAGTTTGAAAGGTGAGACAAAAAGAGGTCACTTGGGGAGAGCTTGTAGCCTAAAATGAGCCAGAGGTAGGAGTTTTGCTCAATCTCAGTTCCTGTGACAGTTTGAAAAGAGTGGTTTTTAGGGAGCAGTTAGTTCTTTCTACCTTACCTGAAGATTGAGGCTGGTATGGAATATGAAAATGCCAGGTGATGTCTAGGGCCTTAGACAGAATTTCAGAAATTTGGGAAGTAAATTCGGGACCATTGTCTCACTGACGGGATGAAAATTGGGGATGATCTCTTGGAAGAGGAGCTCAGAAACAGTCTGAACCCTTTTGTTAGTTGTGGGATATCCCTCCAACCACCCCGAGAATGTGTCAATCAAAACTAGGAGGTACTTGGCACATTTGGCATGTGGGTAAAGACAAGTTGCCAGTCAGTTCCAGGAAGTGAACCTCTGCCTTGTTGGGTAGAAAAAGGGGTGCTACAACACCAGAGGTTGAAATCTGACACTTGACAGACTTTGGAAGAGGCAGTGATGGATTTTAAGAAACTTAAGTCCTTAGGAGTAGGCTTCAGGTGGGTTTTAACAAAATAAGACAATGCCTTGCTGTTAGGATGAAGGATGTGGCGAAGATAGGACAGAGTTTGATGAGTGTTAAGGAGTGAGAGTGGGGATATGGGTTGCAGTGTAAGAATGTCCTGTGGAGGGTGCTACATGTGTAGGCACCTATGGGCCGCAGCTCTGGCTGCCTCTTCAGCTCCGATTTTTCCCTTGGAGACAATAGAGTCATTCGTCAGGTGGGATCGGCAGTGAACAAACCCGATAGCTGTGTGGATATGGGAGGCCTTTAGCATGGCCATAATTTGGTTTGCATTAGTTACTGATCCTCCTTTAGTCATAAGTACCCCATGCTCCTTCCAGTTAGTGGCATAGGTCAGGATGATATGGAAAGCATGTTTAGAATCTGTGTAGATGTTGCGGGTTTGTCCCTGTGCCAGTTGAAAGGCATGAATAAGGACTACTACTTCAGCCTGTTGATTGGTGGTATGAGAAGGAAGGGCCTGTGCCTCAGTGTGTGACACTATGGGGTAGCTGGCTCTTATGGCTCCTTCATGTAGAAAGGAGATTCCATCTGTATAGAAGGTGTAGATGGTCTGAGGCAAATTGCCCTCCTGTATGTGTGAAGGGTGAGGTAATAATTCCTCTAAGGTTTTAGTGCAGGGATGAGATAAGGAGTGGTTAGTATTTGGTGGAGAAAGAAGATTGGAAAGGCAGGTGTGATTAAAAGGTTAGTGTGGAGTCTTCTATTAGTGCTACCTGAAGAGAAAGAACTTTGGAGGGAGGTAGATTCTGTAAACCTTTGAAAGGTAGGAGCTGTGACATGTTATAAGAGGAGAAGACCATTATATGCAACCCAAATGTTAGGTTTTCTTATTCTTCAATAAGGAGTTCAGCAGCTGCTAAGGTACAAACACAAGGTGCCATCCCTGCATGGTTAGATCTAGTATTTTTTTGACAGGTATGCTACAGGTACAAAGGAGGGTCCCAGTTGGTGACCTAAATTTCCAAATGTTGGTATCAGGAACTGCTATTGCCTCCAGCAATGATGTCATCTGCTCACCTGAGCATCTGCTGTCAAGGCAATGGTCATCCATTTACAGCATGGATTTCATGTTACAGTTACACCACATTTCACATAAAAGGCAGATCCTTTCTGCCCTCTTCAACTTCTCTCTCCTCTCTTCCCTTTTTTTCCTCTCTTTCTCTCCTACCTCTCTTCACCCCTTTGGCCTTTGTCTCTTCCATTCCAATAAACCTCTCCACGTGGAGCCCTGTTGGCCTGGTGTGGTTTGTCCAGACGTGAGCCATAGAGCCTCGCTGCAAAAGACAATGTAAAAGGTGGTATGTGTATGGTTACTTAAAAAGACAACCAAAAACCATCAGTGGCTGAACAAAAAGGAAAGTGAAAGGAAATGGATTCATGGGAGTTCAATCCCATTTTACATTTTATGCCCAGGTTTGGTGCCATAGGAGAACAGCCTATAGTATAGTTGGTGACCTCCAAAGGAGCTGGGAGTTGGGTTGAATCATGTGAAAAGATCAAATACAGAGAACTCATTCTGAACCGTACAGATTCCATAGGATGCTTTATGCTAAGAAATATAATGTCAGTGCTGGAATATTGATATTGGTTAAAACTTAGACTTTAATACCAAAGTACTCATTTTGGTTCAAACTGAATTTGAACACCTGCAGCGTGAAATACCGAAGAGGGCACCATTCCATATTACCCCATGTACCAGCAGGTCACATGGCACCAATGGGTCATTTGGCCCTGGTGGGCTGTTCTCATCTTGACAGACTTTCTGGCCTGTAGCTCCAGAAATCTCTTCACCCAATTAGCTATGTCACCTTAGAAAGTCACTACCATGACAAACCTCAGATTCGAGCATCCAAATTTATCGGCTGGCTGGGTGGTGGGGGTGGGACTGGGGCTGTACCTATCTCTGGAAATCAGTTGAGAAGCTGTGTGAAGGCAAAGACTTAGTTCAGCTCTTCCTTCACTCCTTCATTGGAGTCCCCATGGAGTCCGATGGTTAGCTTCAAGCATGCTTGTCTAAATCAGTGAGGTTCTGGCAGAGTCTCTCAGGAGACATCCACATCAAGCTTCCATCAATAAGGACTTCTTGGCATCAGCAATACTGCCTAAGTTTGGTGGCTGCATATGTGATAGATCCCCAGATGGGGCTGTATCTAGATGGCCTTTCCTTAAGTCTCTGCTCCACTCTGTGTCCCTATATTCCCCTCCCTCTTGAGTATTTTGTTCCCCCTTCTAGGAAGCACTGAAGTGTACACATTTGTTCTTCCTCCTTCTTGAGCATCATATGGTCTATGAATTGTATCTTGGGTATTCCAAGCTTTGGACTAGTTAGTATCTACTAACTGTGTTAATTCACTCAGAATGATATTTCCTAGTTCTATCCATTTGCCTAGGAATTTTATGAAGTCATTATTTTTGAAAGCTGAGTAGTACTTCATTATGTAAATATGCCACGTTTTCTGTATCCATTCCTCTGTTGAAGGGCATCTGGGTTCCAGCTTCTGGCTGGAGGGCCTTTGCACTAGAACGCTTCCAGTCTGATGTCTCGCTCTCAGACATGCTCAAAAGTTTTTGTCCTGGGTGATTCTAGAATCCCATAAATCTGGATATAATATTTTGTGTAAAATTACGGAAGCATTTTAATTAAATTAAAATAAACCCAAAGTTAAAACTATGGATAAACTCTCTTCCAGCTTAATCTTTTCTTGGTTATTATCAGTATCTAAGATACATGCTGGGTGACAACAGCAAAATAAGAATTACCCTGCAGTCCCTTAACCATTTTCTATGAATCTGTGGTGTTGTGTGTTGTAAGAATGTTGGTGGATGTGAGTGTGTGGTGCATGCCTGTAACTATATGGCTTTATCCATCTGTGCATGTGTTTTTGGAGTTCTGAGAAGTATTTCAAGCATCTTCTTTAGTGTTGTTCACTGTTCTTGACATAAGTTCTCTTGTTGAACTAGAAATTCAGTGTGGGATTGGAGAACTGGTCAGTGAGCCCTCAGGACTCAGCGGTAATAGTTATGTGTAGCTATCCCCTATGCCTGGCATTATGTAGACATGCTGAATATTCACACCCAGGTCCATATGATTCTACCCATTGAGCAATTTCCCAGTCCTAGAGTGATGAATGTTTGCTTAAGATTTGATAACAGACCTTAATTGTTTTCTGTTTTTGCTATCGTTTGTAATTTTCCATAGGTAACTCTGCAGGTGGATATTATAAAACACACCTGAATAGACCAGAAAATAAAAATAGGAGTAGATGCATTACAAGGAATTCTATAAAACCATATTTTGCATACTTACCTTGTGAAGCACAGTTGATATTTCTGGGTTTGCCTGTTATATAAACACTGTAGTTTGATATAAGGACAGTTTAGACTCATTAAATAGAAAAGGAATAATAGAGATACATCTCTTGAAATAGTATAGAGACTGTGATACTTTATCACATGAGAATTAAAACTGAGCCACATATCCTTCAGCAGAAGAATTGAGGGAGAAGTATGTATATACCTTTTGCAGCACAGTCTCTGGAATAAAACAAACAGGGACATTTAAATAAATATATAGAAGTGTTTAAGACTTCATTTCTCTTCCAATATTTGCAATTACATAGTCAAACATTATATCTTGGATTCATAGATCACTGTGCTATCTAGGATTGCGTGATGAGGAGGGCATAGTGGCAGTATACCAAAATAACTGATAGGAAAAGCAGAGCAGTCACCCCATTAGGATTCATATGAATTGCATTTCCTCCCTGCTGGGAACTAAGCAACAATGGTGAAACTGTAGTACCTCTGTAGTAATTTGGTGTCTTGGGGTTATGTCCAGAGGATATAGAGCTGGAGCACGTGGTGTTCAATTTATTTTTAGTTTGTCTGATTTAAAATGTGATTGCTGTTAGTAAACATTTTTGTGAAGATTGCTTGAAATTTATTTGCACTTTATTAGAAATTGTAGAACCATATTTATAATTTCCAGTCCTGGGGGTACTGATGGTTGTACATGGGGTACAACTAAGTCAGCAAATGATTAAGTCAGACAATGCTGATGAAAAGAACATGGGATACCACAGATACAGCTGCCTAAGAACTGATAACCACAAAAGTCTCTTCCCTCAACCTTGACTCCTTTAAGGCATTGGCTTCAGCATCAGACAGGCCTTGACAAGTTTGATCCTGGGTAAGGGAATAGAACTAGTGTTCCAGTTATTCTTTTGTCCAGGTCTTTCAGACAGCCTAGGGCAGTCCTGGCTCCCCACATTAATAGGTATTTCATAGTATTCATAAGACTTTCCGGCTGGATGTGACTTTTGAATTTTCTTTCATAAGCAAGGAAGTGTTAGATCACAGTCCTATCTAACTGGCTGCTTTCCTCAAACCAGCCATCCCCTTTGTAACCTCTCAATATAATTGATATGCAACATATTCTGTGGCCTTGTAATCTCTCTGTCCCTTGCATCTGATACCCAGGCCCCAAAAACATTTAATGGTAACTGCCTCCATCTTTTTTCTTTGTGTGATTCATCTATTAGTCTAGATCACAAGGTAGATATCCTACCCAAAAAAATCATACGATTAAGGAACACCAAAATCCTATAATTTCTTGGAAATTAAAAATCCTCACTCTCCTATCTTTGTCTTTAGTATCCCATCATGGTTATATGTGGCCATGATGCAATAAATTACTTCATACTCAAGGAATTAAGCATGTTTTCCCTTCCGGACACTCGACACACAATATATGTGCTGCAGTAAAAATAAAAACAACAAAACAAAACAAAAAACCCGACAGAACTTGTTCCCAGGTATACCCTAGCTGTCTCACTCCCTTAACATTTCTGGTGCCATTGGAAATAGCAATAATTTATCTCAGTGGCTCCATGTTGCCCCATCTACTTTCTGACACACTATTCTTAACAACACGTCAACCTGTCAGGCTGCTCCTCCCTCACCCACAGCCCTCTTGGTTGGGTTTCCACCAAGCCAGGCATACACATCCCAATTCTTTGGTAGGCCCATGCATCTGGCCACCATACACTCTCTTAAACTCAATTAAGTTGCCTTATGAAAGGACACATCAAACAATATTTTCTGATGCAATTGATAAGATATAATTTGCCAATCTAGATGGCACAGAATCCTGTACACACTCATCCCTTGAGAATAGTCATAACAACCTGTAATATGTACAGAGAGGCATCTAAACATCGACTGCTATGTTCTCTGTGCTCTCACATTCTCACTCTGGCTTCCACTGCCTCTCTAAAACTTTTCTCCCATCCATCCTTCCTTCTTTTCCAATGACAGGCCTGGTTCTATCCTGTAACTCCCTTCACCTTAGTAATGACATCAATCTACTCTTTTACCCTTTTAATTAAAAAAAAAAACAGAAAATTTTTCTCAAATATAAGTTGAGCACAATTATTATCATTCTGTAATTTAAAAGTATAAGATGTACCTAACACCCAGCCCAACTTTTATCAGTTAAACAGAACATTTAGTTATATATTTTAGCTTTTAAAAGGCTTAAAATCTGTTATATCCTGGCTAGCTTATGTATTATCTGATAACTAGCTAATTAAAATATGTATTCTCAAAGTTAAATAGTCTGAGTGGGTTATAAGATTATACTAAGTTTTCAACCCCGCCAGTAATCTGAGAAGTAGCCATATATCTGTAAATATAGGAAGCCTAGCATGGCTTCTAGAACTGAGACAGGTTATAGAGACAATTTTCTATTTGCGTAGTCCCCTGTGAGCAACACGTGAGAGCAAGTCTTCAAGCTTCTGGCCTAGGATCATCAGACAGACTTTTGAAACACTAAATTTTGAAGGGCTAATCATTCTGGCTTGGCAGAAATTTTCAGCCAACTTATTCTGCAATGTTTCCTTTTCTAGAGAGTAATTAGTCTGTAGAAGAATTGGAGCAATTTTTGCATAGTGTCTGTCTGCCACAATAAATCACCTCACGTGGAGGTGGAGATTTTCAGTTTCTTCTTTGAATATACCAAAGGGGAGCTGGTGGGAGTGGACATGTCTCAATAAAAGTTAAAGAACATTAAATGTCATATTTTGTGGACTTCTGGTGTTTTTTAGAAACCATCTAACTATATAAGTAATCTGGACTGTTGTCCATTAATTATCTTAATAAATTATCTTGAAAGCACTCTAACAATAAACTTAGAGACATGAATTTGTTATTTGGCCTTAAACTCATGTGCTTAATCATCTCAGCTTCATTTTTTAATAGCAGAAAAGGACTGGGTGTAAGCCATCTATACTGAAATGTGTTGTATAGGCACAATACGTGTACATCAGAGTAACAATATTAATTTTAAATCAATGAGAAATTTATATTAAAGAAAATCTTTAAAATCTAAATTTGTATCAAATAAATTCTGTGCCAATGTAAAAGATCATAATTTTAGTTTAGTGATAAATATAAAAATAATTATGTACAGCTTGAAGAAACCAGTGAAGGGTTTTTGCCCCAATTCCCTGGACTTTGGGGGACTAAAAGTAGTTATTCTGAGGTTGTTTTTCTGAGGAATTTAGAAATGCGTTTAATTTAACAGGGAGGAATTAGCTCAAACTAATTATACATAATCTCCATCGGTGGAAAATCTTGTATTTATTACTAAGCTAAAGTTATTATCTTTTACATTTGAAAGTATATTATAATACATTACATTCTCTCCCATGATCTCTTAAAATGATCTCTTAAACAGTGAAGAAAATTTGTGCATCTTTTAAACTCATCTATTATTTCTAGCTATATGTTTATAAGCTGTTTAGAATTTGTCTATAGAGATATTCTATCTTCTGTTAATTAAGTAAACATTTGTTCTTTCATATTTTTCTTTATTTTTTATATAAAGAAATATACTTGAATGCACTCTACATTCTCTTTACCAAATCTCACCATATTTCCTATAATACATCTCCTGACACCATGTCTTCATCTGTTTACCTTTTAGATCTCACCAAAGAATCAGAGTCTAGTGTTACTCATGAAGGGAATCTATTGAAGCACAAGCCAATTACCAAGGCAATACCCCCCCAAAAAAAATGAATGATTCTTCATTCACCAGTAGCCATCAAATGCCAAAAGCCCCTCAATATGGCATTGGCAAGGGTTGGTCACCCCATCTAAGCCCTGACTCTAGCTGGCTTGATCATGTGAAAGTATTGTGTTAACACAGGTGCTGTGGGTTCATGAGTGTGATAACCATGAGCTGTCCAGAGGACAGCTTTTCATTCTCTATATCGAACAGCTATCACAATTTTCTTGATACAATAGAGATCAATTCAATGTTCATTGCAAGAAGGCAGGAACATAACCCATCTAATTATGATGGAGATGTTATTAAAAATTTTAGTTTCTAAATGCCTTTTATTTATGTAAAATTCCAGAAAATTTTATTTCTGTTTATGGTCTGAAACATCTTCCTTTCATTCATAACGAACACAATGATAGTTCTAACTTTTGAAATGACATTATAATATGATGTATATGGATCAAATTTTTATAAATTTGTGTGCATGTGTATCCCATTTTTAAGAGTATTAAATTTTTTCTTAATGTTTTCTAGCTGTATTAATATGATCATAAGATTTTCAAGTAAAATAACTTATGCATTATTTTACTAACACAAGTCTTAATTTTATATCTCAAATATTATTTTCTATTGCATACATACATGAATTTTAGTTGTCAACATTTGCTTAATCAATTAGTTCCTTGTATATTAAATTGTAAATTTATACTTTTGTGTTGAAACTAACTTTTTTTTTTCAAAAGTTATGAACTAATTTTATTGGCAGTTGAATTTTTACTACAGCTAAATTTGCACTGTGGCATGGTTATTTTTTTCCCATTTATATTTATTTTTATATAAATTTTACTTTAAAATATAATTTCATCATTTTCCATCTAACTCCATGCTTCCCCCTCTTTGCTTTCTTTTTTTTTTTTCCTTTTTTTTTTTTTATTAATTTGAGTATTTCTTATATACATTTCGAGTGTTATTCCCTTTCCCGGTTTCCGGGCAAACATCCCCCTCCCCCCTCCCCTTCCTTATGGGTGTTCCCCTCCCAACCCTCCCCCCATTGCTGCCCTCCCCCCATAGACTAGTTCACTGGGGGTTCAGTCTTAGCAGGACCCAGGGCTTCCCCTTCCACTGGTGCTCTTACTAGGATATTCATTGCTACCTATGGGGTCAGAGTCCAGGGTCAGTCCATGTATAGTCTTTAGGTAGTGGCTTAGTCCCTGGAAGCTCTGGTTGCTTGGCATTGTTGTACTTTTGGGGTCTCGAGCCCCTTCAAGCTCTTCCAGTTCTTTCTCTGATTCCTTCAATAGGGGACCTATTCTCAGTTCATTGGTTTGCTGCTGGCATTCGCCTCTGTATTTGCTGTATTCTGGCTGTGTCTCTCAGGAGAGATCTACATCCGGATCCTGTCGGTCTGCACTTCTTTGCTTCATCCATCTTGTCTAATTGGGTGGCTGTATATGTATGGGCCACATGTGGGGCAGGCTCTGAATGGGTGTTCCTTCAGTCTCTGTTTTAAACTTTGCCTCTCCCTTCCCTGCCAAGGGTATTCTTTTTCCTCATTTAAAGAAGGAGTGAAGCATGCACATTTTGATCATCCATCTTGAGTTTCGTTTGTTCTAGGGATCTAGGGTAATTCAAGCATTTGGGCTAATAGCCACTTATCAATGAGTGCATACCATGTATGTCTTTCTGTGATTGGGTTAGCTCACTCAGGATGATATTTTCCAGTTCCAACCATTTGCCTACGAATTTCATAAACTCGTTGTTTTTGATAGCTGAGTAATATTCCATTGTGTAGATGTACCACATTTTCTGTATCCATTCCTCTGTTGAAGGGCATCTGGGTTCTTTCCATTTTCTGGCTATTATAAATAAGGCTGCGATGAACATAGTGGAGCACGTGTCTCTTTTATATGTTGAGGCATCTTTTGGGTATATGCCCAAGAGAGGTATAGCTGGATCCTCAGGCAGTTCAATGTCCAATTTTCTGAGGAACCTCCAGACTGATTTCCAGAATGGTTTTACCAGTCTGCAATCCCACCAACAATGGAGGAGTGTTCCTCTTTCTCCACATCCTCGCCAGCATCTGCTGTCACCTGAGTTTTTGATCTTAGCCAATCGCACTGGTGTGAGGTGAAATCTCAGGGTTGTTTTGATTTGCATTTTGTTTTCTAGTCTTTTACTCTGGGGTAGTGGCTGTCTTTGTCACTGAGGTGTGTTTTCCTTATGCAGCAAAACGCTGGGTCCTCTTTAAGTATCCAGTCTGTTAGTCTATTTCTCTCTATTGGGAAATTGAGTCCATTGATGTTAAGAGATAGTAAGGAAAAGTGATTGTTGTTTCCTGTTATTTTGTTGTTTGAGGTGTAACTATGTTTGTGTCTCACTTCCTTTGGGCTTGATGCAAGAAAGTAAATTTCTTTCTTTTCCCCGGTTGAAATTTCTCTCCTTCTGTTAGAGCTTTCTTTCTATTATTTTTTGTAGGGCTGAATTTCTGGAAAGTTATTGTGTAAACTTGTTTTTTTATGGAATATCTTGGTTTCTCCATGAATGTTAATTGAGAGGTTTGCTGGATACTGTAGCCTGGGTTGGCATTTGAGTTCTCTTAGAGTCTATATGAATTCTGCCCAGGATCAGTCTCTGGTGAGAAGTCTGGTTAATTATAATAACTCTGCCTATATATGTTACTTAACCTTTTTCCTTTACTGCTTTTAATATTCTTTGTTTTGTGCATTTGGTGTTTTGACTATTATGTGACAGGAGGAATTTCTTTTATGGTCCAATCTATTTGGAGTTCTGTAGGCTTCTTTTACGTTTGTGGGCTATCTCTTTCTTTAGGTTAGCGAAGTTTCCATCTATAATTTTGTTGAAGATATTTAGCAGCCTTTTAATTTGGTAGTCTTCACTCTCTTTTATACTTCTTTTTCTTAGGTTTGATCTTCTCATTGTGTCCTTGATTTTCTGGATGATTTTAGTTAGGAGCTTTTTGCATTTCACTGTTTCTTTGGCAGTTGTGTCCATGTTTTCTATGGTATCTTCTGCTCTCAGAATCTCTCTTCTATCTCTTATATTATGTGTGATTCTTACATGTATGACTCCTTATCTCTTTCTTAGGATTCCTATCTCTAGGGTTCTCTTCTTTTGTATTTGTTTATTGTATATATACATATATATATACATACATACATATATATATATATATATATATATATATATATATATATATATATATATCTGTTTTTAAATCTTGGGCTGTTTCTTTAAATTCCTTACCTGTTTGGTTGTGTTTTCCTGTAATTCTTTAAGGGATGTTTGTGTTTCCTTTTTAAGGGTGTTTACTTGTTTACTTCTGTTTTCCTTTATTTCTTTAAGGGAGTTTTTTATGTCCTTCTTAAAGTCCTCTATCATCATTATGAGGTGTGATATTAAATCTTAACCTTGTTTTTCCAGTGTTTTTGGATATTCAGTATTTGCTTTGGTGGGAAAACTGAGCTCTAGTGGTATGAAGTAGTCTTGGTTTCTTTTCTTAGCGTCCTACACTTGCCTCTCACCACCAGGTTGTCTCTGGTGTTAGCTTGTGTTATTCTCTCTGTTAGTGTCTTGATCTTCTTGTAAGCCTCCTTGTCAGCACTCCTGTAGACTTGTTTATTAATAGCCAAATCTGTGTTCAGAGAGCTGTGTGACCGCTCAGTTCTGGATGCAGGCAAAAACTAGAAGAGTCCTGTCCCAGACTTCTCCTTGATTTGTGTGTCCTGAGGACTGTAGGGGAGTCACTCAAAGAAGAAGAGTTTGTCTTACCTC
Source organism: Rattus norvegicus (assembly GCF_021556685.1). Lineage (NCBI taxonomy): Eukaryota > Metazoa > Chordata > Mammalia > Rodentia > Muridae > Rattus > Rattus norvegicus. The sequence continues at coordinate 2,928,750 of NC_141535.1, read as the reverse complement.
TGCTCTCAGGTGTATCAGCCTCTGGTTTCGTCCTATGAAGAGCATTTTAGTGAAAAGTAGCAATTTGAAAAAGGAAAAAAAACCCATATAATATGGTTGGTTCAAGTGAAATTGACTTGACTCCTATATTGAATGACATAAATGTATTAAGAGAGTGATAATTTTTGGGCCTGACCTCACCCAGCTAAACTTAGTTCCAAGCATGATGGCACACACCTTTAATACCAGGAGACTGAGGCAAGCAGATCTCTTGATTCCTAGGCCTGCCTTCTTTACACCATGTTCCAAGTAGAGAAACACTGAAATTCTGGCCTGTGGTACATGTTTTCACCCCAGCAATCAGGAGAGAGAGACATGCAGATCTCCACGATCAAGGTAAATTATAAAGCAAGTTCTAGGATAGCAAATTTTTGGAAGTGAAGTGAATGAAAAACATAAAGCTGCTAATAATGCAGTAAGAAAAGAGGGTCATGACCTATTCTGGAAGGTTGTGAAATATGTAGTAGATCTTGTATTGAGAGAGGGGTTATAACTTATATTAATTATGGTACTTTACGGTCACAGAACTTGCAGAACAAACATTTCTCTCCATGGAAAACTAATGTATTGGAATGGCTTACAATCTAGAGTCCAACTAATCCCACAATGGCTATAGAAAGTACAAAAATGTAATAATTTCTTAGTTGCACAAAGTTGGATGTTTCAGGTGGTCTTAAGTGATGGCGGCAAAGTGGCCACAGTACCGAGAATCAGGAGTAGGCCTGGTTAACTTTAAGAAAAGGCAGAGACTCTGATCATTTGTGCAAAGAGAATGCCAATGCTTTACTGAGCTTCAAAGTACATATACCCCAAATTCACTGGGTGGAAAATCTCAGGAAGCACAATGGAAAAATGAGTTTATGTTCTCAGCAGGAAAACAGAAACTGAAACCAAGAACTGACATCAAAGATGTTAGAGCCCAGGTGTTACAGCCCAGGTCCAAACAGAAAGGTCAGGATGTTCCTTTCTAAAGAGAAAGGGCTTTCAAATGCATCAGAAAGGCTCAGCAGTGGGTAAACACTGAGGGTCCCCAAGAGGGTCGAACACTTCAGTATATGATGGAGTCCAGAAAAATTGGGAGCCAGTGTCAGTGAAGAAATCAATGAACTTACAAGGTGGAGGAAACAGGCAAATAACAAAACCTTCATCCTTCGATCTCCTTATATAGCCTTCCATCAGAAGTTATGTCCTAGACTGAAAGATAATCTTTCTACTTCAAGATTTGAATCAAAGTCTTTCCACCTCAAATGTCTAGACTAGAAGCAGATTCAACCATTTCAAACCAAGCAGAAAATTTCTCACAGATGTACCTTCCATTACCGGATTATAGTTTAGTTCACATATAGTCAAGTTGACAATCATGAATAGCCATCAAAGAGCTGATGCACACTGTGTTCTGACTTAGTTTCTTGACTGTTGATGCAATATGACAAGTTGATCTCCTTCCAGCTTCTGTGATGGGATGACCCCCTTGGATTTCTAGGAAGGATAAGCACTTCTTCCGCTAAATTGTCTATTTCAAATATTTGTTCACAACAATAAAATGAACAGCTGGTTCACTTGGATAGTTGACAATACTGCAGGTTTGATGCTAACATTGTATGCATTGGAAAGACAAAAGAGACAATTAGAAGGGAAAGGATAAGTGCAGGATATTTATCAATCCATGCAATAGGCCGACAGTATGGGGGCACTCTGCCCTTGGCTCTTGTACAGAGTTCACCATGAGACAAAAAGGAACAGCTGGGTCCTTCCAAATCACAGGATGACAAATTTGGCTTCTCAGATCTGCCTTTTACAGTGAAAATCATCTTATCCTATCCAGTGCTCAAAAGAAGGATATGGTGAACATTTTGATATTTATTTAGCCATTACTATCAACACAGTTACACTAATAGTAATTACCAGTAACCTAGTACATAGGTGCTGGCTGTTCAACAAAATGCATTGGGTAGCATGCCGTTTTTTTTTTTTAATGTACTTTTTATAAGGATTCTAGCTCTCCTCTAGCCCCAAACAGAAGTATTGGAAGAGAAAAGTTATTAGGATACAGTGAGCATGTTTAGCAATAGTTCTTTGAGGGCATGCTCTATCTTCTTTGGCAGCTGTTCAGTCATGTAGGGAACATCAAACAGAACTCAACAGCAGAAAATCAGTCCTCTAGGCAGGCAGACAGCAGGCATGAAGTGGTAGCTATAGTCCTCTCCTCAAGCAGGCAGATACCAGACAGCTATAGTTCAATTCTAAAGAAACTGATGGGCTCACTGACCAAAATAAGGGGAGATTGTGGAAGTAGCAAGCCATCCTAGGAACCTCATAAGCAGTTATTTCGAGAGTTTCTCTTAATGGCTAGTTATTACAAGTTGAACTCAGCAATGCTAGGTAAGGTGAACCAATGCACGTGTATTGTTAGCAAAGAATAGTGAGGTGCAGCAAATCAAATAAATGCTCAGTGCTCAATTCCCAGTGTTGTGGGTCCCTATTTATACTCCTTATTTCCAAGGTTCTATCATGTGTTTGCTATATCAAATCATATTTTCACTTGTGTCTGCTTCAGGAAAACATTCTCTAACTTATATGCTCCAGATAAACATCCCTTTACCTGTGTGTCCCAGCAGAATATTCTTCGCTATAACTAACTTTCCAAAGAAACTAGAAGTACCCACTTTAGCAGAGGCAGTACCTAATTCCACCTATCACTACTTCAAATGACAAAGTGAAAGAAAGAGCAGGTCTTGTAGTCATTGTACAGTTGAAATGTGCTCTCTGGGCTGTTGTAGAGAAGCCAAAAATATTTATTTTTCTTATTTATTTATTATTTATTAAATGTTTATGCATTGAGGTGATTCCTGCAGGTGCCATGGCAGGAAGAGAAATGATCTGTAAAGAGCTCAGAGTGAAAACTAACTTTAGCCTGACTTGCAGGATCAAATTTTGGGAGTCTGATATCATGCACTTTATTCTCATATATTTAAATACCATATAATTTGGGGAAAAAGTTTCCTGGTGTTACACAATCTCCAGTGCACATGAAGGCACAATTGCAATGATATTTAACTCAAATATGTATTTCTTCAAAGAAGATGGATTCTTTCGATCGACTGCCTGTATTAGCTTAGTGACATAGGAAAGGACGTGGCATGGCTTCATTCATGGAGATAGCTTAAAAGTTGTTTGGGGCTCTCTGCACCCAAATCCCGTGGGAGGGAGAGTTAAACCTTCAGAGAGGCAGACAAGCCTGGGAAACCAGAAGAGACTGCTCTCTGCACATACATCTCGGACGCCAGAGGAAAACACCAAAGGCCATCTGGAACCCTGATGCACTGAGGCTCCCGGAGGGGGCGGCACAGATCTTCCTGGTTGCTGCCGCCACAGGGAGCCCGAGGGCAGCACCCCGCGAGCGAACTTGAGCCTCAGGACCACAGGTAAGACCAACTTTTCTGCTGCAAGTGACCTGCCTGATGAACTCAAGACACAGGCCCACAGGAACAGCTGAAGACCTGTAGAGAGGAAAAACTACACTCTGTCCCCATAACTGACTGAAAGAGAGGAAAACAGGTCTACAGCACTCCTGACACACAGGCTTATAGGACAGTCTAGCCACTGTGAGAAATAGCAGAGCAAAGTAACACTAGAGATAGTCTGATGGCGAGAGGCAAGCACAGGAACCCAAGCAACAGAAACCAAGACTACATGGCACCATCGGAGCCCAATTCTCCCACCAGAACAAACATGGAATATCCAAACACACCAGAAAAGCAAGATCTAGTTTCAAAATCATATTTGATCATGATGCTTGAGGACTTCAAGAAAGACGTGAAGAACTCCCTTAGAGAAACACAGGAAAACATTAATAAACAAGTAGAAGCCTACAGAAAGGAATCACAAAAATCCCTGAAAGAATTCCAGGAAAACATAAATAAGCAAGTAGAAGCCCATAGAGAGGAGACACAAAAATGCCTGAAAGAATTCCAGGAAAACACAATCAAACAGTTGAAGGAATTAAAAATGGAAATAGAAGCAATCAAGAAAGAACACATGGAAACAACCCTGGATATAGAAAAACAAAAGAAGAGACAAGGAGCTGTAGATATAAGCTTCACCAACAGAATACAAGAGATGGAAGAGAGAATCTCAGGAGCAGAAGATTCCATAGAAATCATTGACTCAACTGTCAAAGATAATGTAAAGCGGAAAAAGCTACTGGTCCAAAACATACAGGAAATCCAGGACTCAATGAGAAGATCAAACCTAAGGATAATAGGTATAGAAGAGAGTGAAGACTCCCAGCTCAAAGGACCAGTAAATATCTTCAACAAAATCATAGAAGAAAACTTCCCTAACCTAAAAAAAGAGATACCCATAGGCATACAAGAAGCCTACAGAACTCCAAATAGATTGGACCAGAAAAGAAACACCTCCCGTCACATAATTGTCAAAACACCAAACGCACAAAATAAAGAAAGAATATTAAAAGCAGTAAGGGAAAAAGGTCAAGTAACATATAAAGGCAGACCTATCAGAATCACACCAGACTTCTCGCCAGAAACTATGAAGGCCAGAGGATCCTGGACTGATGTCATACAGACCCTAAGAGAACACAAATGCCAGCCCAGGTTACTGTATCCTGCAAAACTCTCAACTAACATAGATGGAGAAACCAAGATATTCCATGACAAAACCAAATTTACACAATATCTTTCTACAAATCCAGCACTACAAAGGATAATAAATGGTAAAGCCCAACATAAGGAGGCAAGCTATACCCTAGAAGAAGCAAGAAACTAATCGTGTTGGCAACAAAACAAAGAGAATGAAAGCACACAAACATAACCTCACATCCAAATATGAATATAATGGGAAGCAATAATCACTATTCCTTAATATCTCTCAACATCAATGGCCTCAACTCCCCAGTAAAAAGAAATAGATTAAGAAACTGGATACGCAACGAGGACCCTGCATTCTGCTGCCTACAGGAAACACACCTCAGAAACAAAGACAGACACTACCTCAGAGTGAAAGGCTGGAAAACAACTTTCCAAGCAAATGGTCAGAAGAAGCAAGCTGGAATAGCCATTCTAATATCAAATAAAATCAATTTTCAACTAAAAGTCATCAAAAAAGATAAGGAAGGACACTTCATATTCATCAAAGGAAAAATCCACCAAAATGAACTCTCAATCCTAAATATCTATGCCTCAAATACAAGGGCACCTACATATGTAAAAGAAACCTTAATAAAGCTCAAAACACATATTGCACCTCACACAATAATAGTGGGAGATTTCAACACCCCACTCTCATCAATGGACAGATCATGGAAACAGAAATTAAACAGAGATGTAGACAGACTAAGAGAAGTCATGAGCCAAATGGACTTAACGGATATTTATAGAAGATTCTATTCTAAAGCAAAAGGATATACCTTCTTCTCAGCTCCTCATGGTACTTTCTCCAAAATTGACCATATAACTGGTCAAAAAACGGGCCTCAACAGGTACAGAAAGATAGAAATAATCCCATGCGTGCTATCGGACCACCACGGCCTAAAACTGGTCTTCAATAACAATAAGGGAAGAATGCCCACATATACGTGGAAATTGAACAATGCTCTACTCAATGATAACCTGGTCAAGGAAGAAATAAAGAAAGAAATGAAAAACTTTTTAGAATTTAATGAAAATGAAGGTACAACATACCCAAACTTCTGGGACACAATGAAAGCTGTGCTAAGAGGAAAACTCATAGCGCTGAGTGCCTGCAGAAAGAAACAGGAAAGAGCATATGTAAGCAGCTTGACAGCACACCTAAAAGCTCTAGAAGAAAAAGAAGCAAATACACCCAGGAGGAGTAGAAGGCAGGAAATAATCAAACTCAGAGCTGAAATCAACCAAGTAGAAACAAAAAGGACCATTGAAAGAATCAACAGAACCAAAAGTTGGTTCTTTGAGAAAATCAACACGATAGATAAACCCTTAGCCAGACTAAGGAGAGGACACAGAGAGTGCGTCCAAATTAACAAAATCAGAAATGAAAAGGGAGACATAACTACAGATTCAGAGGAAATTCAAAAAATCATCAGATCTTACTATAAAAACCTATATTCAACAATACTTGAAAATCTTCAGGAAATGGACAATTTCCTAGACAGATACCAGGTACCGAAGTTAAATCAGAAACAGATAAACCAGTTAAACAACCCCATAACTCCTAAGGAAATAGAAGCAGTCATTATAGGTCTCCCAACCAAAAAGAGCCCAGGTCCAGACGGGTTTAGTGCAGAATTCTATCAAACCTTCATAAAAGACCTCATACCAATATTATCCAAACTATTCCACAAAATTGAAACAGATGGATCACTACCGAATACCTTCTACGAAGCCACAATTACTCTTATACCTAAACCACACAAAGACACAACAAAGAAAGAGAACTTCAGACCAATTTCCCTTATGAATATCGACGCAAAAATACTCAATAAAATTCTGGCATACCGAATTCAAGAGCACATCAAAACAATCATCCACCATGATCAAGTAGGCTTCATCCCAGGCATGCAAGGATGGTTTAATATACGGAAAACCATCAATGTGATCCATTATATAAACAAACTGAAAGAACAAAACCACATGATCATTTCATTAGATGCTGAGAAAGCATTTGACAAAATTCAACACCCCTTCATGATAAAAGTCCTGGAAAGAATAGGAATTTAAGGCCCATACCTAAACATAGTAAAAGCCATATACAGCAAACCAGTTACTAACATTAAACTAAATGGAGAGAAACTTGAAGCAATCCCACTAAAACCAGGGACTAGACAAGGCTGCCCACTCTCTCCCTACTTATTCAATATAGTTCTTGAAGCTCTAGCCAGAGCAATCAGAGAACAAAAGGAGATCAAGGGGATACAGATCGGAAAAGAAGAGGTCAAAATATCACTATTTTTAGATGACATGATAGTATATTTAAGTGATCCCAAAAGTTCCACCAGAGAACTACTAAAGCTGATAAACAACTTCAGCAAAGTGGCTGGGTATAAAATTAACTCAAATAAATCAGTAGCCTTCCTCTATACAAAAGAGAAACAAGCCGAGAACGAAATTAGGGAAACGACACCCTTCATAATAGACCCAAATAATATAAAGTACCTCGGTGTGACTTTAACCAAGCAAGTAAAAGATCTGTACAATAAGAACTTCAAGACACTGAGGAAAGAGATTGAAGAAACCTCAGAAGATGGAAAGATCTCCCATGCTCATGGATTGGCAGGATTAATATAGTAAAAATGGCCATTTTACCAAAAGCAATCTACAGATTCAATGCAATCCCCATCAAAATACCAATCCAATTCTTCAACGAGTTAGACAGAACAATTTGCAAATTCATCTGGAATAACAAAAAACCCAGGAGAGCTGAAGCTATCCTCAACAATAAAAGGACTTCAGGGGGAATCACTATCCCTGAACTCAAGCAGTATTACAGAGCAATAGTGATAAAAACTGCATGGTATTGGTACAGAGACAGACAGATAGACCAATGGAATAGAATTGAAGACCCAGAAATGAACCCACACACCTATGGTCACTTGATTTTTGACAAAGGGGCCAAAACCATCAAATGGAAAAAAGATAGCATTTTCAGCAAATGGTGCTGGTTCAACTGGAGGTCAACATGTAGAAGAATGCAGATCGATACATGCTTATCACCCTGTACAAAGCTTAAGTCCAAGTGGATCAAGGACCTCCACATCAAACCAGACACACTCAAACTAATAGAAGAAAAACTAGGGAAGCATCTGGAACACATGGGCACTGGAAAAAATTTCCTGAACAAAATACCCATGGCTTACGCTCTAAGATCAAGAATCGACAAATGGGATCTCATACAACTGCAAAGCTTCTGTAAGGCAAAGGACACTGTGGTTAGGACAAAACGGCAACCAACAGATTGGGAAAATGATCTTTACCAATCCTACAACAGATAGAGGCCTTATATCCAAAATATACAAAGAACTCAAGAAATTAGACCGCAGGGAAACAAATAACCCTATTAAAAAATGGGGTTCAGAGCTAAACAAAGAATTCACAGCTGAGGAATGCTGAATGGCTGAGAAACACCTTAAGAAATGTTCAACATTTTTAGTCATAAGGGAAATGCAAATCAAAACAACCCTGAGATTTCACCTCACACCAGTTTGAATGGCTAAGATCAAAAACTCAGGTGACAGCAGATGCTGGCAAGGATGTGGAGAAAGAGGAACACTCCTCCATTGTTGGTGGGATTGCAGACTGGTAAAACCATTCTGGAAATCAGTGTGGAGGTTCCTCAGAAAATTGGACATTGAACTGCCTGAGGATCCAGCTATACCTCTCTTGGGCATATACCCAAAAGATGCCTCAACATATAAAAGAGACACGTGCTCCACTATGTTCATCGCAGCCTTATTTATAATAGCCAGAAGGTGGAAAGAACCCAGATGCCCTTCAACAGAGGAATGGATACAGAAAATGTTTTACATCTACACAATGGAATATTACTCAGCTATCAAAAACAACGAGTTTATGAAATTCGTAGGCAAATGGTTGGAACTGGAAAATATCATCCGGAGTGAGCTAACCCAATCACAGAAAGACATACATGGTATGCACTCATTGATAAGTGGCTATTAGCCCAAATGCTTGAATTACCCTAGATCCCTAGAACAAACGAAACTCAAGACGGATGATCAAAATGTGAATGCTTCACTCCTTCTTTAAATGAGGAAGAAGAATACCCTTGGCAGGGAAGGGAGAGGCAAAGATTAAAACAGAGACTGAAGGAACACCCATTCAGAGCCTGCCCCACATGTGGCCCATACATATACAGCCACCCAATTAGACAAGATGGATGAAGCAAAGAAGTGCAGACTGACAGGAGCCGGATGTAGATAGCCCCTGAGAGACACAGCTAGAATACAACAAATACAGAGGTGAATGCCAGCAGCAAACCACTGAGAAACACCTAAAGAAATGTTCAACATCTTTAGTCATAAGGGTAATGCAAATCAAAACAACCCTGAGATTTCACCTCACACCAGTTTGAATGGCTAAGATCAAAAACTCAGGTGACAGCAGATGCTGGCAAGGATGTGGAGAAAGAGGAACCCCCAGTGAACTAGACTGTGGGGGGGAGGGCGGCAATGGGGGGAGGGTTGGGAGGGGAACACCCATAAGGAAGGGGAGGGGGGAGGGGGATGTTTGCCCGGAAACCGGGAAAGGGAATAACACTCGAAATGTATATAAGAAATACTCAAGTTAATAAAAAAAAAAGTTTTTTGGGTTATTATCTACATCTAATCCTTGTTGAGGGAGTATGAGAGGGTTCCGGTTAATCCAAACACGGTAAGAGTTATTTTGAATATTATTAATTTCTGTGCATCTGTTAATCCAGATAAGGTAAGAATTATTTGAATATTATTCATCTCTGAGTCTGGTTGTCGAAGCTTGATATGGCCTGGTGTAGCAGATATTGCAGATCACCAGATTATTAATCACATCAAACCCCAGCTTTCCAGGTTCTTGTCCTTTTCATGGAGTCAATTACCCTGCGTGCTCCTGGATTCCATGTAGACATGTAGGTAAAAGGGCTTTTGTGCTACCAAACATGGATGTAGGTACAAATATGTATTGAGTGCATGTGTATATGTGAACATATGTTTAGAAGCCAGAGAGCAACTTTAAAATTGCCTTTCCTCAAGAGAAAACCACTTATTGTTTTTTTTAGTTTTTTTTTCAGACAGACTTAAGAACTGGCTTGGTGTTCAACTAGACTATCTGGCACGTGACAAACAGGAATATGCCTGGCTCTTACTCCTCAGTACATGAGTCACAGGCATGTACTTGAACACCCATTTTGTTCTGTTTTAATATATGTTCTGTGTTTGAACTGGGGTCCTAATGCTTGCTCAACCAGTATTTTACAGAACAAATGTAATTCTCTCCCCAGCCCTGCTTTTATTTATTTATGTAACATTGCTGATGGCCTGCAAAAGGAGATAAAGTTATCTAGGGAAATATAACAAGGTGGTAATTAAAATATATTTCCATGTTTGTTCATGTTTGCAGAAGCTGGGTCAGGTGATTGATGTTGGATTGGAGGTTGGAGTAGTGTGTTCTGCAAGCAAATCTGAGGTCTGCAGAACCTATAATCTCAGGTGGGAGTACTTATTGTAGTCTTAAGATTGAGAACTGTAGAGTGTGCCAGTGACCTGGAAATATATAAATCATAGGGCTTCTGTTAAGTAGTCCTGAGGATGGGTTCTTACTTTGGAAAGCCCACATTCCCATCTGAGACCTGCTGAAATTAGATGAGTCCACACATATTGAACTCGGATACCCTGGTTTACTCTGAGCCTCTGACTTCAGTGGTAAAGACATCTAAAATGCAAAACATGTGCTCATGTGCACAAAACATCTGGGCACTAACTTTCTAGGGGGATTTCCATGGATATTAATTCTTGTCTCCTTAGAAATCACATGATTTGATTCTTAGTAGTGGATAGGTTATTAGTGGTGCCACTTTCTGCCTCGCTACTATGTACAAGAGTTCCAATCTTAGCTTTTATAGGCACCTCCCATTGCATATATCCAAGGATCCCCCTTGCAAGGTGGGCTGAGTGGTTGCCACTTGATAGTGGATTCCTGCCTACCACTGACATGCTGAATTGTGTATTTTCCTTCAGAATCTATGTGAAGTGTACAGATGCTTGGCTGACTGCTTGCCATTGACTTGTAGTTGTCCAAGAACTTGTCTGTTACTACCTTCCAGTTTACTCCGCTCTTACTAGGATATTTGAATCTTTTAATATTGATTGTGGCCTTTCAGCATGTGTGGGAATGAATTTCTGTGAAAGGTATTTAATTTTTTCTTATGTGTATAGACTTGTGTTGTTTTGTGGTGTGTGTGTGTGTGTGTGTGTGTGTGTGTGTGTGTGCGCGTTTGCATGAGTGTGAAGGTATGTCTTCCATGTGTGATGGTAAACATATTCATGTTCATTCATTCATTAGGGTAGACATTGTGTGAGTTCCTGGATTCCTTTGTAACCTATTCATTGAGGCAAGGTCTTAAAATGAAACTCAGAGCTGCTGGAAAACCAGAAGTCAAAAAAGCCAGTTTGTTCCTGGGGGACAATGCTGTCTGAATAACAGGTAGGTTGCCATGCCCATTCAGTCTTTCTCTTGGTACAGGAATTTTGATCTCCAATCTACAAACTTGTGCCACATGTACCATATTCACTAATCCACAAATCAGCTCATGAAAGAGGTTTTTCTGGCGAGGGGGAAGGCCTAGAGGGGGTGCTACCTTGTGAGGGTAGACAAGGTGAGTGATAGCTGGGGTGATTACGGCTTTATTTTTTGGGTCCATGGTAACTGTGGCATCTAAATGGAAACATACCCCTCATAGGGGATGCTCATTTGGAGCTTGGTGTTGAGAGCACAGAGTGAACAAATGTTCTGAAGACAGAGTGAAAATGTGCCTGTGACCTTAACATTTACTCAATGATCCAGAAACTTCAACAGTAAAGCAATTAATCACAATGCTGTCAGGTAAAACAGAAAGAACATCTTAGGATTCTCTTGGAACAAACTGCACACAATGCCTATTTCAAATCCAAACGTCCTGGACTTCAATGAGTGATGCAATTTTTGATTGCTCTCAGTGATACAACAAGGTGTCAGGGAGGGATCTGACCTGCTGAGATGAAATTGACTAATTTCTTCTGGGTTTGTAGCATGGTCTTCCGTGCATGATCGCAACACTTGTCTCACAGTTGAACCTTTGTCAGAGATTCAAAGGTAAGACAGTAAAATAATGTTAGAATAGGACAGCAGAGTCGGGAACTCAGCCTTACATTGAATGGCAGGCTTGGTAGTGTAATAATGACTCTTTAATCATTCCTTCCTTTAATTTTTCCCTTCTTTCTTCCGTCCTTTTTTTCCTACTTCCCTTTCTTTATTCTGAGTATGTTCTGTGTGTCATGCACATTCTTGTTTGTATGTCATACTTGCATATGAATATTTATGTACATAAGCATGTGGAATTTCAAAACTGATACCAGATACTTTAATTGATTACTCTGTACATAATTTTCTGAAGTGGGCTCGCTGAAAATATAGCTCACCAATTTTATGTACCTAAGCTAAACCTCTTTCCTTGAGACCCATGGTACAAGGACCTTCAGACTGCCACTGTAAAGGCGAGCTGCTATACCCACTCAGCTTATTTATTTGTTTTGTGGAATCTGCTCTATAGACTTCCATCCTCAATCTTTGAGGTAAGCACATGATTCTTTGAAGCCATCTCCTCTGCAACACCTCCTGGATTTGTAAATAATATATTGAATACTGAATTGATTTCTAAATGGCACCTTCCATGTAGCCCAAAATACCTACAAATGCGTCCCAAAACAAAATTATAGGCTTACTTAAAGGACTATGAAAGAAAACATAAAGAAAAAAGAAAACAAAATGAAACAATAATAAATCGTCTATTTAATGTTTCACAAAGTGATGCCAATAATTTGTTAAGATAACCAAAGGCAGATGTTTTATTTCTGACCCACCCCCTCAATTAAATCCCCACAGATTGCAGGATTTTGTTTTGAATTTACAGTATGACAATTTATTAAAAGATTTCTTAAATACTATTTTTGTAAATTGTCATACTCAATTTTGGCATGTATATATATATTGTTATAGTAGAAGTATGCCCCCAAGACCTCACCATATATTTAAAATACCAGAAGGTCCATCTCATACACCTAACCTTCCAGCAGTCATAGTATTGGAGGCAAGGGTAATTTTGAGATTTGTTTAATGTGACCAAGCTTCTTCTATATTCATTTTATACATACACATAATGGATACTGACTGCTTTCCCACCCTGTGAACCCCCATCTGGCTACTGTTGAGCACCCTCCCTATAAGCCCTTTTCCTTCATCCATGTGTTATGGTATTTTTTGTTTTGTGACCCAAAGAGACTAGGAAGTACTCTATGTTACCAGGGTTTGGAACTATTTACTGGGGAATGTTGATGTCACCAGGGCATACCTAAGAAAAATGAAAACTGTCATTCTTATAGTATTTATGCAGTAGCCCCAGTGCAAAAGGGATAGGTGGAGATTCATGTCGCCTTGTTCTTTGTAGCTTAGAAAATGAAAAAGATTTTCTTGCCATATTTATTTAATAATTTATTTATGTATTTATTTATTTATTCTGTGTGTGTGTGTGTGTGTGTGTGTGTGTATGTATGTATGTGTGTGTGTGTGATACATGTGGAGGTGGCAGGAGAACTATCGGGAGTTAGTTTGTTTTTCCCACACTTTAGGTCCTAGGGATTGAAAACTGGTTGCCAGATTTGGAGTTAGGCATCTTTACCTAATAAGCATTTCAGCAGCTCTTAAAAAGAACAATTTTATACTATTGTGTGTAGACTCATTGAAGAAATGTCCACAACTTCCATGGCTTTCAGGTGATTTGAGGGACACATGGACTAGGAAAGACTTTGGAAAACTTTCCTACCCATCCACATAACCATGCATACATATATACATTTGTATATATACAACAATGTATATACATAGAAAATTAAATAAATAAATGAATAGATAAAAATTAGAAACAAAACAAAACCAAAAAAATCTCTATCCTCATATAAGAGAGGCTCACTACTGTTAATATCTCTCAATATCAATGGTCTAATTCCCCAATAAAAAGACATAGATCAACAAACTGGATACACAATGAGGACCCTGCATTCTGCTGCCTACAGGAAACACACCTCAGAGACAAAGACAGATACTACCTCAGAGTGAAAGCCTGGAAAACAACTTTCCAAGCAAATAGTCGGAAGAAGCAAGCTGGAGCAGCCATTCTAATATCAAATAACATCAATTTCCAACTAAAAGTCATCAAAAAAGATAAGGAAGGACACTTCATATTCATCAAAGGAAAAATCCACCAAAATGAACTCTCAATCCTAAATATCTATGCCCCAAATACAATGGCACCTACATATGTAAAAGAAACCTTACTAAAGCTCAAAACAAACATTGAACCTCACACAATAATAGTAGGAGATTTCAACACCCCACTCTCATCAATGGACAGATCATGGAAACAGAAATTAAACAGAGACGTAGACAGACTAAGAGAAGTCATGAACCAAATGGATTTAACAGATATTTATAGAACATTCTATCCTAAAGCAAAAGGATAAACATTCTTCTCAGCTCCTCATGGTACTTTCTCCAAAATTGACCATATAACTGGTCAAAAAACAGGCCTCAACAGGTACAGAAAGATAGAAATAATCCCATGTGTGCTATCAGACCACCACGGCCTAAAGTTGGTCTTCAATAACAATAAGGGAAGAATGCCCACATATACGTGGAAGTTGAACAATGCTCTACTCAACGACAACCTGGTCAAGGAAGAAATAAAGAAAGAGATTAAAGACTTATTAGAACTTAATGAAAATGAAGGTACAACATACCCAAACTTATGGGACACAATGAAAGCTGTGCTAAGAGGAAAAGTCATAGCTCTGAGTGCCTGCAGAAAGAAAAAGGAGAGAGTATATGTAACTAGGATGACAGCACACATAAAAGTTCTAGAACAAAAAGAAGCAAATACACCCAGGAGGAGTAGAAGGCAGGAAATAATCAAGCTCAGAGCTGAAATCAACCAAGTAGAAACAAAAAGGTCCATAGAAAGAATCAACAGAACCAAAAGTTGGTTCTTTGAGAAAATCAACAAGGTAGATAAACCCTTAGCCAGACTAACGAGAGAGCGCAGGAGTGTGCCAAATTAACAAAATCAGAAATGAAAAGGGAGACATGAACTTCAAGTAGTTAGACATGTCTAACTACAGAATCAGAGGAAATTCAAAAAATCATCAGATATTACTACAAAAGCCTACATTCAACAAAACTTGAAAATCTGCAGGTAATAGACAATTTCCTAGACAGATACCAGGTACCGAAGTTAAATCGGGAACAGATAAACCAGTTAAACATCCCCATAACTCCTAAGGAAATAGAAGCAGTCCTTAAAGGTCTCCCAACCAAAAGGAGCCCAGGTCCAGACGGGTTTAGTGCAGAATTCTATCAGACATTCATAGAAGTCCTCACACCAATACTATCCTAACTAATACACAAAATTGAAACAGATGGATCACTACCGAATTCCTTCTATAAAGCCACAATTACTCTTATACCTGAACCACACAAAGACACAACAAAGAAAGAGAACTTCAGACCAATTTCCCTTATGAATATCGACGTAAAAATACTCAATAAAACTGTGGCAAACCGAATCCAAGAGCACATCAAAACAATCATCCACCATGATCAAGTAGGCTTCATCCCAGGCATGCTGGGATGGTTTAATATACGGAAAACCGTCAATGTGATCCATTATATAAACAAACAGAAAGAAGAAAACCACATGATCATTTCACTAGATGCTGAGAAAGCATTTGACAAAATTCAACAACCTTCATGATAAAAGTCCTGGAAAGAATAGGAATTTAAGGCCCATACCTAAACAGAGTAAAAGCCATATAGAGCAAACCAGTTGTTAACATTAAACTAAATGGAGATAAACTTGAAGAAATCCCACTAAAATCAGGGATTAGACAAGGCTGCCCACTCTCTCCCTACTTATTCAATATTGTTCTTGAAATTCTAGCCAGAACAATCAGACAACAAAAGGATATCAAGGGGTTACAGATTGGTAAAGAAGAATTCAAAATATCACTATTTGTAGAAGATATGATAGTATATTTAAGTGATCCCTAAAGTTCCACCAGAGAACGATTAAAGCTGATAAACAACTTCAGCAAAGTGGCTGGGGATAAAATTAACTGAAACAAAGTAATAGGCTTCCTCTACACAAAAGAGAAACAAGCCGAGAAAGAAATTAGGGAAACGACACCCTTCATAATATCCCCAAAAAATGTAAAGTACCTCGGAGTGACTTTAACCAAGCAAGTAAAACATCTATCTGTGCAATAAGAACTTCAAGCCTCTGAAGAAAGAAATTGAAGAAGACCTCAGAAGATGGAAAGATCTCCCATGCTCATGGCTTGGCAGGATTAATATAGTAAAAATGGCCATTTTACAAAAACTGATCTACAGATTCAATGCAATCCCCAAGAAAATACCAATCCAATTCTTCAAAGAGTTAGACAGAAAAATTTGCAAAATTCATCTGGAATAACAAAAAACCCAGGATAGCTAAAACTATCCTCAACAATAAAAGGACTTCAGGGGGAATCACTATCCCTGAACTCAAGCAGTATTACAGAACAATAGTGATAAAAACTGCATGGTATTGGTACAGAGACAGACAGATAGACCAATGGAATGGCATTGAAGACCCAGAAATGAACCCACACACCTATGGTCACTTGATTTTTGATAAAGGAGCCAAAACCACCCAATGGAAAAAAGATAGCATTTTCAGGAAATGGTGCTGGTTCAACTAAAGGTCAACATGTTGAAGAATGCAGATCGATCCATGCTTATCACCCTGTACAAAGCTTATGTCCAAGTGGATCATGGACCTCCACCTCAAACCAGGTACACTCAAACTAATAGAAGAAAAACTGGGGAAGCATCTCGAACACATGGGCACTGGAAAAAAAATTCCCTGAACAAAACATCAATAGCTTATGCTGAAGATCAAGAATCAACAAATGGGATCTCATAAAACTGCAAAGCTTCTGTAAGGAAAAGGACACTGTGGTTAGGACAAAATGGCAACCAGCAGATTGGGAAAAAATCTTTACCAAGCCTACAACAGGTAGAGGGCTTCTATGCAAAATATACAAAGAACTCAAAAAGTAATACCGCAGGGAGACAAATAACCCTATTAAAAATGGGGTTCAGAACTAAAGAAAGAATTCACAGATGAGGAATGCCGAATGGCTGAGAAACACCTAAAGAAATGTTCAACATCTTTAGTCATAAGGGAAATGCAAAACAAAACAACCCTGAGATTGCACCTCACAGCAGTGAGAATGGCTAAGATCAAAAACTCAGGTGACAATAAATGCTGGGGAGGATATGGAGAAAGAGGAACACTCCTCTGTTGTTGGTGGGATTGCATACTTGTACAACCATTCTGGAAATCAGTCTGGAGGTTCCTCAGAAAACTGGATATTGAACTACCTGAGGACCCATCTATACCTCTCTTGGGCATATACCCAAAAGATGCCCCAACATATAAAAAAGACACGTGCTCCACTATGTTCATAACAGCCTTATTCACAATAGCCTGAAGCTGGAAAGAACCAAGATGCCCTTCAACAGAGGAATGGATACAGAAAATATGGTACATCTACACAGTGGAATATTACTCAGCTATCAAAAACAATGACTTCATGAAATTCATAGGCAAATGGTTGGAACTGGAATATATCATCCTGAGTGAGGTAATCTGATCACAGAAAAACACACATGGTATTCACTCATTGATAAGTGGCTATTATCCCAAATACTTGAATTACCCTAGATGCACAGAACACATGAAACTCAAGACAGATGATCAAAATGTGAATGCTTCACTCTTTCTTTAAAAGGGGAACAAGAATACACTTTGCAGGGAATAGAGAGGCAAAATTAAACCAGAGACAGAAGGAACACCCATTCAGATCCTGCCCCACATGTGGCCCATACATATATAGACAAGATGGATGAAGCAAAGAAGTGCACGCCGACAGGAACCGGATGTAGATTTCTCCTGAGAGACACAGCCAGAATACAGCAAATACAGAGTCGAATGCCAGCAGTGAAGCACTGAACTGAGAACAGGACCCCCATTGAAGGAATCAGAGAAAGAAGTGGAAGAGCTTGAAGGGGCTGGAAGTCCCGTATGAACAACAATGCCAAGCAACCAGAGCTTCCAGGTACTAAGCCACTACCTAAAGACTATACATGGACTGACCCTGGACTCTGACCTCATAGGTAGCAATGAATATCCTTGTAAGATCACCAGTGGAATGGGATGCCCTTGGTCCTGCTAAGACTGACCCCAGTGAACGTGATTGTTGTGGGGTGGGCAGCAATGGGGGATGGTGGGGAGGGAAACACCCATAAAGAAGGGGAGAGGGAGGGATTAGAGGGATATTGGCCCAGAAACCAAGAAAGGCAATATTATTGGAAATGTAAATAAGAAATACTCAAGTTAATAAAAGAAAAGAAAAACAGAACAAAAAGAGGAGAGGCTAAATGAAAAGATACAGGTCCTTGAAGTTGAAAGAGCACAACTGATTCCATAAACAACTTGGACTTCATTTTTCTGGTTGATTCTGGGCTTTATGTTTGTCCCCAACCATTATGACAAAGGTTTCTGTCTTACTTTTTTACTACTACTCTATTTGTGAAATTCAGATTTAATATTTGAAGGCTCCATTTTACCTACATATTAAACTTACAGAGCAATGGAGATATATTTGAGTCAGAAAGGGAAAGTGGATGTGGTAACCTACTAAGTTGCTGAACAAAACACGAATGATATGGCTAAGAATTGAGCGACTTTGATAATTTTGTGGGGTTCCCAAAATAATAGCAGCTGCTTTTCTATCTCTTATTGAAGCACATTATTAAAGTTATGGGCTTTTACTGTCTTAATTTTAATGTCTTTTTTTAAGCCTTCAGAGAGAAATGCCAATTAATTTTTGAAGAACGCATAGTGTTGGACACACATGTCCCAGGACTCTGGGAATAGAGACAGGAGGACAATAAATGAAACGTTAATCTGAGTGACACAGTGAAATACTCCCAAGAAATCAGGAAAAACAACAAAGAACCAAAATTAACTTTGTAGGGAACATGACTTGAAATTATTGATTTGCAAAGCACCATAAAGCATTGACTCACAATGACTGGTTGTTTGTCTTTCTTCTTTTGTGCTTCTGATACATCCATAATTCCCTGTGAGTGTGTGGAGACTGTTCACATAACTTTTTGAGAAAGGGTCTCTCCCTGAAAGCAATCTTCAGGGATGACCATGTCTCTATCTCAAATTGGTTGGGATTGCATGTAAGTACATGACTCTGAACCTTCCATTTGCTGTGGGGTTATGGTCTGCACTTGGAGTTACTTATACTTGCTGACCAAGCCATGTACAAGTCCCTCACAATCATTTAAAAAAAATTTTTATATTATGTATATCACTGAGTGCTTTTGTCCTAAGAGGCTAGATGATGGCATCAGATCTTCTGGAGCTGGGGTTAAATGGGGATGTGAGCTGACATACATGTTGGCCTGAAACCAAAGTAATTTTCTCTTGAAGAGCAACAATTGTTCTTTATTATTTAGCCATTCCTCTAGCCCCAATATCTTAGTTTTGAGTGTTAGAGGAGCACAGGAATGTACTCTGATATTAGACATCAGAGAGATAGAAAAAGGGGTGTGGGGGAGAACTGAGTCCTTTTTGGCCATGTATAGGTGATGGCATGAAAGTGTTCCTGTTAATATAACAGAACCAGCATGGCAGGGGCCTGCATGAGGACTGATTGTAAGTTTTGTATGTAGAACAGTGTAGATGTACCCTTTTCGAACTTCCTCCTTGGAGGAATTTCCTTTCTATCAAGGGTACTGACTCCATGATAATCAGAGACAGCCTGAGTCAAGCAAGCAAGATGTGGCTAATGTCTCAACAAACTCTAGACTTTTATAGACATATGGAACTCCCAGAAGCACAAACCTTGTTGAGAAATCCTTAGAATAATTAGGAGAGCTAATATAGTTTATTTAGGATGTTTTCTAGCAGCTATGCAAAGAAAGTTTTATGAAGAGTGAACACACACACTTTTAGAATGTTTTCTAGCTTTCTAATTTTGATCAGAAAATCCAACAATTATTTTTAGAGTTTTTATAATAGGATTTCTGACTTGGGAAGGAAAATCCAATAATTTTTATAGAAACTTTTCTAACTTTGGTCAGAAAATACTTGATCTATACAGATAGCTATTACAAACAGACAGTAGAGTCTCAACCAGAGAGTTCTGTCTCAAGAGAGAGCTGTCTTTACTGCAAAGTTATGTGGAACAGACTATCAAGACTGTGTATAGAAAGCAGAGTAGGGAGCCATCTTGAGCAGAACACAGGCCCATAAAGCATTGACTCACAATGACTGGTTGTTTGTCTTTCTTCTTTTGTGCTTCTGATACATCCATAATTCCCTGTGAGTGTGTGGAGACTGTTCACATAACTTTTTGAGAAAGGGTCTCTCCCTGAAAGCAATCTTCAGGGATGACCATGTCTCTATCTCAAATTGGTTGGGATTGCATGTAAGTACATGACTCTGAACCTTCCATTTGCTGTGGGGTTATGGTCTGCACTTGGAGTTACTTATACTTGCTGACCAAGCCATGTACAAGTCCCTCACAATCATTTAAAAAAAATTTTTATATTATGTATATCACTGAGTGCTTTTGTCCTAAGAGGCTAGATGATGGCATCAGATCTTCTGGAGCTGGGGTTAAATGGGGATGTGAGCTGACATACATGTTGGCCTGAAACCAAAGTAATTTTCTCTTGAAGAGCAACAATTGTTCTTTATTATTTAGCCATTCCTCTAGCCCCAATATCTTAGTTTTGAGTGTTAGAGGAGCACAGGAATGTACTCTGATATTAGACATCAGAGAGATAGAAAAAGGGGTGTGGGGGAGAACTGAGTCCTTTTTGGCCATGTATAGGTGATGGCATGAAAGTGTTCCTGTTAATATAACAGAACCAGCATGGCAGGGGCCTGCATGAGGACTGATTGTAAGTTTTGTATGTAGAACAGTGTAGATGTACCCTTTTCGAACTTCCTCCTTGGAGGAATTTCCTTTCTATCAAGGGTACTGACTCCATGATAATCAGAGACAGCCTGAGTCAAGCAAGCAAGATGTGGCTAATGTCTCAACAAACTCTAGACTTTTATAGACATATGGAACTCCCAGAAGCACAAACCTTGTTGAGAAATCCTTAGAATAATTAGGAGAGCTAATATAGTTTATTTAGGATGTTTTCTAGCAGCTATGCAAAGAAAGTTTTATGAAGAGTGAACACACACACTTTTAGAATGTTTTCTAGCTTTCTAATTTTGATCAGAAAATCCAACAATTATTTTTAGAGTTTTTATAATAGGATTTCTGACTTGGGAAGGAAAATCCAATAATTTTTATAGAAACTTTTCTAACTTTGGTCAGAAAATACTTGATCTATACAGATAGCTATTACAAACAGACAGTAGAGTCTCAACCAGAGAGTTCTGTCTCAAGAGAGAGCTGTCTTTACTGCAAAGTTATGTGGAACAGACTATCAAGACTGTGTATAGAAAGCAGAGTAGGGAGCCATCTTGAGCAGAACACAGGCCCTCAGCTACATGATTTGATTTAAAGTCATTTGTTTTGGAACTCACAAATAACCCTTCTCTTAGAAACCTGGATCTAACCAAGGTGAGTCCTTGACACCATGGCATGGTTAAGGATACAGAGGGATGATGGATGTGGGCTTCAGGCAGGTGGCAGGAAACCTTTGTCTTTGTATTTATGTTTCAGATTTTAGAGACTCTCATCTACTCCAAGTAGGGAGTAGGGACAAGGGAGTAAGGACTAGGGAGTAAGGTGTAGGGAAGAGTACATGTAAGAATCAAACAAAGCTAGTTGTAGGGACTGTTCAGAAAAGGTATAAACACATTGCCATAAGGTGAGACATGAATCCATCTGAAATGTAAGATGAAGGGGAAGAAGCAATTTGGAAAATAGATGAAGAATGTTAGAAAGAAACCAAAGAAAACACATATCTGTAGTGCTGAGCTTGGCAGAGGATGGCATGTGATGTGTCTCTTTCACTGTCCAATACAACAATCTGCAATTCTGATGCCTAGGTAATTCTCAAAGAATTTATTCTGTTTCCCTGTGTCTTGCACATTTATGTGCCTGGCATAGATTTTGACCTACATTGTTATAGTCTTTGTCACTCCCAGAAAGACAAAATGTGACTAAATTTACCCAACATTACCCTGAGTGTTTCTGTGCCAGGTGTTTAGGTGAGGTGACAAGAGAGAAGTTCTGCACTTACCTGTCTTTAAGTTACCCATAAATTCAATTTAATTTTTTTTTATTGTCAGATATCTGCAAAGTCCTAGTTTATTTTCCTGTATAGGAATCCCTAAACATTAAAGCACTACTTCCTCAATATATCTGTTTATGGAATATTATTGAGGACACAGTCACAAGGCATGAAGATCAGGGTACACCATTTATGTTTGGTTCAGAAAAATTGTCCTCTTCCGTTATGGCAGGCCCACTTATTGACCCAGAACTCACAATCTTGGCTATCGGTTATCCAGAGAGCCCCAGGGATCTTCCTATCTCTGTTTCCCAATGCTGGGATTGGAAGTGTGTACAATCATGATTGATATTTTTCTGTGGTTTATGGGGCTCATGCTTGAATAGCAAGTACTTTAGTGAATGAATTGAATCCTAAGCACAGTAACAGCTTTCTAACTGTACTATGTTAAGTAAAGATAGTTGATAACAACAAAACCTTTCATAATGATTATGAACAATAATTTTCTATTTTTCACCAAATTACTCTAAGAGAACAGATTTTAAGTGCTCTATGGACACAAGCATTTACATATTTGGTAAGTATGAGAGAGTTATGGTAATTTGATAATCAACATATATCTAAATCCTGTACATTACGTGCCTTGAATACTAGTTTTACCTACTCTGGATGATAGGAGTCCTGGATGTCTGAGTGCTAGTTTATTGCTCTATCATTAACGGCTCATGCTCTAAGATCAAGAATCGAAAAATGAGGATCTTAAAAAGCTACTAAGCTTCTGCAAGGCATAGGACACTGTTGTTAGGACAAAATGGCAACCAGTATCTTGGAAAAATATCTTTATCAATCCTATATCTGATAGAGGGCTTATATCGAAATATACAAAGAACACACTCAAACTGTAAGGAGACAAATAACCCTTTTAAAAATGGGGATCAGAGCTTAACAAAGAATTCTCAGCTGAGGACTATTGAATTAAAGAGATGTTCAACACCTTAATCATAAAGGAAATGCAAATCAAAACAACACTGAGATTCTACCTCACACCAGTCAGAATGACTAAGATCAAAAATTCCGGTGACAGCAGATGCTGGTGAGGGTGTGCATAAAGAACACTCCTCCATCGTTGATGGGATTGTAGACTGGTACAACCATTCTGGAAATCAGTCTGGAGGTTCCCCAGAAAATTGGACATTGCACTACCTGAGGACCCAGCTATACCTCTCTTGGGCTTAAACCTAAAAGATGCTCTAACATACAACAAAGACACATGCTCCACTATGTTCAGAGCAGCCTTATTTATAATATCAAAAAGCTGGAAAGATCCCCGATGCCCTTCAACAGAGGAATGGATACAGAAAATGTGGTACGTCTACACAATGGAATACTACTCAGCTGTCAAAAACAATGACTTCAAGAAATTCATAGGTAAATGGATGGAACTAGAAAATAACAACCTGAGTGAGGTAATCGGATCACAGAAAGTCACACATGGTATTCACTAATTGATATGTGGATATTAGCCGAAATGCTAGGATTACCCAAGATGCACAGATCACATAAAACTCAAGAAGGATGACCAAATTGCAGATGCTTCACTCCTTCTTTAAAAGGGGAACAAGAATAAACTTAGGAGGGGATAGGGAAACAAAGTATAGAACAGAGATTGAACGAACGCCCATTCAGAGTCTGCCCCACATGTGGCCCATAGATATACAGTCACCAAATTAGATAAGATGGATGAAGCAAAGAAGGGCATGTTGACAGGAAGCGGATGTAGATCTCTCCTGAGAGACACAGCCAGAATATGACAAATACAGAAGTGAATGCCAGCAGCAAACCAATAACCTGAGAATGGCACCCCCTTTGAAGGAATCAAAGAAAGGACGGAAAGAGCTGAAGGGACTTGAGACCCCATTTGAACAACAATGCCAACCAACTAGAGCTTCCAGGGACTAAGCCACTCCCCCAAGACTATACATGGTCTGAGTCTAGGCTCCAAATTCATACGTAGCAATGCATAGCCTAGTAGGGGCACTAGTGGAAGGGTAAGTCCTTGGTACTGCCAAGGCTGGACCCCCAGTGAATGGGATTGTTGGGGGGAGGGCCGTAATGGGGGTAGAGTTGGGAGGGAAACACCCATATCGAAAGGGAGGGGAAAGGGTTAGGGGGATGTTGGCCTGGATACTGCGAAAGGGAATAAAATTTGAAATGTAAATAAGAAATGTCCAATTTAATAAAGATGGAAAACAATTCAAGGGTTGTTGTGTGTGTTTGTAATTTCCACAATGGAGAAATGAAGTCCACTTGATCCTTGAGGTTGATGTCCACCCATCTGCTTGTCAAGTCTTATGCCAATAAGACACCATGTCTCTATTACCTTGAAAAGGAAGGAAGAAAGAAAGAAAGGAAGGAAGGAAGGAAGGAAGGAAGGAAGGAAGGAAGGAAGGAAGGAAGGAAGGAAGGAAGGAAGACAGGAAGGAAGACAGGAAGGAAGGAAAGAAAGAAAGGTGGATGGTCTCTGAGGAAAAACAATCCTTTGCATACACATGCACAAACACACACACACACACACACGCACACACACACACAAACACAAGTGTGCAAATACATACATGTTATATGGTACCGGGTAAGGGCTTTTTAAGAATCTTAGAAGACCTATAAGAGCCCTGTGGGTGAAGCTCCTTATTCTATTATTTTTAAAAACATTTTCAGAGTATATAATATCTGCATATATGACTGTATACTGTCTGCATGCTTGGTGCCCATAGAAAAGAAGACACAGGTTCATGTGCCACTTTAGTTACAAATGTTTTAATCTTTCTTTTGTATGGGAGTTGAGAATTGAACTCGTGTCTCTTGGGAGATCAACCAATGTTCTTAACCACTGAGCCATCTCTTGACCCTTCTTTATTTTTTTTTATTCTAATCTCCTTATAGTAACTTCTTTGTATAATCTCCATGGTGACTTGCTTTGCTTTCTGAAAGGGGTACCAGAGAGAGGGAAAGCCTTTCAGATGGACCCGTGATTAGTTTCATCATGGGTACCTCCAAGGTAAAAGAGGTGATGATGATAGAAGATTTAGGAAGTTAGACAAAAGTGTCTGATCATCTGACATAAAACTAATCAAAACAAAACAAACAAAAAGAAACCCACCTCCCAATCATACTATTTTTCTGAACCTAAAACAACTTATAAGAATCATAAATTCTGAGTCTGAGAGTTAGAGGGAGACAACTACACAAGAAAAAAACAAAAAACAAAAACAAAACAACAACAAAAAAACAAGCTCCACAAGATGATGGCTTTATTGCTCCTGGTAGAAACTAACTAAGCCAATGTCCATTCAGTGAACTCCCATCCTTAGGCTGTCACTTTCCATTTTTTTCTGCAGCTTGGTCTTCTGTCTTTCCTGGATGTTCATTTCTTTGTACATGCAAACAAGTGAGCTTAGAAATCTGTAGGCTTTCTGCTCTAGCTGGAGTGCCACAGAGGATTCACACAGGATCTGCTTTGAGAAATTAAGGAGCAATGTGAACTGTTACAAACTAAATTTACCTAAGAACACTGACATATTAAAAGTTTTGTTTCATTCAATTTTATTTACATTATGTGGTGTGTGTTTGTTTGCATGTGCGTGTGCGTGTACGTGTGTGTGTGTGTGTGTGTGTGTATGTGTGTGGATGTATGTTAGTTTGTGTGTGTTGTCAGGTAAGGGTGACTGTTGAGGTTAGAAAAGAGCATCACATTCCCTGGATCAGGAGTTGTAGTGTTTGCAGGCAATCAGTCATGTGTTCTGCAATCTGTACAGGGCTCTGTATAAAATTTTTACCTCAGAAACATCTCTATAGGCCCACACTCATATTTATTCCTGAAGAAAATCTAGTTATGCAAACCAAACATTATGCATAGTTCTCTTATCTTTTTTTCCTCCATCTTTATTAACTTGGGTATTTTAGTTCTCCTATCTTATAGTCAATCATCTTTGATGCTCACAGCATCTGTGAAATTCCAGGCATGGAAGGGATAAACATGTTTAATTCAGTTTTGATATTTGTTCATTATAACTTTAATGATAAAGCAAAATCCATCAAACTATTTGTATTAATTTCAATGTTCTCATCTTTATTTTCTTAAGAACTCTAAGATTAAAAATTATATTTTATAAATTCTTTGAGAATTTCACACACTTTAATTTGGTCATATTTGGGATAAAGATATTTTAAAGAGATGTTTGTGCCTCTCATTGTGGCTATCAGACCACTGAGACAATAGGCCTTGAGAAATTGGAATTTTCCCAGGAATTTCATGCTGAGATGGGAGAAAGCTTGCGACAGCCACGTGAAAATTCTACTCTAGGAAAGATTCCACTCTGTCATATGTTTCCAAAGAGACAATGATAGGCAAGGATATCCTGGACTGAGACTGTATAGAGATGCATCTCTGTGACCTTCTGTTTAACACTTAAGTCCACTTTAGAACCCTGAATATAGGCCTGGGTAGGTTGTGGGTATTTAATGGGTCTCTTTGTAGCTCTTTCCAGTATGGTTCCCATTTAATCTCCATTTTCTACTTTTCATATAAACTTGGCTGCACAGACTTAACTTTCCTTCAAGTGTGGTTAAAGAAGTACCTTGATTGATTTTCTCTTTCTTTGTCTAAATTGACCAACCAAATTTAGGAGAGTTGTATAAGTCTATGTTAATTAAACCACTTGGGAGACAGACCTAGCTCTCTAAGGAAAAGTATATATATTTCAGCTTTGCAGTTTGAGCCATCTTTCAGGGAAACTTTATGTGTTTTGCTCTCTCTCTCTCTCTCTCTCTCTCTCTCTCTCTCTCTCTCTCTCTCTCTCTCCCTCCCTCCGTGTGTGTGTGTGTGTGTGTGTGACTCACTCTCTTACACAATTTAAAACAACATAAATTTTTTTTTGAAACCAACAAGCATCATAAGAGGTAACGGATCTTCACCCTTTCTCCCACATGGAATACATGGATTATTATTTTAGAGTACATAAATTTTGATTACTATTTATTTCTTTTCTAAAACTCAGGTAATGGGTTTTAGTTTACTTTTTAAGAAAGATTTAAACAATGACCAGTCAGAAAAATTGAATATATCCTGAGATCATTATAGCTTAGTTTCCAAGTGGTTAAAGTTTTTGACAAATTTGCAAGAAAAGTTAAGTAGTTATTAAAGCTGAGTCTGTTCTTATGACTTTTATAAAAATCAAATGAATGTTAGAAGAAAGACTTATGGTTTTAAGTAGTGGACTTTTTTTTAATCAACATATTTAATTGCTACCTCAGGAAATTTGGTAACTTATAGTCAAGCAAAGGCTATCTTTAAGTTTTTTTGGTTTTTGTTTTCAAATATCTCTGATTTACATGGGCCTTCTGTAAAATAAAGGAAGTTCCTGGTTTTATCTTCATCCTTTCCATTTTGGAAAATCAATTTATTTTATCTAATGTAAATATTATCATTTCCATAAAATTCATATTGAGGTTTGTTCTATTGTTCAGTATTTTAATGCTGGCCCCCAAGCTCTGGATTACATCAAGGACTAGACAATCATCACATGCTCACATAATTAAGTAATGCTATGTGACCTTTTCTCATAATTTAAAACTATTGGTTGAATAAAAATGCCAACACTCTGTACCTGACCAGAAGATATGTAGATTGGGTGAGATAGGAGAGTTGTATAAGTCTATGTTAATTAAACCAGGAGATCGGGTAGAAAGAGGAGAATACATCATGGAGTAGGAATCCTGAAAATATGGCTTTGAGAACTGTCCACTTGGAATACGAGTGGCCTAGAGAGAAGATTGTAAATCATATCATGGGGTTATTGGCCAGGAAGTAAACATAAGTAGCATAGAGTAAATATCTTCCTAGCCCTAATGCTGTCTGAATCTTATAAACATAAAGATTTTTTATCTTTTATCTGAATGATCAAAGTCAGGGTAGAAACCTGTGATTACAATTACTGCAAAATTGTCATGCTTTAGTTAAAAGACATTTCTTTCTTTTAAAACTTTTTAATACAACATGTATTTATACTTATACCCTTCTATCATTCCATCCCCCTTCTCTTTACTGGGTTCACTTTTTGTGATTTATTTTAAATTAGATATGTCTCTGTGTGCATATGTAATGTGTTTGTGGGTTCCAATGGAAGTCAGAGTGAGGTTTTGAGTCCTTTAAAACATGAGCTGTAGGCAGTTGTAAGTCATGCATGAGTGCTATAAACAAAACTGGGTCCTCTGGAGGAACAGTATGGACTCTTCATTGCTATTTTCTCCATTAATAAAATAAAATATTTTATACTAATGAACAACAAAATAGCATAAGAAATTTGCTGGTTTACAAAAAGAAGATTGAATTCAAATTACAATTATGAAATAAAGTAACAAACTATGGTTATCTGTTTTAGACTTTGCTAAAATATGAAATTTTTGTATATTGCTTATACTAGGCAAGTTTTTTTGCCACTTGATTTTTATATATTCATTTGATTACTGTATGTAGTCTGAATATTGCCTTGACCCAAGAGCTTGGCCTTGAGTAAATAAATAGTGTTGTTGGCTTTACTCAAATATGGCTCAGGACAACTATGAATCTTAACCTGGCATCCACCTTTTCAAGTACATAACCTTTGTGCCTGGCTTCCATTACATTAGGTAATGCATTTGACATTCAGGGATGATGGTGCCTGACTCAAAGTGTTCACAATCCTATAAAATATTAACGGAATTTTGAAATTTCTGTATCTCTGTCTTGATCTCCCTTTTTCTTTATTTCTGTGAGGGTACTGGTAATGATTATGGGTGGGTGGGTGAGTGTGTGTGTGTGTGTGTGTGTGTGTGTGTGTGTGTGTTTATATTTCTAAGGTGTCATATCTCTTCTTCCATCTTAAGAATCACTATCTCATAACATCACCATGGTGGACTATGTCTCTCTGAAACCAGAAGTCAAATAAACTACTTTTCTCTTATATTTTATCTGTTAGGCATTGTGTCATAGAGGCTGGAAAGCAAAAAAATAAATCCTTAGCTGGAATGCTCCTTAAGGCATTTAAATTCAATGTGGTGATTAATATTCTACTATTCTCCAGTTTGGACCATCCTTTAGAAACATATGTGAGTTTCTCTGTTTGTTACTTTGTTGTTTTTTTTTTCATTATGCCTCCGTATTGAAGCATATTTTTAAATCTCTTCATGGGACCGTAGATATATCAGAGTACAGAGCACTTGTGCCACTTTTGCAGCCTTGTTATGAACTGTGATCATGCTCTCTTGTTCTAGTAGGTATGGAGAAATTAGTGTGTTCTTCATATTGTGATTTAGAAGGTTGTCCCTTCATTCTTATGTATATGTTTGTGTATGTATGTGTATGTGTGCATGTGTGTGCATTTGTGTGTGTGTGTTTGTGATGAAATCTTGGGGGTATGTGGGATGAATTTGCGGGAGAGAGAGTCAGTGAGAGTTGTATTGCTCTCAAATTCTGTACTATATTATTTAGAGTATTTTATTACTATTTTTATTTGTATGATATTTTGTCTTAAATGTATGTCTATGTATGATATTTGTTCCTGGTGCCAATGGAGAACAGAATATGGCCTTTGATTCCCTTTAGATTGGCATGATTGACAATTGTAGCCTATCCCTTGTATGCTAAAAATGGAACTCAGATCCTCTGGAAGAGTAATCAGTGTTCTATTTAGCCATTTCTTCAGTGTCATTCTTTACATTTCTTGAGTTTCTCTTTTAAGCTTGAATTTCTCATTTAATTAGGTAAGACTAGCTGGCCACTGTGTACCAAGAAGCTTATCTCTGCCTCCTTATGACTGAGATTAGGTGTGTTTTGTTTTGTTTTTTTTTTGTTTGTTTGTTTCTGTTTTTTTTGGGGGGGAGCAGAGGTTGTTTATTTGTTTTGAATTAGAAATCTAAGTACTTATCTTCATGATTGAATGCAAACTTATACCTTCTTAACTAATCCATCTTTCCCCCCGTGGGCTTCTTAATTGTAGCGTCTTAACATAAGTACATCCTACCTCAAGTGCAGTCATAACCCTGTTTTATTAGTACAGATGTCCTTGACTTTCTGGCTGATGTTTTTGGCTCCAGAAGCTCCTTTACCTAGCCTTCTCTGGAATTAGGCTCTCATTTTTTCTCCCTGGATGTACCAATATCTCCGTTCTTAGTATTTTCCTGATCTATATTTCCAATGTGGAAATCAAGATGTATTGTCCACTTGTGCCAATCGCCTCCAGCTGAAGGATAATATTCATTCATCCATGAAAGTCAGTAAGTAAGAGACACAGTAAATCTTTATCAAATTGTAAAAATCCATTTTGTGTTCATGGATATGAAGAAGAAACTTCTTGTGCTGAGAATGAGGTTCTGAAGTATTTATTATAAGAAAGCCATTCATATTTCCCAAAAAATTTTGTGTTGAGAGTTTGAGGTTTCACTGTGTAGCTGGCATAAAACCTTGATAGCCTGACGTATTATTCTATGACACGAATGTTTCCTGCTGTTCATGAAGGGCAAAAATTGTTATCATCAATGAGGATTTTCAAAAACATGTTTTAAAAAAATCTCCTTTCTATACATTTGGATATGGATGTATTTGCAAGACTGTCTATTAAAGGAGAACCCCAGTGTGAAAATCTGTGTAACTTCTCTGACCAGCCATCTCTCTTCCATTATATTGGCACTCAAGAAAACACAAGTCTTGAAGTTTGACTTTGAGTGGTTCTTTCTACCTCGGTTAAGGGAAATATCACTTATAATATGATAGAGATGTTATTTTTTAATGATACACAATAAATCCTTCACATTCGTGCACTATTGCTGAAGCATACGTTGTAATCTTTAGCTCAGTGAAGTGTTCATAAGGTGAGGAAACCTAAGGCTGTGTTTATTAGAGGCAATTAGTATAGACCTCAGTTTAACCTGCTTTCACCTTCAGTGTCCCAGCTCTTTCCATTGATGTCAGTTCAATATAAAGTTTTAAGGAAAAGTGAACAAGTATTTAATAATAGTCCACTGACATGGATAAAAGACTCATCTATGTTCCAATATGTCCAACATAAAGCGATATATTCAACATGCCTGGTTGTGCTGTATGCCTGTTTTAAAAAATGCATGTTCCATTACCTGACTTCACGGAGCTTTGTTAACATTAAGGTAGAGGCAAAGACAGGGATGATACTTCACAGTTAGTCTCACAAAGCCAAATATCTGCATATTCACATTGAGTGAGAACTATTTCCAATCTGTCCTCCTGAATTCTACTGCTGAATTCTTATTTTAAATTACTCCACCAGTGTCTTTCTGTTTTGGGGTCCTAACTCCCCTCCTTTGAGCCTTATCCTTCTCTTTTCTCATTAATGGAGATCCCTGAAAGGATGGTACAAATGGTATTCTACATCATTACAGGTGGAACTTTGGTTTCACACAATAATGGCCATTGTGACTAATCTTTCTTTCAGAGATCCTACTCCTGTCTGGATCGGAACTGGATGCTCCTGTGTTGCTTAATGGAACATGCTCAGAATCTGGACACTTTCCTTCATAGAGCAATATCCACTATGATGCATCAAACTAAATAGGTTTATTTCAGAAGACACCTCTTGCTTGTTATGGTTCAATGTATCCTCTGGCTTCTGGCTTGAGATGCTGCAGCTCAGAGACATTTGATCTTCTCAAAGATCACTAAAATGGTACATACTACAGTGCCTCGGGCCAAATTAGAGGACGTCATAGATTCCTGCACTCTCTAACATCTTTTCTTACCTGCAGAATCTGCTTAAAGAGCTTATAGATCTATGTGACTCCTCAAACTGAGAGACTGGGAACAGACTCCATCTTAGAGAACCTGACCTAAGTTTGACCCAAAGCCAGTATTTAGTATTACTTTCCAAGTTACCATCCCCAAGACAAACAAACAAACAAACAAACAAACAAACAAACAAACAAACACAAAAAGCTGCTGTCTAATCTCCCATAGAGGCCTCTCTGCAGTCCCAGACACAACCACCACCAAGCCAAAACCTGGAGTAAAGCCAAGCACTCTCCCACTTGGGAGCAGCTGGAGCTCCAATTTGCTCCCCGGCTCAGGGCAAGATGCAGCCCTCAGGCCCAGATCACAAATTCAGCTCTTCAATGACTTCCAGCAGTGCCTGGGTGTATAAAAGCCTATGAAACCCATGGACTCAGTCTTTTCCATGCAGGGTGACCCAGGAGTCAGCTCCAGTTGTTCCACACCACTGACTGTGCTTTCCCACCTGCAAGTGGTGTTCTTGGCCTTCCCTATGGCCCGACATCCGCCAGGAGCTAAGTGGGGTAAACTTAGTTAAGCTTCCCATATCTTGCTTCCCTGAGTACTGTGCACTGTGCTGCAGGGGATGAGGATCCACAATCTTACACACCCATGCTTGTAAAGGATACCAGTTAGTGACTCTGAGACTGTTCAAATTATGTAATACTGTTTCTGAGATGGTGGAAAGTAGGGATTATACAGCTTCTGAATGAAAAGCCTAATAAGTAGTTCAGGTGTGAAAAGTCTTCTTTATGTGACTTCCTATTTTGTGCATTCTGTTCATTCCCTATCTGCCTCTCATCTTCTCTCCCTCTTCCTCTCTCCACCTGTCCTTTCCTTTCCCATCTGTCCTGTTCCATCCTTATCATCTGATATATGTATTATAAAAACACATACCAAAAGATGTTAAAAGAAAAGTAAAGAAATTGAGGTCATGGTCTTACAATGAAGAAAATGCTAAGAAGTGAAGTTGATAAGCAAGGTTCATACTGAACATTATGATAAATTCTGTCAATTTGACAGGATCTAGATTCACTTAGAACATAATCCACTGGACATGTCTGTGAGGGGTTTTTGGACTGCAATAACCACAGTGGTAGGCAGCACTATTCTATAAGAAAGCAGGTAGTGTTATCAACAGAATTCTTTGAATTCTTATTCCTAACTGTGGATATAATGCAACAAGATGCTTCAAGATCTTTCTAACATGGCTTCAATGTTGATGGTCTGGACCCACAGTTGTAAGCTAAAATAAACCCTTACATTAGCAAGTTGGTATTCTCAGGCATTTTTTTCATGACAAGAACATTAACTACTAATCTAGTGTTTTTGGCTGGTATAAGAAGTCATTGCAAATTTGGCCCCCAGCTTCCCTGCACCTGAAGCTGAGATACACTATCCAAAACCAAAAAGAGCAACAAAACAAAACAAAACAACAACAACAACAACAAAAAACAAACAGAAACAAAGACACTTTTAGGAAATATAAAGTTCAGTAAGTCAGCAGAAGTTCAGAGTTTCCTCTTGGCTATTGTTATGAATAGATATGGCTAAAATTACTTGAGCTTGCCTGTAGCATATGTTGTGTTCTGCTGTGTAGCCACTGTGTGTGGGTGCTGGGGTAATGCTGTGTTGAGTGGTCTTTGTAACCTAAATATCTAAGGGAAAGAGATGATTTGGTTCCTACTGGGCTTGTGTAATGTAAAGAACGAGACGTTGTTGTACCAAGATTGCCAAAAAACCCAAAGAGACCACTAGGAACCA